>NC_059338.1:32220000-33502500 GCF_018350155.1 Leopardus geoffroyi
TGATTACAACAATTGAGAGGCTCTACTCAGAGTCATGTGCAGGAGCAGTACAGTACATCGGAAAACACTTCAGCCCTACAAGGCAAGGCAACTAATTGTCTCTGCCTCCTACAGCTTTCCAACAGGTGAAACAGAGAATTCCCTTTAATCCTACTATTAGGGGCGCCTGGGTGGCGCAGTCGGTTAAGCGTCCGACTTCAGCCGGGTCACGATCTCGCGGTCCGTGAGTTCGAGCCCCGCGTCGGGCTCTGGGCTGATGGCTCAGAGCCTGGAGCCTGTTTTCGATTCTGTGTCTCCCTCTCTCTCTGCCCCTCCCCTGTTCATGCTCTGTCTCTCTCTGTCCCAAAAATAAACGTTGAAAAAAAAATTAAAAAAAAAAATAATAATCCTACTATTAAAGGAAACTTCAGTAATGATCCATGGTCTGGGTTAGAGTGATATGGGAAGCATTAAACACTGTGCTTCAAATCAATCTTGCTCTGAAGCCTGATCTAGGCAATGGCATTATAAAAGAATCCACTGAGTTCCAATATAGCCCATTAGAAAAGGCAGAGGCAGGTACAGGGCGCTTGGGAGGCTCAGTCGGTTAGGCATCTGACTTCAGCTCAGGGCATGATCTCTCTGTTAAGTGAGTTCGAGCCCCGCATCAGGCTCTGTGCCTATTTCAGATTCTAGGTCTCCTTCTCTCTCTCTGCCCCTCCACCACTTGTGCCGTGTGTGTGTGTGTGTGTGTGTGTGTGCTTCTCTCTCAAAAATAGACATTTAAAAAAAAAAAAGAAAAAGAAAAAGAAAAGAAAAGAAAAGGCAAAGTTTCTGGAGTTAATCAGCAAGGCCTGGGCTCAAATCCCAGCTCTGATGCTTGGTATCTTTCTGAGCTGGGGAAGCTACCCAAACCTTTTTTCCTATTTCTGTAAAAGAGGGGTAAGACTACCTAAAGAATTATGTCTGAATGAGATAATGATTATAAACTACTTAGGACAGACCCAAACACAGGACAAGTAGTCAATATCAGTGAAGACTTTCCCTTCCCCAAGAGTGCCAACAGGACAACTTTCCACCAATTCTCGTAACAGGGCTGTACCTGTTGCTAGACTTCCCAATGTCAAGGGCACAATCACTGGAAGTTCTTAGTATCACCCAGCCCTGGGCTCTGCCTTCCAACTGGGATACCTCGTTTATCATGTGGATTATCCTCCTGATTCACAAATGAAGATTGCCCAACCCCTTGGGTATAAGGCTACTTAGGTGACAGTACAGTGTATCTAACTATATAGTTTATTCTGCCCAATGTCCTTTCAATAATTATTGGGGGGAGGACATTTAATACATAAAATCATGTTTGCAATTTGGTTATCTGGTTAGAACATGCTTAAAGTTTAAGATCGCAGGCACACTAAAGAGGAGAATAACTCGTTCAAAGCCCATAAACCCCAGGAGTTTAAAACTGCTTGGCTTCATGACAAAAGAAAACTCAGAAAGGGCATGGCTAATTCAGCACAAAGTATCTTCTGCAATTACTGAAATAAAGCCTGCATACCCTGTGTCTAAGTATTTTCAAACAGATGAATTGTTGGGAAGAAGTCCTAAAACGTAACTAATTAACATGGACAACATAACTATAAGCCTATATGTGTTATTTCTCAATACTATTTTCTCTCTTAATTACTAACTAAAAGACATCCATAACTCTTAAGGCATATTTAAAACTGTTCTTGGAAGCATTTATATTATACTTTTGTGGTAAATTATTGTTTAGCCTCATAACATTTCTGAATCTACATACTAACATGATATATTATATAAAAAGTATCCAGAAATCTCAGAAACAAAAAAATAAATATTCAAAATTACAGACAACAATTAAGAGATCAAATCTGAGAATGAATGAAGCTTTATATAACACCTTAAATGTTCTGGTTTCTTATTAATGCATCTCTTGTTGATTTGAATGCACTCTAATCACATAACACCAGATCTTGCTAACTAATTGGGATTAACTTCTACATGTCAGTCTGTGTTTACTGCTTCCTTCACATAAAACTTTTAAAATAAAATTCATTCTGCTGTGCCAGTGGTTCTTATTCTCACAGGTGCAGCAGACTCTTTAAACAAAGACTTCCTAAGACTAAATTGATTTCATTTGCTTTAAATTTGAAGGCAAGGACACCTTTTTAATGTTTATTTATATTCTGAGAGAGAAAAAGAGAGAGAGAGAACCAGCAGGGGACGGGCAGAGGGAGAGAGGGAGACACAGAATCTGAGGCAGGCTCCAGGGTCCAAGCTGTCAGCACAGAGTCCAGCAACGGGGCTTGAACTCACAAAATGTGAGATCATGACGTGATCTGAAGTCAGATGCTTAACTGACTGAGCCATCCAGGTGCCCCTGAAGGCAAGGACATTTAATGAGCAATACGATAATTCAGGATAACATTAGTATGACAATTCTCTCTAGGGAAATTAGAAGAGTCACAGCATGAACTCAGTAAACTCCTCAGAGAGCAAATTATATCCTGATAATTCCTAATGGTATTGTTATCAATGGGCTAATATACAAGCCAGTATTAACTATATTTAACACCATTAATAAGGTTTTCATTATTATTGAAAATTTATCTCTTACTGGTGGTTTTCATATTACCAATTATTCAAATTAATAAATTACTTTATATTTTATATGAATATTATTGGATTTCTCTAAAATTTAAGAGTAACAGAACTTCAAAATCCCCTTCAGTTTTGTTTAGCAATAAAGTTCATGCTAGCATCTTGAAGATGATGTTACTCATCACCAAGTTACTCAAACTGGAATAGCCTATTAATGATATTTAATATTCTTTCAAATACTATTTTCTACAAACTTTCTACAAATCTCATTGAAAACCAAAACAAAAAACAGAAAAACAACACACACAAAAATAGCACACGTGCTGGCAAAATCTAATGATTCAGGGGCGCCTGGGTAGCGCAGTCGGTTAAGCGTCCGACTTCAGCCAGGTCACGATCTCGCGGTCCGTGAGTTCGAGCCCCGCGTCAGGCTCTGGGCTGATGGCTCAGAGCCTGGAGCCTGTTTCCGATTCTGTGTCTCCCTCTCTCTCTGCCCCTCCCCCGTTCATGCTCTGTCTCTCTCTGTCCCAAAAATAAATAAACGTTGAAAAAAAAAAATCTAATGATTCAAAAATTATCGCAGGAAGATTTCTTGAACTATTTCAAGAGTAACCTATTCCTAAAGATACTAAGTGTTGGAGAGTTGTACCAGTTTGAACAATATACCATTAATCATTACAGCTGGCTTTTTATCAAAGGAGGAAATTCACTATAACAAAAGAAAAATGAGTGACCAAATATAACTAATTATCTAGTTAAACATTTAAAAGACCCTGGTATTTATATCATTTAATCATCATTTGTTATACTACCTAGCATAATAATTACTGTATCTAAATTATGTAACCAAAAATACTATCTTCCCCACCTTATCATGAGCAGAATAGTTAATTAATGACAAAGAGGCTCCCATCTCCCCACTCCTCCCATGAGCACCACCAGCCATACCTGGTAAAATAAAATATGGCAAGGAAAAGTCTCTCACTGAGAGAAACAGACAGAAAGTGAGATAGGGATAACAGGGGAGACAAATACATAATACAAAATCATACAAATACATAATACAAAACAATAAAAAGTAAACAAATACATGATAGTATCTAATATTCTGCGTACTTAAGTACTATGCAGAGAAATACAATACAGTGATAAAATGGAAAATGAGTGGATGGTTATCTTAGATTGGGTAATTTAGGGATGATCTGACTGATGAAGTGACATTTACATTGAAATTAAAAGACCAGAAGGAAAGAGCAGAAAAAACAGCTGGAGAAAATGTCTTAAGAATGATCTTGGTGTGAAAAGGGAAAAAGCCAGTGTAGCTGGAATACAGAGAACAAGGGGCACAATGGTAAGGAAAGAGGTTCAAGAGGTAAGCACTGACAAAATCACATAGTGCTCTGACAGCAGGGGGGAGGTGCTTGGGGTTTACGTGGGAAGCACTGTGCTCTGATCCACTATACATTTTACAGAAATAACTCATAGTGCTGCATGGAGAAGGAACCAGAGAGGAAGGGAAGAAGTAAAGCTAGAGAGGAAGTAGGGAAAGTGGACATAGGTAATGGACTGGACCTGGGAGTTATAGTGAGATACAGGCAGCAGATGGAATCAGGATATGATCTTGACGTACAAAGGAATTGCTGGTGAACTGAATATGAGAAGTGAGGGACAGAAGGAAATCAAGAATAAAGCATACATTTTTGGCATGAGTGTGTAGATGGATCTTGATGCCATTTACTGGGATAAACAAGGTGAAAGGACAGGCAATTTGGGCAGAAGGTAGGCAAGAAAAATGTAAATAAGGATATAATGTGATATACAAACAAGCAATGAGTAAAGGAATGTGCGGGCCGAGTAATTATTGGCAGAAATTGCCACTGTCATAGTCATGGTCATCGTCGTCACCGTCATCATCATCATAGTGCTACGTGCTAAGCACCATACTGAAAGAAAGCTCCAAATCAACTTTATGAAATAAAATACATTATTCTTCTCATTTATTGATAAAAAGAGTAAGGTTTATAGATGCTAAATAACTCGCTCTCCATCACATAGCTAGAAAGTAGGAGATCCAAGAATTCATTTCAGATAACTGTCTTCAGAGCTCACGCTCTCAACCACCACACTAAAGAGCCAGTCGTTCTATTTCCTTCTAGCAACTCCACAGATAAATGCTGGTATTCCACAGGGTTCATTCTTGGTCCTCACTTCTCCCTTCATACATTCACTCTGGGCAATCGAATTCACTGTTCAATCTCTCCCATTTATTGATTCTGGAAGTTCGTGTTGAAGTGATTTCGGGTATCCCCCACACCCTCCATTGGACACCCTATCATAACTCTCTGAGAAACTCCTCCTCCATCCCCTTGTTCTCCCTTGATCTACATCCCCTTGATCTATACTTAATGAGATCCAGTCAAGAAAGAAAAAAAAAAATGATGCATAATTAAATTTATTCTATATAAATGTGGCTGATAAAAGAGGTACTTATCAAAATTTCTAAATATAAGAAATATTTGCTTTATGAATACTTACTGAGAAAGCTGTTTGAAACATAACCAGTCATATAAAAAAGTCATAAGATTCACATAATAATGATACAAAGGAAGACAAAATATAAAGATATCCTAAATGTAAATACTATGACTGAATTTTAATTCCAGTGTACTTAACAATGTTATATTCCTTTCAGATGCCCAATGCAGTGGTTCAACAATTTCATATATTACTCGCTTATCAAGTTCAGTGTACTCTTAATCCCTTTCACCTATTCTACCCATCCCCCACCTGCCCTCCTCTCTGATAACCATCTGTTCTCCATAGTTAAGAGTCTGCTTTTTGGTTTGTCTTTTTCCCCCTTTGTTCATTTGTTTTGTTTCTTAAAAACCACATATGAGTGAAATCATTTTTTTGTTGGTTGTTTCTGTTGCTTGCAGGTTTTTATTTTGATACAGTCCCAATAGTTTATTTTTGCTTTTGTTTCCCTAGTCTCAGGAGACATATCTAGAAAAATGTTGCTACACAACTTACTGCCTATGGTCTCTTCTAGGATTTTAATAGCTTCAGGTCTCACATTTAGGCCCTTAATCCATTTTGAGTTTATTTTTATGTATGGTGTAAGAAAATTGAACAGTTTCATTCTTCTGTATGATGCTGTCCAGTTTTCTCAGCACCATTTGTTGAAGACACTGTCTATTTTCAATTGCATGTTCTTGCCTCCATTGTTGAAGATCAACTGACCGTATAATTGGAGAGTTATTTCTGGGTTTTCTATTCTTTTCCATTGATCCATGTGTCTATTTTTGTGCCTGTGCCATACTGTTTTGATTACTACATACTTGTAATATGATTTGAAGTCTGGAACAGTAATGCTGCCAGTTTTGTTTTTCTTTTTCAAGATTTCTTTGGGTATTCAAGGTCTTTTGTGGTTCATACAAATTTTAGGATTGTTTGTGAAAACTTCTGTGAAAATGCTATTGGTATTTTGATAGAGATTACATTAAGTCTGTAGGTGTAGTATAAATATTTAAAAAAATATTTGTTCTTCCAATCCATGAACATGGAATGCTTTTCCATTTCTTGGTGTCATCTTCAATTTCTTTCATCTGTGTTTAATACTTTCACAGTACAGGTCATTCACCTCTTTGGTTAAGATTATTCATAGGTATTTTATCATTTTTAGTGCAACTGTAAATGGGACTGCTTTCTTAATTTCTTTTCTGCTGCCTCATTATTAGTGTACAGAAATGCAATGGATTTCTGCACATAGTTTTGTATCCTGAGAGATTACTGAATTCATTTATCAGTTCTAAGAGTTTTTTGGTAGAATCTTTAGAGTTTACTATATATACTATCATGCCGTCTGTATATGGTAAGCTTTACTTCTTACCAAGTTGGGTGGCCTTCATTCTTTTCTCTTGTCTGACTGCTGAGCTATGACTTCCAGGACTGTTGAATGAAAGTGGTGGGAGTGTTGTCTTGTTCCCAACCTATGGGAAAAAGCTCTCTTTTTCACCAACGAGCATGATGTTCACTGTGGGTTTTTCATATAAGGCCTTTATTAAAGGTCTATCTGGTTTCCCTATAAATCTGCTTTGTTGAGGTTTTTTATCATGAATGGATGTTGTACCTTGTCAAATGCTTTGTCTACATCTATTGAAATCATTAGTTTTTAAACTTTCTCTTATTGATGTGATGTATCACATTGATTGATTTGCAAATACTGAACCACCCTTGCATCCTAGGTATAAATCCACTTGATGGTGGTGCATTATTTTTTTAATGTATTTTTGGATTTCGGTTTCTAATATATTGTTGAAGAATTCTGCATTTATGTTTACCAGAATATTGACCTATAGTTGTTTTTTTGTTGTGTCCTTATGTGGTTTTAGAATCAGGGTAATGCTGGCCTCATAGAATAAATTTCGAAGATTTCCTTTCCCTTCTACTTTTTTGGAATAGTTCGAGAAGAATAGGTATTAACGCTTCTTTAAATGTTTGGTAGAATTCACCAGTGAAGCTGTTTGGTCCTGGGCTTTGTTTGTTGGGAGTTTTCAATTATTGATTCAATTTCTTTGCTAGCAATCGATCTGCTTAAATTTTCTATTTCTTCCTGTTTCCTGTTTTGGTAGGTTATAAGTTCTAGGAATTTATCGATTTCTTCTAGATTGTGCGGTTTGTTGGCATAGAATTTTTCATAATATTCTCTTACAATCCTTTGTATTTGTGTATTGTCAGTTGTTATTTCTCCCTTCCATTTCTCATTTTGTTTGAGTCCTCTCTTGCTGTTGTTTTTTTTTTATTTTTTGAGGAGTCTGGCTTGAGGTTTATCAATTTTGTTGATCATTTCAAGAACCGGCTCTGATGGTTTCATTGATCTCTCTACTGTTTTTTGTTTGTTTGTTTTAGTTTCTATATCATTTATAACAGCTTTATCTTTATTACTTCCTTGCTTTTACTGGATTTGGGTTTTGCTTATTCTTCTTTTTCTAGATCCTTTAGGTGTAAGGTTATTTATTTGAAATTTTTCTTGCCTTCTGAAGTAACCCTGTAATGGTATAAACTTGCCTCTGTTAACAACCACTTTTGCTGCATCCCAAACTTTTTGGACTGTTGTGTTTTCATTTTCATTTGTCTCCACGTATTTTTTTATTTCCTCCTTGATTTCTCGGTTGACCCATTCAGTTGTTAGTAGCATGTTATTTAACCTCCATGTATTTCTGCTCTTTCCAGATTTTTTCTTCTGATTGATTTCTAGTTTCATTGCACTGTGGTCAGAAAAGATGAATGGTATGGGGTGCCTGGGTGGCTCAGTCAGTTAAGTGTTCAACTTCAGCTCAGGTCATGATCTCATGGGTTCATAAGCTCGAGCCCCACATCGGGTTCTGTACTGACAGCTCAGAGCCTGAAGCCTGCTTCAGATTCTGTGTCTCCGTCTCTCTTTACCCTTCCCCTGCTCGTGCTCTCTCTCTCTCTCTCTCTCTCTCTCAAAAATAAACATTAAAAATTTTTTTAAAAAAAGATACATGGTATAACTTCAATCTTTTTTGAAATTGTTGAGACTTCTTTTGTGACCTAATATGTGATCTATTCTTAACAATGTTCCAAATAGATTTGAAAAGAATGTGTATTCAGCTCTTTCAGGAGAATGTTCTGAATATACCTATTAAATACATCTGGTCCAGTGTGTCAAAGCCACTCTTTCCTTATTGATTTTCTATTTAGATGATCTGTCCATTTATGTAAGTGGTGTGTAAAAGTCCCCTACTATTACTGTATTACTGTCAATTAGTTCCTTTATATTTGTTATTAACTATCTTATCTATTTGGGTGTTCTCTTGTTGGGGGCATAAATGTTTACAATTGTTACATCTTTTTGTGATTGTCCTCTTAATGATTATATGATTGTCCTTCTTCATCTCTTGTTATAATCTTTGTTTTAAAGTCAATTTATCTAATGTATTTCTACCCCAGCTTTCCTTTCACATCAATGTGCATGATAAATGTTTCTCCATCCCCTCATTTTCAATTTGCATGTGTCTTTAAGTCTGAAGTGAATCTCTTGTAAGGAGCATATAAATGGGTCTTATGTTGTTTTTTTGTTTGTTTGGTTTTTTATCCATTCCATCACCCTGTGTCTTTTGATTAAAGCACTTAGTCCATTTACATTCAAAGTAATTATTGACAGGTAGATATTTGTTGTTATTTTGTTCTTTGTTTTTGGTTTGTGTGTGTGTGTGTGTGTGTGTGCGTGTATCTTCTCTGTTCCTTTCTTCCCTTCCTCTCTTCTAGTGCGGTTAAGATGGCTTTCTTTAGTGATATACTTGGATTCCTTTCTCTATTTTTTCCATATCTACTACTGGTTTTTGATCTGCGGTTACCATTCAGTTATGTATATAACATCTCGTGCATAAGAAGCCTATCTTAAGATGACAGTCACTTAAGTTTGAACCCATTCTTTATGTCTCTCCTCCCCATGTTTTAGGTATATGGGGTCATACTTTACTTTTATTTTGTGAGTCCCTTGACTAACTTTTACAGATAAACTTATTTCTACTGGTTTTGTGCTTCCTATTTTTCTTACTCTTACTTAAGGTCTTTCCTTTCCACTCAGACTCCCCTTTAATATTTCTTTTTTAAAATTTTTTTTAACGTTTATTTATTTTTGAGACAGAGAGAGACAGAGCATGAACGGGGGAGGGTCAGAGAGAGGGAGACACAGAATCCGAAACAGGCTCCGGGCTCCGAGCTGTCAGCACAGAGCCCGACGCGGGGCTCGAACTCACGGACCGCGAGATCATGACCTGAGCCGAAGTCGGCCGCTTAACCGACTGAGCCCCTCCCCTTTAATATTTCTGGTAGGGCTGGATTGGTGGTCATGAACTCCTCTAACTTTTGTTTGCCTGGGAACTCTGTATCTCTCCTTCTATTCTAAATGACAGCCTTGCTGAATAGAGAGTATTTTTGGCTGCAGATTATCGTCCTTTCAGCACTTTCAATGTGTCATGCCACTCCCTCCTGGCCTAAAAAGTTTCAGTTGAAAAATCCAATGATAGCCTTATGCAGTTTTCCTTATAAGTAACTGTTTTCTTTTTCTACTTTTAAAAATCTTTCTTTATTAGTATTTTTTGCCATTTTAATTACTAATGTCTTGAAGTGGACCTCTTTGGGTTGATTTCTCTGTGCCTCCTGGATCTGAATTTCTGTTTCCTTCTCCTAATTTGGGAAGTTTTCAGCTATTATTTCTTCAAATACATTTTCTGCCCCCTTTTCTCTCTCTTCTTTTTTCTGGGATCCCTATAATATGAATGTTATCATGCTTGAAGTAGTCACTGAGTTCCCCAAGTCTATTCTCATTTTGCGTAATAATTATTCTCTCACTTGCTAGCTTGATTACTTTCCATTACTCTGTCCTCCAGGTGGCTGAATCATTCTTCTGATTCTTCTAGCCTGTTATTTACTCCCTCTAGTATATTTTTAATTTCAATTATTGTGTTCTTCATCTCTGACTGGTTCTTTTTTATATCTGTGTTAAAGATCTCACTGATGTTTTCCACTCTTTTCTCAAGTCAGTGAGTAGCTTTATGATCATTATCTTAAATTCTCTATCAGGCACATTACTTATCTCCATTTTACTTAGGTCTCTTGCTGTGATTTTGTCCTGTTCTTTCACTTGGGACATATTCCTCTGTCACTTGATTTTGCCTAAACTTTTGTGTCCGTTTCTGTGTTTTAGGAACGTCAGCTGTGTCTCTTACACTTGAAAGTAGTGGGTGGGACGTGCACTTCTAAAAAGGTGGTGCTGGCCCTGGTCTTCCTCCACAGGGGAGGAGTAGCCATCAGAGACCTGGGCCACAGGGCCCTTCCACAAAGTATACGTGGGTGGGAGATGCAGTTTTAACACAGTGCCTGTGTTCCCTGTAGGAGGTCACGAGCCACCGCTGCCGGCAATGGGACTGAGGCCCCACAAAGCTCGCAGTTGGGAGATCCAGTGTTGGCAAGGTTTGCACAGGTCATCTAGGGGAGGGAATCCACTGCACCTTGACTGAGGCAGGTCTAGCTGAGGGGATGGGGGAAGGTGTAAGCAAGTTAGGTTGTGAATGCTGGTGCTGCGTGCTTCCTGCAGGTAGATGTGTGTTTATGCTGGGGGGCAGGGGAGGGACAAGGTGCCTGCCAGATCCTTTGTTCCTGGAGAAGTCCCTCAGGGAACTCTGAGTTTAGTAAATAACTCTCGCTCCCATATAAGCCAGGCATTTTTCAAACTGCTGCTTCTAGACTGTATCTCCAAGGGCCATCTGTGGTTCAGTCTCTCTAAGGGTGGGGACTCAGGTCCCTATGCCCTCTGGGCTCTCTCAGAGCTGAGCGGGCTGATTTTTAAAGTTCTAGGCTTTAAGTTCTGCTGGTTGAAAGAGTTCACCAAATTTGGCGCTCTAACTTTCAATGCCAAATGCTATCAGGATTCATCTTCGCCTTGCAGGCTCCCCAGTGTGATAGTCTGTTTCTCACCCCCTCCACCCCTGTGCTCCCTCCCTTTCCCAGCCAGACCCACTGCATCTCTGCCCTTCCTGACCTAATGGATGTGGCCTCTTCTCTACATTTAGTTGTAGAGTTTGTTCTGCAAGTCTTTGGGTTGTTTTCTGGGTATTTACACTGACCTGAGTGTTATCTAGCTGTAACCATGGGACAAGGTAGGTTTAAGGTCCTCCTACTCTGCCTCTTCCCTGGAAGTAATATGACCAAATTCTAACAAACATAATAGAATCCATACATTCAATGTTGCCCTTCAAAACAGGTGCCATGATCACATATAGACTTACTCCAGGAAGGCTTCCAATACTTTACTAGGTTTGAAATTCCTCCTGTAGAATAGTAATCAGTTTGTGAATCATATGAAAATTATTGGTCTCATTTTAGAAGATAAGATATCTCATTTTGGTCAAAAGAATACCAAGACTATTTACTTTTTTCACCAAGTAAATATAAATACTTGGCTCCAAGCAATTTTGCAGTATTTCCAAATATCAAATACACCCTCAAAAATGGAATGGTTCTCATCACTATAATTATTAATCTATATTTCAGGCACTGAATGCAGTTCCAAATACATTGGGAAACTATTTTAATTAATGTTGGCTTCATCTTTGCCCACATCACTCTGAACAGACTGTTCAAACAGAAATTTCCAAGATAGCAGATGAAAGAATCTTTACTGTATTCGCATTTTTTTTAAATCATCTAACTTTCTCAAGGCATTTCCTTTAAAATTTGAGGAACACTTACCTCTAAGTATGTATATATGAACAATCGAAATTCAAAACCCAACCAAACTTTAAATATTTTGAAATGACACTTCTCATTTGACAGCTTTCTTATTATTCTCTATTACAATGTAGGTTTTTCCTAAAAGAATTCTAAAGTAACTAAAATCTATATGATATAATATTAACATAATATAGCTTGATTAAAATTTAGCTCGGGGGGGCTGTTAAGTTGGTTAAGCGTCTGACTCTTGATTTCAGCTCAGGTCATGATCTCACAGGTCTTGATATGGAGCCCCGCGTTGGGCTCTGAACTGGCAGCACAGAGAATGCTTGCCTAGGATTCTCTCTCCCTCTTTCTCTGTCCCTTGCCTGCTCATGTTTTCTCTCTCTCTCTCTCAAAATAAATAAACATTAAAAAAATATTTAGGGGTGCCTGGGTGGCTTGGTCGGTTGGGCATCCGACTTCAGCTCAGGTCATGATCTCGCGGTCCGTGAGTTCGAGCCCCGCGTCGGGCTCTGTGCTGACAGCTCAGAGCCTGGAGCCTGTTTCGGATTCTGTGTCTCCCTCTCTCTGTGACCCTCCCCCGTTCATGCTCTGTCTCTCTCTGTCTCAAAAATAAATAAACGTTAAAAAAAAAATTAAAAAAAATATTTAGCTGAAGAGGTATAAATTAAATTAACTTTCATTTAGAGATTAATTCATTTATCCAACAAACATTATTGAGTAGAAATTATCCTACTATCACTAACATAAAATATGACCCACAAATGTGAACACTGGGATGCTGAGATAATATATTCTTTTTTTTATAACTGAAGTATAACTGATAGACAATGTTATATTAGTTTCAGGTTTATAAGACATTAATTCAACAATTCTATATATTACTCAATGCTCATCACAGTAAGTATAGTCACCATCTGTCACCATACGTTATTACAATATTATTGGCTATTTTCCATATTCTGTACTTTTCACCTCTGTGACTTACTTATTTTATACCTAGAAGTTAGTACTTAATCTCCTTCACCTAGTTTGTCCCCCCGCCCCATCTACCTCCCCTCTGCAACCACCAGTTTGTTCTTCATATTTAAGAGTCTCTTTTTTTATTTGTCCATTTGTTTTGTTTTTTAGATTCCACATATAAGTGAAACCATATGGTATTTGTCTTCCTCTAACTTATTTCATTTAGCGTAATACCCTATAATACCCATCCACGTTGTTTTAAATGGCAAGATGATACCGTATCTTCTTTATCCATTCACCTATCAGTGAACACTTGGGTTGTTTTCATATCTTGGCTATTGTAAACAATGCTGCAATAAACACAGGGGTGCATATGTCTTTTCAAAGTATAATCTTATTTGCTGGAAGCATATTAGTGTAAGGAATTACCCAATCATCATTATTTTTCTGAGAGTTATCTTTTTGTTGTCTTCCAAATTATACACTTCCTCTACTATAACACTATCTGTATTATCTCTATCATGAAATGTAGTTTATACAACATTATAATGAGCCTTTATGCTCATTATGTTCCATTAGTGACTAAATATCCTTGAATACCATTGCCTTACTATCTTATCTTAGATTTAGAGATGAAAGATAGCATAGTATAAGCAAGATATGACTGAATCTGAGTCCAAAATAAGTAAAGACACAAAATTCAGTGAGAGAAGTAAGAGACCGTGTGATGCAAGACCTTCTAAGTCATATAAGGAAATGCAAAAATTCATCTAACAGCAATAAAAAGCAGCCTTTTAAGGAGTGTGATATAAGGAAATGTACACTTTAAAAGGATAACTCATGCTGCAATGTACAGAATGAACTAGAAATGATAAAATGAAAGGTAAAGAGCTCAGTTACAAAGTTTTGGAAATAATCCAGGAAAAAGGTAAACTAGAGTAGTACAGTCAGGATGCAGAGAGTTAGCAGATCAGATAGCTTTTTAGGAAATAAAACCAAGAGAACATGGTAATTGCCTAGACATAATGTATGAGATTCCCTTCTTTGTAATTTGGGCAACTAGATGGATGGTGGTAATAATCACAACCAAAAGTGCAACCTTGGGCAGAATATAACAAAGTTCATATTGAAGACTAGGTACTTGAGGTACCTAGAAAAATATCAAGAGTCATGGTGATTAGGATCCAACTGGCCAGGAAATGCGCGAGGAGCTTTCTCCGTGAAAAGCTAAAGAATCACTGGCTTGGAGTCAGACAACCCCGGGTCAAATCCTGACTCCACCACTTATTAGCTATGTTACCACGGGCAAATTAGTTCATTAGTCTGAGCCTCAGTCCCTTACTTGTAGTGTGTGAAAAACAACGTTTTGTATGTTATCTGTCAGAAATAAATGAAGCAGTGTATTCAAAAAACTTAGCACACAGTAGGTGCATTTTAAGAACTCACTAATTGGTAGATACCAACAGTAGCAGCCATACCAGCACCCCGGACAAAAGTGGGATGAAGGTGGTAAGACAGCACGCTGGGTGGTCAGGTTTTCAATCACGTGAGAGGTAATGTCCTCATTACCTGCTCTCCTGAGAAAAAGATAAGAGCTATCAGAAAGGTGACAATCCTTTAGATGGGGAGCAGAAGCCTCAGTCCAGCAGGCTTCACCCTTTCCTACCCCCAAGAAAAAGGAGTAGTGATCAGAAGGAGGTACTGTGGATGGAGAAGGCTGCTGTTGCTACCTCCTAATCATTATGGTATGGTTATTAGAGAACAAGTAGCCTCCACGTGAGAGGGTGACAGGGGAAGCAGTGTCCATGGGGGAAAGAGATAATGCTCCAGTTAAAATAAGGAGGTGAAAAAAAAAGCGTTCAGTAAGAAATGAGGGGTGTAGGCGGTTACTTGTGTAATGAAAGAGAAATTCTGTAGATATTTGTATATTTTAATATTCATATTCAAAAAGGTGGTGCTTAAAAAGAGAACTGATTGATTTGACACCAAGTTTATATTCTTTCAACAAACATTTACTTAATGTCGACTATGCACTCTGGGTACCATTCTGGAGACTAGGCATAAAGCTTATACTCTAAGAAAACAACGGGAACGAACAAAATAAAAAGCAGTAAGGTTATAAATTCTACGGAGAAAAATATGGCAGTGAAGGCATACTGGATTGGCGTGAAATTTCAATTTTCATTGAATGATCAAAGAAGGTGATATTCAAATATGTACTTGAAGAAGATGAATGAACGAGCTGATGAGAAACTACTAGAAGGTTTTAAACGGACATGATTTGACTACAATGTTATATTTTATATTTAAATTTTGTATACTTTTGTAATGGCTTCTGTGTTGAGAGTACAGTGAAAGGAGGCAAGGGCAGAAGCAGAGACCAACTGGGGAGCCATTCACAATAAGGTCTGTGAAAAATTAACTTTGACCAGAGTGGTGACATAGGGTAAGAAGTATTCCGATTCTAAATATATTTAAAGCTAGAGCTTATGGGATTAGATAGAAGACAAGGCATTGGAGGGAGTCAGGAATGTCCCTAAAAGCTTTAGCCTAGCAACTGAAAGGATGGACTTGCCACTAATTGTGACAGAGAAGACTGTAGAGAACAGTTTTAGGAGGAATATTTGGAGTTCAGATTCAGACATGAATTCAGACATGCAAATTTGATGTCAAGTATGCAAGTGGATACAAGAGTTTGGAATTCAGGACAGAGGTCTGGGTTGAGATGTAAATCTGAGAGTCAACAGCATATAGATCATAGTTAGAGTCCTGATTTGTTAAGAGGTTCAGGACGGGAGGAGAAATCAGCAAAGGAGAGACCACTAAGGCATGAGAAAAACAAAGTTCTTGGAAGCTAAGCAATGAACAGGCTTCAAAGAAGAAAGTATGGCCAACTCTATCAAATGCAGCTGGTAAGTGAGGAAGATGAGGCTGAAGAACCCACAGCTGGACCGAGCAACATGGGAAGTGCGATCCTGGCAAGGGCAGTGTAGGTGGCATGGTCAGGGAGAAAGCTTAATTGGAGTACACTTCAGAGAGTGAAAGGAGAGACAAAACTACAAATAAATCTTTCTAGGAATTTTGCAATAAAAGGCAGCAGAGAAATAGGTCAACAGCTGGAGAGAGGGAGGACTTCAAATGCTGTTTTTTGAGTTTGTTTGGTTTGGTTTGCTGTTTGATGGAAAGAATAACAGCACCTTAGTATGTAATAGAAAGGACTCAGTAGAGGAAGCTGAAATAAGGAGGGGATGGAGATGGGATCTGGTGCTCATGGGAGCACTGGCCTTTGAGAACAGTGTGGCTCCTGCATCTGAAAAGGAAAAGGCAGATCACAGGAGTACAAATTCTGGGAGGAGGATATCCATGGTAGGGGTCTGTGAGTGTTCTCTTCTGATTGTTTCCGTTTTTTTTGTTTTGTTTTGTTTTGTTTTTTTAAGTGAAGTAGGAAGCAAGGGCATTAGCTGAGACTGAGGATGGAGGGAAAAGTGTTGGGGGCTGAGGAAGAAAAACTAGGAAGTAGTCACTGAGGAGACTGGGAAGCAAAGGCATTAAAAGGATATGGCTGCTGATATAGAATTAAGAGTTACTTGAGGTTCATGCTCATGAACTTAAACTATGTATAGCAAGAGTCTTCTTTCCTCAAAACAGCAGCTGCTCATTCTCCTGTACCTTTATTAATAAAGTTATTCAATGAACTAAACTTGTTAAAAGAAGACCATTACATCTAAACTTGTATAAAGACTCCCCAAAATAAAAGCTCTGCTCAATGCTATATGACAAGTACCTTGGCAAAATCGATTTATCAAAAGAAGCAAGCTAAATGATGACCCTTATTTCATAAAGAAAGTAATTCTGTAAAAATAAGTTAAAGAGAAGAGAAGAGGGGCGCCTGGGTAGCTCAGTCAGTTAAGCATCCGACTCTTGAGCTCAGCTTAGGTTGTGATCTCACGGTTTATGAGTTCAAGACCCACGTGGGGCTCTGTGCAGGCTCTGTGCAGAGACTGCTTAGAGTTCTCTCTCCCTCTCTCTCTACCCCTACTCTATTCATACTCTCTCTCTCAAAATAAATGAACTTAAAAAAATTATAAAAAGAGAGAGAGAGAGAGAGAGAGAGAAGGGAAGGTAATACAGTTATCATGTCCAAAAATCCTATCCACACAATAGAGTTCACTGGGGGTTGCTTCGCTCTGGCCCACAACACACCTGGGTTACTAGCCTGACATGCTACAAGGCAAACCTCACCTCTTCACACTCCTTTCACAGAGATGCGAAAGCACAAGTGGACTCTGGATTCGGCTGCAATGAAGCTTAAAGGAATGGTCAGTCTACCTTTCTGCTTGGATTGGAAAACAGCAAGGCAAGATTCTCATACCTTCCAAGCTAAATAAGGACAGTCTATTTTTCTACCTGCAGATGTGGGATACTTTCCCTCTTTCACAAGTAGCGAAAGCGTTAACACTAGATATCTACAAATTTACAAATAATAATTATAATCTAAGCCCTGAAGATTATTACAATTAAAATTAATCTCCCTTCTGGGGTGCCTGAGTGGCTCAGTCAGTTAAGCATCCAACTTTTGGTTTTGGCTCAGGTCATGATCTCACAGTTCATGAGTTTGAGCCCCATGTTGGGGGGCATGCTGACAGCGGGGAGCCTGCTTGCGATTCTCTCCCTCTCTGCCCCTCCTCCACTAGCGTGCATGTGCAAGTGCACTCTCTCTATATCTCAAAATAAATAAATAAATTAAAAAAATTAATTCTCCTTCTAATCACTACCAGAAATGTTAGTATTATACTGGTTATAATTGTTTTGTATTTAAATTTATGATAAGAATGTGAATGTACCATAGCCCTCTTCAAATAATGACGATAAATCAAAACACTCGCAAAATGTTAGTGGTAAACTTCCATTGTTTAAAATTAGTCTCATAGTAGAAAATAAACATTTTACCATTTATCTGTCACCATCTTATACACAGTCTGTATTTTTTTTAATTAAGCTAAATCCATTGTTCCACAAACAACAGTTCTAAAGCAATGAGAATATATAAATTAGAATCTAGTTAAAATATCCTTGCAGTATCTTCTAGGCTTTAGTGGAAGGAATCAAAGAAGGAAAGAAGGAAGGAAACGAAGGGAAGGGAAAAAATGAAAGCTGACAGAAAAAATTTTTCTCTAAGTTCAAGAGAATCATAGTAGTGCAAAAGTACATTTTAAAGGATAATAAATCTCACAATCTAAAACTTCAACAACAACAACAAAAACTCCTATACTAAAAATGAGACCATATATTTATATTGTGGGGTTAGAGTATTCATCTCAGAACAAGGAAAGGAAAGATATGCCAGGAATATACATCACTCATCATTATAACAGGGCATAATTGGTATTTGACACTTAGAAAGCTGACTTCCCCAGATTTCTGTTTATGTCCAGACTGATATTAGCATTACAAAAGTGAAAGAAGTCACTTGGCTAACCATATGTTGCCATATCACCCCCCTTATTCAGGCCAATGGTGTGGAACAAAACAAAAGAAGGTCGTCAACCCCTAGCAGACACTGTCCTTTCCCAGCGCTTTAAAATAATGATACCAAGAGTGGGAACATTTTTCAAAGATTTAATAAGCAATAACACCTATAAGCTCTTGTCAGGTAATCTTTCTTTCATGATCTCACACCATCCGTCTGAAGCGGGGGAGGGGAGGAATCCTTCTCCCTTCCCCCACTTGCCACAGGCAGCTAGAACCTGGGATGACACTTGCCTGTTTCCAACAGGGAGAGAGGTCCACCCTCACAGGAGCAGCAGCAGGAGGCATAAGCGAAAGGAACAGTGTGAAAAGAGATGCAGAACCACATATATAATCTTGAAATTTATGCTGTGTGGCAGCTTCGTGTCTCAGAGGAAAATAATTACTTTCATTTTTGCCTCCTACTGCCACTCCGACCTTTCCCGGTCGGTGAGTCAGTGGGAGGCAAAAATGAAAGTGCTTTTTTTCTCCCCCCTTTGAAACTTAGGGCTGTTCCAAACTGTGGATTTCAGAATCGTAACAAGAACTGCCTAATTTTTAGAGGGGCTCCTTTTATCATCTCCGCTAGAAACAATAAGACTATGAAATAATAGTGTTCGCCTAAGTGCGTAAAATCGGCGCTAACGTGTGTATACCTGATAGTTAGAAGGTGCTAATTACAAGCTTGATAATTTATCACCATAGCGGAAAATACAGACAGATTTTAAAAAACAACCATCTTGAAAATAAAATACTGGACACTGTATATTAACTAGTTGGAATTTACATAAAAACTTAAAAATAAAGAAATAAAAATAGCGGCCTGACTCTAAGGTAAAGGGTCTCTTTTTTGAATACCGAGAATTCAGGTAAGTATAACAAAGAAAAGCAATGTAAACTTCTGTTAGGTAAAGGGCTGATTTAAACATCTGAAGGAGTCCCTGATTGGCTTAAAAGACATCTTCTTATTGAGGCCCTGCTCCATATGAAGAAGTACAATACCACAGCATATCCAAAGTAAGTAAGGCGTAGTCCTCTTCCTCCAAGAGTGTAGCCCCAGAGAGATAAGAAAATGTCCACATAAAACAATACAACGGTGTCAGAAATACCAGAAGACATACAAAGAATGTATCATCAGGTTTTCAAGAGAAGATATTACAATCAGAAAAAGCTTCATGATAGAAATGGCATTTTAGATGGTACTTAAAAAACAGGCATGATTTGAAAAATTGGCGAGAAAAATGAGGGTGCAAAGGGAACAAAATCACAGAGGCAGAAAAGGCAGTGCTGGCAAAATTTTCTGAACTGTGTTTCACAGAAACTGTGTTTCACAGACACCTATTCTGGGAGAAGTCAATAGATGCACTTAAAAATATATAATAAAAAAGTCCTATAGTTAAATAAGTGTGAAAAACACACCCATGTGCTCCTCTGGGAAATTTAAAGTGCACAGCAGAATAAGAAAGGCTCTGAGGAAGGACTGTCATCAAGTAACTGTTTAACCCAAGTCCCACCAACCTATATGACTACAGAAATTTGAAAGAATATCCATCGATTCTTCCAACAATTTCAGAATCACTATCTAAGCAAAACTGAGATAAGATTAGCAGAGGAAATTTGAGACTAGACTCTAGAATCTAGAATGCCTCAAACACAAAACTGAGAAATGTAGCTTTTATGAATGACAGCAAAAGTGAGATTTGGGCCCTACAAAGAGGGGTGTATTCTTTCAAGCATATCATTACATATTGGGCTTAATGGCAAGCTTTGTATGAAACATTCTTTCACTTCATTTTGTTACGAAAACACAAGCAACCACCTAAAAGGAGAAACGCACCACTAATCAGAGAACATGAGACAAGGAGCAATAATGGAAGGCAGCTGTGGATAATGCAGGATCAGCCACCAAAGCAAAGACAGGCACCACATATACAGGCACCCCCACTAGCTGGGCACAGCCTCACTTGTGTTCTTTTCTCTCTAAGCTTAATAATATTAACTCACAAACCCTACCGGTCCTTCAATTAAAGTTAAAATCTAAAGCTGGGTTTTTTGTTTGTTTGTTTGTTTTTTTACATGTTGGTGCATTAGAACTAAGTATTCTAAAACACTATTTAAAATATAAACAATTCTGACTAAACTTGTAAATTAATAATTAGCATTTTTGGGGCTGTTTTATTTCCTAAAGGAACTGTAATTCTGTACACACACACACACACACACACACACACACACACCAGCCTTCATTAGAACAAATTACCTGTGGCTGGAACTGGGGAACAGGTGGCCCTTGCATTCCTTGTGATTGCTCATCCATTGTCTGAAGCAATAAGAACTTTAGAACTCTGCAAAATTAAAAAGTTGAAATTTAAATAATGCAATCATTACCAACTCGTTTTGCTTATCATATTCCTGATGCTTGCATTCAAATATTAGACTTACCTAACGTTTCAGAAAGTATCCAAGAACATACCCCATACTCTTATACCTGCCATTTGCCAAATTCAAGCTCTGTTTAGCTAACACAAGTGGTAGATTTACTGTCCCAACTAAGTCCATTTCTCCAAAGTAGTTTATGTGCTTAGAAAATTCTATATTGTGAGATGAAATTTTCTCTTCTCCATTATAGCATATAGACCAAACAGATTTCCCCTTACCCTTGCCAATATGCAAAGATAATTACCATAATAAGCTTCCATAAATGCGGTAAATGTTATACATTCTAAAATGCACCTCATCTTCATATTCTAAAATGTTAGTGTTTTTGCTCTGTATGTCCAACTACAATTCTTACTGTAATTTTAGGTTTAAACTTAAAAGGCTAGTCCTCATGAGGTTGTTTACTCTTTTACACATACTTTGCTTATAATTATTAAACATTCATCCATTAACTCCGTAAACATAAGACTAATTCTATGTCACCTACTGCACAAGGCTCAAGTATTGAACTACAAATGAGACACGGCTGTTGGCCCATCCAACAACACTGATTCTACACACTGTCAACTATTTCTAGGTTCCTTGTGTTATTTTATATGAAAATATAACTTATATGTTAAAAAACTAGGATCCATTTAAGTGGGATTAACAGAGAAACTAAAACACATCCTCACTTCATTATACTCTTTAAAAAACAATAAAAAAAAAATGACATGGGTCATTTGTATTGCAAATGTTTCCTTCCATTCTATAATTTGTCTTTTCTAAAACCTTTTCAATGTCATCTTTTCCTTTATAATTAATACCTTTGTATACTATTTAAGAATTATTTCTCTACTCCAGGTTTTCATACATTAGCTTCTAATGTAAGCTTTATTGTTTTATCTTTCATGTTTAGATACATAATCGACCTGTAATTAAATTTTTATATCACATAATGTAAAGATAATATTTAGTTTTTTTCCATATGGATATCCAATTGATTCCAAATCATATACTGAAATGATTATCCTTCACCCCACACCCCTTTACACTACAACTCTGTCATCCTTGCCATTTATCAAATGAAAGCATAGATACACACACACACACACACACACACACACACACACTGCCAACTTACTGAACTCACTTATTAGTTCAAGTAGATTTTTGGTTATTCTTGCCTTATTGCAATGGCTAAAACCTCTAGTACAATGAACCTAAGTAAAGAGTAGACATCCTTTTCTTGTTCCTATCATGAGAAAAGTGTTGAGAAGGAAAAACTTGCCTTAACCATTCAAGGTTCTTCTAGCTTTTCTAAGAATCAAATTGAAATGAGACAGAATAACAGGAGAAAAAATTAGTAACATGTATACCTTCTATATACATAGGAGCAACTCAGGAAAACCAAGCAACTCCCTGAAATGGTCGAAGCCATCAACTTAAATACTGTCTTTAGGCAAAGACAAAAGATGTTGGGAGTCAGTTATGAGAGGTAACCAGGAAAAGCACAGTAGACAAGATAAGATTGTTATACAGAATTAACTCATTACTTTCTCTATTAGTAAGTTTCTAGAAACTGGGTCAACCCTTCTTCCTGGTACAGCAAGAGAGACACCCTTACAAATGGAAATATATATATATATATATATATATATATATATATATATATATGCACAAATATCTATGCAAAGGAGTAACTTCTACTTGGTTTTTGGAGCTTCTCATGTATTTGCAGTATCTTAAAAATAACCAGCTTAAAATAATCAATAGGCCAAAGTGGCATATCTTAGAAAAATATGTTCCCTTGCAAAAACATTTCGTCATTAATGTGAGATGTATATTTTTCTTAGATGTCTTAATTTATCAGGTTGAGACAGTGTCCTTCTATTCTTACTTTGCCAGAAGATTTTATATGGGGATACCTGGGTGGCTCAGGAAGTTAAGTGTCTGACTCTTGGTTTCGGCTCAGGTCATGATCTCATGATTTTGTGAGTTCAAGCCCCATATCAAGCTCTGTACTGACAGTGAAGAGCCTGCTTGGGATTCCCTCTCTCCCCCTCTTTCTGACTCTCCCCCACTCATGCTGTCTCTCTCTCTCTCTCAAAATAAATAAATAAACTTAAACATTTTATATAGATGTTAAATGCTTTCTATCTTTGATGGTATATATATATATATATATATATATATATATATATATATATATTCTATATATATATATATGTATATTCTATATATATATATAGTTCATATATATATGCAAAGAAATATATATATATATAAATAATAGTTCATTAAAATGTTGAAATATGGTGACTCATTTCTGAATGTTAAGCCAGTATTACCTTCTGGGATGAATCTCAGTCATGGTATATAATCATATTTATCTATTTTTGGATTGGTTTTTATTTAGTGTTGGATCCAAGGAGGGGAGGAGACTGAAGAAGAAAGAGAACCCTAGTAATGAATTAGAATATCTTTTACAGTGAAATCCAAATCATTAAAATCAGCATTTCACATAGTATCCCACAGATAGTTTCACAAAACACTCCATGACAAAAAGGGTTTCCAGGTCAAAGACCTCTGTGAAATACTACTCATTATATAAATCACTCTTAGAGAGTCATAATAAATACTGACATACTAAAGGATCCAAACAGGCCTGTAGTTAATAAAAAACTTAAATTCATTTAAAACTTCATTCTGTTTAACTTAGTCAAAAAATGTTTTCTTTGTGTAACATTTTCTAATATCCCACACAGCTTGACTAATGCTAAGAACACACTTGAGAAGTTTGTACTAGATTATAATAAAATGGGTCTCCTCATACCTACTAATGAGTGACAATGTCTAAATAAATAAAATGATGAAGAAAAGAAGCTAAAGGAAAACGAAATTAAAAAAAAACAACATAAAACTCAAAGAAATCATATAAGTGATTTAACCTAACAATTTGCATAACAGGAAAATCACTTCTACAATATCCCTTGACAGAGGTCAAAAAGCCTCTGCTTGGAAAATTAACATCTGTATGAAATTCTCATATTTCATGTAAGCTTAATAAGTACAATGAATAAAGAGCAACAAAATTTTCTTTGCATAAAATCTAACATAGTTCCATTTGTCACTAGATTCTTAATGCTACTACAGAATAAGAATATTTATAGATTGGTTTCACACATTATCATATTTTCAAAGGCCAAAAATATTTATATTTTATCTATTTCCACTAATCTTTTCATAAATAAAATAAAAATATATTTTAATATATAAAATATGTTAAAGGGATATCCACTCTCATCGCTGTTGTTTAACATAGTGTTAGAAGTGCTAGCATCAGCAATCAGACAACAAAAGGAAATCAAAGGCATCAATACTGGCAAAGATGAAGTCAAGCTCTCACTTTTTGCAGATGACATGATATTATACATGGAAAATCCGATAGACTCCACCGAAAAGTCTGCTAGAACTGAAACATGAATTCAGCGAAGTTGCAGGATACAAAATCAATGTACAGAAATCAGTTGCATTCTTATACACTAATAAAGAAGCAACAGAAAGACAAATAAAGAAACTGATCCCATTCACAACTGCACCAAGAACCATAAAATACCTAGGAATAAATCTAACCAAAGATGTACAAGATCTGTATGCTGAAAACAATAGAAAGCTTATGAAGGAGATTGAAGAAGATATAAAGAAATGGAAAAACATTCCATGCTCATGGATTAGAAGAATAAATATTCTTAAAATGTCAATACTACCCAAAGCTATCTACACATTCAATGCAATCCCAATCAAAATTGCACCAGCATTCTTCTCGAAGCTAGAACAAGCAATCCTAAAATCATATGGAACCACAAAAGGCCCCAAATAGCCAAAGTAATTTTGAAGAAGACAAAAGCAGGGAGGCATCACAATCCCAGACTTTAGCCTCTACTACAAAGCTGTAATCATCAAGACAGCATGGTATTGGCACAAAAACAGACACATAGACCAATGGAATAGAATAGAAACCCCAGAACTAGACCCACAGAAGTATGGCCAACTAATCTTTGACAAAGCAGGAAAGAATATCCAATGGAAAAAAGACAGTCTCTTTCACAAATGGTGCTGGGAGAACTGGACAGCACCATGCAGAATATTGAAACTAGGCCACTTTCTTACACCATTCACAAAAATAAACTCAAAATGGATAAAGGACCTGAATGTGAGACAGGAAACCATCAAAACCCTAGAGAAAGCAGGAAAAGACCTTTCTGACCTCAGCCGCAGCAATCTCTTACTCGACACATCCCCAAAGGCAAGGGAATTAAAAGCAAAAATGAATTACTGGGACCTTATGAAGATAAAAAGCTTCTGCACAGCAAAGGAAACAATCAACAAAACTAAAAGGCAACCAACGGAATGGGAAAAGATATTTGCAAATGACATATCGGACAAAGGGCTAGTATCCAAAATCTATAAAGAGCTCACCAAACTCCACACCTGAAAAACAAATAATCCAGTGAAGAAATGGGAAGAAAACATGAATAGACACTTCTTTAAAGACATCAGGATGGCCAACAGGCACATGAAAAGATGCTCAATGTCGCTCCTCATCAGGGAAATACAAATCAAAACCACACTCAGATATCACCTCATGCCAGTCAGAGTAGCCAAAATGAACAAATCAGGAGACTATAGATGCTGGAGAGAATGTGGAGAAACGGGAACCCTCTTGCACTGTTGGTGGGAATGCAAACTGGTGCAGCCACTCTGGAAAACAGTGTGGAGCTTCCTCAAAAAAATTAAAAATAGACCTACCCTATGACCCAGCAGTAGCACTGCTAGAAATTTACCCAAGGGATACAGGAGTACTGATGCATAGGGGCACTTGTACCCCAATGTTTATAGCAGCACTCTCAACAATAGCCAAATTGTGGAAAGAGCCTAAATGTCCATCAACTGATGAATGGATAAAGAAATTGTGGTTTATATACACAATGGAGTACTACGTGGCAATGAGAAAGAATGAAATATGGCCCTTTGTAGCAACGTGGATGGAACTGGAGAGTGTGATGCTAAGTGAAATAAGCCATACAGAGAAAGACAGAAACCATATGTTTTCACTCTTATGTGGATCCTGAGAAACTTAACAGAAACCCATGGGGGAGGGAAGGAAAAAAAAAAAAGAGGTTAGAGTGGGAGAGAGCCAAAGCATAAGAGACTCTTAAAAACTGAGAACAAACTGAGGGTTGATGGGGGGTGGGAGGGAGGGGAGCGTAGGTGATGGGTATTGAAGAGGGCATCTTTTGGGATGAGCACTGGGTGTTGTATGGAAACCAATTTGACAATAAATTTCATATATTAAAAAATAAAATTAAAATTAAATTAAATTAAATTAAATTAAATTAAAATAAAATAAAATAAAATGTTAAATATATATTCAACCTTCTAGATTATAAATTCCATGTTGCAGGGACCTATATATTTGTCAGCCACAGTTGTATCCCCAGTGCTCAAGTCAATGCTCAGCACAAAACAGGTGCTAAATATTTAATTAATGAATGCATGTATGTGTGTCATAAAAACATCAAATAATTACTGTTACAGTTTAATAAATCTAAAGTCAATGATGAGAATAATCATTATCAAATTCAACAAATTTGGCCACCAATCTTCAATCAAAAAAAGCTGCCCAAAGAAGGTGCTATCTAAATTGGGTTTTAAATAATGAAGAGGAAAAGTTAACAAGGTTTAGATGACCAAGGAAGAGAGGAATTCTGGGAAAAGGAAAAAAGGATATCGAAATACCCAAAAGCAGAACACAACATCTTACAAAGTAGCTTCAAAGTAAAGTTGACAGGTAGTAGGAGATAGGTGGTGGAGAGTTAGCAGCAGGTTACATTAACAACACAGGTGTCAGTTCATGAAAAAACTGTTAGGGTATTTACTCTATCCAGTTGGTATCAGAGAGCTAATGTTGAGTTTCAAGCGGCCAAGAGAAAGAATTTCACTATTTTTGAAAGACAGTCTTTCTTGCCATGTGACTGAGTAGAGGGGTTCCCAACCATAAGCAACACCAGTTAAGAAGCTACTGCAACAGTCAAGAAATGATAAGGCTGCTTGCCACATCCTCTTTCTTGACCTTGCCCAGCTTTCAATAAAATTGACTATCTCACTTTTGTAAAATGTTCTGTGATCCCATATTCTTCTGACTTTTCTCCTACACTACCGCTATTCTTTCAAAGTTCCTGTCTAACATTTATGTTGAAGTGCTCTAATATTTAAATCTTCTTTTGGAGGGGAAGGGGCACCTGGCTCAGTCAGTTGAGAGTCCCCACTCTTGATTTTGGCTCAGGTCATAATCCCAGGGTTGTGGGACTGAGTCCTGTGTCGGGCTCCACAATGGGCACAGAGCCTGATTAATAAGACTCTCTCTCTCCCTCTGCTCCTCTCCCCTGTTCGATCTCTCTCTCAAAAATAATAATAATAATTCTTTTTTTAAAATCTACTGTCTCTGCTGAAGTCATCCTACCCAGTACCATGACTTTGAATACCATCTCTATATGATTACTCTGAAATTTGTATCTCTACCATAGGTGTATGTTCTGAGCTCTGAGCTACAAACACCAATATCCAATCTCCCATGTTGAATAGAGGATTCCATCTCCCATCTCCCAAGATATGCTTCACAATCTACTCAGTTGGTCCAGCCCCCAAATTCTCAAGCTTCTGGGTCTCTAGACCTCTATATATGAGGATCCCAAAGACCTTTGGTTCACGTTGGTCATGACTATCAATATTTCCCATTATCAAAATTAAAACTGAAAAATGCTTAAAACACATACTAATCCATTTACAAATAACAGCAATAACACTGTTACAGGTTTATATATAACATATTTTTATGAAAAATAGATACATTTTAAAAAACTAGAAGAGGGGTACCTAGGTCGCTCAGTCAGTTAAGCGTCCAACATCAGTTCAGGTTATGATCTCATAGTTTGTGGGTTCCAGCCCCGCATCAGGCTCTGTGCTGATAGCTCAGAGCCCGGAGCCTACTTTAGATTCTGCATCTCCCACTTTCTCTCTCTCTCCCTCTTTCTCTCAAAAGTAAACATTAAAAAAAAAATTTAATAATACATGAGTAAATAATTAGAAGAGAGGCACTGTCTTACATTTTAGAAAGTTTCTTTAATGTCTGCAGAGCAGCAGCTTCAATCTGTTTAAATATGTTGTTTTGACAGAAGCATATTTTTAAAAATCTGGTATTCTACAAATGTATAGTTGGAAAATAGAGGAACATTTAATATCCAATGTGGATATCACTGTGGATATTCTCCTTTGATAATACACCAAACTTGACAGGTGGCAAATTCTTTTTTTTAAGTATTTTATTTTATTTTTATTTTGAAAGAGAGTGAGTGTGTATGGGGAGCCCAAGCAGGCTCCCCACTGTTAGTGCAGAGCCAGATGCAGGGCTCAAACCCACAAACCATGAGATCATGACCTGAGCTAAAATCAAAAGTGGGACACTTAACCAGCTGAGCCACCCAGGCACCCCAACAGGTGGCAAATTCTTACAGGTTAACTGCAATGTGGACTCTCAAATCAATATACTTCTATACTCTGTTAAAATCCAGTGGTCTCTCTTGCTCTTTGAAAAGACCTTTTACTCATGGTTGATTTTGTAATACCATGCATTGGTCATCTGGAAAATTTTACTTTACTGGGTTACTCAGATCATCGAAATGTTGACCATTTTCATTATACGAATCAAAAAAAAAAATTCATTCATTAATGACACAACTAATCTCCTTTAAATACCAGGAAGATGTCAAGGTCATAGTGATGAACATAACTTCCCCAAAATTCCAATTTTCAGTTTGAAAGTTTGATACTTATCGTTAGTAACCAATAACGTCAGTTGTTTTCCTTTAAATGAATGGCACTTAATTTTCAAGAAAATGTCTACAAAACACCCACGCCTGAATAACCAAAGTTTGTCTTTCAGTCATTCTTTCAAGCAAAACTGGTGTTCCATGAAAATAGCAGCTACTCAGCTTGCTCTTCCAATAACTGCACAAATGCTTTTCCTTGATACAACTTTGATTTACTGCAGTAGTACTTTAAGTATACTTCCTGTTTCATCACACGTATTAAAAGGCATGTATTCAGTGGTTGCGAAATAATAAAAAATAACACTCTAATAATAACTCATCAATAACATTTAAAAATGAAAGTCACATTTCTTATTATAATTACAGAACATTCTTTCCATGTAAAGAATACAAAGACTGGTACAGTCTAGTCTGTGCACTGATTCAAGCTAAGACATCAGGGGTTTTAAAGATAATGTCTTAGTATTACAAAAACTGCCTGATCTTGCAGACCACATGAGACAGCCTCTAGGACCCCACCCAACCTTTTGCCCCTGCCATCCCCAGAAGTCTATAGATCATACTTTCAGAAGAGGAGGTCTAATCAAAAACCTAAAGTTCATTCTTTATTCTTTTTTTTTTCCCTCACCTCCCTGTTCCTCATATCCAACACATCAGTAGGTGCCATTTGTTCTATTTCCAAAATACATCTCAGATTTGTCCATGGTACTCTATCACCACAAATAAGACCCTACAAGGTATCATTATATCTCCAACAGGGACTACTATGATAGCCTACTAATTGGTCCTCTTTTCCATCATTCTGTTCAACAGTGATATTTTGAAAACATAAATCAACAAAACATACCCGCTGCATGTAAGACTAAAATCCCAACTCCTTGCCAAATACTGCAAAACCCTGTAAATAATCTCCTGACTACCTCTTCTATACTTGCTCTTCCCAACCTCTCACTGTCTACCTTCCAGCAATGCTGAACCCCCTTCTCTTCTTTAAACCCGCTAAGGCCTCCTTCCCAGCATCAGGGCCTTGTACTTGCTGTTCTCTAGGCCTAGAATCCCTGATCCGCTGGCTCAAAATCAGGCCTACCCTAACAGCCCTCTCCAGAGTAGTACCCTCCTCTCCATTATCTTTCACATCATCACTCTTGTTTCTACTGAGCAATTACAATAATCTGTAACTATCTTGTTCATTTTTTTTACTTGTTTATTATCTATCTCCTCTGCCATAACACAAGGAAACACAAAGGCAGGAACTTATTTTATTTCCTGCTACATTCCCCAGCAAGTACCTGGCAAAAATATGGCACTTAATAAACATCTGCTGAATGAATGAAAAATGAATGTAAATGAGGAATACAGTATATATTTTAAAGCTGCTTATGTTTAGACTTTTAGGACTTATGACTGATCAGTTGTAGTTGATAATAGAAAAGGAAGTGAAAGATGACACCAAAAGTCATCTTTGTGGGGGACGGGAGGACATAGTGATAGCACCATCCAAACTAGACAACAGAGGACAACTCAAAATAGGGTGGGTGTTAGGATGGGCAAGACGCAGGATAAGGACAATACAGGAAAAACTAATAGTGAATTATTAGGAGAAAGACTATAAAGTTTGTAACAGCTAAATTTTGCCAAGTATAATCTTTGGGGAAGGGGAGTTCAATACATTGTCTTGTAATTCTCATACAGTTAGTTGTTTATTAGCTAAGGCTTTTCAATGTGTTTGAAAACAGTTCTTCTCTTAAGCATATTACATGCAGGTCCCCCAAATCTTCCAAATACCACAAACATTTTTACAGATAGCCACAAACTCAGTGCACATTAAAGTCTTCCCCTATTCTTGTGTATAGTTACGTATTTTGCAGGAAATAAAACTACAAGATTAGGCACCTGAATTTGAGATGTAAAAGCTAACTCAATAACAAAACTACTTAGTTTCAAAAAATTGTATGTCAGTGGACTAAACTTCATAATTCATATGACCCTGGTAAGAAAATTATTAAGCAAAATATAATATACTTACATATTAAAAATAATAAATAAAATAGCCTTCAGTGACACTGTATCAGATATAGTGAGATTATATATATCTTAATCTGCTAAAATATAATTACAGCACCATTTCCTAAATAAAAATACCTTTCCTAGTTCCCATTTTAATATACATATAATATATAAATCCCTGAGATAATTATAAGCAAATTAAACATGCTAAGTGTGTACTTTTTCCTATAATCAAGCAAGTGACATTTACATATGAGACAACACAAAGAAAATTAAGCAGGAGTACCTAACATCATACATTTCTGTGTTATCATAAGTTTTTAAGAGCTACTAAGATACTCTCAGATCTTTGAAGAGAACAATGAGCATTACAATCTCAACATTTATAATGAAAAACATTAAAGTAACCAAGCACTCAGTCTTGGCTTCTAAATGCCACTCTTCACTTGGAGGAGTCACCTTTTTGGAGAAATGGTTGATTCCAGTACCAAGGCTAGGAAAGTACAAGCCAAGTCTAAACATCATGTTGTGCCATAAAACACAGTAATATGTAACGAACAATGTGGATATGTCAAAAGGACATAGAAACTAGCTTGATGATTCCTACTGGCTACACGTGGAACAATTTGAGAATAACAGATGATAATGCACTAAATAAAATAATAACTTGTAAGCCTATAAAGATATAAATAAAGAGTGAAAAGGGGAAAGCTATTCCTTACAAGATAATGTTACCTCATAGAGAAAGAATGATGGAATTAAAAAATCACGCTTTACCAGTCATCAGGGAAACAACTGATCCAGGCTAGAGTCATCAATAGATACTATGCTAGAGGAACAAGTTATTTTCAGTGTCTAAAAGTATCTAACCCCCCACACAAACACACAATTACAAATAATAATAATAATAATAATAATAATGATAATAATAATAATTACAAAAGGACAGGATAATTTTATAGTAGAGAACCTTAGTTAAATGATCAAAGCTAAATCCAGTAATGGAACATAAAAAGATCATGTGCCTCTAAATATAATACACTTAGAAGAAACGTAATTTGTGTTATTTCTGCCAGAAATGCAAACTTTAAACTTAAACATAAGGAAATACCAAGTAAACCTAAATTAGGTACACCTATAAAGTAACTGGCCTCTACTCCCCAAAACTGTCAATGTCTTAAAAGGCAAAGAAGTACTGAAGAACTGTTCGAGACTCAGAGGCCAAAGAGACACAAGGAGTGCAAGCAAGGTACAATCCAGGATTTTCAATTTCTATAAAGAAGACTATAGGGACAATCTGAAGGTCTGTATGTTAGTAACAATACTAAAGCAACATCAACGTCCTGACTTTTATAATTGTACAGTGGATATGTGAGCAAATGTCTTTGTTTTTAGAAAATGCACAATGAGGTCCTTTGGGGTAAGAAGGGCATCAACTAATCTCAAATGTTTCATTTTTATATACATTTATACTGTTGTACATATACACAGTAAAACAAATGTGATAAAATCTTTAATTTTTTTAATGTTTATTTATATTTTGAGAAAGAGAGACAGAGCGTGAGTGGAGAGTGGCAAAGAAAGAGAGGGAGACACAGAATCCGAAGCAGGCTCCAGGCTCTGAGTTGTCAGCACAGAGCCTGATGCAGAGCTTGAACTCACAAACCATGAGATCTCAAACTGAGCCGAGGTCAGACGCTTAACCACATAAGCCACCCAGATGCCCCTCAAGGCGATAAAATCTTAACACTGGGGAAATCAAGATGAAGATTTTTTTTAAATGTTTATTTATTTTTGACAGAGGAGAGAGAGAGAGAGACAGAGCATGAGTGGGGGAGGGGCAGAGAGAGAGGGAGACACAGAATCGGAAGCAGGCTCCAGCCTCTGAGCTGTCAGCACAGAGCCCGACATGGGGCTGGAACTCACAGACTGTGGGATCATGACCTGAGCCGAAGTCGGATGTTCAACCGACTGAACCACCCAGGCGCCCCAAGATGAAGATTATACAGAAATTCTTTGTTCGTTTTTATAATTTTTCTGTAAATCTGAAATCTATCACAATTAAAAGTTTAAAAACTAAGTTTAAAGATACAACATAAAAAAGAACATTAGGGGTTAAGTTTGAGCCCCACATTGGGCTGTATGCTGATAGCTCAAAACCTGGAGCCTGCTTTGGTTTCTGTGTCTCCCTTGCTCTCTGCCCCTCCCCCACTCACACTCTGTTTCTCTCTCAAAAACGAATAAACATTCAAAAAAAAATTTTTAAGCACATTAAATTATCCTATATTCAGTGTCAATAAAGAAACAGATGCATACCCTTATCACAAAACTTTGCATGTCTTTTAATTAGAACTACTGTGTCCCTTTACAGTCAAATCCGACCACATTTCCTGTCAAAAATTGATCTGTATTCTATCGCTATAGTTTTTCCTTTTCTAGGACAGCGTATAAATGGGAGCCAATACTGACTTTTGAGTATGGCTTCTTTCACTGAGCACGACATATCTGAGACCCGTCTAGGTTGCTCCATGTAGCCTGTTCATTCTTACTGCTGAGTAGTACTCCACTGCATGGATGTACCACAGTTTATTTATCCACTTGCCAATTGAGATACATCACCTGCATTGTTTCCAATTCTGGACAATTACAAACACAGCCACTATCAACATTTGCATACAGGTTCACATTAGTTTCACATTAGTTTCCATTTCACCATTAGGTTCACATTAATTTCCATTTCACCCGTGTAAATATCTAGAAATGCGATTGCTGGATACTACTAGATTTTAGTAAGTTAAGTGTGCATGCAAAATAGGTCTATTTGGTAGGCTAAGAAATAGAAAAATGAAAGTACCTCAGATCATCTTGCAACTCACGTACCTTCCTTGTGGTTTCAGTGACCTTCTCCTTACTCATTCTTTTATTGTTTACTATTCTAATAAGATTATCACAAAATACTGGATAGCATATTTGCCTACTGGATTCGTATTTTTGTCAAGTTATCAAGTGAAGAGCAAGGAAATAAGACACAGGATTTCTAATAAAAATTAAAGTAAACCAAGAAATAAGTATTAAATATTTCAATTTTGTGAAATAGACATTACTTCCCCTGACTATTCAATGAATTAGAATAGGTCTAAAATAAATAGCTAACTGTACGCTGAAAGAATAAAAATACCATATTTTCATTGAAAAATTAAGGCCATTATGAGAACAGTTTGTTTATGAATTCCTACTCCTATTTCTGTAAAATACATATGGTTTACTGGTCAGTATGAAATTGAAATATTGAAATTGAAAATGAAATATTGAAGTTAAGTAGAATGCAGATAACCAGAGAAATACGTAAACAGTTAAATACAAGCTTTTTTTGATTTGGGATAATTTGTGTGAAATGTTTTTCAAAACACTAAAATGAGGAAAAGTTCATAGCACTTGGCAAACATCTTTTTCATTGAACTAAATCTTTTTAGAGCTGTTGCTATGCTTTAGACGTATTCCCCAAAACAGCTGAAAGAAGGATTCTGCATTAAAGTGCATAGAAGACGTCCAATGAAATATCATTTGGAAGTTGATTTACATTGAAGCATCCCTAAAGTAACAAAGGTTGAGATAAGCAGGACTATGCTTTTATTATGGTGCTTACTGACACCTGCTGGTTCAATGTTATCTACCTCCTCAATATACATTGATATGTTAAAAGTCTCAGATGTGAAGGTTTGTATCACATGAAACAGAATCCTTAACCAATGGACCGCCAATTCAAAAACTAAATGAGCCAACTAATCACTTCCCATACCCACTGACTTACTGAAATCAGTGTTATGGCTTTACTGTAACTCACTTCCCAATGAACTTACTTACTTAATTAAACTACCACCTAATATTTTGATTCTGCCTTTACTTCTGAGACTTAATTCTGAGATTAAAGTTAGATTTTTTTAACTCAAACAGCAAAAGGCAGCAGACCATATTATTAGAAGTCAACAATGCCAAAAAGTGGATGTCTTTAAAAATATACATGATTTAATTTTTCGGTTTTTGCTAAAGCAAACCAAAAATCCTATAGTTGTAAAATAAGATAATAACACATGGCACTTACTTACTAATACCTCAAAATTTTACTCTCTCCCCACCCTCTTTCTTTCCCCTAAACTCCTTATAAAATCATATGGAAGAGAAGTGGCACTTTCCTCTTCCCAGAAACTCATTCCTAACATTAAAAAAAAAACAAAACATTGTCTCTTTAAGAAAAAGATGCTATACAATAGTAAGCCACCATGTCACTCATCTTTGTACTTGTTTTTACTCTTTCTCCAGTTCAGCAAACCTAATAAGAAATTGACTCCATATAGCAGGGAAAAGGATTAACTCAAATTCAAGAATGCACCTAAAGATATACAGATAGAGCCCAAAACAAAGTGTGCAGGGTAGGCTGAGTGAATACTTTTCCTTCATTTCTTAACTATGCATTAATACATTTCTCCCATAGCAAACAGTTATTCAAACCTAAATAAGTTATTTTCTAATATATGATTGTGAATAAAATTAATCTTGAATGCATACTATAAATCAGTCAACCCTGGCTGGCCATCAGGATCACCAACAGAGGTTTACGGCTTTTTCATCTGGCTGCTTGGGCCACCCACATTCCCATCCTCTGATTCTAACTGGACAGGTCTTGAGTGGAACCTACATTTCTCCATTAAAAAAAAAAAAAAACGGGAAATAAAAAGGGAGAAAGATAATGATGACGCACAACTACATTTGAGAACTACACAGTATTTGAATTCAACATGTAACAGGTTCAGGCTATTTTCAGTTTAGGTCTTTGGGTCCAGGAGCATCACTACTCCCGAAAACGATGCGATGCACGGTCAGGCTGCCGAAACTGCCACCTGTTGGCCCCACTAAGAAAGCTGTCTTGGACTCAGGCAAAGAACATGAAAGAGGCAGCTCATGCCCAACTTGTGAGTCTACACTGGATCCAAACAGAAATAAGCAACAGTGTTTTCATTCAAGGATGCTGACTGATGACTCAGCGGGGGGAGGAGGAGGAAGGGAAGCTGGAGCCAGCAACGGGGGCTCTGGGCAATCCCAATGGATTCTTGCTGTTGGCAAAACCGTCATTCTTACGGGCTATTAGCATTTTCAAAACTAGGAAAACTGAGGAGGAACACAAACATCTCTTAGGCACATACAGAAGTCTCTTCTGAAATATCTCCTCCTCCTTTTTTAAAACCCATCTGAAGTCCTCTGTTAGTTTCAAGGTCATATATAAACTGATTTACTCTCCAAATTACAATATTTAGAGCAGTTATTTCAGACAATATCTGCAAATGAAATATGAGTTTATTTTTAAAAACATAAATATGCAGGTCTTAGCTTCTGAACTTAAAAAAATTAAGCACCTTAGTATCTGCCAGTTCAAAGACACAGGTGCCAAATCATGTGATAGCACAGCAAAAAATAAATGTTAGGAAATGCTCTCATCTGTAGAGTTCTGTATTGTATCATCAAAATACAAAGAAAAGTACTCTCTTGAAAAGGATCTATGAGGGGTGCCTGGGTGGCGCAGTCGGTTAAGCGTCCGACTTCAGCCAGGTCACGATCTCGCGGTCCGTGAGTTCGAGCCCCGCGTCAGGCTCTGGGGCTGATGGCTCAGAGCCTGGAGCCTGTTTCCGATTCTGTGTCTCCCTCTCTCTCTGCCCCTCCCCCGTTCATGCTCTGTCTCTCTCTGTCCCAAAAAAATAAAAATAAACGTTGAAAAAAAAAAAAAAAGAAAAAAAAAGGATCTATGAAAAACAATTTATAAAGAAAACAGGAAGGAAGGAAAGGAGGGAAGAAAACCAAAGTAAGCCCTTTGAATTCAACCTCTGTCACTTTCTAACCCAGTATTAAACTAACACCTCTTTTTCTGAGCTCTAGTTATTAGCAGCCCCTCCTTTAGGCATGGGAGTGGGGTTGATTCTTCTATTATTTCTGCCACTACTACCCCTGTCATAGTATTTTACTAATCAGGAAGTGTTTTCATATACGTAATGTTACTTCCTTACTCCTCTCAATTTCTACTCTAAAAACAAGAGTTCTGCCCTCAAAATCCAGTAAAACTGACCGAGTCAACAACAGGATCATTTTCCCTTCTTGGGGAGAATTAGCTATGTCCCACTGACAGAAATTCTTGCTTCTCTTGGGTGCTTAAAGAAACAGAGCTCTTAAGTGTTTATCTAAAACACTGCTTCTAAAACTCTTCCATGAGTTCCTGCTCCTGGAACTTGCGAGTGTGACGAGAAGTTGGTGTAAATGAGAAATTTCTTCAGTCTACTTTCTTTTTTTAAAAGATGAGAAAAAGTTTTCATTCCCCTCTTCATTATATAAAACACTCCCCCCCCCACCCTAAAATCTGCAAGTGTAACTGATGCTCCAGGAAGATGGTTTCAAGCACCGGGCTCGTGAGGTGTTGCCCCAAGTGAACGTGACCTGCAATAATCAGACACTCAGTCCCGAATCTCAGCACTGCAGAATCTAAAGGGATGTGATACATCATCTATTTCAACCCCCTCCAGTTTTATAATAATTCTAATCATAAAGATTAACAGACTTCAGAAATTACTGGCAAGAGGGAGAAACAGTTATATGCCATGTAAGAGTTCATGAACATTTCATATTAAGTATTTTATTCTAAAAGCACTTGTAATTCCAACATGCCCATTCTAGCTTTAAAAGGGGGGAGGGGGCTCTGGGTGGCTCAGTAGGTTAAGCCTGGGACTCTTGATTTCGGCTTAGGTCATGACCTCGTGGGATCGAGCCCCGGCATCAGGCTCTGCACTGACAGCACGAAGCTTGCTTGGGATTCTCTCTCTCTCTTTCTCTGCCCCTCTCCCGCTAGCTCTCATGCTAAGGAAACAAATAAACTTAAAACAAAGGAAGCGGCAGGGACGGGTTTTTCCCAACAAATTTTTGTTTCTATTTTTTTGTTGAGCCTTCTCATCCCTGACTCTAGAGTCATTCTGGGTAAGGGGAAGATCAGAGGGCACAGCACCAGCTCTGCCGCTGCAGTGACTTCTGGTAAGACTGTGTGGTGGAAATGAAAGGAAGAAGATGGAAGCTGAGCACCGCCTGCCTGGGAGGCTGTGCACGCGGCACCACAGAGGTGCTACAGTCATCTGCCTCCAACCCAAAAATAACACCTTCCAGAGTAATGAGTTTCCACACTGAGGGCTGGGCTGAGTTACTCAATGATTGACAGGGGACTGCTAAAGAGAGGAGAGTGCCAGACCAGCCCTCTCTGGTCATCCCTGTGAACAAAGACTGGGTCACATTTTTTTCATATTCCTGACAACACCTACAGCAGCACTAAAACTCTAATAGGATGATTGATGCCTGCGAGCATTTAAATCCTCGGCCAGTGTAACTAATGTGGAACTCTAGTGCTGTTGAGGCCACGTCTGAGTTATTTCTGGTTTGGAAACAGGCGAGGCTAAAGTACCTCTGACTTTTTAGGTAGAGCCAAAAAGAGTCAGCAGACTGGATGCCCGAAGATGAATGATTGTAATAAACCGTCCTCAGACATGAAATTTTAGCTTCGTGCTAAATCCAAACTACAGTGTTCTCTGTGACTGCCGCAGTTTATAAAAAGCCTTTGCTGAACAAAGGGCTCCCCAATTCTGACGGCTTTGAACCAGGGTCTGTATCTCAAAACAGTTGCAGTATATGCCATACTTTGAAATAAAGCTTAAATGTGACCTTCAAGTGTTTCTTGTTAATGGTCACTGTGGGGGAAGACACACCTCCCACCCCTTACTGCCTCCTTGACACTTACACATCTCTGGTGCAGAAACCCCTAAAGTCTTTCAATGTCACCTGTATTCTCTCAATAGACAGACCATCAACAGAGTGAGGTTCCAGAGCGAGAAGAAATGGGAGCAGAAAAGCAATCTTAAAAATCAAGTAGGGGTTGGGGGGGCAGGGGCGGAGCACCTGGGTGGCTCAACAAGTTGAATATCTGACTCTTGGTTTCAGTTCAAGTCATGATCTCGTGTGTCGTGGGATCAAGCCTGTGTCAGATTCTGCACTGAGTGTGGAGCCAGCTTGAGATATTTTCTCTCTCTCTCTCTCTCTCTCTCCCTCCCCTTTTCCCTCCCCCATTCGCACTCCCTCCCTCTCTCTCTCTCTCAAAAGAAAAAAAAAAAAAGAAAGAAAAATTGTTTTAAATCAAGTGAGGACAAAGAGAGGAGAGAAAATGCACTTTTAAGCTATAGCCAATTCCTTGGATTCTATAGAAAGAATCGAATCTCTTAAGTTTGATCATCTGAAACAGAGATCAACCAATTTGTTCTATATAAGGCCAGATGGTAAACATCTTAAGCTTCACAGGCCATACAATCTCTGTTGCAATCACTCAACTCTAATGGCAAAGCAGCCATAGAGAATACATACAGGAAGAGGAGGGGCTGTGCTCCAATAAAACTCTATTTACAAAAATAGATAGTGCCACATTTGGCCCACAGGCCATAGTTTGCCAACCTTGGATCTGAAGTAATGTATGTTATATTTTTGGCCCAGTGAAAATCTGGGACCTCAGAAATAATGTATTGGCCCTGGTTATCTGAAAATCTCTGTTTCAGAGAACTTTGAGTTTGCCCATTTCCACCACAAACTGCTGGTTTCTCAAATTGAATTAATAAAATGAGTCCATGAGATAAAACAAAAAAACAGATCTATTAAATTCATATTAAAATAGGACTAAAATATTTTTGTGGTTACCCTAAATCATAAATTTAGATATGCCCTATGGAATAATTTCTGGTGGGACTCATTAAGTTACACTTCTGTCATTCCCTCCTTACCACAATGCACACAAATACAACTATCTTCCACTAAAGTCTACAAATTAATAAAATTACACACAGATCATACTCTGTGCATCACATACCACAACCATCACTATCAAAAATTCTATGGATCTCAGTAACTCAATATGAACAAGTACAAAATCGAGGGAAGGCACCCGGTAAACCTATTATCACAAAAAAATCCAAGCAAGCAAAGTGAAAGCAGTTAACAGGATGAAAAGCAAAGCAGAGATTCTGGCAAACCCATGGTGCTGGGGACACAGAAGTGGAGTACAGAAGGCATGAAGGAGCAGAGGTCTGAGCAAACACTGCAGGCACTGAGTCAAGACCCTTAAGGTAGACCAGCCCCACTTAGATCAAGGTGAAAGGTGGTATGTATGTCCACCAGGAAAAAAAACTGAATCCTCTTTGGAGATGGTGACATCACTCAGAGTTTCTACAAGTTTTCATATGCATCTGATAGGCAATAAAAAATCACAATGCTGGCCAAGAAATCATATAACCTAAAAAATGGGTGCGGTGGGGCACAGACAACAGAAACAGTCCACAAAGTGAACCAGACTTAAGAACCATCAGAAATAAACTTTTAAATAATAATGACTAGTGTGTTCTATAAATTAGGTGAAAATAAGGAGAATTTCATCAGAAAAAATGCAATTTATAAAAAGAGACAACTGTACTGTCCACGAAAGAAACAAGTAAAAGCCCTAATTTAACGTTGGCTCAAACAGATCAAAGATGCACTGCAATCTCTAGGGTGTTCACTATTAGAACAGTGAAAAGAATACGTAACTAGCAAGGTAATGGAGCAGGGGGTAGAATAACAAGGACAAAAATGGAATGGTTAAAAAAGGACGGCAAAATGGAGGCAAAATAGGAACAAAGAACAACTGGAACAACAGAAAACAAATAATAAGATGACAGGCTTAAATTCAAATCTATCAAGTAATGGCATTAAATGTAAATGAAGTATATAAGCTCCAACAATTATAAGACAAAAATGATCAGACCAGATTTTTTTTAATTCTAAATGCTTGTAAGATATGCCTCACATAGTTGAACACAGGAAGATATTTTAAAAGAATGAAAAAGAGATACTATGGGAACACTGGCCAAAAGAAAGCTAGGGTAACTATATATTAGACAAATTAGATTTTAAGACAAAAGGCATATTAAAAATAAGGAGAAATATTTCATAAAAATAAAAGGTACAATGCAATAAGACACAACAATCCTACATTTGCATAACACTGCCTGAAACTATAAAGCAAACACTGATAGATCTAAAAGGAAAAAAAGACAAGTCTACAACCAAGAGTGCACGTTCTAAAATATCACTCTCTGTAACAAACAGAATCAGTAGACAGAAAAACTAAATAGCATATGTTGGAAAGAGTTAAACTGCACAATAACTAATTAATAGCATTAAGTACATGCAGTGGAAAAGAACAAAGTCTGAAAATCAATATCCAGCATCAGCAGTGGATGCTGCGGTGCGCCCTCCAGATAGCTTTTCAGCACGGAAGCGCTCGTTCTCCAAGCAGCAGGAAGAATGACTGCTGAGGGCTCACAGCTGAGTCCCTCTCAAGGCAGCTGCATCCACTGAGTGGTCACTGGGAGGGTACAAAGGTCCAGACCCCTCGCAGCAATCTGAGACTATCCTGAAGCTCTATTCTAGCTCCTGAATGGTCCCACGGGATTGGCTGAAGACTTTGTTGCAACCACAGTGCAATTCAGCTCCTCCTGCCCAATCCTGCTTCCCTCCAAGGTGTTGTTCCCCAAAATATTAAACAAAAAAAAAAATAGGCGGCGAATGCAGAGCTCTACCTCTGAGTCTGTTTCCTAGAGAATTCTGTCAATGCTGGTTGCAATAGGAGACATCCAGAAAGCAGACTCAAAGATGAGATTGTGCAGCCGGATCAGCTGGTAGGTGAAGAAGTACAGATAGCCCTTCACATGAGTAGTAATGCAACTGCTAAAACTTTCACCAGTGGTGAAATGGGAAAGGATGCCAGCTGAAGGAAATTTACTGGCAGGTGAAATAATCTCAGGATTTTAAGAGGTTGACAGGAAGTAATAATTATAAGGTCTATGGAATCAGCTGTTGCTAGGACAGCAACAAATTGGGGAGGAAATGAAAACCTAAGAATGATCTGAGGTGACATGTGAAAAGTAAGACGCCTTCTTTCATCTTCTGCAGCCAGAGAACAGAAAGGGCTGAGGACTGGGCCTAGGAGCTAAATATCAGGACAGCAGATCATCAAAGAAAACTGGAATACTCAATCCAGCCAAGACGCTATTCTGAGGTCAGGATCCTGCATGGGAAGAACTGAGACTGGAAGACAAGGTAGGGACAATTGTGTCAATACCTAAAAAGCCTGAAACACCAGATCACCTTAAACCTTCTGGGCCTGCAAAAGTGGCCCACCCACCCCCCGCCCCTCCCCTTCATGTAACAATACTGAAGCTTCTACCTTGTAGGACACACAAGCCCTCTTCAGGATCTACTCCCACCTCCCCTCATGACCACAAGAAAGGTCAAGGGAAGGTGGCAATGACCAGAAGGGGGCACAAGGAAGGCTTTTACAGTGCTGGTAGTGTTTGGTATCTTCACCTGGGCGTTGGTCACATGAGTGTGTTCACTTTGTAAAAATTTACTGAGCTATATGCTTAAATATACTCTGTTTTTATCTGTTGCATTTCAATAAAGTTTTTTTAAAGCAATTTTAATTCACATTTTTAAAGAAAGTGATTTAAGACATTTCCACAAATAACATTTATAGTAACAATACCCTGTCATGTTAGCATTCATACATCTCTATATAGTAAGGCAGATACCATATTAATTAAGACTATTCTTTTAGAAATGTTACTCGTCAAGAAAACAATGAACCTTCAATTACACATTAAGTGATAAAATATAACAAGATAATCAAATTGTAAAAATTTCTATTTATGCTTGTATAATAAATACACTCCATCACTGCATACACTGGAAACAAAAGTCGATCTCATTTATAGGGTACTAAATGCCAAGCACTGGACAAAGTGCCCTAAATGCATTGTTCATGTAATTCTTGTAATAATCTTCTTTTATTATTTCTGAGCAAATACATCTATAAGACATCATTCTAGATGTGAAAGATTTTAATAGTACACTGTAAGTCCGAGTCTCACGTGGTGGTGTTCCTACTATTCCCAAGAGGAAACTGAGGTTTATTCAGCTTTGGTATAGCACCCATGGTCACAAGGCAGACAAGGCAGACTGACCAACAACCCCATCCATTCCCAACTTCTCCCTTGTATATTTCTTCCACAGATGCTATAAAGCCACTTACTCATCTCCCGGGCTACCTTTCAGCTAAGATTGATCATGGGACCTACTTTTCCAAATATAAGCAAAAAAAATCTCTTGCCCCCACCCCCAAATATCAAAGTCACTTGTCCCAGTGAAAGTTGTTTCTGTCCTTCCCCCTTTCTCCTTGCCCGCAATGCAGATGTGATGCCTCAAGCTGAAGCAGCCGTGTTGTTTCAGGAGAAAAAGACAAAGAATCAGAGATCATCACTGAACATTACACCAAAGCCAGCAGCTGTTTCCAGATTTCTCTTCACATGAGAAAAATAAACCCCTTTTTTGTTTGTGCCGCTGCGGTTACTTGAAGCTAAATGGCATTCCTAACAGATACCACACAGCTAGTAAATAAGAAACGGAGATTCAAAAGTAGGTCCATCTCCAAAGCATCAGACGGGATAATTTCTCTAGGAAAGCTTACTCCAGGCATTTTCCACATATAAATGCTATTCCAAAGCCAAACAGCTATAATTTGTAAAAAATCAAGACGATAAATCGTCCAAGAATTCTGTTCTCTTGTCATTTTTTTACTTGATCGCTACATTGAATCAGCTTGTATGACTCTTTCCTGACCTTTAAGGATAGCTTTTTACATACTACTCTGTGAACAATAATGCCCTTTTAGCTGTTCAGAAGCATTAAGCTTTAGAATAATAACATTAAACTTTTTCAAATTGTCCTAGAATATAGGGGTGCATATGAGTCTGGATTATTTTTAATTGGCAAGTTATTAACTTTTAATCTTCACATTAATCTTCAGATTAAGACCTAAATGCCTTCTGGAAACAGAAGCAGTGACAGAAGATACATACACAGCTACCTTTTCATTAAAAGAAGTATCTCTGATAATTGAAAGACAATTACTTGTCTTCCTTAAATCGGAAGGTTAACAAATTTCTTCAAATAAAAAATACTAGTTCAGGGCGCCTGGGTGGCTTAGTCAGTTAAGGGTCCGACTCTTGGTTTCGGCCCAGGTCATGATCTCATGGTTCAGAAGATCCAACCCCACATCAGGACTCCAGGGTGACAGCAAAGAGCCTGCTTGGAATTCTCTGTCTCCTTTTCTCTCTCTGCTCCTCCCTCCCTCTCTCTCTCTTCTCTCTCAAAATAAATAAACTTAAAAAAACAAAAAAGTAGCTCATATTCATGTTAAATTTAAAAATCAAGGGGCACCTGGGTGGCTCAGTCAGTTAAGTGTCCGACTTCAGCTCAGGTCATCATCTCACGGTTTGTGGGTTCAAGCCCCGCATCAGGCTCTGTGCTGACAGCTCAGAGTCTGGAGTCTGCTTCAGATTCTGCATCTTACCTTCATCTCTGCCCCTCCCTCGCTTGCACTCTGTGTCTCTCTCTCTCTAAAATAAATAAACGTTAAAAAAAAAATTTAATCAAATTAAAATTTGATTTAAAAAAGTCAATCCTTGCCCTCTCTGTACATTAAGGGGGAAAAAATTCAGTTCACGGCAATGGGGGAAATATTTTTATGGGTTAAAATTGGTAATTTTCTTGAATCCTCTAGAATGAGAATCCATAACACGTTCCTGTTAAATCATGTATACACAACCACAGTTAAGGAGAGTCAATAGGGTTGATTCCATGTACACGTATCCAATGCTTTGACTGCTGTAGGCGGGAAGAGAAGGGAAGATTCCCCATCCTGTCAGGCTAGTGAAAGATACAAACATGTCAATTACTGCAAACTATGCACAAATACTCTTGGAAGTACAGAGGCCTTTAAAAGGAAATAGGAATAGTGGCAGTATTACTGGAACCAAGAAGGCTTCCCACTGACCTACAATCACTGTGTCTTTCCTTCCTCCTACTTCTCTCCACTATCTTTATCAAATAGCAAATCATTATCTCAGGCCCAGCCTCTCCCATAAACAGCTCCACCGGGATTTCCTATAGAAATTCCCCACTCAATTTCTAAGTTATAACAATAAGGAGAAGAGTAGAAATAAGATAGAAAATAAAGACCATAAGACTCCACAAAACCAAAAGTGAACTAAATATCCCCCCCACAAACTGCCTCCAACTATTTTCCACTTCAGCTGCTAAACACTACCATCTACCTGGTCACTCTGATGCAACCTGGAGTACTCTTTCATTCAACCCTGTCTCCCCCACACCTACTCAATTTCTAAGTTATAACCATAAGGAGAGGAATAGAAATAAGATAGAAAATAAAGACCATAAGACTCCACAAAACCAAAAGTTGGTTCTTAGGGAAAAAAAAATTAAGAAAGGCAGGCAAACCTATGGCAAGATTGATCAAGAAAAGGGAAGAACACAAAGATAAATAAAAAGAATTTCAGGGGGCATAACTACAAATCCAATAGAATAAGGAATGTTGGGGGGGGTGAAGGAGAGAAGAATACAAATGATAATAATAATTTGTCAGTAAATCTCAAAACCTTAGATGACACGCACAACTTCCTGAAAACAATATATGTGTGTTTGTATGTCTACAAAACTAATTTTAAAAGACGAAAGAAGGGGCACCTGGGTGGCTCAGTCGGTTAAGCGTCTGACTGGCTCAGGTCATGATCTCATGGTTTTTGAGTTCAAGCCCCACATCAGGCTCTGTACTGACAGCTCAGAGCCTGGAACCTCCTTCATATTCTGTGTCTCCCTCTCTCTCTGCCCCTCCTCCACTTGTACTCGGTCTCTCTTTCTCTCATAAATAAATAAACTTTAAAAAAGAAAAAGAAAAGAAAAGAAAATATGAAAGACAAAGAAGTCAAAAATAGCCAAGAAATTCTTGAAAAAACACCACCAAGGTAAAGGGCCTTATTCAAAGTACAACTGAAGCAGGAAAAAACAAGACCAACGGAACAGAAAAAGAGCCCAGAAACAGAACTGCTCACGTATGAAAACTTCATACCTGATAGAACAGGCATTATGGATAAGAAAGTACAGACTGTTCAGAAGTGCTTCAGAGGCAAATGCTTATCAATGATTTTAAATAAAAAAATACACTTACATGCATATGTACATAAGGAATTACCACCTTGCACTATAGACAGTGGAATAAAGACCTAAATGTGAAAAGTAAAACTTTAAAAATTTTTGAAGAAAATAGACAAGTATCTTCATAGCATCAAAATAGAAAGAAATATACTTCAGGATAAAAGTTATAACTACAAGATACTGACAATCCAGTCTATTCATCAAGACAGCTGAAAATAGTGCAAAAGGAAGTCATAGACCAGAAAAAAAAAATACTCATAATACATACAACGAACTTAGAATTAGCATCTAGGATTTGTGAAGAACTCAGTAAACAAAAGAACCCAATTTTTTTAAAGACTGGCAATGTGAATTTTCAAAAGAGCATTTGAAAAAATCCTCAATCTCACTACAAATCAAGAATATGAAAATTAAAATAACAACAGAATACCATGTCAGACTCATTATCAGGTTTTTAAAAACTTTAATTCTCGCAAAATAAAACCAAGCTATGGACCAACTGGAACTCTCATATTCTGTAGGCAGAGGGCAATATCCCTGTGACCTCCCAATTCCTCTCCAAGGTAATATATTCCAGAGAAACTTATGTGCGCACAAAAGACACACACAAGAATGTTTAGAACAACAATGTTTATAATAGCAACATGTTGGAAAGAGCATTAGCTTTTGCCAGCCCCTGCCCCACAACTCCCAGAGGGGATTAACAGCCTAGGACTCCTTCATGAGTTAGTTCCCCAGTTTGAGGGTTCCTAATCCACTAAGTTAAAATAAAAGTGACTTGCAGACTTAAAAATTGATCTGTTACTGTTTCAGAACACTTTAAAATATAAAAGTGATACTGTGAGATGCATCAAAGAAAATAACAGCTAATGTACCAAAGAAAATACTACATAAAATCTATGACTACCCCTTTACTATTTATCTAATAGAAAATATAGCAAAATCCTTCTGCTGAGTTAGAAAAGTCAATACTCTGATAGATTCCACTGGTTGGAAATAAAATAAAAATTACCATCCTTCTCTTTTTAGGCCAACCTCCTAATATATGGTGGAATTAAAGAACAAAAGAAAATATTTCCAGGGGGAAAAAAAATACTAAATTTCTAAATTCGAATTCCAATGATTATTCATTTAGAAAATGTTTTTTAATTCTAACATTTCATAAAGCAGTATATTCAGTAAGTATTAGTTTTGTTAAATCATAAGCCATCTAAAAGCATTAAAGAAAAATGGCATAAAATTTCCACCTGACAGTTTGACTTCATTTCCTTGTTTTGGGAGAAAATATCAGGGTATAGATTCTGGATCTTGGAGGCATGCTGAAATTTCAAGGAGTCTCTTAAGAGTCTACTCTTTTGTTGCAACTGACTGAAAATTGGCAAGATGTCCCCATACGACTACTCTAAAATGAACTAAATTACAGGTTTGCACAGTGGATTTTGATTACAATTGTGATCATATTAGGGATTTGAGATATTTTTTACACATTTTCAGGGAAAGGAAATAACGCTCAAGGAATATTTTCATCAGAACATTTTCATCAGAAACATTTGTTTAAAGTATAACACAAGTGCTTTCGGAAATAATATGACTAAGAGTACAGGAAAAACTTATTCATGGTATTTGGAATGGTTAATTTCATGTGTCAAGTTGACTGGGTCATGGGGTGCCCAGATACCAGTTAAGCATTATTTCCATGTGTGTCGGTGAGCATATTTCTGGAGGAGATTAGCATTTGAATTGGTAGACTAGGATCAAATAGATTGTCCTTCCCAATGTGGGTGGGCCTCATCCAATCCATTGAGGACCTGAAAAAAACAAAATAGCTGAGCAAGGGAGAATTCATTCCTTCTGACTGACTGTGGAGCTGGCACACTGGTTTTCTCCCGCCCTTGGACTGGGACTTTCGCCACAGGCTCTCCTAGATCTCAAGTCTTCCGACATACACCAGAAGTGATACCACTGGCACTCTTGCTTCTCAGGACTTCATACTTACACTAGATCTTACACCACCAGCACTCCTGTTCCTCAGTCAGACCCTCATACTTGTGCCAGAACATACAAAATGGGTTCTCCAGGTTCTCAGGCTGTTAGGACTCCAACCAGAACTACACCAGCTTCCCGGGCCTCCAGCTTAGAGATTTCAGGGCTCTCCAGCCTCCATAATAACCATGTGAGCCAATTCCTTATAATAAATCTGTGTGCGTGTGTGCATGTGTGTGTGTGTAGAGCTAGATATATAGCTAGTTGCGTGGGTTAAGGTAACGACATACACAGAGAGGTGTGTGTGTGTGTGTGTGTGTGTGTGTGTTTCCTACTGGTTCTGTTTTTCTGGAGAGCCCTAATACAATATTGTATTCTTGAATTCACATTTTTTACAGAGAAATACAAATCAAATAATTAAGTGAACACAAAATGATGATCCCCCACTTTTTTTAAATCATTGAAATGTAAAGTTGAGTTTTAACTTTTACAGCAGTTAGTATATAATGCTTTATTCATTCTAACAACTTCTTAAAAATCAATTAAATGCTGTTTAATCAAGTTCTTACATTTTAGAATTTTTAAAAGCTTATCAGAGCTTAGTAACCATTTTGAGTATAATTCTAAAAATATAATGCAGCCTCACAAGGAATGAATAAAATATTTTTAAGTTGTTGATTCCAAAAGAATAAATATTTTGAAATATTTTGAAACATAAAATTAGCTTTCATCATAAAAGCTCTTAACATTAATCTGAATGTTTAAAGAGGCTTGTAAGTGGGTCATGAGATATTTGCTCCCAGGCTGAAAATCTGTATACAAGTTGTTCCCTGGAAAGAATTTTCAACCAAAAGTTATAAAAACCAAAAGAAGGATTAATAATGGAAAGTCTGACCTAACATCAGCCTGACTGCTATGATATTCTACTCAGTAGTATCTTGCCACTGTTCATTCTACTCAGAATGATCCTTAGTTCTTTTAGTTTGAGAGATGCCAGTATCTACTTTTTTTCTCAACTGTACTTTATGTATAACTAATCAAATTATAAGATGTTGGTTCATAGAATCAGGGATTTATTAGATCATAATTAACCAAAAAATAACAAAACTTTTAAGTCTATATCAAATGACATTCTTTTTCATTCTCTTTTCCAATGTGACACTAGAAACAGTAAGACCTTAATTCAGACTTATATTTAAAATATGTAATAACCACATATAAACTAAATTTTAACAATAATGTATTTCCTAAACAAATTGTTAATTTAGGCCTTTGAAAACATACTCAACAGTAATAATTTTACTGAAATATCCACTGGCATACGAATATTATTTATAATCAACAAAAGATTATTTTCTACTCATTCAAGTAAACTTGGTTCAGGGTAGTAAAAAGAAAACATGAGAGTCAACTGACATGGATCCAAGATCTGGCTCCACTACTTACACATATAACCTGCCATGTGTCACTGAACCTCTCTGTAAGCATCAGTTTTCTTCTTTTTGCAAAATGGAGATGAGGACACTTCCGTGACCTACTTCACAGATGACTCGATGACATATACTATGAATGCATTTTATTAACTCTGAAAGCAGAACTCCAAGGTAATATATTACTATGCTATTACATGTATATTATTTGAAAAATACCTATTCTTAGAATATTTTAGGTATTTACGTGAATGATAATGATGTCGGGAAAGCCAATCCGTCGTGGGTCTCAAGTGTGGTCTCAATGACGCCAAACTGCACTTGACCTGGAGCCCTTTCTATAGCTAGTGATTAAGGTAACCACAGTGTAATTGCAGGACAACTGCTCATTTCCTAGGTGAGGGTGACAGGTTTGGTTGCTACGTGCTATGAAAGATGCTGAGTCCTGGCTTCCTCGGCTGCCAACCAACTCACTGCAAGCACAGCCACCACCCGGGTGCATCACATCGCACCGTGGTACTAGTGAGCAGGAGAACCAGCACTACTGCACTGGGGCTCTTGCCGTTTGTGTGTTTTAAAAACCCTTGCTCTGATCACTAAGTCTCAGTGTCTACTTTCACACCTACGATGAAGCTGTGGCAAACGAACCAGGTTGCTTACTTAGTCATTTCCTTTGGGATCTTGTTACGTCTTGCATTCTCTCTGAGGTTTGGGTTCTTCCCTAAATAACTTGGTGCACGTAGTATGCTGACATATGAGAGACAATGACTTTCTGGAACGTCTCCAAAAGGGCCCAGCTGCAAGACAACATGGATATGATTGTTAAAACAAGAGTCCCCTGAAAAGAGATGGATGGAATCAGCACCAAAGAAATTGGGTGCAGAAACTGAACTATGGGAGCCCCGAAGCAAGCAACTGGTTGAAATCAAAGTGCTTCTATAGATCCAGATTCCTCCATGGAAATCAATCCCCCACTACCAAAGGAACTACAGAGCTAAGTGGCAACTTCAGAACACATTACTCCTTCAGTACCTCCACTACCTAACCCTGTGCCCTTGCACCCTGATTTGCCAGCCTTTAAAGAAAAGGGGGACCAGAGATGAAACCAAGATCTCTCCATCCCCAAGGGAGAGCTTCAGGGAAAGAAAGGGCAGGGTGGGGGATATAAGCTTTTATGGCTTTTTTGGACACTGATCCTCAAATGGCTATCTCATCAGCTTCCCTTGAGGGCAGAAGCCACACATTCAATTGCCTGTGTTTGGAAACAGAATAAAAGGAATAGAAGTTACCAGAACAATCCATGTGGGGCCATTTGGATCCCTGTTGTGCCCTGCTGCTGCTATTCCTCTCTCATCCCTGATTGTACACTTGTTGTTGATGTTTGACATACTACATGTGTACTGTGAATGCTCACTGAATCCAAGGGCCATTTTCTCAATTTGGAAGACCCACTTGTTGCAGGTGACAGTAGGACAAATGCCAAACAGTCCATCTCTTTAGGCAGTTCCGTCCTAAGTTACACAAAAATGATTCAATTTCAGGAGAAGAAAAAGACATCACAATTTTGATTGAAGACCTAAAGGCAGCAAGAATATTGAGACATGTGATATTTCAATAGAATCGCCCAGTGTGGCCTTGTAAAAAAGGCTAAAGGGAGCTGGCAGCCTATAGTGGATTCTTGCCAACTGAATTCAGTTGTTGCCCCTGTGGCTCTGGCTCTTCCAGACACTAAGACTGTGACTGAATCTACTGCACAAACTGATAACACAGGGCATGGCTTCTTGGCCTTGTCTAATGCCTTTCTCTCTCTCTCTCTTTCTCTCTCTCTCTCTCTTCTCTCTCTCTCTCTCGCCTCTTTCCCAATCCCCTTGCTACCATAAGATCAAGACCAGTTTACCTTCACCTGATTACAGGTTCCAAGACTGGTTCACTAAATAGCCTTGGGGGTACTTGAATTCTCTTGTGGCCTCCACCAATGTAATGTGGAACACGCCCTTTCCCTTTAGGAATGACTTGGTTCCACTACATTAATGATATCATACTGATTGATAGGCTCAAATAAACAGCAGGTGTCAAGGGCTCTGGAACAGAAGCTGACTCACATGAAAGCCCAGGGGTGGTTCAGGATTAATGAATTCAAGGGACTGGCAAATAATTCTTGGGAGCGATGTGGGCTACCCAGAGTCAGTAAAGGAAAAATTACTCACCCTCTAGCCCCCACCTACCAAAAAGGAGGCCTGGCACTAAGTGGGACTGTTTGGATACTGGAGACAACATGTACCCCAACCCTACCAGAGTTACAGAGACTTCAGGTTCCATAAAGCAGGGCAAGTACTTTTCTCTGGCAGTAGAGTTCATGCCCTAGAGGATATATGGTCAGGAAGCTATCCTTAATTTTAGCCAATGAGACTATGCAAGTTCTAGAAGATCAATAGGTCAGTTTAAACTCTCTTGCACAAGCCATAGTGGATAATATTCCAGCCTTAAACTACATCCTGCCTGAGCAGAATATGTATGAATTAATACCACTAGACAGGTGAAACAATGCATATATCCCATAAGAACGGAAACTAAATGATTACTTGAAATAAGACCTATCAGTACTCTCTGGGGCTTAATTCAACTTTCTGAATCCAGAATCTTGGGATACCCAACTGAGATGAAAACTTTACATTGGCTTCATCCTATTGATAATCATCCTAATTAAGTGTTGCATGAGATCATTTGAATGGATTTGGCTCAGCTCATCTAATCTGAATTGCTGAAGGTATAGGATACTTATGTAAACATTTGAGTTCAGCCAATGTTTAGGGCCAACGGGTGGACTATTAGAAAAGATGATCTATTATTATGGACCCCAAGGGTCCCCCATACCTCCTCCTTACCAAATGCACCAAACTACAAGTACAGCAACCCAATCCTCTGTCCTTCAGCCATTTCTGTAACTGGCCATGTAACCACAAATGTGACTCATCCCCAGTTAGGGGGACAGGCTTCCTTACTTAAAATTTGCTTCAAAACGTGTTGAGCCCTTAGCCCTAGTTTCCTGAGCTTCAACTGAATTCAAGGAAGGCATAACAACCATGCAGGCCAATCTTACTTCTCCATGGGGCTTGCGGAAAAGAGAACCGTTGCTATTGTACTGAGGCTCCTGTTTGCTGTGCTATCATGAATTGTTTTGCTCTAATCTCTGGTCTGGCTGTCTACTTTCAGATCTATGGCGCTGATGGCAAGCCATCCTGCTCGTTTGCTTTGTCATTTACTTTAGAGTCTCAGTGCTCCTGGCTAGCCTGCCTGATAGCTGGCAAATGAAGATAAAAAACAACAACCACCGTAACAACCTGTTCTGTACACAGTATCCTGGCATTTCAAACTTTTAAAGGAATTGTAAAGGTAAGAGAAAGTTCAACAAATCAGAATATTTGCTTTGATGGATTTAATTTTTTTATTCCACCAAACATCACAATCGATATGCCTTAACGTCACCTGAATGCATTATTAAACAGAAAATTAAGTAAGCAGGTAGTATTTCAGTTGCAATGGAAATCATTTCAATTATATCCTTTCACAAGTAAAAAATAATTTCCATTAATCATTTTACTGTTCTAAGTATATTTACCATAAGTTTAAATAAAATGACCACCGGAAAGGTGATCTGGTAACATAAATCTTCTAGCTGGTTAAAAAAAATGCAGCATAAAATGATCTCTTTCCTGCATTACACAGCTCCTATGAGATAAGGTCATCTTCTAGGGCCAAGACACTATGTATGTGTTTTAACAAAGAAAATGATTTATAGATTTTCATTTTCACTTTCAGTATTTCAGAATGTACCCAGTGGTACAGCCTCAGGAAACTGAAATAGAAATAATTTATTTGCAAGACGACCAGCAACCAATCACCAAACTGAGTAAGTCCTTCTTTTAACAAAACCCAGCTTAAATATTTGCATATAATTTTTTTATGCAAACTCTGCTGAAACTAGTAACAATACTACCTTTCTCCTCCCTCTGGTCCCTTTCATCCATTGTTATTCCCTCACCAATTTGTAGTTAAGACTTCAACTTCTATCACACAACGTGCAGAAAAACAACTGCAGTTCAGACTGTATGGCGAAGGTATCTGTTTTCTTACCAAATTCACAATTTTCAGCTTTCTAAGGCTGTTTCTCCAGGTGACGCTTCAGTTAGCGTGAATGTGTTGGTTTCAGTTTTTAAGAACACAAGAAAAAATATACACATAAATTAACCTATACCTCACTGTGTTTTGCTCACAGGTATGTTTTGTACTCAGTATAACGCTCTCATTAGTGTGAGAAAAATTTCAGAATAATAGTCTTTAATGTTTGTATCAGTTCGGGCACAATTAAGAAAAAGAAAAGGCACATTTAAAAACAAAAGAAAAAAATCTCTTTGAGGTATGCTCCTGTTATATCTATAGTATCAAACTTATTCCCACCGCTCAGGAGGCATCAAAAGGTCACTATACAAAGCAGTAAACAATAACAAAAATAGCTTCTAAATCCATCACACCCTGGGGGAAGGGACAGATCAATGTTTTCCAAGAAAGGAAACCTAAAAATCAGCCACAACATTAAAGTTCTGAAGATATCCTAATCAGTAAGGCAAAGCAAAATTACACATGCTAAAAAGCCAAAAATAGTTGTTAGGAACACAATTTAGCTGTCACCTTAGCACATTTAATGCACAGATAACCACAAACTTAGGATAAAGATAAAACAATCTCAGCTGATTTGGAGGAAGGCCCTGCTAAATTTATTTTAGGTTAAAATGCACAATGGGAAGCAAGTCAGTATGATTATAGATCAAATCTCCTAATGCAGGACGTCTTCTTTCAATTTTTGGCAATTCACATATCACACCACCTTTTTCTCCTATTGTCTTCAGACTGACTCAATTTGTGCTTCACTCAATTTCATTGACACTGATATCATCAATGACACAGATTAAATTAAAAACTTTTAACTTAATCCATTTGAGTATTTTTATGTTTACGTCCTTACCACATTATTTTAAGGGCCTATGATATGCCAGGGACTATACCGGGTACTGGGCATACAACCTGCACAAAACTGACACGGACTCTGTCCCCAAGGAGCTTGCAATCCAGTTAGATAGATTGACTTTGATGGGTAGTGTGATAAGTTTGACAAGTGAAAAATGCAAGGTGATAAGGGAGCATATAATACAGTTTGGAGTAAAGCCGGTGGGGGATGTCAAGGAACTCTTCCCACTTCAGAAGTAATTTTGAGCTGAGGCCTTGTGGATAGGTAGGATTTCATTCAGTAAGGGCATAAGGGAACCAGGAGAAATGGAGCAGAGAAGGCATTCCAGGCAGCACTGTCGACAGATAGGAGTTATTCTATCCTCACACTCATTATATACATAAAGGTTATATTTCATGGATGGTCAGAGGTGGCTGTTAACTTTCAATATGTCAAAACTTGATATTTCTGAAATTTCTAATGTTTTATATTAGATCACTATAATTCAAGACATGAAAGTCTTAGTTCAAGTCAGAACACCATAGATCCATCAAGAGAGCTTTACTGAGGCACATCTTGAACTGGGAGAATTCCTTCCTTCCTTCCTTCCTTCCTGGAGAGGTATAAAGTGAAAAAAAAAATGTATGCCTAGTTTCACAAATCTGGATCACACAAAAAAGGAGGCAATCATTGATATCTGCCAGAAAACCTGGCTTATCTTAACTAATGGACACAACTCCCATTTGGGACAGAGCAAAGTTCAAACACATATTCACAAAGCAAAACAAAAAACAAAACAACAACAACAAAAAAATCTTCTCTTTTGAGAAAAGAAAAAATACAGAAAATGGACAGTAACTGCTAAGTAAAAGGAAAACTTCAGGGAGGTTTATTCTTAATACAAATTTTCCTTGTACTTTTCAAAAGTGTCTTGTCCCCAGGCTTTAAATTTTCCTTGTACTTTTCAAAAGTGTCTTGTCCCCAGGCTTTCCTAGAACCATCACTAATATTCTATTTTGGCTTGGAATGTTTTGTCACTGCATTAATGAAGATAAGGATAATCTTGTTGTTATCACTGTTGCCATCATTACTGTGTTGTATGTATACATGTTTTAAAGTTAGTAAAGCTACCTTTTTAATTTTAGACAGAGAGAGCACATGAGTGGGGGAAAAAGAGGGAGGGGCGGGGGAGGGGCAGAGGGAGAGAAGGACTGAGGGAGAGAGGGAGGGAGGGAGGAAGAGAGGAGAGGGAGAGAGAGAGGGAGAGGAAGAGGGAGAGGGAGAGGGAGAGGGAGAGGGAGAGGAAGAGGGAGGGGGGAGAGGGAGAGGGAGAGGGAGAGGGAGAGGGAGAGGGAGAGAGAGAGAGAGAGAGAGAGAGAGAGAGAGAATCTTAAGCAGGCTCCACACTCAGCGTGGAGCCCAACATGGGGCTTGATCCCATGACACTAGGATCATGACCTGAACCAAAATTAAGAGATGCTCAAACGAATGAGCCACCCAGGTGCCCCCCCACCATCACTTTTTTTTTTTGGTAAAGCTACTTTAAACATAAACCAAATTTAAGCATCCTTAAGTCTACCATTAATCACAAATCTTCCAGATTTTGGAATGATCTACAAAAATTAAAAAACAGCTCTATAAATATACAAGCAGTTTGACTATTTAAAATGGAAAATTAAAAAATAAATAAAAAATAAAATGGAAAATATATTCTGAATTTTCCAACAAAAGCCATGTAAAATTGGTCTCTCAGTCAAATAGGCTGACAGGAAGGAAGGAAGTCAAGCCTATCAACTGATGAAATAAAGCTCAGAACTACAGTGCTTTTTACCCACTCATTCAAAAAACACCATTTAGTTATACGGTCATAAACTAATTACTAAAGAATGTTGATGCCTAAGTAAGTGAAATACTATGCCCATTGATTTAAAATGGATCTGCCATTTGTGAAAACTGCCCAATGAGTAAAGCCAAAGCCTTGCATACTACTAGAGTACCTACTATATTGTGGACAATCAATGAATATTAAGCAACATTTATTTTTTAAAAACTAAATTCTGGCATGTGCGTATCTCACTAAAAAATCATTTAAAAAAAAAAAGCTGTTGTTAATTAAGCATCAAACTATTAAGTGGAACAGGTACCACCAATATACACAATGTCCAAAGTCCAGGAGAAGCCTCTAAACTCCTATATTTCTATTTGTGATGTCCTTTAGGAAAAAAAAAAACAGAATACAAGAAAGAAAAAAAACTTTTTTTCCATTTTCTTCATGTGATTTTTGAACTACTAGAGAGTTCTCGATGACACTAGACTATTTAAAATGCCTCCTGAAGTCGTATGCTACATGAATCTCGTTAACACTGTGTCCCCAATGCTTAGAACGTGGTAGATAACACAGTAGGCACTCAAATAGTTGCTGAATGAAAACCATAAGGCCTACCTAATCCTGCTTTGTCTTAGTGAACTTAAAAAACTGACTCTTAATGCTAATGGTTAAAAACTGACTCTTAATGCTAATTTAGAGTAAAGAAAAAAAAAATGCATCAGTAATTTTAAATCTTATTCCACGAATTGACTGCTACACATACTTAGGACATCATTAACTATAAATGCTTATTTGCTGTAAGTAAGAGGTACTTCGGAATATAATGTTTAGAAGGCTAGCATGCAAAATAATCAATTCACTGCAATTAATTACCTTAGAGTATCTTTCACTATATCTTTCACTATGTCATTCTTTGGTTTAAAAATTTCTAATTGTTCTCCACTATCTTTAGAATAAAGTCCACATTCCTTAACCTGGATTGTAGGCCCCTATTTATTCGACAGGAACATGCTGACTTCCTTCTTTGAAGCTAGCAAGTATTAAGGATAAAAAGATGAACAAATGGGCCTTTCCATTAGAGAGTTTGTAACCTAGTGAAGAAGTATTCAGAAGCATCTGCCAGATATAGCCAGTAAAAATCAAGAAAAGTCTCAAGTTTCAGGCTATTAGGTACAATCTCTTAAGACTGGTTCTCATATGGGGAGTTATAGAGCTGGTTTTTCATTTTACAAATACCACCTTGGCAGCTATAAGGGGAATGAATCAGAGCCTCATGTCCCACTATTTTTGCCAAACTGGCCCATTTTGGAGCTTTAGAAATCCTAATTTCACCTACCGCAATGGCTTCCCCTCAAAACCCAGCACAAATCCCCAAGCTCTCAAGGGACCTTCAAGGAGTCCATTCAAATCAAAAGAGAACTCCCCTTTCTTTGATGTCCCAGTAGCAGCCTACACTAGGGCATACTTCTGAGCTTCTAAGGATCTTCCTTTATATTGTTAATGACACTATTTACTGAAACATTAGAGTGCGAAACTCCGGAAGTAGATAGTAAGCAATGAACAAAGAACAGAGTTTCAAAGTAACAGTTTCTAAAATCTGAAAACTGAAGTACTATTTCCAAAAAAATAACCCTAAAATCCCTGCATTGTTCTTTTCCAGATGGCTTACTTACTTGTAATACATATAGCAAAAGCCACAGGTCTGGTAGCAAGAATACCAACCAGAAAACCAACCTCAACTCTTAATTCATAATTATAATCTTGGGCTGTTAATAAGAAAGCAGGCATACACAACTAACATTCCCTCCCTCCTTCTCTTTCTCTCTCTCTCTCTCTCTCCCTCTCTCACATACATTTAACACATTTACTCACACCCATTTCCTTTCTTTCCATTTCAAAGCCTGAGATTAAAACAGCCATGGCCACTTAGAAATAGAGGCCAAACTGATCTACTGATTATTTAATATATGATTAAACAAAAGAAAAATATCTAGAATGGTGAAACCATTAATGTATATCCAACAACACCTCCCAAAATGAAAGCTGACCATCAGATTATAGACATCTCTAATTCTTCTGGGATTTACAGTTTTGCAGACAAAAATGTTAATTACAGTCAAGTATTTAGAAGTTGATTATTCTGATATTATTTACTTTTCCTCATTGCCTATCTTTTGATTATTACTCTCTTTATTTCCATCAGAGATAAGCTTGAAGAACACCCACCCATATTTTGTTTAATATGTCAAACATACAGACATTTTAAAATAGCACATTTTATCATTTTTATATTAAAATATAAAAGTGTCTTCACAAATGCAATTATTTCATTAACTGACATAGTTTAACAAGGTCTCTACTTCAATTCAAGCACTTACCTTTTAACATGTTATTTTCAAGAAACTGATTTATGTTGTTAAATGTTAAAGTATAGTTTAAATTCAATTTGTGGATTAGTCCACCGTCCAGGAGACACTGAATGAACTCTAAGAATCCTGTAACCCTACTCATTTAGAACTTTATTTTTGTTGTTGTTGTTGTTGTTTACTTCTTTGGTAGTCTTATCAATGTTCTTGAGGAGAATCTCACAAACACAAATAATATAAGGGAAAAAACACTAGGATATGATACAGAGGATATAGGTTTTAACCCACTTTTACCAAAACTTTCTTTGTGACATCTGATCAATCTCTCTGAGCTTTAGTTATTTCAAATATCAAAATAAGGTACTGGATTATATGATCTCCAAAGTTCCTTTCAGTCTCAAAAGTCTACTCAATTCTAATTTCTCCTGAAATAAATAAGTCATGTTGTATAAATTCAGTTTTTCTTTAATTCAAGTGAAGCAGCATCTATAGATTAGTTACCACCCAAGAGCTGAGCCTCCTAGCAATGCATGATTAATTCCTAAGAGATCCCTTAATTAAAATCTTCACAGAAGAGAGCACTATTGGAAACGGTCCATGAATGATCAATTGATTTGAAACATAAAATACCAAGGAAAAAGGGTTGATTTGCTTTGAATGACATATCAAGTATATAGCTGACCACACACACACACACACCCCTAAGTTAATGCTCCTGGGTTTGTTGTTTTCTGAACTACTTAAAGATGATATGATACTCTAAGATTCCAATTTATTTATTTATTTAGTAACATGGAAACTATCATATTTTCAAAGTTAATGGAAAATTCGGGGCACCTGGATGGCTCAGTAGGTTAAGCGACAGCCGCTCAGGTGTAATCTCGCGGTTAGTGAGTTCAAGCCCCACATCCGGCTCTGTGCTGACAGCTCAGAGCCTGGAGCCTGCTTCGGATTCTGTGTCTCCCTCTCTCTCTGCCCCTCCCCCACTCTGTGTGTGTGTGTGTGTGTGTGTGTGTGTGTGTGTGTGTGTGTGTGTGTTTCTCTCTCTCTCAAAAATAAAAAAACATTTAAAAAATTAAATAAAGTTAATGGAAAACTATATAAAATAGGTGACATTCTCAGTTTCATAACTTATCCTTTTAACTTTCCCCATACAGATATTTCTCTGATATTAAAAGTCAATTATTTTATGAATGTATGTTTAAAGCATCATTACATAAAGTATTTTATACAGTTTTCCCTATCATAAATCAACATTGAAAAAGTGTGAGCTTTAAGCCCATTATTAATTCACACTTTTAGTAAACAAACTATATGAACATAAATTATTTAGTAAGCCTGAGAATTTGTTTTCTAAAAACGAAAATTATGTCCTCTTATTGTAGGTTCTCACTGTGATTCTTTAATTCGATATGCAAAAGCCACGCATCATTTGACTCTCTTCCTAAAAGATTATGATAATTACCAAAAATTACTACAAGGTCATAATTATCAGCAAGAAAATGCTGTACCCAAAGGGGAAAAATATGTTAGGTAACAACAAAAATTATGAATTCTAGCCCTGACTCTATCATCACCCAGTAAATGCAAGCTTAGGAAATCCATTTGCCTTCTCAAGGCCCTTGCTTTACCATCTGTCAAGTGAGGAAAAGCCTGCCCATTCCTCAAGCAAACTGTTACCAAAAAAAAAAAAAAAAACTCATTCAAACCTCTTTTGTCGTATTTTCATCTAGCTGCAGAGTTAAAACAACAGGTTTCAGTGTATATCCTGAATAAATTACACTCGACAATAAGTAACAAAATGTTAGCAATGTAAATACTGATTCTGAATTATTACCCAACTATAGTGTAGATTAATTTTCTCTCTGTAATGCAAAGGCTTTTAAATGTTAGTTAAAATTGCATTCTTAATTTGTAACTGAAAACCCAAAAGGAAAAGGAGGAAAAAAAAGATTTTCATGTTTCCCTATTGCCATGATTTTTAGTCTCCAACTTCTGTGTTTGCATGACTCTTCCAGCAAGATGAGCACCCATACGTTTTACTGACAGCTTAAACTTAATAGTTTTTGTACATTTAAAAAAGTTTTCACAGATATCCTCTCAGAACTTCACAGTGGAGTGAATGGGAAAGAATTTCCAGATTCCGGATAAGAAAACTCAAAAGCGAAAAAAATTATATGACTTATCCAAGATTAGAAAAGAAGAAAATACTAGAACTCAGATTTCCTGACTCCTATAAATCCGTATCACATTCAGGCTATGTTGTGCGTTCACACACAGACACAGGCAGACGTGCACTCCAAGCCCAGCGTTAACTGCAGCTTCTTCCTGGAAATTGAAAGAATGCAGAAATCTGCATATGAATGAAATTTTCTCAAGCCCTGTAAAGCCAAATTCAAGGCTAGGGTTTCATGGGCTGAAAGGCACTCCTAAGACCATAGAAAAATTGTGGTTAGCTAAAAACCCAACCACATCCTGGAAAATTCTGAACCAGCCTCAGGTCCCAAATCCCTTGATTTTCCTACATGAACAAACAGTTCTGCCATTATGAGAGTCCTCCTTACACATCCTGCTTCACCAAGGTAATACTTCTGGCCAGGATAAGCCTTGTTTTGTTTTTTTTCCAGTTTTATTGAGCAATAATTGACACACGTCACTGTGTAAGTTTAAGGTGCACAGTATGGCAGATTTACATATATTGTGAAATGATTCCCACAATAGTTTCAGCTAGCATCAATGATCTCATTTAGATACAATAAAAAGCAAAAAGAAGAAGAAGAAGAAGAAGAAGAAGAAGAAGAAGAAGAAGAAGAAGAAGAAGAAGAGAAGAAGAAAAAATTCTCCTTGTGATGAGAATTCTTAGGATTTACTCTTTTAATATTAAATGTTCCTATATAGTGCTAACTATAGTCAAGTTGCACATTACATGCCTAACATTTATCTTGAACTGGAAGGTGGTAATAACTTCTGACCACTTTCCTCCAATTCCTCCTCCTCTGCCTCAGGTCACCACAAGTCTATTCCCTTTTTCTATGTATTTGGTTGCTTTTTGTTTTGTTTTTGTTTGTTTGTAGAGTCCACACATAACTAAGACCATACAGTATTTGTCCTTCTCTGATTTATTTCACTTAGCATAGTGCCTTCAAGGTCCAGCCAAGTCGTTGCAAATGGAAATTAAAACCACAATGAGATATATCACCTCATATCTGTTAGAATGGCCATCATCAAAAAGACAAGAGCTAACAAATGCCGGCTTAGGTGTGGAGAAGCAGGATCTCTTGTGCAATGAGAGTGGGGCTGTGAATTGGTACAGCCACTTTGTAAAATCCTCGAAAATTAAAATGGAGGATGGAGGAACCTCAAAAAATCAAAAACAAAACTACCATGTGATCCAGCAATTCCACTTCTGGGAATATATCCAAAGGAAACGAACCTTAACTTGAAAAGATATCTATACTCCGATGTTCATAGCACCATTTTAATTTATATAACTGGTATAATTATTACATACATATAACTATATAATGTATACAATGGAATATTATTCAACCATAAAAAAACAGAATCCTTTTTTAAAATAGTATTTATAATACCCCTTTAATGTTCAATAATCTTTATAAATTTCCTGTTACCTGTTAACCAAATTTAAAGCCATTTGAGAATTCAAAGCTTGTTGGATAAATAAAGCAAACATTAAGGCCCATACTGAAGAGTATCTATTTCAGTTTTGAAAACTCATGTTTTACGCTTAAAAACGTGTATGGCTTATACTTTCAAAAATATTTTACATTGGGGTGCCTGGGTGGCTCAGTTGGTTGAGCATCCAACTTCAGCTCAGGTCATGATCTCACAGTTCGTGGGTTCGAGACCCATGTAGGGCTCTATGCCAACAGCTCAGAGCCTGGAGCCTGCTTTGGATTCTGTGTCTGTCTGTCTGTCTGCCTGTCTCTCTCTCTCTCTCTCTCTCTCTCTCCGCCCCTCCCCCACTCACACTCTGTCTCTCTCAAAAATAAATAAACATTAAAAAAAAGGTTTAAAACAGGAAGAAAAATATTTTTTAAACCCATTTTAATCTAAAAATTACATAAGGATATGCTTCCAAATGTTCTCAAGAAACAGTTACAGAACGCTTATAATCCAAGGTTCTGTATCAGAATGGGTGACAAAAAATATATAAAAATCAACTTATTTCCTACCCTCAAAGAACTTAAAATATAGCAAACAAGAAGTAATAAGGACAAACTTCTATGGAATTGCAGTAAATTATGATATTGACTATATTCCATACCAAATGATATTCACAAATTTCTAAGAGGCTTTTTTATATTAAAGGGGGGGGCAGGTATCAAATGATATCAAATGATTTTCTGCTCTACTAAGCTTTTCATACAAGTTTTCTTACTGAACCAAATGAGGTAATGAGTCATATAACTAGATCTTTTCCATTAAACCATCTTTAAATAAAATTCCTTAGTCATGATTAATGACTCTTTAACTGTTCCATTAGTCTTAATTTTATTACAGACTTGTCAGCAATACTCAAGCGTTTTCCAAACTCTGTTCCTTAAAACACCAGGATTCCATAAACTGTTCACTGATATTCCACGACCCAAAAACAAAGAAAAAAAAAATAGGAACCTGTAAAATACTGAGCTAAACTTCTCAGGGATCCTAATGCGCTACAGTGCGCTATGAATCTCCAAAAACAGTACCTTATGCAGATTTTTCCAAACTTGTCTAGCCACAATATTCTTCCACAGAATTTCTATTAATATCTAGGACAACTCTAGTAATCTGTTGAATAAAGTTCGGTCAATAGTTGATCTAAAGGTTCTCCTTCAGTCCGATTTTTGGTATTAAGACTACACTCAAAAGCATGAATAGGAAGATTCTCCCTGTTTATTTAATTTTAAAAAGTAAAAATGTAAAAAAACAGGCCAGAAGTCTGTTATGAAGACAACTCCTAGAATTATAATTCTCCCATAGTTACTGGTCTTTTAAGTTATTACATCTTCAGTCAATTTAAAAAACTGTTCTTGGGATGCCTGGATGGCTCAGTCGGTTAAGTATCTGACTTTGGTTCAGGTCACGATTTTGCAGTTTAAGGGTTCGAGCCCTGCGTCAGGCTTTGCACTGACAGGTCAGAGCCTAGAGCCTGCTTCAGATTCTCTGCTTCAGACTCTTTGTCTCCCTCTCTCTGCCCCTCCCCCACCTGTGCTTTCTCTCAAAAATAAACATTTTTTTAAAAAACCTGTGCTTTATATTATTTAAACTAAATTAAATTATTTAAATTTAAATTTATCTTCATTAAATTCTACTTTGGAATTCATACTGTTACTCGTCCGATTTTTCTGTGGTGTCTTCCCTATTAATCTTGACCTATGTTTTTTATTTTAACCCTTCCAGGTTTATTTGTTCCAAGGATACCTTTTGAAAGGGCACATAGTTGAAGACTGTCCTTTAGTCTGAGTCAGTCTTTTAAAAGAGAAATTTAATACACTATATGTAAATTGCTTTACTGACACTTGTCTTTTAAAACCTTGTTTTCTGTTTCCTTGATTTTTTTTTTCATCTCTTGCCATAATCCCTAATCTTGTCTAGCCATTTAGAAAACAAACATAAATCCTCTCCTATTTTAAATTCTACTAACAGTGACTTCCCAGATTTATTTTATTGCCCATCTTTAACCAGTTTTGGCCAGTTATCAAAGGAAAAAGGAAATTCGTATTAATGATACACAATCGGATCCTGGTTGGCCCAGGACTGAGCATGCCGGTACACTTTCTCCTAAAGCTCCATCCCCAAGTTCTTAGATTAGAAGTCTCATAACCACAACCTACCTTTGTAAGTTATTTCTGGTACTCTGCACTATTTCCAATCTTGCAGATTGTGTAGTCTTGCTTCTACATTTAATTTGTTTCCGTGCTTATTCCCAGTGCTTTTGGACAAAGATGTCCTTTTCTCAAACTCTTAATTTTGACTTTTCTCATTTGTCTTTTTCTCATTAAAAAAAATTTTTTTCAAGGGCACATATGCAATACATTTTCTCTAATCCTTGAAAAACTGAAAGTACCCTTCCATTTTCATCGCACATGAACCATAATTTGGCTGCGTATACAATTTTTTGGCCACAACCCTTTGTGTTTTTTGTTCTCTGCTCCATTACTCCTTGCATTTTGTATTACTGTGTCCAAAGTGCTCAAAGAGAATACTTTGATCCTTTCCAATTTCTTGGGTAAAAATACTAGTTCCAGTGACTTTTGTCAATTGCTGGTGAAGAAGTGTGTATGTATTTGCTACTACTTAATCTAGTACCACCTTGAAATAAATCAAGTTAGCAATGTGAATCACCACTATAAAGGGCACGATACAATATTCTTTCATCTGCTTTTTTCATTTCTACACAAAATGCATCTTTTGTTCTATGATCAATAAGTAATTCAGCTTATTCTCGTGCTCAGGTTTCCTTTAATGATTAGTCCCTTGATTACTTAAATCAATAGTCATGCATTTTAGCTGGCACATAACCTGCCTCCTACATACTGATGATTTATGAACCAGTAGCTCCAAAATCTCATTTCCAGCTCTACTGGATCTTTCTGCCTGATTGCCAAAACAGAAATGTCTAAGATCTTGAGCACCTCAAACCCATTCTATACTGTATTCCCTTTCTTAGTGAATGTCATTGCCATCCAGTCATCCCATATAGTTCCTACATCATGTCAGAACCTCTTACTCCCTCACTCACCTCCCTATGTCCCTTATTAATTTTACCTCCCAAATATCTCTCTGCATATCCCAGACCTTCATGATTCTTGCTACTATTATAACCTATTAACTATTTTGCCTGACTTTGCCAAAATTCCTACTCTATACACTCACCGTAAAGGTCTATCTAAAATGAAAGTCTAATTATGGCATATTCCTGATTAAAATTCTTTAATGAATGAAACACACTTTTCTTAACCATGTTTCTTGTTTGCTAGTGCTTTCCTTCTTATAAATACAGTAGTCTGGTCTTAATAGCCATGTGTACTTTCTCCAAATTCTAGGCTATTTCATACCTACATGCCTCTGACAAAGGACAGGTCATTTTACTGAAACACCATTCCCAGCTAGTCTGCCTGGCCAACCTTGCTTTGTAATCAAGTGGCCCTTTGTAAAGTACCTTAAGTATTTGTCTTAATGTATTCTAGTGAGTAACTTACCTGTCCAACAGAGGTCCTAATCACTAACTCCACTAGCAACTACTACTTAAAAGCAGAATCTATTTCTTCCTTCTTTTTTTTCGACCTCCAGTACCTTCTACTATATTAAGGCCTAATAAATACTTGTTGAATGATCAAATTTAGAAAATAAGAAGCTATAAACAATACAAGTCTAACAATCAGGATGTAAACAATTCAAATTTATATGAGCATCTACTTCTGAATAATTAAAAACTAGTTATCCTCCCTAGGTCTCAGTTTACTTCCCTCTAAAGTTCATAATAAGCACACAGCATGTGATGACAGAGCAAGGTCTCAAATCCTTATCCTAGAGTAACAAATACAGAGAACTTTCTATGGTAAACAAATAGCTGGAAGAATAAAATATTAATGCTTCTCTAAAGTGTTAAGTGGTACACAAATGCAAGACAGGATTATTTTTTTTCTGCTTAGCTTTAACAGAAGAATTTCCCTAAAAGGATGTAAAAGACAAGTGATCCCTACTCAGCCATTCAAAGAACTTTGCCCAAAAAACTTTTGATAGACTTTCTATTTGTTTAGTTTAACTGTAGACATAGGATGCCATTACAAATACAATTAATTTTCCCTTATATTTCTGCCACGTCATTCAGTTACTCACATAACAACAACTAAAGCCTGGCAAAAGCACATGATTACTAAACTAACTATCCAACTACACCAGAAAAATCATGGCAACTGCACTCTACCACCCATGGCAAAAGACTGACGTACATAAAGAGCTAAGATAAATGGTTGGACCCATCTTCTCAACCTGGTTATAAAAAAACATTCGGTTGAATTCCTTGTGCTAAATAATTCATACTGATGAATTCTAGCATAACAAAGCTGATAAGGCCCTATGGAATACAGGCTAGTAGTTGGAAATGCTTCATTTGTATGAATTATTTATTGTAAGGTCATTTGTTTTAATAGACTTTGGTCTGTAACAAGGACTCACTAACCAAAAACTCATCACAAAAAAATTAAAAACACTTCTCATTGAAATAAAGGGAAATTTTAATAGAGTTTTCTGAATTAACGCACGATTTTACAATTTACTCATATTTTATAAAGCTTATTAACTGCTGTTTATTCATTTTGTTCACATACCTACTCTATTACCACTGTTCTATACACTGATTATTCCTGAACTTCCAAAATCCTTTTTCTTTATATACTACAGTTTACAGTAACCATAAAATAGTTCTAAAAGATTTCCTATCTTTTTTTTTTTTGGATGCTCCTAAACTCTAAACAAGTAAATTGAGGCCTAGAGCTAAGTGGTAAGGTAATGACCCCTTCTCAGGTCCTCTGGTGTCATTTCCAGTGAACTTTTTCATTTAACCCTTACTTAGGCCCCCACGACATTTTTGAGATCTGAATCAGTCATAACAACAGAGTCTGTTTAATGGATAATTAGGTTTAGTGGGACATAATCAATGTCTAACAAAACAAAGCTAGCATGTTACTTTACTTCTAGGGAAACTCCCGCCTTTTCCTCCTCCTGCCCACCCTCTTCCTCCCTCAAAAAAAAAAAAAAAAAAAAACGAGAAAGAAGAATAACAACTGTATCTCTGGATTTGCCTGATCTCTTTTTTACTGTGCAGACTTCCAATGCAAACCAAATTAGAGAAAATTAAGAAAGGTGGAGAAAAAGCAAGCATGTAAAAGCCATTCACTCACGGGTTACACAAAACTGTCCCAACTTTTAATAAAAAGATTCTTCAGTGTACTTACTATAAGTAAGTACAAGGTTATATTTTTGTCCTTTAAAATTTACCTTCTAAGAAACTGAACTCAGTTGCTGCTATATTATTCTTGATATCACAGAACCGAACTAGTCTTTGAATGAATTATACAAAGTTAACACAGCAGCTGCTAAGCAAACTTTCTCACCAAACTCTGCCAAGTTATTCCAATCCTGACCTGCACCATCTTGTAATCGCTCTCTTGCTCTTTTCCACAAACCACAACATCATGCCAAACTGTGTGCGTATGTCTTTTAACGTACACAAACATATACTGGAAATAAATGCACTTTTTCTGACACACTTATTAAGTGAAATTGTGATCTTTCCGGAGATATCCTCCAAAGAATAAAGACTATTACTTTAAATTAATAGTAGGAATCACAAACATAATGGTGTTTGTTTATCAGAAGCCATCTAGAAGTTTATATGACAGACTTTAAATATAAATAACTCCCCAAAAAATTAAAAATTTAGTTAATAGTGATTATAGACTTACAAACACTAAAACAGAGTTACATAATTGAGGACATCTACCTAATTTTATTTTTGGAAACCTTCTGAATCTATGAAAATCCATTCTTCTAACTAAAGAATGATAAAATCTTAGAAAGACAGCATAGAAACAGCATTATTTGGGTTTTCACAAGAAAATACCTTACATATTATACTTAGAACTAAAGTCAGACAGCAACACGAATTGACTTTTAGTTTCTCCCAGTATTCATTGAGAATTTATTTGCCTTCTAATGAAATTGCCCATTTAAGTGAACAAGGATGAACAGGAACCCCGACACACTTTCCCTAGACAGACTCACCTGCTACCACGCATAATCCACTGCCCCCTCTCTAGTGATGACGCCAAAGCTCTACCCCAGGCCAGACTTCTCTGCTGAGCTCAAGCCCCATATAACCAACTGCCTAGATATAGGCTCACCTGTATATCCCATAAACAGCCCAAACTCAACATGAGAGGCTTCCTCCTCCCACCACACTCAGTTAGCTTTGATGAATGTAGATTCAATGAGAACAGAACAAGTTATTCTCTACTCTCTGCTTCAATAACAGGACTCTGAATTCCAAGTTGATCTGGTTAAGATTTCTACTTTGTTCTTCATCAGCATCAGGCACTATGACATCTTTCTAACTAAAGCAAAACTTGTATTCCCTTATGTCTTAGAGAATTTCAACTCTCACTTTCCCTAGTCAACAAACAGGAATTTATATGATTTTGATAGCCATTTGATTTGTAGGTACTCTGCATGGAAGGACCTATATGGTTATCTTAACACCAAAACGACACGCAAAGGCCAGCTGCAAGCACATTTTGTGTAATATATGAGAAGGCTTCTAAAACCATACTGGGACAAAGTCTGTCCTGCCTAACACTCATGATCATATTCCAACTGCTTATTAAAGACTACAAAGACAGTCAAAATTGCAAGAGAATGAGAAAATATTCCAATAAGAAAGAAAGACTACTTCTTCATGCTCAGTGATAGCCATCTATATATACCCCCACCCTCCCTCAATGAGGCAGCAAATACCATGACATATATAAAATGTCCTAAGAATCTTCAAGAGGGGCGCCTGGGTGGCGCAGTCGGTTGGGCGTCCGACTTCAGCCAGGTCACGATCTCGCGGTCCGTGAGCTCGAGCCCCGCGTCAGGCTCTGGGTTGATGGCTCAGAGCCTGGAGCCTGTTTCCGATTCTGTGTCTCCCTCTCTCTCTGACCCTCCCCTGTTCATGCTCTGTCTCTCTCTGTCCCAAAAATAAATAAACATTGAAAAAAAAAATTTTTTTTTTAAAAAGAATCTTCAAGAAACTTAAGTCTCTAATTTCTTTATTTCATCTCAATAAAGAGCCACGGCTACTCAAAGGTGGGGGTGAGAGGGGTAGGGAGAAAAAGGTGCTAGAACTGGCAATAAATGGCACCACCATCTACTCAGAGCCCCTGCCAAAACTGGGGGCTATCCTAGACTCCTCCTCTCTCTTATCTTCTCCAACTCATGCATTGGGTCAGCTTTTCAGCCAACTGAGGTGTCTACCAAAGCTGCTGGGAAGACAAAACAGATCCCAGCAATTCAGATCCCTAAAGTTATTCCCAGGGGAGACAGAGGGAGGGAGGGAGGGGGGGGGGGGAGAGAGAGAGAGAGAGAGAGAGAGAGAGAAACAGACTTTTACAGCATAAGGAGGCAAGTACTCTGACAGACACCATCCCAGGTGGCAAGAAAGATGCCAAAACAGGCTGTCAGGTCAGCAAGACGTTGAGGAGGAGACTCTGGAAGCAAGTTCTAAACAATGCATGGGAGCCAACCAGGCAACAAAGAGGGAGGACACTCCTGACTAAAGCAGGGAGTGATGAGGGAACTACAAGTAGTGAGGTAAGACAGGAGCATCAGAGGCGAGAGACAAGGCCCAAGTCATGCTTTTAAGAGACTAGAGGATTGGAAATTATTCCAAAGATAGTAAGTGAAGGATTTTAAGCAAGAAAAAAAACGCACCTCGAAGTGGGTAGGAGGTGTTGAGGGTGGATCATAAAAAAAAAAAAAAAAAGCATAGATTGAACAAAGATGTAAATACGTAAATAAATTTAACTCAATCCTAAATTTTAAAAGGGGAAAAGAAAGTATACACTACAGTAAGTTCTTTTTATAAAAAAACAAAGTAACACTTTTTCTTGGTAAATTTTTTTTTAATTTTTTTTTTAACGTTTATTTATTTTTGAGACAGAGAGAGACAGAGCATGAACAGGGGAGGGGCAGAGAGAGAGGGAGACACAGAATCTGAAACAGGCTCCAGGCTCTGAGCTGTCAGCACAGGGCCCGACGCGGGGCTCAAATTCACGGACCGTGAGATCATGACCTGAGCCGAAGTCGGACGCTTAACCGACCAAGCCACCCAGGCGCCCCTTTCTTGGTAAATTTAAAGTATACACATACTATCACCAAAGTCTAGATTTTCAAGTCCAAACTTATTTTTTTCAAACATCCCTTAATATATTTTTCTTAACACATTTTTTTAACAAATCTACCTGAAGTTGCCTTTATGGTAATCTTGAGTCAATTCTGACATTCGTTCCTGATGGATTTATGGCCAACTAAGAACCAAGTAAAAAGATATCAAAGCACTATAGCTTTTATCGCTATTAAAATCAAACTCTGAAAACATAAAGGTACAAGTAACTCTTTCCAATCACATTACGGGAGAGGAGAAGGCCAATCTTCTTAGTAAGTATGCAAGGCCTTTCATAATGCAGTATCTGGGTATCATTCCAGGCTCATTTTTTATGTGCTTCTTCATCAATTCATGAATACACAGTACATCTTTGGTACTCTTGGCACAGGCCTTTCTGTAAGTCCTTTATATGCTTTTAAAAATAATTATTGACATTGTGATTGTTTTGTTTTTTTTTTTAACTTTCAGCAATGAAAGCTATGAAAAGCTACTAAATAAAATGTATCTATTTTGAAGTGGAACAATTTTTCTCTATGGCAGCATCTGATGGCCTCAAACCAAACAATAACCCTCATCAATTCCCACTTAGTAATTATTCTTAAGAGAGGACTAATTTCCAGTATTAAGCTAGTTATTTCTTATTTAACTCCATTCAATATTTTCTTCATGAGAGGATGGTTAGAACATCAAAACAGGATTCATCTGACAAATATGCAGTCAGCACTTTTTATGGGCAGAGAGAAGTTGCTCCCCCTTTACAAAAAGCCACACCCACTTAACTTGAACTAGGAATGGCCTTGCCCCTAAGGAAGGGAAATATAAGGATACCTAGTAAACATTTAGTAAATCAGCCTCAAATCAATTTAATCCGACTGCTGGCCCATTTTAACTTCAAGTCCTAATTCCAAGAACTCAGACCATTCTTCCTTGTTGCCTGAGCCTCTAACTTGTGCCTAATTGCCAAACTTCCCTCTGTCTCTACTACATAATTCCTCCTCACTTCCATCAACCTCACGTCTGGCATACCCCTGTTTTTCCTAGTCCTGGTTCCCATGTCATCCTGTGTGACATGTGTCATTCCTTGGTGGGAGATCTTTCAGAATACAGAATCCAACCCAGACTCGTGCACTAGATCACTGAATACCTCAACATTTACCACTTACAGATCAGACCTTTATATCACATAGTAAGACCTTCCTCACACTATGCCCTACAGGCCTTACAGGGACATGTGCCTGGCATCTAGCACAGACTTCCCTGAAACCAATTACTCAATTGTTCTGGACGTTCTTTCATTCTAGGATCTGCCCAGACTTTCTGTCCCATATCATCACTGGGATGCAGGCATCTGCCATTCCCTGAATGGCCAGTTGTGACAAAATGGTCTTAAGTCCTGCAGGAAACACAAATATGTACAGGACATGATTCACACCTTCCAGATACTTACATTCCAGGATGGAAGCTAAGATAAGTAACTACAGGGAGAGTCAATAGGTACTAAAAGCTTAAAGAAGCAAAAGAAATATTTCTTTATATCCTCTGTATAATATTTTTTTATATCCTCTGTATAATATTAGAGCAAAGCCTTAAAGGATGAAGATTATTTTAATATACTGAGATTGAATAGCTGGAATGTAGAAAATAGACACTAAAAGAAGTGAGAAAAGTGTATTAAAGCAATAAAGCCACACAGGTACAAAATGTATCCAAAAAAAAAAAAAGGTAAATGGTCAGATGTGACCAAACTATAAAAGAGTATAAAGAAGTGAATCTAGACAGATAGGTCAGGGTCAGTCTGAAAGCGGTTCCAATATAGAGCCATTAAAAATAGGCGAGCCAGGCAATATGATACAGTATTTGGTCACTGCCTGCTCCCATATTCTGTAATTAATAAAAACTGAAATATTTTTAAAAGCATAAAGCTAGATCTTGCTTAGATTATTTTTTTACTCACCCCCAGCTACCTACCAACAACCTCCGAATTTCTCGTTCTTCAATCAGTGAATTGGTGGGACCCAGTAGGAAAATGGGGAGAATAATAAAGGAACAAATAGAAAAAGAACCATTAAGTGAACAGAAGCATAGACTCTTTCATCTTACAAATGCTGGAGAACCCAAGAGATCAAATGGTCTGTCCCTCTGCTTTCTGACGAGTATGCCTTCCAAGTTCAGAGAAACCTCACCTCACTGTGAAACTAAGTTTAACACCAAATCCTGTCCAATCAACTGGATTGTCTTCTGAACAGCATATGCAAATACCCTACAAAATTCACAAAAAAAAAAAAAAAAAAAAAAAAAAAGAAAAGAAAAATGGGCATTCAGGTCTTACTGTAGAAATACTGGCATTCAAAAGATGACAACTCAACACATGAACAAAAATGGCCTAGGAAAGGGAGCACTGCCTGTTCAGGGACCACACACCGCGAGACATGAGTCCCAACGTATCCTAACTCAACATCGTCAGTGCCTCGTTAGAGCCCAGGCTCCATTTATATTATCTGAACCATTCAGCACACTACCAATGCTCTCTCCTAAACCAGACATTCAACTCTTAAACTGAGTTCTTTGAGTATTAATTCAGCTCACACAAAGAATCAGACTCTGTGCTTGGCATTTGAAAAGATATAAAAATGAACCTGAACTTAATCCAGGACTTCAATACCTTCTTTGTCAAGCTGCCTCTTCTTACTATATGAAAAAAGAAGGGGGCAGAAATGGTCATAAACAAAAAGGGCCTGGATTGATTGATAAACTACAAATCAAGAAAAAGGTGTTAAAGAAAAACACTGATAGAAAGTAGTTTTTAAATGACCAAGCAGGTTTTCTTGAATAAAGAACACAACTTGCATGCAAAGATCAGTATCTAATGACAAGAAGGGAAGTTAGAAGCGACTCAAGCATCAGACACTTGTTATCAATGGAAATAAGACAGTCATGGAAAAAGGAACAGGTTACTCATCATGATGTTCTTGAACACTTTCCAGCGTGGCTGGATAGGCAAGGCAGGAGAGCTCGGTGCAGCCAAGCCCAGGAACAGGACCGAAAACCACAGGAAGGACTGAGGTAGTGGTCACTGGAGGCAAAATCTCTGAGCGCAGGCAAAGGGTTTTTGCCCTGAAGCAGAAAGCAAACCATCTCAGAGGTAAGGGAAGTGGTAAGCTTTCACACCTAGCTGAGAGAAATACTGTAGAAATGCCAAAAATGGTGAGAACAGCCTACGCTATAAGCAGTACATTAACAAGGGACCATTTGTCGGGATAGAAGAACTAACACTAGACATGCTATTTTCTTTCACTTGCTTAAAGTGAAGTTTTCTCTCCTGTAACTAGTATACTAGTAAACTATATATTTATTTATAAATATATACTATTTATTTACAAAATATTTATACTTTACCTAGTTGATTCTAATTGCTTTGTAAGCATCATTTCAATAACACCCATCCACCATTTGAGCTGAGACATGGGCACCCATGCTAGAACAGCCTAATCATTAGATACAATCTGTGCCAAGCGGCTGCACACCCCAAGCCAGAAATGCTAGCGGTAGGAATGGGCTCTCATTATAAACAAAAGTTTTCTCCATTAAAAAAATATTTTTTACAAAGATCACGTGGCATTTCTCAGTGTGGCCTGAGGAACACCTGCCTTACTTACTGTAAATGTAGGTTCCCATCACAGTCTTTTTAAAGTAATCTCTACACGCAACATGGGGCTCAAACTCACAACCCCGAGAGCAAGAGTCTCATGCCCTACTGAGTGAGCCAGCCAGGTGCCCCTCAACTTGTTTTTAAATGTCAGTGCTTGTACTTATCCAATCAGAATCTCAGAACACAGACATTCTGAGGGCTACAGTTTGAGAAACATAGTCATAGGACAAATGCTTTGAGAATATAACTTGTCTTGGTAGTAGCAAAAAAGTCACCCATATATTCGTAAACAGCTCTAAATATTTTGTAAATTACCTTCAATATACAAATAGATGTAACTATTTCAAGAAATCATGAAATAAATCCTTTAGGATTCATTTGATTAATCTCTAATCATTCTGCTTTGTAAAGCAGAACTTTCACTGAAATAGGAAACACATATAATAAACAAATTGAGAACCAACTTCTAAGAGACAGACATGACTACAGAAATAAAAGAAACAGAACCAATCATATTCTCTGAACCACGGCAAGAGAAGAAACTAGAGGGAGACACCGGCCAGTGGCACTGCCCAACATTTTGGGCTTATATACAAGAAGCAATAGGGGCATCCAAGTTATTTTCAATATACCAAGATGACAAACAACATGAAGGCTGGCTTTTATGAATCAAGGTGTCTAATATAATGAAATACGTGTTTATGAAATATTGATCAAACAACCACTCATGAACTTTCTGGCCTTTACTCTCCTATCTACTGCCTCTAAGTGCTCCTTCCTAGGAGTAGCCTCCATCTCTCTCCAGGGAGACAGCTATCATGTTGTTCCTCACTTTAGACGCAAAAGAAATACTTCACCCCTGCACAATCAGGCAGGGGTGATTCACTCAAATATTCGCTGACTTAAATCATGGCCCTGATAGGGGCAATCAGAGGTACAAGGTCATCACCCCATCAGCAAGTCTTTATTGAGCACGTACCATGAACAGAGCAATATTTTGTTAAATCAGGAGGAGTGAAAAAAAAAAAAAAAAAAAAGAAGAAATCATGCGCCTACTATTGAAAACATTACAAAGGTAACACAAGGCAATATTGACTGTTACGGAATCAAGCACAGCATGGATTAGCAAGTTTACATCCTTAGGTTTTAGTTTATTTTCACAATAAATGAAAAGGTCAGTTTACACAATTTATAAGTTTCCTTCCAGTTCTGAGAACATCTGATGTAGTGAATCATGCACTTAAGGTCTCCTAAGGGGAAGCACAGGATGATAATGGTGAATGGAAAACCTGATTTTAGAAGAGCTGTTTAATGGCAGCACTAGGATACTAACTACAGGTTACATATGTACACGATAATGTGGGTGTCTTTATCTCTGAGGTACAATTTCTTTTTTTATTTATTTATTTTGAGAGAGAGAGAAACAGAGCACATGAGCAGGGGAGGGGCAGGGAGAGAGGGAGAGAGAGAATCCCCAGCAGGCTCTGTTCTGTTAGTACAGAGCCCAATGTGGGGCTCAAACTCACAAACTTGATATCATGACCTAAGCTGAAGTCAAAGAGAGGATGCTCAACCAACTGGGCCACCCAGGCGCCCCAACTCTTAGGTACAATTTCTGCACAAACTTAAAATATTCGCTTCAAAACAAAAAGGTCAGAAATCTAAAAACCTGTACAGTAATGAATCTAAAAGAAAAAGTATAGATCTTGCTTATTAAACCTTAAGTGTAAGAGTAACTGGTGTCCTTAAGAGTACCAGAGACTCATACAGAGACACACAGTAAGAACACCATGTGACAGAGGCAGAGATTTCAGTGATATCTGTCTAAAGCCAAGGAACTTCAAGGGATGCCGCCAACACCCAAAGCTAAGAAAAGGCATGGAACGCCTTCTCCCTAGAGCCTTCACAGACAGCATGGCCCTATGCACACCTTGATTCCTAATATCCGACCTTCAGAACTATGAAAGAATAAAATTCTGTTGTACTAAGCCACTCAGTTTGTGGTAATTTGTTGGGGCCGCCCTAGGAAACTAATATAGGTGTTAAGAGCCAGGGTCCAGAGCATACAGTTCCTAGACCACGGCAGTCACGGTATGGTTCTGGGGGCCCCAAAAATAGCAGTATCTTCCTTATTGTGGCTGTGTCTTCGTTAGGATGGCGACGGTGCACTGTCCCACTGGCAGCCTTACGATCAGGGATGAGGCAGCAACTCCCTTGGTGGCCTGGTAATGGGAAACCTTGCTGGAAGCTCAAACTCCACCCCTAGCCCCTGCCCTGCAACCATCAAATACTATTAAATACAATGTCATAAATTCCTTCCTACTTATAAAAAAAAGAGAATGCTTACAGGAGTGATAGGAGAACTGCCTGATAAAATACAACTCTTCATCAACAGCTGGTATTTTAAACACTCAAGGTCATAAAATGATAAAGCCATGTTGAAAACAACATGACATTTAACAATGAAAATATTTATCAAATGTAGAAACTTTATTAAAACTTTACTTTAAATATATGTTGAAAATTGTTAAAAATGCCAGTTTTTACTGAGTAAAGTTCCCAGCCATACTATTCTTAATGTGTTCTAACACCAGACTGTAAAGAAAACAAAAGTGAATTTGTACGTTGCCATAAGAAACTGAGAATAAAATATCAATCGTCTCCCATAAATTAAACCATCAATAAGCATCCTTTCTGTATATCTTTCAACTAACTTGTATTTGTTAAATAACAAAACATGCCTATAAAATGTTTGCAATAAGGGCATGTCATTTTCCTAAAACAAATTACCTATTGTCCAGTTCTGGTGTCCTTACGACAGTATGCAAACAGATCACATTACTTTACTGTATGGTCCACCAGTTAGATATAAAAAGCAATGGAAAGTTTGCAATCCCTTTCATTTTAGAAGTACAACAACTTTTCATAAACATATCTGTTCAATTTTCCCAATCCTAATGTAGTAGAGGATATGTGGCTTTGTTATGGTTACAACCACAACAAAAATTACAGTCATCTGCCAGGTAAATATGAGAATACGAGGAAAATATTCTCACGATAACAAAAAGCAAAACTGGAAGACTACCAGAAAGAATATTTTTAATTTTGCCATTTTCAATTAGTATTTAAGGATCGTTTTGCAACTCCCATTTTTCATTATCCAAAATATACCCCCCCCCCAAGCCTCTTGTGTTTTTTCCTGCCTGAGGAACCAAGGATTAATGCCTTCTCCCCATACTCCAAAAAACATAAAAACATTCTCAAACATGGGAACCAGTAAATTATGAATATGGAAATCACAGAGCAGAGAGGAAGAAGACTTCAAGCAGACAACACAGAACAGACAGCAGACCTAAGGCACAGTGGGCAACAGGGCCTGTCATCAGAAGAAACTGAGAACAGCAGATGCGTTTCCTACCACTGAAGGTCCTAAAAACAGAAATAGGTGAAATGAAACTAACACTTAGAGCCTACTATCATACCTTTACAAAGATGTTTTCATTTATTCCTCAAAGCAATCTTACCTGAGCTGAGAAAACCGGAGTCCCAACCAATCAAGTAATTCAACCAAGGTCATAGAGTAAGAGGCAAACCCAGGCTTAGTCTTTTTCATATGACGGTAAACACAGAAAATGATCAGTATTTGTGCAGCAGGGTTGGATAAAGGAAAGAGGCTCCTTGTAGCTGGTGGCAACCAGCCTGAAAGTTCCGAATGCCCCAGGCCCTACCTGGCTACCCGGAGAGACAAATACTCTGGCACACCCAGAACTCACTCCTGGCTAGGGCTAGGAAACTCCACTGAGTGATGTCAAAGCCATTGCATTTTCCATTCCATTCTCTGGCTTCTCAGCAGCTGCACCCAGGTCAGCCTACAGCCAATTCTTAAAACAAAGGGAGGAGGTATCCCACACACAACCCAAGTCACATACACCCTGACTTCAGGCCCTCTCCAATAATTTTTTTTAAACTGGGAGAAAGTCTTTTATAAAAGACTACATCAATTTTTTCTAAACAAAAAAAAAAAAAAAAGAAGAAGAAGAAGAAATCTGCCAACTGTCTTGCTCATGCCAGAAATTCCCCCTAAAAGTAACAGAAGCAGTCATTCCAATCAGCTTAAAATAAAAACTGTGAGTTAAAGAAACACACCAAAATACATTTATATTAAAGTGTTATCTGTCAATCAAGCAAAGATTAAATATATGACATCAGATTCCATCTTGGTTTAGTAAGAGAGAAGCTAGAGAGGAGCACCTTCATTCAGTGTCACAGGATAGGTGTGGGGACCCCAAGAGGCAAAGAATGATAGAAAACTTTGAAAAAGCAGATAAATCTAAAAGAGGTTCTAAGACTTATGAAGTCTCTGAGATGAAACACAAAATTGGGGTATGAATAACTGGGCATTATTCTGAGGGGACTGGGAAAGATCAAGAGATTGTCACAAGCATCCAAGAACCAAAAAAGGCTATGAAATACTCCTGTGGAAAATACACATCAAGCCAAACATCAAAGGTCTAGAATCTTATTTAAATCTTTGGTATTATCTTCTAGAGCTGGGGTGAGCCTCCAGCCTATTTGTGCAAATAAAACTTTACTGGAACACAGCCAATGACAGAGACCATACAGCTCACAAAGTCAGAAACATTTACTCTCTTGTCCTTTAGAAAGTTTACAAACCCCTGTTCTATACAAAAGCAGCCTGGAACGAGAAAGTTACCCTTAACTACTCACTTACTCTGATTATCAACAGAAGACCCATAGCAAGATTTACAGAAAGGTCTCTCTCCATTAAGTAACAGTATTTCTAAATTTTTACAGACCAATTAAATAAGTTCCATTCATTTATACCCTGTTCTGATTAACACCGTGGATAGCTATTACAAAACAGTTCATTGTGTAAGCTCATTATATAAATAATACGGCAGAGCTGTTACTTTGACAAATGTTACAGTTTTCCTGCTCAAGAAAAATAAGAAATGTTTCATGATGGGGGCCCCTGGGCAGCTCAGTCAGTTAAGCATTTAACTTTTGATTTCGGCTCAGGTCATGATCTCATGGTTCATGAGTTCCAGACCCCGAGTCAGGCTCTGTGCTGGCAGTGCAGAGCCTGCTTGGATTCTCTCTCTCCGTCTCTCTGCCCTTCCCATGCTCTCTCTCGTGCTTTCTCTCTCTCTCTCTCTCTCTCTCTCTCTCTCAAAATAATAAACTAAAAAAAAGAAAAAAGAAAGAAATTTCCATGATCATCTATCTGCCATCCTTATTCTCACTGCTCACTAAAAACCGTGAAACACATTCTCTGTTTTCATCAGAATGAAAAAATATTTTATGAAGATATGTAACATGCGGTGGTAATCAAATTATTAGTCATCAAAAGAAGAACAAGTAGTTTAGAAGTTTTCTAAGAGTGAATTGTTATACATTAGTTTTACACACGTGAAAAAATTCTCAACTGCCATTATATCCTGCAAATAAACATATTTCATTACAATTATATAACCAAATGTTATCGGGGAGCCTGAGTGGCTCAGTCGGTTAAGCGTTTGACTACGGCTCAGTTCATGATCTCACGGTCTGTGAGTTCGAGCCCTACATCGGGCTCTGTGTTGACAGCTCACAGCCTGGAGCCTGCTCTGATTCCGTGTCTCCCTCTCTCTCTCTGCTCTTTCCCTGCTTGCGCTCTGTCTCTCTCAAAAATGAAATAAAAACATAAACAAAAAAAAATTATAACCAAATGTAATTTACCTATATTCCCTACAAAAATGAGGGGAGGAGGAATTAAACTGAAACACTCAAAAGTATGAAGAAACACTTCTTAAAGCATCTAGCAGTATATTTATGAAAATGTCAATAAAGTAATTGCGGATAAAGCAGTTCAGAGAAACAATAATCACATACGTCATTTCCAAGACATCCTCAAGTATTACACTAAGTATATTACCATGTTTTATATATATAACGTACTAACTAAAATTCCACCCACAAAACTCTAGAGCAAATACCTGAAAGGACAAATATTTTAATTTGAAGGAAACCAGGAATGTAGACAAGAGGGCTGCTTTGTGTAACTGCAGCTACAGTGCAAATTTCTTAAATACCAAAACCTATTTAAAAAAAAAAAATCAAAGGAAACAAACCTGAAAGGAGTTTTGCAACTTATTATCTAATTAAACAACTTATTTTCCAAAACTGCATTTAATCACCATTCTCTCTTTTCAGATACCCTGAATGGTGGCTACCTTAGCAACACTACAGAGATACATTTTAAAACATGAGACAGTTTGGTTCTAGAAACTCTGTAGACGTTTCTAATGATATCTCAGACCACATCTTTATGGGGGGCGGGGGGAGAAGGAAATCTACATTTCAGTAAGGGCACACTTGTTGAGAAGAAAAGAGCACCTGAATGTTTGCAATAAATCAGAGCTCAAAACTTTCTATTGTAACCAGCAGGAAGATGAAGGGGAGGGAAGCGTGAGATTAAATACTTACATACACAAACTATAACCGCGCTTTCAGTCATTTAAAACGACAATTCTGATTTTTACAATTTGGGTACGTTATTAAGCTGGCCTTAAATCTCCCCTCCTCCACCAGTATGTTGCCATCATACCAGACGTGCTTTCCTCATTCTTGGAGTAAGTGCTGTTTTATTGCACTGGGGAAGAGCTCTTGAAATTGTCCAGCCAGGAAAATGCCTAAGTGGGAAAAGGAATGGAGGGTGCTACAGGTATGATCTTCATAAACGAGCCTGAATAGTAGCTCCGAGTATAGAATAAAACTGAACTGAAGTTACGCTCTTTCCTTTTTAAATTGATAAAGATTTTTAACCGTGGAAAGATTCCCAAGTAATTGTGGAAGAGTTTAACAGTTTAGATTCTGACATTGCCTGGTTTTCGTTTACAGGTAATTTCAGAGTAAAACTCCGTGAGTCCACCTGGACATTTAGTTTGATCACCTTCGTTTCTTATCAACTATACAGTTTCAATCGCGGTGGTGAGTCCAAGATGCAGCTCAATTATGAAACGAGACGTACACGACGGGTCAGAGAAAATTGGAACTTCCTCTCCTTTATTCTTACGTATCTATTTCTCATCCCTCAGACTGGGAACCCTCCACCAGCAGACATCCTTCCAGGAGGAACTTTCTCTCCCTCCTCCGAGCCCAGGGCTGGGGTAGGAAGTACCCGCCCTCCCGAGCGGGGAACCGCGGTGTCCTCGCCGCTTATTGGCTGTGGAAGCCGTCAGTGCCGCAGAGGGCGGGGCCTCCCGGCAGAGAGCAGAATCTCAGGCCCGCACTTCTCCGAGGGTCCAAGGGCTTCCCACCCCAGAGAAAGCAGCCAGCCTCCACTAGGGGTTCCTTCCCCTTTTTTTTTTTATTTTGCGAGCCCTCCTCTCTCAACGTCCCCATACAGTTTCTGCCCGTTTGACTCCTCCACGAGGCAATTTTTTCTAAGCTCCAACATCTCTTCCCCACCCCAACAAGCTCCCAGTCTAGGACCAAACAGAAGATGCTGTCGTTTGGGGAGTTAAGCAAGCTGTGGACTGGATCTCCCGAGGACAGCAGAGAATTCCTTCCTCTGTAAATGATAACTGTTTAAGTTTTATGTTAACTGTTTTAAGTGCATTGGCCTTCGGCAAGCATTAAAGCCAAGAAAACTCTGCACCTCTTCAGTAAGAGTTGCCACTTTCAAAGTATTACAGGGTTCATTGTATCTCCTGTTTAACTACCACCGTTTTCAGTGTTTTGTCCAGTTGTCCCTAATACTAGGTCACACCTGCAACAGCTCAAGCTCCTGTACAAAATAAGTTTATCATACATACATTCTGTACTTTATCCTATTGAGCAACCTGGCGAGAGACACAGCTATCGCCTGCAAGGAGTGTGCATACTTCTTGAAACTACAAACTCTTTGGAGAAAGAATTAGAAACAGTGGTTCTGTTATGATGGATACACGATGTTCTACAAACTACACGCATTTGATTTTTTTCAACAGCATCTTTATGATCAGCAGAGGAGGAAAATCATTTCATTTTTGTAATGTGTTTCAGACTTTCAGTTCCATCACCAGAACTGCCCCATGATGGGAGCCTATCTTATTGTAAAATAAATAGTTTTAGTATTTATCCCTAACAAGGACTACAGCTATGAGAGAACACGATTTATCTATTTGATACATCATTTCCCAAGGCCTACAGCATACAGGAAAGAGACAAGAAGGTTCTTCAGATCTCACTGCAGCATCTGCTAGGTTGTGTTGCTTCCTGACACCGTCCTTGGGTAATGTGGCCAACTCATTTTTCTTTCGGGGGGTGCCCTTCGTCTCTCTAGCCTTGGCCTCAATTCTCTATTTCTTTTCCATTACCACGATTACCAGCAAAGTTCTCTATTGCCTTGCAATCTCTCTCACATTGGCTAATCCTGACAGGGTCCCACTAAAGCCCATTCTCCAACAGGTCCGCCGTCTTCTCTCTACTTCTCAAGCCACTTCAGCTTCTCGCTTAGCTGCACGGCTCCCACCACCCACTGTCTCCAGTGAACTTCACTCCTCTAAATCTGGCTGCTGCCGAATCCTGACAGCTGGATTTAACCAATCGGCGAGGGATAAATAACCGACGCCGCCAATGAGCGGCAGCCGGGGGGTGGGAGGCGGGACTTCGCCTAAGTTCCTCGGGTCCTGAAACCAAAGACCTGTTGCCGCCGCCTCCGCCGTGGCCGCGGAGTTTCTTAGTTACCGCGGTGCCCACGGCGGCCGAGGCCGCCAGAGCCCCCGCCGGGCACAAAGCTCCTGCCGCCCGCTCCCGCCACTGCCAACGAACTGGACTGAAACCCCCACCCAGCCCGAGTGCGGCGCGCCCCGCCCCACCTCCCCCGGCGGGGGGGATCCCGGAGGCCGCCCCGCGCCCTCCCGACCTCCCCCCACCACCCCTCCCGGCTCCGCAGGCAGTCCCACCCGGCCGGGGCCGCCCGAGACCCCGGCAGCCACTCACCAGGAAGTTGGGAGTTTTCCGTTCTCCTGCCCGCGAGGGACCCGGGGCGTGCGGGCGAGCGGCTCGGCCAGGCGGCGCCGCGGAAAGGCCCGCTGGGCCGGGGGCTGTAGCTGCGAGGCCGGGAGCCGATCGCCACCTCCCGCCGCGCCGCCCCCGCGGACGCTGCAGGCGCGGGCCCCCACCCTGCGCAAGGAGAGGCGCGTCCCGAGTGCGAGCCTAGCGGCGGCCCATCCTCCCGAGACTCCCGCTCCTCCTCCCGCGGCCGCCGCTGTCAGGAGTGTAAACATCCCGGCATCCCCGAGGAGAGGGGCGGGGCGGGCGCCGGCCCCTCCCCGCGCCCCGAGTCCCGCGCCGCAGGTCCCGCCGGCTGCGCGCCCCGGCCTCCCGCTCTCCTCCTCTAGGCGCCGTGCGCCCCGCCGCTTCCCCGCTGGAGCCGAAGCCGTCGGAGGGGGCCCCTCTGGCGTGTGGCTCCCTGTTGTCAGGCCTGGCGGGATGGGCGGGGGGTGTCCATCTCCCCCCCCCCCTCCCCGAGCCCCCTTCCCTTACTTGGGGCCAACTTCTCTCTGGGCCGGGTCGGCTGCTTTTTGAGAACTTGTCTTTTATCCATTTATGTTCAAATTACCCCACTTGCAAGCTGTAAGCCGAACCGGTGACGTCCCCTTTCTTCTGGATCACAGCGTTTTGATCCCATCCTCTTTCACTAGGTGGTTTAAACTGACTTTGCGCTAAGCACACCTTACATTAAAGAGGCCTAGCTTAGAGAACAATGGCTTTTAGGACATGTCTGAAAGGTGAACGAGGTGGTTTTGCATTGGGAATCTTTGGCGGGGGGGGGGGGGGGGGAGGAGAGTAGGCGGGGAGGATATACCAGAACCCTAGTACAGTAACTGCAAAAGGCTTTACCACTTCGATAACTGGACACGTATTACTGGGAGACGACAGCTAGGAGGCAGTATGGAGTCAACCACACTTTGATTCTAATCTCAGTTCAGGGATTATTAACTTTGTGACCTGGCCTCAAGTTATTTTACCTCTCCCGGGTATCAGTCTCTTTGTATAACGAGAATAGTAATAATACTTATCTCTAGGATTACGGTTAGAAATGAGATAAGCAAAGTGCTTAAATACAAGAGCCTAACATGTAAGTACTCATTAAGTAGTTGTTACTGCCCTTAGGTCTTTCACTAGTTGGACTTACCTACCAAAGGGTAGAGAGCCAAGAATGAGTAGATTATAGCTCAAATACTTCAAAAGTTAACGCTATGTAGTTAATATTTGGAAAGTTTATTTTTAGCAAAAAATAATAATAAAGATCTCAAGAAAAGATGTTGATTTGATTGGCTCAAGAAGTAATAATAAATATACTAGGCACTGCTCTAAGTAATGAAGATACAATACTTACCAAGATACAAAGTCCCTGCTATCATGGAGCTTATATTGTAGTAGAAAGACAATAATAATAATCAAAAGCCAGTAAATACATACTATGTCAGATGGTGATTCATACAAAAATGAAGCAGGATAAGGACATGGACAGGGAGCATGCTGTTTGAAATATACTTATGTGGGAAGGCCTCTGACATTAGAGCAGAGACCTGATGGAAGTGAGAAAATGAGCCATGAACAGCAAATGCAAAGATCCTGGGTAGAAGTGGGCTTGGCATGTTTGAGGAATAACCAAGAGGTAAGCATAGCTAGAATCCAGTGAACCAAGGGAGAATACTAGCAGATGAGATTAGAAGAGGGGGTAGGTACAGGAAGGGGCAAAATATAGAACCTTGTTAAGTTTTAGAATTTATTCTGAATGAAGTGGAGAGCCATTGGAGGGGTGACCAAATCAGACTCAGTTTAGGAGAGAATAGCTGCACTTTGGGAATAGACTGCAGAGTCAGAACAACTAGAAGAGGAGACTATTCTAATGGCCAGGTAAAAGATATTGATGACTTAGACCATTGTGGTAATAAGAATGGTCAGATTCCAGATATATTTCTAAGATGCACTGGTTATATTTGTAAGATGCAGCCAACAAGACTGGCCAGTGGGTTGGATGGGGGGTAAAAAAGGAGGCAAAGATGAAGCCAATGAAGTTGGTATTTGAACCAGATCATTCTGCCACATCACACCAAATTAAAATCAGTCAGTCAAATAAGAACAGTGTCACTTGAGTCATACATAGGCAGGAAATAGTCATACTTTTGCAGGAAAAATAATCAGATATTGCCCAGGTAAAGACACTTCAACCTTCCTACAGGAAGTAGGATTAAAGCTTGGGGGGAGGGGAGCTTTTTGTTTGTGTTTTACTATCTTTTGCACTATCTTTTAAAAAGTGTAGATAGATTGATAGATAATAAAACATCCCAGTTGAAATAAATTTCAGATTCATCTACAGCCCAGATATTTCATTGGTGTGAAGAAAATGCATACACCTTATGAACACTGATAAGCAAATAAAATGAGCTCAGGAAGCCCTCGTAGTCACAAAGACTTGTCTAGGAAATATCCTATTAGTGGCTACAAGGTGTCCAAAGTATTGAGATCATCTGTGTGTGTCCTATTCCTTCACTTGAAAAGACGATAAAGTTACAGCTATGTAGTAGTAACAACCTTTCAAAGGTTGTTAAGACTGTCAGACCTGAATCCACTGCACTTTCTCCTTGTGACTTTTTATCACCTTATGTGGAGGTATGGGAGGGCTGCCCACGCCACCTGCCCCTGGCCTGGAGCAAATGCTAATGGAAAAAAACGAGAGATCTGGCCAAGGGGGCTCCTCTAGCCCCACAGAGCAGAGTTCTGCTTCTATTCATCTCCCACGCAAACTTAATCCAAAAATGCTGTTTGGATCCACGAAACACCCTGGTTGTAAATTACCTAATGAACTATGTTTACACCTAATTACCATGTAATACACGCCATTAACTATCAGGTTAACTTTGCTGTAAATGATATTTGACTATTATACCTAAAGCCTGTCAGTTTATACCAAGTCTTCATATTTTATTATTCGTATAGCTTTGCTGGCCCCCCACAATTAAAAATAAAAATTAAAAGTAGCATTGATTACCAAAACCATTTTTATCCATAGGCTAAACCAGACCAGACGTTACATATACCAGGTTCGTTGTAAATTCACCTCCTCTGTGAGGAGAGAAGCTTGCTAGAAAAAAATGTTTTTCTAATGAAGGATGATGAAGTAATCTTAAAAATAATTCTCCTTTGAAAAAGATCCTAGCCACTGGGGTAGACCAGAAATGTCTAGTCTTCTGGACTCACAAACATAGGGCTGGCAACAGGTGTACTTAAAAAGCTACTAGTGATATTGGCAGCCACTGAATTTGGCAGCTAAATGGTGATGAGGCTTAGTCAAGCTGTTGAAATGTCTGGACTAAACTGGGCCAAGAGGAGGAAGTCAAAGTGCAGACTGCAGACAACCCAGGGGAGATCACTTTTCTCTAGTCCTGGCTGTGGTCACTGTACAGTGTCAGAAAATAAATCTTTATCTTTCTTTGAAAACACTCATGAAAAATATTAGAAAGCTGTTTTTTCACTTTAACAGCCCCTTGCAATTAATGTTCAATGGATCATGTAAATGAGCTTCCTATGCAAACAATAAAACCAGCTTTAATTTTATTCTCACATCAAATCCCTAGAATTCAAAATCAGAAGGGCAACTCTGCTATGTCCCCATGATCTAGTTATGGTATTCTGAGAGTACAGTTCATAGTTAAAAGTTGTGGTATGTGTGGGGCGCCTGGGTGGCTTAGTCGGTTAAGCGCCTTATTCTTGATTTTGGCTTAAGTCTCGATCTCCCGTTTCGTGAGATGGAGCCCTACATTGGGCTATGCCCTGACAACGGGGAGCCTGCTTGGGATTTTCTCTGTCCCTCTCTCTCTCTTTCTTTCTCTCTCTCTCAAAATAAATAAACATTTTTAAAAATTGTGGCATACTGACAGTGGCTTTTGCCTGGCTATTTTTGCAGTAGTTACAAAACTGGGGAAACATTTTAATGCACCATATACATATTTTTATAATATATACTCTTAATGTAGGGAAATGTAATATTTTATATTGGTTGCAAAACAGGAAACAATACAACTAGCAGTCATGTTCGTATTATGATTTTCTGTGGTTAACAATCCAGTTGAATTTATGTTTTTTTGTCTCCTTAATGTAAAAGCCAGAAGGCCAATATGCAATGGGCCAAAAGTCAAAGCAATGAAGGAAATACATTTAAAAACGACTTCCCTTTTCACACTTGTACACTCTATCCTTGATTTGGAGCCAGACTGTGAGGCCATTTCACAGGACACACTCTCTTCAAACAATGGTGGCCTTCTCACAGAGTGTTCACGAGCACTCCTCAATTATCTGTGTTCACAGAGATTTGTGGTGATTTGCTCATCAATCCCAAAGATAATTTTTAAAAGTACAGGTTTCTCTAGAATATTTTGTGTGCATACATCCACCCTGAGAAAGGGATGTGACAAATATCCTGTGATTTCACAAAGCAGAATGGAAAGGTGTCCAAGAGGTCTGCCTAATCTGTGCCTTTCTTCTACATCTTCTGACTCGTCAAGCTCTTTTTTGTGCTTTTCTCCTAACCCTGGGATGCACCGTATCCCTTCAAATCTGAACAAATGGAGCAATTTTCATTTTTCCAAATAGGAAAAAAATGACAAATAATAAGTGTTTCTCTTTACGTTTAGTATTTCCGCATGGTTAAACCGAGAGACTACTCTCAGGCTACAGATCTGAAAGTACGTCCTAACAAAGTCAACGCAAGAGGTGAAAAGTTGCATTCACTATTGTTTTTATCTTTCTAACCCTCTTTGCTGATACTGAAGACTTATTGCTTAAAACATACATCTCACCAATCTTTTCCTCAACTGTTCTACTTAATGCCTGAAGTGTACTTTAAAACGCTTCAGTAATTATTTCTTAAGAAGTTCAATTGTACTGTTAATGTTCAATCTATTTGGAAATACAGGATGTGAGTAAAGCCAGATTTGGAATCATGCCACATCAAACTCACAGACATTCTTAAAGCCGGCTCTTATTGTCTTTCTGACAATAAGCCTAGTTAATCATAAGCAGTCTCAATATCCTCCACAATTTTGTCACTGAATTCATTGTTGGGTAAAATTCAAATTATGGAGATATTTTATTTCTTGTTTATTATCTCTATCATATCAGCTTTTTCATCTAAAAGTTAGTATTATGTAGAGGAAGGAATACCTAAGACAACACTCTGCAGAATAAAACAGTATCATTTCCAGAGCTTGAGAATTTGGGGGCAAAAATCAGAAACGTGCTTAAAAACTTGATGAAGTGCAGGCTCTCAAAATCAGGGCAAGACCTTTAAATCCATAAACCATTCAAGTACTGAAGAAGGCAAGCCAATATTTACCTATAGGCTTACGGGATAATCCGTTCTTTGAAAGAGTAGGAGCAAACAGTAGACTGTCAGCATGGAAACTGCAAACAGTCCTAATTGGACAATATTGTTACATTTGCTCATCAGTGTTATTTATCACTATATCACTAATGGATTCATTTAATCTGTGGAACTTTTAAATCATTTCCCAAAGTAATTTATATATAAATATATGATTATTATTTTTGTATATAGGTTATTTTTAAATGTTATTATAAGAGCTTATTTTGAAGTTGTATTTTAACATTTTTTTTTCAACGTTTATTTATTTTTGGGACAGAGAGAGACAGAGCATGAACGGGGGAGGGGCAGAGAAAGAGGGAGACACAGATTCAGAAACAGGCTCCAGGCTCTGAGCCATCAGCCCAGAGCCCGACGCGGGGCTCGAACTCCCGGACCACGAGATCGTGACCTGGCTGAAGTCGGACGCTCAACCGACTGCGCCACCCAGGCGCCCCTGAAGTTGTATTTTAAATATACACGTAAAATTTATTTAAAGGTTTTATATATGTAAACAGCTTCAAATAATAATTTCGGGGGCCCCTGGGTGGCTCAGTCAGTTGAGCGTCTGTCTCTTGGTTTCGGCTCAGGTCATGATCTCGCGGTTTGTGAGTTCAAGCCCCATGTCAGGCTCCATACTGACAGTGCGGAGCCTGTTTGGGATTCTCTCTCCCCCTCTCTCTCTGCCCCTCCCCTGTTCATGCTCTCTTTCTCTCTCTCAAAATAAATAAATAAAAATAATAATAATTTTAAAGTATATAAATACACACACACACATACACACATACAATGCATAGTTTGGGCAACCCAAGTATGCAACTATTTAAAATTCCATTTTTTTTCTTTGTTCTTTCCTTGCTCAAATTGAGAGATAAAAATAATCACCTTTTTCTGAAGACAAATAAATAATAAAATATTACTTCTTTGTGTTCTAAATTAAGTGAAATTAAATACTTTATCAGGTCTATATCTTTAACTCTTAAATAGACAAGATATGTTTTACTCTTTACAATAGGAAGTTTGTAGAAATAGCATAATGTAAATTAGAGATAACTGGGGGAAAAACATGAAAATGAATTCTGTCATGTTTTGGTTTCATGAAACATGAATTAGTTTCAATGTCCTGTATGAATTTTTTAAAAATATATTTCTATTGTCACTACATAGCCAAGCCTTTATTTCTAATACCTAACTAACAATATTTTAGTCCACTTACTGTCTTGAAATCTAAATATGTATAGCGATTATATTAAGTAAGAACAATCACACCATCTGAATCTTTGCGGCTGATTGTTTAGCCTCTAAAAGCTAGAAATCTACTTTTATCACTTTCAGAACCTAATATTTTAATTCCCTTTGTGGATATTCTATGTATTTCCCTATTTCACAATTCTTTGAAGTTACGTGTACCTAAATGCTACAAAAATCAAAAGCAATACCCACATCTGTTTCTTAACACATGTGGAGATAATCAGCTGCTACATTAAGAGATTTTCACACCAATAAGGTGGCAGCAGCTCATGAGCCAGTTCTGGGGCCAGTACAACATTGGGATAGAATTCCATCAGTAGTTCACCTGTGGGGTTCTCCCTACGATGGCAGAGTATGATGTGATGCAAAGGAAAAGATGGTGGGGCCAAGGTGCGGAATGTAGGTACCAACTCTAACGAAATGCGTGGAGGGTTTCCTGTTATCACGGCCCAAGACAGCAAAGGGAAAATGAAACTCCTGTATTAATAGACTTGCTCTTCTCCTTCACCGGTGAAGACAGAGTAGTAAAGTGTCCTCAAGTGAAACACGAAAAACTTCCAGAAGACGCAGCCAAGAATTAACTGCAAGAAGGAATCCCTAACTTTGCAGAACAGGCTCTCAAATACCCTTCTCTGATGAAATTTGAAATTGAATTTAGCTCATCTCTGGCCTGGTTTAAATATAACCTGTCCCAAAACAAGATGGGCTAGAGTCACATAAGCTTACCTATTAGTTTACATAAATCACAATAAGCTTACATAGTAGCTAGGTAGCAGTCCGGCTCCAGGAAAACATGGAAAGAAGTCCAGTTTGTCCTTGTTTCACTTTTATTCCCCTCAGTACAGAGCTTTGTTCTTATTTGCCATCATGGATTAACTGTACGTGTTTACTTCTGTAGTTTGAAGAGTACTAAGTGTTAGTGCGTATCACTGTGTTTATTTTTCTGGCTGAAACTTGTGATTAGTATGCAGGCTTCTGTTCCTTTGGTTCCTAAATGTTTTTTGATCTTTGATATCCTTGTCAAAGTGTGTATGCTTTTGGGGGAAAGCCACAGCACCTTTGAGGAGGAGCAGACAGTCTCAAGAGAACAAAGAATGAGATGCTCTACAAGGGAATAACGAGAGGGGACCCACTTTAGATTGGACAGTCCAGGAATGCTGCACTGAGGAAATGACACTTAAAGTAGCAGCTAAAAGGTATGAAGGAGCCAGCAAGGAGAAGCAGCTGCCCTGATACGCAAAGGCAGCCACATCTGTCTTTCCTCCCTTCCACACGGAAGAAATGCAAGCAGGAGCTTACGGCCTCAGTTACAAAGATGTTAACTCAGTGGCTTCATTTTTATTAACTGAGAAATGGATTACTACTGATGTAATAAATAAAGTTTCCATCTGTGAAAAGGAAAACTGGAAAATTTTTCTACCAAGAGCACCTCAGAATTATGCCAATGCTTTGGGAAGGGTATATAATTATTCTTTGCTGCTTTTTCTCTTGCTTTTCTACCTCTCTCCCTTCTCACCCCTTCCCTCCACCATCTTCTTCCCTTCTTCCTCACATACTTCTTCCTTCCTTTCTTCTTTCCTTCCCCAGACTTATTTATTAAATGTTTCCCATGCGTTAAGATTCTAGTAGATTCTGCAAATACAGCATTTCATTACTTCTTTTTTTTTTTGTAACATTGAACCTCTGTGAGTTGGAATGCATCCCATAATTAATGATATCTTAGAATCAATGAACTTTGATACAATGGTACACAGAATGAATCTCTGTTAAAAAAAAAGAATATTCTGATTGAAATCTGAGTGTAATACAAATTTTAACTAAATTATTATGCAAGGATTAGTGAAGAAGGCACTAAATCAAATTTTTCCTATTTCTTTTTAAGTTCTATTTAGATTCAGTTTACAATTCAATGTTTGCTGGTTTCATTGTTTTAATAATTTTAGAAATCTGAAAATAACGGGAAAATAATTTTGAGTAAATCTCGAAAAGCACATCCAGTAATTGGCCACTATGAATAAAGCATTTATCACCACCATGTGGCTGAATAGCTTAATTGCAGGAAAGAGTATAGAAGGAAGGAAGGAAGGAAGGAAGGAAGGAAGGAAGGAAGGAAGGAAGGAGAGAGGGAAGTGGGGAGGGAAAGAAAGAAAAAGAAAGAAAGAAAGAAAGAAAGAAAGAAAGAAAGAAAGAAAGAAAGAAAGAAAGAAAGAAAAGGGGAAGGGAAAGGGGGAAGGGGAATGGAAGGCAGAGAAAGGAAAGGAAAGGAGAGGAAAGGAGAGGAGAGGAAAGGAAAGGAGAGGAGAGGAAGGAAGAGGAGAGGAAAGGAAAGGAAAGGAAAGGAAAGGAAAGGAAAGGAAAGGAAAGGAGAGGAGAGGAAGGAAGAGGAAGGAAGGAAGGAAGGAAGGGAAGAAAGAAGTTGCCAAGCAAACTCTTAAATGTTAAAAAAAACTCTCCTCGGTGATAGCAAGTAGAGTGTATTGAGACTGGTTATAATCTCTACATTTCCAATAGAAAAATTGAAAAAGAATAATAAGTGCCCAGAAAAGGTGGGAGTAACAGATACTTGTGAAGAAAAAGAGAAAAAGTACTCCTTTATATACTTGTGATTGTATTATCTTGGAAAAGAGTTCCATAAAAATGTGTGTGTGCGCACACATGCACACATATATGCACACACACATACATATATGCACACATGCATACACACACACATACACATAAGCCCAATCAGACGGATGTGAAATGCATGCATTTGCTAAAGTAGAGGTCCAAGGAAAGATACAGCTCAGGGGTTCTCAATCCCAGCTATACCAGACCTCATCTGCAGATATTCTGCTTCAATTAGTTTGAGGAGTCTTTGATAATTAATACTTTTAAGAAGCTCTCTAAGGGATCTTAATGTTCAGCTTAGGTTAAGAACCATGAGTAATTGCTATTTATTGAGTTCCTACTATGGCTAAAACTCCATAGTAAGTACCCTTGGGGGATATACTTAAGGAATATGAAGTTAAATACTCTGAGGGGTGTAAAGAATAAGTTCTATAAAGAACACACAATAATATGATCCCCAACCACCATAAACTCTACCACTCTCATTGCTAAGTATTTCTGAGACTGTTATTAGATTAGTAGTGTCATCTGTTGGTATTGGCAGGATGCATGTGAACCTTCCATGTGCATACACACACACACACACACACACACACACACACACACATGCCCAAATAGCACATTAATAAGACACACATAAAACATCAAAAGTCTCATGATTTGTTTCATTGTGCTACACAAGCAGTACCCTCCACCAGTGTTTCTCAAAATGTGGTCTGCATTAGAATCGTATGGAGAGCTTTTTAAAAATATCATTGCCCTACCCCAGGACTATAGAATTTCAGAGAGTAGGCCTAGGGATTCTAGAAATCTGCATTTTTAAATAAGCTCCCCGATGATTCTAATTCACAAAAAATTTCCAAACTACTGCTATAAACCAGCATTTTTTTCCGTCCTGGGGATAGTGTTTGCCTATGTGAATGTGATCTTGGGACTTGAGGGTAGAGAGTGATATTATCTCTAGGTAGTGAAATAAGTTTTGCCTGTGATCAAAAACATTGCCTTAAGTCTTAATTACCAAATGTGTTAATGATGTATCAGTAATGGTCATTGTCAGGTGCAGGGAAATAGATTAAGTGGGTTGTTGGCTATATACAGTCCCTACATCCTAGCTGTTATATTCATTGCTTCCCTCTACAGAAGAAAAGTCAACAAGTAAGTCATATTATTATAAAGATAATCTTGGAGACACTCCTATTTTTAAGAAAATGCTTGATATACCTAGTATTCTAACTATTATTGGTAACACATTATTTGCTCAAACTGTGTTCACCACAGTGAACTCAATAGGAATATTTAGGGATATTTTAAAAATTCAAGGAATCACAACAATATCTGGCATTTGTCAGACATCTTATGAACTACTAACTCAAGGTATTTCACTGTTTGGACATTAAATAGAATTATATTCCTTTTAATGACATCATATCTTTGTCTGCAACAGAGTTCTGAGAGATCACTGAGATTAAAAAGGAAGTATCACGAGGTAATCAATGTGGAACCAAAAATGATATGGAGATGTCCAATCTGATGCTGACGTTTAAGAAGCTGTGCAGTGCCCAACAGACATACACATCTTACTAGTAAGCAATTTGATTGTTCAAGAAGGAAATAAAAATAGCATTTGCTGGACCACTTGGGTGGCTCAGTCAGTTGAGCATCTTGATTTCAGCTCACGTCACGGTCCCAGGGTTGTGGGATCAAGCTCCAAGTCTAGCCCTGCATCAGGCTCCATGCTAAGTGTGGAGCCTACTTGGGATTCTCTTTCTCTCCCTCTGCCCCTCTCCTCTGCTTGCTCTCTCTCTAAAAATTAAAAAAAAAAAAAAAAAGGCTTTGTTCTTTCTAATTGTATTTTTTTTTTCAAATGGCTACTAAGTTGTTAGGACATGAGTTCTAAGTTGTTTAGATTTAACTACTTGGTGAACTAAACTGCTAGGTTCTGTATGTTTGTTTCTTTGTTTCTTTGTTTTGCCAAGGATCTCTGTAAAAAAAAAAAAAAAAAATTACTGATACACTTCAGGGCACCATGAACTGAGAAAGTCTGGGGATCTCCACAATCTCTACAATCTGATTGTAGCATACCAGTGAATTGCAGCATTAGAGCTGAGAATTAGTGCTCTTGACAATCTGAATTTTAATATACCCGAATTTGCTTTGTCTCCATATAAACTCCTCTATTCAACCAATATTGACTGAAAATTCGCTGTAAAGTACAAAGTACTCAGGGGCACATACTGATGAATGATACAAGACTTCCCTTCTAAGTACCCTTTATAACTTTCCTACACAACTATACTTTCTACAAAATGAACTATTTAGTTATAAGATCTTTCTTCTGTGCAACACATGTAAAAATGCCCTATCCCTGAAGAGAGAATTAGAGCAACCATTAATTCCATCACGTTACCATTTTCGACTTCCCCAAATTATGCAGATCTATCAATAATTCAAGAAAACTTCATGTGCCATATACTTGACAATTTGAAGCTGTCAGAGCAATAGCTTTAGACAGAGTAGCAAGATGACATTTGTGGCTAAGGAACAGGCAGGCAGACTCAGCATTCACTAACACGATCATTACCCTTCAAGGGTGAAAGATTAGTCACTTCACCTTTAGAGATTCCACTGGATGTGTTGGGCAACAAGGAAGGAAAATTTTAACTTTAGAACAATCTTATCCCACAGGATAAACACTCTTGGGAAAGTTCTACTAGTCATTTTTTTTTTTTTTCCTTTTTTAAACTGACTAACCCTACTAGCATTTTAAATAGGAAGACTCCTGATCCCAGAGTAAAGTGATAAAAATTTAGTACTTGAAAAATTTTAAGTGCTGATCTAAAGAATTGTTTTATATTTTACCTCACAGCCAGAACGACTATGCCATTGCCAATGCGTGCCAAGGGGGCACAGAAGCAATTCAGGCCCTCAAATATTTTAAAGTTCTGCCTGACTCCCCAAATTATTATCATTTCTTTTAGTGCGACAGATTTGGACTTAGAGAAAAGCATCAGGAAAAACTTAAACTTTTAAAACATTCCTCCTGTTTCTTCAACGATTCCCTAATTAGACTTTGAATTATTGAATTATCAAGAAAATGACAAAAGAAGGAGGCGGAGAAGATCAAGGAGAAAGAGGTGGAGAAGCAGTGGAGGGGAAGAAGAGGAGGAGGAGGAGAAATAGGTAAATATAACTACAAGAGACCTGGAATAAGTAAAATTTACAATAGTTCATCAAGGTGAACACTGAACCTGGCAATACGAAATTTGCCCTTGTGCCAAAGGACTTCGACCAGTAAAAATAGCCATCCTTCTCTAGCTTAGAAGAAAACAACCTCATTTTACACAAGTCTTCTTTGTTGAAGAGATTTGTTGAAAACACTCACTACATCAAATGGAAGACCACCACCTATTGAAGCCACCAATACCTAAGGGTGGAAATAGTAAGCAGTTTTCATCATATGTCTCCTTTGCTCCCCATGTGTGGCCCAAATATGTTATCTCAACATTTCCACGTTTCTTTGTTCTTTCCCCGATTTCGTCCATCAGGTGGAAAAGTGGTTCCTCTTTCACTAACCTTATGTGCTGGTGGATTATCTATTTTGTAGATCTGAATATAAATTAAATATGTTCATTTGCATAGGAAATTATAACTGCTAATCACTAGGATTTTTTTCTTAATTTTTTAAATGTTTATTTTTGAGAGAGACAGAACATGAGTGGGGGAGGGGCAGAGAGAGAGGGAGACACAGAATCTGAAGCAGGCTCCAGGCTCTGAGCACAGAGCCTGACACAGGGCTCGAACCCATGAACCTTGAGATCATGACCTGAGCCTAAGTCAGATGCTTAACTGACCGAGTCACCCAGGTCCCCACCATTTAGGACTTTTATAAACGTTTTACCTATACAACCTCTGAAGGTCAATTGGTACTCTTTTCAATCTGAGTGACATAAGTAGGTAGCGGGTAGGTATTTTGGGGGGAGAGGAGCGGACATTGAGAAGGTTATTTACAAAGCTATTACTTAAATTCTGAAATACTGAGCTGGCTTGGCATTTGTTACAGGCTGAGTTGTGACCTTCCCAAAATTCATACTGTTGAAGCTCTAACCTCTAGTACTTCTGAATGTAACTGTATTTGGAAATGGGGCCTTCACAGGGATGATTAAGTTACTGAGAAGATGTGAGGGTGGGCCTTAATCCAATCTAACTGGTGTCCTTAAAGGAAGAGGAAATTTGTACACACAAAGGAGACTAAGGATATGTGTGCACAGAGAAAAGATAGTGTGAAGAGGCAGCAAGAGGGCAGTCACCTAATAAGTCAGGGAGAGAGACCTCACAGGAAACCAACCCTGCCGACATCTTGATCTTGAACCTCCAGCCTCCAGAACTGTGAGAAAATACATTTCTGTTGTTCAATCCACCTAATCTGTGGTATTTTATTATGACAGTCCTAGCAAACTAATGTGGCATCTTAGGTGAATAACTAAAGTGTATTTGAAAGCTTACCATGTTACTCAACCATGTTTTTGTCTGTTATACAAGCCTCCAAAAACCAGAGGAGATTCAGTTTTCTTAATTGAAGAACCCAAATGGAGGATGATGTTTAAATAATTGTTATAAAAATCTTCAATATTCTCCATCAGTAAGAATGCTGGTTAGAATTTTGGAAAAGAAATAAAAATGGTTCTGAGTTTACTTCTCTTTTAAAACTCCATGAGAGAAACAGTGCTCTGAAAATTCCAGTGGCACGTGATTTTCTCAACTCATTTAACAAGTATAATGTTTTTGAGGTATGCCCAATTTACAGTGAAGGGTAGTTATTACATTTGAGCTTAGCTGGCCTTTTACCTATGACTCGTTAAATTTTTTAGTACGTTCTGATAGTTCTTTTCAATTTCATAGCTTTCTCTGAATTCCTATTTGCACAACACGTGCAGGTTCATTTAAATCTGATCGGTTTTGGGGCACCTGGGTGGCTCAGTCAGTTAAGCGGCCGACTTCAGCTCAGGTCATGATCTCGCGGTCTGTGAGTTCAAGCCCCGCATCGGGCTCTGTGCTGACAGCTCAGAGCCTGGAGCCTGTTTCAGATTCTGTGTCTCCCTCTCTCTCTGACCCTCTGCCATTCATGCTCTGTCTCTCTCTGTCTCAAAAATAAATACATGTTTTAAAAAATATATATAAATAAATAAATAAATAAATAAATAAATAAATAAATAAATCTGATCAGTTTTGGTGCTTTGTTCCCATGAAAATGAGATCCATTCATTAAAACATTTCTAGAGCTCTTTGTCTGTAGAGTCTTTACATCTACCTCCACAAAAGTAATTAAGCTAATAAGGCTTGTATTTTGTAACCAACAAAAATGTAATTAAGAGAAGATCTTAAAAATGTTAAGGTGATATGATGATGGTTATGAAGCATTAAGGATCCGTAAGAAGAAAATAAATACTTATATACCTCTACTAAATATTGGTTCTTAATGTGAGTTTAGTAAAATTTTGAGTCAAAAACTGTAATTCCCAAGGGGTTTATGTTAATATTCTTCTGCTGAGAATTTGCTAGAGAATCTATAGGACCACTGTGCTTAGTAACTACTTTCTCTGTTCCTATAAATTCTACAATTGACAGGTAGCTTAAAACCAAGGTTGCCTCTCTGAATCATTCATTAGGAAGGACAGTAAACAAGGAGAAAGAGCTAAGTTGGTAAGGTTTTTTCTGTTAAGATTTTGAAGGTTACAGAGGTCAAAATGGTTAAGGGTGCTAATACTAATTTTAGTATTAAAATAGGTTATGCTCTTTTTCTTTTTTAACTAAACTAGGTTTCTTTCTCTAAAACATCTCTCTCAGTCATTCATCATCATGACAGCATTACCAGAACTGGGAGAATTGATCACACAGTCTCTCCCGAGGCAGGTGGTAATACAGCTCATTAATTTGGTGAGTAGGACAGATTTAAGAGTGATGTGACTTCCTTGTTCTCCAAGCCAGTCAGCTGATGCCCACTGTCCTCACTGAGTGGTAGATTATAACCAGGCAGAAGAAATGTTTTAAAAGGCCATTAAAAGAGAAATTAAAAACAATATGATATACTGGGGATAGCGTTATTATACATTTCTTACCAAAATGGCAGTATACATAACAGATTAGAGATAGAGTTGCAAATTTCAATGGAAACAACTGAGATTAACACCTATTATTATTCAGAGGATGAATTTGGCACCCAACAATTAGATTTCTAGAGTCATAAATTTGAGTTTCAGTTATGCCCAAGAATGTATAATATCTTTATAGGAAAATTTTCAGATCCTGTTCTCCCGGTCACACACATATCATATATTCCATACATATTTTTGCCTTGAGGATTTGACTGGTATTATTTATTAAATAAAATATTTAGAGATGTAATTCTGAACTATATTTTGTCTAGTGAAATGCAGCAGCATTATTCTACTTGTAATTTATGAAATTCCTTCCAGATAACACATGTGCTATTACCTTTACTATTAAAAAAGGTGTAGAGTCATCTGTCAATACTTTAGTTACGAACCCCACACTTAGTTCACGAACTATCTATACCCATATTTGGACTCACGTCAGGCAAATGAAAGAATAGGAACCTAAAAATAAGGGTAATGTTAGGATTTGACAAAGCTAAGAGGTGGGTGTATTCATTCTTTGCTTAAAATTTGCCTTCATTAAAAAAAAAAAAAAAAACTAGCAAGATATTTTGTCCAAAAGAAAATTGTTGAAATTACTTCATTATTTTTATCATACTTATTATGGTTTTTACTTATGTTTTAGTCAGTTTAGGGTTGCTATAACAAAGTACCATAGACTATGTACCTTACAGGCAACAGAAATTTATTTCTCACAGTTCTGGAAGCTGAAAGTCTGAGAACAAGGCACCAGCATGGTCAGGGTCTGGTGAGAGCTCTCTTCCAGGTTACAGACTGCAAACTTCTTATATCCTCACATGGCTGGCAAGAGGGAACTCTGGGTTCTTCATGCCTTTTAAGGGTACCAATCCCATCATGAACGCCCTACCCTTATGACATCATCCAAATCTAATTTACTGCCCTCAAAACCCCTCCTCTAAATATCATCACATTGGGTATTGGGCTCCAATATGTGAATTTGAGGGGAGAGGAAGACACAGACATTCAGCCTGTATCCACTTCTCACTGTAAATTCCACCTTCTACTAATAAGGAGAACGTAATGATTTTTTTATTATGGATTTAGAATTTTTCTTTGCCATTATATTTCCTTTTTATTGATTATATTCAAACAGAAGTTTTTTGTCGAAATGTTACATCCATGTGACTTAAAAATCAAAGAGTTCGGAAAGATTGCATATGAAAAGTCACAGCGCTCTGTCCTATTTCCTTCTCACCTAGTCCTGTTCTGCAAACACAACCACTTTTACATGTTTTTGCTTTTAGCAATTCTGGTAGTTACCACCATAATTCTAAATACTATATGCTTGATCCATCAGTTTTAGGATCTATCTATTGGCTTTCTGCTCTGATAAACCAGATTTTAGGTAAAAACTCCTCCAACTCTTCCCCGGAAAGTTTTATATCAATTATTCATTCATCCGTCCATTCCTTCACTCAGCAATTGCTTATTATTTTCCTATTCTAGGGAGATTTCTAAGTGCCCGGATACATCAGCTAATAAAAGAGATAAAATTACTGCCTTTCCTGAGACAGAAGCTGCACAATCATAATTATGTAAATTATATATAATATATAGGAGGTAATTAGAGCTGTAGAAAAAAGGGTAAAATGGTAAAGCAGAAAGGGTAAGTGAGACTTGTCATACTTAGGGCAGGTGGGTCTCCAAGATATAAGAGAATGGGCCATGCACATACCTGGAGAAGAGTGCTCTGGGTAGAGGAACCAACCAGTGCTAAGGGCCAAAGCAGGTGCTTAGGAGCTTGTCACTCATATTTGATGAAGGAGAAGAGACCACAGTGGCAAGAATAGTGAGCAAGGGCAGGAGTGCCACATGAGGTCACAGTGGGACCACAGAGGGAGAGCCACAGATCATGGAGGACCCAGCAGGCTCTTAGAAGGCCTTACGCTTTTACTCAGTCATCTGTGAATTCTTTGCATGGTTGTGAGCAGAGACATAACAGGATCTTTCTCATATCTTGAAAGGATCTCTCTGGCTGCTGAGTTCGAATACACTGTAAAGGGACAAAGAATGAAGCAGAGGGACCAGCTGGGAAGCTATTTTAGTAATTTAGGGCAAAGACTGCAGGAGCTGGGATGAAGACATAAGCAGTAGAGGAATTAGGAGAGGTCATTTTCTTTATTTTAAAAGTAGAACTAACAGGATTTCCTAAGATTTGGATTCAGGTTTTAGGAAAAAGAGATAAACAGATGATACTGCAGTAATTTTAGTCTCTCTTCAAATGATCCTTGTAACTTTAAATATAATATACTTAATGCTTTTATGTATGGTTTCATCAGGGTGGTAGACATCTGCCGTTACCTCCAGCCACGTGTCAAAGTCCCATTTCTCTTGCATCTATGGCAGAATCATGGGACCCGGTTTCTCCCAACCAGATGCGTCCATTTCATGTGAACAACATGTGGGAAGAGAAACAGGCTCCTCTGGAATTTCCATTTGTGTGGGTGTGTGGATGGCAGTGTGTGGCAGATGGTGGCAGTGATAGTGGCAGTGGTTTGCCAGGGACGCATCATGGAGTTCCTGGAACAAAGTCCAACTGGTGGAGCCGCAGAAGCAGTTTCCTCTCAATGGACAGCACCAAGGGTTACAGACCTGTTCTGCAACATACTTTTAGATACTATTCTCAGAGACAGCCTTAAGCCTGTTTTTGTTTTGTTCTGTTTTTCATTCCACCAAAACTGAACTCTTATTGTTAGCTTTCCAATATAATTTTAATGATCTCCTTTCCGCTTAGTATAAAGTCAAAGTCACCCTCCCTTGCTTGCATCTCAGTAACACCCTTGATGAATGCCAGCAACCAGAGATCTTGTCTTTTCACTCCCTGTTTTGTAAGAGGAGGGTGCTGATGGCCCTATCTTTCCCATCAGCTTACTCTCTACTTCCAAGGGCAATAATCTAAACTTGAACTTTTAGGGGATCAAGGTTGATAATAACATTTATATTTCGTTTTGTCACCATACCGAAATCTTCTATGCTTTGTCTATAAGTTAATTCCAGAAGTTAAGAAACAATGAAACTTCAACTTTATGTAAATCTTGTTTGTTTCACATCCAATTAGTAGACTAACTATCCTATGTACCTTTTTTGTTTATCCTGCAGTGTCTTATTGTCTTTGGGCACTTCCTGTACTGACAACATTTATTTCATTCTTCAGACCATCCAGCTCCTTAAATCTAGGAATCTGATCAAATTTCTGGATCCTGTATTTTGTCCTAGGAACTTCTAATGTCCTCTATCCTCTGGTTCCAATCAGGACTAATTGTCATCTCAGCCATCTCTACAGCTATTTTCAGACCTTCTTTCTCTCTTCACTCTTCTTTGTTATCGTCATTAATTCTTGCATTCCCTGTCTCCACCCTACCCCCCCTTTTTTAATTCCCTCATTTTTAGTAGTACATTCTCAAATAATTTCCTGAGGAAGGTAATGTGGGAGATAATTTTCTAAATCCATGCATGTCAGAAAAAAATGTTTTTACTTTGCTCTTCTAATTGGCTGGTCTTTTTTTTATTTTCTGGATACAGGAATATGGATTATGAATAATTTCCCTTTGAGATTTGAAAGGTATTATTCCATTACCTTTTTAGCATCGATGGTCTGATGTCTTGTAATTCTCATTCTTTTGAATGTGACCTTTTGCTCTAACAAGAATTCTATAAGGCAAGTATTTTTCTTGTTCCTATTTTACTGGAGAGCCAATATGAAATGAGAAAACTCAAGTAGAGCAAAGAATCTCCCTATGATTGCACAAATAGAAAAGCCAGAGCCAGACTTCAAATCCAGGTAGGCTTGCTCTCAAGTTTGTACTCTGAACCCCCGTGTTATATGGCTTCTACAGTCTAGCAATTAGTACTAGTTCGGACCTGTGTGAGGACCTTGAGAGGAGAGAGAGCATTGCATGTTCCAGAACTGCAACTGAAAAGAGTCCAGTGTGGCTGCGGAGACAGGTGTCAGGAAACAAGACACTGGCTGGAATGCGGAGTGATGGAAAAAACATGATGAGTATTTTGAACTGCATCATCAGGCCAAACATTTTAAGCAGAAGGCTCACAAGTTATGATTGGCAAACAATGGTAATAATACCTCATATCAAGATTCTCTTTGACTCTGTTGCCAGATCCATTGGGTACTCCTCTGTCCTCAGTTTACTCATCCTTTTAGCAGCACTTCCCCCTTCTTAAAACACTGTCATTTTCAGCTTCTACAATACCTCCTTCTCCTGGTCTTTCTCCTGTCTCTCTGACAGTTCCTTCTTGGCCTCCATTGGTGGCTTTTCCCCTACCATTCAGTCTCTGCAGATACGTGCTCCTTAGACTCTTCCCTGTGTCTACTTTTCTTACTATATTCTCACTCTCTTCCATTTTTCTGGCTACAAATACCATCTTCTACTGATAAGTCCCAAATTTATTTCATTAGCCCAAACTCCTCTACTGAGCTCCAGACTTATGTACACAAGGGCTTACTTAACTCTCTACTTGAATGTATTGGAGGCATCTCAAAATTAATATACTCAAAGTGAAATTTTTTATTTCTCCCTGAAACTAATACCTTTCCCTATCTTCCATAATTTTCAATTACTCTCTTTCCTTTACTTCCCACATCCAATCTGTCAGCAAGTCTTGTCAATTAAACCTACAAAATATTTCAAGAATTCTTCCACCTCTCATCACTGCTTTTACCTCAGCCCAACCTCCCTCAACGCCCACTGCTAAAGCCTCCTCATTACTGTAGTCTCTTTGATTCCACTAGTGCTCCCTACAACCCATTTTTCCATACAGCAGTCAAAGAAACCTTGAAAAGGGTGAGTCATTGCATGTGACTTCCCCACCCCCAAAACTCTTTAATGGCTTTCCTTTTCATTTGGAATAAAATTCGAACTTCTTCTCATGGACCACCAGGTCCTTCAGATCACACAGTTAATATTTGGAAGAGCTAAATTTAGTATTTTTTAAAAAGATGATGTTGGTTAATTAGGGAAAAATAGGTTGAAAGTGGCCAAGAGTGGATACAAGAAGACAAGTAAAGGAAATTTTTGCAAAAATCCAGGCTACCTATTATGATGGCCTGACTGAGGCATTAACAGTGAAAATGGATAGCAAAAATGGACAGATTGAGATAAATTTACTTTTTTAATGATATAAATGTACCATAATGAAAAACACGCACAATTACAGATGAAAGAAAATTGCAGAACAATATATGTGGCCTAATCCCATTATTGTATTGAGTTGGAGGTAACTGAGTTATCTAAGTGGTTATCAAGTAGCCAGTTGATTGATTACACAGGTCTGAATACATAGGTAATAACTATTTTTGAAACATAAATGTAAAGATGGCAAATGAAGCCAGGAAGGTGGATACCATTGCTAAGGGGGAAAAGAAGCAGGATTAGGACAATGCCAGTGAATAATGCCAACATTTCAGAGCAAGGTGTGCTTTTCTGATTCACTTTAATATATTCCACATACATGGAGTATCCTAATTGTTTTAATCTTTGCCAGTGTGGAAGAGGGGTGGGGGAAGAGGTCCTCTCATTGTTGTAATTCACAGTTCTTTGATTATCTATGCAATTATATATATATTTTTCCATCTTTACCAATAACTGATACACATATTCACCATAGAATCATTGGTTCCTGTCCTGGTTCTTAAATTGTTGTGTATGATTTTTATGAGTTAAGAGGGAAATACATACATGAGTGTAGTAACCCCAGTAAAGATCAATTCAATCTTAGATAGGTGAATATCTTTTGTTTAGACTTACCAATCTCAAAGGTGACACATTCCACTGACAAGATTAATATGAAATGGTAAGCGTGATGAATGTGAAGTGTGAAATTACACATTTGTAAAGGACAGTGGAACTATTTCTGAGACTTTCTGACCATATCTCTTAATTGAAAGATAATTAAGTGCTTTCTTGAAATGAGGAAATTTGACTAAATAAGCAATCTGAATCCTTGTAACTCAGAAATTCTGTGACCCATTCACAATATTATGTGATCACATCACCACACAGATTCATATAATTTATAGTAAGAAAGAAACTTAGAGACCCCTGAATTCATTCATTACATTTCAAGTGCATGTTTTGTACTATAGTTTGTTCTTTATAGGTTAGGAATTCTGGTATTTGATGTTGTGTGTAATAAAGTACTTCCTATTGCCTGATGCATAATAGTCATTTGATAAAATATTAAATAAACTGTCCCCCAACATGTTCTGTTTTGTAAACATGCAAGAAAACCAAGAACCAATAAGTTTAAGCATTTTCAAAAACTCACTCAAATAACAGCCCATTGGTTGTTGGTAAATATGACCACCGGTTCAATCTGAAAAGACAGAAGTAGTTTTGGACAAAACATTCAGCCAAAAGTGACATTCTAAGAGTAGCTACCCAATACTGTTAAACTACCACAGTAAATTTTTTTCTTTTCCTTTTTTTTTTTTTTTTGCCCTTTGTTGTATTGTGACTTGTCCCCCTCCCCAACTCCACCAGACAACCTCTGCCTCAAAGTAGATTAAAGGTAAAAACAAACACACACTCAATATTCAGCTTTTCAGTTCCAAAAATAGGTCTTTGAAGTCTGACAGAAACAACAGATGGGAAAGCCAGGTTATCCAATTCAAAAACAATATGATTAAACCATACAGTGAGGAAAATCTTGATGAGCGAGTGATTTATTGCCTGACAAAGGGTGGGGGGAAGACGGTTATTCCAGAGTGGGATCCTGGAGATAAAGGGAAAGGGGGGAATGGGTTGGAGGTAGAGTGTATCTAGAGATCAGAGATTCTGAAATGCCTTTTGGCCTGTGGCTGAGAATGTCGAAAGTGTATGTAATTAGAGACCACTAGATAGACTTCCTGTCCTGAGCACAGGGGTTTATTCCTACTTCCTGCCTAGAGCTCTGGGAAGAGATAACCTCAAAGTCCCACACTAATATGGAACAGACCGAGTGAAATATAGACAGTGGTATGGCAGTTCTGAGGAGAGAGAAGACGCTGAGATTGTGTTGGGGCCAAGGGCAGATTGCCCCAAGATGGATCACTTTGGCATAAAGATTATTTTGCATTAAAAGCAATCAAGACCCAGCCAATTTGGGAAAAGTCCTTTACCTCCCCTGACAACTGCCTAAAAAGAATTTAGATAAAGGACCTGCTTCAGGGAGAGAGAGCTCTTACCGTAGATAACTCCATTATGATCTGAAGTTGGGAGAATAGTCAGGGAGGAACCTAGGGAGGCCTGTTTGATCAAAGTCCTCTTTGTCCCATTGAGGGGCTAAGTTATCTAGCAAACATTTGTTTACAGAACATTTACTCATTTTCATCTCCCTGAGGATTGTTTTCCTTCCCCTTGAAGTCCCAGACCCCTACCCACTTCTCCTTAGTTCAGGATGACACATATACCTATTTTTCGTGAGTATCTTTGGAAATTTCATGTCCATGGGATTCCCCATACATACACTGTTAAATTTTATTTTCGCCTGTTAATCTGTCTCATGTCAATTTGATTCTTTGTCTGCCAAGATGGACCTTTCAGGGAAAAATTCTTGTTCCTTAGCAACCGCTACACCACGTAGGATACCACACACACCTGCCGCAAGCCACTCCACCTGAACTCCAACAGTTGGGAGACTGGAAAGTGTTGAAAGACCAGTGAGGGAAAGAGATCAGAGTCTGCATAGGGAGGCAGAGTTGCCAGAAAAAACACAGCATGCCCGATTACATTTGAATTTCAGATAAACAACACATAATATTTTAGCATAAGTATGTTATATATAATACTAAAAAAAAAGCTCTTCAACTGAAATTCAAATGTAATTAGGCATCCATAATTTTATTTACTAAATCTGGCAACTCTAGTTCAAAACTAGGTGCCAGGTTGATATACTGTTATTATTCTTAAAGTCAGAAGTGACCTGAAGGTTGGTGGCTGGAAAAATTACTGTGTCTATACTGGATTGGACAAAGGATCATGTTTTGAATTAAAATTCCTGTTCACCAGCAAATTTATTATTTACCTTTCTTATGTTTTCAAATATTTAAATTTTGCAGTTATATTTTCCTGCCCCGATGACAGTAAGAGTCCATGTTTTGTATATGACAAGTGATATTAAGTGAAATGTAAGTTTATATTTACCATTAGAAAAAAAGAACGGAGAACTTTCTAACTTCACTGGTTGACCCTTTTAAATTATAAAAACATGAAATCATCTTAACAATATTTTATGAGATTTGGACTCCTAACCCTGCTAGTTACTAATTACTAGAAAATACTTGACCTGGGGGTCATTGTTATTATTGAAAGTGGCTTAAAATTCATAACATAAATATTACATAATCAATATTTTATGTGTTGAAATGTGAGAAGTTGAACGGTCACTTGCCAACAGATTCTGTTCTTCTTGTACTTCTCGTCATTTTTTAAAAAGTCATTTAAAGAGTAGCAGAGTAACCAATTGGAAAGCAGGTTTTAACTCTCAACATTCCATTAGGTTTATAATATACAATAAACCTCAAGGCTACCACTTTTCACTAGCCCTGCAAATTAGCCTGTCTACATCTAGGGTGGAAACGAAGCCAAGAATTGAGTGTTAAAAGAAGTTAACATGGTCTCTATTTAATCCATAATTTCTGCAATCCAGGCCTCACCACTGTTATGAGTAAAAAATGAGGAAGGTTTTAGCACTGACCAGTTCTAGGAGGAATTTACACTGTAAGGAATTTGACAGTGATGAGTGAGCTCTGATATCTCAGAGACTGATTTCTTTGGTGGAGTGCCAGTGTTCAAAGTCCCTGGTATTTAAAGCTCATCCTAATTGAGCCTTCTGTATTTTGTATTCTCAGTGAAGATTCGTGAAAAATTTTCACTCAGAGCTGCTTGGGGAGAGGGCAGGATTTATTATTGGAGAGTTCAGATTATTCTTAACAGAATAAAGTTGATGGAAACATTCAACTTTCTACATTTTAATTCTACTCCATCACCCATTGTAAGACACTCTGGATTTGAAGACAGCTTTTGGGCACCGAACAAGAAAGCAATATTAATTGCACATATGATGTCATGTATGTAATGTATAATTAGTGACCAAAACCAAATATATATTAATTATAAGTGTTTTCTAAATTCTAAATTTAAATTTCGATATAAATCATTACTAAATTTCCACACAAATATTACATTTTTAAATATTTTAATTTAAACTTAAATTTATTAAATTTATTCTCTTATTCAGCTAGTATTTATTGAGTTCCTACTTTTGCCAAGTGCTGTAATAACAAGACAGACAAGGAGCTCACATCCTACTAAATAAAAAAGAATTATCTGAGAATTGGGGACATACAGTACTTTAAGTGAGTTATTTAGAATCAGTAGCCTCAGTCAGGAATTAATGGAAATAAAGATAATTGAATTTGACTATTACATTTCTGAGAAGCGTGGCAACCTGACAGTCATCTTTTTTTTTTTTTAACATTTTAGCAAAATTGTAACATGGAGGGGTTTTGTTTGTTTGCCAAAGTCACTGATTCTCTTGTTTTAAAAAATCTAGACTGAGCCACATGAATATAGTTTGGGATGGCAACCTTCCATTAGAAACTGCAGAGAGAATTATAGATGACACCTTAGTCCCTAGTTTAAAATTACTAAATACCGTCATCGCTTGTGTTGGCATGATCTCAGGTAGCTTCATAGAGAAAGGGAGGTATATGAGAACAGTTTGTGTATTTTGATGCAGTCTCTTAAATCTTGTTATCACCTTTTCTATTAGCTTCTATTTGCTTGCCAGTTTCCTCATTTGAAAGGGCTTTCAAGTTGCTGATTTTGTAAGAAAGGAAGAATAGTCATTGCCAGCACTACCCTTTTTTCTACAATTAGTATTTCTAATCACATTAGACATGTTTTCAGTATCTAGAGAGGATGCCTGCTCCCTACAGCTATCATGAACCATTAACTTTAATTAAAATTTACAAGTCTAATGTTGTTACATCTGCTAAATGCATTAACTTCCATGTTAATTACCAAAATGTTAATGTTGCATTAAAATAATGTTCCCTTTTGACAGTTCATCTATAGTTTAATTATTTATTTTGTTAGGGAATATGTTCTAAACATTGAAAAGAGAGTAGACTATGAAGACAAATCAGAAAAATGAGATAGAATAGAAAAACTTCCAAGGAGTGAACCTTACGGTTCAGGCAGATGTGACTGAGGAATACCTGTATTCTTTACTCTGGATTGCAAGGCATTATGTACTCTTGTCTTACATCTGAAATATTTTTTAAGATAATGTTTCCTCTTGTTTTGCAGCTAGCTTATAGTGATAGCACTAATATTCATGTCTGATTCTTCAACTCCCAAGAGTTTACAAGGCTACACATTCCTTTATCCATATAAATCATTTAAAAAGAAAACTTCAGCTAAGAAAAAAAAAAAAAAACCCAAAAGACTCTATATTTTCTATTTCAGCATTTATCTTTGAAAACAGATTTATTTCAAGAAGCTATCCAGTATACATTTGAGCAAATAAAAGTAACCAAAGGGAATTCTCGATGATCTACATGGATCACTGCAGTGAACTAATCAGTATGAATCAGCATCTCACACTTCATTGACAGGGATTATTCTATAATAATATTAATGTTTAACAATAGCGTTTTCTTGCCATGGGTGTACTTACCGGATAAATCCTTGACATATATAAGTTTATGCGCATGAGTTACTTTTCAAAAGGGATGCATCCTTCCAAAACAGGATTACATTTGAGGTTGAGCAAAATCTTAATCCAGTTTATAGGTTGCAGAGACCTTGCCTGTGTTTTTCATCACTGTGTGCCCCGTGCTTAGAACCCTGCCTAGTGTATGGTAGGCACTCAATAAATATTTAATAGTTGGTTGAATGCCTCTGTAATTTTTTTCCATTTTATAAAACATTATTGTATACTTTTTTTCTCTTGTGAGCTTTTCTGCGTGACTATATAATTTGTTTAAGTAAACATGCAAGTCTGCAGTAGTCTCTTTAAAAATTCTTAGTCAGTGGGCATATTATTTCTAAATACTTATCGTATACAGATCAAATTAAGCTGGTTATTTGGAAAAAAATATCCATAGCATAAAGTTCTTTGTATATGAGAGCAATGAATTAGCTTCAAAAATAACACTCTATCAAAAGGAATGAGGAATCCCAATATTTCTTGAATTGCTGAGCAATGAACCCTTAATTCAAGTAGGTGCTGCCTTCAAAAGTTGCCAAAAGTCCAGAAGGGGGAATTACAGGGCTCTGTCTAGTTCTCCAAATTGGTAGTTCCATATCTTAGACACATAGCTGGACTGTAAGGCAGTTGTTGAAAGACTAAAGCTCTTCTATTTATCTCCTTATGTTTGTACATTTACAGTTATAGTTTAGAAAATGTTTCATATACATTACCTCTGTGTCAAATCTTGCTCTAAAATGGATTTGAAGCAACTCACTGAAAACATGTGCTAAAAAACATTTGAGCCAACAGGGGAAAAATGGAATGGATAGCTAAGGCCCAAGAACACAAAGAGATAAACCACAAGTTCCTCATTGAGTTGGAATTTGGCCCTAAGCTTCCAGGATGACAAAGCAAAAGTTTACTGTAATAAATTATGTAGTCCTCAATGTCTGGAGGATAAAGCAAATAGATTCTAGAGTCAACAAAGCTATTCTGAACCACCAGCTCTAACCTCAGAAGAAACAGATCACGGGTGGCTGTTCATAAACGGACCTAGAGAAATGAGGTACAGTGGTTTCTCCAATAATTTTGTTAAGAAAATATTTTTAATTAACTTTTTTTGAATAAAATCTTAAGACACAATCCAATATGTAAAACAGGTAAAGTCCAGCTGCTCTCATTGTTCTGTGGCCCCAGGCAGAACTCATCAGCTAAGCTTCCCCATCGCTTGGCCCAGAGACTCCAAGGGGGGTGGGGCCACAGTACCACCCACCAGTTAGGAGCTCAGACACTGGGTCTGACTAGCTCTTGCACCGCCGACTGTATTTGTAATCCGGTAAGCTTCTTAACTTCTCCGTTAGTTTTCACATTGTAAAATAGGAACAGGCATAGAACCTATCTCTTGCTTGAAACAGTATTGCACAAGCCTGTCACTTGGCAAGTATTCTATAAATATTTGTTAAATATGTGAGCCAATGAAAGAAGCGCGGGCGCTAATGGAGATGTTTTTGTAGATCTGATGGTGAGCTTAGACTGTATTGTTCTGAGAGTTCACATTTCACATGAAGTAGAAGTCCAAGTTCTCTGCAGAAAGGGAGGGAGAGGTTGAACTGGATTGCCAAGTGTAAGAGAGCCTACCAACTCCAGAAATGGAGTGATTAGCACCCATTAGGGCAGGTGACCCTGAACTCATACTGTACCAATCCCTCCTGCTGTGCTCAGTGGCGAGAGTTCAAGCACTGAAGGGTGGGTCCTGGGTTGGGTATGGCTAGGCAGAAGCACAGAAGGAATAAAAGGGCAAGAAAACTGAAAATTTGGGCAAGAAAAAAAAATGAGGATTAAAATGAGTGCTTACCTCATTAAGTTATTGTAAGCGTTAAAGAGTTAATATAGTAAAGGACTTAGAACAGTGTCTGCCACATAGCAAATAGGAAAAATTGTTTTATTTTTACTACTTTAAAAATCTAAGCTAAAGAGAGAGGGAAGTGAAATGAAAGGGGAGCACAGGAAGAAAAAGAATGCAAAGGGAGAGGCTGATTTGTGTCAAGAGCAATTGTAGTGGGAACAATGGAGAAAATGATCTAGAAGGATAGGAGATTCTGGTTACAGAATGTGATTTTGAGGTAGTTTCTGATGAAAACCAAGTTTAGCACAGTATTTCTCAAAGTCACTTTGCCTAAGAATCACCTGGGAGGATTGTTACAATGCCAGGACCCTTTCTCAAAAACTGTGATTCAACAGGAGTGGGCAATTGGCCTTGGAATCTGTATCGTATCAAGCTTCCTAGACAATCCCGGCGCAGCCAGCCCCAGGACCACACTTGGAGAAGTCTGGGCTAGGCTGTGACCCTGGCTGGTTGACGTGGAGTAGAAAGGCAGGTAATTGGAGATGAGGAGACCAACGAATAGGGAGGCCTGGGTGTGTGATGACTCAGTCCAACGGTTGCTGAGGTCACTCAGGATGGAGACCAGACAGGGTGGAGAAAAGGACTGTGAGCCAGAGGGCAAAGTCATCAATGAACAGGGGAAGGTACAGTGAGGGGTAAAGAACAAAAGGCTCTTCATGACAGAGGAGCTGGGGGGGCAGGGTAAGGGATATAACTTCACAGCAAGAGTCTTATAGGAGCACGAGTCTTTCCAACAGACTAGAAAGTAAAGGTCAGTATTAGCTTTGAAAAGCAAGTTAGTAAAAGAATATGTAAGGAGATACTTATGAGAGAATAATAAGAAGCTTCCATTTAAGAAGGCTATTGGAAAAGCCATGTACACAGGGGAAAACTTGGTTTTGGTTAAAGAGTAGCATACATGCTATTAAGAAACTCAGGATATGGGAGAGTCATTAAAGCACGGACAAAGTTCCAGAGAGTACAATGAACAGAAATTAAGGAGTGTAAACCGAGATTACAGAACAGGAGGCACAAAGTATTAGGAGACTGAGAATTTGAAAAAATAAAATTGGCCAGAGAGGGTTGACATTTATGGGAGAGATAGAGGAAATAGGATGTGCAGCACACAGACTAACATACTCACAAACTCAAGCAAACAAGGAAACTGCTCTTCACTGGGTGCCATGGTGGCTGGGGAAGAGGTTTTAGAAAGGAAAGGTGGCCAAGAGTTTTTAAAATATCTTTTGTTGGGGCACCTGGGTGGCTCAGTTGATTAAGTGTCCAATGCTTGATTTTGGCTCAGGTCATGATTTCACAGTTCTGTGAGTTCAAGCCCCTCATCGGGGTTTGTGCTGACAGCATGGAGCCTGCTTGGGATCCTCTCTCCCTCTCTCTCTGCCCCTCCTCTCTCTCTCTCTCTCTCTCTCTCTCTCTCTCTCTCTCTCCCTCTCTCTCAAAATAAGTAAAAATAAACTTAAAAAAATAAAATATCTTTTGTTAAATTTCTGTCTCATATGTTATGTGCAAGGTTCCCAAACTTTCTCAGCTTAATGTGTCCTTAGCAACTCAGTAATTTTTTCATGGCAGTCATAGGACAAATGAAATACTTAACAGTTCTGTTTATTAAGTAATTGGTCCAAACCATTTAAGTAATTGTGTCCTAAAAACTTAACTCTTTGAAAATAAAATACATGTAAATTGAACAAAAAGTAAGCTTTTATATTATTCTTTAATAATCATGTCTATGGACACCAAATAACATCTCAGATTTTGGTAACAGATTGCACACCACCACCCTTATTTCCTATCCCACTCTTTTTTTTTTTTTTTCTTAAGTTTACTTATTTTGAGAGGAGGGGGCAGAGAGAGAGGGAGAGAGAGAATCTCAAGCAGATGTGGGGCTCGAACCCTCAAACTGTGAGATCATGACCTGAGCCGAGATCAAGAGCTGGATGCTTAACCAACTGAGCCACCCAGGCCACCCTGGATATTATCTATATCATGAGGAGCCACCCAAGAGATTTTAAAAGGAGGTAACATAGTCTTAGAAATATCAGTGTGGGGAAGAGATGGGAGGAGAGTGAGAATAGAGGCAAGGAGACAAGAGCTGCTGACAACAGTTCAGGAAATAAACTAAAAGCTAAAGCAAAGTACTAGTGGTGACTATGGAGAGAAGGAGGGTGGTGGTGTGGAAGGAAAGAGCTATGGTGGTTTCATAACTTGGGCCCTCAACCCTTTGACAATCTGCCCTTCAGAAATTGTTGTGACCCCTCTGCTTGAATCTGGGTCCTGTGACTTCAATAACAGAATATGGTAGAAGCGACAGTGTGCCAGCTTCTGGGCTCGGGTCTTAAGCTACTAACAGTTTCCACTTCTTGTTTGTGGGGTGCTTGTTTTCGGAACCCACCTCTTGTCTCCTGGGGGTTCATTCCTTATACTGTGAGGAAAACTAATGGGCAGAGAGGCACACATGGAGAAGAACCTAGGTGCTGGGCCATAGCCCCAGGTGAGCTCAGCCACAGCCAGCACCAACTTGCCAGCCATTTGAGTGAGCCATCTTGAAGAAGACCTTCCAGTCTGACTCCAGCCACCTCAGCAGATGCTGCACAGGGCAGTGATGAGCTGTCCTCTCCAAGCCCTAACTAATTTACAGCTTCATGAGCAAGTACATTCATGAGTTGCTTGTTTAAAGCTACGAAATTATGGGGTAGCTTGTTAAATACATCAGTCGATAACTGATACAAAAGCTAATATTTACTTAAGGCATTATATGCACCAGACACTGCTCGCAGTACCTTACGTGAATGTTGCGTTTAGTCTTCTAAACAAATATTACTGATATCTCTGTTTTAGTTATGAGAACACTGAAGTCTAGAGCATTTCCCCAAGGTCATGTAGCTAGTTGGGGATGAATGAGGAGTAGGAAAGAAGAGGACCGAAGGTGGAAGGGCCAAGGATGGTGACCAACTTGTAAGTTCGAGATGTTGTTGCTGGACATGATGAATATACAAACATAAGCAAATACAGGAAACATAAGAAAAGGGTAAATCAGGTTGGAGGGGGGACATGGTACTTGTGATTTGGACATTTAGGTAAGGATGCATCCTTGACAGCATTTGGGGGTCTGAATCTAGACTTCAAAAGAGGACTTACTACACCTAGAGAGAGAAACTTGGAAACTACTAGATATAATGATCATTAAAACCTTGACAGTTGGCGAAATCATCCAGGGAAGGAATGCAGATTTCGAGAATAAGAAGAGCCTGATACTCTGATTGTGATAAGATTTACAACTTGAGGAAAGGAGAAAAGAAAATGCAGAGGCACAGGAGGAAAACCAATCAAAAGTGAAATGAAGAAATTCAAGGCATAAGGTCACTTAAACCAAGGAGAGATTGGCCAATATTTTCAAATCCTACAGAAAGGATGAGCTATATAACATCTGGCCAAGAAGAGATTAACTTAGTGACAGAACTTTTAGTGGTGTGGTGAAACTAGAAAACAGTACAGTGGGCTGAAAATTGAACAAGGGCCGCCTGGGTGACTCAGTCGGTTAAGCCTCCCAGTCTTGATTTCCACCCAGGTTATGATCTCCTGAGTTCGAGCCCCGCATCACTCTCTGTACTGACAGTATAAAGCCTGCTTGGGATTCTCTGTCTCCCTCCCTCTCTCTCTGCCCCTCTCCCGCTTGCGTTCTTTCCCTAAGTAAATAAACTTTAAAAATATGAACGAGAAACTGGAAACAGTGAGGAGCATCACATAAGACTCTTTTTTTGCTTGAAAATGTCAAGGAAAACACAAACGAAAGGACTTACGCAAAAAAGCTATCTATTGGCTCATATAACTAAAATATCCAAGACTATTTTTGGCTTTAGTCACTGCTGGACTCAGCAGCACCAATGACGTCACCAGGGTCCAGTTTCTCTCCTTTTCTCAGCTAGTCGTCCACGTTTGCTCCATTCTAGGCTGGGCTCTCTCCTCGCGTGGGCAGACAGTCTGTTGCGGCCCCAGCACTGTGTACTTCCAGGTGCTGAGTCCTCCATAAAGAAGACGTACTTTTCTCCAGGACTTGAACAAAATTACTGAAGTTGAGTCTAATTGGCCTGACTTGGGTCACGTGTCCATCTCCGACTCAATCAGTGTTGCTCATGCAAATCAAGACATTGTTTCGGTCAGGTTCCCATCCCTAGGGGGCAGGAGGGACGGGTTCCTCCGAGGGAAATCAGATGAAGGAAGAAGGGATGCCAGCAGCAAAAATAAGTCGTCGTAGTGATTATGTTCTTTCATTTTAGGGAGTTTGGCTGCAGAGGCAAGAAGAAAGGGAGAAGTATAGATACAGTGGGGGTGAAGGAGAATTGTAAGAGTAACAGCTGAAACAGAGGCTTGCGGTGTCAGGAGAGGGACTTGGATGAAACCACGGAGGAGGGTAGGGGTTGATTGCATCAACAGAACAGCTGGCCAAATTAACTTTGAGCTTGGAGGAGGGTTACCACTTCCTCTGAGACCAGACAGAAGGTGGAGGAGCACCACGTTGAGGCACTTATGCCTCATGACCTCCATTTGATCTGTGATTTAGCAAGAAAGGACATGGGCGGAAATTGGGAAGGAAGAGTTAGCTGGGGAAGGAACACGATGGTCTCTGTGGCAAACGGGAGAGTTTGGACATGCAGACAGGTTGCTGGGGCATAACATTAAGTTTTAAAAGAACATTATCCCCAATTTAATTTGTTTGACATTAATGCCATTAGGAATCTCAGTGAATTAAACAGAACATAGACATCAGCTCATACAGTGGAAACCTGAGATGAAATTATGCTAAACTATGAAGATACTTTTACTCACTTATTGGCTAGCATGGGGATATTTTAGTGAGAAATCTTTGTTGGGAAATTAATACAGTCATTTGGGGATTCTGCGACCTCTGGTGTCTTCCATGAGGGTGGAGCTGATCTACTGAAGACAAGGACAGCAGTATTTTCTCTGTTTCTTAAGGAGAGGAAGAAAATGAGAGAGGGAAAAAATAGCATACAGAAGACAGCACACTAAGACTGTGTTGTCTGTTCCGTGATCTTCAGATCCTTAGTGAAATTTTTGAACTTTTCAAATGGTTGCTAAAAGTAACTTTTTGTTTTGTCTTACTGTATATTAGTGGAGCTGTGTTTCTAACCTGGTCGAGGCAAGCACAATCAAGGCAATGCTGTGGACGCGAAAACATGGAAGCTGGTGATATCTGGGAATGGCACCTCCAGGAGTGATACAAGTCTCTGGAATTGCTCTTCGGGTCATTTAAGTTTTCTTGGAGGGCATACTCACCAGTGACCATACATATTTTTCTGGTCATCCTCATACATTTATTAAAATGATAACAGAAATGAGAAGTCATATGAGTAAAATTAAATGTAAAACAGATTTTATGTACCATGACATATCACCACTCAATTCGTATAAATTATTATTGGGACTCTATTGGCAAATGTCTTTATAATGTTCAGATTTTTGTTTTCTTCATTCAAATCTACTTGGCTTTTTCTTTCAGGGATTGGACGTATTCTATGCAACACAAGAATAATGGCTGCAATTATTACTGTATCAGGCACCCTTTCAGATGTACATTGCTTTTGTACATTGCTTTACAAACTACAAAGTAGTAAATTCTTTGGTGTGAGATAGATTACAATGATTCCGTAAGCAATTTTTTGCATTTGAGAAAAAAATAATGTATTCCACACATTCCAGCTTTGGATTTTGGAAGGTATCAGGTATTACCATCCAGATTTGCTACCGTGTTACTTCATCCTCATAATAAACTGTGGGGAAGCAGGGAAGGGTGTTAGCCTTATTCTGATAGCTCCTGTGATCTGATCAGGGCCACATATCCAATAATCCATTCAAGGCTTCAACCCAGGTGTTCTGTAGTTAAGAGCATGATGAGATATACTGATCCCCACAGCCTTCAAGCAACAGGAAATGCTCACTAGACTGCCACCCCCCACTACACACACACACACACACACACACACACACACACACACACACGCAGCAGTTTCCACTTTGTACCACAATTACCGTTTTGAACTGTGCTGTGACATAAAATTGTGATAGAAGAGCTGTGAGTCTGACTCCGAAGGTGGAATCAGTTCTACTTCACCCCACTGCGTCTTGAGGAACACTGTGGGATTATTTTCTTGGAAATTCATTTATCATGAAACGAGTAAGGTTTTACTCATATGTGTTTTCCTAATTCAATGCATTCAATATCTATTTAGCTATTTAGCTCTACAATGTGCCAGCCACTTCCTAGGCCAGGTTGATACTTCATCAAATCTAGACAGTCACAAAGAACCAGTGGGTACTGGTAGAAAATACCAGTGGATCTGTTTCTCAGTCTGTTATCATCTGTCTAGTCAAAAAAGATGTCCACTCATCATGCCTGATCTGCGTACCGAATCTTACAACTCACCTGTGGTAGATCGTTGCTGCACACTAAATGTTTATGTTCCCTCCAAAATTCATATGTTGCAAACCTAATGCAGAATGTGGTGGTAGGAGGTGGAGCCTTGGGAGATGATTAGGCTGTGAGAGCAGCACCGTCCTGAATGGGATCAGTGTCCTTATAAGAGAGGTCTGAGAAAGGTCCCTTTCTGCTTCCTCTAGATGAGGTTACAGCAAAAAGATGGCTGCCTAGGAAGCAGGTCCTCAACATACACCAGATTTGCCAGTGCCTTGATCTTGGACTTCCCAGACTCCAGAGCTGTGAAAGATACATTTCCCTTCCTAAGCTCCCCACGCTAGTATTTTGTTATAGCACCATGAATTAGTGAGCACAAATTCCCCTCATCCCAGTATACACACTCCTCTGCCAGGTGACTTTGTTACTTCTCTTATCCAGAGGTGGAATATCTTTCTCCACCCCCTTGGATCCAGGCTCTATTCGTGACTTGCTATGACCAAGAGAACGTGGCAAAAGGGATGCTGCCAAATTCTGGAGCCTAGACCTTTGAAAGGCTTTACAGTTTCCACCTTGAGCCTCGTGGAGTGCTCCCCTAGGCTGCCATGGCATAGAGAGTTCCAGGATGTGAGACTACTTGGAAAAAGAGGCCTGGGCACCTGGATGGCTCAGTCGGGTTAAGCCTCTGACTTCAGCTCAGGTCATGATCTCACGGTTCATGAGTTCGAGCTCCGTGTGGGGCTCTGTGCTGACAGCTCGGAGCCTGGAGCCCGCTTCAGATTCTGTGTCTCCCTCATCTCTGGCCCTCCCCCGCTCATGCTCTGTGTCTGTCTGTCTCTCAAAAATAAGTAAACACTAAAAAAACTAAAAAACAAAAGAAAGAAAGAAAAAGAAGACCAACTGTCCCACTTTAAAACAGAAAATGGACGGAGTAGAATGAATGAACCCAGGAAAAATCAGCTAACCCACAGAATTGTGAGAAACCATTGTTACTCTTAAATCACTGTATTTGGAAGTGTTTATGTAGCACTAGATAACTGATACAGAACTCTGGGGAGATGTCGGGATGTCTGTAGAGCTTCCAATCATCTTCTATGTCTAACGGAATATTTCAGATACTTGATAGACCATAAATAAGCAACGACATTTTTAGATTCTTTCTACATATCACTGGGTCCATAGATTTATTGGCCTTTCTGAAAGCCACTTTCAAAGGTGCAATCAAATATTTTTGCATTTGGAAACATTTCAATTATGTACTTTTTTTTTCCAAATGGAAAAAATGTGTATGACTTAGGATTGTGCTTTTTGGCAATGAAAAGGCTTTTGGGAAATGCACATAATTTCTGAAGGGCCAAGGAATGAATTCAGCCAATCACTACATATTCCATTTTTGTGTTACCTTCTTCCTCCTTCCAGAGGAAAGGATGCAAATCATCATAGATTCATTTCCTTTTACATAAATTTGAGCTCACTTAAGAATCATTTTACTTTATCTTTAATGCAGAACAATATTTAGAGAATCATTTTCAAGAATAGAATAAGAGAAAGGCAGTTTTTAGGGAAATCTTTTTTTCTAATAGTGCAGCAGAAGGCAGCCTTGCTCCTGGGCTTTGTTAAGTTACATAGATTTAATTGCCTGGAGCAGGTCTTCTAAAGTCAAGTTTACTAAAATGTGGGCCTTTGGGACCATACTTTCGGGAAACAAATGCTTTTCAAACATCTCATTTTATAATATAGTTATATCCGGACTCTGCAGAATGTGAATATTTTAAGAATTAGGCTGTTGATTTGAAAAGAAATCAATATCAAATATACAATTCCTGAAAGTCACTCAAATTAAGGTAATTTTTTGCACATTTAAATGTTACTACCATTCCTAACTCACCCCACCCCCACCTCCTGAGCCTTTTAGCTCTTAAAACTGTCTGGAAACCAAACCGTACTTTAAAAATTATTTTTATGGGGGAAAAATGAAAACACATTTCACTTTTCTTTATGTGCGATGGTGCACCTTCCCATGACTCCTGTGTTTTGCCAGGGACCAGGAATCGACTTCATGACTTCTGCTTGGTCTCTTACATACAGAAAGAGACAACAGTCAGAAAGCCTTCATTTGCTAATCCCAGGGCTTTTCTTCAAGATTATCAAAATGCCTGCTCTAATGGCAACTCCAACATAACTTTGCTTTAGTCAATGGCCCCTGCTGCTCCTTTTTTTTTTTTTTTAACCCCACATGAGCTTAAGTATCTTTATTTAACTCTTTCACAGCATGGCTAGACCTGTTTCTCTCATCAAGAATGGGGTGGGAGCAGGGGTGGCGGGTACTTGTCAGAATAAATTACAATTTTTGGCAAGCATCTGTGTCTCTTACCCACTTAGGAACTAGAATATTGCCTTGTAAAACAGTGCAGCCCTTCTATTATTACTTAATTATAAGGCCAAAATAAGGACACTGTTTTATGGGCTCTTTTAAGGTCTATACATAGGATTTTCATCTTGGAACATATCAAAAGAGATTAGATTTTTCCTAGTCACCAGTGGTCTGGTTGTGAGGACACCAGCTTCTCAGATTGGTCAAGAACGCCAACCTCATGGTCCAAGGGGAAGTTACGCTACACGTTGTCTTTGTCTACTTTCTCCTTCCCATAAATGAAAGGTTAACCACCTCAAACCACCTCAAACTGTTCCCATTCTTAACAACACAAGTCCCTCTGAGTCCCAAGAGAGGGGTTCACAATGATTACTCCATGATGTTGGAGGAACAAGTCTCCCCAGTTCCATGAGGCACTTCAGGTTGACGGCAAAGTGCTCATCTCTCCTCCAAACCTTACTCAACATGACACACACGGGGAGCTCTGTCTCAGCTGGCACCAGTGTCATCTTGAATCCCTAACCTCTACCCTGCCTTCTTAACCAAACTGTGCAATATTATGCTGCAAAAAGGAGCAGATTTATAATGAAGAAGTATCATTTAGGAAAGAGCATGAGATGGTTTGATACATTTCTGTAGGTCAAGATTTGATTCTCTACTCCACTCCATCTCCAATCTTTTCCCTTTTTTTTAACGTTTATTTATTTATTTTGAGAAAGAAAGAGAAAGCATGCATACACCTGTGAGCTGGGGAGGAGCAGAGAGAGAGGGAGAAAGAGAATCGCAAGCAGGCTCTGCACCGCCAGCTCAGAACCCTACCCAGGGCTTGATCCCACAAACTGTGAGATCACAACTTCAGCTGAAATCAAGAGACGGATGTTTAACTGACTGAGCCACACAGGTACCCCCATCTTCAATCTTTATAATTAATTTTCTTCAAGGATCATGAAACCCCTGGGAGAACTGGCTTTTACCACCAAAACTTAGGGTGAGACATGTAAATTGGAAAATATATTTGATATCTAAAAATAATAAATATTAATTGGCATGCTAATAGGTGTTGAGTACATTATTTTTTTACTTAAGGGTATTTATTGAGAAGACACACATATCAGTGGCTTGGTATGAAAGTGGGGTTCCTATACCAGGGATGAATCCATGGAATAAACCTGCCCAGGTTTTTGTCTAAGCTGCCTTAACCAGTTTTAGGATTACACCAAGAACTAATTTATTTAATATACTAAGTACGAAAAGATGTACATCTACTACAGATGACAATTTTTTTTCACTTATATTTGCACTGGATCTCAAGCTTTTTTAATTTTATGGGGTATTTCATGGTCTATATGCTGGAGTAACATAGTTAGTGGTCCTTGAATGTAAAGGGAACCATATGCCTGATTTTCCATGCCCAGATTTTCCATCCAGGTCTTTAGTTAAATTAGTGTATCCGTTGTATCAGTTGAGAGATAATGAACCAGATATTGATGAGAATAATAACAAATAATATTTATGTAAATGTTACTTTGTGCCAGGGACAGTGCTGAGCACTTTTCTGGCATTATCTTTCAACCATCATAAGTATCCTATCCAATGAAGTTTTACTGTCCATTTTACAGATGAAAGAACAGGGGCTCCAAGAGGAACAGTCATTTGTGCAAGGTCACAGATAGAGGGGGCTGGTCTTTGCAGGTGGATGGGTATCTATACATGTAGTCTGGCTGACTAAGATCCTCAGGGTTTGAATCATAGGTTCTATTTGGTGGGCTTTTGAGGATCAACTTTTGTGACATGGGCATGGAAAGAACAACTGTAACACAGCAGAAGAGATTTACTGTGACCTAGACTCACCAAGAGACACAGTCATTTCAATAATGCTAGCAAAAGATTCAGTGATATGGCTGGTTCACTGGGGGGTTAAACATAAATGGGAGAAATGCAAGGACATGCAGGATGTATTAGTTTTCTTATTACCATAAATGTGGAGGCTGAAACCAATATACATTTATCTTATAGTTCTGGAGATCAACAATCAGAAATGGATCTCACTGAACTAAAACAAGAAGTGTGCATTCCTTCTGGAAAGAATTTGTTTCCTAGCCTTCTCCAACTTCTAGAGGCTGCCCACATTTCTTAGCTCATGACCACTTTCCTCCCTCTTCAAAACCAACAATCCAGTCTTTCTCATTCTGCATTACTCTGACGCTAACATTTCTGCTTTCTTCTTCCACATTTAAGGGTTCTTGTGATTATACAGTTAACCTGAACAACATAGCAGTTAAGGGCATTGACACTCACACACACACACACTCACACACACACATACACACAAACACACACACACACACACACACACACACACACACACGGCGGAAAATTTCAGTATAACTGTTGACTCCCCCAAACTTAACTACCGACAGTCTTCCTTTGACTGGAAGCCTTACCAATAATGTAAACAGTCAATCAACACTTATTTTGTGTGTTATATGTATTATATAGTGTATTCTTACAATAAAGTAAGCTGGAGAAAATTGTTAAGACAATCATTAGGAAGAGAAAATTCATTTACAGAACTGAAATGTATTTATAGAAAAAAATCCACATATAACTGGACTTCTGCAGTTCAAACCCATAATGTCCAAGGAGCAACTGTATTGGGCTCATGTAAATAATCCAGAATAATCTCCCTAATTTAAGGTCAGTGATTGGCAACTTTAATTCCATCTGCAACCTTAATTCTACTTTGTCATGTAACTTAACATCACCGAGGGATCATTGTTCTACACATGAATACTATAGCAACAAGTGGTCCAATGGTAGAGAACAAAAAGGTATTTTTCAAGAGGAAAAAGGGCTTCAGACTCTACTGGAATTTTATGGGCAGAGAATGAAACACTGACAAACAGAAAGCAGGGCTTCAGGTTTAGAGACAAGCTTTGAAGAAAGGGTCTTAGGTTCCAAAACATTTGACCCTGGAGCCACACCAACAGAAAGGCTGATGATGCTGAACTACCTAAGTGTTCAATACGAATGATGTAAAAATCTTCTAAAGACATTTTTGTTTCAGGACCTGAAGTAAAACTGAACTCACAAGTGCAGATCAAGTATTGGGTGTTTTGTTTACTCATTTGGGAATCATCAGCTCTATGACAGAGGCACCATAACGGGAAGTAGAAGGTTTCAGAAGCCTACAGAAATAATTGGACGGTGGGTAAATTTCTTAATATATATATATAAAACCTTGGTCTCTCTCTCCTTTCTTAATTTCTTCATATGGCATTCAAATTGTATTTTGTATTGTCAGTTTGTTTTAAAATTGTAATGGGCTCCAAGGATTTAAAAAAAAAGAAGCGTGGCTTGTTGAAACTAAAAACAGAGGTGTATTCTAATGGAAATGAACACCAAGCCTGTTTCAAATGGACTTGTGGGAAGCAGACTGATTGCTGCTGGGGTCTTTTGTGTTTGTGTGTGTCACAGTCAGACTTGGAATGCCAAGCCAACCGGGTGACTGAACAAAAAGAGCTCTCAGAAGCCTCCACCCAATCACAGCCAATGATGATGATGGTCCCAGAATATCCAAGGAGAGACAAAGTCAAAAGAGCTACAATCTAAAAATAATTCCACTGCATTCCCATCTCTAATATCATCTCTATCTTTGAAAAGGAAGGACAGGAGAAAAGACAAAGGAGCTGAGAGTTCGAGGAGAGAAGAGAGGCAAAAAAATGCTGTAAGAAATGGGCACTTGGTGCGTTATTTTCTTAGATTTATTTTCACTCGTTTTGATATTTTACGAAGAGGTAAAAAAAGATCATACTAAAGGCTGTTTACTTACATAATAAACATGACTTTTGATACTATATAGACCAGCTGGTAGTTTTCCAAGTCATTAGTGGGACAGCTGCTTAAAATGAATTCATATCCTACATGGGCCTCTATCTTCACCCAAAGATAATAACACAAATAACAAACATTTGTGTGGTATTATACAGCCTACAGAGATCTATGCCCTTTCTTTAAAAAAAAAGAAAAATCTTTCTACACTGAGATAAAACCACAGTTTAATGGTTTAGTTTCTGATTTGGTTATCTTTCTTTTTTTCATATTTCTCAACCATAAAATGGGAAGAATTCTAACACTGTATCTTTACATATTTGAAGACTACCATAAAAATATGTTGCCATGCTCTCTTTTGAGATTGCAAAATAAAATACATTTTTTACATATCAAATGTAAAATGGTATTTCAATCTTTTCAAGGTTATTTGTCTTTAATATTTATACCTCTAAAGTTTTGGCTTTTTTCTTCTCACTATACAAAATGATAATAATTCCCCTGATCTTAATGAATAATTTTCAAATTCTAACAGAAAAACAAAAGAGTTATCATCACTATTATCCTTCAAACTTCTAAAGTCCAATTCATTTGCACACAATAATAAGAATATGAAAGTTCTTATAGTAGTTTTCATTGGAAGTTCCCAATATTCCAGACAATGCACTATGCTAGAGTAGAAGGCAGTATGATAGAGTGGAAAGAGACTTGGTTTTGGAAATCAAACAGAAATGGTTTGAATTCGGCATTTTACTGCTGTGTTTTAATTTCTGCATCAGCACAATAGATAAAATGATTCTTAGCTCCAAGAATTTTTGGGAAACTTAAGTAAGTTTATATATTTTTTGAATGCCTGGAAAATTAATCATTCTATAAGTGTTAGATCTCCTGGTACTGCCCTTTAAGTAGGCTCCACTGCTTGGGGTTGTCATAAGTGGCGATGTTTCCATAAGAATTTTACAGGATAAGATAGAGCACAATAATCAAAGTCTCTTGGAACCTCATGGCCAGAAACAAAGGCCAGATTATCTTAAAGAGCCCGGCCTATTCCTGATTTGAAACTCACTCAGAATGCATGAGACACTGGTTTTCTATGGTAGTTTAGCAAGATCGTATTTGATCCTCTACACCTTAACACCAGGCTTGAACTGTCACTGATTAGGAGGTGCCCACTGTTAGGTTCATCAGTATCACAGCATCTGACTTAATTTGTCCAGGCTGCTTGAGTGGTAGCCTTGCGAGAAATGGCAGAGGCAAGACTCCAATGTAGGTCCTCTAACTCTAAGCTCTATGTTGCCTCTTCCATAGTTGTGTTTTTGTTAGAGTTTTTTTTTTTTCTATATTTGCCAAGCGTTTAAACCGTTCTTAGAAAACCAAGGTTAAGATTGCCTTCTGTCTTCTGAAAAATGTAATCCCAATTGTCCCAGAAATTTTCCATATTCACCTTTCATTATTTACAGACTTATGGTACTTTGGCAATAAATGGCATACCTAGAGGCTGTGCCTCCATATAGTGGACATCTAAAACCAAAACAAGTTGATATAGCATAAGAATAAAAAAAATGGCTCCAGGCTATAGCTAGAAAAGCAAGATTGTATCTAGTTTTGCATCTGTCACCATCTCTCCGAATCTGGACTGGCTGTTTGGATCTCTGTTTTGTAATCCTTGCACCGTGCAGGTGACTATCATCCAAAGATACAACTTACAGCTCACAAACCAACGCCAAACAAAGACTTTTGTTCAACAACTGTCATTGCATCAAAATACATAAACCAAAAACTCTTTGACTATAGGGAAAATGGACAAAAAATGTAATTTTAATAGAAAAGCCACCCCTCATTGAGTGGGAGATGTCCAATGGAGGGGGTTGGCTTTAGGAGATCTCCAAGGTTCCTCTCCACCGAGGAGCCTTTATTCTAGTTATGAGGTCAGTGTTGATACAGTCGCCTTGCTGTGTCACCACGTTGCAACCTCAGCCTCACTCTGCATGTCCAGTGGCACAGAACGTGTAAGGCAGAACTTCCAGGTCCAGTTTTGTTCAAGCTCTCCTTGTAGACAAAGCTACATCTTCAACTGAAGATTTTGGAACTATCTCACGGATTTGATTGCTGATGAGCAGAACTCACGGTTATGAAGCACTGAACCTATTTTTTTTATCTTTCCAGGGGAAATGTTTGTGTGTTTGATTTAGGTGAAATGCAGCATAGGCATTTTTTTTGTTATCTTTCTTTTAATATCTATTTCTTTGCTACATTTAATGTTTTCAACTGCCCTCCTACTTCCTGGCTTAGGAGGAGATTCAAAGGTAGAGGAAAGTTAGAGTTTGAAAGTGTGGTTAAGAGTGTGCTGTGACTGCTTTCAGCTGAAGTGTTAAAATTGCCAGTAAATCAGAAAGAAAAGAGAAGACAGAGCATTTGCCCAAAGCCCAAAGCAGAATTTCACCAACATCAATAATTTTCAGGGCTTAGGAGGCTATTAAACATTTTCCCTACACATAGTTTTAAGCTCCTTTGAGATCTCTCACTGCATTCACAGATGTTTATAATATCTTGATGAGTCAAGCAATGTTCAGCCTTAGAATCAAATTGTAAGTCCCCTCCAGCTCAAAAAATCTTTAATTTTATTATCTTTACTAACAAGTCTGGCATGCAGCTTTAAGACCATAATATGAAACTGGATCAGATGGTTGGTTGAACTAGTGGCTTATGACTTAAGTCTCAAAAATTTAGGAAAGTGCTACATCTAATTACACAAATAATACATTCACAACTTTTCATTTATGTTTTATTTAAACAAACAAAAACTGAGTCACTGTTCTCCACCAGTGCCTGAGCTAGGAGAGATTACAAATATGTCATCCCTGTACTCATGGGAGATCTTAAATAGGCCCCATGTATACACTATTAGTTTACTTTATAGTTTTCATATCATAAAATTCCTTATTTCATCTTGCATGGCATCGTGCCAACTGTTCTTAAACTCTACAATCTTAGGTACAACCACCATACAATTCCTTTGGTATTACTTCAGTGTAGTAACAAAACCCAAGGCTTTTCTGTGGTTCTTCCAAAGATGAATGAGGACCAATCTTTCCCCAAACACATCCAGGTGTACAAAGACCCCTAGATCCCTTTGTAATGCTGGGGGAACCACTAAATTTGAATGAGTCTAACATATTTGAAAAAGAAAAGAGAAGATTGTCACTTGCCTTGTGAAATTCTAGCCATGTGGGTAATTATCTTAGGAAAGATGCCATAAGAGGATCCCTGGGTGGCTCAGTTGGTTGAGTGTCTGACTCTTGATCTCAGCTTGGGACTTGATCTCGGGGTCTTGGGTTCAAGCCCTGTATTGGGCTCCACACTGAGCAGGAAGCCTACTTTAAAAAAGAAAAGAAAACAAAACAAAACAAAACAAAGCAAAACAAAACAAAACAACACAATGTTTCTGTCAGATAGTGTTTTACAACCAGAAAAGATATGATATAGAAAATAGAGACATGTCTTGTACTAACAAAATATCCTTGGTTACACTGGCATGAGCTAGAATTAGTAAGTAAAGTGATTTCCAAATGGGTATTTTCAGGACTCTTTGGCTTCTTGAAGTTTTGCAGGGACCATTGGAGTAGTAGTTATACCTAGAACTCATTTGATTATTTTTTTAAACTATGTTTTGTTTTACTTAGTGTAAGCTCTTTGCAGAGCTTAAAAAAAGAAGTGGGGCAGGAGAGTATGAAAAAATAATATAACAGGAAGCTGGCAAGTGGTCTTGAAATGATGGCATTATATATTTATTTGAACTATGCTTAAACTCCTTGGTATTCATGGATGAACAGATTGGGAAAATACGGTGCAAATAACCTTGGCTGGAAGGTGATCTGAAGTTCAATCAAATTCTGTGAGAAACCAAAAAAAAAAAAAAAAAAAAAAAAAAAAGCTTCTTATCAGATTCTGAACCCATTTCAACAGCCCTGGCTACATTTCTGAGATTACTTTTCATGCTATAGATATAGAGAAAATATGCCAGAATCTTCTAGCGTAATTATAACCAAATCTCCAGCCTCCATTGGTCCCTACCAGACTGCCACAGGGTTAAAGCTAAACACTTTCTGTCATAAAGAGTCACTGTCAATTTTGTAGTCAGAAAACAGAAAGATATGAAAACACTACAATCCATTCCTTCCTTTAACATTGTATGAACTAAATACAGGTCCATATAGCTTGTGTCCAAAATAATCAGGGCAGAAATAGTCAATGAGTCCAATTAGAATGGCTCTGCAGAGTTAATATACAGTTTAAACATATTCTACATGTGTTTCCATTTTATTTTCCTAGTTCTACTAATTTTTTCAAATAAATCAGTGAAAAAAATCCTTGAGTATTTGTTTTTCTGAAGGGAGAAAACAGATAAATTTGGGGAAGACATACAAATGCACTGAATTTCTGTGGAGAAAAATGCAGAATTTATGATATGAATAAAAAGGAGGTACACTTACTATTGCATGTCAAATTTATTTGACCCACTAATAAACACGCTACTCAGCATATCTAAATTATCTATGTAATAGAAAATATCAAAGCTACTTTTTACCTTAAATGTTTGAAATGGAAATACTACCAATACACACTAACCTGGACTAAACCAGCTGTCTTTATTTCTGTTCCCAATTCTAAGCGGCTGGGAGTTACTGGATCTATTCCCATGATCTAGATGATTATGTCTCCATAATGGATAATCTTACTAAAGTGCCCAGGACACTTTGATGAACTCTCAATCTGTCTCCTCTATAAATCACCAGGCCAACTATTTCAAACAATTTCCCTTGTTAAGCCCACAGGCTCACTCTTTTAAGATACTACTTTGTAAACTAATTCATTAATGAAATGATAAACTTCTTTCCTCGAATTTCCCCTTTTCCTTTGGTCTTGGAGGATGAAATGTCCCTCTTGTCAAGGCAAAGTTTCCACCTGTGCTTTTGAACCAATTTATTATAATCCCATCAGGGGATTGAGCAATACTTATCTACAAATTTGTGCTTAGGTCTTAAACCTTAGGTACAGTTTTAGCCACATCTCTCTCATCTAAAGATACCCTCCATCTCTTTAAACTATTCTGACCAGGTATTTATACCTTCCACTCATCACGACCGACCGGTACAATGATAAACTCAAGAGTTTGTTTTCAGCATGCATCATACTTGACCTGTCAGCAGTATTTCACACAATCACCCTGTCTTAGTATGTTCAGGATGCTGTAACAAAATACTATAGACTGGGTGGCTTAGAAACAACAGAAATGTATTCTTCATGGTTCTGGAAGATGAGAACTCCAAGATCAAGTCACCAACATGGTTGGATTTGGTGAGAACATACTTTTTGGTTCACAGATGGTCTTTGTTGCTGTGTCATCAAATGACAGAGAAAAGGAAGACGGGAGAAAACTCTCTGGGGTCTCTTTCATAAGGACACTAATCTCATTCATGTGGGCCCCACTCCTATGATTTAATCATTTGCCAATGGTCCCACTTCCAAATACTATCACAGTAAGGATCCGATTTCAACATATGAATTTCATGGAGACACACAACATTTAGTTTACAGCCATACTCCTTCTTCAATCATTTTCTCACTTAGATTTCAGACCACATTCTTCCGGCTTTCTTCCTACCTTACTGAACACTCTTTCTCTGGGTTCAGTTCCACTTCTTGATCTTATGTGGTGCATGACCCAGAATTTGGTCCTAGAAGCCCTTCATTACCTCTCCCCTACTCCTCATGGGACCTCATCCAATCATTTGCTTTTAAGAACAATGTATATATTGAGGACCTAAACCATGCGTGTGTGTGTGTGTGTGTGTGTATTTCTAAACTCTCTTCAAGCTTTAGATTTATTATATCTAACTGCTATTTAACATCTCCACTTACGTGCATCATAGATATTTGAAGCAATATGTCTAAAATTGAATTATTGATTTCCTACCTAAAACCTAGTCCTCCACAGAAGCTACTTATCACTGATTCTTTCCCTTTTGCCCTGTAGCTCTTCCACCTCCTCACATGTCATGTCCTATTCATGCACTGTCTTTTGGCACCAAAATTGAAACTGTATCCAGTCAGAACCCAAACTCACTCATTACTTCTATCATTATTACTCAGGTCTACGCCACTATTAATTCCTGCTAGGACTACAAAAGCCTTCTAACTGGTCCCATTGCTTTTTTTTTTTTTTTTTTTTTGACACTTATTCATTTTTGAGAGACAGAGAGAGACAGTGTGAGTGGGAGAAGGTCAGAGAGAGAGGGAGACACAGAATCTGAAGCAGCCTCCAGGCTCTGAGCTGTCAGCACAGAGCCCAACATGGGGCTCAGATTCACAAGCCGTGTGATCATGACCTGAGCTGAAGTCAGATACTTAACCAACTGAGCCATCTAGGTGCTCCCACATTGCTTTTTATCTTACCCGCTAGGGTCCAGTCTTCACAAAGGAGTCCAAGGTCCAATTACAACAATATATATACATAATAATAAATATTTTAAGTTCATATGTAGGATAAAATCCACAGTGTTCTCTATGGCCAAGACCTTACATGATCTGGTGCCCAGCCTACCTCTCCAAACATCTCCTACCATTTTCCCATTTGCTCACTGAATTCCAGACCCACAGACTTTCTTCCTTCTCCTCAAATACTCTAAATTTGTTTCTAGTTTGTCTCTTTCCCATCACATTTACTTTGTTGAAATAGTCCTCTTGTAGATCATCAATGACCCAAGAGGCCAAATTCAATTAACCTATTGCCAGATCTCAAACTATTGACTTTTCCATTGTGTTTGAAACCATTAATGAATCTGTTCATTACTGAAATTCTATCCTCCTCTGGATTTCTTGATATTGAATTCTCTTGATTTATCTATTAATTCTCCAAATATTTTATTTGCATTCTCTTGGTGGAATCCCTTTCCTCTGTCCAAACTTCAAATGTAGACTTTCAATCAAATAAACAAAAAACTATATGTAGAAAAACAGCTTGAAATAAATCACCAAAATGTTTTCTCAGGGTGGTGAGAGAGTTATCTGTTTTCATTTTACTACTGTACATGTTCTATTTTTCTTTAATGAGAATAATTAACTTTTGTCTGTCAAATAGTGCATTCACATGCTTAACATTAGATAGAAATATTTATAATGAAAAGTGGTGTTTATCTTCTATCCAACCACCACCCCACACTCAATTCTACTTTTCAGAAAACAATTTGTAATCATTTCTTCTTTCTTCCTTTCTTTCCTTCTTTCTTTCTGTCTTTTATTTTTGAAGAGAGAGAGAGAGAGAGAGAGAGAGAGACTGAGGGAGTGGGGCAGAGAGAAAGAGAGAATTTTAAGCACGTTCCACGCTCAGAACCAAAATTGAGAACCAGATGTTCAACCAACTAAGCCACCCAGGCGTGCGTAACTTTAATCATTTCTGTCTTGAGTCTTACATGCCTTTATGTCCCTAAACATTTATTTGCAGGAGTAGGATAGAGGCTGTTCTAATGTGGAACTGAAAAATATAGTGATATAAACTCTGGCCTCCTGGGGAGGATGTGGCTCTTTTCCACAGACTTCATTGACTTTCTGCTTTAGCTGCACTCTAGCCCAGGGAAGGTGAAGATAGAGAAGAAGGCAAGGCATGCTTTATTTTAAGGACATGATCTAAAGATTGCACAATACTGCATCTCAGCCTACTGTTGGCTATACCTAGCTGCAAGGAAAATGTCATTTTTGTCTGGGTGGCCATGTACTCAGATTTATTTTTATTGTATAGAAAGGGAGGATGAACATTAAAGGATCAATTAGAGGCCACGTGTATACACCTCTTTTTGAATAACCAGCTTTGGATGTTATCTGTTGACTTCTGCAATGTGACATGAAGATCTAGTTCATCCATAACCCCCTTCCCTTCTTCCCCCCCCCTTTCTCATAGAGCTCTATCACTAATATCGATCCCACTATTGGTTATCTTTATTCCCTGTTTGTAAATGGCCATGCGGCCACCTGCATCCTTCCCTCCATTTCTCCATGTGGCAACTAAATTTCACTTTTGTGTTGTCAAGGTTGATACCATTTACATTCTTTTATGGGCCCAAAAAAGTCTTTGGTGTTTGCCTGTAGGTTGATTCTATAAGCTGGAAAACCAGATACAACACTTGGTGGCATAAACATTGATCACTTTTGTGCCCAGTGGTGTACTTCAACACATTCTCTTCTCCAAAGAGAAGAGTTCATGAACACTCTCAAAAGAGGATCTTCCTGGAATCAAGTTCAAGTTGAAGCTTTCTTATATCTTCGCCACTTATTCAAAATCATGTGACATTTTAGTTTTCTCTACTTTCGAATGGTGAATTTATTACAGTGAGTTTATTACAAATGAGACCTACTGAGTAGAACCCTTAAGCCTCAACCTTTCAATTCAAATGATATAATTCCCATGGTCAGTAAAGAATCATTCATCTATTAATTCAAATACAAAAATGAGTTAGCATATTACCTACTCTTCTAATTATGCATTCTTCCAGAACTGCCAGTAATTTTGATTTACTGACAGAGAGCATATGTTTTGTTTTCATGACATTTAGTAGGAACATGCCATTAATCAGCCTTTTATTTTTCCTAAATCTGAAAATTCATTCCAAAAGAGTTTCATAGAAACTCTTAATTACTGAAAGTCATAGTTCTGCTACTAAATAATGTTCTGAATAATAAATACTATACTTATGGGGATTCATTATTAAATCCAGCTAGGAAACATAGCTAGGAATCACCTTTCCTAAGGCAAATAATAATAATAGTTGCATATAATAATGTCTAATTTCTATGATGGGTACTGAAAATGAGAATGCATTTATGCTAATTCTGTATATCATAGTAAAATAATTCTAAGAACTTCTCCAAAAGTAACTATTGGTCAAGCTGATAAGCATGAAATATCTGCTACCAGAAATCTGTATGTCCTTCCTGATTGATCTTTTAGGACACTGTGTCTCTTCCAATACTACCCACAGGGGGTGGATAAGGCCAGAACAGGACAAGGTAATATAGATAATAATATTGACTTTGTGCTGAGATGATGTTGACATTAAATTCTGGCTCCAAGTTCAACCACTCACTAGCTTTGTGATCTTGGGCCAGTTATTTACTCTCTCTGGACATTAGGAAGGCAATTAGAAGCCTCACAGGAGGTAATCTTTTTTTCAGAGTCCTGAGTGATATAAAGGATTGACATTTCTAAGAAGTACACAAAACCTCAAACTCATAAAGGAAAAAATTTATATTTTTTCATATAATCTGAAAAACCCAATTTGCAAGGAAAACGAGAGACCTAGAGATGGTTACCACAACTAATAAAGAGCTCACATAAATCAATAAGAGAACAACCACATAAATTTAAAATGTGTAATATGTGTCATAGGGCACCTGGGTGGCTCAGTCAGTTAGGCATCCAACTTCTGCTCAGGTCATGATCTCACAGTTGGTGAGTTCAAGCCCTGCATTGGGCTGACAGCTCAGAGGCTGGAGCCTGCTTTGGATTTTGTGTCCCCCTCTCTCTGTGCCCTTCCCCCACTCATGTTTTGTCTCTCTCTCTCTGTCTCAAAAATAAATAAACATTAAAATAATTAAAATAAAATCAAATGTGGTAAAAAAAAAGAATTTTAGAAAAAAAAATACCTACAGTCATTGAGTATACGAAAAAATGTCTAACTTCTTTCATAATATCGAATATTATTGACCTAAAAACTAGGAGATAGGATTTTTCATGTAGCAGAAATTTTAAAAACTAACAAAAAACTGATGCCACCCAATTTTTGAGAAAATGTAGAGGAAAGGGCACTCTCGTTCAGGTTGTTACAACCTCATCAACACTAAAAACGACCGATTGTTTGATCCAGTAATTCCGTTTCTGGCAATTTGGCCTGTGGATTTACTGTCACCATTTTTCCAACATGTGCAAGGATATTTATCGCAAAAATGATTGGTGATAGCAAAAAAAGGAACAAAGAAAGCAAAAATCAAAGGTATTATCAATAGGAATCTGAGGAAAGTGTCGTAGGGCGCAGATGGTTTGACTTAAAAAACTTGTTATAACATTACGGGGGTGGGAAAGTATTCTACTGTATCCAGCAGAATCTGTATGCTGAATTTTGAATGTTGATCTTTTCCTGGGCTAGTGATATGTGTGTGATACGCTCTCATGATGCTGGGCGGTGACAGTGACCCACAGCACCCTGTCAGCCTCCTGATCACGTGCGTGAACCACCGGCACACTTATAACCATTCTGTACTTATACAACCCTTCGTTTTTCACTTACGGCAGAGTATTCAATAATTACATGAAATATTTGACACTTTCTTATAAAACAGATTTTGTGTTAGATGATTTTGCCTAACTGCAGGCTAATGTAAGTGGTCTAAGCACATCTAAGGCATGCGAGGCTAAGCTGTGACAGTGGGCAAGTTAGGTGTATTAAATGCATTTTTAAACTTAGAATGTTTTCAGTTTACGATGGATTTATTGGGCTGTAACCCCACTGCAAGTCAAGGAAGATCGACATATACATATGATATCATAATATACAGGAATTAAAAAGAATAATATAGATATTCTTTAAGTCATGTAAATACTTAAAATGGAGACTCCCTTGAATATATGATTTATTTAGGGGAATCTGATATTTTTACAAAATAGAATCTTCCTATTCAAAGCAAGGTGCTATTCTCTATTCACTTGAAATTTCTTTTATGTCCTTCTTCTCTACTGTCGTGCATATTTTTTTTAATGTTTATTTTTGAGACAGAGAGAGATTATGAGGGGCGGAGGGGGAGGGGCGCAGAGAGAGAGGGAGACACAGAATCTAGAACAGGCCCCAGGCTCCAAGCCATCAGCACAGAGCCCAACCCAGGGCTTGAACTCGTGAACTGCAAGCCAAATCTGGACGCTTAACTGACTGAGCCACCCAGGGGCCCCTCAATGACTTTTCTTCATATAAAGTAGAGGTCAGCAGGCTACCAACATGAACTGAATCTGGTCTACTGCCTCTTTTTTGAATAAAATTTTATTGAAACGCAGCCATGCCCTTGTGTTTTCACCTTGGCCGTAGCTTCTTTTACACTGCAACAGCAGTGTTGAGTGATTGTGATAGACTATATGACCACACGCCTAAAATATTTACTCTGTCCCTTTACAGAAAAAGTATGCCAGGAAAGCTGCTAAATTTTATGTATTAATTTATAAGCAACTTCCCTACTGAATTTTCTTACTGTCTGAATCATTTTTATTTCTCTTGGGTTTTCTAGATTTAAAAAATCATATCATGTGCAAGTAATGATGATACTGCTTCTTCTTGGGGTGCCTGGGTGGCTTAGTTGGTTGAGCATCCGACTTCAGCTCAGGTCATGATCTCACACTCCGTGGATTCGAGCCCGGCGTCAGGCTCCATGCTGACACCTTGGAGCCTGGAACCTGCTTCCGATTCTGTGTCTCCCCCCCTCTCTGCTCATGCTCTGTCTCCCTCTGTCTCAAAAATAAATAAAAACATTAAAAAAATTTTTTTTAATACTGCTTCTTCTTCCCTTTTTTGAAAACGTTGACTCTGTCCTTGGTCTAACTGCATTGATGGAATTTCCAGAGAACTAATGCATAATTCTGGCTTCCTACTTTTAACAGAAATTGTTCCGAATATTTAATTATAAATTGTGACACTGGATTTTAGCTTGAAATGTGTGTTTTTATCATGCTAAGAAAACATCAATCAATTCTAATTTTACTAGAGTTTTATATTAATCAGACTGGACCTTCTAACCTTTACCAAAGAAATGTTCACTATTTATGATCGGTTTTTAAACAATATGAACCCAATACTATAGTGCATTGATAAATTTCCCAACGTGGTATACTCAGAGATGCACCATCCATACCTCCCTTATAGGCAGGATTTGCTTCCAGTTGTAGGAAGTGTGGGGGTAACATAGGTACCCACTGTCAGGGTCCTCCAGGGTCTGCCTCAGCTGCAAGGAGTATTCTCCCCCATAGTCACACCCTTTATGGGCCATCATGCAGATCTGGTGACTGAACAGTGACAAGGCAGAAGCTCCTTGCTGGACTGAGATTTAGTAAGTCCTGCTTTGCAGTTCTCCCTCTGCCTCAATCCTTTCTCCTTCCTCCTTTCAGAGATGTTGATCCCTAATAAATATCTAATACCCCCAAACTCCATCTCAATACCCAACGTGCTATGCCTAGGGAGTTACCAAAGGGCTGAATCTGAAGTCCTTGCTGCGGGAAACATCTAAAACCTATATTCAATTCCTGTGATAAAAAATTTTCTAACATCCTAAGACGTTTTCATATGTCACAATAATTCTTATACTGTTGGTAGTTCTACTATTTGTGGTTTATAACTTTTATTTTAAAATGTAATTATCTAATTGTAGCTAAAGATAGCTTTTGCTATCAGTGCCAAAGATCCTTATTAAATACAGTGAAATATGGTTAAAATTTTATGAAGAGATACATTAGTTACAGGATTATTTATTGACATAGCTAAATATCGAACAAGAAGGAATTTGTAGAGTAAGTTGGGATATGTCCATGTGATGAAATATCTTGTAACCATTAAAATTATATTTACAAAGACTTTTAATGATAAGAGAAAGGGATGCATAACTATGGAGTTTAAAAATTTTTGTGCTTAAAAGAAGAGTATGAAATGTGCTCCATTTGTAGAAAGCAATGAGTATGGAAACACCAAAGCATGTTCTCTGGGGAAAAGATATGATAAGAATGTAAAATTGTACATACAGAACGATTTCAACTTTTTAAAAAACCTTTTCATGGAAGAAGGGCTAGAAGAAAATAATTCCACATATCTACAGTGGTTAATTACCACTTGGTGAAGAAATTACGGATGATTTAAAATTTCTTCATCATGTTCATTTTTATAATCAGAAAAATACTCTTAAAGTATTTCCATTAGTTTTCTAGAAACATCCAATTCAGCCATACATAGTATAATATGACTCTTTTGAACTTTATATTAATGGAATTCACAAGGACTTAAGAAAGGATGCTTAGTAAGGCAATAACCAAGTTGTTAAATATAAGTTGGCACTTGGGTAAGAAGTTTAGAATTTGGTATTTGTAAACTGTACAGTTAGAAGCATTTATTGTCTACAGTATACTTGAAGTTATTTTTTAAAACAGCTTCATGACCAATGATATTTCATGCTTATATTAATTCTTAATTCTCTTAAATAAAAGTCTACTGTTTTATTCCAAGTGTCCTCTATAAAATAAAAAATATATATTACTAGATTAGGACAAGAAGCTAAATAGGTTTGCATTAACTACATTCTAAGCTTAAAATTTTGTTTGATAAGAAGTAAAGTAAGGCCACCTGGGTGGCTCAGTCATGATCCCAACATTGTGGGATTGAGCCCCACATCAGGTTCCACACTGAGAATGAAGCCTGCTTGGGATTCTCTCTCTCTCTCTCTCTCTCTCTCTTTCTCTCTCTGCCTTTCTTTCTTTCTCCCTCTGCCCCTCTCCCCCACTCGTGCATGCTCTCTCTAAAATTAAAATAAAAAGGAAGTATAATTAACTAAATATAATTCTAATCTCTATGGTTAGTTCCTCACGTAATTAATTAGTTTATGGAATATTATCTTTGAGAAGCATTTCTCTCCCTAGCACTCCTTGGTTCTCTCCTTCTCTATAATGGTCAAGATAGGCCACCCTCACTTCTTCAGAAGTGCTTATGATTCAAGATTACATAGGAAAATGTAATTAATGGAAAAATACATAATAGAAAAAAGTATATATATAGAGAGAGAGAGACTGTCTATGATCACTGAAAATTCCAGTGAGAAAACTCGGTGTTCATTAAATGTCCCTACTCTTTCAGATGGCTGCCAGAAGAAGACACTCAATTCCCCTTTGGCTTGCCCCCTCTGAAGTCTTGGCCCCTTGTGATGCTTCCAGGACTTGATATAACACTGCCAGAAACTCAAACAAGGGACTGAGTTCAAACCATTTGTTTAGTCACCTAGGCTGGCTTGGTGTATCACCTAAGGTTTATTCTTCACCCCATAGAACACACTTAGTCAAAAGCCACTAAAAGAAAACAAAGAAAAAGAAAGAAAGAAAACTGCTCCAGTCCTGTTGAGACTACCAAGTTTTCTCAATGCCTTTTCCTACATTGTCATTTCTCCTGAGATGCCAAGGAAAGAACAAAATTTTTGTCTGTGAAAATTGGGGCAAGTTTCAAAACCTGGCTAGGTCTCCCCCTAGTGACAAAGCCAATTCATTTCTTCTAAGATACATTAGTTTTGCTTTTGTATTTATTTCACAAAATGTAAAAGGTACACTTTTTCCGAATATAAAACCTAGATGAAATTCTATTTACTTGTTTACTTATTTATTTATTATTTAAAAAATTTAAATCCAAGTGAATTAACATATAATGTAATAATAATTTCAAGAATACAATTTAGTGATTCATCAGTTACATATAATACCCAGTGCCCATCCCAACAAGTGCCCATCCCAACAAATGTCCCTCACCCCTCCAGCATTTCCCCCCCACCCAACACTCCACCAGCAACCCTCAGTTTGTTCTCAGTATTTAAGAGTCTCTTACGGTTTGATTCCCTCTCTGTTTTTATATTATTTTTGCTTCCCTTCCCTTATGTTCATCTGTTTTGTATCTTAAATTCCCCATGAGTGAAATCATATGATATTTGTCTTTCTCTGACTGACTTATTTTGCTTAGCATGATACACTCTAGTTGCAAATGGTGAGATTTCATTCTTTTTGGTCACCAAGTAATATTCCATTGTGTGTATATGTATCTTCTTTATCCATTCATCGGTTGGTTGACATTTAGTCTCTTTCCATACTTTGGCTATTGTTGATAGTGTTTCTATAAACATTGGGGTGTATGTGCGCTTTCGAATCAGCACTCCTGTATCCTTTGGATAAATACCTAGTAGTATAATGGCTGGGTCTCGGGGTAGGTCTAGTTTTAATTTTTTGAGTAACCTCAATACTGGTTTCCAGAGTGGCTGCACAAGTTTGCATTATAAAAATGCTATGGAATGCATATGAACAGTATTAATGTATTAATGAGAATCCTGATTACATGGTAAATAAACCGCAATTTGAACATTCAGGCATAATTCATAATAAACTCCAAAAACAACTCAAAGGCACTCTGAACTGTTATTGGTTAGCCAGTTATTGTGGATGAAGTCATAAATTCAATAATAGCAGAATTCCAAGATTAGTTTTCCCCATGCTAGGTAGATGTTAGTATCCATTACCCGTTTTACTATGTAGTATTTATTCACGATTGTTAAAGAAACTGAGGCTCAAATAAGGTTGATGTATTGAAGATAATGTAGCTAGTAAAAGTTGAACCTGTGGTTTCAAGTTTTCCTGTCTGCTTTCCCAGTCTTTGAGCTCTGTCCTGCACTGTGCTAACACCCTGTGCCTCCCTATCATATGACCTCACATTGTAAGTGTACTGAGTCCGACTTGAAAATTTAGTACAACTTCATGCTCTTGTGCATTGCTCTGTTCTAACAATTCCTGTTTATCCTTTAAGCTCATCTCAGTCTTTGCTTCTTTGGGGCAGCTTCCTTTAGTCCCTAGGTTCCCATTATACAGCATCACGTACTGTCCAGTACCTATCATAATTCTAATCAAAGAAAAATGTTTTCTGCCTCCACCCCCACCTCCTATACCCCTCAATTTGAGTCCCATAAAGGGATGGACCTTGCACAGTCTTATAGATGTTTGCTGAATGAGTGAGTGAGTGAGTGAGTGAGTTAGTAAATAAATGAATGAGCAAACCTCACTCAAAAAATCTATGTGTCTAATGTCATTTTTTCTGGCACCTCTGTGTAGTTAAAATTCCGATTACCATGTTTCTGACACTGATCTGATTATTTCATTGTGATTTCAATTTCTGGCTACATCCTTGCTCTAGCGTTCACATTTTTTGACTGGGTTGAATCTCAAGTATCATACATGTAGCTTTTTCATCTTAACTGGAAGAAAATAAGCCCTTTCCCATGTTATGGTCAGTGTCGTTAAACTAATGGGGGAGAAAAAAGGAACAGAGGATGCCCTCTAGATACAACTCTCCTCAAAGAAAGTATAAGAAAATATATTTACTTTATAACCCACCACTTTTTGAGAAATTCATCTGTTCTGCCGATTAAGAGAAATGCAGTGAGAAGGAAGATACTTCACTTAAAATCTTTAAAGTGTAGCTCTCTTAATAGGTTAATATCTAGTAGGTTCATTGACCTTAGTGACAGACACAAAACCAGGTGTCTAAATTTTCTATTTAGAGTCAATATACTACCAACTTCACTGTGTGGAGAAAAAGAGCACATGGTGAATCCCATCTTCTCACCAATTTATTTCAAAACTATTTTAGAAATATGTAAAAGCTATAAAAACAATATTATTTATTAAACACAATACAGAATGGTTACTTTTGATCCTGTTAGCACATGCATTATTTTAAAACAAAAGATTTTCAGTATTTGCACCTGACCAAAAATACCTTGCAGATCTGTGCTTACCTTATGCATTTTACTACCTTGTAACCATAGGGTGTGATTTGCAACAATCCTTAGAATAAGCTGTTTTATTAGTTCAGTGACCCAGTAAGAGTATATGTGTACAAAGCATATACATCAGAGTATTTGTGATGCTGATTAATTACAGAGCACGGCACCTTAGAAGCATGTAAATGAAAAAGTGAATAACATATTCCATTATTAACATTCCTTTGTGAAGTGAGATGTACAGAGAAAATGGAACAATGGCGTGCAGAGAAGTTGGGTCAGACAAGTGATAAATCAGTTGTGGAGAAATAGGGAAGGAATTATCATAAGCGTTAAGCTATCATTCTAACACAACGAATGCAGAATGATAATAGTAATATGGTAGTATTTGTAATTATAATTATGTTCCTTATAAATTATAGATCAGTTCAGAAAATAGCACTTTTATATTTTTAAGTAAACGTAGACAATATATCCACAACAATAATGAAAGGGTGCTTAGTAAGCTGCCATGATATATTAAATCTTAAAATATAGTTCTCTATATTAACTCAAAGTAGGAATTTTTAATTATTCCTATCTCCTCCATAAGACAAAGAGTTAGTGCATTCAATGTCCTCAATCTGCATGAAATATTTCATTTGCTCTTCATCTCTGAATGAATGCCAGCTAGGAAGCCCTTCCAATGACACCACACACAGATTAAAACAACCAAGACTTGGAAAAGCACCATCAGTTTCTTGTGAATGGAACAGGTAGTGTGATGATTTTTCCCATAGACTTACCATTTTCAGGTTATCCTTTATCTCCCCTACCAAATTCTAACCTCCTTAAAAGCTGGATCTTGAATGAGATTTTGCCGTTTTGCAACATGGACAGACCTAGAGGGTATCATGCTAAATGAAGTAAGTCAGAGAAAGACAAATACCATAGGATTTTACTCATAAGTGGAATTTAAGAAACAAAACAAAGAACAAAATAAAAAAGAGACAAACCAAAAAACAGACTCGTCACTATAGAGAGCAAACTGATGGTTACCAGAGGGGAGGTGGGTGAGGGGATGGGTAAAAAAGGTGAAGGCGATCAAGAGTACACTTATCATGATGAGCACTGAGTAACATATGGAACTGTTTAATCACTATATTGTATATACCTGAAACAAATACAGTAGTGTATGTTAACTATACTGGAACTAAAAATTTTAACAATTTTTAATTTAAAAAAAAATAAAAAGAAATTTAAATAAGAAATTACAAAAACCCCAACAAATAAACCAGAAACAGACCATAAATACAAAGAACAAACTGGCGGTTGCCAGAATATTGGGTGATAGGATGGTGAGCAAAATGGGCAAAGGGGAGTGGACAGGGTTCCAGTCACGAAATGAATAAGTCACAAGGATAAAAATACAGCATAGGGAACGTAATCAATGGTATTATACTAGCATGGTGTGGTGACCAGATGGTAGCTACACTTGTGAACATACCAAAATGTATGGAGTTGTCAAATCATTATGCTGTACACCTGAAACTAATGTAACAAAGCACGTGAACTGTATTTCAATTAAAAAACCTTGGATCTTATTTGCCTTTCCAATAATGCTGTTGACGATGCCATGTACATGGTAGATATCTGGTCATTTTTTTTAAATGACCACTTTTAGAGAAAAGCCTGTTCTGTAATATAGAACAAAAGAGAGTGGGAAGAAATCAGAGTGGAAAAAGGAAAGGAAAATCCAGTAGCATGGATGGATATCAGAATACTTCTATAGTTTTAAAAATATACAGATTCCTGGACACAACATCAGACCTACTGATCTCCCATCTCTGGAGTAAGGCCTAGGAATCCTTACCTTTAATGCGGACCCAAGGCGATATCCATGTTTAGCTGAGAACAAGAACCACTGGTTAGGTACCTAACCTTTCTTTTCCTAGCTGGTGTGCTATAAATTAGTGAAAAAAAATAACACCTTCTAGCTTTACATTTCTCAAAGTGCATACATATTATTTATATGTATATGAACACATATATTCACATATACATATTTTTTATGTATCATCTAATTTGAGCAATGTTTATTCAACAAATGATTATGTTGGTAGAAAAGTGACCTGGGCAGATTCCTGCACAGTCAATTAGTTTGCGCCTAAGTGGGTCCCTCCCCCAACACGGGTCCTCTTGTGTATCGTTTTGTGAGCTCACACAAGTGAAAGACATCTAATAGTCACATGCATAGGGGCCAGTGTTTGAACTTTGGTCTCTGCGACACAATGAAGCAAAGAGCAGACTTTTTCTCTACTCAAACTCTCTTTAATCTGTTCACAAAAGGAAAACAAGAAAGAGCATCCCTCAACACAGACAAAAAATTTCAAACTTTTTCAGGCTAGGATGAAAAAGTAAAGTAAAGTAAAGTAAAGTAAAGTAAAGTAAAGTAAAGTAAAGTAAAGTAAAGTAAAGTAAAGTAAAACTGACCAGGTTACAGATTGTATATTCCCTAGTATTGCATAGACACAACTTCTAGTGCATAATACTGGCAAGAATTATATCTTTTTCAGTCATACAAAAACATGCTACAATGAAGAGAGGATTGACAGATCAGAGGAGAGGTGAATTTCACTTCTGCTTCCACGTCAACCAAAACTTATTAAAAAACAATGTAAAACAAAACAAAATTTAAAAACTAAAAATTTCATTAAACGAAATGTATTTTCTGCCAACCCAGTTCCATAGACATAAAATTTGAACATTATTTAATACTAATATTTTGTTGACAATTATCTACCTCAAGTAAGAAATTTTAACTTTAAAAACTACATTACAAGTAGGAAGTTTGGGGGAACCTATTACACACAAAAACCATCCAAGTGGTTACAAGTAATCCCATATCCTACTTGATCATCTGTCTAAAAAGGTTTTGTATTTCATTTGTTAAAAAAACACTTTGGGGTTACAAAAAATGATAATTTGAAGAATAAGAAGGGTGAGATGGTGGGTGGGCAGCATTTATTACAGATTTTAGTAAATATAAAGAAATGGAAAGGCATATCCATACCAATAGTGCTAAGTATTCAAAAGTGGTATCTGATTTGAAAAATGTTATTAATAATGCTGCAGAAAGAGACAATGTAAAATGAGGGAAAGTATATATTGTCATTGAACTCACACACAATTCCATTTTTGGCAAGATAATCATGGTGTTCAGAGAATCATCCAAGAGACTTTATGAACCTAGTAATGGGAATTTTTTTTCATTTGGCAGAAACCACAGCAATGACTAATAACAATACAGCATAATAATGTATATATCATATTTATCATATATAATATACATGCTATTTAGGGAATGAAATACAAAACCAAATTGTTAAGATTATAACAGATGCAATGAATAAAATTATTTTGGATGATACAAAGCAATGTTAAATATTTCTCAATTATTATAGATCAAATTTTCATGTAAGCCATGCAGCATTTTTTAAAAAGTTATTATTGGGGGCACCTGGGTGGCTCAGTTGATTGAGGGTCAGACTCTTGATTTGGGCTCAGGTCATGATCCCGGAGCCCTGGAACTGAGCCTCGCATCAGGCTCTGCACTGAGTGTGGAGCCTGCTTCGGATTCTCTCTCTCTCCTGCCCCTCTTCCTCACTCATGCTCTCTCTCTTTCTCTCAAATGAAAATAAATAAACAAGTAAAGTTATTATCAGATTTTTCAGATTTCCAAAATGCAAATATTTAGTCCAATAGCACAAATGGCTCCAAAAGAATTATATACATGTTAGTGAACTGTTTAAACCACATCTAGATAAAGCTAATTTGAGAGACTAAGCATACAACAGTATCACAAGCGTGTATGGACTTCCAGCACCTAATGCTTGCAAGAATGTGGAGAAACTGGATCACTTATTTACTGCTGTAAAACAATTTGGCCATTTCTAATAAAACTAAACATGTAACTAGCATTTGCATTCAGTAATCACACTCTGGGTCATCTATCCTAGGGAAATCAAAACTGATGTTCCTACACAAACGTGTACACAAGTGTTCATAGTAGCCTTAGTCATAATAGCCCCCAAATGGAAGTAACCTAGACGTTTGCTCTTCCATAGGTGAACAGTTAAACTGTGATACACTGACAACTATGAATACTACGTAGCAATAAAAAGAACGAACTAATCAATGTATACAACTTGGATGAATCTTGAGGGAATTGTAGTGATTGAAAAAAGCCAATACCAAAATGTTGCGCACTGTATTATTCCATTTATGTAACATTCCAGAAGTGAAAAAATTATAGAAGTGGCAAATGTTATTGGTTTGGGGATTAGGGATTGGAGAGAGGTGAAGCAAGCACGTTATGAAAAGGCATCGTTAGGCACTGTTGGAAGGGAAGAACACAGAAGAATAAAGTATAAATATAATGGTTATAGGGTAATTTAAGGGGGGGAATATTACTTAAATAAAGGGATAATCTTTTAAGTTGGAAGAGGAAAAACCAACAAGTATGTTTGGAAAACATAATCGATTGCAAAAAAAAATCCTCGGAAAAAGATTTAGGCATTGTATATTACGCATAGTGTACATTATGTAAATTTGATAATGAAAAATTCAGGTAAGTTCTTTCTTGATACCACTATATTTTAAATTATCCAAGATCAATACAACTATTTTTCAGTTACAATGAAATTTTGGAGTGCAGACACAACTTGAGATTTTTATTGACTAAGCTATGAAAAGTTTTTGCTACATTGATAAAGTCCTAAGAAACTTCTCACTCTTTTAAGGAGATGCACCTGAATTTAGTAGATCCCACCAGCAATCACAGCTGGATTATGGTGTGTGGACAGGGAATTGATGTCCTTACAGAACAGTTCCTAAATGTCTAATTTTTTCTGGGTGTGTCTTATTCCTCAGTGAAAACCATTTAATATTCCGTTGTTGTTTGGTCCCCTGGTTCCTTGTTCAGCACCTCTGTAGAAGTTGTAGCCTTGAACATACACTATTGAATCTAGATTTTCAATTGTGCGAAAGGTACAAAATTGAGTAGGAAAGGGAAGTGATTCAAGTGTCCAGATCCAGTTTTGCCATCAATTTATGATATCTTATTTATGTCTCTTCCTTCCCTATGCCTTTGGGTTTTGCTCATATTTAAAAAAGAATAATAATATGATTTAGCAAATACGTGTTAAGTGCTTCCTGTGTGCCCCGTATAAAATGTGCAGCATACAAAACGTGCTTTCTCTGCTAGTCACTGGTGCTACAACCTCAGGTACATCATTTTCCTTCTTTGGGTCTCAGTGTGACCATATAATATGGATTGAGGGTAGACAATCTCTAGGATTCTCCGATCATACCACAGTGTGTTATTGTAGGAGTCAAAAGAAACAGACAAGGGTTGTTAAGTTGTTTGAAAAGCATAAAGTCTTTCATAGCCCTGCTTCAGTGATGATACCAGAGGACTAGAGCAAAAGTAGAGGGCTGGCTTTTTCTTTTAAAAAGCATATTTTATTAAAAGCCCACCGATATCTAGACCTCATGGGCACTCTCTAGTTGGAAGTGAAACAAAGATGGAGTGACTTATAGTGGTCTTGCTGAAATTGGATGTTTTAGGTAATCTATATTAAATCAGGGATTGTGCCTCCTCCACCCTCACCTTTGAACTGCCTTATTACCATTTTCAAATTTGGTTCTTTTTTTTTTTTTTAGTTAATTAATTAATTTATTTATTTTATTTATTTATTTTTTTAATATATGAAATTTATTGTCAAATTTGTTTCCATACAACACCCAGTGCTCATCCCAAAAGGTGCCCTCCTCAATGACCATCACCCACCCTCCCCTCCCTCCCACCCCCCATCAACCCTCAGTTTGTTCTCAGTTTTTAAGAGTCTCTTATGCTTTGGCTCTCTCAAATTTGGTTCTTTAAAGAGTGGGTCTTCCATAAGTCTGCTCTCTTTTTTTGTCTGTAAATCAATCTGAATTAGTTCAAACTAGCAGTTTATCATCAGGCCAATTTTTTTTTCTCCTTTTCAAATTTAGAAGTTGGTTTGAAAACACTTTGAAAGGAAGAAAAAGGGTTATGGACACTGAAAATAAGATAACATAAAAAATAATTTTTACACATGTATGCATCCACAGAACCATGAAGGGAAATTATCATTCATTGAAAGCATCTTCTTGCTGACAGGTAATAATGATGGCTAATGAGACTGACATTTACACTGTTCAACAAAAAAAAAAATATATTTTTCTAAACATGATGTATAATTAACACAACTTGCACACAAATCATACACACGAAAAGCATCAAATTATCAAGACTTATGGATGAATAATGTCCTCCAAAGGATTCCATTCAATCTTTTTGTGTTTTATGAGTAATTTTAAGACTGCTTTAGAATTTCTTCTTCTCCCATTCTTTGAGGGAAGGTAAACCAGTTTACACTGATGAAAACTATCAACACTTTCATCTTGGAAGGAAGAACAAAAGGAATGCAGGGAAAGGAAAAAAGGAAGAGGGAAAAAAGAAAGGGTAACACTAGATTTTGAAGAAAAGCCACTAAAAAAATATATGTTACCTTCTATAGAGTATACATATGTCTCATTATGTTTGGATCCTTTTTGTTTTTCTTCATAAGTTGGATTTTCTGACATTAGAAATAGTGTTCCCCCTCGGGGTGCCTGGGTGACTCAGTTAGTAAAGAGTCTGACTTCGGCGCAGGTCAGGATCTCCTGGTTTGTGAGTTGGAGCCCTGCATCAGGCTCTGGGCTGACAGCTCAGAGCCTGAAGCCTGCTTTGGATTCTGTTTCTCCCTCTCTCTCTGCCCCTGCCCTGCTAATGCTCTGTCTCTGTCTCTGTCTCTCTCTCTCAAAAACAAATAAACATTTAAAAAAGTTAAAAAAAGAAAAGAAAAAGAAATAGTGTTCCCTTTATTTCTATTAACAATTATTTATTTTTCAAATATGATATGCTTGGATCCTTTTTACATTAGCAGCTGAGAGAAATAATGCTAGAGTAATCACAGACTTTTATACACGATGAAGGATAAGCCTCTTACCAGTCTACATGGAATTATAAACACCAAGTGTGACTATATAGGTAAATATAGTAAAACTGTTAAGTTAGGGGGTTTATTTTGAGAATATTGAACTTGATTATAACTTTAGAAAAGACTTTCAAACTGACGGATGCAGGGGAATAATAACATGCTGAGAAAATAAATACAAATCACGCTTTACATCAGTGAACAGTGCCAGGGAAGCTTCTAGTCATAACTGTGGCAGAGTTCTGTACGCTTTAATTCTGCCTCATGAATTTCCCAGAAGTCTCCACTGCTTCGGTTCTCACCCGAGTCAGGAGTCAACTTTTCCATCAGCACTGCCTTTCCTGCAGCTTATCAACCCCAGTTCATCAAAGTCTTTCTGCCGCTCATTTCCTCAGAACTCTACATTCCGATAAACAAACAGCATTTCAACATAGCATACATCTGTTAGAATATAGATTACAATGGGCATTAACACTTCTTTTTCTCCAAAATTTCTCCCCGTAGGTCTTTCTTGAACCTGACCAAATTTCAAACTAAAAATATCCCCTAAAAATTTCCTATAAGTGCTATTTCTGTTCAAAAACCTACACTCATTCAGATCAAGGGCTTCGTCAAGTGATTTTTTTTCTTTCTCAGGTCAGTGTCTCTTGGATAGTGATCTGTTGAATTCTGTCTAGTCAGGTCAGGCTTTTCAACTGTTCCTCACGTATGCTGTTCATGGCCACACTTGTGTTTATGTAATTCTTCTGTCCTGAAATGTCTTCCTGCCCAGTCACATCAATCTTGTTTAACATGTAGTCAGCTACAGGGCACCTGGGTGGCTCAGGCCTGTTGGGCATCTGACTTCTGCTCAGGTCATGATCTCACAGCTCGTGCATTCAAGCCCCACGTCAGGCTTTGTGCTGACAGCTCAGAGCCTGGAGCCTGCTTTGGATGCTGTGTCTCTCTCTTTCTCTGCCCTTCTCCTGCTCATGCTCCGACTCTCTCTCTCAAAAATAAATAGACATTAAAAAAATTAAAGAAAATATAGTCAGCTAAACATCTGCATATAACTGCATGTATTTGCTAGAATATAACTCGATTTCCATCTCCCTAATGAAGTCTCATTTCCATAGTGATCTAATTCTTATGTAATCTGCTTCACTGACTTGCAATGGTAACTGTTCTTTTTATTTTTTAATCATACCTTGGTATTATTAAAACATTTTCACATGAACTTGCAACTGTTTGTGCCCTTAGCAACTTAGAAATCTTAAAACAATCTGACCCTTGGGGGTGCCTGGGTGGCTCAGTCAGTTAAGTATCTGACTCTCGGTTTTGGCTCAGGTCATGATCTCCCCAGTTTCACGAGTTCAAGCCCCATGATGGGCTCTGCGCTAACAGTGTGGACCCTGCTTAGGATTCTCTCTCTCCCTCTCTGTCTGTCCCTCCCCACTTTCACTGTCTCTGTTTCTCCCAAAATAAATAAATAAACTTTAAAAAGTAAAATAAAATAAAATAAAATAAAATAAAATAAAATAAAATAAAAATAAAACAATCTCATCTTGATTGAGAAGCCTATAAGGAAGCATTCAAAATTTTTGAACTATGACAGGAGCTGCAATTTTTGAAGACTCCATCTTCTCTGTATAGGATGGATAAGAATTGGAATACTGTACCATTTCCAATGTTTAAAATCCTTTGGTAGTGTCCTATAACTTTCAGTTAAATAATGGTCTGGCACTGGCCTGCCTTTAGAATTTTTTCTACTACAAATTTGTGCTGCCCTTTCCCTTTGCTCTATGCCTTTCACTTCTGCCACATAGAACTGTGTCTAAATTTATGAACTCATCATGCTTCCAGGATAAGGCATAGATGAGCAGCAGAGAAGGAGAAGCCCAGAGTAGACAATTACTTCAGAACAAGACAAAATGCTTAGTCATAATCTGTATGTAAGTCATTTGCTCTAAAAGATGAGAAATAATTGTTCCTGAACCTGAAAGCAATCAATAAGTCGTTGATGGAATGAGCAATAAGAAGGACTTAGATGCATTTAATGGTTTAAGGAAGCAGGACTGGGTTAGATGAGAAAATCATGAAGAAATGTCCAGCTAATCGGATCAACTAAACATTTGGAAAATCTCCCACATGTATCAGCAACTGTATGTAGGCATCATGATGTTTGCAAGTTTGTATTTCAGAGGAAACTTAAAATACTGTTGTATTACTACTCATCATATTCCTTTATTTAAATCTTTGTACATCTCTAAACTTCTCACATTTTTATCCCGGAAAGCTGAAACTTCTGTCACTTCTGAGCTACCTGAAAGACACACTTGGACTCATTCTGGTGACAGTGACCAGTGTACAGACAACACATTATAAAAAAACAAAATGGCCTCCTTAGGAAATCGTCTGATATCTCCTGTGTAAGTGTGATCAGTGACTAAAGGGAAAAAATGGCCTGTGACACTTGCAACTATGCCCAATCCCCATCTCAATAAAACCAGAAGATTGAAGAACATCTAAAATGATCCTTTACTCCCTGGAAAAAGACCCCCAAAATGGCCAAGAGATAGCTGAGAGAGGCCCCTCTCCACTTGCAGCCAGTCTAATCTTTTCTGAAGACAAATCTTATATCTTTCTTTTGTGAAAACATTTCCATGGCTTCCTACTGCTCTCAGGATAGGAAAAAATTTGTGACATGAACCAGAAGACCCTGTATCATCTAGCCATGAGATGTCCAATACAGTTACCACTAGTCATATGTGGGTATTATTTATAAATAGATTAAAATTAAATACAATTTTAAACTGTGTTCTTCAATTGTATCAGCCACATTTTAAGTGATCAATAGCCACGCATGTTTGGGATCCTGGCAGGATTCTGTTTCTTGATCTAATCACATAAATGTGTTCACTTCATACAAATTCACTGAGCTGAACATTTATATTTTTACACTGTCATATTTATACGCCCTACTTAAATTATTATAAAAACTTAAAAATGAATTTGCTTCTTTATCTTATTTAAATGTTGGCTTCTAAAATATTGGTAAGGGCTTTCATCTAGCTCAAGATGGCAGACTGAATATATGCACTTACCTCTATCCTTTATGGAGGTCTTACTGAAAAGACACAAAGAGTGTTTTTAAAGGAATGGAACCATAAGAGGGCAGGTAAACTGGAAGGAGGACTACCAAAGGACCAGAAAATTTCTGATTGATGGAGAAAACAAGTCAGGAAAATTTTGTCCCAAAATACCAGAAGGAGGAATTGCCCTTTTGAAAAAAAGGCTCAGAGTCAGCCACCACAAAGAGAAAGAATGAACTGTGAGGACAATTAAATAGATAGTTGCCTTGGGTACAACTGAATCTTTAGGAAGTTTTCCTCCTTTCCAGCCTCTTCATATACAAAGTATATAAAGCAGAGATTTTAGCCCTCAAGAATAAGACTCAAATTTGTTCCCCTATATGGGAAAGAAGTCAATATATTGTTGGAGCCTCCAAGAGAAGCAGAGCAAAACCATTAATGCTGAACCATCACATTGGTCACTAAGGAAATTAATAGAAAGAGAAGGCAGCTCCATCCAGTGGTGAAACATACTAAAACACTGCACCCTGGAGTAAAGCTCTCTTTACTTTATTAATGACAAAGGTTCCCATAGGCCTCAGAATTTGGAGAGTCTAAAAGTAACCTTCCCATTTAAGAATGTGGCATGTCAGAAAAACGAACCATACAACTATACAACTTCAGAAGAAACACACACCAAATTCCTACAATAATCAACTAAATATTTATTCAAAAATATGAACAAAAAACAAGGATTCCAGTCACATAAGGAAAACTAATAACAAAGAGGAAAAAATGCCATCAGAAAAAAACAGAGATAATTTAAGAAAAAAATAATAAATTTTAAAATACATACATAATTAGAATTTCTATTGGCAAATTGGTAGGCAGTGCAAATAAGGAGGTAAAATAACTAACAATGGTATAAATAAAAGAAGAACAAAAGAAATTAATACAAATTTGAACTTGGAGGCAAATTCCTAAGAAACAAAAACAAGACAATAAACAAAATGCTGTGGATCTAGGGGATTATCACATAAAGAAGTAAATTCAAACAACAAGGCACTTGGGTTCTAATACCCATGCTGGACTAGAAGAAGAGATCTTTGGTGTATAAATGTGTAGTAATTGAAACTCAGAGATTTATATAAAACCAGTCTGAAGAGAGACTAGAAAAATACTGTTCAACAGTTTATGTATGTGACAAGGAAATTTATCCTTGCCCAAAGCTTAGGATTAGCAAGAAAAAAAAAAGTATCAGGACCATATGGGAATTCAGAGTCAGAATTTAATCTATTTGAGGAAAGTATCTCCATGCCAAAATATAATGTAAAATTGTCCCCAGTTTGGGGCGCCTGGGTGGCTCAGTCAGTTGGGCGGCCAACTACAACTCAGGTCATGATGTCGCGGTCTGTGAATTCGAGCCCCGCATCGGACTCTGTGCTGACAGCTCAGAGCCTGGAGTCTGCTTATGATTCTGTGTCTCCCTCTCTCTCTGCCCCTTCCCTGCTTGCTCTCTGTCTCTCTCTCAAAAATAATAAACATTAAAAAAAAATGTCCCCAGTCTGGTTTCACTACATCTGATATCTGGCAGAAGCAAATCTAAAACTCTTATGTGTCAACCCTCCCACAAACAGGACCCAACAACTGTCACAGAGAAACCATAATCCATTGAAGATAAACTCATGATTCAAAATTACAGAACACATGCAAAAATGATTGAGCATGAGTAAGAGCCAGAAAATACAACAAACAAAATGATTTGCATGTCAAGCACTTAAGAAAATATGATGCTCATAAATAGATCATGAAATAATTATGTTTAAAATAATTTAAATGACAAAAGGAAGCAGAAACTACAACAGCTATAGAAAACACTACAAAAGGAATAAACATATTTGAAAATGAACCAGATATAGCAAGTAGAAATGGAAAACATAGTCACTAAATTATAAAACTAAATGGATGGACTAAACAACACACTAGATACTGTTGAAGAGATAATTAGCAAACTGGAAGATAGATTTGAGGAAAATCTCCAATTATAGCACAAAGATATAAAGGGATTGAGAAGAGTAAAGAGAAGTTATAAGACATGGAAGGTAAAATATGAAGATCTAGTGCAAATCTAAGAGGAGTTTCAAGAGAATTCAAATAAAAAGAGGAGAGGCAGTGTTCAAAGAGATCATGGCTAAGGATTTTTCACAATTGATTAAGACATGAATCCTAAAATCAGAGAAAGTCTTTAAGAAAAATAGATAAAGGTAAACTCTCATCTTGTCCTATTGTTGATAAACTCAGAACATTAAAGGCAAAGAAAATCTTAAAATCAACCAAAAAGAAAAGACAAATTACCTCCAAAAATAGATGAACAGTAAGGAGAGACATTAATTGATTTCTTCAAAATGCTAAACTATTTTTCAAGAGAAAGAGAAAAATACACATTTTTAGAACTTCAAAGACTGAATTTAGCCAAATATTCTCAGTGAAAGAACTTCTCAACAACATAGTTTGAGAAGAAGGAAATTGGACTCAAAAGATACAAGTGTTTGTAAGAAGCAATAGGAAGCAAAGAAATTAGTAAGCATGTGAGTAATTAAAAAATTAACGGAAATAAAGTCAGATGAAAATAGGATTTAAGTTTAAAGTCGTTATTCAGAGTTTAATTGTTCTAAGGTTCTGATTCTCTTTGAACAAAAGATATAGTCACTGATTAACTTTAGGCTTTTATGTCAAATATGGATGTTAAAATTCCATGTTAATAATTAAGAGACTTGATATGGAATCTGTCACTTCACACCAATAGTGGGAAAAGAGGGGAATAAGATAACTCAATCTAATAAAAGTCAGGAAAAGAAAAAAAGAAGCAGTGTAATATATTTTGAAATTATTACAATTAGTCATTTTTAAGGTAAATTATAGTCATCTAAACCAGAAATCACAATAAATTTAAACTAATTAAATATATCTATGCATATGTATGTGATCCACAGAGATTAAAAGATCTCATAATGTTAAAAAAAAAGGAAGGTGCTACAAAAAAATAGCAATCTGAGAAACACTTGGGAATTTAAAAAGGTGATTGTTGAAATAAAAATTCAATGAATAATGTGATTAGAAAGAAAAGCTCTCAAGTCCAAACTAGTAACTGTAACATGAAATCAAAAAATTTCCCATAATGCAGAATTATTTGTAAACCTACTATATTTCACAGAATACATATTTAACTCCTACTATAAGGCACTATTCTAAGGACTTGACATTACCAAATAATCTAATATGATATTATCACCCTCATTTTGTGGATGGGAAAACTGAAGCACAGAAAAATTAAATAATTTTCCAAAAAGGCAAAGAAAATAGCAAAGTCCAGAAACACAGAGGATAGATCCCAAAGTTCAAATATATAGGAATAAGAGTTCCAGAAGCAAAAATCAGACAACAGAAGGTAGAAAATAAATAATAGACATTATTATTTTAACCAAAAAATTTCTGAGTTAAAAAAAATAGTTGCATATTTTAATTAAAAGAGCCTACCACATACAAGCATATTAAATGGATAAAATGTCTATGCCTATAAATGGTTTAGATTGTGAAAATAAAAAGAGAAATCAAGAAAGTTTCCAGAGTGGAAAACCTGGTATCTTACAACAAAATGAAAATCACATTTCTCTTTAGCCTCAGTGAGTGCTAGAACACTGTGAAATAATTTCCTCTCACATTTTTGAAGAATATTAATAGAAACTATCAGTTATAAAGGAATACATAAAGAGACAAAGATATAAAGATATTTTGGGATATACAAAGCAAACGAAAAGAAAATGACTATCCACACACTCATGTGAAAAAGTGTAAGTAGATTCCTTTCATGTTTTAAGGTTAAAATGGTTACTCAGAGTTTAATTGTTGTAAGGTTCTGATTCTCTTTGGACAAGAAACATAAAAGGAATACCCACAAAGGATAACCGGGATACAAGAAAGAATGGTGGCAAGAAAAAGTGATCAAAAAAAAAAAAATTCCATTGGACTGTGAGATTAGATTACTCATCTTAAATATTAGAGGATTGGTTATATAAAATTGCTTTCTTTTTTTATGTGTCCATTTACATCAATTATTTCTCCAGTGTATAATATTTATATCATAATTTAATGCACTTCAAATACATTTACAGTACTGGGGGAAAAAATCCACATATAAGTGGACCTGTGTATATTAAACTCATGTTGTTCAAGGATCAACCATACATATGAGAATATAACCACAGACAATATTCCTCATTAGCATAGATGCACGATGTCTAAACAGAATTTTACAAATCTTATTCAACAATTTATAAAGTGCATATAATACATCATGACCAGGTCTGATTTACCTCAGGAACACAATATATATATTTCAGAAGAAGAAATAAATTTGCAAATAAATGGCAAAGTGAAATGAGCAGTGCTTTTAAAGGTTTTACATGTTCCTTTTTAAAAAAAAAAAGGTTTATGCACATAGTTGGAATTGAGTTCTTTGCACAATCCTGCAAATCCCTGAGCACTTTTGAAATAGAGGGAGACAAATATCATAAGCATTAAAAGGTGTCACTGTGGCTAATGTAACATGAGTCTCGGCTCTGGAAGAGTTCACCTTGGGTTATTCTAGCTGAGCCCGTTAAGCACCTGGCAGTACGTACTGAGGGGACCAGGGCTCTCAACAAGCCACCCTGATGCTTCAGAGACACCTCCCATGCCACCATGAGTTCTGCATGCTGGGGACCAGAGGAAGGAATATACACCATGATTAGAAAAAACAAAGATGAGGCAGGTATTAATTGGAAAATTGAAAAGAGCTTTAACAGAAGTGCCAAAAATAATGTTTTTAATGCTTAATTTACTTTTATTTTCGTAATTGTCCCTAGAACTGTAAATCATTCTCCTTTATATTTCATACAAAAGATTTCTTAAAACTATCTTTGTGACACTCCTAGGTTAATGGACCCCCCATTTTACCTTGTATTGTGTTATATATTAAAGAAAATGTCATCTATTTTTTACAGTTAATGAATATTAATTAATTCTAATTCTAGAATAAAATCATAAATGGTAAGTTAGTGTCTAAAGTAAAATCATACATTGCTTTTAAAATTTATTTCCACAAACAGCTTAAAATTCAAACGAAAATTATATTATACCTTTTGGTGAAAACTAGATGGTAGGATTAATTTTTATACAACTAAAAATTCAAATAATCCATATAATCAAAAATCACTCTTTTTTCTTTTAAAAAAATCTTTTAAAACTCAATTTCATAATCACCTTGAGCCTACTGCTCTCTCTGAAGGTCTTGCATAGCCTATAGGCAAATGCAAGAAAATTCTGAAGGGTGGAACAAAAGGAAACTTTCCTGCCAAAGTCTAGAGGAAAAGAACAGTGGGTCCAAGCAACCCACTTTCCAGACAAATGTTATTGGTCTTTATATTGTAGTTCCTTTGTGCGAGCTTTTCAATTAGTTGCTTAGAGCACAGTATTAATAACGATGAAGTCATAGTGTGAGCCCTTATTGAGCAGGACAGAGGTATAAAGAGAAAAGATCCATGATTATAAATTGCATCCAAACCCTATTCAGCTATCTTACAAACCAATATTGCTGATTATAAAGAGAACCACGCAGGAAGATACAAATGGCTCAGGGCAAACTATCATCATGATCAGAAAAAGAATTCAGAGAACCAATCCTACTGACTGCAGCTTACAGCATTGCTACATTAGAAAGAATAGTCCCCTTATGATAAGTGGTATTATCCCCTTAATAGCTCATAATACCCTGTTGTACGCTTTCCTCTTATGTTTTAATGCCAACACATCATCATAACAATTATTATTTTATTTTAAAAATATACCTGAAAAAAATCTATCTGCACTCTCTCTATACTCTTTGGTCTCAGGAGAGAAAAAATGTTTTTCAAATACTCGTTGGCCTTGTTAATTTTTGGTCCTTCAAAAATATTATTTTATTTTAATTCCCTCTGCTGATCCTGACATTCAGTGTGCACTTGTAATGAGAAGCACAAGACATCTAATCGGTAGGTAACATTTGGTGCATTTTTCCGTCATGTTGAAACCACAGGCAAGACTTAGGATCATGCGCTTTATATGTTCAAATATAGATTTAACACTAAGGCTAGAATCTTATTTATTCTATTTATTTTAGTAAAAAGAAATTATATTTGGTTATACTTTGGTTATGGTTAATTCAGATTTTTCTACATTAATGTCCTCGGCTGGATCCTCTGAGAAGCAAGATAAAGACGAGATTAACAGTGTAAGAGTTCTATCAGATAAAATGTCTGGTGAGGGAAAATGGAAGGAGCTAAAAGAACTGTCAGACCATGATGCAAATCGGACCCCAGGGGAGAAAATGCAGGAGAAAAGAAGGAGGAAAAGGTTGAATGAACAGAAACATTCCAGAATACCATGCAATCTAATAAAAGTTCAGTAATAAAGTTTGCAAGTCTTAAGCCAAAGGAGGCCATCAGAGGCGACCCCATGTTTTCAGTAACAGGCCTGCCTTAATATCCCTGTCACATTCAGTCAGTGGCTGGAAGAGTGATGGTGATGGATCTCAGAGGGCAGCACCTGGGACCCTTGGCCTATCACAATCCCCGTAGTTGGAGATCAACAAGGCTCATTCTCAAGGCTGTCACAACTGTCTGCCATCAAACTTTTGGAAAATATTTTTCCAAAGTTATGAGATGACTTAATCCAGACAAAATAGTACTACAACAGCCTTTCAAAGTGACAGTTTTTGGTTAGAAAAAAACATGTGGTTCCAGGTTTTTAAAAATCTCACAAAGATTCTAATAGAGACCATTGTTGTTAATCTATAAGTGTTACAGGAATCAATTATGATATCAAATACTACAATAACAACATATTTTACTTCAAATATTTTTCATGGTGATTTTAAAGAAAACTCTTGATTTAAAACAAAACGGTGGCGATCTATGAATTTAAAATAATTTTGAAGATGGTTTTATAAAAGTAGATAAAAAGATAAATGATACAATGGGATCAAAGTTATACGTCCTTTTCTTTAAAATATAGTATTTTAGGGATACCTGGGTGGCTCAGTTGGTTGAGTGCTGGACTCTTGATTTCGGCTCAGGTCATGATCCCAGGGTCATGGAATCAAGCCCCTGTCAGGCTCTATGCTAAGGTTGTAGTCTGCTTAAGATTCTCTGTCTCTCTCTCCCCTGCTCTCTCTAAAATTAAAAAAAAAATAAATGAAATAAAACAATCCTCATTAAAAAAAAATAAAGTAAAATACAGCATTTTAATCAGTTACCTTTCTTATTTCACTTGCTTTTCCAGAAAGCCCATGAATCTTGGTATATCTAAAAGCAAGATATGAAAACTATAGAAAGCTTATGAAAGAAACTGAAGAAGACACCAAAAAAAAAAAAAATGGAAAAATGTTCCATGCTCCTGGATAGGAAGAACAAATATTGTTAAATGTCAATACTACTCAGAGAATCTACATATTCAATGCAATCTCTATCAAAATAACACCAGCATTATTCACAGAGCTAGAACAAAAAATCCTAACATTTGTATGGAACCAGAAAAGACTCCAAATAGCCAAAACAATCTTGAAAAAGAAAACCAAAGCAGGAGACATCACAATCCCGGACTTCAAGCTGTATTACAAAGCTGTAATTATCAAGATAGCATGGAACTGGCACAAAAACAGACACATAGATTGATGGAGCAGAATAGAGAACCCAGAAATGGACCCACAAACGTATGGCCAACTAATTTTTGACAAATGGAAAGAATATCCAATGGAATAAGAATATCCAATGGAATAAGACAGTCTCTTCAACAAGTGGTGCTGGGAAAACTGCACAGCGACATGCAGAAAAATGAACCTGGACCACTTTCTTATACCATACAAAAAAATAAACTCAAAATGGATGAAAGACCTAAACGTAAGACAGGAAGCCATCAAAATCCTCAAGGAGAAAGCAGACAAAAACCTCTTTAATCTTGGCTACAGCAACTTCATACTCAACATGTCTCCAGAGGCAAGGGAAACAAAAACAAAAATGAACTATTGGGACCTCATTAAAATAAAAAGCTTCTGCACAGTGAAGGAAACAATCAGCAACACTAAAAGGCAACTGGCGGAATGGAAGAAGATATTTGCAAATGACATATTAGATAAAGGGTTAGTATCCAAAATCTATAAAGAACTTATCAAATTCAATACCCAGAACCAAATAATCCAGTGAAGAAATGGGCAAAAGACATGAATAGACACTTCTCCAAAGAAGACATCCAGATGGCCAACTGACACATGACAAAATGCTCCACATCACTCATCATTAGGGAAATGCAAATCAAAACCAAAATGAGATGCCACCTCGCACCTGTCAGAATGGCTAACGTTAACAACTCAGGAAACAACAGGTGTTGGTGAGGCTGCAAAGAAAGAGGAGCTCTTTTATACTGCTGGTGGGAATGCAAACTGGTGCAGCCACTCTGGAAAACAGTATGGAGGTTCCTCAAAAAATTAAAAATAGAGCTACCCTATGACCCAGCAGTCACACTAGTAGGTATTTATCCAAGGATAAAGGTATGTTGTTTTAAAGGGGCACATGCACCCCAATGTTTATAGCAGCACTATCAACAATAGTCACAGTATGGAAAGAGCCTAAATGTCAATCCACTGATGAATGGATAAAGAAGATATATATACACACAATGGAATATTACTCGGCGACCAAAAAGAATGAAATCTTGCCATTTGCAACAACATGGATGCAACTAGAGCGTATTATGCTAAGCAAAATAAGTCAGTCAGAGAAAGACAAATATCATAAGACTTCACTCATATGAGGACCTTAAGACACAGAACAGATGAACACAAGGGAAGGGAAGCAAAAATCATATAAAAACAGGGAGGGGGACAAAACATAAGAGACTTAAATATGGAGAACAAACAGAGGGTTACTGGAGGGGTTTTGGGAGGGGGGATGGGCTAAATGGGTAAGGGGCATTAAGGAATCTACTCCTGAAATCATTGTTGCACTATATGCTAACTTGGATATAAATTAAAAAATAAAATTAAATTAAAAAAATATACATATAAACATAAATGAATAAAAAATAAAAGCAAGACAAACTTCCTTAAATGACACAGAAATTTGTGACATCTCTAGAAAATTTCATTAAGAGGAAGGAAGTAACAGTATTAAAACATCTCATACAATCTCTTAAATGACTAATCTATGTTGAGAGTTTCCCGGTTTTAAGTAGCTGGAGAATAATAAAAAGACTTCCACATGTCTTCTATGTGTAACTAAAGTATGTGCCATACTTTCCCTGTGCATTTAATAATACACACGTATCGATTTATGTTCACCAATTTATTGTAACCATTATTGTTTTAGGTATTTTGCCTCCAAATATGTCCTTGGATTTATCAAAATTATAAATATCAAGAGATTTGTTGTATTCTTTAAAAACATATTGAACCAGAACAGTGAAGGGAGAAGACCAGGCCAGAAAGGGGAGCTCCAGCACCTTCCAGAGTGTGAGACCCAGCACCCCTCTCCCTACCCGGGAAGGAGTTGGTCCCCTCCACGACGACGGAGCTAATCCAGAAGAAGCTACAGGGAGACGTGGAGAAAGAGCTTGAGCTACAGCAGCATTTGAGTAAATCCATGATAGGGAGGCAGAAGCTTGAGGCGCAACTAACAGAAAATGATATCGTGGCCCTGCTGGATGGGCCCAACGTGGTCTTTACACTTCTGGTTTCCTGCTGGTCAGGCAGGAGCTGGGAGAGGCTCCAGCCACAGTGGGGAAGAGGCTGGACTACATCCCTGCGGATATTGAGCGCTGCGACCTCAGAAGGCAGTCGAACAACAGAGGGAAAGGCTGGCTCACGTGCAGCAGCCCTGGGCAGCCCTGGGCAGGGGCTTCTGGGAAGGTCTGGCTCCTAGTGGGGGGAAGGGCAGGGGAGGAAATGGGGCAGCTCTGGGGTCTCTACTGTAGCTAATAAAATGTGAAAACACCTGCCTGTGTTCTGACCAGCCAAAACAAAACAAAGTAGGGAGCCAAAGTTATTCAGTACACATACACAGGGTATTTTAGGAGTCTGTTAACATTTTTTCTCAATTTGCTGTTGTAAAATATTTAATAGCACTTTAATTCTTACATATTTTAATGCATTTGCCCCAGATTTAACAATTCAAATGTCACTCAAAGGACTCTCGTGTGCTATTTTTGTTTTAAAATATTTTATGTGGGGCGCCTGGGTGGCTCAGTCGGTTAAGCGTCCGACTTTGGCTCAGGTCACAATCTCACGGTCTGTGAGTTCGAGCCCCGCATCGGGCTCTGTGCTGACTGCTCAGAGCCTGGAGCCTGTTTCAGATTCTGTGTCTCCCTCCCTGTCTGACCCTCCCCCGTTCATGCTCTGTCTCTCTCTGTCTCAAATAAAATAAAATAAAATAAAATAAAATAAAATAAAATAAAATAAAATAAAATAAAATATTTTATGAAAACACGTAAAACATACAAACATTCGCAAATTTTGGGCTTTAGTCCTACTTCTAGGTGTGCAATCCTAAGGAAATAATCTGAAATGTTAGAAAATAATGAGCTCTCAGATGTTCTTCACAGAACGTGTATAATATTGATATATTAAGGGAAATTACAATATTAGGGGAAATGTACAATTATATCTACTCAATAGAATATGAGGCAAACATTTAAAATTTTGTTTAAAAATTATAAAGAAATGTGGGGGTACCTGGGTGGGTCAGTCTGTTAAGTGTCTGACTCTTGATTTTGGCTCAGGTCATGATATCACAGCTCTTGAGATCAAGCCCTGCCTCGGGCTCTGTGCTGTCACAATCTCTCTCTCTTTCTCTCTGTCTTTCTGGGATTCTCAATCTCTCTCTCTCTCTCTTTCAAAATGAATAAACTTTTTTAAAAAATTATAAGGAAATGTAAATTCGGATTATGACATCCTATATTTAAAAATATGTTATATGTTACACATAAGTAGTTCTGTTTTTTTTTAAATCTTAAAAATACCATCTGAGGGGCGCCTGGGTGGCGCAGTCGGTTAAGCGTCCGACTTCAGCCAGGTCACGATCTCGTGGTCCGTGAGTTCGAGCCCCGCGTCAGGCTCTGGGCTGCTGGCTCAGAGCCTGGAGCCTGTTTCCGATTCTGTGTCTCCCTCTCTCTCTGCCCCTCCCCCGTTCATGCTCTGTCTCTCTCTGTCCCAAAAATACATAAACGTTGAAAAAAAAAATTAAAAAAAAAAAAATACCATCTGACACAAACAACATTAGGATTGTATTTATATTGTTGTGTTTTACTTACTTAAAATCTACTTTCCCATACTTTGTAACTTTACATTGCTTTTCAGAATTGAAAAATAATTTATGTCTTCCAGAAAATGAAGGATGCAATACTTTCCAATTCATTCTATGAGGCCATCATTATTGTGATACCAAAACTTAACAAAGACATCACAAGAGAAAATTACTACAGACCAATATCCCTCATGAACATAGACGTAAAATGTTTAAAAAGAATCTTACAAGTATAGTTCAACAATTTATAACATGAACAATACATCATGACCAAGTGTGATTTATCCCAGGGATGCAAGGTTGGTTTAATATTAAATATCAACCAATGTAATTCAGTATAATAACAAGCTCTTAAAAAATGGAATGTGACTATCTTGGTAGACATAGCAAAAACACTTGAAAAAAAAAACCCACATCCATTCTTTATAAAAACTCTTACCAATCTAGGATTAGGAAAGAATTTCCTAAATCTGATACTAGGCCTCTACAAAACACCTACAACTAATATCATATTTAATGGTGAAAGGCTGAATGCTTTGGCCCCCAGAGTGAGGAAAAACAAAACAAAACAAAACAAAACAAAAGGGATACCCACATAAGAGATCAGCTTCTTGAATTCTTCTCTTCCCATACTCTTGCATTCCACTCTACCCTAGTCACTAAAGCCCACGGTCATACCTTAGGCCTAGTAACTACCAATGACTGCAACCCCTCCATCAGCTCGATTTCCAAGGATATACTTTCTACTGCCTACCATATATCTTCCTAGCCCTTCCTTTTAATCAGTTAGCTACTGTTTTATAATAAACAATGCAACCTCAGAATTTGGTGGCTTGAGATAACAGCTTTTTTTCAAGTTTATTTATTTTGAGAGAGAGAGAGTGGGGGTGGGAGGGGGGGTGAGAGAGGGGCAGAGAGAGTGGAGAAGAGAGAATTCCAAGCAGGTTCCATGCTGTCAGCACAGAGCCTGAGGTGGGGCTCACACTCATGAACTGTGAGATCATGACCTGAGCTAAAATCAAGAGTCAGATGCTCACCCGACTGAGCAGCTCAGTCGGTGCTCTGAGATAACAGGCTTTTATTATTATGAGTCTATGTGTTGATTGCACGGTTCTGCTGGCCTGGGCTGGGCTGATCTCAGGGAGTCTTGCTCGTTTGTGGTCAGCTGGCCAGTAGGCTGTGTGCTAGCTAGATTCTTTTCATCTGGGGTGACTCAACTCTGCTTCATGTGATCTCCCATGTCCCAGGCTGATTCTCATGACAAAGGCAGAGATCTAAGAAAATGAGCAGATATGCTTAAGGCCTTACACCCTAAGATGACATTGGGTCGCTTGAACCACATCCTATTAAGTGAAGGAAAGTCACAAAGGCAGCCTACATTCAAGAGGAGAGGCCTGGATGCATAGGGGATTGCATATCAGGGCCATTTTCTGCAATTAGTCTATCACATCCCCCCACAACTCTGACTTTACATCTTTCCACAGAACTACCTACAATCCATCAAAATCACCCTTCTGGTGTCACCTCATCCACTTGTGTCCTCACTTCCCTCCAATCTGGTTTAAATTCAATCGCTGATCATTGTCATCATTTCCTTGCATTCACTTCAACTCCATGGCATTCTCTGAAGTGAGATGCAGGCTGGGTGAAATCACGGCTCTTGTTAGTGCACCTTTCCGTCAGCTTCAGTCCCGCGTTCCTGTTGCGCCAGCTGGCTGCAGAATAAATGCACAACGCTGACTTGTCTGACTTTAAATTCAAGACCATGAACTTCATGAAGGTCTGTAATACTGCTGCCACTTCCCCGGTGCTTTCACTGTGCATCTCCCAGGGAATCGTTTCATACCTCCTCTCTCCTCCAACCTCCAACACTAGCTTCTTCTACGCTCACTGTCGGCTGGAAATGTGACACAGGGAGTGTCTCTGGACTTTTCATACTTCATCTGCCACCGATCAGCATCTCTGTTTCCTTGTACTACTGGAGATGTAGAGATGTTCTACGAAAGGTACATACTCCCACCTGCCTGGGGAAGCCAACCCATCTATATTAGATTCCATTCCCACTTTTTCCTTTCCGCCATCATCCATTTTACCCTCCTATACTAGGTCACTCCTACCGTCAATAAAGATCTTTAGGGAAAAAAATTAAAAACATCAAAGAATCCTACTTCCCTCTCCAAAGACCTCACAGTCTCCTCTTCTCTTTATAGCAAATTCTCACAAGTTTTATCTGGTCTTTCCACGTCTCCAATTCTGCCCTGCCATTCTCTTTTACAATCACTCTCTTCGGGTTCCCATCTTACTTCACCTTCAAGAAACATTTGGCACAGTCATTACTTCTTTCTTGAAAGCTTCTGTTCACTTGTCTGTCTGTATACCGCTCTCTTTTTTAAAAATACACTCGGGGCACCTGGGTGGCTCAGTCGGTTGAGTGTCCGACTTCGGCTCAGGTCATGATCTCGCGGTCCGTGAGTCCGAGCCCCGCGTCGGGCTCTGTGCTGACAGCTCAGAGCCTGGAGCCTGTTTCAGATTCTGAGTCTCCCTCTCTCTCTGGCCCTCCCCCATTCATACTCTGTCTCTCTCTGTCGTAAAAATAAATAAACGTTAAAAAAAAAATACACTCATCTCCAGACCTTTGTGCTTGTTGTTCCCTCCGCCTAAAATTCCCTTCCATCAAATATCAGTATTTCTAGCCCGCCCCCCACCACCTCCTTCAAATCTTTGCTCAAATATAATCTCAGGGAGTCATTTCCTAACTTTATTTAAAACCCGTATCACATACTTACACACATTCGGGCGCTCACCATTTTCTCTTAAGTAAATCATATCATTATTTCCATTCACTCTATGTATTTATTTTCTTCTATCTCTATAAGATGTCAGGCCTCTGAGAACAGGGATATTTTTCTATCGTATTCAGTCTGGGTAACCAGCACATAGAAGAGTGTCTGATATAGAGTAAGTTCTCAGCAAATATTCATTGAACGAACTTGATGAATTTCAATTATTTCACAACTGAGGACAAGAACAAGTGTTTCACGGTGGTTATCATCATGTTCTTAATTTGAAACCTCAATTGTCATCATTCTGACAACACATGCAAATCTTAAGTCACAAATATCTTGGTTTAAAAATACCATAAAGAAGTTCAGATAAAAATATAAGACCTAGTAAACATGGTACAGTCCAGAGAGTGGTTCCCACACTAGAATCCCGGGCTTCTCTTTACACTTGCTCAATCACAACCTTCAGGGGCAGTGCCAGAGAGTCAGAATTTTTATAGAAGAGTTCTAAGAAATGCTGATGACTAGCTGAATTTGGGAACTACTACAGTTTTTTTTTTCTTTGCCCGTATATTTTAAAACTTGGGGAAACATGTTATTATATTTTTACAATCAAATGAAAATATTTTCATCATTGTTTATGATACATTAATTATTTTTCCATTACCTAACACAATCACAGCTGTTGTTTTGCCATACATGTCGCTGAATAAGATCACTTTTTGTGCTGTCAGACCTTATGCTATCTGTCGAAATGTGCTGACATTTGACATCACCAAAGGAGAAGATTGTATCTTACTGCATAGGAAACATGACACATGGGTGTATTATATTTAGGGCAAGCTCTATTTTCTTTGGTGAGGGTAGTTTGCTCTAAATAGCGGTTGAGTTTTGTGATGTGTTTTCAACATTTTTAGAAGAGGAAAATAAACTCAAAATTCCAAAATGAGCTAGGCTGTGTAAACTAATTGCCGGCACAACTGTTTTGCTTTAACCTCACCCTTCTAATCAATGGGGAGAGTTTAGCTCTGGGTCTTTCTTACGGTTTCCAAGTAGAGAATGGATGAAACCAACCCTGGGTGGAATGAAGAAAATTGGCTTTAGACTTGGGAAGGTGTGTTCACCTTGCCATGTGACCATGATGAACAGTCAGGCATCTAATCCCAGGGCCAAGATACAGACATATGCACACACATGTTCTTTAGATCTCAAAAGTAGAGCTGCATTCTCTTTAGAATTCAGCACTTATTAAAGGCAGAATCACCAACAAATTGACACACAGTGATTTTACCTTCATCTCCTTCCTTTTGAAACCTTTTTATCAGTGAAGCTCCTAGGAAATAATGGTCTCAGGGACAAAATCGATTTTAAAATACAATATAGAAATAACAAAAACAACTGGCGTTTTTTGAGAGCTTACTATGTACTAACCACAATAGTTAATGCTTTAGATACATTATCTCATTGAATCCTATGAGGTAGGTGCTATTTCATTATTGTCGGTGTCTCCATTTTCCTGTGCCAGATTAAATCGCTTGCCTGAGCTCATTCAACCCATAAGTGACTGATCCAAGGCTCTGCTTCAGACCTATTTGGCTGCAAGGCTATCAATCACTTGGCTAAATTTCTTTGCTGTGATGTAAATTTAATCAACGACTTTGTAGGTTTCAAAATATTTCTCTTAAAGAGATATTATCCTGAAAATTGAGAAGATGAGTAATTCTTCTTTACTCAGTTTGGGTCCACTTCAAGAGAAATGCCAAGTGTCTGGGAACACAGAGAGGAAAGGGGGTTTTAAAGAAAAAACAGACCATGGCTATAAAGAGTCAGATGGCCAACATCTGGACAGCTTGTGGTCGAGCTGAATTTGCTGCTGTGTGAATTACAAAGGTATGACAAATCTTATACTCCGTTCTAATTTGGCTAAGCCTGCTTGCCTTCAGTTTTTTTGGCACAGCTTCCCACATTTGAACTAAAATGCCCTTTCATGAAGCAGTGTATTGCTGAGGATTATCATGCAGACTTTCTGTTTTGTTTTCCACCTCACTTTGTTTATGTGCTGCAGGGGAGGGATCTCATAATGTTTGATGGCTCTTTCCATCATATTCTCTACCCTGTGCATAGAATGCCCCTTTGCATAAACCTTTGCAGTTATATGGGGATTTGTTCTTTGACTCTGGTTCTCCGGGACACCTACAGGAGTCCCCTTTTGCTTACCTCTTTGATTATCATGGACTGAGGGGCTCTCTGTGAGATTTTTTATACATATTGCTTCTTCAGCAGTAGCTCCCCTTACATTCAAATGAATCAGGACAGATTTCTGTTGGCAACTTGGGGTTTCAAAGCAGATTTTAAATCTTGATCAAAGCTTTCTATTATTATTATTACTATTATTATTATTGATTTTAATTCCTACATAGGAAATAATTCATATTGTGATGTGGCAGAAACATAGCTGCTAAAACAATAATATTGAATCACATTGGAAGGGCCAGACAATGAAGTGAGCCTTTTATATGTATTACAACATGCTGTTCGTGCAACTATGAGGCAGTCCTAGAGATAAGGTAGCTCTTACCCTCTGTATCTTCCTGACATGGAAAGTGAGGTATAGAGAGCCAAATTAGCTCAGGGCACATAACTCTGGAGTGGCACAGACACAATTAAAACTCAAGTATGTCGGGGCGCCTGGGTGGCTCAGTCGGTTAAGCGTCTGACTTCAGCTCAGGTCACGATTTCGCGGTCCGTGAGTTCGAGCCCCGCGTCGGGCTCTGGGCTGATGGCTCAGAGCCTGGAGCTTGCTTCCGATTCTGTGTCTCCCTTTCTCTCTGCCCCTCCCCCGTTCATGCTCTGTCTCTGTCTCAAAAATAAATAAACATTAAAAAAAATTTTTTAAAAAACCTCAAGTATGTCTTATTTTAAAGTCATTATTTTTAGCTATTTATATTACATAGTCACTAGAAGAGATCAATTTGCCCTATGCTGGATCAGTGCTGGGTTAACCCCTTGGGAATTTGAAGATATGTAATAAGGAAACACAGGGAATGAAGTCATAAATGGCCCATTTCTTCCTCTGTGTATGAAAAATAACACTGAAGAAAGCAACATGCTTACAGGTTCTAACCCCAACGCTATCGGACAAAGCTTCAACGCATATGAATCAGGGAAATTGTTTCACTTCTCACAGGCCTGGGTCTCCTCAATCAATGGGTTTCAGTTATCCTCTCAATAAGATTATAACTGACTATTTAATTACTGTGATAGTATTCTGTTTATAGACATGTGACCCAAAATTCTTTTTATCCAAATGTTAAACGCTTCTCCGATATCCTCTTAAGATTCCTAACTTCCTAAAGTTATTTATAACATCATTTCCATGTTTGTACTGGAACTCTGTTCTGAATGGCACACTCTGAGTCACCATCACTGTTCCATTTTATGCTGGAAATTTTGTCTTATATGTACTTTGCTTTCAGAGCTAGTTTGCAACTTCTTTCCCAAGAGGATACTGCTTTTCCTCTCAGTGAAAGAAACTTTGGAGGAGAAAGAAAGGGCATATATGGTTTGGTCATCTCTCACCATCTAAGTACCTTCTGCAACCGCATGTGATTATTTACCGATCGCCAGCCCTGAGTCAACCCGCTCAGGTTTGTAATGACCAGCCTGGGCTGCAGAGGTGGGCGGGTGAGGGTTTGGCAGCAGTCTTAACCTTGCTGTGGAATTCTAGAAGCCTCTCCAGGGACCTCCAAAATCCTCCTATTCCTAAGTTATTTTTCAGCAAAGTACAAGAGCATTGGGGAAGCCAGCAGGGGGAGAGAGAATGAAAAAGCAAGCTGGAGGCTGATCAAGAAATCATCAGAAAGGACAGCGATTTCCCCACGCTGAGAAGAAGTAAAAGATAAACCGCTTGAGGTGTTCAACTATTGAGGTATGGGGTTATGATAAAAGCAATGAAATCCTTCCTTACAGATAATAAAAAAATTTAAAGAAGGTGAAGAATCAAGTAGAGGAACAAGAAAATTACAGGCCGTTCTCACTTCCAAAGCCTTTTTAACATCCTGGCACAAAAATGGATGTGATTGTACAAGCAATGTGGGGGGAAAAGCCCATCTCCGATATTTCAGGAGACTTTAATAAAAAAAAAAAAAACTGCAGTGAGAAAAATGTGTAAGTAAAATCAACTTATATGAGGATTTTTATTAAAAACAACAAATGACCCTAAGTCTCTAATGCCCGTTAAATCTTTCCAAAATCTAAATTTTGAATCTTTCTTGAATCTTTTTGAATCTTTCTTGAATCTTATGTTCTTAATGCAAACGTTCATCTTCATTTTGCCTGCACTAAAAAACTTCAAGTGCTCAATAAATATTATGTTTGTAATTATTTATGTCACAAAATGGACACCTGGACTTTGGTTAAAAATTTAATTCCCTATAATAACACAAAAAATTCAGGTCTGACCTCCATTATTTAGATTTAGATGCTAGTATCTAAAACCATGGTCCATCGTAACTCAAAAAAACTGTCTATCAATAATTCCAAATAAAGGGGTGCCTGCCTGGCTGAGTCAGAAGAGTGTACAACTCTTGATCTTGGGGTTGTGAGTTCGAGCCCCACGTCAGGTATAGAGAGTATTAAACAACCACAACAAAAACCAAGAATAATAATAATAATTCAAGATGCATATGTATCAACTTTTAAAGTTGAAAATATTTTAAATATATACATAAGTACACAAAAAATATTGTACAAGTATATTTCTATCATTCCATCTATATATACATCAAGCTATTGTAGGTTTTGTTCCTTTACAATGGTGGAATTCTTAGAAATTTATTTTCAGGGTGCCTGGGTGGCTCAGTCGGTTAAGCGTCCGACTTCAGCTCAGGTCATGATCTCACGGCTGGTGAGTTCGGCCGTGTCAGGCTCTGTGCTGACAGCTCGCAGCCTGGAGCCTGCTTCAGATTCTGTGTCTCCCTTTCTCTCTGACCCTCCCGCATTCATGCTCTGTCTCTCTCTGTCTCAAAAATAAATAAACATTAAAAAAATTTTTTTAATTTATTTTCTTCTCTCTGCTTTTGTACATTACACTAACTTTCCAAAATAGACAAATATTATTTTTGTAATGAGAAAATGGTTATTTTTGAAATATTTTAAAGTTATGTTTCATTTTTCATCTTACTAAGCTCTCTTGATATTTGTTACCTAAATTATATTTTACTTATTGAAACACCATGTAAACTGGTGAAGGTGAATACATTTGCTGTCAGAATATCTAAATATCAGATACAGTTACTAAACAGAGAAAATAAAGATTAATAATATGAAACAATGCAAAGGAAGTGACATTTTTGTCATAGCTCTCTCTTGTTTTTTTTAAGTTTATTTAGAGAGAGAGAGAGAGAGAGAGCGAGCAGGGGAGAGACAGAGAGAGAAAGGGGAGAGAGAATCCTAAGTAGGCTCCATGCTCCATACTGAGCCTGACCTGGGGCTGCAACTCATCACCATCTCACTACCATGAGAGCATGATCTAAGCCCAAATTAAGAGTGAGAGGCTTAGCTGACTGAGCCACCCAGGCACCCTTGTCCTAGCTCTCTTGATGGGGATTTACTATTAATAGCTAGGCTGACAAAGATATCTGTAAACAGTGAGGCTTAAGATAATAAATGGCAAAAAAAAGGTGTGCTAGAATTTTAAAATTATTCTTCCCGTAAAAAATAGGGCTCAGATGACCTTTAAGGTCTTTTTCAACTTTAGTATTCTCAGTTTATGTGACCCTTGAACAATGTAGGTTTGAACTGCACGGGTCCACTTATAAGTGGATTTTTTCCAATAGATACAGTATAATACTGTAAATGTATTTTCTCTTCCCCATGATTTTCTTAATAACATATTCTTTTCTCTTTTCTATTTTATTTTAAGAACACAATGGATAATACATATAACAAACAAAATATATTCATCAACTATTTCTGTTATCAGAAGACCTTGGGTTATCAGCAGTCTATTAGTAGTTACATTTTGGGGGAATCAAAAGTTATATGCAGATTCTCGACTATATTGGTGGGGAGGGTTGGTTTTTCTAAGCCTGCACATAGTCTAAGGGTCAACTGTACACGATTTTAGATTCAAATTCAGTTTATTTTGTAGGCTGAATAGCCTAATAAGGAAGCAAGTTCTGAAAATATGCAATTGAATGCCATTAATTCATTTTTGCTGTTTATACTTCAACTTATAAAATAAATACAATTAGTGTTTTTTAGTACTTAAGAAATCATCTGTCAAATAAAGATTTGTTAAAATGCATTTTGGGGGCAAAATAATTTTCTCTCTACTTTTCTACATTTTTTAAAAGTTTATTTATTTATTTTGAGAGAGAGAGAGAGAGCATGAGAGTGAGAGTGGAGAAAGGACAGAGAGAGGGAGAAAGAGAATCCCAAGCTAGCTCAGCGCTGTCAGCCAGAGCGCAACATGGGGCTCAATCCTATGAACCGTGAGATCATGACCTGAGCCAAAATCCAGAGTTGGATGCCTAACCAACTGAGCCATCCAGGTGTCCCTCTACTCATCTAGGTTCCTGGCTGAGACACCCTTGTAATAAAAAAGCAGATTCACAGGAAAACAAACAAACAAACAGATTTAAAACAGATATACCTCCGGTACAGACCCAGGAAAAATTCATTAATGCTCTTAAACAGCCAAGACCATTACCTTAAATACCCCCCTCAGCTAAAGACAAAATAAAAGTGTTAGGGAGACCACTTATGGGAGGTCACCAGGAAAGAATGGTGAACAAGGGTGTACAGATATGTCAATGCCTTCTCCATTGGCAAATTTCTAGAGATTTGGTCATTCCTTCTTCCTGGTACACAGAGGGAGACACCCTTACAAATGCAGATTTCCCTTATAAATGCAAGTGTCTCTTAACAAAAGACTAACTTCTGCTCAGTGTTCAGAATTTCACCTGCGTCTGTTGCTTCTTAAAAATAATTAGCCTAGGGGCGCCTGGGTGGCGCAGTCGGTTGAGCGTCCGACTTCAGCCAGGTCACGATCTCGCGGTCCGTGAGTTCGAGCCCCGCGTCGGGCTCTGGGCTGATGGCTCAGAGCCTGGAGCCTGTTTCCGATTCTGTGTCTCCCTCTCTCTCTGCCCCTCCCCCATTCATGCTCTGTCTCTCTGTCCCAAAAATAAATAAACGTTGAAAAAAAAATTAAAAAAAAAAATAATAATAATTAGCCTAAAATAATCCTTTCGCCAGAGGCACATTTTGGGGCATAAATTCTGTTCTCCTTTATACTGAAAAGCCAAAATGAAGATATCACATTCTATAACTTCATTTAAAAAAAAAAAAAAAAAAAGCATTGTGAGGGGCGCCCTGCTGGCTGAGTCAGAGAAGCATGTGACTCAATCTCGGGCCATAAGTTTGAGCCCCATGTTGGATGTAGAGAGTACTAAAAAAAAAATAAATAAACTTAAAAAAAATCATTATGGCAATAGTCCAGGAAAGTATTAAAATGACCCAGTGGAGTCAGTGGCTTCCGGTGAAGATTGGTTAAAAAGGCTGTGGTCCCTCATGTTGAGATAATTAACGCTGAAGCTCAAGACTGAATAAAGAAAAATAACAAATACTTGAAATTTGAACAATATATCAAGAGACGTAAAATAAGAGAAAATTCTATTTATCTGACAGAATAAAAATGCAGTTTGTTATTCAACAGACTGTATAAGTTGAAAATTTATAGTTATGCCATGTTTATAAAAGCAATGTACATGAAAAAAATATTATAAATTAAATTTTGGTAAATGGCATCATGTTAAAAGTAGTACAGGGAGCTCACTATTTAAAGTTAAATTTGCCTTACTTTTCCAAAGACTCACTCTTTTTCAAAATTTCTAATTTTTCAACTGTTAAGCTTTTGTATATTAGTGTCTCACAGTGAGGCATTATTATAGATTTAGATTTCATGTCACGATTGGTTCTTAATAGGTTATAAAGAATAGTTACGGATAATTTTTTTAACTTTTGAATTTAGCTTTCTTAAGAGACTTTTGTGCTCTCCCAGAATATCCCCTGAGTTCTACATTATAAAAGAAACCACTGTCCTGCACCAGGATGGCATTTACAATTCTTACCATCTAGTTTAATTCTCAGCTCTATTATTTCCATGAAAAGGAAGAAGAAGGAAAAAAAAAAAAAAACAGCCAATGGAGATGCTTACAATAAGCAGATTATCTTCTCCTCAGTTAATTTTGTAACGTAGGATGTTTTCGCATCACCACAAATATGGAAATGAAGGAACAGGTGCTCGACCCCTTACCGTGCCAGTCCACGTGAAAGAGATTCGGCCAATTCACATCACTTCAAATGGAGGATTATTTTAGATACATACCTTTACTACCTTTTCTAAAATGGCAGAACTGTAAATATCTCCAGAGATACCCTGTTCCAGACACCATGCAGTTTTTGCTGCTTCAAACTTCCTAAAAGCCCCCAGGAGATGAGTCGGTATTCCTTTCCCGGGATAGAAAACCAAGACTTAGGTCCATACTGCTGAAACATGACTGAAGCGGGTTTATCGGTCTTCCGAAGTCATGCTATTTTTTAAAATGTCATCTTTAAACCTGGATAAAAACCTCCTGATTCGCCTTAAATATTTAAAATGCAGATTCCTGCTCTCTCCTCCCTCGCCCCTACACCCTAAATTCTTAGTCTGCCTGTCTTGAGGCTCAGGAATCTACAGTTTTATACGCACTTTCTCCTTTGATCTCTTCATAAACTCGTGTATTTGGATGGCCCCTCTTTTCTTGCATCCTCTCCCCATTCTGCTCACATTGGCTTGTGTAAGTATATCTCCCTGCCTCCCAAACAGGTAGTGCAGGTGGGGGCACTCCTGTTTTTGAGCAGACCTGAACATTGCTCCAGAGAAAAGTATGGCCACCCATCATCCTGGTATAAGCACCACCCTGGAATAGGTGACATTGACCCGGTTCCAGTATCTCAGTGAGAAAAAAATGAATTCATGTTTTGTAAGAATATGGAAAAGAAACTGCTTTTAATCCTTCTTTTGTTTTCCCATGGGCATCAAGCTTCCCTGCATTTGGCAGATTGCAGTGAGCATGACTCACACAAAGGTGAAAATCTCTTCAGCTGCTCTGTTGATCTCAGAGTGCTAAGACTGATTTTTCTTGCTTTTGTTTTTACCTCCTGGCTCTTGGTGCACTTAAAAGACTTTCTTATCCGGGAGTAGAAAATAGATAGAAGTGACACAACAACAACCAAATGTGAGCCAGTAATGTAGCAAATTGTCACTCTGATGCTGAGGAAGGCAAAGTAAGAAAAATCTTGGAGGCAGTAAGGTGAGCCTTGGATTGATGAATATAGCAGGCTTCTGCAGGTGGAAAGATGGCAGGGCCGTCTGAACAGGGGAAACCGGCATAAGCAAAGCCATGGGGTGGAAAGGGAGGTATGTGGTATAGAGAATGGATGTAAGGAAGTGAACTTGGCTGTAGAATAGCAATGTATGAGGTCAGATACATCAGCACACTTATGGAAGCGTCCATCTAGATAGCTGCTCGGAACAAGCTGTCCCTTGACCTCTTACATGGAAAAGCTATTTGTCAAATCCTTCGGCATCTGAGATCACTGTAGCAATCCATCAAAAAGATGCTGGAAGAGTGTGGTGGAAGAGGCTACCATTCCAGATACATTCTTTTCTCAGGCATGTTTCCTCATAAATCAAAGGACCGGAGCCTGGGGAATGTGGATCCAATTGTTTTAAGGGCCTTTCAGTTGACCATGAATCATGATTTACTGGTTGATGACCACTCACTGAATGCTTATTCCTTAACAGTGTTACAGAGTGTGTCCTGATCTAAAAAACGAATGCCTTTCTAGTACTGTCAATTTCCGGTACTATTGAAATGTCTAGTAGAAGCTCGTTAGTCAGTTTTTTCATCTATGCTTAGTGAAATGTTGAAAGGTCTCTCTACCGTAAAATCCACATGATTCCCTTTGTATCTTTTCTCAGAGATGTTATCACCAACAAAGAATTTGATGCATCCGTGGTAAAATAGGGTAAACTTAACTGTTTAAAACCTATTTCCAGCCTTTATAAAAAATAAAAAAAGTTACATCCAACTACTAACATACTATTTTTTTTAAGTTTATTTATTTATTTTGAGAGAGTGAGAAAGAGAGCACAAGCAGGGGGAAGGGCAGGGACCCTGTCAGCACAGAGCCCAATGTGGGGCTCGAACTTATAAATGGTGCGATCAAGATCTGAGCTGAAATTAAGAATCAGACGCTTAAACCAACTGAGCCACGTTACGTCCTATTCTTTCTATGGAAATCCAATATTATTATTAGTCAATGGGTAGCTATATTGCTCAGCTAACGATGACCTTCTGCAGAACCCATTTAATTCAAGCCAATGTAGCATGGTCCCAAATCACTCATCATTCTTTTTACAGAGATGATAAATTCTTACCTCCCAGTTGTCCGAAGATTTAATTAGCACCGTGCTCATTATTGATGGTATAATTTATATACCCTTTGCTCGGGTCACAACCTTTGTCTTTCAGTGAAATAACTTATTCAGTACACAAATTTGGAAGTATCCTTTTCTCAATGCTAGTGAAAGTGCCTATGGATATGTTGGAAGCCATGGAACAGGGTCCTTGGAAGGACTGCAAGGTGAGAAGGGGTTTGGGCATTGAAGTACGTGACCATCATGGGATACATTAAAACAAGAATTAGCAAGCTTCCAAAACTGATTCTGTCTTATGCAAACCAATTCTGTTGATTCTTGAAATCGTGGTGATACTGTCCTATTAGAGTAGGATGAGCAGGTGAGGGTATGTATGATGGACTAGAGTGCTGGTGACCGTTTCCCCTGGGTTTCTTACATTTCTGCATGTCTTGTAAGCACAGGAACCAACTGCTTTTGTTTGAGACTACCATCTCAAGGATGTTTCATAGCAAACATCTTTGGAAGTTCTTTGGAAGGTAGAGATAATGCTTCCCTCCAGAGCAAGGGAAGACATATTTACTCCTCGGTATAAAAGATATAGGTTCCATAAGCTTAGGGCTCCTACTCCAACCCAACGAATGTGCAGGTGTCATCTGACCCTTTTCACATCTCCCTGTGGGAATGAGTGTTCGGGAGGTTCAGGGAAGGTGGAGCCAGAAAACGCTGATACTCTGGCTACTTCTAATGCTATGAGGAATAAAGTCCTTTGTCTCTGACCTACAAGTCTCGTGTTTTCTACCAGCATCCATGTAAGTGGCAGGCTAACTTATTACCATGCAAGTAGGATAAAATCTTGGGGCCTTCCCAATTCTTAACGTAAAGTAGTCCTTTAACTCTCATAAGCAAAAGAAGCCCTTTGATGTGATTGTCATTTGCAAGAAAGAAAGGAGGTGTTTTGGTAGGTTGCTCAAGTGAAGACTAAATTCTGATATTTAGCAAGGGCTTTCCGTGTTTAATACCTACATGAGACTTAAAATTCAAGACCAATTCTATCTTTGATAAATAAGCCTCAGGGTGCCAAGTCTGTAACAAGAAGATCAGTTTTCATTCTAAGGCAGAATCTGGTTTCTGGCTGTTGTAGCAAGATATTGCAAACCCTTCTACTTTGCCACCTTCTCAATGGAGGATGAATACTAATTTCCTTGCTTTTCTCAAAACCAGGAGAAGTTCTGGCCAATAAGATAAAACTGTAAGTCTGCTGGAGACTTTAGAAAGCCATTTGCTTTTTTTATTCTTATTAACAGAAGCAAATATAACAATGGCTGCACTCTTTTCCTCCCTTGAACATAGACATCATGTCGGAAGCTGCTGGGGAAGCCATCTCCTGACATGGAGGAAAATCCGTGAGAATCTAAGAGATCATCAACTGACCCCTCAGCCAATAAGCCAACAGCAACATTGTAAGAACAACAGATTCTCATTTATTTAGGTCATCATAAGTTGGTTTTCTGGTACTTGCAGATGAGGGATTTCTAACTATTATTTTCGTCTCGTTCTTCTCGCCTGTAAAAGAGATAAAGGACCTGCTTGCCATGCCAAGCTCTGTTTATGCTTTGTTTGGAAATCCAAAAGCTGATTCAGCAGGCATGTGCTGCAAATGAATTTCATTTGTTCCAACATTTGTTAATAAAAGCCAGAAAAAGACCAATGAGATAAAATTTGTATTTCACTGCCACTAAAATATCCCATATGATGGATAAATATTCTTAATACTTAGAAGTAGAAAGAGTCGGTAAGAGATTTAAGAAAACAAAACAAATTTGAAAAAGGACCCACAAATATTTACAACAAGAATTCTAAGTAAGGAGGAGGGAAATCAACAAAAGCAGGAAAAGAGATAGAAAGAGAGCAAATCTCAGTAGCTTTGAGAAGTATGGTAGGCCAAAAAATACCACTGCCACTCCCCAAAGATATTCATATTAAATCCCTGGAACCTATGAAAATTACCTTCTATTATAAATGCTAGTAGGTTAAGGATCATGAGGAATGTCCTTATAAAATAGAGGCAGGAGTTTGGACACAGACCCACAGAGGAGAAGTGATGTGAAGACAGAGGCAGAGATTGGAGTGATGTGGCCACAAGTCAAGGAGCACGAGGAGTGTTGGGCAGCCACTAGAAGCTACAAGAGGCAAGGGATAGACTCCTTCTAGAACCTGCAAGAGAGCGCAGCCCTGCCAATACCTCAGTCACAGACTGTTGGCCTCCAGAACTGGGAGAGAATGAATGTTTGTTGTTTCAAGCTACCAAGTTTGTGGTAATGTATCATGGCAGCTCTGGGAACTAATACAACGTGTTAACTGAAGCACCAGTGTATGATAAAGGAATCTCCTGACAACACACAGAATAAATACATGATTCCATTTGTTTTAGCAAATGTTTATTGAGAAATGACTATATGATGCCCCAGGTTAGAGGTTTTAAGGTGAATAAAAAATTCTTGCCTTTGGGAGATCTCAATATAGTGAAAGAAGACAACATTTACATAGAGAATTGTAATATGAGGCAGATATGATAAATCCTTTATTAGTAGTACAAATGAAGTCTTCTAGGGATGTGAAACAGTTTCTGTCTTTTGGCGATCCAGGAAGACTTAGTGACCATATTAGAAGATGCTAGGGTTTGGAATGGACTTTGAAGAATACACACTGAAGAAGGACCCAAGGGCAAAAGATATATCTTGAGTGAAAAAGAAAGAAAGAAAGAAAGAAAGAAAGAAAGAAAGAAAGAAAGAAAGAAAGAAAGAAAGAAAGAAAGAGAGAGAGAGAGATAGGGAGGGAGGGAGGGAGGGAGGGAGGGAGGGAGGAAGGAAGGAAGGAAGGAAGAAAGAAGCCTGAAGAGAAGAGCTATATAACTCCTCTGGCTAGAACATAAATTGTGGGGATCTCTGAACATCATGCAAGGAATTCAGACTTTCCTCTGTGTCCAGTAGGGAATCATGGCAAGTTTTTGAGCAGGAGCACAGTATGACCACTCAGTCCTCTGTTTACAGTGACAATCCTGGTGGCAGTGTATGGGACAGACTGGGCAGAGGATATGGAGAAATAGTAGGTAGGACAGTTGAGAAGCAGGGAGATCAGTTAAGAGACTATTGTGATTCTCTGGAAAAAGGGCCAAAATTCCTGAACAAAACAGTGACACTGGTAATAGAAAGGAGAAGATAAATTCAAGGAGCATAGCAGAAGTAGAGTTCTCGGAATAATTCTGAGTGAACATGGATGGGAAGAAAGGGGAGAGTGAAACAATTTCAACCCTGAGCAGCTGGTATTCTATTGTCTGTTACTACATAATAAACCATCCCAAACCTCAATGGCTTAAGGCAAGAACCAACTAATTATGCTGTTTTGGAAAGACATTGCTACATAACAAGACACCCCAAATTCAATTGCACAAAACAATAACTATTATATTGTACTAATAGATTATGCATACTACTAGATTATGTACTACTAGATAACTTTTCTTCATTTTTGCTCAGGGCTGTATTGAACCAAGGCCTGAACGGATAACTCATTAGAGCCTTCAAGCACAGTCCTCCACACATCCTGAGATTGGGAATCCAGGCGTGGCTCTGTCCTTGGCTTTGCTGTTTCTGTGACATTTTGTCTTGAAAATTTCTAAGCCTTAGAGTGTAAAGGTTTTGTCTGTACAGACAGACACACATATATTCCTGCCATAGGCTGTCATGCTCACTGAAATGCTTCCACTCAGCAGTTTGTGGGTGCAGGGCATTAGGCATCCACGGCTATCCATCCATCTATCATCCATCCATTTGTCCATCTATCCATCCACAACAAGATGGCAGGATTTTAGACAGGGCACAGTGGGGATGGCTTGTCTCTGTTCTATAATGTCTGTAATGTAATGGGAAGTATCTAATGTCTAGGGGTGACTTGGACATCTAGACCCAGAGCTATTTGGAGGCTTATTTATTTATATGTCTGCCACCTGGGCTAGGATGACTCAAAGCTGGACTTAGCTGGAATGGTTGTCCATAGCACCTATATGTAGCCTCTCCATGTGGCCTGAGCTCCTCTAGCATGATGGCTGGACATTGAGAGGAAGAATCCCTGAAGGGAGCATCCAGAGAGCACAAGACCAAGGCAGAAGCCACATGGTGTTTTATAACCTACTTTCAGAAGTCACAGAGCAGCATTTCCTCTGTACCCAGTTGATAAAGCACTTGAAAGCCTGTGCAGATTCAAGGGTAGGGGACTTATATCCCACCACTCTATAGGGGGAATGCCAGTGCAGTAGAGCATCTAGAATGGGAAGTTTTATTATAGTCATGTTTGGAAGACCCAATCTGCCACACTCATGATCTGTGGGTCAAGAATTCAAACAGGGTATGGCAGGGATTACCTATCCTTACTCCACAATGTCTGGAGCTTCAGCCAAAAAGAGTTAAATGATGGGGATTGACTTGAAGCCTGGGAGCTAGAATTGTCTGGAAGTTTCTTTACTCTCAGGTCTGGCACCTAGTCTAGTGTGACTAATGGCTTGAGCTTATGGTGCCTCTCTCTGTCTCTGGCTTTCCTTGGAGACTATCCATGTGGCCTCTCCATGGTTGTCTCAGGAAAGTCAGACTTCTTACGTTGCGCCTCAGGGCTCTGAGAGCAAGGGTTTCAATATAATAAGGAAGAAGTTCATGGCCTGCTATGAGCCTTGGAAGTCACATTCTGTCACTTTCACTGTACTCTATTGGTCAATGGAGATTAAGGCTATGCACGTTTACAGTGTAGGCACATAAACCCACCCCTCAATGGGAGGAGCATCACAGAATTTGAGTGTTTATTTTAAAATGGCCACACTGGAAAAATGGTGCTATCAAAGTCAAAGATATATAAGCTTAAGAGTTTAGATGATGAGATTTATTAATATAAATGTGTGATATCTAGTAGAATCTTGGCAATATGAATCTGAAGTTCAAGAGTCACTCCCAGAGAAATAATAAACTCATGAGTTAATTAAAACAATGAGAAAATTAACAGTGAGTAAATTCAAAATAAGTAAATTAAAATTCAGTGAGAAGGGGCCGAAGAACCCAGGTATAGTGGATTCCGTTGGTTATTCATCCAGTGTTCATCCCCTACTCTTTTCTTCTGACGGAATCTCCAATTTGCTCATGGGCCCCACCCTGGATCTAGGGTTATAGCCTAGCTTGTCTAAGCCAGCCCTGGGAGTCCTGTTCTCATTGTCATTGATTGGGTTTGTGACATCATTCTTGTCAGGAGACATGACATAAAGTTTGTTGGGGGTTTCTAGGAAGGACTTCCTCATCCTCTATAAAGAAGCAGGGAGAGACTGTCCTTTTTTTTTTTTTTCCCCTTTGCATCTAATCATGTCTGAGGATCTGAGAGTAGACAAAGAAAGAGCATGGCCAAGAAGATTCTGAATGATCATTTCAAAACTCCAGACTGCATGTTTTGTGAAATAACAAGTATCTTGTTATTTAAGTCAGATTGAGTTGAGGTTTTCTGATACTTTGAACTAAAATAATCCAACCTAAATATAATCCCTGCTAATATCCCCAGACTACAAAATTTCCAGGATATACCTCAACTTTGTCTCTAAAATTGAGGAATTAATGGGTCACCTGGGTGGCTCAATTGATTAAGCATCCGACTGCAGCTCAGGTCATAATCTCACGGTCCGTGGGTTCGAGCCCCACATCCAGCTCTGTGCTGATAGCTTAGAGCCTGGAGCCTGCTTCGGATTCTGTGTCTCCCTCTCTCTCTCTATACCTCCCTCACTCTCACTCTGTCTCTCTCTCACTCTCACTCTGTCTCTCTCTCAAAAATAAATAAACATTAAAAAAAATGACAATAAAATAAAATAAAATTGAGGAGTCAAGATAATCCAGTTAAAAAGAATTTTGAAAACATTTAGCGTTATTTACTTAGTATTATTTAATTACAGATATTATACCAATACCCTCTATTATATAGTATTTGACACACATTTTAACACATAATTATGTCACTTGCTCCTTATATCTTTTGGAAATGGGCAATGTGGGCATCATTTCTTTCATTTCCAAATGAGGTAAATGAACATCCTGCCTAAATCTCTGTGAAAATTAGAAATGATTTAAATAATAAATCTTATTCTACTTGTCACATTTCACTTTGCTTTGTAGATAGTACCTGTTCACTGCATATTTGCATATCTTAAATTTATAGCAGCTGCTAAGATCATTTTGAAGGCAAAAAATAATGATTATCTTTAAACACTGGCCAATATAAAATACTCTGGCAAGGTTTTACCCATAGACAGGCAAAGAATTGCAAGGTTTGTTTATATTAAATGCTCAGTCAGCTTGAAAAATGGTGGCAGATTTGTTTGGTGCTTAGTAACCCTTATGCTTTATGGGAAGAGGTCAAAGAAAGAGGAGGAAGTTCAAGACATTATTCTTTGAGTCTAGCATAGTACCAGGAGCACCGGTGAGCCTATCTTATTATTTCACTGACGATAAATTTAAGTGCTGGGCTATGTCCCATGAAATGAGCATTGAGGAGCATGCTATCCATTTTAAATCATCTGTTTATGATGGCTCTTTCCTTCGCTGTTACAGATATTAATTGTAAAGGTAAACATTAGTTTTAATGGCTAGCTCTTCCTTTACCATTTTTCTTAGTCAAACTCCATCAAATTTGACAAGCAAACTTTGACAAAAACATATTGTTTTATCACGTCTGCTAAATTAGCTTGTTGCTGTGTATTAACTTAAAAGATTACTTTAACTGTTACGCCAACAGTCAGAAACAGATGGGATTGCTGCAAGACGGTGCAGAGAGAGAAGCTCTTGGGACGTAGACTGGTTTTGTTGTCTTAATGAGACCTATTTGGGAATAGTTTTGTTTTCACATCCTCGCCACAAAGGAGAACGATTTTTTTTTCTGTTTACAAAAAAAGTGGAAACTCTTAAACCAAAACAATATTCTCTAGTGAAAAGATGTTATACAAACCCTTAAAAAAAATTAATTATTTCAAGTGCGTGTTCATACTACCAGAAGTCTATATGGATCTTGAAAGGAAAGTTGTTCTCCTTAAGCAATCCTTTTGCAAGCATTTGCAAATATTTTTTGTGTGGAAAAAAAAAAAAAGGAAAAAGAAGTTTGAGAAGCAGTAAAGACTGCAAATGAGAGAAAAAACTGGAAAGAACAGGATACAAAAAGTATCAAGTTTCCTCCCAATGCTCGATGACTTTGGGTGTTCTGTGTCTTCATACTTTTAATAACTCGGTGTTAAGGCAATGCAGAGTTTGAGACTAGGCTCCTGACTCTGGAAATCATTTATTCATTCCTCAAATACTTATGAAGCACCAACTATACGCCAGGCATTGTAGTAGGTGAGCACAAATGAACACTGCCCCAATCTCATTGAGCTCATATTCAAGAAACTAAACACGCAAAATGGCATGAGTCTACTGTGTCACATTTTGCTATAAAATTCCATGAAACTTTTGTTTTGGTTTTGGTTTTTCCTCTTTGAGCTATAATATCTACCATCTGGATTGTTTTTATAGATGTCCATTCTTTTCATTTTCCCCATTGCCTCTCATTTCTTATTTTCTACCCATAGTCAAATCTCGTAAATATATTGTTAGTATTTGTCTCATCAGGATATTCATTTTCTGCCTAGGTATCCATCTGAGAGTTATTCCTCACTTGATCTTCCAACCAGTAGACATTAGGGTAAAGATCATTCCCAAATAAAGCAGCTGAAAAACACCAGGGAATATTTCAACTTGGGATTCTGTGCCTTCCTGTTTTACAACTTTATCCCGCCCTTCATTTTATTTTAAATGTTTGAGAATAAAGGAGCAGCTATGGGTACCATCTGCTCAAATCCCTCTACCTTGTCCAGATCATTAATGAAGACAATAAAAACTAGTTCTCATGAGAAAATAAACCATTATTAAGAGGAAATCAGGATATATACACCATTTTCTACTTCCCATGAGCAACATATTTTGGATGTAATAAATATCTTATTTTCACTTAAAAATAGATATTTCATGCACACTAGACATTAAAGACTATATGTGGTGTTTCATACTAGATTCTGCTTTCAAGGACCATGGCTTTTAGTGTGGAAGTTAAGACATACACAAAACTATAACAACATGATGGAAAATGATGTGTGCATGGAGGGAAAGAGTTTTATATATTCATTTATGTGGTGCTTGTTGTGTGCCAGGCACTCTGCTAGGCACTTGGTATACAAAAGTGGATCAGACATGGTCTGCAAGAGGTCTGGGATTGCTGAAGTCTATGGGAGTTGAGTCACCTAAAGCTTATAGATGACATTTGTCAATGCAACTCTAAATTTTTTTCTTTAATTATTTTAAATGGATCTTATTCAGTTATTTTGTTTAAGCATCAAGTATTTTTTTAATTTTTTTAAAATTTATGTTGAGAGAGAGAGAGAGAGTGAGTGACAAGCAGGGGAAGGGCTTAGGAGGGGGAGAGAGAGAATCCCAAGCAGGCTCCATGCCACCAGTGCAGGGCCCAAAAAGCGGCTCAATCGCATGAATCGTGAGATCATGACCTGAGCTGAAATCAAGAGTCAGACACTGAAACCAACTGAACCACTGAGGTGCCCCTAAGCATGAAGCATTTTAAGTAGGAGATCCCATGTAATTTCCTGTGTGGTGTGTTCAAGCCTAGGAGGCTTTACTGGATGGTACCTATACCTCTCACTTATACCTCATTCAAAGGCAAACTTGTGGGGAGAAAAGGAGGGCAGACATATTACAGATTGGGGGGGGGGGATCTATTTTAATTCATTGTTTAAAAAGGTTTACTTTAGTGTTGATAGGAAATGTTAATTGCAATATGATAGTACAAGCCCCTAGTATTTTCTCAATTTTAACAACTAGAAGTGCTTAACAAGTACCTGAACTCTAGCACATTCCACATCAAAAAGCCGGCTTTTCTGTTCACTTGCTAACCAGATGAAAGATGACAACTCTAAAAACCTAACTAGCACTTCACACAAAACTGATGTTTTGTTAATGGGGGAGCTAATTACTATGCCACTTTCTTGGCTTCAATGTCTTGAATTCTTCTACTTGCTTATGCCTGGGGCACAAAGAATAACAAAACCCAACACAAGGTTTTCTGTGAGTTACATTAATGAAATAACCCAGCCATGTTTTAATGGAATAGTTTGTCATGAAATATACATGAAGGACCCGGTGCCCTACCTGACTAGACATGACAATTGAACTTGGTGTTTCCCATTGTGGCAACATGACCATAAACATATTAACAAGTCCCATAGTGTGATCAACAACAGATGTAGAATTAAAAGTGTTGACAAGTTTCATCAGGTATTTGGGCTTTATGTATTTTCCACCACGTTGAAATCCCATCGCTCCTAAAAACTGCCCAAGCAACTGTTCTCTCTGAAAAGCTGTTTGCCGTGAAAACATTCCCTTTTGTTTCATGCTTCGACTGGATAAGCAGGCGTAGATTCCCTTGAACTGGCTCTGGGGGGAAAAAAATCTACTTTACAATGCCAGCTTCTTATCACAGAATGGATCCTAAACAATTCTCCAAAATTTGAAATAGGCACCCCTCAACGCATTTTTTTTACCATACACAGTTACTGAAATACTTTTTAAAACAAGCCTATTGAAATAAAATCAGCGATTTGATGAATATCTATCAAAGCAAAAAAAAAATCATTTAAATAATATCAAGGGTGGGTTTTTAGCAAACATCTGATGCTTTGTGTCTTCTGACATCTTTCCCTTTTGGGAATTTTCCACCAACCACTAGTGGGGTTATCTCTACTCTGGCCTCAGGACCTCAGAAACAAGGTTGAGCACATCCCCCCGGGTGGTTAATCGGAACCCTTCCCTCTACAGGCCCAGAGATCCCATTCCATCAATGAGCTATAGTTCCAAGGCAGAGCCATCAGAATTTTCCTCTGGGCTTTTGCCAAAGTTCTTGGGAAATATATGCTGTCCGGGTTCACTAACCATAAGAACAATATAAGTCTAGAGCTGCTAGTGGTATATTTGCTAGCACTTGGGAAGAGCATTCCTGCCAACGAAACTAACCTAGAAAAAAAGCAGAGCTGAGGGATGGCAGGAAAGGAAAAGTGTGTAAGAGCAAGATTGAGAATAAGAATGACACAGAGAGAAAAATCTTGGGGAACCTCGTAAGAGGTCCCTAGTCCTAGCCAGGCCTGAAAACACCCACCTCTGCAATTTTCGGTGATGTTAGCCACTTACTCCCCCAACTCCACCTTTTTTTTTTTTTTTTTTTCTTAAGCTAATTTAGATGGTCTAGTACTGGGGTTGGCAAACTTTTTCTCAAAAGGGAGTAAATAGGTTTTACTTAAGTTCTGGATACCATATGATCTCTATTGCAACTACTCTGGCTGTAGCATGAAGGCAGCTGTAGACAACATATAAACAAATGAACATAAGTGGGTTCCAATGAAACTTTTATTGTGGACACCAAAATTTAAATTTTGTACAATTTTCTTGTGTCACAAAATGTAATTTTTTAAATTTTGTAAAACCCATTCAAAAACATAAAAACCAGGGTGCCTGGGTGACTCAGTCGGTTAAGCGTTCGACTTTGACTTCAGCTCAGGTCACAATCTCACGGTTCATGATTTCCAGACCCACATGGGCTCTGCTTGGGATTCTCTCTCTCCCTCTCTCTCTCTCTCCTGCCTCTCCCAACTCGTGCTTTTGTGTGCACTCTCTCTCTCTCAAAATAAATAAATAAACTTTAAAAAAATCTTAAAAAAAAAAAAAAAGACCCGTAAAAACCATTCTTATCCCCCAAGGTATACTAAATAGTCAGTAGGTGACCTTTGGCCCACAGGCTATAGTCTGCCCTGTCTTGGTCTAGTGTGGATTCTTCCCCCCTACCCCCGCCCCTACCCTTTCCACCAAGACACTCAGATTTTTCTTTAGAGATATAACTCTTTACCCATTCTATGCTATTCAGTTAGAGTAGGATTAACGATATGTTTAGCTCTAGGAATGGGTTTGATTGGTATAAGCCAATAAGAGAATACCATCTCCCTGGCCATAGAGTTAATTCAGGAGTAGATCAAGATGGAATTTAATCCAATGAGACCTGAGGAAACAGTTGCTAGGGCTCTGAAAAATAAGTTTCCTCTCTTCTCCCCCTACCCTCTCCATATTCCAAGCCATCTATCAGAGATGTGCTTTCTTTTTTTAGTTGGTAATGCAAGGAAAGAGTATTTGAGAATCAAATTACTACAGCCATTAAAAAACAAACAAATGCGGGCACCTGGGTGGCTCAATCAGTTGCATATCCAACTTTGGCTCAGGTCATGATCACATGGTTCATGAGTTCAAGCCCCACATCGGGCTTGCTGCTGTCAGTGCGGAGCCTGCTTTGGATCCTCTGTCTCCCTCTCTCTTTGCCCCTCCCCTGCTTCTGCCCTTTCTCTCAAAAATAAATAAACATTAAACAAACAAACAAACAAAAACAAGCTGGGTTCTAGGAAGCAACCCCATGAAGCCTGGGGGTAGAGCTGATGCAGAGCTGAGAGATCACATGAGTTGGTCTGAGCTAGATCATATCTGAAGCCAAGCCAAGCTACCCATGGGCTCTTCCTTTATAGAAGTTGATAAATCTCTTTCTTTGCTTAGCCTTTAGGGGAAAAAATTGGGACAAATTTTCTGATAGGTTTCTATGTCTTAAGATAAAAATAATCCTGATGAATTCAAAGAAAAAATCGAAAAGCAACAACCTGCCTGATCCATGAAGGGATCACCTGGCTGAATTTAGGATCAGGCCTTCAGACTCAAGCACTTTATTTGTGTGTGTATCAAAAGTTGTCTAGACTCTGTAGGAATTAATTCACATCAGACAAATACACAAAAGGCAGTATACCTATTTATAAACAGAAATTCCTGCCCACTGCACACTTAGGAAAAACTCCAAACTCCTTACTCCTGCTACAAGGCCCTGAAAGGCTTCCCTCCTCTGCCTCCTCTCTAACCTCACCTCCTACCACTGTCCTCCCTGCTCACTCCACCCCCACCAGAATGGCATCCTTACCCTTTCTCAAACATGGTAAGTGAGAAGGATATTATAATTGCTTTTCCCTTCACCTGAAGTCCTGCTGACTCAGATCTTAATATGGCTCACACTCATTTTATTTAGATGTCTGATGGAAAATCACTCCCACAGAGGCCTTTTCCTGATGACTTTGTCTAAACTAACATGGTCTTCCTCCCCTACTTACATACCTCCAGCCCTTCTATGCCCTGATTCTACTTTAGTGTATTCATAGAAATTTCACCCAACTGAAGTTATATTCCCATTGCTTTTAATAATCTGTTTTCCCCACTAGAATACAAGTTCCATAAGGACAAGAACCTTGTCAACCCTATTCACCACTGTATTCCCAGTGTAATGTCCCAAATACTCATAAATGGTTGCTGAATGAAACAAGATAGAAAGAGAGAGACAGAGATGGGTGGGGGGGGGGTGCGGAGAGGGAAAGAGAGAGGGAGAGCGAGAGGGAGAGAGAAGGGAGGGAAGGAAGGAGGCAGGAAGGCAGGAAAGGAGGGAGGAAGGAAGGAAATCAGTCCATGCAGTCTTATTCCTCTAAGAAAATCCACAGAAGCAAACAACTGACTTGCAGAAAATATCTGGAAAATATAAGTCATACTGAAATTTTCTCACCTAAAGATCACAGATGGATAATTTAAAAACAGACCATTATCATGAGTGTAAGTGTAAACCATCTCTAGGGTAAGATACTTGCCAAATAACATAATTTAACTGATTTACATGTATATAAGAATTTATAGCTTGCAAAGCATTTTCACCTAGATTTGCATTTAACTCTTATAAGACCTTCCTCAAGAAGATGTTGTTATATCTCTTGTATCAATGAAACTGAAGCTCAAAATTTAAATAAGGAGTAGCTTATGGTTAGCAGATAATAAATGGAAAAACAAAAACAGAACTTGAACTCTGATCCTCCGGCTTTGTTCTACTCTAATATGCTACCTCCTTTTAGCAATGACAAATCCTACCTATCATGTGTTGATTTACTTGCTTCAATTTCCAAGGGTGACCTAAACTCGTCTCCATTTTCTCAGGATCTGTGCACAAAAATTCTAGTGCAATAGGCCCCAGGAGGGCCTGAGAGTCTGTGTTAAGTTCCTTAGCTCTATCCAAGATCTATTGTGCTCTACTGTTTCTCAGACTTGACTGTGCATATAAGTCACCCTGGGAGTCTTGTTAAAATGCAGATTCTGATTCAGTTGTTCTTGAGTGTGGCCTGAGTTACCGAATTTCTAACAAGCTTCCAAGCTATCCATCCACAGGATTATACTTAAAGGAGCATATCTAGAGGATATTTATATGGATTTTCAAATTGCAATGTAAGTATCACAAACTGAGTATTTGTGTCCCTCCAAAATCCATATGTTGAAATCTCAGCCCCAGTGTGATAGTATTTGGAAATGGGGCCTTTAGAGGTAATTAGTACCTTTATAAAAAGAGGCCAGTGAGCTAGCGCACTCTCTTTCTACCATGTAAGGATACAAGAAGTTAGCTGTCTGCAACCTGGAAGAGGGTCTTCACCAGAATCCCACCTTGCTGGCCCCCTGATTGCAGACTTCTAGCCTCCAGAACAGAGAAATAAACATGTTGCGTATGCCACCCAGTATATAGTAATTTGTTATAGCAGCCTGAATTAAGACAACAAGTAATTAGCATTGCAAATAATATCAAAAATTTATTTTAATGTAATGGATGTTTGCCATAACTTTCTCCCCTCCAACTACCACCACATCTCAGTTTCCCTGATTTTTTTGGTCCTATTCTCTTAGGGCAAGATACCTGGATGACTCGAACTCATCATTTGTCACTCTGCCTCTACTGTTCCTGGTCTTCTACTTGTTCTAAGGCAAAATATATGGGCCAAAGTAGAGCCTAAGCGATGCCAGGAACTCTGTTGAAAGTTACCATGTACCATTTACCAAGATCATGAGTTGCTACCCAGCTTACAGGTATCAGCTAGCAGGCTACTGTGTACAAATTCAAAACCAGTCATTGAAGGCCACCCAGTGACCTGTTGTAGCCAAAATATACCTCTTTGATTGCCAAATAGTGTTGCAATATGTTGTTACCAAGAATATTTTTCTGCCATGTAATGAAATCCTCAGTGTAGCAATCATTAGGTGGCTCAAAAGTAGAGTGTATCTTACTCATGAGATAACCTCCAAATGTTTACCATCTGTCCTCTAGCTCTCTTTCACATTCGATTTCTGTAAAGGTGTAATTACAGAAGCTGGTTTCCCCAGAAGGTTGCTGAGTATTTTTCAGTGGAGATAAGAACCTCCTTTTTCTAGGTGCAACATAAGAGGGAGTTTGGGGTTTCTGGTTACTTAACCTGTGGTAGTTTCCATCTAAAGAGTCATCCAGTGGTTGAATTCATTTACCCAGGACACCGACTGATTACCGCAAGGAACTGGAGCCAAGGGAAACTAGGTGGCCTCCTATACTAGGTAGAACAGTGCCTCCCCCCACAAATTCTAGCCCATCGGGAACGTGTATGTGTGAATTTATTTTGTAATAAGGCTTTTGAGGATGTAATGAAGTTAAGATGAAGTTATACTACACTAGAGTGGCCCCTAATCCAAAGACTGGTGTCCTTACAAGGAGAAGGAGATTTGGACATGGGAAAATGCCATGTGGTGATAAAAGCAGTAATTGTAGGGATACAGCCTTGAGCCCATGGTCGCCACTAGGACAGAGAGAGAGGCAAGGGAAAAATTCTCCCTCACAGTCTTCAGAAGGAGCAGGCCAGCTGACACCTTGATATTGGACTTAGAGCCTCCAGAACTATGATACAAAAAAAATGGCTGTTGTTTTAAGCCGCCTGGTCTGTGGTCATGTGTTATGGCAGCCCTTGGAAACTAACACACCCCTAAATAAAAATGTGCACAAACCCAGCTGTCAGTTCACTAATGAAGCATGATACTGGGCTCTTATCAATGAGTGATTGAGGATGCAAGAAGCAGCATTAAGAATAGTGGCTTTAGGGGCGCCTGGGTGGCGCAGTCGGTTAAGCGTCCGACTTCAGCCAGGTCACGATCTTGCGGTCTGTGAGTTTGAGCCCCGCGTCAGGCTCTGGGCTGATGGCTCGGAGCCTGAAGCCTGTTTCCGATTCTGTGTCTCCCTCTCTCTCTGCCCCTCCCCCGTTCATGCTCTGTCTCTCTCTCTCTCTCTGTCCCAAAAATAAATAAACGTTGAAAAAAAAATTAAAAAAAAAAAAAAGAATAGTGGCTTTATTCTTAATAAATCTTTATCTAATTCTTAGATAAAGGTAGCCCTAAACCAGCAAAAGAGGAAAACGGGTAGCTGGTTTACACCTAATTTACACCCACATTTATCCCAGTACCTATTTTCTGAGAAGCTGGATACAAGCATTCTATGATAGCCTCTTTCAACTTTTCCAGAGATTTAGTTAGGCTCTTAGGGAAGTCTATCTGCCTGGCTTCATGATCAATCAAGGCATTTCATTTTATTTTTTTTAGTCTCCATGCTAGCTATAAGCACCTACTTTTGTAATAGCACGTATTTTTGTTCAAGCACTTACTTTTATAATAGACGTCTTAGGAAGTTTTATAAGGCTCTAAAGTTCTTTAGGTTGCTGAGCATTTTTAATTGGGATTCTTAATAAGATCAGGATCCCTTTTTGTTCCAAAGCATTCCAAAACCATGTACCACCCCCAAAAGGATATCTTATCTGTATATTTATTAATCTCTAGCTACTAACACACTCTGATGTGCACAATGAGCACTGCCATCTGGTCAGGTTTTACCACTGGCAAGAAGTCATATTCTAGAAGATCTGTTACAGCATATTCTACCTGATATTTTTCTGTTTCAGACGAAAGATATGACCCACGATAGAGAAGATTAAGTTTGTTTTCTCCTCAAGTATTTCTAACAAATATATTTTGACTATATCTAGCTCATGACTAAAAGTTTGGTGTTCATGAATCTCCTCCTCTTTAAGTTATAGAAGAAGAATATAAGAATTCAAAATATTACAATGATAAATGGAAATATGTGCACAGGAAAATAATAGGATTTCATAGGTCGTCAGGCTACTTGTTAGTAAATGTGTGTTTTTCAGCAACAAAGGCTCTGCATCACAAAAGACCATCAGATTTAAAGGAAAGTCTCAGATTAAATTGGTAGAAGCCTCAACTAGTTTAGCTGCTCCCGTTATTGCATTTAGACAAGGTGAGTAGACTTTGCCACTGGATGATCAAGAAAGAGATCATTGATCTCTGATAGTTACTATGAAATTGAATCAGAAGTCCAAAGGCTTATCCATATCTCTCATATACGAACAGAAGGTCTAATGATAGTCAAGGTCAAACCAGAGCAGGTGGTAATAGAAGGGCTAATTTTAAATCTGTTCATGTTTAGAATTCCAGAAATTACCAAGGATTTAGTTAAATCATCTGGGGGCATAACAATTTCAGAAAAGTTGCAGAATCATTGCCTAGAGTAGACAATGAGACTCAAGACATCCACTTGATTGTTTCTTAGTTACTAGCTAGGAAGAGTGTGAACAAGCTAAGGGTCTGTCGGAAATAAGGGATTCACCACCTTGGGATACCACTCTTTGGGAACCTTATGTCCTTTCTGAGCTAAAACAATAAATACCTAGAGGGACCCAGAGTTGACCTTATCTTGAGAACACAACAAACGGTCATTCACATATTAGATAAAATAAATCACAATGAAATGTATGTCCTTGAAGTCCAGATTGATTATGTAAAGTGGAATGGTGCCTCAGCAAATTCTTAGAGCAAACAGCCCAAGTATATTGTTGACTTTCCCAGGAGAAGGGAAAAAAACTATTGACTATTTTGATTTAAGCTTCAGAATCTAAAGGAACATTAAAGAAATTTTCACAGAACACTAATCTACAACTGTAAAATATGCCACCTCAAGAGGCACCAGAGATGAAAAAATGTTTGGGTTTAGCCCAATAGGGAGATAGAGTATTATTATTCTAATAATGTCCTGAGGTTGCATAGAAAGCTTTTAACCTCACCTATTGGGAATTTTAATGGGGACAATCAGAGTGTTACAAGGGCTGTGGAAGGTATGATGAATCCTTTAATTATTATTCTTTCAGCTATTAGTTTTGGTCTTTCTTTAGCTTCTAGTTTAAGAAGGTATGGTGCAAGTTGGGGTAGAGATTTAAATGAATCAATCTGAAACTTGATATGTGCAGCCCCAATAATCCTGCCTATATCTGTGGGACTTTGTGTCCCCCTAAAAGGCTGCATCTCCTTGAGATCTTTAGTCAGGGCTTGATTTAGACATAAAAGTGTTGATAAATCAATATCCAAATTAGATCTGATTGCATTATGAATAGGGTGGTCTTCAGGGGCATTGAGGAAAACATCATCAGAAGTATATTTAATCTGACAATAATATTTGAACAGTAAATTCTTCCCTGTCAAGTTAGCCAGTATGGTATCACAGAGGAGGAAAGAATATTTCTCGGTAAAGGTTCGAGGGTAACAGGTAATGGCTGGGACATGGAAAATGTCTGAAGATTCTTAGATATAACCATGATCTGAGAAGCTCGTTGACTTCAAGGGTGATGTGTAACAGTGGTAGGATTAAGATTGATAAATCTATCAGTATCAATAAAAAAATTTGCAAGTTTGTTTATATTTAGACAAATTTTTTTCCTCTTTGTGAGTTCAAGGGCAAAATGAGAAATTAAGTGCTTGATTCTCCTTCCTTCAGAGCAGGGTCCAAGGTGCCTCAGATCAGTGTGCTGATTCTCAGGTGAGGGTCCTAGACTGCAGAGGTTAGTCTCTGATGGATCCCAGGGGCCCTACGATACTGTTGAATGCCTAATGTCCAAATATCACCAAACTTCGCACCCTCAGAATTCTGCTTGTTCCACTCCCTATAACTGTTGGAGTTCTCCCCTCAGGGTGATGCTTACCGTGAGTTGTTTTTCCATGTAAAATAACATCACAGCAATATCTTTAGACAGTGACTGATGGAAACATAATCTGGTTTTAGAGGGAGAGGGCCAGGATCTGAGTAACCTGATAATCACTTTCCAAATGAGTGAACGTCAATGGGCAATGTCATATCTCTGATTTTTTTTTCTCACCTGTGAAATGAAAATGCTAAAGTATAAGCTTACTGCATAACAGAAGAAACTAAACAAAGTCACACTAAACAAATTTGTTAACTATAGATTACTAAGAAAAATAATTAATGCAAAATTATTAAAAATGATAACCAATGAAGTTAGTGGTAGAAATTTTAGCTTCTCTAAAACTGTAATGAGAAAAAGTATTTTTGTCAATAGACTGCACCACTATCTAACACTTTATATTAATTTTTTATTAGCAGTACACAGATATTTTCAATTTCCAGTGAAGGCATAGGACCCGCCTGGTTCTAAAGTTGTCATTGGCTAATATTTTTGCATTCTTTGTACCATTTCCAGGGTTGTCATTGTTGTTTTCTCCTCTGATATGTGACGCCTTGGAAATTTAGCTATATTCGTCACCATCTTCATTAAAATGAAACTTTATAAATTATAATACTAGTCATTAATAGATATGAGATATTGACAAGTTCAGAGGAAGTGTAGAAAATAATTAAGTATTTCCTTTTAAAACGGAATAATCTCAAAATAGCTACCTAGTATCATTGGGTAGTTTTTTCTTTCCCTTACCCAAAATCCTGTCCCTGCCTCCTGGGTCCATTCTTCCCTCTCTTGGACCTGTAAGGCATTAGAGACTGCTTTGAAGGCAACCTCTTGGGAAGACATGGCCCTGATTTTCCTCCGGTGAATTAAGTATTCAGGTTACCTGAGTGCCCAGTTCCTGCTCATAGTTGCTGCTGGTTTCATTTTCACCTCTGCTCTGCACTTGAAGGCTCCTAAGTGCCTTCTAACAAGCATCTTCACTCACATCCTCACTTGCTACGTGACAGTCTATTCTCCACATCGCAGCCAGCTTATCTTTAAAACACAAATCTGACCGTATCCCTCCTTGCTTAAAGCTCTTCAGTGACTTCCTGATGCAATAAGGCAGTAAAGCCAAGTATCTCTTCCCAGATTACTAATTCTGACATGATCTGGATCCTGCCTGCTTCAGATCTCAACTCCCTATTACCTGTCTCCCTGCTCAGTCTGCTCCATCACGCCCCCTTTTGCTGACTCAAACACAGCAGGTGCAGTCCAATCTGTTTTACATTTGCTTGCCTTCTCCTGAAATGTTCCCCCAGACAAGGGGATCTTTATTAGAATTCAAATCTCTGTTCAAGCATCACCTCTTTAAAGGAGACTCCCTGCTACCTAATTGCTATCACACTAACTACCCTGTTTGCGGCCATCTTATTACTTCCCACCCTGGCTTTTTTCAGTTTACTGATTGGTTCATATGTTTACTTTCTCTCTCCTCACAAGAATATAATCCCACCTGTCTGCTTCACCATTAAATCCTCAGCACCTAGGACAGTGCCTGGAACAGAGTAAGTGCTCGATAAGTATTTATTAAGAGAATAAATACAACCCATATAGATAAAATTCTCAAATATTCTTGAGAGTCATAAATGCAAACTTGACTCTCTAGAGAGAGATACCATGTTTCCACTCTAGAGGGCTTGATATTATAAAGATGATGATTCTCCCCAAATTTAGCTATTAAATTAACACACTCATAGTTCCAATTCTAATCAATGAAAAGATTCTAAATTTTATCGGAAAATAATTGTTAGTGAAAAATAAATTTGCTAGGTAGTCAAAATATTTTTTAAAGGAAAGCAAAATATAAAACAAAGAAACAGCAGGAAGGGGGACTTGCCCACCAGAATAAAATATATAGATGTTTATCCTGAAAAAGAAAAACAAAACTGGAGGCATCATGAGTCCAGCTTTCAAGCTATATTACAAAGCTGTGGTTGTCAAAACAGTATGGTACTGACACAAAAACAGACAAATAGATCAATGGAACAGAGCAGAAAACCCAGAAATGGACCCACAACTATATGGTCAGCTCATCTTGGATGAAGCAGGAAAGAATATCCAATGGAAAAAAAGACAGTCTTTTCAACAATGGTGTTTGGAATACAGAAAAATGTAACTGGGCCACTTTCTTACACCACACACAAAAATAAATCCAAACTGGATGAAAGATCTGAATGTTAGATAGGAGAGTGATGAACCACTGAATTCTACTTCTGAAACCAATATTGCACTATATATTAACTAAAATTTAAATTAAAAAAAAATAAAATAAAAGCCAAAACAAAACAAAACAAAACAAAACCCAAAAGTATATATATAGATGCTTAAAGTACTAGGGATAGAAAAAACCAGAAATTCCAGACAGAGACGTAAGAAATAACTATTGCCTCTATCCTGTTGAAAACAATCAGTAAAATTTCCCTCTTGTAGCTAATAACTTTTATATAACAACAACAACGACAACAACAACAACCCATAGAGTCGAAGTATGAAGTAGGATAACATTTACAAAATGCATTATACTTAAAAGATCACCTCCTTAATATGTCAAAAGCTTTTCAAATTATTAAGAAAAAAGATGAATGCTTTAGCAGAAAACAAGTCTAAAAATTCAAAGCAGCAACTCACTGGAGGAAAAATATAAATGCCGAAAAAATTATTCTCTCTAGCAATTTAACAAATGCACATAAGAACAAGATGAAATTTTTATTATCAGATTGACAAAGGTTAAAAACAAACTACCTAGAGTTAGTGAGCATGTAGGGAAATCAGAATCCCTCATCCACAAGAAAGCATAGAAGAATGTTTTGGTATAGCTCTTAATGGAAGCCATTTTTTCCACTGTGATTCATAGACCTTTAAAATTGGCAACTTTGGACAATTCTCCTTTTAGCAACTTATCGAAAAATTTAACTGGACATAGATATGAGAACGTTTCTTGTTTAGCTGTTTAGAAGATCAAAAAATAAAAGACAGTATAGGGACCCCTGGCTGCCCCAGTTGGTAGAACGTGCAGTTCTTGATCTCGGGGTTATGAATTTGAGCCCCAGGTTGAGATTACTTAAAACTAAAATGTTTAAAAAAATTAGAGACGGTGTAAATGTGTATATCATGTGAGTCTAACTGTGGACTATTATATAGCAATAAAGAATGATTGAGTAGCAGTGTGTCAACATGAAAAGATATTCATAACATATTAAGCGAAAAAAGCATATTCGCAGTTTATAGAGTTCACATTGTTGTAAAATGAATATAAGATATTTATGTTATATTATAAATTATACTATATTATTAGAAAAAAGTCTAAGCACTTACAGAAGGTTAACTATTGTTATCTCTAGTGATTTTTTTCTTTGTGCCTACCTGTATTTTCTACTTGTTATGTAATGAATGTTATTTACATAGTAGAGAAAGTTTGGGAGCTTTTGTGGAGAAGGAGTTAATAACTGATATCTACTTGGCTGCAGATATTGTTTCCAAGCCTATATTTCATGAGCAAAATCTAGATTAAAAATCCAAGTATCTTTTGAGTTAGGAAAAAAAAAAAGTATGCGGTGCCTGGGTGGCTCAGTCAGTTGAGCATCTGACTTCAGGTCAGGTCAAGATCAGGTCATGATCTGGCAGTTTGTGAGTTCAAGCCTCACACTGGTCTTGCTGTTCTCAGAGCATAGCCTGCTTCAGATCTTCTGTCGTCTCTCTCTCTGTCCCTCCCCTGCTTGTGTGCTCTCTCTCTCTCTCTCAAAAATAAATAAAACATTAAAACATTAAAAAAAAGGAAAAAAAAAGGTATTACCCAACACATAATTTCAGTACTCCACCCACATAAGAAACTAGGTTTACAATTATAGCAACCCCTTGTGTTTTCCATTACTACCAAGTAATGCAGCCAATAAAGAAGCTTTGAGAAGCAAAAATTAAGCAATAAAGTGTGACAGATAATGCGATTATTGTATGGTAATGAACTCCAGAGGCATCAAAAGTTTGATATATTGCTGAGTACAACTATTTCCCTCGGGTATAATTAAAATCTGAAAAGCTTGCACCAGAATCACTGATATAAATAGTCCTTCTTGTAGATAAATATGTTTCCAACTGTTGTATGGGTGCTTTAGTTGTATTCAATTATGCTGCAAGATAAAAACATAACTAAAACTGATTCTGAACTAAGGTTTGGGAACAATCAAAGCAGCCCAAATGATTAAACCTAATTCTAATAGCATAACTACACCAGATCAGTAAAAACACCACCACAACAATTACTAACACAGCATAGCTCGGAGATACTTCGGGTTTGGGTCCAGACCACCACCATAAAGAGAATATCACAATAAAGTCAAATGAAATTTTCGGTTTTCTAGTGCACATAAAAGTTATATTTACGCTACGCTGTAGTTTGTTGAATGTGACATAACGTTGAGTCTAAAAAAAAAAAAGGACATGCCTTAATTTAGAAATACTTTATTGTTAAAAATTGCTAACCATCATGTGAGCTTTCAGTGAGTCATAATCTCCGTGCTGGGATAGGGTCTTCCTTTCATGCTGATGGCTACTGACTGATCAAGGTGACTGTGGCAATTTCTTAAACTAAGACAACAGTGACGTCTGCTCATTGAGCGACTCTTCCTTTCATAAACGATTTCTGTGTACCACGCGATGCTGTTTGATAACATTTTACCTGCAATAGAACTTCTTTCAAAATCAGAGTCGTCCCTCTAAATCCCTACTGCTGCTTTATCAACAAAATTTATTCTAAATATTCTACGTCTTTGGCTATCATTTCAGCCACCTTCACAGCATCTTTTTTTTTTTTTAAATACTTTATGTACTAAAAGTGTTTATTTTTGAGAGAGAGCAAGCAAGCAAGGGAGAGGCAGAGAGAGAGGGAGACAGAGTATCTGAAGCAGGCTCTGCGCTGACAGCAGCAAGCCTGGTGCGGAGCTCCAACTCACGAACGATGAGATCATGACCTGAGCCAAAGTTGGACGCTTAGCCAAGGGGAGCCACCAGGCACCCCTTCACAGCATCTCCACCAGGAGGAGACGCCAAGAAACCGCTTTCTTTGCTCATCCATAAGAGGCAACTGCTCATCTATTAAAGTTTTATTATGAAATTGTAGCAAGTCAGTCCCATCTTTATCAGACTCCTCCTCTAATTCTAGTTCTCTTACTATTTCCACCACATCTGCAGTTACTTCCTCCCCTGAAGTCCTGTACCCTTCAAAGTCATCCATGAAGATTGCAATCGACTTCTTCCAAACTCCAGTTCATGTTATTTGACCTCTTCCCATGAATCACGAATATTCTTAATGGCATGTGGAATGGCGAATTCTTTCCGAGGTTTTCACTTTACTACTTTGCCCAGATCTTTCAGAGGAACCACTATCTCTGACGGCTATAGCCTTACAAAATGTATTTCGTAAATAATAAGACTTCAAAGTCTCACGGGCTGCAGAATGGATGTTGTATTAGCGGGCATGAAAACAACATTAATCTGATTGTACATCCCCATCAGAGCTCTTGGGTGACTAGGTTCATTGTCAGTGAGCAGTAATATTTTGAAAGGAATCTTTTTTTTTGAGCAGTAGGTCTCAACACTCGGCTTAAAATATACAGTAAACCATGTTGTAAACAGATGTGCTATCATGCAGGCTTTGTTGTTTCATTAAGAGAGCACAGGCAGAGCAGGTTTAGTGAAATTCTTAAGGGCCCAAGGTTTTCAGAATGGCAAATGAGCATTGGCTTCAACTTGAAGTCACCAGCTGCGTTAGCCCTGAACAGGAGAGTCAGCCTATTCTTGGAAGCTTTAAAACAGGCATTGCCTTCTCTCTAGCTGGGAAAGTCCTAGATGACATCTTCTTCCAATAGAAGGCTGCTTTTGTCTGCATGGAAAATGTGTTGTTTAATTATCTTAGGTAGTCGGGGTGCCTGGGTGGCCCAGTTGGTTAAGCATCCGACTTCAGCTCCAGTCATGATCTCGCAGTCCGTGAGTTTGAGCCCCGCGTCAGGCTCTGTGCTGACAGCTCAGAGCCTGGAGCCTGTTTCAGATTCTGTGTCTCCCTCTCTCTCTGCCCCTCCCCCGTTCATGCTCTGTCTCTCTCTGTATCAAAAATAAATAAACGTTAAAAAAAATTTAAAAAAAATTACCTTATGTAGACCTTCTGGATCGCTTGCTGCAACTTCTACATCAGCACTGGCTGCTTCACCTTACCCTTTTATGCTATGGAGACAGCTTCTTTCCTTAAACTTCAGAATTCAACCTCTGCTGGCTTCTGACTTTTCTTGTACAGCTTCCTCACCTCTCTCAGCCTGCATAGAATTGAAGAGAGGTAGTGCTTTGCTCCGGATTAGACTTTGGCTGAAGGGAATCTGTGGCTGGTTTGATCTTCTCTTCAGACCATTCAAACGTTCTCCATATCAGCCATAAATCTGTTGTACTTTCTTAGCATTTATGTATTCACAACTTGGCTGTTTCGTACAAAAGGCCTAGCTCTCAGCCTATCTTGGGTTTTGACATACCTTCCTCACTAAGGTTAATCATTTCCAGCTTTTGATGTAACACGAGAGATGTGTGTCTCTTCCTTTTTCTTGAACACCTGGCGGCCACTGTAGGGTTATTCATTGGCCTAATTTCAATATTGTTATGTCTCAGGGAGTAGGGAGGCCCAAGGAGAGGGAGAGAGATGGGGGAGTGGCTAGTCAGTAACGCAGTCAGAAGACGCACAACACTTATCAACTAAGTTTGCCATCTGACATCATTTGTAGTGCCCCCAAACAATCTCACTACTGACATCAAAGATCACTGATCACAGCTCACCATAACAAACATAATAATAATGAAAAAGTTTGAAATATTGTGAGAATTATCAAAATGTGACACAGAGACATGCACTGAGTAAATACTGTTGGAAAAATGGTGCTAGTAGACAGACTTGATTGACACAGAGTTGCCACAAACCTTCAATTTATAAACAACATAATTTCTGAGAAGCACAATAAGATGAAGTATGTCTATACAATTACAAATATCACAGTATCGATAATAGCAAAAGACTTCTAAATATCTGTCGGGACAGATAATCGCCTATGTCCTATAGACCTAGAAAATAAGCCCATTAGATATTGAACATTTTATTATTTCAAACAGAATGGATTCACCAAGCAGAAATTAAATCTGAAATTCCGAGCCTATTCAACCTTATGTGGATCCTAATTGGAATGCTCTGTTAAAAAACATCAAGACAGAATCAATGAAAAGTAAAAACCAGGCATTTGATATTAGCTGATTTTTAACTTTTAAAGTTGGTAAGGGAACCGTGGTTACACTTTTTCGAGTCCTTATCCTTAAGAGATATATTTTAGGGGCACCTGGGTGGCTCAGTCGGTTGAGCATCTGACTTCAGCTCAGGTCATAATCTCACAGTTCTTGAGTTCGAGCCCCAAGTAGGGCTCTGTGCTAACAGCTCAGAGCCTGGAGCCTGCTTCGGATTCTGTGTCTCCTCCCTCTCTGTCCCTCCCCCTATTCATGCTCTGACTCTCTCTCTCTCTCTCTCTCTCTCTCTCTCAAAATTAAATAAACATTAAAAAAATTAAAACAAAAACATGTTTAAGAGATACATTCTGAAACATTCAGGATAAATGATATGTCGTCTGGGATTTGCTTCAAAATAATCCAGTCGGGGTGGGAGGTGACAGATGCAACAAGACTGTTGAAGCAGGTGTCAAACTCAAAAATAAAATAGCCAGTTATTTTACTTGGAAATAACAGAAATTGCAATTCGAGACAAGCAAACTATGACAAACCAGAGGCAAGTCCGAAGAGACAAAAGGAAGGTCAGCTTTTTTTAGGTTAAGAAGAAATTAGGGAGGGTTGTTTTCAACAAAAGCTCATTGGAGAAGAACTACGGCTTGAGGCTATGGCAGGTTCTCACTGGCTGCAAGGGGCAGCTGGTGCATTATTGCCAGGCAGGAGGGACCTTCCTTCTTTTTCTTAAGAGCAGAAAATAAATTCCTATATGAAAAATGAGGGTCCTTGGGTGGCTCAGTCAGTTAAGTATCTGACTCTTGATCTTGGCTCAGGGCATGATCTCACAGTTCGTGGGTTCAAGCCCCACATCTGTGCTGTTAGCACAGAGCCTGCCTGGGATTCTGTGTCTCCCTCTCTCTGCCCTTCCTCCACTCAGTCTCTGTCTCTCTCTCTCAAAATAAATAAACTTTTTTAAAAACTCCTATATGAAAACTGTCCTCTCTTATTAAGATAATTTGCAGCTTTCTCCTTCCTCCTGATTATCCAGGATGCAGTGAGTGGTATATGGGTGAGAGGTCCCCCTTCAGGGCATCCCAACTCCAGGTGAAATGAGATTTTTAAATTTATTTTCACAAGTGTGATGATCACATGTGGGTTCATTATACTATTCTTTTCATTTTTTGAATGTCTGAAATTTTTCATCAGAATTGTTTTTAAAAACATATTTGCTTCAAAAAGAGTTCCTATATACTAACCATTCTGCTTTACTGTATATTGTATACCATTTGATGAAAGAAGTCACTAGAAGGTAAAGTCATTTTCAAAAAATTAGCTTAGTTGGTGATGCATAAAATCTCATTTGGTTCAATAAGAGTTGTACATTTTTGAAAAGGGGGCAATAATGATCATCAAAATATAAAATCAAATGAGTGTAAACCATTGAGATGAAAGCAAATTAAAGTATAGAACTTTGAGTGTGAGTCAGATTTTAGTATTCTGGAGTTGTGATCATCACCAAAATGGTGGATGGACAGTTGGGGAAAGCATCCTATTTGAACTGAATTGAGATAATTGCTGAAAGTAGTGATTTGTAAAAAATCAAATTTCTTGGGAAGGGCAAGTATTATGAAATAAAAGGAGTCTTAGCAGCTGTTTATCAATGAAGTGGAAATAATTCTATTGACCATTTAAAATAAATAAAAGGGAAAGATGGAGAAATAAACAAATCAATTTGCTTTCAGATACAATTTGAAAGATTGCCAAACCTCACACTTTCTCTCTTTAACTGGTAATTAGATTTTCTCAACATTCTGTTTCTCTTCTGATTTTCAGATGTCTTCTTAAGATCCCTACATGAGTACAAACAAAATCAGCTTGTTCAATTGTCCATAGTAGGTCTATGTGTAGAGAAGGCCAAATGGAGTGTCACCTGATGACTGTTCAGCTCCAGATATTCACACCTTCATCTATGTATTCTTGCCTTTATTCTCTTAACTATTTGTTGCTTTTCCTCTATGTGTATGAGCCTGTGCAAGTCACTAGGAATCTAATTGGGCAGAAAATACTGACATTTGGCAATAATATCGGAGGTCATGAGCCTCAGGTTCCACATAAAGTCACCAAAAGCCAGTTGACTAAAGTAATCATGCATGACCTTATGCATCAAATCTGGCAATTCACTAGTTTACTACACTTTAAAATATATATATTGTAAAGTTCACAGAAATTCACATTGGATGGCTTGGCACCCTCTTCCCTGCGCTAAAATCTCTTCTTCTCTCTAATTGTTCTTTATTCTCCATTGTCTTCTCTCTTTCACCTCCCTCTTTCTCTAAACATCTCCTCTCTCTGACCTTCAGTCTCCTCTTCTCTCAGACACCCAGTTTCCCTGAATCTGCTCCTCAGTTCCTCTAGTCCCCAAGCAGGCAGCTCAGAGAGTTGTTTCTCAGCTCTTTGTCCACATTCTTCAACATAAAGTCCCCACTGCATCTCCAATCCTCCACACGGAGCAGTAGAAGCTGAGCAAGAGACGGATCAAATATTTAAATGTGGTTATGAAAACCTATCAACTAGAACATTTTTTTAAGTTTATTTATTTATTTTGAGAGAGAGAGAGAGAGAGCACAAGCAGGGCAGGGTCAGAGAGAGGGAGAGACAGAATCCCAAGCAGGCTCAGCACCATCAGCTCAGAGAGTCCCATGCGGGGCTCAAATTCACAAACTGCGAGATTGTGACCTAAGCCGACATCAAGAGTTGGTCACCTAAGTAACTGTGCCACCCAGGTGCCCCTATCAACTAGAACATTTTAAAAAATTCTCAAAAGAAACTATCTGAAAACAATTTTATTCTACAGAAATATCTCTAAAGTTTATGAATATGTTTCTTAAAGTACAAGAAACAAGTGTTTTGAAATCAGTAAATTTAGAAAATTGGCCCTAGGGTAAAATGATTCTTTGATGAATTGGCATTTGCAAATTTGGCTTTCGTTCAAATGTCATCAGGCAAATCACATTGCCTCCAAGTCTGAGAGAGACACTCAAGAGAGCCATGCAGGTGACATAAAATACATGTCCAGAACGAGAGTCACTTGACTTTCCCCAAGGGCTCCAGGCCCACCTTAGGCTCTGGGACAAGGGTAAAATGAACCTGCTCATTCAGAGCTAAACTGACTTGGCAAACCCTATGTGTGGATATAATAACCAGGTTCCTGCATGGAACCTTCTTCCTTTTCTTTTTATTGAGGTATAGTTGACATATAACATTACATTAATTTCAGGTATATAACGTAACAATTTGGTATTTGTATTTATTGCGAAATAATCACCACAATAAGTCTAGTTAACACCTATCACCATACATAGCTACGCATTTTTTATGTGTATGTTGAGAATTTTTAAGATTTATTCTCTCACCAACTTTCAAATACTGCAATATGGTATTATTAACTACAGTCTGTACATTACACACCCATGATTTATTTATTTTATAACTAGAAGTTTGTACGAATTTGTTTATGGTAAAAGCAAGGCTCGTCTCTGGAGACTGAAAAGCTTTAATCAATCAATATAGAGCAACATTTCTCAAAACATGTTCTGCTAAATATTGTCTCTATTAGATGTTCTGCCAAAAAATCAGTTTAATCTTAAATAAGTTGGGGGGAATGTCAAACACAGTGTCCTTTATTGATGATGCATAATGCACATTAGTATATTAAATTCTTACAATACACTATGAAAAAAAATGAAATCTTGTCTTATTGTGATTTTTGTTGTGGTGGTGGTGATTTGATTCCTCTCTCTTTGATTTATTTAAATAACTCATTACTATTTAGAGGTCATTTAGGACATGCCCTGCCATTTTGACACTGTGGGGGTTAGTTTCATGCTGTTTTTTATTCTAAAGTTCCTTCAAGGAGGGCCTTTGCTTGGCAGGGTATGGGGAAGGGAGGCATGGAGGGAATTAGCCACACAAAGCTGTGGTGAATGAGTATATCATCGAAAATAATCAGAGCTGTACTACAAACTAACAAGTGAAATCCCCCAAGTGATGTGATCAAAAATGCTAAAATTAACAAATTATAATTGATGCTGTGATAGCTGTAGGCAGCTCAGGGTAAACCATCGGCATAATAAGGTGCTAATCCCATATAAGGCCTGAAAACCCCGATATTGAGACTTGCATTGAATAAGTTAAGCAGAATTAAGGCCAAAAAGTCATAATAAAAAAATAATGTAAGTGAGATTGTCACTTTCTCCAGGGGCCGATGAAGACCTGGAGTAAAAATAAGTTAGGTTTGATCTCCTTGCCCTGCTGTTTATACAACTCAACCCAGACAGAAATCCTGCTGACAGATTCAGGGCACACCTTCCAGCAGTTATAAGTGGCAAGTGCTCCACTAGCATTGTTCCCCGATTCATTCCAAATACTTATGACTTCCATGACCTCGCTCTGTCTACACCTTCCCAAAGAATTCCAAGACACCTATAGCAGAAAGGCAGTCCCAATCGCAGTTATTACTTCCCACTGCCTCCTGTATCTAATCAAAAGTATTCTGGATTTTCACCAAGTTTCCTTTATTACTTCTTGATTTTTTTTTCTACCTCTACCCACTTTTCTCTGCCCCTCGGTTCTGAAAGATTTAATTCCTATGTTGTAGTAGGTTTTACCCAAATGACTCAGAGCGATGAATAAGTAAATATATAAACAGAAATAAATAAAGGAATAACTAAATAACTAAATAACATTAAATGTAATGTTTAATTCTTGGCACTTCTACTGAGTATACGTTTGTCACTTTTGACTTAGTAGTCCAATTTCTCGAACCCCTATTGTGTCCATTGTTTTAAACTGTAAAACCTTAAATGAGGAAATAAAAAAGAAGCGAATGCCTTACTCTCACAACAATTCTTTCTATTGCTTTCTTAAATTCAGGCTCAAATCATATCAACATAGAGTATATTTGAGCTCTACGGCATTTTATTCCCATGTTCTTTATGTTTGGGGGTTCCCAATAACCTCATATAATACATAATCACCTTATTGTTTTGCATCATGAAAATGTTTTTTACGGGTATGAAATCCTCTTATTTATGTACCCAAAAAGGAAAACTAGAAGCTATAGATGTTCAATTGTGAGAGATGCAGTCCGAGTATGCTGAAATACCTAAATAAATCTTTAAGTGGCTCATAAATAATTGAATAAACCAACCAGCTAGCTCAATTATACCAAAAAATGATTGCTTAGTACCCTATGTTATATCATTTGTGGTAAGAAGCATTTGAAGTTAAATATAAATTTAAACTCCCTTACCACTGCTTATGGTTTCCAAAAAGGCCTGTCTGGTAAGGTGAAACTTTCCATGCTTGGTCTCAGCCCAAAGGGGAAACACTGATGGGGAGTTGAAGAAAATGCTCGACAAAGACTAATGATTTATGAAAGGTAAAAAATGTTTTTTTTTAATTTTACCACAAAGAAATTATTTTGAGAATACATAGTTAATCTAAAATATGTGTGTTAAAACCTCTACACGAATTTGTTACCTGGTAAGGAAAGTTATCAAATAATTTGAGGAAATTTATTTCACTCTAAGATAAAAAATTTACATTGGTGTATACTCAGAATAAGGATATCAACTACATTTAGAAATGTATACATTTACACACCTGACAAATTCTCAAAAGCTTATACATACACAAAACTTTGCTATCAAACAGTAAAATGTATTTTTGGTTTTCCCTAAATTTGCTTGGGTTTTATTTACCAATCTCCACCTTAAGTAGGTGGTAAGAAAGCACAACTACTTTGAGAGTGATTCTTGACATCTTATTTGTGACCCAGAGTTTGTTGTGACAAAGTACCTTCAGATCTTCTAATTCCTAAGTATATCTCACCTCCTTCATGAAGTCTTCCCAGATTAACTTCACCTGAGAGTGCATGCCATTCATCCTTAAGTATTCTTTCATGAAGTAACCCTTAGCAATATGTTGTGTCCCTCCTTTCAGCTTTAGAACTCAAAAGCCCGGGATTTAGATCTATTATTAATTTTGTTTCTTCCCGAGACTCCTAGTCCAGGAGAGTGATCTTGACAGATACATGCTAAGTACATTCACTCCATCTTTCTCCTCACCGAGTTTAGAAAAAACTGCCATCCGACCACAGACAACAACCCCACATCTATTATACCAGCAATACTATAACTGAACTAGGAAAATGAAACAGAAAGGGAAACAAGATTTAATGATTCTATTTAGAGTGTGATAGTAGTTATCTTCAAATACACGAAATCTACTTACAAAAAGATTCAAAATTATTTAGCGTGTTCCAAAAAGTTGCATTATTTCACTTTAAAGAAGAATTTCTGAATGACTTGAGAAGTCAAGAAAAATGGAATGAGTTGCATTAAGAAAGAGTAAATTCTCTCAATACTGGAAGACTTCAGACTGAAACTGGATTCCCAATCAAGATATTGTGGAAGGAACCCAAGCCTTAGATAGAGAGTTGGACCACGTGTGTCACCTCTAAGGCAACTTCAGACACTGAGGTTCTCGGCGGGTTCACTAATTTTCTAGACATCTTTGCTAATTTATTTCAGGCTTCTGGTACTGAGGCAATTGCCAACACCTAAAATTCTTTTGAAGAAAAAGCTAAATCGTCAACAGACCATTCTTATCTCTTCTTTAAAATGCTCTTTAAAAATGTTTTAAAAACCTTCATTGTAACGAGCCACGAAAACCTTTTGGTGAAGAGCTTTTACTGGAAAGATAAGTACTCAGAAAGAAGATAATTGCACCAGGAAATCAGAATTTTTCCTCAGTAAGGTAACATTTTTTTAAAAATCAATCTAACATGGCCAATTAATGTGTCAGAGAATAATATGCCTTCAGAGAGATAAATACTTGAGCCTCCTTCCCCTTGAAATAAATGACATCCTAATGCTCACAGAAGATCCTTGGGAAATTTTTCTCTGACACTAAAACAAATATATGCAATTCATCATCAGAGAATTAGGAGTGAGCACTCAGCTACTTGGTTTACTTCCACTGTGATGCAGCAGATTTTGGTACCCCCGGTGGCAAGATTCTAAAACATGGAGGCTGTTCCTCTCCAGAGCCACACCCTCTATATACTCGGTTGGGAAAAGGGGAAAAGGTTCTTTCCTCTGCTCTCAGCCCCACCATCTTTTCTTCCCATCTCTCTCTTCTTTGGCTTTCTCAACTCAAAATAAATTAGTAGAATCAGCTAAGAGCATGTGATGGTACAAGAGGGGTATTTAGAAAAGGAATACCAGTTTGAAACAAGCCATTCAGCCATCAAGTTTCACCTGCATTCTCGAGATCTTCAATGCAGTAAAATGTGTGCTCCTTTTAGACCACAGCTCATGACATTTTTTTTTTTTACCCGAAAACTATCCCTGATAAAGGTCACTTAATCTCCAACCTGCTAGCACTATTTTTAATACCTTTCCTTATTACTCCTCAGTGCATTCAAATAATCACATAAGCATTCCATTTATCTGTGCCAGAGCTGGCTCACTTAACAGTTACAGATCTGCCAAATCTGATGCTGGTCTGGGGGCAGTGCTTTGTTAAGATATTTTTTGTGTTATTATTATTTCAATGTCTCCATTTTCACCAAACGTCCCACCAATCCCAGATGCCTTACATATGCTAACCTTCGCACCTTTAGATTACCTGTCTGGCCCCTGTAGGCATTTGAATTTGCATCTCTGAATTTTATGCAAAAGTACTTCCCTAATGACCTTTAGGTTTGTATGTCTATCATACGGCAAATTGAAGGTAGGATATGTCTCATATCTACTGCACCTTTCCTAACATCTAAAACAGTGTAGGCATTGAGTATTGTACAGATTTGGCAAACACTTGATATTTGAGAAAAAAATGATTATCAGAAAGTCTGTTTCTTAGAATCTCTTATGCGTGTGTGCAGGAGAGTCAAAATATGACTTTATTCTGCCTCCATACTAAATAAAACTCCTGTTCCTTATTATGGCCTAATAGGTGGAAACATTTTTTTATAAACAGGTTTAAAATTTTTATTTTATTTTTTACAGAGGGCAAGGATTGGTGGAAGAAAGAATATGACTTTGTTAAGCCTAAAAAAAGCCCTTTTTTTTTTTTTTTTTTTTTTTTCATCTAACTGGGTCCTGGGCTTGATTATAAACTCCCTGGAGGAGAATGCTGTGGCCATTTGACATTCTGGGCACACACAGGAAGAGATATTTTAATGAGGAGAGCTACTTTTTTTCTTTTCTCAGTGTCCAGAGAAATCTCATGGAAATAGAGTGTCTATTTAAATAAATATGATTTCAAATCTGTCATATGAATTTGGATATGCTACTCCCTGAGCAAGATCTAGCTTGAATTGAACCGTTCTTAAGTAAAATTTTGAAAATGGAAGGCTGAAGATTTAGAATAGGCCCAAGAGTCAAAACAGGGACAACATAGAAACACAAAGAGGTCTGCCAAGTATATGAGGGTGGATTTCAGACAACAAAAAAATATAATTGGAAATTTTCTTCACAAGTATAATTCCCTATTTTTGGCACATTTCCCCACTTCCTTTTTCTTCCTTTCCAGGTTTCCTGTCCCTGTTCTTTTCTATAGGCTCCTCCAACACCTCCTCACCATCCTATTGTGTCTGTGGCTCGCCTGGATGCTCCATTTTTCTAAATGACTCCACCATTCACGTCCCTGTTCTCACAAACACCCACACTGCTACCCTGCTGTCATGACTGCTTCCAGTTACAATGCACACATATCAGATACCAGTCCACAGAAACGATTTCAGGTACAGCATTCAGCCAGCACATTAAAAAACAACAGAAACAAGCACATGGTTGGGAACTTTTATTGAAGGGTAAAACATTTGTGCAACTACGTCCCATAGAAATGAGTGGGTTTTAGAAGGCCATTTCTTCTCTCACAGAAACTCAGATGTTCTTAATTCTTTTCCTCTCAGCACATTGGATAGCATGCCTCTTTCATTTATGTACTCAACTCCCAGGCAAGAGGCTAAATCAGACTTCCAGGGCCAGGCTGTCTCCAAACTTGCTTTTCTTTTCTTTAGTCTTATCTTCCATTGGCACATGGGCATTTTTTTAGTGTTTCAGGTAACACTGCTTTTATTTAGTTGCCATGTATTTTGTAAGGTTACACACAATTCCTCTTGATAACTTCTGCAGTTTTCATTGTGAAAACTTAGCATCCACAGTCAATGACTAACTTTTTAGAGAAATGTATGGCCCATCTGTCATCACACAAAAGTGGAGTTGACCACATGTCCTTTGAGAGTTTTCAAACAACTCCCAGAGCAAGTACCATGACCCTTTCTCTGCCTGATTGAATTCTATCAATAGCCTTTCTTGCGGCCAAGGAATGATATGGAACCTGATTAGAAATTATGAAAACAGTGTGTTTAACAATTCTTAAAACACCCTCAAAAGAGAAGCACTGTTTAATCCATTGTGTAGATAGCTGGAGACACAAAAAATCTAGTTACTCAAGTGACTATCTTTCTTGACTTATGGTTTCCTACCATCTCATCAGTCAAATGTCTGAAGAGAGCTGATGTCATATTTTTAAGTGGCCTGAAATACCAAAATGATCATTTTTCAAAGGGCTGTTTCTTCATTTAGATACAATGTCCAGGAGTCACGAAGGGCTCTCTCATTACTACTAGAGAGCACTCCTTTCCAAACCACTGTTAAGGAAAAGATTATTCATGAGAAACTTCTCATACTTTATTTAAAGTTTTCATGGGATTATGAATAACTTTATTTTTCTTTTTTAAAAATAGTCCCAGTATCTCTTATCGTACTGCAAATTGAAGGTAGGAGGGACAGAGAAAGAGAATCCCAAGCAGGCTCCATGCTCCTTGCAGAGCCTGACACGTAGTGGAACTCACGAACCGTAAGATCATGACCTGAGCTGAAATCAAGGGTCAGTCACTTAACCAACTGAGCCACCCAGGTGCCCTGAGTTATGAATAACTTTAAAACAAGAATGCTTCAAAAGAACACATTCCTGTTTAACTCTAATCAACTAGGAAGAAACTGTACTGAAATATTTCTTGCTATTTCATCCATTTTGATGCGATGAAATTTGCTGACAAGTATATGAGCTTAGGAGTTCAAATTCAGAATCCAGCTACCTACCATGCAATCTGGGACAACTTACTTAACTTCTACAGCCTGCTTTTCTTTGTCTGTAGGCTGGAGATAATAAAACCAACTTTCTAGATTGGCTAAGAAGATTAAATAAGATAATACATGCAAAGCAGCAATCACAGTGCCTGATAGAGCATGCATTAACAGGTGGAATTAACATTACCGATTTAAATCAAAACATTGCTTCGTGGGGCGCCTGGGTGGCGCAGTCGGTTAGGCGTCCGACTTCAGCCAGGTCACGATCTCGCGGTCTGGGAGTTCGAGCCCCGCGTCAGGCTCTGGGCTGATGGCTCGGAGCCTGGAGCCTGTTTCTGATTCTGTGTCTCCCTCTCTCTCTGCCCCTCCCCTGTTCATGCTCTGTCTCTCTCTGTCCCAAAAATAAATAAACATTGAAAAAAAAAATTTTTTTTTAAATAAAAAAAAAAAAAAAAAACATTGCTTCATTATAGTGATTTAGGTTGGACTTTCAAAACTGTGAGATACTTATGAGAGAATAATTTTAAGGACTCTAGATTAGGTCTATCAATTTATTCATAGACTTCTTTATATCAATTTATTCATAGACTTCTATATATCACCATTATTATGACGTTCATGTAAAAAATGTGTAAAATAAAAACAAAACTACTTATGTAAACCTTAAATCAAATAGTTTGGTATTAGAAGGGACCATACAGAAAAAATATATATTCAGTTATTCGAGTTAAATGTCATTGTCAAGCAGGTGCACCAGCAGCAGTCCCTGCCCTGAGATGAAGAATATGCAAGGGATTTATTAGGGAAGCACTCTCAGAAGGAACCAGTAACAGACAGGGGAGGCTGGATAGGAAGGAAAAGAAGCGAAGCAAGGAACCACCTCAGGCCAAATCCCAGTCTTCCTGAATCCCTTAGGGGAATTCTTGAGTACAAATTGTGTACAGGGTTGGGTTTATCCTTGCTCAAGGCAAGAGAGCTGGGCTTGGCACCCTTTAGTCTTTGGCAATGGGCTGCAGACTGTGGGTTGGAAGAGTGGAGAATGTAAACTCCAAACACTTCAGACTCTGGGGCAAGTAGACCAAGCAGCTCCCGTAGGCCAAGGGCAGTGCTCCAGAGAGAGTGATAGGTGGGCTGTAAAAACCCCAACCACACAGAAGTGAGAGGGGAGTGGGGGGCTGGGGAAGGTAGGAGGAGGGAGCACACAGGAACAGTACGAGGGATAAGGGGATCTAAGAGAATCTGAGCGGAGCACTGACAGTGTCCACTACTGTTAACACATCTTACAATGCGCGAATAAACCCAACTTCGTAAGAGAACCTATTTGCAAATTCATGTGATTGTTTAGAAATCAAATAACAAAATAAACTAGCATATGTTTCCTAGCTGCCTGCTTTGCGGTCTTTCAGGAGTGTCCTCACATAAAGAAAAGCCTGAGGGGCACCCGGGTGGCTCCGTCGGTTAAGCATCCAGCTCTTGATTTCAGCTCTTGTCCTGATCTCAAGATTCCTGAGTTAGAGTCCCGTATCAGGCTCTATGCTGATAGTGCAGAGCCTGTTTGGGATTCTCTCTCTCCCTCTCTCTGCCCCTCCCCCATTTTCTCTCTCTCTCTCAAAATAAATAAAACTTAAAAAAAAAAACAAACAAACAAAAGGCTGATCCATTCCTCTGGATTCCATGTTCTATCTTATTCCTTTATCCCCTTCTTCCCAGACACAGTGATATTTGTTAGAGCAGCAAAATGCAACTCTGATCATTTTGTTTCTACACTTAAAATATTAGAATTTTCAGTCACTCCCATCCTCTAATGTCCAGACACACTATGTTCTGTAAGGCCCTCATGGTTGAGCTTCTGTCTACACCTCCAGCTTCATCAGCACAGCTCCCTATGTCCCATTTCCAGCTGTATACTACAGAAATTCCCCAAACATACCTCTTCTCACACTGCTCCTTCTGATCATACTCTCTGCCTTCCCTCATTGACCTGAACTTTTTATTTTATGACTTACTTTAAGGTAATGTCCTTAATGTATTTCTGTTATAAAGTGAATAGCAACTTTACACTTATTTCGTTTACATATCTGTGTCCTCTTTCCTCTCAACTCTCTAGTCTGTACTTTCTTCCAAGTTGGGGAATTAGTCATTTATTTTTGCATTCCACATGTCTAGCACAGTGTTGACATTTCATAGATGCTCAATAAATTTTTATTGAATTAATGAATTAGAACCAACTTAGAGTGCTAGATCTGTTACACAAACCATTTGATCAACATGTGACAGATGTTACCTCCATAGACCTAGCAACCTCTAGATTCCATCCTCTTAGTTTAGAAATATCCCTGTCCTTGCCAACAGACACATTAAAAAATGCTCAATAGTATGCATCATCAGGGAAATGCAGATCAAAACTATAATGAGGTATCACTTCACACTTGTCAGAATGGCTACAATTAAAAACACAAGAAACAACAAGTGTTGGTGAGGATGTGGAGAAAAAGGAACCCTCTTGCGCTGTTGGGTGGGAATGCAAAGTGGTGCAGCCATAGTGGAAAACAATATGGATGTTCTTTAAAAATTGAAAATAGAACTACTCTTATGATCCAGTAATCACACTACTGGGAATTTACAAATAAAACCTACAAAAACACTAATTCAAAGGGATACACGCACTCATATGTTTATCGCAGTGTTGTTTACAACAGCCAGACTATGGAAGCAGCCCAAGTGTCCATCCATAGATGAATGGATAAAGATAAGGCGGTGTATGTACAATGGAATATTATTCAGGCATAGAAAACAATGAAATCTTACCATTTGTAACAACATGGATGGAGCTGGAAAGTATAATGCTAAGTGAAATAAGTCAGAAAAACACAAATACCATAGGATCTCTCTCACTCATATGCGGAATCTAAGAAGCAAAATAAATGAACAAAAGAGAAAAAGGAAAAAGAGACAAACCAAAAAACAGACTCTTAACTATAGAGAACAATCTAATGATTACCAGAGGGGAGTTGGATGGGGAATGGGGATTAAAGAGTACATTTATGGATGATGAAAAAATTAATCAATTAAATGATAAAAAAAACAAATAGCCCTCTTTTTTTTTTTTTTTTTTTTTTTTTTTGAGACGGAAAGAGAGGAATGCACACAGGGAAGGGGCAGAGAGAGGGGGAGAGAGAGAGATAATCCTCAAACTCAAGAACCTCACGAACCACGAGCTCATGTCCTGAGCTGAGGTTGGATGATTAACCAACTGAGCCACCCAGGCACCCCAATATCTCTGTCCTTTTAAGGGAGCATTTCCACGCAGAGTACTATGCTAAACATTTAATATAAATTTAGCTTTCATCTCTCAATGAATGAATTCTTTCTCCAAAAGTTTCCTCAGGAGTTTTAGACGACAATTCCTGATGAGAGAACTAAGCGATTTTTGATAAACATTTCTATAGCGTGAGGTAAACAACTCTACATAATCAATCCTTTTGTAAAAATTTTTTTAAATTATTTATTTTTGAGAGAGAGAGAGAGCGTGTGCGTGAGCTGGGAAGGGGCAAAGAGAGAGGGGGACAGAGGATCCAAAGTGGGCTCTGTGCTAACAATGGCAAGCCCGATGTGGGGCTCAAACCCACGAGCCATGAAATAATGACCCAAGCTGAAGTTGGATGCTCAACTCATTGAGCCACCCAGGAGCCCCTCTCATAATTAATTCTAAGCCACAGTTTCTTCTCAGCAAACAACAAATGCTAGAACTGCCACTTTAAAAAGAATGACATGGTTCTACATTCTTTTTCTGTTATGGACATTAGTAGCCTGATTCCTCAGACACTAAATACTTATTGTGATAAAATTTATGAAAGTAGATTTCTTTTTAAAAAATCCATATAATCCATCCACCTAGTTAAACACTAAGATGTGTCTACATGTGACTTAAAGTAACTCTCATTAAAGAGTTGGGTTCCCAGATGGTTAGATCCCTGTCTTGGCCATGAGTGTCCCTGGTGCCCAGCACTGGGCTTTGACCCCAAATGCCCATTGGTTGAGTGGACAGATAAATTAATGAGAGCCATAAGAGAAAAGTCAAAAATACCAATCATAACATGTTTCTTCAATAATTTTCTTTAGTTGAGAAATTAGAACAGAGAGTATCTCTGTAATTCCTTTTAGTTAAGTGGTCCTAATTTTGCTGAAAATACTTGCATATTAGCAGCAGAACTCTAATGTAGTTGCGATGGAGTGGGGGGAATGAGAATCAATCTCACTCACGTTATGATCCAGATCCAGGCCTGGTAATAAGCTCATTTTCAAGGAAAGGAATAACTTTGTTTTAACTAAGTTCCCATTAGACCTTAACTCTTTTTTATTTCTCCCATGTTTTATTTTGAAAAGTTTCAAACCTACAAAGATGTTGAAATAGTATAATGAACACTCATATATGGTCCACCTAGAGTTACCAATTTTCAGCATATTGGTAGTTTTGCTTTATTTCTCTCTCAAATATCTGTGCAACGTATATATACATACACACACACACACACATACATATCTTATATATTTCAATTTTTTCTCAACCATTTGAAAACAAGTTACAAACATGATAATCCACCTTAAATACCTCAATAATTTCCTCTCCTAAGAGCAAGGATATTCTCCTTCACAACCACAGTATGATTATCACCCTAAATAAATGCAAGACTACACAATAATTTTTTTTTAACATTTTTATTTATTTTTAAGTGAGAGAGACAGCATGAGTGGGGGAGGGGCAGAGAGAGAGAGGAAGACACAGAATCTGAAGCCGACTCCCGTCTCTGGAGCTGTCAGCACAGAGCCAGACGCGGGGCTCGAACTCATGAACCATGGCATCATGATCTGAGCTGAAGTCAGACAACCAACTGAGCCACCCAGGCACCCCCACAATAATTCTAAAATACAAGTCCACATTCAAATTTCCCCAATTGTCATCAAAATCTTTATAGCTGTGCTGTGTGTATGTATGTACAGGCGTGTGTCAGTGGTATCCACAATCCAACCAAGGAATACACCTTACTTTTGGCTGCCAGGTCTCTTTATAGAGACTTCTTTAACCTAGGATACACCACCCTCTCCCCGCCCCCCGCCTCGTCTAGTATGGTCTTTCATGACATTGATATTTTTGAAGAATTCAACTGTCTTGCAGATGTTAAGCATTTTACAATCTGGATTTTTCTGATTCTTACCTCATGATTGTATTCAAGTCTCACATTTCTTGAAAAAGTACTATATGGGTGATGGTATCTACTTTCCATGGCATCACAGGAGACACATAAAGTGAGTTTGTCCCATCATTGGTGACTGTACATTTGATCTCTTCTTTAACATGATATCTGCCAGATTTATCCATGGTAAAGGTAACTTTTTCCTGTTTATATTTAATACATAATCTGTAGGTAATAACTCAAGACTACGTAACTACCTTGTTTGCTCACAAATGCTTACCTAACAAGTTTCATATCCATTGATAATCCTCGCCCGAGTTGGTTATACAGGGGCTGTAGTCATTTCTTTTCAATTCTATTATTCCTTTTGCATTTATAAACCACTGCTGTTCTGTACAGAACTTTAAAAAAATATCCTTATGTATTCACACATTCGTTGTTGTTTTTTTTTTTTTTTTTTAATGTTTATTTATTTTTGAGACCTAGAGAGACTGAGCGCGAGTGGGGGAAAGGCAGTGAGAGAGGGAGACACAGAATCCGAAAGCAGGCTCCAGGCTCCAATCTGTCAGCACAGAGCCCAATACAGGGCTTGAACTCCTGAACCTTGAGATCATGACCCAAGCCAAAGTCAGATGCTCAACCAACTGAGCCGCTCAGGCACCCCTCACACATGGTTTTTTTTATTTAAGTTTATCGTACATTTCTCCCTTTTTTTTTTTTTTTTTTTTGGATGAGATTGCCCAGTTTGGTTTGTAGGATGTTTCTATGCAGCTCCTATGTCCTTTTGACATACACCCATTATTCTTTGTGTATACTCTTGCTTTCTGAAACAACAGAATGTTTCAGGCTTACATTGTACTTTTCCTTGCCCCAGGCATGGAATCAGCATGGAATCTCAATGGAGCCTAATTCCTTTAAGGGTAGAATGGAATTTGGAAACCACCAAAGGTTTGTTGGTGTGCTTTACTGCTACAATTTAAACTTCTTAAAAAAAAAAGGTTTCTGGTTTATCTTGTGTCACCAGTGCCTAAGCTCACGATCCCACTCAGTGTCGGTGCTCAATAAACACGTGTCAAATGTTGACATTCTATGAAATGCATACACTTATGAAAATTATTATGTGTTTTTTAAGGGTATTAGAATTTGGAATATCTTTCATCCGCAGGGTCTCCAATCGCATTTTATTATGTCACATTGGCAATCACAGACTTGGACTTGGGAGTGGAATCTTAAATGAACTTACTCTTTCCCTTTATGAACGTTGATTGAGTCATAAGTGTGTTCTCATTTTTTAGAGTCCTTTTGATAATGATAACTATGTGTCTGGATATATATATATCCATATCCATACAGAGGACCAGATATGTATGCAGCAAAAATCACATAAAAGAAATTTGGGATTCAGTGTTAAAGATTTTTTCCCAAAATTTACAAATTGTACCATTTTGAGTATCCCCATTCCTTAGTTGTTTGCTGATTTTCAGTGTATCCAGATACAAGTGGAAGAATGGTATCCATATTCCATCACTCTAAGAGGAGCTGAGTTCTTTAAAATTATTCAATTTAAATGGCTACTGTGGATGCTGTGACTTCGACTCTATTTCTACCAAATGTTGAAAGAGTTTTGAACTAGGAATTAGGCATCTTTTTTGCTCACCCTACTTATTTTTTCCTTAACTTACATTAGTTCCGAGGGGGTGAATTAAACGGCTTACTGGGTTTTTTTTTCTTCTTTCAAAAGCTACAATTTTCCGAAATGGCAGGCTGCCATTGAAAGCAGAGTGGTAAGGCGCCTCTCTTGTGGATTTAAGCTGTGGCTGCTGGCTAAAAGCTGAAAGGGCCATTTTTCAAGCAGCACTTAGGTTTTAGGAGCCAAGAGAGTCCTAAAATCTAAAGTGTCTCTGCTTTTACTGGGGGAAAAAAAGTTAATTTTTTTTTTTGAAACCAGGAGAGAGTCGGTGTTTTCACTAGTTTTTCTCCTTCACAGTCATCATAATTAAGAAAACCGTTTACCCAAGAGCCTTGACTAGCATATAATTGGCATACAATATATTTTCCTGAAAGTGTCACTAGTCGAGAAGCCACCTTCGAGATTCCTATCTTAAACCTGGATAGGGATACTTCAAACGTGCATCTTTTATGATTTTGTTTATGTAAATAACATTTTATATCAATCTTCAATAAATAAATATAATGCATATTTAGTTATATGCTTAGAAGGGCCTTCATTTGTAAACCAACAAAATAGACATTGTTCATGTTATAAAAGCATTTTGTTTACATAAGGAAAGGGGCGGCACATTATGCTAAAGCAACATATTTTAAATAATGTTTTTGCTATAATTTATCACCCAAAAGACTGAAGGTGACCCCTTAGGACTTCAGCACCTAATGAAAGGAGAAAAGGAGCTTCAACTTTTTCTAAAGAAAACACAGAGAGGACTATAATTCTAGGTCAAATACCCTGATGCCATGCTATATTGGCTGAATGATTTGAAGGAATCCTTGAACAAATATGTGATTTATAAATAACAAACTTCAATAAGTCTTCCTTGACAACTTAGCTCTTCCTGGCTCTGATTCCAGGCATTGCCTTGTCGGAGATGGTTCGTGGTTAAAAATCCCTCATTCTTTTATTTGAGGAACTTCTCTCTGGGTTCAGTTTTCTGTTATCAGAAATGGCCCCTTCTAATAGAATAATAGGACTGCTTTTTCTTGACCTCCACTCTTCATATATGCTTAAAATAATTCTAACAGCTAGTAGTCAGTACAAATTTATCGATTGCCATCAGGGTGCATATGCCCACACCAGGACACCAGGTTGCTTGTTACTTTGATGTCTTTTTTTTTTTTTTTTCTTCTGCTGCCAGTGAAACTGGCCTCTGTCTTTGCTTCAGCCAAAGGCACTTTGCAACTGCTAGAGGTCACCCACCACTCGCTCATTCGCCTAAGGAAAGTTTAGTTTGTGACTTCATTATAATCTACAGCAGCATTTGACTAAAGGTGGACTTTTTCATCATGATTTGTTAAAAGTGAGATAATGTTTATTAATTATATTCAGTCCGTTTAGACCCCTAAAAACAATCTAACACATGGCATGTTTAGATGATTTAAAGAAAACTATTTAATAAAAACATGGGTGGCTTATTTTCTATGAGGCATAGAAATGATAAGAAACAAATATTCTAGGGACTAAACAGGAACGTCTAGGGATCACACCAACTGAACTGCTATCATTAATGCCCAAAGATATTTGATCAGTTATTCATTTGACATTCTTTGTGAGAAAAGAGAATTGTTAATAATTAATATGTCATCCATTGATGGTCAGTTGCTAATTGATAAATCTATTGATAAGAGATTGATTAATAGTAATGCACTACCGTGCAGCCATGTAAAAGTTGCTCTCTATAAACTGACTCAAGAGATATTCTCAAGTGAAAAATGCAATTTGTTGAATAGTATGTATCACATGATCTCCCTTCTGTTATTATCTATATGCATATACATATTTTAAATATGAAATCTGGGGCGCCTGGGTGGCGCAGTCGGTTAAGCGTCCGACTTCAGCCAGGTCACGATCTCGCGGTCCGTGAGTTCGAGCCCCGCGTCAGGCTCTGGGCTGATGGCTCAGAGCCTGGAGCCTGTTTCCGATTCTGTGTCTCCCTCTCTCTCTGCCCCTCCCCCGTTCATGCTCTGTCTCACTCTGTCCCAAAAATAAATAAACTTTGGAAAAGAAAAAAAATAAATAAATAAATATGAAATCTAATCTACCATCAGCACACATATGTATGCATACTTTACGTACATAAAACATATATGCACATATAATAAGTATGTATCATTTTTACATTCAGAGGGAAAAAAAAGCAATTAGGATTTTTTTTTTCTTTTTGTAATTTTAAAGAGAGGGAGAACATGAGCCAGGGAGAGAGGCAGAGGGAGAGAAGAAGGGAGGGTGGCAGAGGGAGGGAGAGAGGGAGAGGAAGAGAGAGGAAGAGGGAGAGGGAGAGGAAGAGGGAGAGGGAGAGGAAGAGAGAGAGAATGAATCTTAAGGGAGAGAGAATGCTCAGTGCTCCAAGCCCAATGTGGGGCTCAATCCTACGACCCTGGGATCATGACCTGAGCCAAAATCAAGAGTCAAACGTTCAACTGACTAAGCCACCGAGGCTCTCCCAGCAATTAAGATTTCTTCCATAAAGAGGATTTTTTAATGATATGATAAAATACTGACAATATACACAACTTAGAGGAAAAAAGTCATAAAGCAGCTATATGGTGTGATGCCAATATTATAAAAGAAATGTGTGTGCAGACACATGCATTCAAGTAACCACATGCAGCTGCATAGGAAAAAAAAAACTGAAATAGTCACAAAAATGTGCAAAGTGCCTATTTCTTGAAGATAGACTTTGATTGTTTTCTTTTTCCTTGCTTGTCATTTTCTTCATTATCCTTTTCTTAATATTCCATGCTCTAGTAAACGTCAACTATTTTGCAAATACCTTTTAAAGAAAAAGACTGTACATAAGAGAATTTATTGAAGCATTGTTTATAATAGTCAAAATATAGAAAGATATACATCAGCTAATTAACATTGCTCACCCTGAAAATGGGTGGGGATGGGGACGGAAGGATAGGAATGGAGAAGGGTAGAGAGATTATATAATGTGTGTGTATGTAGTGTGTATTTATGTATGTGTGTGTATATAATGTATACCTATACTATATATATGTACACACACACACACACACACAGATACATACATATACGTAACACACGATTCAGCCAACAGTCAGATATGGTAGGATGAACATGCTTCATCCCTTTTGCCCTGCAGCCCTGACTCTTCCCCTTCCCCAGCTCAGGAGGGGGATCATGCGAGGTGAACCGTCTCAGTCTGATTCTGGACCATCAGTCCATGAAAAGTTTTTCCAATTTTATTCATGGTGTCAACATCTCCAAGAAGCTTCCTTAACAACTCACTCCAGCCCATGTGCTATTTTTATTCCCATTTTCAGTGCTCCCATAATAACCTTTGTCACTGCACTGGGAAAATTATATTTTAGGTACCAGCCTGTATGTATATGTTCCCCAGTAGGCTGTATTACCTTATTCTTCTTTGTACTTTGTACCTCTACTATCTACACAGTGCAGCACCTAGTAGGTGCTCATTGAAGATAGGTGTGTATTTGTTGATTGTATGAATGAATGATCAGCTTCATTCATGGAGATGTCTGCCAAAAGGTTGGACCCTGCCAGTCACTCAGGAGCTGCCCTATGGCAAATTCAAATGCCAAAGTCAATCTCTGATATATTTCTAAGTCAAGACACCAATTCAGATGTTATACATGAAGACCTGAAATACTGTGTCCCCAAATGGGGAAATAATATCCCATGGGGACAAAAATCTATTCTTGGGTGTGTGTGAGAAAAATATCTAGATATTACAGTGGTTTCCAGTCTCCTAAAACTTAATTGCACCAGATAAAATCTTATTCCATAATACTTAATTTCTCCCAATAGAAATAAATTGAATTTATTTATGTTTAACTTGTTTAAGTAAATTTAATTAATTAATTTAAAATAGATTCCCATTAAGAAACACCGATTTCAAATCAGTGGCACTCTGCCTGGATGAGGACCAAAACTCTAAGGTAAGAGATAAAAAGTAAATTGCCTAATTAATGAGTTCCCATGTATCTTATTTTAATTAGAAGAAATCCAAGGTATATATTTGGGCCTATAAAATACTCTTGTACTTTTTGCTAATCGCCTTATCACACCTGACATAATACATTAGCAGGATAAAGACACTGACATGGAAGAGAGAGGAGACTTGATAATGTGGAATCAGGACAAGAACACTGGCATGAGTCCATGAGAAAAGGAATAGAGCATGGGAAGAAGGAGGGCTGAGCTGTGTCTTTCCATTGAGAGATTTGTGAGCTGACAAAGTAACAGAAGACAGGTATGGCCTGCAGCCAGCCCCAGGCATTGTCTTAGATTATGCTCCAAAATATAATATTAGGAACCATGTTGTTGCCATTCTCTTGCTTCAAGTATCAACTCTGCCAGTTGTATTTCTATACCAATTACCTAGCTTAATCATTTCTCTTGACCTTAATTCCTGCTGGTCTGGCCTCTTCCTTTTCTTCCTCTTCCTGTCACTGAGGTCTCAACAGTTCAAATCTTGGCACCAAGGGCCTTTCCAATTATGTTTATTAAGTAACAGTTTCATACCACATGGACTCTACCATCTTATAAATTATTGTGTGTTACCTATCCCACATATTTTTTAAACAAATAAGGATTACGTTAGTCTCTAATTCATCATTTTCCAAACTGTGTTCTACAGAATGCTAGTGTACTGAGATGTGAAAGGTGTTTCTTTAATATGAATGATGAATATGTCTACTATTTACTTAACAGATAGCTGATATTTCTTCTCACACAGGAATGGAGGAAAGAGACCTGTTCTGGGATCCAACCCTAGCTTTATTATAATTTTCCAGATGGTCATAGGCAGGTCCTTCTCTCTCCTTGGCCTCAGATTGTTCATTACAAAATAACAAGAGCCTCTCTGAGGTCACATCTAACTAGGAGTCCACAAACATTCAAGTAATGCCCAGGATAAGAGTCTTTAAGTTATTTTTAGATAAAGAAGCTTTTTCAAAAAGCTAGTTCTCACAAAGATACCGCAAAGTATACTAACCATCAAATAAGAACATCTGATATTTAAAGTCCTGGCAGCTAAGTAACCAAAAGAAATCTGAAAAAGGAGTAATCAAGGCAAAATTTTGTTTTCCTTGAGATATTTAAATTATTCTATGAACTTAGACATAATACATAATAGCTGCTTGATCAAACTCTTGAATTTTCTGAGAATTATGAAGTTTTAAGATAATATTTCTTTCTTAAGCTCACATATTAATACTATCTCCAATTCTGTATCCTAAAGACCAATTTAAAAATATCTATCCAGGGGCACCTGGGTGGCTCAGTTAATTAAGCATCCCACTTTGGCTCAGGTCATGATCTCACGATCTCATGGTTGGCGAGTTTGAGCCCCACATTGGGCTCTGTGCTGATGGGGCAGAGCCTGCTTGGATCCTCTGTTTCCCTCTCTCCCTGCCCCTCCCCTGCTCACTCTCTCTCTCTCTCTCTCTCAAAAATAAATAAATATTAAAAAAAAAAAAAAAGATCTATCCAGATCTATTCACTCATTAATTTGTTTGTGATTTAGAAATGTGAAGGCATCAGAACTGAGTCTGAATGACAAGTTCTTATACTTGGGAAACCCCATTAAATCCTCTCCACTTTAATTTCTTTATTGGAAGGGCAACAATGTCAATATCTGGCACAAAGTAGCTGAGCAGTAATTGGCACTTAAAAAAAAAAAAGATGTTTCTTTAAAGAAATATGAAGAGATTCAAGGTGTACATAATTATGTAAAAGTCCCTATGAACTCTCAGAGTGCAGAATTTGTTGACCCAGCGATTTTCAAACTTATTAGTAATTACTTTTCTTTAGTGCACCACTTATTAATATCTTAAGGGACACAAATATTTATTGGATAGTCTAAATATTCCTTGAAATAAAACACCATTATAATTTTATCACATAACTCTAATCCCTTTCAATGAGATTTTAGTCTCTTATTTTTTTTAGAGCCAATGTAGTACTGAGAATAGAATAGATATTCAACAAATGCTTGTTAAATTAATCTTCAAAGAACTTGTAAGGAACATGGGCAGAGTAAGGTCTTAGCAGACATGGTTCTCAATGTGCTGGTGGCTAAACTGGCCTAAGAATATTTCCAAAGAACCGAGAAAATGTTTCTGGGGCTGCCCAAAGCTGCCAAGGGACCCAAATTGATTGAAACTTCCTGTGTTTGCTTTTTGGTCACGAGGACATGCTGCAGGACATGGTGACTTCCCACTCAGCAGGACCAACTACCTAATTTGCGGGGCCCAGAGCAAAATGAAAACGCAGATTCTTTGCTCAAAAATTAAGAATTTCAAGACAGTCACAGCAAGGCCCTTCTTAGCATGAAGTGCAGTGTGTCTGTACAGATTACATGCCCATGAATGCTCAAATCTGAGAGGGAAGTCAAAAGCAACAGTGGAAACTGGAAAACCATTAAGTGAGGAAATGATAGTGTACTCATTAGGAAGAATTTGGAGAGTCCTCTGTGTAGGAACGTTTTCCTTCTGAATCCTTCCTTTGGACTATGAGGCAGAAATACATGAAGACCTCATGGAAAAGGGGGAAGAGAAGCTTGGTTCCATGATTGAATGTAGCATCCTACACTCTCCACTGACTCAAAGTGTTGCCGGATCTTTTACCTCAGTACCCGGGGTTTGTTATCTTGCGGCCTCAAAGAAGGAAGAGGTGGCCCAAAATAAAATGAGCAGCAGGCAAAAGTTTATCAGAGAATAAGATTAGAAAGTAAGAATAGTAGGAAAGCTCTCCTTACAGAGAGGGGGCATTCAAAAGTGATTCGAAAGTGAATGCCTGAGGACTATAGGCAGGGTTTTTGTTTTATAAAGTTCTGGTCAGCCCCCGCTTCCCTTTCCCCTTATTCCTTCTCAGGTCCTACCCTTATGGGCTGGATAACTCTAGGTTGTCCATTCCTGATTGTCCTACCCTTATCGGCTGGGTTGTCCACTCCTGATTGGCTCGTTTCCATCGTATGAGGGGTGGTCTATGGCCAAATCTTTCCTTGTGGGTCATAGGTTTTATGGTCTACTTATTTTTAGTCAGGTCTTTTGTAAAAATTCCTGAGGGAAACTTGAGGGGGAGTAGGTGGTGTCTATTACATTCTTAAGAGGGACCTATGCCTGGAGGGGTTTGTAGTCAGACATTCCCAGCATTGTTACAAAATATGTGTCTTTCACTCATATGTGAATCTTGAGAAACAGAAGACCATGGGGGATGGGAAGGGGAAAAAAATAGTTACAAACAGAGAGGGAGGGAGGCAAATCCCAAGAGACTCTTAAATACAGAGAACAAACTGAGGGTGGATGGGAGGGTGGGGAGAGGGGAAAATGGGTGATGGGAATCAAGGAGGGCACTTGTTGGGATGAGCACTGGGTGTTGTATGTAAGCTAATTTGATAATAAATTACATTCATAAAAATGAATAAATAAATATGTGTCTTCACCCCCCCGCCCCCCGCCCCGCTGTCCCCAAGACTTCAGGTCCTAATCCTTTCCTTCTCTGCCTATTTTATCCTATTTTTCCCTATCATGAAAGTATCACAGGAAGGCTAATTGACCTCATGGGTGACTGCTGCTAGCATAGGAAAGGGTAGTCAGTATAAAGAGGAAGGGAAGTGGTTTGAGATTCAAAAGGAAATTTTATATGTAGTAGCAACATACTGTGCTGTTATAGTGAAGCAGTTTCTTTTTATTATATATGGGAGCTTATAAACATATAAATGAAGGAAAAGTGTTATTTTTTAAACAACGCTATTATTGGAGAGGTAAGCTAACAAATGAAGATACAGTATTATTTCTAAATAACCCAAAGGAATTGTGTTTTCACTTATTCTACAATAATGACAACTGTCTAGAAATGAGTTCCACTTTTAGCATGACACTTTTAGGACTTCCAAGGACCCACTCCCAGTAAAACTAGTGAAAATTACTTAAAAAAAAATTTTTTTTTATTCTTTATTTATTTTTGAGAGAGATTGACAGAGTGTGAGTGGAGGAGGAACAGAGAGAGGGAGACACAGAATCCCAAGCAGGCTTCAGGCTCCGAGCTGTCAGCACAGAGCCTGATTCAGGGCTCGAACTCACAAACCATGAGATCATAACGTGAGCTGAAGGCAGACGCTTAACCGACTGAGGCACCCAGTGCCCCGAAAATTATTATTTTTTTTTTTTTTTAATTTTTTTTTTTTTTTTAACCTTTATTTATTTTTGAGACAGAGAGAGACAGAGCATGAACAGGGGAGGGTCAGAGAGAGAGGGAGACACAGAATCTGAAACAGGCTCCAGGCTCTGAGCCACCAGCACAGAGCCCGACGCGGGGCTTGAACTCACGAACAGCGAGATCATGACCTGAGCCGAAGTCGGACGCTTAACCGACTGAGCCACCCAGGTGCCCCTATTTTTTAAAAAACCAAACATTTAAAGTCCCTAGAAACAGTCTTAAGGGCATACAGCAAATGAAGAAACATTTATACAAGAAAACCTACAAAAGCTCAGTAAGAAAAATGAGAAGTGAGTGGTATTTGACCAAGACTTACTTCTTTCTTCCAGCTCAGTGACCGAAACTTTACTCCAGACTGATGCAGCCAAGAACAGAGTTTGCTCTCTCCTCAGTTCCTAGTCAAAGGCCTATCCTCTTAGGAAGGGGATGGGGCAGGGGAGAAGCAGGATATCAACATTTCTCATCCTGCCCCCAGCTACCAGTTGTTGAGTCTAATTTCCTGACAAGTACAACCAAAAGATAGAGGCTCCCTTCTCCCACCTGTACCCCACTCATAAGGTGGAAACTCTGTCTTGGGTTTGGCACCACTAAGAATTCTGGAGCATTAATTGCTCTTGCCCAGGATTATGAAATGGAGGTTCTGCACAGAGCACTCAGTTCCTAACGTGAAGATGTAATTAAAAGAAAAGCATGCCGTTGTCCCAACCCCCGGCTTCAGGGTCTTGGCTCCAAGATTGGGCAGGGCTATGGAAGGGAGGGAAAGCAAGTTGTAAGACAGAGAACTCCGTATCTCTTTCCATAATAGGGAAGACACTGGTAGATTCTTTGGAGATAGAGGCTACCCCGTAAGCTTTCTAGTTTCCTGAAGACATCTGGGGAATAAGACTGCGGGGTGGAGCCCTCCTGAGGTGAGAACAGCTCTCAAACTCTGCTGGCAAGGATTATTCTGTCAAAGGAGCCTGCCTTTGATTGGATCCATCTGTGGAACAATTCGTGCCTGGGGGCATTGTTGAAAACAATGGAGAAGCAGCCTGCGGTGGAGTTTAACAGCTGGTGTGGTCAGGAAAAGAGTCAGAAAGAAGCTTGCCAAAACCACCATCATCCAAAGGTGACCGTGGGCATACCTAAGGCTGTACCCCTGAGGAGAAACCTCAGAAGCTTCACAATGTGGATGGAAACAGACTTCACTAAAATAATTCAGCCAGTCACTACAAATAAAAAAGTCAGTAACAAGCCCCTAGGTGAGGGGAAACCAGTACCCAGAGTTGCTATAATATATTAGCTAAAATCTCTAGTTTCCAACAAAAAAAAGATTTATTAGATGTACAAAGAATCAGGAAAGTATGACCAATACATGGCGGGGGGGGGGGGGGAAGGTGGGCAGGAAGCAGGCAACAGATACTTATCAGAGTGATCAGATATTAGATTTAACAGATCAAGATCTCAAAGTAATCATTATAAATATGTTCAGTGAGGTAAATGAAACCACAATTAAAGAATTGAAGGGGCGCCTGGGTGGCGCAGTCGGTTGAGCGTCCGACTTCAGCCAGGTCACGATCTTGCGGTCCGTGAGTTCGAGCCCCGCGTCAGGCTCTGGGCTGATGGCTCAGAGCCTGGAGCCTGTTTCCGATTCTGTGTCTCCCTCTCTCTCTGCCCCTCCCCCGTTCATGCTGTGTCTCTCTCTGTCCCAAAAATAAATAAACGTTGAAAAAAAAAATTTTTTTTTAAAAAAAAAAAGAATTGAAGGAAAATGTAATGATACTATCACGCCAAATAGAAAATATCAATAAAGAGAAATTACACAAAAGAACCAAATGGAAATTCTGGAGTTGTGTCTATGGCAACAGATTTTCTCCAAAGGTGCCAAGACCATTCAATAGAGAAAGAATCATTTTTTCTCAAAAATGGTGCTGGAACAACTGGATAGGCACATGAAGAATGGGCACTTTGTACAAAAATGAACTCAAAATGGATGAGAGGCCTATAAATAAGAGCTAAAGCTATAAAACTCTGAGAAGAATACCAAGGAGTAAATCTTCAAGATCTTGGATTTGGCAATTGATTCCTCGATAGGACACCCAAGGTATGATCCACCAAAAAAAAAAAAGATATGTTGGAATGCATCCAAATTAAAAACCTGTTGTGCTTCAAATGACATTATTAAAAAAGTGAAAAGATAATTCAGGAAAGGGAGAAAATACCTGCAAATCACATATCTGATAAGGAACTGGTATAGATCTTTACAACTCAATAATAAAAAGACATATATAACCCAACTTAAAAATAGGCAAGGACAGGGGTGCCTGGGGTGGCTCAGTCGGTTGGGCATCTGACTTTGGCTCAGATCATGATCTCGTGGTCCATGAGTTCGAGCCTCGTGTCGGGCTCTGTGCTGACAGCTCAGAGCCTGGAACCTGTTTCCGATTCTGTGTCTCCCTCTCTCTGACCTTCCCCCGCTCACACTCTGTCTCACTCTCTGTCTCACAAATAAATAAACATTAAAAAAATTTTTTTAAAAATTAAAATAGGCAAGGACATTTCTTCAAATGGATATATCAAATTGGATATACCAATATCCAATAAGCACATGAAACAATGCTTGATATCATTAGTCAACAGAAGAATGCAAACCAAAAACACAATAAAATAGCACTTCAAACCCACTAGATATTCAAAAAGTCAGATAAAAACAACTGTTGGTGATGATGTGGGCATACTCCTAGTTATAAGGATTCATCAAAGTAAGGATCCCCAAGTTCCTGGGAAGAGGAAAGTAGGCTGGCCATACAGCCTTCCCCTGGCCTGTCTCTGATCTTGCCAGGCTACCTGAATTTATGGCATATGTTAGCAGCCACCCAGCACAAGTCAAAAGCCTCTGTTCTAGCTTTCTGCTATTCATGGAATATGAAAGGACCCTTTCTAATGTGTAAGCAATAGTCATCCAAATATAGTCTTTCCACCCTCAAATCCTGTGCCTGGGATCACAGGAAAGCACTATGATATCTTTTAACAAGATGTCTTTATTCACTAAATGCTGCTTTGTTTGACTTCTGAATCAATACAGTCTGGTACAACTTTTGGGGAAAAAAAAAATTACCTTAGATCGGTATATCTGGAAATAGTTCAAAAGTCAGAAAAGAGAAGAATAAAGGAAATGCCTTTTTCTCACTGCTACAGAATTTTCCCTCTAGGTTCCCAAAGTCCAGTTTTTGCTATAGGTTGATCCTAGTTTGAAGAACCAGGATTAACCAAATGACCATGTGAAAAATAAATTTCTGTAGGCAAATTCTTATGTAAGATTGAAAAGAAAACCCTCTGGATAAGAAAATGATTAGTCTGAAAAAGGGGGAATTAGTCATCTTCAAGTAGTTGGCAGGTTGTTATGATAGATGTCAGAGTCGTGTAGTCCAAAGAACATAGGAGGGACTTTGTACTTCAGGGAGTGGGATTTGAGTAGGTACTGGAGTATTCCTTCATGAACACAAGCTGACCAGAGAACCACTGAGCCTCCTGAACTGTGAACTCAGGAGCTCTACTGGGCAGCACGAAGGAGCTTCTCCTCCTTCTGCTTCCCTATCCTCTCTGAATTCTTCTAGCTCTCAGCGCTGGTCCCCCTTCTCAGGTGGCCACAGCTCCCTCTTGTGCTGTATGACCTAGTCATCAAACCACACGGCCTGCCTTTGTATCACCTTGAGATCGAACAGCTGTTGTAGGTCAAGTATCCACCATGTATCTTGCACACAGTACATACTCAATAAAAATCTGATTAATGAACTACCTATCATCTTCTAGAAATATTATGAGCAAAAATGAAAGATTATGTTGGAGGAAAAAAAAAAAACCCAAAAACTAAGTCCATACAAACTAAAATTTATGCTAACAACTTAGGAATTTTCAAGAGACAATTGATGATGAAAATGATTATGTCAAAAAACAAAGTAACGACAAAAACACCATTGCCAAAATGCTTCTCATCTTAAGTGGTCAATATCGGTTAAGAAAATCACCATTCATTTTCTTGTCCAGGCTGGAAATCCCAGCACTATCCTCGGCTCCTTGGCTCCAGGGCTCCATCTAACCAACCACCTGTTCCAGTAGATTCTACTTTAGTGATCTCCATGTCCATCATTGCTTTTCTAGGCTTGACACTCATCCTTTATTCTTCCAAATTATTATAAAGCTGCTCTTATAAACTGTAATATTTCTTCCACTCCAGCTCCCATTTTCCACACACATCTCATCTAATCATGTCACACAATGCTTAACCCCCACCCCCAACCCCCGCCATGATATCCCAACTCCATGCATAAAAGGCTCTTCAAAATCTGGTCCCATTCTGACTTCCAGTCTTGTTTCCCTGTCACCCGCCAGAAGCACCCTCTTCTGGCTTGCTCCAGCAGCTTACCTCCATTTACTCTTCTATAACAAGCCCTGTGTTTTCCTGCCTCCAGGCCTCTTCCGCTGCCTAATATGGTATTTCTCTTTCTCAGTCCTTCTCCCCTGCCTGAGTCCTACTTCGACTTTAGGACTCACCTGACTCATCACTTCTCATTTCCTACCTACAATGCCCTCTCATCCCCCTCCCTCAGGCTGAATTAATTTCCTCCTCATCTATATTCTCATGGCCTCATATACTTCCTTACTTATCACCTTGTATTATGGTTATGTCACTTACGTGTCAATAAAATTTTTAAAGGAAAGGACTTAGTGTTATATTTTGGCACCAGGCCTGGTATAGAGTAGATACAGAGTCTGTTGAATGAAACTTCCAGTAAAAACAATTCAGGCATTATGATCTTTGGCCCTGAAGTTCTAAAATTTTTATTGACCAAAGAGGCAGGGCAGTAATAGGTAAGAGGTCAAACCTGCTTAGACAGCGTAGATTCAAGTCATGACTTGGGTCACCCTGAGGACTTATTTAACTTCTCTGTGACCCAGTCTCCTCAACTACACATTGTTGATGATAGTACTATCAACTTCAAAGAACTGTCCCTTGGAATAAATAAAATTACCCATGTCAAGCAGGTTCAATAATATCTAGTACATATTAACTGCTAAATGAATGTTAGCTATATAAAACTTCTGTCATATTGACGAGCAGACTCTGCATTATATATTTTATTTTCAAAATATAAAACTTCTACCATAATCAGGACTTAAGGGCATTTAAAGTTAAGATTAGGGTTATTACAAAACTTAGATATTAGTTAACGCTTGATAGTAAAAGTAGGAAGAATCAATGTTAGAGGGAATAAGTTTTGAGTCAGACAGAACTGCTTTCACATCCCAACTCAGTCAAAGTCAAGCTATGCAACCCTCAGCAAGTCAATTAACCTGTTCTGGCTTCGGTCTCCTGACCTCTAAAATGGATGTTATAATACATAGCCTGTAACCCACAAGAGATAACATGAGCCTGGTGGTATATAATAGGCTCAAAAAAATAATAAAATAAAAAAGACAGTGATTATTACCATGAGACCAGCCATTTGTGAAAGAAGTCCACCTTGAAATATGGTCTAAAATTAGATTGTTGAAGGAGTGTGTGAGTGGCTCAGTCCACTGAGCGCCCAGCTTCAGCTTAGGTCACGATCTCACATTTCATGGATCCGAGCCCCGCATCAGGCTCACTGCTGTCAGCAGAGACCCCACTTCAGATCCTCTGTCCCCCATTCTCTCTGCCCCTCCCCCACTCGTGCTTACTTGCTCTCTCTCAAAACATAGGACATAAAAAAATAAACAAATAAAATTAGACTGTTGAGAAACATTTAGAACCCTCAAGTCAGTCAACCTTACTGGGCACTTAGCTACAGGAAAATATGATTAACTGAAAAAAAAAAAAAAAAAAAACCAGGAATGACTTATTAAAAGAATGTGTTAACAGAAGGGCTGCAATCTGCATAGAATGTAAATGCATGGAAACACAAGAGCCAAGATTTTGACAGTGTTTATCCAACTCTGAGTCAGAAAAGAGAAAAAGAGACACTGAGCATAGAAGATGAGTCACAACAGAAGTATATGCTGTGGAGCAGAGAACATTCACTAAGATTTACCATGGCATCATTAAAATATCATTCAAAGTAATTCAACTCGTGGGATGCCTGGGTGGCTCGGTCAGGGGACCAGCTCTTAATTTTGGCTCAGGTCATGATCTCACGGTTCATGGGATCAAGCCCCTCATCAGGCTCTGAGCTGACAGTGTGCCAGAAACTACTTAGGATTCTCTTCTCTCTCTCTCTCTCTCTCCTCTCTGCCCCTCCCATGCTCGCTCTTTCTCTCTTAAAATCAATCAATAAGCTTAAAATTTTAAAAAGTTATCAAACTCGTTTTGCTTTGATTCCACAGATACCAAGTGATATTCCATCTATTTATATGTCCTGCCTTGTGACTTAATTCTAGGAACTGCCATTCCTGAGGGGCAGAAACAAATACCTGATATTAGAAGGATATATTTTCTGGAAGTTAATACATTTTTGCTTTTCATAAAATTAAATGTTCATTGCTGTTGTTGTTCAGATGGTTAACATGAGCCAGACTGGAAGAGGCTGGTGAAGTCTGAAGACATGGCGAAAATTTAGGATGCTTTGTTTTCAAACCAGAGGAAAAGTTCCCTGGGTCAGAAAACCCCACCACCTGACTGCTTCCCTGAGAAAACCTGTCTAGCTGGCCGGCTCACTTACCTCCACGACATCCCGACTCTGACAGTATGTCTTTAACACCAACCACCGATGTGTAGTATGAATTACTCAGTTTGATGATTTTCAGCCCTGAAAAGAACATCCATTAGATACTCTTCTCTTTCTCACACATAGAACAAGAAGAATCTTGAAATGATATTAGGTATCTTGCTAAAGTCCATACATCAAGTGTTAACAGAGCAGGGATAAAAATCCTTAGCCCCATCCTAGACTCTGATATTATCTCAAACCTACTTTCATACTGATGGTCATTTTCTCTTACAAAATATTATTTACTGTTGCTAACAGGCCAAGAGTAGGAAAGATTATATTAATAATGCCTATAAAGGTATATTAATCTTGGTATACTACAATAATCTGCATACGTCATAAGGTAATTTACATATTCATAAAACTTGGTTTCCAGTCTGGTCCTCACTAAGATGTTTGTAACAACTCACCCACAAAAGATGTTTTAAGGTTTAAATGAAAATGGAATCTAGCATTCTATTTTCAAAATATAGTCATATCAACACCACCAAACACAAGCTAAATGTTTCCCAAGTATGTTAAATCTAAGGATTACAGAGCATTTCACAGTTTACTTCTTGCTTAAGGGTGGCATCTCAAAATATGGACCATTGGTTTTTAAAAGCTGCTCAGCAAGACATATATGTGAATCAAAAGGCGTGCAAAACTGGGAAAAGAAAAATGAGCCCTAATTTTTATTTCCAAAATCTATTACATGAAAACATATATCCTCTTAAGAAAAGAGAGAGACACTCCCCTCCCCATTTTACTCTTAAAACGAAGGATGTGTGAAGTATTACAGCCCCCAGAGAGGAATATTTGACTCACAACACACTACGTGGTTTCACACCTTTGTTACTATACTAATCCAAACAGATGCAGAAATACACAGCCACTCATTCCATAAAGAGTTTCTAGGTTACTTATAAAATTTGGAAATCTTCCTTAAAGATGCAAATTTTCCTTCTGTTTATCATGTTCCTACCATGGGAATATGCTACTGAATGGGCCTGTAGTCAAATTTATTGAAAATCCTTTGAGCCGCATTTTCATCAAATATTTTTTAATGTAACAAAATAGATATATGTAATATTTACTAAATCGGTGTTAATGTGTTCAGAGGGAAAAGAAAAAATGAGCTTCACCTTAGTGCCATCCAGGGGTTCCAAGTCATTGCACTAAAGAGAGAGGAGGATCCAAAAGGCACCTAAACCCTTATTTAGTGGTGAATTCTACGCATTGATACCATGTCACCTAAAAGGCTTGTGAATATGGCACAACAGTGATGCACTGGAAAGGAGAGCCAGACTGAGCCATAGCAATTAACTATGATATATGATATTCCCCAAATCTACTCCAGTCTCAGGGGAGAAATTGCTCAACGTGTCAACAGGAACACAGTTGTACAAAAACCTGAACCACTATGCAAACTATGTATCTATGCAAAGTCCCATTTAAATCAACCTAGTGATATACAGTCGTTTATATTCATCACTCCTGAGGTGTTGCCCCAGCCCACAGCCTTGTCAGAGAACTTCCATTGCCCACCCACGTCCAGGGAAAAATGTGGCCTTCTGGTTTGTACCATATCACCCCACCTCTCCGGCATGGCCCTGACTACATGGGACCTATCAGAATCTCTCTCCAGGAGCTTGGAATTATGAGAGGGGAAAATCGGTAGCCACTCTGATCTTTGATCTCAACATGTGCACACAGGAGCTGTGGTGCAGCCATGTTTGATCCCATGTTGAGTAGCAGAGCGGCAAATGCCCAACCAGAGAGGGGAGGAGGAGGAGAAAGAGAAGGCAGAGGAGGAAGAAGAGGAGGAGGAAGAGGAGGAGGAAGAGGAGGCGGAGGAGGAGGATGGGGCCGCTGCGTGTCTGAGTCAGTTGAATGTGGACTCTTGATTTTGGCTCAGGTCATGATCTGATGGTTCATGGGTTCACACCCTGGGAGGGGCTCTGTGCCAACAGCTCGGAGTCTACTTGGGATTCTCTGTCTTCCTCTCTCTCTATGCCCCTCCCCTGCTCACATTCATTCTCTCTCTCTCTCTCTCTCTCTCCCTCAAAATCAATAAACTTAAAAAAAGGAGGAGGATGGGTGCCTGGGTGGCTCAGTCAGTTAAGAGTTCAACTTCAGCTCAGGTCATGATCTCACGGTTCGTGGGTTTGAGCCCCGCATCCGGCTCTGTGCTGACAGCTGAGAGCCTGGATCCTGCTTTGGACTGTGTCTCCCTCTCTCTCTCTGCCCCTCCCCCACTCACGTTCTGTCTCCCTTTGTCTCAAAAATAAATAAACATCAAAAAATTTTTTGTAAAAAGAGGAGAAGGTGATAGAGGAGGAGGAGAAAAAACAGTAGAGAAAGCAGAGACAAAAAACCATGTGGAGATGTGGGGCGGAAGAGGGGAGGGCAGGGAAAAAGAGATACGACCTGATTCCCAGTATCATTCCACCTCCTATTTCCAGTCCCTCAGATTTGGCTGAGTTTCTTTCCTCCAGTTCAATTTTCCCGGAGGCTGGATGGAGTGAGTTCTGCAACTTAGTCTATTACGGCTCTTCTTACCTTCCTCTTTGAGATGTCTAATCATGTCCCACCTTGAAACAGCATATTTCTTCTTCCCAACTGCTTCCTTCTCGTAATTTTCAGGCAGAATTCTCTGAAAAATATTTCTCTAGGCGTCTATTGCTGCAGCCAACGAGGCAAGTTTGAAATAATCGATCCTTGTTCTCACGTCTCTCTTGAATTTGGGACTTTTAGGCCCCTTTTTCTTAACGAGTATTCCCTTTTAAAAGCTACTTACGTTTAATCAGAACCAGAAACATACAAGCAACGGCCACGGCAACAATGCCTTTAAGAAGCAGCTGTTTTGCCTCCACTTTGATTTCCGGTTAGTCTGTCTGCCGTGCTTGTTTCCAGGCTTGACAAAGAAAGAAAAAAAGGAAGAGAAGACCTTCTATCTGGCTTGCCATATTTTTTAATGATTTAGCACACTGACCTGCCAAAAAGCCCAAGGCTCAGAAACCCTAATAAGGCCTTATAATAATAGAGTTTCTCCTCAGAGCAAACTTCTCAAGAGCACCTGAGTCAGCTGGTTCACTGTGTAACAAGTCCCCTAACGAGCTGTGTGTCTACAGATCCCTGCAGAACCAGATAGGAGGACTGAGTTCCCGGGGAAGCCAAGCGGGGGGATTCGGAGTCGGATTCGGGCCGATGCAAAGCCTCGGCGAAGACACAGCTCCAACCTCTGACACGATGTGGATTCTGGTCTTAAAACTGTGGGGCTCACGGTTTTCCTGGATGAGATGTCACGTTATTCTTGAGAGTACAGATGCCGGTCGAGAAGGTCTTGTTTTGTTTTAACATGGGGGGCGTGGGACAGTTTCATGTCAGGGCACTGTCACGAATTTGCTTACGGGCCTTTCACCACCTCTGCCTCCCTGCCGGGTGAAAACCTTCTGCCTGGTGACCCTTGGTAGACACCAAAGTCTAAGTGGAAGTTGCCTGCCTGTGTTTTAAGGGTTAATAAGCAGATGATCTGCACCTGTTCCCCCCTCCCCCACTAAAGGGGAAAGAAGTTGAAGTCCACAGGCTTTCAATGCAGGACAAGCATGTCACAAAACTGTGCCCTGACAAAGAGTTCTAGGGCAGATAGATGACTGACTGATTCAGTCAGCGGTGGCCATTCTCCAACGTGTGTCGAACGGGTGGGAGAAGGTGAGGTAATCTGAGCTAGGGCCTCTTGAAGTTGCTCCCAGGCATACGGTTTTATTCTTCACAACTCCCAGGAATACACTGACGCTTTTATTTTATTTGCCTGCCCCCTGTTTGTGGAAATAGTCACAAATCGAAGTCACGGCCGCGGGGCACGCGCCACCTTTATTTAACACTCACATTAATTAATGAATTTTACCTGTTAGTCAAAGGCCTTTCTGTAAATTGAATTTTGAGGACTCGGGCTCTAAGACGCAATCCCCATTTCCAGGCTCTCCACGTCTGGCCGCCTCCTCCTGTCAGGCCCGCTCATTTCCTCCGGTACCGTGACTCCAACAATGCTTGGTGGGTCCAGGGAACCTCAGTCTGTTGATCCTGCCACCTTTGCAAGGTCCTCGGCCCCCCTCGTGTCATCGCTCGTCTCCTGTAGCGGCTCCGCTTTCCTTGTCCATCATGATAATTGCTCCCTCCGTTAGGCCTTCACTCCCAAGACCCTCTCTCACTTTGTCTTCCTTCCTTGGCAAAGCTCCAGGTCCTGCCTAATCCGCGCCTGCACCTGCTCAGCCGATGGGGGCTGCAGACAGGCTGGGCTCTGTTTAAATTCACCACCAGAACCTTAAAGGGGCCCTTCCGGCTGGCAGGCCACTCGGCCATCAGTTCCCAGTCCATTGTTTCGTATCCACTTTTCAGCAAACCTCCAGCGCCTCCTCACCTATTTTCTCGCTCAGCTGGTCACCTCGCTTCCTCTTCCACTGAGAAAATGGAAGTAATCAGCAAGGAACTCTAACCACCCCCCGCCCCCACCTCCCCACCCTGTTTTCACCATCACATTTACCCACTCCTTGTATCTGTGCTACGAACTCTTTTTTCTGCTTATTTCAAATAAACTGCCTTGCCCCTTGGGGGCACTCAATCCCTCATTCACCTCCTCCAGAAAATTCACCCTGCAGACCTCCGCCTCTATCGACACTATCAGTTTCCTATCTCGGCCACATCTTTCCCGCCAGCAAACACACATCACGTCATTTATTCCATTTTAGCCAAATAATGTCAGTTAATTCCATAGTAACTGCTTATGGAGCATCTCCACTTGAAGATCTAATTAGTACCTCAAACTTAACTTTTCTAAATCCAACCTCCTGATGTCCCCACCCCAGGCCTTTCCTCCTATAGCTTTCCCACCTCAGCCAATGGCATCTCCATTCTTCTGGTTGTTGAGTTGGAAGTTTTTTGAGTAGTTCTTAATTCCTTCTTTTCATGGCCCATATCCAAGCTGTCATTTCAATCTTTAAAATATATCCAAATCTGGGGGGCCTGGTGGCGCAGTTGGTTGAACGACAGACTTTTGATTTCTGCTCAGGTCACCATCTCATGGTCGTGAGATAGAGCGCCCCCTTGGGGCTCCTCGTGGGTGTGGAGCCTGCTTAAGATTCTCTCTCCCCCTCCCTCCTCTACCCTGCTCCTGAGTGCATGTGCACTCTTTGTTTCTAAAAAAGAAAGAAAGAAAGAAAGAAAGAAAGAAAGAAAGAAAGAAAGAAAGAAAGAAAAAAATGGGTCACCTGGGTGGCTCAGTTGGTTAAGCGGCTAAGTATCCGACTTCGGCTCAGGTCACGGTCTCACAGTTCATGAGTTCGAGCCCCATGTTGGGCTCTGTGCTGATAGCTCAGAGCCTGGAGCCTGCTTCAGATTCTGTGCCTCCCTCTCTCTCTGCCCCTCCCCTGCTCATACTCTCTCTCTCTCTCTCAAAACAAATAGACATTTAAAAAAAAAAAAAAGTCCAAATCTGATTGTTTCTTACCACCCCCATTTCCTTATCCTGCTTAAACCCGCCGTTTCTCAAAAGGTCTATCACAGTGGTCTCCTAACAAGCCTCTTAGCTCCCTTCAGGTTCTTTTCAACATAACAGCCCAAGTGATCTTCTTTAAACATTAGACATTTAGACATAGTGCATCACACCTCAGCTGCTAACCCTCCAGTGGCTTTTCCCACCTCACAGAGAATTCAAAGTAGAGTCCAGTGAACACGTGGCAAGACTCTAAAGATCCACATCGTCCCCCCGCAGTAAGGCTCTGAGCTTATCTCCTTTGGCTTTCCCACTCCTGCCACACTGGCCTCCTTTCTGTTCTTCCAGAACATTCAGGCCACTCGGGCCAGGAATTGCCTTTCCCCAGTTAGCCGCATGGCTCCCTCCTTCCCTTGTCCTGGTCTTTATTCAACCTCAGCTAGCTCCGCATTTGAAATTCTGACCCCAGCAAGCACTCCCCTACTCTCCTGCTCTGCTCTATTCTCCATAGCAACCCATCAGCATCCAACACCATTTCCATAGGGAACTTGCATTTGTGGTTCTGCTCTCTTTCACCACCACGGACAATGAACTGAGAATGCAGCCTTCATGAAGGCAGGGGTTTTGTCTGCCTGCTGCTTTATTCCCAGCACCTGGGGCAGTGCCTGCCACATGTATGCCCTCAAAAACTGTTTCATGAATTAAGAATTCTGTAGTGACACGACCCTAGTTTGTAGTGCACCAGTGTTTTAGGTCGTGCCCTTGTATTACCTGTAAAGCAAAAATGGTGAAAAGTCACTCTTGCCGTCTTACCTCTGGGCTGGCAAGGGGTGGGGGGGGGGGTTGGGGGGGACTGTTTGTTGATACAAATTAGGAGCAAAGAGAGGAAAGCTACTGGGCAGCCATAACAAAATACCATACACTGAGTAGCTTAGCCAACAAAAATTTATCTTCTCAGTTCTGGTCATAATCAGGGTTCTGGCTGATTTTGTTTCATCTTTTCAGACGGCTGCCTTCTCTCTAGGTCCTCACAGGGCCTTTTCTCAGTAGGTATGCAGGGAGCTCTCTGGTATCTCTTCTTACGACACCAAACTTAGGGTATCAGGGCCCAACCCTTAACCTCATTTAACCTTAATTTCTTCCTTAAAAGCCCCATCTCCAATTACTGCCACTCTGAGGGTTATGGTTTCAACATATGACTTTGGAGAGGACACAAATATTCAGTCCATAACCCGGTCCCATTGAATCATCTTGCCTCAGGCCTAGCACAGAGTAAACTATCTTCTATTTTTCTTTTTTAAGTTAATTTATTTTTTGAGAGAGAGAGAGAGAGAGAGAGCGCGAGCATGAGTGGGAGAGGGGCAGAGAGAGAGGGAGAGAGAGAGAGAATCCCAGACAGGCTCCGATGTGGGCTCGAACCCACAAACCAGGAGATCATGATCGGAGCTGAAATCAAGAGCAGTGGCTTAACCCTCTGAGCCACCCAGGTGCCCCCCCCCCCCCCCCGCCTTGCTTTTCCTAATGAGTGATGGCATATACGGAATTCAATTCTTAGGATATTTTTTTGTTTGTCCTCACACACAATATCCTTTTGATGGCTGTAATTATGCTTTTCCTTCCTGATACGATTATTATGGCTCCACTCACTGCTCAAATGTATTACGTCTCATTCACAAACACAAAATAAAAACACTACCTAGTATTGGAGTTTCAAGGCTCTACTCATGATCCGACTCCTTAGTAGTACACAAATGGTCCAAGATTTGCAAGTGGTTTTTCTTACTCCAGTCATACAGCTACTAACATTTGCTATGCTCAGGCACCAAGATACAGGCCACAAAGACCACAGAAGAAACATGGAACACTGTCCCTGGGTTTAAGAAGCTTGTGCTCTTAGAGAGGAGAAAAGATTTACGCAGAGCACAGCAGTACGATTAATACAAGACATGATAGGGGCGCCTGGGTGGCTCAGTCGGTTGAGCGTCCGACTTCGGCTCAGGTCGTGATCTCGCGGTCCGTGGGTTGGAGCCCCGCGTCGGGCTCTGTGCTGACCGCTCAGAGCCCGGAGCCTGTTTCCGATTCTGTGTCTCCCTCTCTCTCTGACCCTCCCCCGTTCATGCTCTGTCTCTCTCTGTCTCAAAAATAAATAAACGTTAAAAAAAAATTAAAAAAAAAAATACAAGGCATGATAGAGTGAAGCGGCAAATAAAGTGTCACAGACAGTATGTGCTGTAGAATGGCAGAAGCTTTCTGTGCAATTTGAATCCAATGAAGCCTCTTGATGGCATTTCTATGTATGAAAGTACTGTTGTGGTATTTTTTTTATATAAAATTTTTTTCAAGTTTATTTATTATTGAGAGGCAGAGAGACACAGAGTATGAGCAGGGGAGGGGGCAGAGAGAGGGGGAGACACAGAATCTCAAACAGGCTCCAGGCTCCGAGCTGTCAGCACAGAGCCCGACGCAGGGCTCGAACTCACAAACTGAGAGATCATGACCTGAGCCAAAGTCGGTCGCCTAACCAACTGAGCCACCCAGGTGCCCCTATTGTGGTATTTCTTAACGTTTATTTATTTTTGAGAGAGAGAGAGACAAAAAGAGCGTGCACATGCATGAGTCGGGAAGGGGGCAGTGAGACAGGGACAGAGGATCCCAAGGGGGCTCTGTTCTAATAGTGAGCCCACGAGGGGCTCAAACTCAGGAACCATGAGATCTCGGCCGAAGCTGAAGTTGGATGCTCAACCAGCTGAGCCACTAGTGTTGGTTTTTTTAATCTCAGTCAACTTTGATCTAATATGCTATGTGAGGATGCAGAGAAAGGGGAACCCTCTTACACTGTTGGTGAGAACGTAACTGAAGCAGCCACTTTGGAGGTTCCTCAGAAAGTTAAAAATAGAATTACCCTATGATCCAGCAATCACACTATTAGGTATTTATCCAAAGGATACAAAAATATTGATTTGAAGCCACACATGCACCCCAATATTTACAGCAGCATTACCAACAATAGCCACGTAATGGAAAGAGCCCAGATGTCCAACAACTGACGGGTTGATAAAAAAAGATGTGGTATGCATGTACAATGAAACATTACTCAGCCATCAAAAAGAATAAAATCTCGCCATTTGCAACAACATGGATAGAGCCAGAGTGGATTATGCTAGGCGAAATAAGTCAGTCAGAGAAAGACAAATATCATATGATTTCACTCATATGTGGAATTTAAGAAACAAAACAGATGAACATATGGGAGAAAAAAAAAAGAAAAAAGAGAGGGAGGGAAGCAAACCATAAGAGACTCTTAACAATAGAGAACAAACTGAGGGTTACTGGAGGGGAGGTGAGTGGGGGTGGGCTAAATGGGTGATGGGCATTAAGGAGGGCACTTGTTGTGATGAGCACTGGGTATTATATGTAACTGATGAATCACTCAATTCTACTCCTGAAACTAATACTACACGACTTGTTTACTAACTAGAATTTAAATAAAAACTTCAAAACAAAACAAAACAAAAATAATATGCCACATGAATTTCAAAAACACACCAGTAGAAAACGATCCTGATCAGGAGAGCGGAAACATGCCACAACACGACTTCCTGTTCACCAGTAGGAACAGGTAACTCCTTTTGGACACCGTAAGGCTTTAAGGAAGGGAAGATAGCTGGGTACTGGTCAGGATGATTCCCTTTGCTTGTACACTCAGTGTTTTCTACATCAGGACAAAATTGTCAGTCACCAGAGGCAACTGACACATGAGGCAAACTGTTACCTTGTAAAGTAAATGTGTGAGAGGGCAGAATGTTTCTTAAATATTGCTTTCACACTTGTGAAACGGGTAGTAGAAGTTTTGAGTTCTTTCGGGGAAAAAATTTTTTTCCTCCCTAATTTCTTAGAATGGATATGAATATAAAACATTTGGCAAATTTCGTAGCATAATGTTTACTGTGTAACCTGTATGAATATATGAAATGAAACGCTGAAATTTTCTGACCATGTAAAAAGAACCCGAGTCTTACTTAACTCGATTCCTTATCTATGGAGTGTTCATTGCATAAAGGAAGGAATCCAAAATTTTTGATATTTCATTATCCTGAAAAAATACCATGTGTATAAAGTGGTGTATTCTGTATTCTAAAGCCAAGAGCTTCCCCCGCATATAAATCCAACAGCTGCGTTTCTAAAGATATTAATGACAACTAGCCTGTGTCAAGTTTGACACACTGTCACCTAATTGTGATTATGAGTGGAAGGTTGCCACTTTTCAAGGCACATGACTTCCTTATGACTTAAGTCCTTGTGTCCTGAGCAGGGCACATTCTACAGTAGCCCTGGGTGTTTTGCAATTTATCTCTGAAAATGGTTGGATACAACAATGGCTGTAAAATCTACTCAGACCATACTGATGTTTTTAGTGCCCTTCATAAAAAAGTAGAATCTTAATGGGTTATGATAACTTCTACCAGGACGTGCTTTTATCGCCTAAAAACCAAGCGTGGCAAAAATTTTGACGCTTTGGTTCCTACAATGTGTCTCTATCAACATCATACTAGAGATTGTAGGGATAGAATGGAGCACAGAGTAGTTCACAGTCTCCCCACCCCCCCGGCTTATAGAAGAAGCCTTTGGTTTTCCCCGGGACCATTGTTCCCTTATCAATGAGGCAGGTAGTGAATGGAGAATGAGAAATCAATATAGATACAATATGGCCCCCCACACACAAATGTTATAGTCTCCCTTTTCTTCTCTTAGGCTGTTCTCACTGCTCATAAGGCTTCTTCCCTTCTTTCCACTTCCTGCCTAATTTTCGTCTTCCTTTACGGGGATCCTAGGGCCCAGGTAAATTAGCTGCTTCTCTACACCTCCACATGCAGTATTTGCCTCCTTTTCTTGGTACTATTGTAACCACTCTTCGTTCATATATTTTTTCATCCTATTCCACCCTGAGAATTCACCTCCTCAACCCTTCTTAAATTCCTGTAAAGCTGATTGTAAATCCCAAGAACTATTTCCATAATCATTTCAGTCTGAACTGATTTTTCTTTTTCATAAACACCCATAGCAATTATTGGCCACAATAACTCTGGCTCCCACCAATTTTTAAATGTTGTCGTTTTTGACTCAAATTTCTCTTATCTACTCTTTGCACTTGGACAGAATCGTAAATCTCTTGAAGGCAGTAACCATGTCACCATCATGTATTTAATTCCCTAAAGCAATGGTCCTCAAATTGTGGTCCCTGGGCCGGCAACATGAGCATTACCTTGGAACTTGTTAGAAATGTAAATTCTTATGTGACACCCAAGACCTACTGAATCAGAAATTGTGGAGTTGAGGCCCAGCCATCTGTGCTTTAACAAGCCTTCAGGTTATTCTGATGCTAAAGTTTAAGAACAGGTGCCCTAGAGCATCGAAAACAGTGCCCTGAACATACTATTATATATTCAATCCACATTCACTCGATAAATATTTATGGAGTGCCTACTACATGCCAGGCATTTTGCTAGGGATATAGTGGAAAAGCCGAAATGTCCCTGCCCTCATGAGTTTATAGGCTACTTAGGAAGGCAGACATAATTAAGTAATCGCACAAATAAATATAAAATGGCAGCTGTCATAAGTTGTATAAAGGAAAGGCACATGAGGCTATGAAACCTTAGAGTGGAGAATTGATCTTATCTAAGCTGTGCTTCTGAAAAAGTGTCACTCAAGCTAGAAATGAAGGATGAATATGTGTCTAACAGGTGCAGAGGGACTAATGCACATTCCAGACTGAGGGAACAGCATGTGCAAAGGCCTGGGTGGAGGGGGAATGTGGCCCGTGTGGCTGGAGCATAGAAAGTCAGGAGGACCATGATGAAAGATTGGCCTTCCATCCCAAGTTAAAAACTGGTCTTTTTTTTTTTTTTTTAATGATGGGATGCAATTTAAGAAAGTGTAAAAGCAGGAAGATGGGTGGGATTAGTGTGGTGATTAGACGTGTCTCGAACAGATCACATAGATCACATAGTATGGGACAGGGATTAAGGGCAGCAGGAGTGGCTGTGGCAGCAGGGATTAAAGGCAGCAGGGATTAAAGGCAGCAGGAGGAACCAGTTAAAAGCTTTTATTTTCATCCAAAAAAGGAACGACACAAGGTTCCACCACAGAGGTGGCAAAAGTGGAGGCAGATTTCAAAAACATTTTGGAGTAAAAATTGACAGAAATTGATGATGGGTTGGATATTAGAGATGAAGAAAGCTAGGTGTCACAGATTGGTCCAGGGTTTCTGGCTTACATAATGGATAAATGATGGTGTCATTCCCTAAAATAAAAAAAAATAAATAAAATAAAAAAAACAATCAGATCGGTTGACAGACAGGACAGAGTGGAATGAATTTCTGTGTATGGCTCCTGAAAACACTGGAGACTATGGCCACACAGGGGAAGAACTGTATATAGGAGATGTAAACCTCCTGTACTGTGACAAGGGAGAAGAGATCTGGCATCCTGATGTGGCCAGGTTGGTATGTGTTAGCAAGCATTGATACAGTCCTGTCTGATAGATGATATTTTCTAAGTCATCTGCATACGAACAGTGAGATGGTGTGGTGTCATGGAGGGATGATGTCAGAGGCTTGACAAGAGTGGAGCAGATCTGAATTGTTGCAGAGAGTGAGAGATTCGTTTATCAGAGGAATACTTGGACCACCAGGAAATCTTGAGGTGAACATTGGGAATTTATCACAAAATCCCTGTGACCTATTGTGCAAATCTCTCCAGCCATGCTCAGCTGTTTCACTGCGGTCATGGGAAAAAATGGTTAGGCTCATCCAAATCTGAATGTTTGTCAGTCAAATGTGGTGAAAGATGGAGTGAGAGAGACTAGAGTATTAGCAAAAGTGTACAGGTGAGTGAATGAACGAATGAACAAATGAGTGAGTGATGAAAGAACTCTATTCCATAAATATTTTAAATTTAGTTCCTTGAACATAATGAAAACAATCACAGCCAGACCATAGTACATGTGATTGTCTATCATATAACCTTACACTACTTCTTCTAACCTTGCTTGAAGGCAGCCTACATCTAACTATTCCAACATTTGCTTAGGATTTTGGCTGTCACCTCCCCTCTTCATATGTTCCATCTGATGAGCCAAAATTGCAGTGAGCTTGACTTTAACATCCGGGGCTGACCCTGGGGAACGGTTCCAGGATCTCATTACTGGTGACCTGATTGGGAATGAAAGGGCCGGAGTTATGCCTGTGGCATTGATAAAAGCCACCATGTCCCTTCTCATGCTGCCTGCATTCCAGCAGGGGTTGAAACCAGCCTCTATCTGCCTCGCCTAGGTGATATGTATCTTCTCTGAGACAAAACAAGAATATGGCCCTGGAAAAGTTAGAAAGAAAAAAAGAACAACGGGAAGGAAGGAAGGAAGGAAGGAAGGGAGGAAGGAAGGAAGGAAGGAAGGAAAAGGAAGGAAGGAAGGAAGGAAGGAAGGAAGGAAGGAAGGAAGGAAAAGGAAGGAAGGAAGGAAGGAAAGAAGGAAGGAAGAAAGGAAGGAAGGAAGGAAGGGAGGAAGGAAGGAAGGAAAAGGAAGGATGGAAGGAAGGAAGGAAGGAAGGAAGGAAGGAAGGAAGGAAGGAAAGAAGGGAGGGAGGGAGAGGGGAAAGGGAAGAAGGGAGGGAGGAAAGAAGGAAAGAAGGAAGGAAAGTGGGAAGGGGAGAGATCAGGAACTTAACAGGCCAGAAATCATATGAAAATTCATTAGGAAGTTACATGAAAATACAAAAACTCAAGTTCTTTGTATACTCAGTTCTTCTATGCTTTTCCTTTTTTTTTTTTTTTTTTTTGATTTCTGCATTGTGAATATCCAAGCAGAGGACTATTTTTAAGAGAGAGGGAGAGAAGAATAGCCCAAGTAATGAGGCATTTCCAAGTACATGCAGAGATTTGGAAGCATCCAGCACTTACCTTACGGCTTCCAGACTCTGCAACGGTCATGACAAACTGGGTAATTTCACGACCATTGGGCACTGCTAATACATATCATGCAATGATCTGGGCACATCCTGGCTCCTTCTCAGGAGTAGAAACACCATAAAGTAGGGTTATCCAGACAAAAGTGTCATTCTCCTTTTCTGTGAGCACATCTCTGCCACAGTGACCATGACACCTGCTCTCCCTACATCCTCATTTGCGGAATACAAAAGGGTGGTGGGTATTAATTCCCTTCTCCAATCTTGGATCTCTGGTGTTGTTTATCAGTCTCCAGTATTCTTCATCCCTACTTTTCAGTTTTACTCCCTGGAGATCTAGTAACGATCCTAACACTTTGTTGTCAGGCAGATTTCCTAAAGAATGCCCTTAATTGAAACAAAATCCAGACAAAAATTTCCATGAGAAAGAATCATGCCAGAGCTTCAACAATCAACACATAAGAACTGAAAGGGAACTAGAGGTATTACAGGATGATTACTTTTCAAATTCCTGGTGGACCCTAATGAAACCAAATAAGGACAGAAGAGCAGGAAGTTCAAGAGAGAAACAGCAGCACGCGACCGACTTGAGAATGAAATTTTGCTATTTTGATAACCTTTTAGGACATCTGTTCTCAAACTTTTGGCCTCACTCTTAGACTCTTAATATTTGTGGAGGACCCCAAACATCTTTTGCAGGTTATTCATAACAATATTTGCTGTATTAGAAATTAAAACAGATTCTCAGAGCTGCTTCTGCTTTCAATCTGTTACAATGTGTTGTTTTGGTTACAGTATATAAAGAAAATTTGGCCTCATTAGAATAGGTAATTGGAAAAGAGAGGACTATTTTAATTGCCTTTCAGATAATTGTGAATAGTCTGATGGCACCAAACCTTGGCAATGGTAGTTTCTTAAAGGTTAGCAGCAATGGGATCTGGAAATATGACCATGAACTTCTCATACTCTCTACACTCATGAGAGAATAAGAGTGAAAATGGCAAATAACATCTTCGTGTTATTAGGCAAATAATGTTGACCCTGTGGAAGCTCTGAGACCCCCTTGGGATTCCCAGTAGCCCTGGTACCATACTTTGAGACAAGTCGTTTTAGAATCCGCACAAGGAGACTACATGACTCTGACATGGAATGGATAGACTCAACTGTAGTGTAAAATACTGTGTATTATCACCTCTGTCTCTAAAAGACATGTTTTTCGCTAACTAGAAACTATGATAGGATTGTGAAGCATTAAAGTTGAAAGAAACGTTGAGAGATCATCCCATTCGGTTCACTTGTTTTTAAGGTGAGGAAACTGTTAAAGAAGGCCAGGGCTAAGTTACATGGTAAAACTGGAGCCACTCTGCTAATTTGGGGACACAGACACACAATCTGTCCCCTTTGTGGATTGTGGAAAGAATACTGGGCACCTTAACTGTGTAGAGTATTTTTACTGCCTCAGTTACTCTTCCCACACACCCGATGAGGAAAACAACACACCCTGGTGTTACTATAATTCTTTAAATCCTAGAGGAGCAAAAATCCCTTTGTTTAAAAAAAAAATTTGTTTCATTTTCCAGCCATACCCATTGGTGTACATCTGTTCTTAAAAGAAGCCATCTTAGAGTTCTGAATGGCAGTTAATCTAAAGGAAAACTGAGAAAAAGTTAAGCTGAACACCTTTTTGTTATATAGTCTGTGAAAATACCATCCTTGAACTTGCACAGTCCACAGCCTGCGCAGCTCTATGTGGCATCCCTCTGCAAACTTCCAACAATGTTAAAATGTTTATGAAAAAGCAAGACGCAAAATTAAACCTTACAGAGGATCCCAATGGTGTGAAAACATAATGCTCCTGTGTGGTTTGTCCGGCAGAGATTCATTCCCAGTCTTACCACTCTGAGTCCGTTCATGCACCATGTTCGAGGGATCAACAACCTCACACCACTGGCTCATAGTGAGTTCACCTCGAACTAAAACTGATTAAGTTTCTTTCACATTCCACGTTCAGTCCTCCTATCCCTTTCTCCCCACGCTTTCCCCACCACCCCAGAGTCAGAGAGTTTTCAAGCTATGTCTTGCCAAAACACAGAGGCCTTAAAGAAAGGTGGGGAGGAATTGGAAGGGGGTCCCCAAGTCTTCCACTCCCATCTCAACCGGAACAGGTTTTATCTTACATATGAGAATTCGGGTAAGGTTTTATCTGATGGAAGTATTATATGGTAAAATAAATCTAAACCTCATCACCATAGCTTAAAACAGCAGGTTGATTTTAGGGCCTCCATGTAGCTTTACATTCTCTTTCTACTAAACTATCTCTTGGGTTCAAACCAGCGTTCCAACTTCTTGGTATCTTTTCAATTCTGATTTTTCCATCCGCCGTATTTTCTGTCCCTCCCAGCTTTGTGCCATATGCAAGTGTGATCAGCTTCACAGCTCTGTCCTCACACTAATCCAGTTAATATAAATGTTGAAAAGTACAGAGTCCTTGACAAAGCCCCTAGATGCCCCCCTCAGGGTATATTAATTCATTAATTGGCACTCTCTGGGACTGGATTTTTGAAATCAGTTATCAATCTACGCACCTGGACGTAGCGGCTCTCCCGCCTTGGGCCCAGATTGAGACTGAAACCTGTTGAATCGCATCTGGCAAAAGGGGCAGGCCTAAGAATAGATTTGAAGGAGGTAGTTGGCTGAGGACTTTTGTCTGGGGCTGAAGAAGGAAGGAGGGTTGTGTACAGATGCCTGGGAGTGAAGTGGGGGTGATTTTAAGATGGTATTTCTCTGGGGTCTCTGGCCGGCTCAGTGGGTCAAGCGTCTGACTCTTGATTTTGGCTCAGATGGTGATCTCATGGTTTGTGAGTTCGAGTTCTGCGTCGGGCTCTGCACTGACAGTGCAGGGTCTGCTTGGAATTTCCTCTCTCCCTCTCTCTCTCTGCCCCTCTCCCCCATGCTCTCCCTGTCTCTCAAAATGAATAAATAAACATTAAAAAAATAATAAGATAAAATGGTGTTTCTCCCACACATAGTCCTGTGGACTGGTATCAAGGTCTGGGGATAAAAGAGGCCATAGGCAGAAACGGAGGGAAGGAGTGTGATAAGGGGGTTCCCGCGGCATTACTCAGGTCCCAAGTGATGAAGTGCACCAGTGAGTGGGGGAGAAGGCATGTTTCTTCTTTGGGAACATTGAGGAAATAGCACCTTTGGCACAAATGTTGCATTCTCATGGTTGGCATGGTCACATGGCTTTACAAGCAGACAACACCCAGGGAAACCAGAACAGAAGGGAGGAACATGAGGGCTCCTATTATGTACCCAATGGACGGATACATTGGTAACTCTAAAACACCCCTCGGGGATTTGCAGACGTTTCCAGCAGGGGGTGTTAAGAGAATGGTGGAGGGGTCCCTGGGTGACTCAGTCAGTTTTAAGCATCCGACTTCAGCTCAAGTCGTGATCTCGCAGTTCGTGGGTTCAAGCCCCGCATCAGGCTCTGTGCTGACAGTTCAGAACCTGGAGCCTGCTTCGGATTCTGTCTCCCTCTCTCTCTGCCCCTCCCCCCCTCTCAAAAATAAATAAAACATTTTAAAAAAAGAATGGTAGGGATGTGTAAGTCCTTTAGAAGCAGAAGGTGGATAAAAATTGAGATTTGGATGTTTGAGGTTAATGTGATACCTCCATAGTCCAGCTTGATGAGGTCTGGAGAGATGCTAAACTAGGCATTTTATTATTCAGTACACATTTCACCCCAAAGGACATTTATAGCTTATTGAACCCCAAATGCAGTCTTCCAATGTATACCCTAGTTTTTGCTACTTTCTAAAAGATGCCTGACAGCTGTTTGGGTGAGTTTTCTAAGAGGAAAACACCTTTTATATAATTGCCATTCCTTCCTCATGTTGAAGTTCCTGCCTTTCAGAGTTTCTATACCCTTCCCAATCTGAAGAAATGTCCCCATCACAGAAGTTATGGAGGAAATAGAGGAACTGAGTGGAATCCCAACAACGGTTGGTGATGAATGTTATTGAAGAAAATATCTAAACTTGTGTTTTCTTCCCAAACTTACCTGATCTCTTGAGAATAATTGTGATATAACATAGTTCAGTCCTCTTGCATGGAGTAAGGGTAAGGCAAGACCCCCCGCCCCAACTTTTTTTAGCACCTAAGGTCCAGGTAAACCTTAGGATCAGGTAAATGTTAGAAAGAGGGTAACCTCTCTTTTTTACAGATGTTGAAACTCACACCAGCTCTGTTCAAGTGATTCATTCAAGGTCATACCTTCACTTTCCATCTCCCTCCCTCTGGCTGCCACAGTATAATCACTTTTGTTCCTCTCTGCACCTTCGTCAAAATCTGTAACAGGTCTCAGGACTAGATGCAAAATTGTGGTTTTCAAAGCGAACACCTAAAATCCCCCCGGGCCCCAAGATGAGGCCCGGGGTTGCTGTGTTCGAAGAGGTTGGAGACAGAAAGGTGGAGCCACAATTTTCCACACGCCTTTTTCTCTCCAGCAGAACAAGCCTGATTCTTACCTGTTTTTTATATTCGCTTTTGTGAAAACAGTTTGGCAAGCGAGCTTTTGTTCCTGAAAAGAATTTGAGAGAAGCTGATCTAAAATATTCCCGTCTGCAAACTTGATCATGCTTAAAGTTCACCTATCTCGAAAAAAAAGAGCCTCTTATTTCAATGTTCATTAATCCTTGTTGCTAATAACACCTACATATATCTATCTAAAGGTCATACTTACTTTATTAATGGGAAGATGGCCATAGTATACTGATTACCATTTATCTCAAAAAGTTCATGCTTAATAAGGACTATTAACATAGATTTGGTGGAGGAAATTAATGTGTTTTCTATTGTGAAGAATACCAAAACCAACAACCATCCTTGGAAAATAATAGGATCTATAAACACCAATGAGCTGTGGCCTCTTGGGAAGAAAACAGCATGCTGCCTTCTCTTAACATGGGCATTCTCGACTGAATGAGGCAGCCTGTGGAAGCGAGGCTGTGAATACCGCAAAGGTTTCATACCAAACTTTGATCTATGTGTAAAATTTGCTTTCGTTCTGCATTTATACCCTGATACGATAATGTTGTTGGTTAGGTGTTAGACGCACTTGGTGCCAGCAAGAGGAGAAAATGGAGCTTAACACTAATCTGGCACCAAAAAAATATTTATGCTTATCGAAATGTGAAGTCTGCTTGGTGAATATACAAGAAAGTCTGGTCAGGGCAATACACAATCTCACGCAAATCAAGACTCAGAACAGAAAGACAGACAAGTGACGGGGGCAAGAAATAAATGCCTTTGTCTTCCTGTAAGACGTTATGATTCAGTAGTATGATTGTGTTTTTATCATTAGTGATGCTGCTCTTTGAGTTTTTAAATTCTTTTCAAATGCACCTTCAAAAACTAAGAGTGGTAAGTTCTCTTAACAAAATGGAAAGAACTTCTATAGTAACATAACCAAAAGGCTTAGGGCAAGGAGATCCTGTGCTTCTCCGTCGAGGCACCAGGACTAGTCCCTGGAATGCTCTCCATATCAGAAATGGATAATGGTGATGGGTGTTATATGCTACATTATATGCCATGTTATATGCTTATCATTCTGGAGAGATTAACCCCAAGAAACATTTGTTGGTCTTAAAGACGGAAAGTAAGACTTGAACGAGTCCCGCTGGACCCATATCTGTAAACTTTCCCCTGACTTACATCATGAAGAATTATACGGGCCAGTAGAAATTCATAATGAAAGCTGCTCTTGAGTTCAAGTCAAACTGTCTTCTTCAGTCTATCCTATCCACTAATCTGTGAAAAAGTTACTGCTTCACAATTCAATTTTTAAAAATGCTTACCAAGCAATTGCTGTTTTCCTAGCACTTTTAGAGAGACATTAGAAGTATAAGACATCATCCCTTTTCTCAAAACAGGTATAATATTTGAGGGAGACATAAGAAATAATTAGACTTGCAATGTATATATAATAAAGACCTAACATTACTCACATCAAGTGTATGGGACATACAGTGAGTTATGCCGGGGTCAAGAAGGCCGACATTGATCATCACAAATGTTGGTGGGAATGCAGACTGGTACAGTCACTGTGAAAACAAGTATGGAGCTTCCTCAACAAGTTAAAAATAGAATTACCCTACAATCCAGTAAAGCCACACTACTTGGTATTTACCCCCAAAATACAAAAACACTAATTTGAAGGGATATATGCACCCCTATGTTTATGACAACATTATTTACAATAACCAAATTATGGGAGCAGCCCAAGTATCCACTGAGAGATGAATGGATAAAGATGTGATACACACACACACACAAATACATACACACACACACACACACACACACACACACACACATATATATATGAGATATATGCACACAATGGAATATTATTCAACCATAAAAACTAATGAAATCTTGTCATTTGCAATGTCATGGATGGAGCTAACAACAAGTGAAGTAAGTCAATCAGAGAAAGACAAATACTGTATAACTTCACTCGTTTGTGGAATTTAAGAAACAAAACAAATGAGCAAAGGAAAAAAAGAAAGAGACAAACCAAGAAACAGACTCTTAACTATAGAGAATGAATGGATGGTTACCAGAGGGGAGGTGGGCAGGGCACAGGTTAAGTAGGTGATGGGGATTAAGGAAGACACTTGTGGGGGCGCCTGGGTGGCGCAGTCGGTTAAGTGTCCGACTTCAGCCAGGTCACGATCTCGTGGTCCGTGAGTTCGAGCCCCGCGTCGGGCTCTGGGCTGATGGCTCAGAGCCTGGAGCCTGTTTCCGATTCTGTGTCTCCCTCTCTCTCTGCCCCTCCCCCGTTCATGCTCTGTCTCTCTCTGTCCCAAAAATAAATAAACGTTGAAAAAAAAAATTTAAAAAAAAAAAAAAAAAAGGAAGACACTTGTGATGAACACTGGGTGCTGTATATAATTGTTGAATCACTATATTGCACATCTAAAACTAATATAACACTGTATGTTAACTATGCTGGAATGAAACTTTTTTTAATAAATTAAAAAAACAAGTGCTAGTGAAGACAATTTTCATAAAGATACAATCAGAATAATTTAAAGAAATGATAGTTTTGAGATTCAAATCAACTACCATTTATTATTTCTCATGTCCCAGGTACCACACGATGAGCTTTATCAAAATTATTATAATTTCATAAAAAAATACCAGAACTGGAAAAGAGCATGGAAAAAAATACATAGATGCTATATGACAGGTCAAAGATATTAGGTGATTTTATTTCTTCTGAAATGTTGATATATTAGTATTATGCATGAAATAAGTAATAAAGAAAAAAAATCTACGATTTAGGCAGATAAGAAGCCATGAAAAAAATGTTATGAATACAGAAGATGTGGTGTGCAAGATGGTGACAGTGAGAATAGCCTGTGATACTGACAAGGAAGGATTAGTGCCAGGAAGGAGTGAAAAATAAACTGAAAAGGTAAAACAGTCATACTATGAAGAACCTTAGCTTTCTCGGATAGTTTCTATTTAATCATACATACAGTGGGAATCCATTACAATTCCTGAAGAAGAAGGTGTAGCTGAAAGTCAGTATTTTGAAAGATTACCCTTGCTGCATACAGGAAGGCTTCTGAGTGGAGAGAAATGAGACATAAAGGGACCCACAAAGTTGTAGTTGCAGTATAAGGAATGCGGGCAAATCGGGGCTTCAACTAGACTCTCAGGGGAAGAGGTAGACTATGAACTCAGGTCTGTCTGTCCAAAGCCTATGATTCTTCTCCTTCTTCGGACACCTGTCACATATGGCTGGAGCCAGGAAGAATCTTGGAGACTTCCTATACTCCAATACTTCTCAAACTCCTCCACCTGGGTATTCCTAAGGAACTGGGGTCCACCTACATACCAAAATGTTCTTTGAACTAGAAGATTTTATGTTCCCAGTTTGAGCAACACTTACTTTCTCCGATTGTGTGTCCCATTTGTTTCAATACACCATCAATTATTTTAAAATTTTATCAAGTAAAATTAATGATAAGTATATTCTATTCCAGTTATACACGGACGGTGAAAGCTCTCCTCCACCTCCTCCAAATAAAAGGTAACAAGGCTCTTTTTAAATCTCCACCATCTTTTAGGTCACATGATTCTACATTAGTAAGAAAGCTATGTCATATAATTCGTTTAAATATAATCCAAAATACATCTGAAATACCTTATGACCTCCTACACAGAATATCTTCCCACAAGCTAGGAAAACCTAGTTCCAGTGAGTACAGTGGTAGCAGGTATGGCAAAAAGAGATAGATCAAGAGGGTTGACCGAAGATATACCAAAAAAAAAAAAAAAAAAAAAAAAAAAAAGATGATGGCCCCTGAGTGGCTCGGTCAGTTAAGCCTCCAGCCCCCGATTTCGGCACAGGTCATGATCTCACAGTTGGATCCCCGCATCAGGCTCCGTGGTGATGGCGCAGAGCCTGCTTGTCATTCTCTCTCTCTCTTCTTGTCTCTTTCTGCCCTTCAGCACTCTCTGTCTCCAAAAATAAATGAATAAACTTAAAAAAAAAAAAAAGGATAAGTAGGATTTGGTAGCAAAATGGTACAAAATAATGTTTAAAAGAAAAGGCAATGGGAAAATTGGTAACTCGCTGACTCCCAGCCTGCGTGACCAGGAGAAGAGTAATCTCATTGGCAGAAATGGAAAAGTCCGGAAGGGCAGTTGGCTGAAGAGAAAAAAAAAAAAAAATGTGTTCAATTTCATTTATGCTGCTCTTCAACTAACAGAACAGGCAGGTGGGAATATCCCAAGAAATGTATCTGGAGTCATCACTAAAAAGTTGAGCCTTTAAGAAAGAATGCAGTTTGGAGAGAAGCGAGCAGAGGGGAGAGGAGACGTGGCGCTGGACTGTGATGTGCTCGCTCTGAGTCAGCAGAGCCGGGGAGGAGAAGCAGCAGGTGCACTGCCCGTGGCAAATGCCAGTCAGGGAGATCGTTTTAAAGACAAGCAAGTAATAAGGGGTGTAAAATCTGGCAGGAAAGCAAATGTGAATAAAGACAGGGAAAATGCCATGATTTTGGTAAGAAAAAGATCATTGCTAACTTAAGGGAAAATGTTTCAATAGTGCAATGGGAATAGAACTGAGATGAAAGAGAATTTTAGAGGAATGGGGGAGAGCAGCTGATGAGCTAAATAGAAACTGTGAACATTTATAGAAAATTCCATGAAGTAAAAGTCATCAACGTTTTGTAATAATTGTAAGGTTTCTTTTTTTTTTCTTTAAGTTTATTTTACTTATTTTAAGAGAGAAAGAGAGAGAGATTCCCAAGCAGGCTCCATGCTGTCAGCGTAGAGCCCGAGGCAGGGCTCAATCCCACAAACCGTGAGATCATGACCTGAGCCGAAATCAAAAGTTGGATGCTTGGGGCACCTGGGTGGCTCAGTCGGTTAAGTGTCCAACTTTGGCTCAGGTAATGATCTTGCGGTTCATGGGTTCACGCCTTGCATCGGGCTCTGTGCTGGCAGCTCAGAACCTAGAGCCTCCTTGGGATTCTGTGTCCCCCTCTCTCTGCTCCTCCCCCACTCATACTCTGTCTCTCTCTCTCTCTCAAAAATAAACATTAAAATTTTTTTTTAAAAAAAGAGTTGGATGCTCAGCTGACTGAGCCACCCAGATGCCCCAGTTGTGATGTTTCTAAATGAAATGTAAATTGCACTAACAATTCAGGAGCTATAGATAGGAGGTATTAGTATATTGCTGCAATGATACTGCTTCAGCAATGGTTTGTTTTTTTTTAAAAATAGATCCTCAGAGGTTTAAACTGAAACTCTTGATATCCATACTTTTGTGAAGTTCACAAACGTCTGAACTAAGAACAATACATGTCTGTCTGAGTGCTTTGTTTCAACTGAAAATAATAATAATAAATAAGAATTTGAACCAGACATCCTAATAAGGCTCTTTCTAGCACCGAGAGTGATTCCATGGGTTTATCTATATCTGAGTCAAAATTCAAACAAAAACAAAACCCATAGTGGTCATTTATATTGGCAATACATTCCAGTACAAGGTACTCTAGAAAAATAGAATACCAGAATTGATACCATATGCTTCATAATCCAACACTTAAAAATTAGGTGTTCAGGCTATTAAAGGTGCATATATGGTGAAATGTCTCTTGGGAAGCCTCAGATTCTAGCTTGGTCTATTATATAACATGCATATTTAGCATACCATAATATTTGCTTTTGTGTACATATATATGGGTGGATGAACTGATTTATACTTCTTGTTCATTAATGAACTCATTGAGGTCCGGCCACCTTAACAGACTAATAATGCTCAGTCTAAATCAAAATATATCCTCTCTGAATTGTGAAAGAAACCTAGTGTGCCTCTTTTAATAGATGAAATAAATTAAACTATTCATTCCAATGAAATTTGTCCTCCTTTTTTTGTTGTTGTTATGGTTGTTTATGTTGATATATAAACATTAACCAAAACTTTGTTGAACAGAAAGTTCAAAAAAGCAACATAATTGTAGTAAAAAACAAAGTTGTGGCCAAGCTCTCCGAAGACAGTAACCTACATAGAACCTAGAAAGATTCCTGATTTAGCAGGAACACTTCTGGAAACATAGCTCCATGTTAGGTTAACAAAGAGTTGGTCTATTACAATATCTCCAACTAAAGGAAAATTGCCACTATTTTTCTTTTTTGTTTTGCTTTTAGTTAAAAATTGGTTTACAAAGATGAGCCTTCTTTCTTTAAAAATATATATCTTTTCATGAGTGTTAGAAAGAAAGTCTACAACACACACACAGATACACACGCACACACACACACTCTGCCTGGTGATGCTTCAGAAGGAAACTGAATAAAGAACTATATTAGAACCCTTGGAAATATAAAGATCTCATTTAAAAAGGCAGAAGGAGACCGCATATCTCTGCTGAAATAATAAAGTAACTATGTAAGTGTATTTATAAAATAAGCCGTCTCAATTTACATCATAGAAAAATACCATCATTTAATTATTTACATCATAACATTTTGGAGGTTTTTATAGCTCTTTAAAATTCCTATGGAGCATCTAGGTCAATCTGGTAGGACGCTACAAATATTATATTTAAAATAATTCTCCACTATATTTTTCTTCTGAAAAACCACTCTTGAATTCAAACAGCTCCAGCTGCTTGAAATGGTGAAATACCTTTGTGCTTTTCAAAAATCACATCTCATAAAGGGCATTTATTCTATAGAATTAAAGTTTACTGAATAATAAATATAACTTTAAATGATGCAAGCTGTCAAAACCCTTGAATGTCAAAGTTAAAGCCGAAAGCCCTGCATGAGTTTTGCTACTTTGGAAAAGGAAGAGAAGCAGAATAAGTAAAGGCAACTTCACCTTTGAATTTCTTCATCTTTGTATATTTGTCACAAATAACAATTTAAATATCCTTTGAGGTTAATATTTTCTGGTTGAGTGGGAAAGTACAGAAAAAAATTAATATATTCATGCATAATATGAGACAACAGAGACTGGAGCGTCTTATTTGTAGCAAATTTTATTTTCAAATAACCATAAAAGGTATTCAGTTACTCTTCAGATTAATTTATAAGATCATGCAAGATGTAAACAAGAAGTTCCAAAGGAAAAAATTGTTCCTGACAATTCTAATATGTGAAGAAAAAGTACACAAAAATGCACACCAGGAACTTTTGACATATGGCTAATACCTGGATCTTTATTCTCGCCCGCTTTTTGTCATTTCAGCACAAGGTAAATGTAGTGCAAAGAAGCAAAAATTAGTAATCCAAGGAAAGAAAAACTTGCTAATGTGATGCATGATAAGGGAGCATTTACTATATTAATATTCACAAACAAATGTTGGAAGTGGGAAGTGATGTTAGATTAAAAAATATCTATTTTGCAGCACAGATGAAAAACAATTTTGTTATGGTGATTATATTGCTACTCACATCATATTCATAGACTTTTCCTTGAATCCCATGCACAGTTCTGATTTTTTTTGGGGGGGTTGGAAACAGGTAAAATAAAATGAAAATCTTCCCAGAGGGCATTAAAAATAAGATATTAACTTAGAATTTATGTTGCAAGTAAGGTAAATGGTCATTTTATTCTGATAAAATGTTGGAAGGGCAGAGTAAGTATTATAAAAATATTTCAGAATCAATGGCATATCACAAAGAAAATAACTTCCTGTTTTCACTTTGGCTGTAAAGCAAAGGACTGTGGCTTTACATTAGACGGTTTTTATTTATTTGAGTATTCAGAGTTGGTTCTCAATTGCTAAGAGTATGAAATATTTGAAAGGCCAATCCAGAGTTTATCTATGTATGGTTTCAAAGAAACTACAATGTCATTTCACTAATTTGGACTAAGTGATAGTATCCTTATTTAATCCTTCTGTCTAGAGACCATAAAACATAAAAAGTATTGAATCACCTCGAGAGTACACAAACTCTCTACAAGTAAAGATAGCTTTGTTTAACACACAGTTGAAAATTAAAACTCCATACCAAGTTAGGGGTTTATATTTATCTTTTACAACAATGGTATCATCTTTAGTATTCTCCTTAAGAGCCTAGAATGACACGACTCCACATTTCCATTCCAGAACTTCCCACTTCCAACGCTTTTCTCCATGATGCCCTTTGCAAGCACTCGAGCAACACAAAATGAGATGCTATGTAAATGCGGTTTATAAAATGCTTTGACTTCAAAGAAAGGTTACTGAAAAAGAGTGTGCTGTGGGTTCTACCGGGGTTTTGTTAAATAAAGCTATCTGTTTTTTAGGTGATGAAAAATCACCTTAAAAGTCTTAAAAGTGTTTGCTTTGGGTCTTTTATTATGGAGTTTTATCCTTATTTGAGGTATGAAAAACCTACTCGCTCTCTAAGTCAGCATTAAGATGGCTACTCACCCAAGGGGACAGAGGCTAACTCTCTGTAAAGCTTTCTTTGCCCGAGATCAATTTGCCAGAAGTTAGACTAACCCAGGCATCCGGGAGGTAGAAACTATGAAAATTTAGTACCTTGCTCCCTTCTGAGAAGTCTGCATCCCTCTCTTCCATGCCCAAGAATGAGTGTGTGGTTTGCCCAGACTCACAAACTGCCATACATCATGGGAAAGCATGGCAGACCCTCCAACTCTACATCACATGCTTTTTTTTTTTTTTTCCCTCTTCCCACTCACATAATTAGTGCTCCTTTCTTTTACTTTTTCAAAATGTGCCTGTTTCAAATTTGTATTATTTTTTTCAGATGTCTAATTGCAGTTACGTTCTTTCCCTCTTTGGTCTCCTCCCGCATTTCACATACCAGACAAATATTTAAAGGTCTGTAAAACCAGGCGAGGCTCCAAGATATTTCTAACTGAAACTGCCATAGGTGACAGCACAGGGAAAGAAAGCAAAGTTGTAGGACAAGGATTTGAATAAACGGGGTGCAAACGTATTGGAAAATCTATTTAAGTTGCTATAGCCATGGATGAGGTTTCAATGAGGCATAAACATTCAAGTTCCTGACAAAACCAACATGTTTCATGATCAGTCAAAATAGTTTACTTGTCATGATGCATTGCATTTATTTTTTATTTTTTTTAATTAGTAAGTTGCTCTCTCTTTTAATTTTTTTTCCCTTTTTTAGATTTCAGGAAGTGAAAGCATTTAAGAAAACATTCAAAGTTCTGAGAATACATGTAAGTGAAATATTTAATGTCTGTCATTCATAAAAGTTACATCATTTACATAGGGTTCATTTGTATATAATAAAAATTTCATCATAATGAAAACTTTTCTGGAAAGTTATATGTTAATTTGTTTAACATATGCTTTGGATATACAGCTAAATAGGAATCGTTAAAAAATTCTTTCTTCAAATATTCCCTTTAACAATTAAAAAAACCTCATTCCTAAATATTTGTTTTTCTTTCCACTTGCTCCTTTGTTGGTAATATCATATGTAATTTGAACTATGCAAAGATTGGATCTTTCCATAGTTCAGAATATATTTGTATACTTCAATAAATTTGCTCATTGCATAGCAAACATGTAAACTTACACAGGATCTATAAATTTTACCCTAATAATCTAAAAACGTTGCTGAAATTTTACATGATAGTTTAGTCTAAGGTTTATTTTTTGTTGTAATTTGTGTTTTCTCTGTGGGTTTTTTTTTTTTTTTTTGGTAATTTTTAATACATGGGCCAATTGAATACAACAAATAAAAAGTCATGAAAAGTTAAAAACCAAGTAAGTCATTTTATCCTAGACTACCAGAATTTAACCTCATTATATTGTTTGGATTTTTTTTTTTTTTTTTTTTTTTTTACTAAGTATAACAAGTTGGAAATGTATCGTGCTGCCTCTTAAGACAGTGTTCAAAAGTAATTTCAACAGTGTGTATTTAACATAAAGTTAACTATGTTCGCATCAAATAAAATGTTTATTAATGAAAGCTATTTATCATACAAGAAACAGCAAAGATAAGTCATCATACAGAGATGTACACTAGGAGTGACAGATGTAAAAGTGCATGCAGAGATTTCTGTTTAAAAAGGAAGTAATAAACAATAATACTAAAATTACTGGGTTTTGATTCCTATACTCTCAAGTGAGTGATAGCTTTTCTTTGAATTTACAATTGGAAAATGCCATCAACAGATAGGACTAATACACATTAGCAAGCAGGTGAAATGAATGTTTTTGGACTTTATTTTACAACTACTGTGCTTGACAAATGTGTGGGATTTTTTAGCAATAATAATTTTCTTCAAATATGGGGTGGGCATATTACTGCCAGGTTGCTCTGGTTTATACACGGCTTAACTAATTTTGTTTTAAACCACATAACTTTAAGCCTCCATTTGTGTTAGACACCATAAAGAACAGAATTTTTGTTAACATTCAGTAAATGACATTTAAGTCTCTCTCTGTCTCTCTCTCTCTCTCTTTTTTTTTTTTTTTTTTGGCTCAATAGATTTTAAAATGTATGATTATCATAACCTAATATTGTCTTTGTCTTCACTGCAGTGGATTTCCGATCAAACTTTTCCCCTTCTTTTAATACTTTAGGGAATTTTCAAACGTCGGGATGTTTGGCTGTAATGCCCCAAGATTTGTTCTCCCTGAAAAAAATCATAGTGACAATTTATTAACTACAGAGCAACTTGGCTTTTAGGGGTCTGCAATTTCTATTTTGATTTACAAATATCCATTTGTGCTCAATAGACCTAACATTAAATCTTAATCATAGTTAAGTTCCTTTTCATGCAATTACTTTGTCTGCTAATTATCTTTTTTTTTTTAATTCTAAAAATTGGGCGGAGTCAAATCGGTGGGGCATTACTTTTATTATAAGAAAATATATTAAAAGGTAATTCGAGGTTGAATTACATTGCATATGCAACGGTGTGTACATTTAAAATGAATCAGAAGTTTGGAAATCTGAAAACTATTTGTATGTTTGAATATTTAAAAATTGTTTGTATTCCCACTTTAATAGCTTTTACATATAGATATTGGAAACACACTAGTACAGTTAAACCTTAAATTGATGGGAAATAAAACTCCTTAGATTCAAAATGGTTTATTCACACAAATTTAATAGGATATATCACAATTGTTTGGTCCATAAATATTTAGGGGAAATAGTTTCTATACAATGCATTTATCAATAAACAAAGAAACATGGACAATTTTGCTAGACCACTTACTGTACTATAAACACGAAGCTCAATATATAAGATTATTGAATTTATCAACTATATTTGAAAGAGTGCACAACTGCTTTCTATGACATGTCTGTCCCCTCTAACAGGATACACCATAAAAAGAGTTTCGGAAATAAGAGGTAAAACAGTACAAAACTAGTGAGGTGTCAAAAGGGCTTAAAACAGTTAATTTAACAAACAACACATATATCCTGATTTTTCACAAACTCACTTCCAAGTTATATCATAAGGCACGTAGGAGAACTGAGTTATAATTAGTCTACTTAATAAAGTAGATCTATAGTACCATACATTGTTCTGTCAAAGAACAAAATTTATATGTATCCATATTTTACCTGTAAAAGTGTATTAATAAGATCTCAGCCTTACCAAGGTTGTTTGGTCTGGTTAGTGGTAAATGCCCAAAATGTAATAGAAATATGAAAAGTCAAGATTTAAGCTCCATATAAGATGATAACCACACTTGCTAAATATATAATGGCAATCACACCTTTCTTCTGTTACAGTGTTAACTTATCTTCCATCATCTTTTTTTTTTAAAAAATAAGCTACTTTCTGTGCTAATTTTCTAAAGACCCTGAGCAAAAGTTACAATAATGCACTTTAATGTGGGCAGTGAACTGTCAATATGTAACCACACATTTATACAGCCAGAAGGACACCTTTAAAATCTATTAAATAGCCACTTCGACCACCAAAGGAGATTTAAGGGGTCCAAAAAGTGGAGAATATGTGCAAAGTTATTCTTAACAATCCACTAAAGCAAGACATATATCTTGACTTCTTTTTTATTTTTTTTAGGAAATCCACAATCTAATTGGTATTTAACTACAACAGAAGCGTATAGATGAACATTCACCACTGCCCAGACCATTAAGATTTTAGCTTAAATTAAAAGAAAAATAATGCTACTGTAAACTAGGAAATATATTCAGATCAGCATCCACGAGGCTTCTGAGTTTATCTACTTTAAGACTAATAACTTTAAATCTGTAATGCCAGAAAAGTTTTTTTTTTTTCTGACAAATATATCAACCTATGCCAAAGTAAAATAAAGCAAAACAAACCAAAGAATTCTCATTGTCGATATTAGTCTACTAAGGTTTTCTTTTTTAACATAATTCATATAGAATGCCAGATACAATATCATGGTACAGCTGAAGCCAATTAATAGAGCTATTAATTAAATTATACTGATTTTTTTAACTTCTTAAAAAATTATATTTTGCTTATTTCCATTTTCCCTAGGAAAAAAAAATTAATTTAGAAAGAATGGTTTTAGAACTATCATTTTTAGCTTTAGGTTAAAAGTATAGAATTTCAATCTCTATATGGAATTTTCATAGATACACAGGGAGTTTAAATATTTTTCAAATGATGAAAAGCAAATAACTAACAAGTGTACCTGGGATGTACACCCCTAAAAAGAAGGAAAAGTCACATTGCTAGAACAGATTTCTCACCTAATTAATCTTTAATATTTAGAGCTGCTATAGTTAATGCTTTTTGTTTAATCACATTCCTCATTTGTAAGATGAAAGAATAATCAAAACATTTTTTCACTTTTAAAATTAAAAAAAAAACAATGTGAAGTTTTCAAAATTCCATAAGTATACATACAATCGCAAGATTTAAAAAATAACTTTAATTATCTGATTCTTTATTAACCTAATCATTTAATTGGGAATATGATTATTTGCCCATTATCATACCACTTTTTTTTTTTTCTTCGAGATTCTGGAAATAAGTAACATACAATTTTAAGAGGCACTTATTAGAATAATTCAAAAACTCTCCTTACCAACTGAAAGCTCTAATTAATTTTTTAAAAAAAATCCAAATACACATTGTAGACAAAAACAAAACAAAACAAAAAACAAAACAAAACCAAAACAACAACAACAAAAAAAAACACTTTGTAAAGGAGACAATTCTGTAAACTCATTTGCCAAGTGGCTGCAGATGCTACACACCAAGCTGTTGCTTTTATTTCCCAAATATCTTGTGGGTTAGAAAAAAAAAAAAAAAAACTCTTGTAAATAATAAAATAATAATAATTAGAATAATAATAAAAAGAAGAGGAAGAATGAAAAAACAAAAACAAAAACAAAAACCAATGTTAGAAAAGGTTCGTTAAGGTAGTTTGTGAGGGGCTTCCGGATTCGTGGCTGTCCATGTTAGAGGTCACGGATGTCACTACAGTGATAGTGGGATTGGTCAGGTCTGTTAAAGTGGTCGCTGTGCCGGGTGGAGTGAGAGCGCCGCTGTCTGCTGAGGGCGGGGCCGGAAGCGACGTGCCATCAGCTTTATCAACACCCCCATTCTCCTGCCGCAAAAGGTTCCTTCTGAATTTGGCTCGTGCGTTTTGGAACCAAACCTGCAAACCAATCCCAATTGATTTCTTTACCGATGTTTATTTTAGACTTCTTTTGTTTCTCTCTCTCTCTTTGTCTTTCCTTTTTGTTTCTTTTTTTTTTTTTCTTGCTTGCTTTCTTTTTTCTTTTTTCTTTTTCTTTTTTTGAGAGTATGTTTTCTTTTTAAATATAATTGTTTTTATTTTTCTTGGGAGAGAAGGGCTGGGGTTTGTTTTGTTTTTGTTTTTGTTGTTTTTGGTTTTTGGCTTTTTTTTTTTTTTTTTAACAGAGTATTTCAAGTAATACTATGGGTACTCCCTCTCAACTGTATATATCCCCCCAGCACTAACAAGTGCCACTTGGGACAACTGATGCTTAAGTGGAGATACCATAGACATGAAGGCACAGAGATACAAGGGGGAAACTATATCCTGGTTCCTTAAGTGTTTGTTATCTTTTGAGAATGAGGAAAGGCAGGGTCATTGAAAGTTTCACAAAGTAAGAAGGACTCCTATGAAATGAACATCACTGAAACAGATTTCAGGCTGTTCTTGAGTCTGACACGTGATAACTATTCTCCACATAGGAAAAACCCAGGGCCACAGACCCCAAGCAGCCAGAAACTGGTCAGTGGAATTTTAAATGCCTGCTCTTTGTCACTGAGAAGTAGAAGAAGACCATGGGTGACCCACCGCAACCCACTATAATTTCATGAGTTGTATACTCTTACCCTTACAAGTTTAGAAAAACAATTGGACAGCAGGTCTAACTCTCAGTATTTAGTTTTGCTCTACAGTTTGTTAAAATGGGAAAATTCTTGCTACACTTGGTTGCTGAGACACATTAACCATGGCTGTGGCTTTTCCGGAGTTGAAAAAATGAAAAAAAAAAGGGGGGGGGGTCGATCTGAATTTGGAAGGTCATGGCATGTGAGTGAGGCTGCCAAGAGTTTGCTGAAGTAAAACAGCACCAGCGGGTCCCCCTCAAGTCTGTGCACTAAGCCTAACGTGAATGGAAATCTCTAAAGCCACAACTTGTACAAATAACATCACCCACATTAGCAGAGCAGTGAGGTGAGCTGTGCTGGCTTGGGTGGCCCCATCTCTCCATCGATAGGAAGGAAGAATGTGGCTGCATTTCAGAAGATCCTGGGTCTCTCTTTGGGCACCCTCCCGGAAGCCCCTGCAAAATTTCCTCACACCCTCTGGGGAGATAACTAAGGTAAACTAATGAAAAGCAGTACAGGAAATATCTGTATTGCTCTAAACAGGGAAGAGAACTGTTTTTACTGGCAAGGGTAAGGGAGATTTATACACAGCCAATGATGGAGGTTTCTTACCTGCAAAACTCTTTTGGTGAGGCCTGTTTTCTGAGCAAGCTGCTTGAGGTCCTTGGCATCCGGGTTGTGGTTGATGGCAAAGTAGGATTTCATGGTCCGGAGCTGGTGGTGCTTGAAGGAGGTGCGCATGCGCTTGGTCTTCTGTGAGGGTGGGTAAGGCTGCTGATCCCGGTCCAAGTGGTCTGCCTCGTTCTCGTTACAACCTGTTGCGGAATCAGTGAACAAACAAACAACTGCTCAGTGGGAAGTCCCGCACTTGCTGCAAAACGGTAGCGGTAGCGGGCTGTGCGATGCTAGGATAATAAAGCAACGGTGGGAAAGGCTGTCCACCCAATTATAAGCTGTATCGAGACAAGACAGAGGTTAATTACCAAAGTCAGCCAAAGCAGCCTCTTCACGTGGCCACAACCAAAGTTTATGTAATGGAAAAATGTTAGATGAATCCTCTCTTTTGTATAATGGTTGCTGGAAAGCTCGAGAAGATGAAGAAGTCGCAAGTGTGAAAGAAACATCCCAGGAGTAAAAAGGATAGACTCTAATACGTTTATGCACAACCGCACCCTGCCCTACAGCGCACACAACAGTTTTTAGAGACTCCACACTTTGTCTGTGTTTGTGAAATGAGACATACTCGCTGAAGGCACTGCTCTTTGTCATGAGGGATATGCAAACCATTTCATCTCTCTCCAATCTGAGAGTTTCTGAGAACCCACCAACTAAGGAAGAGTCTAAGTCAGTTCCAATTTTTAGCTTGTTCTGATATTCCTCGAGTCTTCCCAATCAGGAAAAAGGTGGAAAGTAGCTGGAGAAGGGGGAGAGTTTTACAAAATTAGAATTTGTAGATTTCTTATGTAATCCTAAGAATATTATTTTTGAGTGTTTTTAGCTATAGCTGCTTAATATAGGGCAATGCCAGGAAGAAAACAGTTTTCCCTTGGAGTTATTTTAATAAATATTTCTGAAAGAGAATGAGCCCAGACTTCTCTTCACTCAGTTCATGCCTGGAGCACTCCCCACAGCTCACAGTTCAGAGACACTGCTGGTGCTTACTCCTCAGCTCAGATCTTGGCCCTTTTTGCTGTGGATGTTTGTGAGTGGGATTTGAGCTGTGCCCCTGGCTGGTCTGGCAGAAAGAGGGTGACATCTCTCTCCCTGCAGAGCTCTGCTCAGCATTGAGGGTAAAACGACCCAGACTTTGAAACCAGCCTGAGAGTCATTATCCCCAGGATGTAAAGCTGCACATTTAAAAGGTCATTTCCAATAACCTCCTGGCTCTGTGTAGGAAATATGATTACAAAATGAAAAATGTTTTGCTAAATATTTACTGATTCAACCAACTTCTCAACTTAAAGGGCATGGCAATTTTTTTTCTTTAAACCCTTACTTCAGGTATTTATACGATGTATTTTCAGATCTGATCATCCTACATTTTAGCACATTATAATAGAATATCTAAAATACTTACTGATTCAACCAACTTCTCAACTTAAAGGGCATGGCAAATTTTTTTTCTTTAAATCCTTACTTCAGGTATTTATACGATGTATTTTCAGATCTGATCATCCTACATTTTAGTACATTATAATAGAATATCTAAAATTAACCTGATCATGTTACTTGGTGGCATACTACTTTACTGAAGAAAGTAAAACATTTCTTAATATTAGCTCTTCTGCTTGGTAAAATATTTGCCTGCCATGCTCTGGTTAGAATTATGTTCTGAAACTTTCTGGCAAACCAGCATAATCAGCAGAAACAGTAGTTTGGGCCATCAACTAAGAAGTCAGGCACATCACAAAATCCATTTAACAAGAAACTTGCTCTATTGTAAGAAGACATTACATTAGGCATGAATTAATGTTTCCTTTGTTTAAATTTCCATAAGATACACAAGTAGGAGGGCACATCTGGCAAAAGAGCAGATGAGTTCATTGAGAGAAAGATTATATATTATTCACCTTTGGGTCCCCTGAGTCAACCACAGGGCCAGGACTCAAAAGCATTCCACCAAGATTTTGAATCTTTGTTCATCAATAAAATCAAGTGACTATTAATACAAAGCCAAGTCAACTCGAATGGAATCCAAGTTGGCCATATACATACAAATGTTGAACATATCCTTCTTTTAAACTGCCCAGAAAAGTAACATACCCTCAGAGATAAGAGAAAGAATATGCTACATTTTATCCTATTTTAGCCCAGTGGGGGATTTGTTGGGTTCAAATATTCTACAGAATTGCACTTTCGTATCCTCAAATGGATGAAACAGCCTCTTAAGACCTGCTATAAAACTATATTTATCTCTAGTAAACTGAGCTATATTTCACAACCAGATTATAAATGTACCCACCACAAAATGGTCAAAGAGGCACACCTGGCTTTGGGGCTTCTTCAAATAAGATTTCATTCTTACCGTACGTGAGTAACATTTAACTTTTCCTGAACAGCACATCAGATTGAATATTACACTTAGAGGACTTAACTAAGTGCTTAACTAACGCCCTTAGCCACTGCCCCAACTCAAGGTATTATTTCTTAGAGATGAATGTGATTCCTAACCTCACTATGTACTCATTAGTCTTTAAAATGAAGTTTATGAAAAATAATCATAGAACAGTTTGATTAAACTGCTTTTCTAAATATGCATTCTACATTCATTATTGCTGATTAAAAATTCAGCAGATAACGTTAATTCATTAAACACAATTATGGGACTTGTTTCCACACAGTATACGGTTCAGTGTGTAAGGATTGTTAGCTCTTTATTAAACAGATATTACTGTATGCTTTTCCTGTGACGGTGTTATCATATTACTCAACTGAAAAGAGCAATATACTTCTTCCACACGGTAACTCAGTGCATTATCCTAAATTGTTTGTGTTTAACTACAGATGCATTACATAAACTTGCAAGTGATTGTGTTTCCCCAGGGTCTACTTCAGAAGTATACTTGTTTCCCCCCACCCCCTGAATTATGAGATGGAATGACAACTCTTTTAAAACTACTTTAAATGTCCACCTATAAGTACACATCTGACACATTATAAAGTCAATGAGAAGATCTAAATATTTTCTTTTCCAGTCACTGATGAAATAATGGTCACCTGTACTAAAGCGAGTTTCTGTTCCGAAGGTATGTAACCTTCTGAGAACTAACTGATCCCTGGGAGACCACTAGGGGTCAGTGCCAGGCTAATTTCACAACTATCAGGAGCTTTAGACTCCAAGAAAACCCAAGGAAAGCAGATTTTAAAAACTGGCAAAAATTTAGTCTCGCCACTATCTCTAAGTTACCCAAATAGGAGCTGCCTATCCTATACTAAATCTTCACTTCTGGAGGGCTGCCTTTCAATCTAGGATTCCAAATAAACTCTCTATGTCTCTTTCTAAAATATCTGCCTGAGATCTGCACAGGGAGGATTAACTAAATTAGTAATATTCTCGCTAAAAGGCATTTGCCAGATGTCAAACACTAACTGATCTTTGCCACCTTTCACATCTTCTCTGGACGTCTTTGAACCATGAACATATTTAATGTATAGGATTTTTTAAATATATCAATTCATAGATTGCATTTTAGTGTCAATGCTACTCTTTCTGAAACTAGTCTACAATTAAGCAGAGATGGCAATATAAGACCCAAAGAAAGCAAAAATAATGAGTTAAAACTGTGGGTCTATCTCATTTTCTACCTTTTAACATGTTCTCAATTTGCTGAAGCTTTTCTTTTGCTAGTTTTGTAACAAACTGGCATAGATGGTTAGATGCATAACCTTTTTTTTTTTTTTTTTTTTTAAACAGTGGGATTGAGTTCTGGTCATGCATCTTTGATCCAGTTTCTCTAGATTATTTATTTATATCTAATTTTAAAGAAGTATGTACTATTCATTTGTATCTCTAGGAAAAGTCCAGAAAGGATGGGGTGGATACTAATTAAAAGATATCCAGTCTGAGGTCGTGTGATGTTCAAATTCCGGGTAGTGAGGCCTCAGCAACCGTCTCCTCCTGCAGGAGCTAAACAGCATCACCTTTCTCGAGAAACCTTGTAGCATTAATACACAAACTAAAGGCCTAAGTGGAAGGAGATTTTCATTCTTTTTTTTTTTTTTTTTTTGAAGACATAAATTTGTATTTTCTAGCTACCACTAAATTCTATTGTCCTTAAAGCTCCCAGCTCTTCCCACTAAAGAAAGATCCAAGGCGAAATCAAATTAGATTAAATAAACAAGCGGAAAAAATAGGATTGCTTCCCTGTGGCTAGAAATGTCCACCTTTTTGCACACTTTCTCGGGCGGAGGGATTCCCTCTCTCCCAAGGACTCTCCAGTTATGTGGGTCCCGGCCTCTCGGTCTCTGTCTCTGTCTAATTAGGGCATTAGGGCCTTGGTGAGTGGCTCGAGATTCCGATGTCATCTTCTATTAATAAAGAACAATTAGTGCCCTGCCTGTCCTGCTCCGGGGACCTCGCATCAAAGGAGATGAAATGAGCGCGCTGGGCAAAGTGGCCCCGAACCAAACCCCCGCGGAAGTGCAGCAGGGACGAGCGCCAGGCCGCGACCCGCAGCCGGGGGTTGGCAAAACCCGGGGCTGCGGCCGCTGCCCCGCCACAAACCGATCCTGATGGGGTCTGGAGCAAGCCGGCTGGCCTTTTCCCTTGCTCTAGCGACCCTGGCCTGAACCCCCTAGGGACAAATGTCGCTGCGCTGAGCTCCCTGGTCGCTAATCTCCCTGGGACGCCGCGCGCCGCGCTGGCCGGGTCGGGATTCCTTCTCCTCAGTTACAGCAGCCGAGAACCCCAGGAGGCAGCCCAGCAGAAGGCTGGGGGGAGCCGCCCTTCCTGAGAGGCTTCCCCAGGAAACTCTGGGCTCCGAGCAGGCCTATCAGTTCCAAATGGTTCACGCTGGCTGTGTGACCGTGGGTAAATCACTTATCCTACTGGATAACTTTGAGCCACAATGGGCCAGACACCATACCAGGCACTGGGGACTGGAAGGCAAAAACCAGCAAGATCTGTGCTCTGGCACGTCCATGCTTTGGCTGGTAACTGGGTGCTCATGGTAACAGAGTAGGGTTGCCACAATGAGGGTCCCTCGGGTCCCTTCCGGTAGAATGGACTCCCTCGCCTGAGTCTACTGTCGGCTGAGATTCCCAGCCAGGGCTGGGCTGGGCATGGGAAGCCAGTCCTTGGTTTCCCAAGCATTAGCCTGGGGGCTTTCCAGACCCCCCTTTTTTTCCCAGTGTCTGGAACTCCTAAAGAAGAGCTTCCTTCCTGCTTGGAGTTCGACGTGCTCCACAAGGTCCATCCCTATCCTCACCTGGGGGATGCAGAGCAGGGGCAAGCTACCAACCATGGGGAACGGAGGATTGAGAGATATTGATAAGTGATACATGTCTTCCCAAAGCAAGGGAGAAAGTGTGCTCTCAGCCCTGTTGCCTGCATTTCGTTTTTAATTAAGACAGAAGGCTGGTGGAGGATAAAAGGGTGGCCTGTCACACCACCGCGCTGCCTCAGTGGTCCTGACCTGGAGCGTCTTTCAGTTTTCCAGGGGCTCTGGAGGTCCTGGTGGTTTATCATACAGGGAATGAGCTGGCTGGATGACTGCCCTGACCTACACAAGGGGCAGGCCAGCTCAGCTGTGGAGGGTGATTCCTACCCCTACAGCTGCTTTTTCACCAAGACCAGGGATTTGGTTTTCGACACTCCTGCCAACTGTGTTCCTGATTAACTCTGGGCTGGTGACCACAGCCTCTGCTCCCTCTAGACAGACTGGAGTTGGGCTCTGAAGATTTTTTTTTTTTTTCAGTATATAGGAAAACCTCCTCCAGGATCTATAATTTGGCTTCCACACAGGAATTGCCCTGGGGCTGTTTTGCTCCAACTGGGAGCCAGAAACTAATGGGCTCATTAACTAATGGGCAACAAGGATTTGGCTCTGCCTGTTTGAGGGAAGTCATTGCAGCCTCATGGTTATGAATGTGTTTTTTGCCACAACCTAAATAAAGGTCTCTCTCTCTCTCTCTTCCCTCTCCCCCTCTCCCCCTCTCCTGTCTCTCCTCTGTTTCTCTCCTTCTTTCTCCTCCTTCTGAGCGAAAGGGAGGTGTGCTGAGGAAAGGGGAGTGTTAAGCAAAACCCTCTTGCCACCAGATCTCGGACGGGAAAGGAGTTCTGTGGAATCCTCCGCTGGGCAGCCAGAGGCCAGGGCGGCTGGAGGGGTGAGGGGAAAGTAGCAGGGCTCACCTGAGTTGTAATTGACGATGTCCACTCCCAGCGCTGGGCTCTTCCGCTTCCGGGGCCGCCCTTTCTGCACGGTGCCAGTGCCGTTGAAGTAAGGCAGGGCCAAGCCGCCGCTCTTGGCCGCCAGCTCGGTGTAGCTCAGCTGCGGTGTATACTCCCCTTGCAAGAGGGTCTCGAAGTGGGCGCGGCAGTACACCAGGCTGTCCTTCATGCCAAAATGGTCGCCCGTGGTCAGGGTCTTGTTGCACGTGGAGCAGGTGAAACAGCTCAGGTGGTAGACTGAGTCTCGGGCGCGCATGACCATCTCGGAGGCGGAGATGCCAAGGTGGCAGCGGGCACATCTCTGCACAGAGAACCTTCTGGAAAAATAAACCCGTCAAGTCAGGGCGCTGGTTGAGGCAAAGACGGGGCCATCTCCCACCCGTGACACCTGGGGTTTGGTCAGCGGTGGCCCAAGACGGGCACGGGTTCCGGGAGAAGAGGACACGAGTCCGTTTGCATTTGGTCATTAATTTTGTTTACTTTTTGACCTGTTCTGGTGAACCAGAACAAAAAAAAAAAAAAAAAAAAAAAACCTTACATTAAAATAAGAAGAATTGGGTAATATCCTCAGTTTCCTTTTCTGTAAAGATTAAAAGGAAAAAAACACAACAAACAAAACAAAACAAAACCAAAAACCCTCACTTAGCTAACTCGAACGCTATGGAAAGAATCTTAAATTTCAACGCCGAGGGAAAGCGTTTCATCCGTTACAAAATATCCTATGAAGGGTGGTATTATTATTATTGTTATTTATGGATGTGTGAGTGTACGTGAAAGCATTCAGACAGACGCCTCCGCAGAGGAAAGCTTATTCTTTTTTAATCACCTCTCTCCTCTGATTGAGAGCAGAGCGAGGTCACTTGCACATAACTGTTCTCTTTCCCACCCCAGAAAAATAACTGGGAAGCATCACAAAAAAACATCCCCCGAGTTTACTCTCCAGGCTGACCAGCAGGGTTCTAACTCGCCGTGAATGGAACTCAGAACTGAGTGGCTTAGGTTTGTTTCACCAACGGCGATTATTCCTTTTCAAGGTCATTTACGCGGTTTCCCGCCACCCTTGTGAAAACATAACACCCGGATACGGCCGCCTGGGCCACCAGTTCATTTCCAAGGTGCGGATCTCGCCCCGTTCGTAGTAAACGGAAAGAGAGAGAGAGAACACCCCGCTTCGGTGTTGGTCGACAGACAGGCGTGCATTCAAGATTCCGAGCTTTCCCCAGATCCCCTCTACCGAGCTGTGCAGTGTCGGGAATGGGTGCTATTCACTGGCAGCTCCAGACCTTGGGGGTTCCTCCCACCCATCCTCACTGCCCTTGGTGGGGGTGGCTCAGCTCGAACCCGTCTGCAGTGGACTTCCCTGGTCTCGGGATTGGTAAGAGTACCCCGAAGGGGCGGAAGGGGGCGAACCGAGGGGAGGCTCCCCGGCTCGGGCAGGTGGCCGCGCCAGGTGTACCAGGGCGTAAGAGATCGATAGGGGCGGGAATACCTGTAGTAATCCTCCTTGCAGTAAATGCTACCGTCCTTGGCGAAGCAGGTGAGCTCCGACTCGAGGGCCAGCTTACATTCACAGCACTTCAGGCACCTCAGGTGCCACTGTTTGTCCACAGCCAGCAGGTAGTACCTGTCCGAGATCTTGCCCCCGCAGCCGGCGCAGAGAGCGGGCTTCTCGGGGCTCAGCGGGGGCATGCCCTGCAAGGCAAGCACAACGCACCGCTGAGGAGGACGTGCGGTGGGGACGCACAGCTTCCAGACGCCTCTCCGAAGCTCAAGTCGTTTGGGGAGCACCTCCAGGGGCAGGGGCCACAGTGCAAAGGCAAACGTCGGGGAAAAGTTCCCCGCCGCGACTCACTCCATTTCTGTAGTGTCTGCCTGGACCCGGCGTGCGCATCCTCCTGGGACTATTAACCTAAAGACGCGTCGGCCACCTCGAGCCTCTTTAAAATGCTAGGACCGCACTGAGCAGAGGTTGGGCGGGTGCTCCCCAATTCGCATGTACAAGCTAAAAATTGTGGCTTTCAACGCACACAAAACTAAACAACGGAAATTTTTACTGGGGAGTGGAGAGGGGATTTGGACGAACACAGACTTTTTTAAGACATTGTATTTCTCTAAATTCCTATGGGCAGAGTTAAGTTAAAAGGAAGGAAGCGATTATTATACCCGTGCTCACAATTTGGTCGACATTGTTTTGATCTGGATATATTTGGCTGTTCTCTGTTTTTCAGGGATATCGGTCCCCTCCCCAGTAAGGGTATAAAGTGCCTGTTCCCAGGAAGAGTCTATTGTCTGGTCCCCTCTGCACAGTCCCTCTTTCCCTGGCATTAACATACCCAGGAGATCTGTGTCCTGAAAATCTCTTTAGTGGCCAGGTTAAGCTTCCCGCCGGCTGACCCACCGACACGACCGAGGATGAGGAAACCTCACCTTGACCAGCCCAGCCCCGCCACGCAATTAGAGTTTGGGTTGCTGCTTTTTGTTTTTAGACAAGATAGTCACAGCAAGGAAAAAGAAAAAAGAAGGAGGTAACCGCTGGACATCTCCCTCAAGACTAGCAGGAATGGGTTGGACTTCCCCACAAAACTTTGGCGGGCCTGGAAAAGTAAAGTCCCGTCCTTTACTCAGACCAGCCCCCACCTCCTCCCCGGTACAGAATTCATGTTGCAAATGTGGAAACACCCACGAGCTCGGCTACTTGGTGGAACCCAAAACACCACTGACGCGCTCGGGGCAGAGTACCGGCTTAGTTTGCGCTACAATCCCCGGTGTGTTGCCAAAGGATGTGCACAGCTCTGTTTGGCTGAAATCATTTCCGGAGACTTCTGCAGTTTTCCCCTCCCGGCTCGTAAGTGGGAAAGGGAAGCACATAGACTATTAATTGGTTTTCTTTATTAATCGGACATGACTTTCATTAATATGAATAGCGGTAACAGTGGTCGTTGATTACACCGCTCAAGGGCTCCGAAGCTCTCGCGCTGGGGCTAGGTGCCCGGCTCCTCCGGATTTTTATTAGGTTTCCCCCTGCACGTTCCACCCGCCCGGCCCGGAAGTTGAACGCCGTCCTGCTTCGCTAGAGGGGCCGAGCCGGGCTGCCCGAGACCCCGAAAATCGCCGGCTTAGGCAGTGCGGAGCTCCGAGCGTCCCGAGAACTGAAGGTGGCCCAGTTGAGTCCGAGTCCTCTCCAAAGGTCCGGTCACCACACCCAGAGACTAGAGCCACCTGGGCTCCTGCTTGGCCCGGACGCCCCGGCTGCGCGCGCCGTCCGCGCGTTGCCCGCGCCCAGCTCGCCCTCCCGGCCGCCACCCTCGCCGGGGAGGCGCCCGCAGTCTGGGGGGAGCGGAGACCAGAGGTTGGGGGCTGCAGAAGAGGACATCCCCATCCTCTCACTCCCGGCCCTCCCTGCTCTGCCGCGAACAGCTGCGGCAGAGAGTTGCGAGCTCACGGTCTCGGTCGCGGAGACATTTCAAGCCAGAAAGGCGGCCGTTTCTTAGCCCGGCAGGCAGTGGGCGCGGAGAAAACCCACCCGACAGCCGGGAACGGACGTTCCCTGGGACCCTCCATCCTCAACTCGGCCGGCCAGCGATGGAGACCCGGCTTCGCCGAGCGCGCAGGGGCGCCTGCCTCCCGCCGCCGAGGGGGCCCTTCCTTACCGCGTCGCGGCCGTTGAGCTGAGCGCCTTTGGCCAGGCGGGCCTCGGTCTTAGATCTGCGCTCCATCTCCTCCATGATACCTTGGATGTGGCCTCCGGAGATCCCGTGGAAGAGCATGGCTGGGGGACGGAAAGGACACGAGTTGTCTTCTGCTCGGCACCCCACTATTTCCATATACACACGCCCGCGGCTCTCAGCTCATCCGAGTGAAGAAGCAGAAGGGACCGCAGAGAGCTGCGTGTTGGAGGAGCGCAGAGGCGCTCCGGGACAGAGGGCAAGAGGGAGAGAGGGAAGAAGAAAGAGGCAGACGGAGTGGAAATTGGTCTGCTCGGAAAAGAAAAAAAGAAGGGGGGGGGGGAACCCCAGCGTCTCCCTGAAGGAGATGTGCAGAAAACAAACAAACAGGGGCGGAGGGGAAAGGAGACGAAGAAGGCGAATCTTACTGCTCTGAGAGATCGAATTACTAATGGGAAACAACACTGCAGCGGGGGGAGGAAAACAAAATCTGGCGAAGAAAGAAAATAGTTTCGAACACAAAGAAAGAAAAAGAAGTGCTATTTTCAGCGGTCCCTGGCTGCTTGCAAGTTCCCAGTGCCTGTAGGTTGGGTTGGGGACTGCTCCTGCCGTAGCTGTGTCCAATTTGTTAAGAGACTAAAGCCAGCCCATTTTTGATAATTTAGTAGGAGGAGTTCTCTCCCTGGAGCTGCCACGGATTTTTATTCAGACAACAAAGACCTGTCACACTCCTCTCAACCCCCTGGTGATGGGCAAGCAGGGACAAACATTACAAAGGGGAGGGGGCTGGAGGGGGGGGAGTAGGAGGGGGCATTTACTTCCCCCCCAACACACACACACACACACACACACACACACACACACACACAAGCACACACACACATCCTTCCAAGAGTTCCCAGTAATCATGTTTTAAAGGGGAAAAGGAGCCCATATTGCCCCCCCCCCCTTGTGCAGGAGGCAGAAAGCCCATCTATTTGGTCCAAGTTCAAGATCAGACCCCAGCTCAAGGCACACAGAATGTCAGCTCCAAACTTTGGGTTTCCTCTTTGTGGACTTTTACGGTCCCTAGCTTGCAGGGGCTCCCAAATAAGTAAATGTTAAACAGAGATTCCTCTCTTCCCATCTTCTTCAACTCACTTTTTAAAAACAGGTCTCCTCACCTCTCCTAGAGGCCCTCCACCCTACCAGAGCCTGGAGCACCACCCCCCCCCCAAAGTGAAAAACAGGCTAGGAGAACCTAAGATTCTGGCTATTGGTGGCCAAAAAGCTTTTCTTTGAAAAATGAATGTAGAGAAAGAGGCATGGACTTGTAGTGGGGAGTACTCAACTGAACCATGACGTGGGGTGAGGTGTTCTCTTACCCAATTCAGGTTTGCAGGTAATCTGCTGGGGATCCCAGGGTCCCCCTTGAAACCTGTCGATGCGGGCAGCAAGAGGAGGACCCTGAAGGACTAGGTGCCTGCCCTGTTGCGTGCTGTTCCCACTGCCCTTGTCGAATGGGGACTTGTAAAACTGGATGTGCCGCAATTTTAGGAGGATGTGAAAGGGGCTCCTCGCGGTGGAGGAGGGGAAGGTGAGAGCTGACAAGCAGAATGGCAGACCTGCGCCTCACAAGAGGCGGGATTGTTCTGTCTCCCTCTGTTCCCGTTAGCGGTGGCCCCTCCTTGGCCCTATTAAAAAGTGTCCACAATACTCCGATATTGTCGATTCATGCAAGCCACCAGAAGCCCCCTAGGGGCCCGAAGCGCACAGCAGCGGCAGGAATCAGCCCAGCTTTAAGCAGGGAAAGTAGGAAGCTGGGGCTGCTCTCTGCTTCTTTCCTCCCTAGTGCCTGCCTGTTTCCCACCACCCCCATCGGCTTTCCCAGGAATGGCTCACGTCCCGACACATCCTGGATACCTCAGAGGGGTATGCTGGTGGCAGACTTGCTTCCCTCTAGGGAAACTGACTTGGAACAGCGGCCCAATTTGGAAAGATGAAGGGAGACAGGGAGGGAGAGAAAGAGGAGGGAAAGATGAAAGAAAGAAAGAAAGAAAGAAAGAAAGAAAGAAAGAAAGAAAGAAAGAAAAGGAAGGAAGGAAGGAAGGAAGGAAGGAAGGAAGGAAGGAAGGAAGAAAGAAAAGAAAAGAAAAGAAAAGAAAAGAAAAGAAAAGAAAAGAAAAGAAAAGAAAAGAAAAGAAAAGAAAAGAAAAGAAAGAGAAAGGGATGGGAAGAAATGAGAGAGAATGAAAATGAGAGGGAGAGGAAGGAAGGAAGGAAAGAAGGAAGGAAGGAAGGAAAAAAAGGCAGGCAGGCAGACAAGAATGGAGGGAGGAAGGGAGCTACTCTCTGCAGCAGTCTGACTTCCTGTCCCAAAGCTTCCCCTTCTGAAGCTGCTGGAGTCACCTCTTCCATGAAACCCAAGACTCCACTGCTTCCCCTTGCTCTTTTCTCAGGGTCAAAAATAATGTTATTTGCAGACTGGACGCTGTTACAGTCCTCCGGGTGCCAGAATACAGCTCATAAAACACAATTTCACACAAAAATGAAGCCAATCAAGTGAACTAAGCTGGAGACCTCCTCCCCCCCTACTTTGGCAGCCCTACTGGACAGCAGGGCTGCTATTTACTGTAAGTAATGTAATTAGCCCCTTTGGATGGAAATCAATGAGCTTTTCAAACCCACGTGCACAAATGAAGGGCCCCAAGGAGGGGCTGGGACCAGCAACCCTTTCAGAGACAGCAGGTCCTCTCACAAAGGGGCAGATTGCCTTCCCACAAGTCAACAGCTAAATGGACTCAGACCCCAAGGAGGAGGAGGAGAAGAAGAAAGAGGAGGGGTTTCTGAGAAGAAAGTCGGTTAGTTAACCCAAGGAAGCTCCAAGGAAAAAGTAAATTTGGGACCTCAATCCAGGGACTGACTTTGTCTAGTTTCTGGACTAAACTGCCGCTCTCACCATCACCCCCATCACCGCTCGCCCCCATCACCACCTACAAAATGGGGGTGTTTGGAATTTGGCTTGGCTGTTATTGGATTTTGGTCCGGGTCAGCAAAAACAAAGAACCCAAGAATACCACCCTATTCTTGCAAGAGATGAAACTTTAGAGACTCTATGAAGGGAAAGTTTAACAAACAACTGCAAGAAAAAGCCAGAGTTCGGTGAAGTCTCCAAGGAAGCCAATCACAGAAATGATGTAAACCATCCACACATCCACCCATCCATCCACCCATCCATTCATTCTTCTTTTCCACAAGTATTTGTTAATCATCTATCAGGTACTGGCAGGGCAGACCCCCTTCTACAATAGTCTTTGGGGCTGGATCCCAGCTATGCCTGCTTTTTCTTATAAACTCAGGTTATAAGTTCCTACACCCGGTGGGAGTTGCTACTTCCCATATAGAAGCCAACTGCCAGGAGTCTTCCTTCGCAGCCAATGTAGGAAGTTTTTAGAAAGCTAGGGGTGGGGCAGGGGGTGCTGCTGGAGTTTGGGAGGTCCTTTTTAATCCTGCAGAAATTACTCCCCATCCACCCAGCTCTGCCTCCTCTCACATTTCCTTGAAGAAGCCCATGGGGGGGGGGGTGGGGAATGCTCCAAGAACTGGGTGTATCCTTTTTGTCTTGGAGCTCTTGAAAGATACCTAAGAGGGCCCCCCTTACTACCCCTTATTCACAAAAGACAGCAAGCACTTTAAGGAGAGCATCTTTGTAGCTCAGACTTCTTTCACCTATGGTGAGGAGGGACTGGAGCCAGTCGTCCCTCAGAATAGCCCGAGAGTGCTCTCTAAAAGTCGGAGTGTTCCCTGGTTCATTTCCTGGGGCTCCGCCTGTCTAAATGGGACAGGTGCAGTGGGCTCCCCCCACCTGGGGCCCATAATAGGATGTCAACTCTCCTCTCTGAACTCAAAGCTGTATTTGGAGCAGTGGGGCAGAACCCTGGCCAGGTGCAGCCCTCCTCACAATTGGGCACACGCAGTTCACTCTTTTCAGTGCTCCAGGATCCATCCATCTGGCTACTGTTGCAGCTTTCAGAAGAGCGGGCGGTTGGTCTCTAGCAGGGCAGAAGAGTAGGGACGAAGGGTTCAGGGTCCTGGAATCTCCATAAAAGGGGCAACTTTGTCCCAGACACCTGCCCAGAAAAACTCCTCAGAGAGCAAGAGACAGGAAATAAAGGAAATGCATTGCTCTGCCCTGGGAGCAACCAGAGAGGGAAAACCCCAGCAGACCCATCTCTTGATAAGATAGGCAACTCAAGTTCTCTTTATATCTGAACCTTGGAGGCCAAGATCCTGTGCCCTGGGTTTGCCCTTAAAAAGGCAGAGGTCACCTTTCCTCCTGACCCAGTTGAACTGTTTGAGGAGCCCCCTTGGTCTGAAAGGTGCAGCTCGGGAAGCAGTGTCTGGCTTTTGGCACTGTTGAGAACGTCCCAGGGCCCGGGGAAATCAACATCGTCTGGGGTTAGGCACCGCTCACTCAGTGCTGTCACCCTGGCTGCGCTGGGCGGACGGTCAGCGGATGTTCCCGAGCCACCGGGTCTTTTCTAGTCGGTGCGCATAGGGAATCTCTACGTTCAAACAGGTCCAGACGGGCGCTGCAGCACGGGAGCATCTCTGACTCAGTCCTGCTAGGAGGGCCTCCCTCCAGACAGATGGGAGTGGGCTGAGCGGAGCTGGGCCGGGGGGAGTCCTCCTGCGCCGAGGGGAGACCCAGGGCCGCGCCCCAGCTACGCGCCGTTAGAGCCCCACAGCCCTGCCCCTCTGCGCTCTCTGAACCACGCACCTTGTCGGCACCCTCAAAGCCACCTGCCCATCGTTCGCTCAGTTCAAATCTCCTTCCTCCGTGGCCCCTGGCTTCTTTTCCGGGGGGGGGGGGGTGGACGGATGCCACGTCCGAAATCTGAAGCCCTTTTACCTGACATTTGCCGCGCCGCTGGCCCTCAGCCGCCCGAGGAATAAAGGGAGATGTCCCGCACCACGGCCTCTGAGGTCGCGCGCCGGAACTGGTGCGCGGGTTTGCATTGAACAAAAAATGTCCGGGAAGCCAGTTTCCAGTTAAGCTTTACACAGGTGAGCAGCGGTGTCAGCCCTGCCCCCCCCCCCCATCCCTTCCGGTGGGGAAACGCCCCCAGCAGCATCGGGGAGGGTCGAGAGCGCATCCCTCTCGCCGCCACGGATAACTCGGGGCTCAGCACCACCGTGACCTCCACGTCCCCCTCTCCATCCTCAAAAAAGTCAAAGACATTCGAAAAAAAAAAAAAAGGCAAAAGGAGGGAAACGCAGCTTTCAGGAATCTTGGCAGGAGACTGAACGAGACTACATTTTAGAGCCTTCTAAACGTGGTTTAATTTCTAACACACACACACACACACACACACACACACACACACACACACACCTCTTTCTTCCACCCAGTGAAGGCGCTCACACGCGTGTGCGCGCACACAACACACACACTCACCGATGTGCACAGCAGCCCAAGAGAAAGGGCAGAGGACACGAGAAGGAAACTGGTGTGTAACTCACCTGCCTCTAGAGTGGTGCCGTTCAGCATTCTTAGAGCCAAAGGAGTTGATCACGCTGTAATGGTGGCTGCATTGGCAGAGAAAAGCCGCGCGTCAGCCGGGCGGTGCGGCCCGGGGCCCCGGGCGCAGTCTACCACCCCGCTGGGATGGTGCGTGGGAACCGCTCCTCCCGCCGCGACCTCGGGCGTCGGGCAGCTACGAGTGAAGCCCGGCCTGCCTCCGCTAGTGCTCGGGACGCTCCTGGGGCGCCCGGCCGTCCGGGCGCACACCCAGGCCGGAGAACTGCTCCTAGGAGACAACCCCCGTGGGGATCTTACCTTGAGGTCCAGACGTTTCCCCCCAAGAACCTGATCCTCGGCGAGGGAGGGCGGGAGGCTGCGGCCAGAGGTGCGGGCTGGTCCCCAGGTCTTGGCAGAGGGTTCCTCTGCTAATCCAAATAAATAACCCGTTGGGTGGAAATCAAGCTCGCTCGCGCTCTCTGTCTGTCTGTCTCTCTCGGAATTGACCCGAATCCCTCACCTCTGACCCGCAGCTCCTTCCACCTGTCTTTTATTTTCAGTTTATGCTTCCAAATCGGGAGGAGGAGGAAGGGGTGGGCAGAGGGCAAAGACGCGGGCTGGTGCGCTGAGACGCGCTCTGAGGCTGCGTTCAGCCCTTCCAGCCTCTCAATAATCAGGGGAGGTGTTAATGGAGGACTCGGCTGTAACTGAACCTCATAAAGCCCAGAGCATCTTGAGGCTTGGGCGCAGCGGGGGTGCTGGGGTCCCGCGGCGCGCCCTGGGCTCCCGGCCCCCCAGCAGGCCTTTGCCTTCCTGGAGCTCGTACCTAAAAGATGCTGCCGCCAGCTGGTGCCTGCATAGACCGTGAATGGGCGGTAGCTCCTGCGGGAAGCCGGGCTAAGCCATTGATTGCTCCCCCGCCGCATCCCCGCCTTCCCCTCCCGGTCCTTCTTCACTCTGGGCGCTCCCGGGCTGGGCGCCGGGGACCCAGCACTTTGAGGTGCACTCGGCGCACTACAGCGGCATTCCCAGTCGGGTCAGCGCGGGGGCTGGAGGTGTCTCTCCCACCGGCCCCGGCTAGGAGGTGCTGATGGCGATTAACCGGGAGAAAACCGACTCAAACCTTGGGGGATGAGCATTCTCGGGGTCACAGACAGACTCCCAGACCCGGGACGGGGCGGGGGCCAGGTTACCTGGTGTCAGGTTCCCGAGGGGGCTGCGTCGCCCCAGCGGCCCCGGGCGCAGTCGGGCCTCGGGGAAGCAGAGCGAGAACCGGGAAGCCGGGCCTCTGGCCAATTATTTACTCACTCCCCCACCCAGTGCGCTCCTCGCAATCGGCGACGGGGGGGGGGGGGGGGAGGAGCGGGGGGCTGCTGGGAGGCTCCTGCGCGAGTGCGGGAAGGGCGTGCGAGCAGCGAGATTGGCGGCTCGGGGCTGCGGGGTCCGGGTGCCCGAGCGGCCCTCCCTCCCGCCCCTCCCCGCGGTGCCACCCGCGCGGCTCCTGCGCGGTGCGTGGGCTGAGGGCGCCGAGGGCCGGGGCGCCTGCGCTCGCATCAGCCGCCTGAGAAACTAGTGTGGGACTGGGGCGCCTGAGGCTGTGCGGGGTGGGAGGGGGGACCACCTCTTCACCAGACCCGCAAGCTCCGCCACACGGCTTAGGGGTGGTAAGGGATCCAGCCGGAGGCACGAATCCAAGCCCGCTGGCTTTCCCTTTCCGTCCCAAATCCCGGAATGTGGCGCAGAGCACCCAGGACAGAGACCCTGGTTCCACTCGAACACTTGGCTTCGGGGGCCAGTCCCACCGGCGACTAGTTCCACTACTTTACCTTTAAGTTCCCCTCGCCCGCGACGGTTCCCTTCCCATCTTGGTCCCCTTGGCTCTCTCTCTCTCTCTCCTCCAGACCCCCACCCCCACCCCCCGCCTTATTTCGGTCCGTTTTCGCAGCCTGGGAGGAGACGAGCCTCTCAAGTTTAGCTTCTATGCTCCCGGCGAGGCCAGCGAATGGACGGATGGTTGGCGATACCGACCAGAAACGCTCAGGTGCTTTCATTCATTCCTGTTCAAAGCAGAGGATTTTTATCCTCTTTGGGGTCACGAACCGTTTTAGATATTTGGGGGGGGGGAGCATTCACTCTACACACACACACACACACACACACACACACACACACACACACCACTAGGTGCGCGCTCACTGAAGCGCACACCGGAGCTCACGCTTTGGTACAAATTTTGAGTGGGAAGATGTGGGTCGCCATGAATCTCCCAATCCCTCGAGAGCCCATGTTTCCCAGGTTTACACTGTTTTACACCTTTAGTCTCAAAAAAGGGGGGTCGTGTGTCTGGAGATTTTGAGTCATGAACCCAATCTTGAAACCGTTTGTAGGGAGGAGGGTCAGTTCAGCGCTGGGGTGCCCACACACAGCAGGGCCCCCGGGGTCCGGGTAGGCTGGGCGTCCAGGAACGACTTAACCCCTAAGTAAAGACAGCTGAGGGCTCCTCTCCAACCTTTTCTCAGAAACCAAGTTCTCCACAGAGGTGTGCAAGAGGGTGTTGACAATCCCCTCCCCACTACACGCACGCGCACACACACTTAAACAGCTCACTTTTTTTTTTTTTTTTTTTTTGAGGGCAGAGGAGAGTTTTGGCACCCGGAAGTACCTTTTAATTGTTGCAGGGTAGTGAAAAATAGCACCGACTTTTAAATCTTCCCCCGCGAGCAGACGTCCAGAAACTCAAGCTTTTGGTGGAAGACACAGAGGATGAAATGGCAGGTGTTGGTATGGAGTGGAGAGGGAGGTTCCTTCTGGGCTGGCCACAGATTGTGAGGTCTCTAAGTGCTCAGAGGAAGGCAGCACACTAAATGCCATTCGCCTGGTAGTGAGCCGGCTTCCCTAGCTTTGTCTGGAGATTAATTTAAACCCGGCTGCTTTCTGGCAGTGGAAAAGCGCATGCAGGAACAGACTTTGCAAATGCCGTGGATAAAGGGCATTTCGGTGGAACAAAGATCGGCCCAGGGCCCAGCAGCATCTATCTCCCCTTCTGGTGGACCCTTCTTTTCCAAACACACCAGGTGTGGGAACCCCAAGTTTCATTTGAAAAAAAAGGGGGGCATTCTCTTCCTTGCCCTGCAAAATCAAACGGGCTAGCCAGACTTCTGAAGAGAGCGAAGTATGCATTGCAATTCACCTGCAGTGAAAACTACCAGGACAGGGCCTTAGAGAAAGGAGGTCCCCCTGCTTCAGGGAATTTATGCCTATCCTCCACCAAGGTAAACCCCACAAGAAGATTCCCCAGTTCACCGGGTTCCAGTGGGTCTTTCTATGTTGGAAACAATCTAGAAATTAATTCCCCTTGACTTATGGTGACTTATGATAGAAGTCTCCAGAAACCATGAAAGTGGAGCAGTGCCAGGGTTGACTTAAACTGGGAAGTTTCTATTTCTCGGCATCCACATGTGTTTGTATACACACACCCAATAAGAAACCTGAATTTTTACTTTACAATGTGTGAATACAATATAGCTTGGAGCTCTTGCAGTGAGGCCCATTTATGTGGCCATATTGTGTTTAATGTGGGAGCAGCGCCCGCCGCCACCCCTGACGTGTGGTTCACAAGCATCTCCTCAGAACCACAGCGGAGAACTCCAGACCTTGGCTACCCGGCCCCAGATGCTGGAGAGAGTAAGAGCGCCCTCCATCCCCCAACGGCTACTCCTTCCTGGTTGCCCACAAGCTTGAAGTTCTGCCAGGAAGAGTCCTACATGACAATCATCCCTGAGGGACATCGGAGTCCTTTTTCTTGGGCCAGTTTCCTACGGTAGGAAGAACACGCGGAGGAGGAAAGAGCTTCCTCTAGGAAGGAGACATCCCATAAGTTATTTCCGTCTGTCAAGGGGCTTTCTCAAAACACTGCCTTACGCGGTGCTTTTCAAAATGAACTTCCTTTCCTCTTTCTCTTGTTTCTTCAGAAAGATGACCTTTTCAGGCTCCATTTCTTTCTCTTCTCCCTCTGGGGACTGCTGAAGAAAGCACCATCCAGCTCCCACCCAGAAGGTGGACTTGGTAATCTTCAAATCTAGTGGAAAACATTGAGCTATCCTGTTGCTTCTTGACCTGAGAATAGAAAGGAAATTGGCTCCCAGGAGTCCATAAACCTGTCCGGAAAGCCTGACTGCCTCCACAATCGTAATGCTTACCTCCTTCTCCTATTCCCCTCCTCAAAATGATTTCTAGAGAGGACAACACCAGGCCACAGAGACTGACTTTTTACATCCCAAGGGGCTACCAACACCTCACAAGGCCCACGGGCAGGGTTACTTAGGGCACCACAGTGGGGGCAATAGCAAAACTGGGGCATTAAAATGCCAACGTTTTGGGAAAACAGCTTAATATGTGACGTAAAAATAACAGCATAAATCACAGTCAAGGGGGGAAACCAGAACTTTACTCGGCTTCCTTTTCACTTATTTTACAGTTTGGAATGTCTTTTACTTTGACTCGAAGATGTGAGAAGGCACCAGAATCTCTTGGTTGCTCCAGATCTCTAAAACTCGTATTCAGGCCATAGGCAGAGCCTAAGAAAGACCCCTGAGATGCCCGAGAGCCTTTTGGATTCTGTTGGGAGAAGAGGCTGAGGGCCAGCTCTGGGCAGAACCAGTCTTCCAATGCACAGCAGCCTCATTTTACTGAACAGCTTCCACTGGCAAGGAAAAGACTTTCTGGGACCATTGTCCTCAGAGGGAAGCAGGGAAAAGAGTGTAAAAACAATAGTTCCTGCAAGCTCCTAACCCAGGTTGGGTCCTGATACCCCAAGCTGTCACTGCAGTGAATGGAAAGGGCATAAAGCTAATACAATGTCCTAAGACAGATTTGCCTGGGAAGTGCCATGAGACATGGAGGAGGGAACTGTGGGGGGAGAGAAGAAAGAATGGTCTAATCAGAGGCATCTTAAGCAGCCCTGACCCTCAAGTCAGAATGATTTAGAGTTTTTATTGAGAGAACAGATGGAAGATGAGAGCATTTCCTGATGCAGAATGGCACTTCTTGGGCACTCATATGCTGCACAATATAGCATTATATCAATCTTCTTATAGCTCGAGATATAAATAAAATGAAGACGGTATTCAAACCCTTCTATTTGCCAGCAACCTCCCTTGGGTTGCTAACACTGAGGAGAAAACAGTAGGAGAACGGAGGCTATAAGAAAAATCGAGAGCTACTAAGGTGACCCGATTGCTACTATTTATTTAATGGAACAGTCATTATTTTCTTTCTTCAACATATGTGTCTGATAATGAAGCAAAAAGAAAGGAAAATAACTATCAATGTGCCACTTCAGAAACACACAAACATTTGCTAGCTTTTTCATTTTATTGATGTTCTTTTAATATATGTATTTATGATTAAACTAGTGCTCAAAGACTAACAGCACAGATAGCAATTCCGGATTAGAGTTGGTTTTTTTTCTTTCTTCTTCTTCTTTTTTTTTTCTAAATACAGGCTCAATAAGATGGAGAACAGAGAAGAAACTGTTGTCAAACATAAAAATATGAATTGAATTTCTTCCTTTTCGATGGATCCTTAACATTGACTTGACCATACGGACACTGCAGAAGAAATAAAACAAACTATTATTGAATTATTTAACAAGCTTCTTGAAAAAGTGTAACACTTCACATAGTGAAAAAAAGAGGCTGCTAATAATGTTATATAGATCATTTGATCTATTGGGTCCTGCCGACTAAAAGGAGAATAATGGCAACCTCTGGCAAATGGTCCTAATTAGGGTCCAAGAATCACTTCCTAAAGGCATCCTTCCAACTTTAAGAATTTTACTGTCAAAAACTCACTCTTAGAAAATTCTCAGGTCCTCAATTTATGCAAGGCTCTTATGCATTTGATTAGAAACAGCTAATGGCACAGGTAGAAACACACATAAATGGGAAGGCTTAATTTTTCATTACTGGCTATAGTTAATACATGCATTTAATGTTTATCCCTTCATTGTAAAGTTGGTCAGTTAAAGGAAATAATACCTCCTTACCCCAAAACATACAGTCAAAATGGTCTGTAAATAGAGGTTGTTACCTGTTTATAATCTTAATGCTATAACAATTTACCTTACTAATGTGCTTTTTAAAATTTTTTAAAAATATTTCTTTGAAAGAGAGAGAGAGACAGAGACAGAAAGAGTGACAGTGGGGGAGGAGGCAGAGAGAAAGGGAGACACAGAATCCGAAGCAGACTCCAGGCTCTGAGCTGTCAGCACAGTGCCCCAAGCGGGGCTCAAACTCACAAACTGTGAGATCATGGGCTCAAACTCACAAACTGTGAGATCATGACCTGAGCAGAAGTTGGACGCTTAACTGACTGAGCCACCCAGGTGCCCCAATTACTAATATGATTTTTAAAAGTTATGGTGACACACACAATCCCATTTATTTTTTTGCTCAACATAGGGAAGGATTAGTTAGTTCACCTTAATCAGTGAGCACAGAGATATATTCACTGAAATATACATCTTAGGAGATACACAGCACTAAGTTTGGGAGAGCTATCTTCATGGTTATGAAAATAGAGTAGAAAACAGCCACAGAAAGAATGGGAGAGGGAGAGAAGGAAATGAAGAAGAATAAAAGAAAGAAAGGGAAGGAGGGAAGGAAGAAAGGAAACCACCCTCATTGAAAGGAAACCCACTTCACAATGCTGATCAGATTTCTATTTATTCAGCTAATAATGAAGACAACAATATTGTCTGGGATCTAGTTTGTAATATCCTGGATTTCTTTTCCTGCCCTCCTTGCCCTTGCCTAGTGAATATGACTTATTTGAAACCTCATGAAAAGTTTCCTTGTAATAACGAACTCCCATGAATCTCAAATCACAGCATCTCAAGGAACTGATGCTCACAATGAAAAGTTACAAAATTCCATTAACTTTAAAGGTCCTATGTCGGTCCTAAGGATTTCGTTGTCCTTGGCTAAAGCTGCTTGTGAAAAGTGCCCTCCAGGTCTATTAGGCTTTTTTCACTTGACTTGTTTTTCAAATACTAGGTATTTACGAAGTTACAGAAGCACCGAAAACTGCTGGTGTAATGCGAGAATTTGCTACTCACGTGTCTGCAGGCAGACCCGCAGCATTTGCCTCTCTGCAAGTGGGCAAGCCGTGTAAGCACCAGATAGCCAGTGGCTGGATCCGTGTAGTTTAGCTGGCCAGCCTGAAGAATAATGCAATGAAACAATTCATTAATCTCAATATTCACCATATCTCCTCACCATAATTTCTACTCATAAAATACTGCAAGATTTTCTTTAAACAATATTAAACTTCTTCCCAGCAATTCTGGTGGCACTTGCAATTAAAGACTGAATGCATTCCAACATTACATACAATCCAACTTTATGTGACATAAGGAGAAAATATACAGTTTGAGAAAAATGAGAAGTTGATGGAAAAACAAGAACTCCTCTATACCCAATAACTATGTAGCCACTGCTCAGGTATTTTTCATTCAGTTTCTAGGTAACAAGTTTAATAACAGGTGATTTAGATGACTTTAAGAGCTTAAGAGGCTGAAAATGAACTTTCACTCAGAAGTTGCAGTTACAATTTTAGTACTTAAAATATGTGGATAATGATTTAAACTTACAGAAGAGGTGCTAATCAAAACCAACAGTCCTTACAGAAAAGTATTACCTTGCTATTATTGGACACTTTTCTTTACCTTCATGATGTGTTACTCCATTGCACATTTTATACTATTTTCTGTTTTGGGAGTGTTGTTAGTTCTGTTTTTAAGTGAAAAGGGTATTGTTTTAACATATTAACACGCACTGCTTTTACAAGGTTGATCAAAAGCAACTTTTACTACACCACTTCAGACGTCAAGGAAGCATACTCTACTGACATTCGAACTCAGTTTTTAAAAAGTGTCCCAAGTACATGGTATGAAGGCAAAGGACATAATGTGGCCTATCCTGTGAATTTGGGCCATGGAGATGATATTATTTATCCTTGAGATTTTGTAGAGGAACCTTCTCTTGGGCTGTTTATAATAACCCATTTAACCACAAAGTAACACTGCATCATTCATGTATAGAACCTTTTCATTAAACTATGCATGACACCTGAATGTCTTCTAACATACTTTTTTATGTGCCACAAGTTACTTCTTCTGAGTGTCTTCCTTAATGACTAAATAGTTAATCTGGCTGAGAATTTAACCAACTGTGCTTCAAAGATAAGGCATAGAGCAAAAAGACATAGGGTTCAAGTCTAAGTCTACTCTAAGGCATTCCAGCAAAGCCAGACCAGGACCAAAGAAACCAGCAAGCAAGTCTCAAGGCCAGTCTACAGGGCCTTTCAAATCTCTTGGGACCACAGAGGCAGATTACACGAAACCAGGAGCAGTAAACTACTTTAGAATGATCAATTGTCAAGACCTCACTTCTTTATGAAACCTGGGTTTGAAGACTTGGAAGAAAAGCCAAAAAAACACCAGGAACTCTGTCAGCAGCCTTCTTTCCACTTCTCATAGTTTCTGGGAGTCTTCTGAGGGCAATCACCTAGCAACCCAGAAGCCTACCAGATTGCTCCTGCATTTGCGCCCACTCTCCTGATTTCCCTATTGATTGAGGAACTGTGAGCTTATTGGCTGCCCCCACAAACTTGATTTGTCCTCAGTAGATAAGCCTCAGGTAATGGTGGCAACAAGGATATGACAAGAATGCTGACAGTTTACAAGATGTTCCGTGATACAGATCAGCACAGGGAGAAAGAGACCCATCCGCCTTGAGGTGTGGGAAAAGGACCATGGTGGGGGGAGGGGGGGAGGGCTCTGATTTGTTGAAAAAGAAAAACAAACCTGTTATTGTATTTACTTCTGGTCTCCTTGACATTCATTTCACTTGTGCTCCTGACACTGATGAAACAAATGTGGATTTCCTAAGTGGGAAGAATTTTTCCTTTCCCAGGCTGACTGAACCTGTCTTTACATGCCACTGCTGTTTGCTCTAAAAAAGATGAAACTTTTGCTTATATTTACCATATTTATATGGTGATGTATGGCAACAAATTACATATGTTATTTTCAATACAGTATAAACAAGAACACTCAAAAGCTGTCATTTCCTGATGAATCTTTATGCAGAAGTTTCAACACCTGAATGAGCCAAACAGTGGATTCCCAGGGCCTACCGTCAGCGGGGGGAAAAGAGTCAATTTTAGAAAATCTCCAAGGTTTTCTTCTCTACTTCTTTGGTACAAGCAACACCAGATATTAAGGACTGTGTGACCTTAAGTAGGTCACAGTGTGTGTGACCTACTTAATAGGTTACTTTTACATCGCGTTTGTATCTTCATGATAGAGTGCATGTGCTCTCTCAGGATAATAAAAACATAAATATGTTCCCTTTACACTTATGTGGTCTGAGGTGTTAGAAACCGTGGGCGGAAATGGTAAATTGTGATATTGGTACTAATAAGGGATTGTCAAATCCCCAGAGAAAAACATAGCTCAAGATTGTCTAGGAAGAATGTAAACGCCTGATTATAGTTTCTCTTACAATTGTGCTGTTAGGGTGCAGAGAAAAGACGAAAGGAGAGCAAAAATTAAATTAAAAATAAGTTTGGTTCACTTATGCATTACTAATATCATTGGATAGCGAAGTGTTTAACTGATGATGCAGATAAACACACAACCTATTTTTTCCTCTGACTTCTCAGCTCCTCTACCTCTTGCATCAATTCCTAACAACCCGCCCCCAACACACACACACACACACACACACGCGCGCGCGAGCGCGCAAACAGAAGCATGATGGGTTCCAAAATGCGACCAGAGTTTATCTCGGACGCTGGTCAGAAAGGACCCACACTTAGCACAGATATACATTAACTCTGCTCGGAATAGCAAACTGCACAGTTTTCCAGCGAAAAGGTCGGAGCAGGAAGCGCGCGTACTCGTCAGACGCCAGAGGCTGGACTGCGCGGGCTTCCAGGAACCTCTCCTTCTGCTCTGGGCGCGCAGGCGCACCGATCCCGGGCTCCCGCGGGGCCCGGGTGCGGCGGGGTGGGGTGGGGTGGGGCGGGGCGGGGCGGGGCGGGGCGGGCAGGAGGGGCCTCACCGCGCACGCGGCGGCGTGCAGGTCTGCGATCCGCCTCTCGGCCGCCGTTAACTCTTCACTCTCCCGACTGCTCGCCGCTCCCTCTAGTCCGCCTTGAGAGCAGCGCCCGGAGTGTCCGCGGTCTTCTTTAGAAGCGGAGCAGAGGGTTAAGCAGAGATGCCGTCGGAACCCTCCCCCGACCCAGAGAAGTTTCGGAGGCAGAGCTGCCTGCGGTTGCGTCCTGAGCGCGGCGCGTGCCCACGCCGGGATCTGTCTGGCCGCCATGGCCGCCGTCGGCCCGGAAAGGCGGGGCGCCCCGCGCTGGGGCCCGGCGGGATGGCCACGCGGGTCCGGGCTGCGCGCTGGGAGGCCGGCCTCGGGCTTCGGGCCTCGGACCTCGGACCCGCGCCGCGAGGACCCAGCTTTCGGCCTCCGCTGCTGGGTCCTGCTGCGGAAATAAAAATGGACTTTTTAGGCGGCCGATGAAGTTCCAGCACGATGTGGGGACGGGGAAGAATGGGCCATTTCTAATCTTGGGGCCTAAATTCTAAACGGACATTTTTTTCTCATGTCACATTAGACTTGAGATCATTCAGCATAATCGCCACACCTGTTAAGATGCAAGAAAGGGATCAAAATACCCGAGGTGTGTTTATAACCAGCTAGGGTCTGTTCAGAAAAGGCTGGGCATTTACAGGTAACATGCACTATGAATAAAGCTGGCCTCGCCTAAAAAGAGGACCGAAAGTGAAATCGCACGCTGAATAAGAAAAGGCAGTATTTTCATGTTGTTAAATACTTGCAAAATCCAGACAAAATTCTATCCTTTCTGAAACGTAAAAGTTATCGAGATACCCCCACAAAATTTAATTTTGAGAACATTAGCACAAGCCCAGGAGGCAATTTCAGGTGTTAGAATTAAATTAACACCACTCCTACCCCTCTCCCTCCACCCCCACCCCCCACCCCCTCAGCCTGCGTTTCTGCAAAGGAGGGTTGAAGAGTAGCCATTTTGTAAGTGTTCTTCAGTTTTCAAGAATTGAGGGCAGGAATCTATCCCCGAGGGCAAGAGTAGATCGTTGAGTTGCACAGAAGTTTGACCAAGCCACCATAGAATATCACTACTCTTTTTTGTTTTTTTTTGTATCTGCATTTACCATGTCTGGAATTTACTTAGTAGGTGCTGATTGAACCGACCCTATTGGTCCATTAAAAATTTCATAGCGAATTAGTATTTTTGGCAACTCTGTTTCCTTTGTGTTGGAATCATCAATTAGTTATTAGTTTAAAACCAGGAAGGCTAAAGAGGGACCTAAAGAAAAAAGCAGTGCAAAGGTGGGACGAAACTTGAGAAGGGACTCCATCCACCACAAGTCAGGTGTGTTTGTGTGCTTTTTCCCTAACCAAATTCTGGAATAAGGAAATAAGTCTAGAAGTTCAGATTGCGTTTTTTTAAAATTGAGGATAAGGACCTATTAATAATTGGTCATGGCATTAATTCAAAGGGTGGGAACAACATTTTGCAGAGATGAAATAGTCTAGACCATTTTCAAATAGAAAATACATACTCTTACAACAGGGTTAAGTATTTTTACATGAAGCTTTTGTTCTGGTGGATGGGGGGGGGGCGGGAAATCTTTGTGTTAATAAAATAGTTCTGTATTCTGATCATGATGGTCACACAAGTCTACACATGTGATAAGACACAGAACTCTATACACCTTGTTCCCATATAACATTCTTCGTTTTGGTATTGTACTATAAGTATGTAAGATGTAACCATTGGGGAAACCTGGGTAAAGGGAATCTATCTATCTTTGCAACTTCTTGTGAAACCGTAATTATTTCCAAATCTAAGAACAATAGTTTTTTTTTAAAAAGATGTAAAAATGGTTTCCAAATTACTTGTTAAGGTAGATCACTGAATTAGCCAGAACCTTTCTACATCTTCTCCATTCCCAGGTTTAAAAATCAGCCCTTTTGGTTAAGGCCCTTTGGGCGTTTAGGCTGAGAAAGCTGTTTTGTACTACTAACATGTTACTTGGGTGTGCATTCTTACAGATATTTATTTTTTAAATATAATAACAGCTAGAAATCTGTGTGATTAAGAGTTTAATAAAGTATATTATTACAAATAATTTCCAAACATTTGATAATTATCATTTAGACATTGAATAGATTATCTGCCTCCTTCAATTTTCATTTGATTTTCATACTTAAGAGTCAGTGTCATTTCACATCCAGTAAATTTCATTCATTGTGTCTCTTGTTTTAAAAAGCCTCCTCAGGGCTTGACCCTTACCTTATTCTAGCGTGTCTTCATTTCTTTTTCAATTCTCCACACTCACAGTGGACAAAACTGTATGAACGTGGGGGCACAGCATCCTACCTTAGAATGGTAAAGTAAGTCCTCACTTTATTTGCAAAGCATTTACATCCAGATATGCTTTAGGAAGAGTTATTTTGTGTCACATATCTGCATGTAACATAAGATTGGATATATTTTATACTTCTTCTCATCATTTGAGATGCTTATGTTGATAATGAACATGATTGTTATTTTGGAGAGGAGGAGGAGAGGAGTTCAAAGAAATGCATTCCCCTAGGTTTCATCATATTAATTTTTAAATAGATATGGTAGGCGTCTCTAGGTTTCAAGATACAGATCACACAACTTAATCTGGTTACAATAAAAGGAATTTGCTCATTTAACTATAAAGCATGGCCTGATTCAGGGCTCAACAATATTATCAGGGCTCAGTCTTTCCATCTTCAGCTATGCCTCTTCACTGTTAATTCCCTTTTGAGTCAGGTTCTTTTCTCATTGGTGAAAGATGGCTGCAAACAGCTCCCAGGGCTTCATCCTTTCTCACCCTTGTCCATTTAAAATGAGAATCTTGTTATGAAGCTTCTAGACAAGAAGAAGCCTTTTGGCCCCCCAAAGTGCTAACAGTATCTCTCTTCACCGTGTGTCCATTCCTGGACCAATCTTTACAAGTACATGTTATCCATCAGCCAACCAGGCCCTATCTCTGCAACCGCCTATGTGCAACCCCATCTAAACCCCTGGCTGCGAAGGGCCTGTATTGATGCTGGGGGCACAGTTAACAAGTGTCCACTATAGTGTGACTTGCAAAGGCAAAATAAATTCTACCAACCCACCCAGTTCTTTTAGGATTTTGTATTTAATTGTCATTTAAAACATTCTGTCACGGTTCCTCTGGTTCTCCTCTAGATGTCCTTCTTTTGATCTCCCACAATTATCTACCTCATTTTAGCTTTCTATATGATTCTTTTTTGCATTGTTTTCCCAACAGATCATAAACAACACAGTAATGTGTCATGTTCATCTTTGTTTCTCCACAGCCTATCTTACAGTACTATGACACTTAGTGAATAATAAATAATGAATTTTTGGATGGATAAATGAGTCAGTGGTTCTTCATTCTCAAATACATATTCCTAACTACTGGGTAAAATTTCCGTATGAAATTTTAAAATTAACATTCTATACATTTGCAGATTTGGAAATATTTACATTATTGGTTGTAAATAAATACTTTAAAAACTAGATGGTAAAGGTACTAACTGAAATATTATTAAATTGTATTTATTAAAGAAGATAGGGTCACTTTACTGACAAACAGGACACATGCATACATTATCAAATCATCTAAGCCCCTGAAATGCTGTCTCTAAATGATTTTAAATGCTATCTTGTAATAAACTGCCCTATTAGTATTTAATAAATTGCCCTATTAATAAATTGCCCTATATGTATTGCCCTATTAGTCGACAAATTAGTGCTGGAGTCACAGAGCTACCCACAGATTTCTTGTCCATATACTGCCTGTTTTGCACAGTTCTTTTTGGACACTGATTTATGTATTTGATGTTTTTCAAACAGCTGAATGGTGTGTTATGACATGTCATGTTCCATGCATAGTGCATTTTCACTATCAATTCTTATGATTGAGAGCAAATGTTACATGCCCCTAAGGTTGCCTATAGGGAATCTTTGTTTCATTTAATGGGACATCCAATAGAACACTTTGTTTCACAGAGCTGGTCTTAGAAAATTCTTTGGGGAATTATAAACACTTTTGTTTGCAAGCCCAGCGAATCTCTGCTGACTCCACCACGGATGCTCCCCCACCAACGCTGCATGCCCAGAGCACTACTGCACTTGACTCTTATGTTCCTATTTTGTTTTTGTTTTCTTCGATGAGCTGTAGAAGGGCTATACAATATGAAGTAATCTAGCCATTTACCTCTTCTTTCATCCTCTGTGTCATTCTTTAATGAATAGTAGTCTACCCCAATTGCCAACTTAGTGTCAAGGATAACTCGATGGTTAAATCCAGTGTATGTAGACAGTACTTATCTGACTAAAACTGCATGCTGCTTTCACAGCAGTCCATCATCTCCCCTTCTTCAGTAGTCTTCAGCCCTTCTCACTACGAAATACTTCCCTGAGGGGGGCACCTGGGTGGCTCAGTTGGTGGAGCATCTGACTCTTGGTTTTGGCTCAGGTCATCGTGATCTCACGATTCATGAGACTGAGCCCCATGTTGGGCTCCGTGTTGACAGCATGGAGCCTGCTAGGGATTCTCTCTCTCTCCCTCTCCCTGACCCTCCCCCACTCATTTCACACACTCTCTCTCAAAATAAATAAATAAACATTAAAAAAACCACTTCCCTGAGTTTATCCATGCTTATGTTTTTAATCTATTACATATTTGCTCATAGTCCAATCTCTGCTTCAGAATCAATGCTTATGAGAGAGACACACCTATCTATCCATCCACCTGCTGGACACCAGCACTTAGAAAATACCCCAAACTCATCATATTCGAGATGCACCTAATCATCATTCCCTTTGAAATCATCCCTGTTTATTGTCTTTTTTTTCCCAAATGTTTATTTATTTTGAGAGAGAGAGAGAGAGAGCGCACATGAGTGGGGGAAGGGCAGAGAGAGAGAATCCCAAGCAGGCCCAGTGCTATCAATGCAGAGCCCAACATGGGGCTAGATCTCAGAAACCATGAGATCATGGTGTGAGCCAAAATCAAAAGTTGGATGCTTAACTGACTGAGCCACCCAGGCACCCCTGTTGTCTATTTTAAAGGCACAGCCATCCAACAATTCATCTAATTCAGAGATCTTGGAGTGATCCTTAACTCTTTCCACATCTTCCCATCCAATCACCCCACAACCTACCAGTTTCAGGTTTGCTTATCTGCGTCTCAAACCGGTCCTCCTTTGCCTCAATCATTGTCCTAGTTCAGGTCATTATCATTTCTTTCCCCATGACTACAGCTAGAGCAGAATAGTTCATTGATGTAAATAATAAATAATGAGGGCATATTCTGTATCAGGGCCTTCTGCTGAATGCTGGAGACTTATTGTTCATATGTTGTGTGTGCTATTTATTCTGATAAAAAAAAAATGACCCTTATCTTTTTGGAGTGGTGAAGTTACACCTGTCCTTAAAGCCTCAGCCCATATGTTGTCCCCTCCAGCAAACTTTCCCTGACCATTCACTTTTCTGTTACCCCAGCCCCTCTGCAGGCTGGGCTGGGCACACCACCTCAATGCTCCCAGTGTATCCAAACCCTACACTGTACTTTCTTGTTGTGTAGTTTTATGTTTATGAGGGCTTTTTAATTGGCAGATTGTGAGACCTTTAAGGGTAAAGACTGTCTTATCTTTGTAATTATCTAGTAGCACAAGTACATAGGAAAGGCTAAAAAAGAAATGCTTGTTGAAATGTGTGGATGAATGAACAATGGGAGCAAAACCCCACATCTGAGTCACACAGCAAAGAAATGATACAAATGCCTTCCCGCTCATATTCACGGTTAAGAATCAGTATTGGGTTTTATCAACATATCAGTTGTTCTCAGGATATTGTTCTGAGACACAGTATACCAAGATCACAAGGTAACTATGATTTTATTTGGCAATCTACTTATTAAGTTCCCCCCAAACGGTCATTGAATTAATGGTAAGTGCAGTGTATGGGCTGCATTTCAAATGAAGTTAAGTTTATGTTGACAGTGAAGTCCAGCCTTGTTAACCCTGAACAATCATTCCAATTATAAACTACATGCACACAATCACTGTCACATAAAATATCAAGACTAATTACTTCTAGCCCTTTTGTTATGCAAGTATTAAAAATGAAACCTACTCTTAGGTATATTCAATATTAACAACGCAATCCCCACCAAGAATATTACTTTAAAAATCCAGCAAGAATTTAGTTCCATTTTTTACCTTATCACACACAAAAAATGGGTTAGTATCCTGCTTTTAAAATGATATGGGCAGCCACTGTTGTATAGGATTTCCCACATACCAACACAGTTGTAAAGAGATCTTGGTTAAGGCCATAAATACAACATACAAATCAGAGCATTGTTCTCTGCACTCTTGTTGCTGCCTGAGGGAGCAAAGCATGTCCACTGTTCCATGACTGGAATGAAAGGCACACTGAGTTTCAGGTCAAATATCCATGACATTGACGTGTATGACTAGTCTACTGAGTATGATACATGTTAATATCTTCCCAGTGGTGGTGTGAGTGATATGCCTCAGTGATCAACACAGCACGCACGACCCCTTTAGTCTCTCTACAGGTGTAAAATTGATGCATCTCTGAAATCGTGTGGAATGTGAATCTTTCACGTGCAGTTAAACTGTAATATTGCTGTGTGAATTGTCATATTTGTATAATTCTGTAAGGATGGCATCAACACCAGTTGCTCTATCTGATGATATTTTTTGATGGCACATTCCGGATGGCATTGTTGTGAGCTAAACCTGTTTGTACCACATCATGGGACCAGTAATAAAACAAAAATCAAAGCATCACGGCTGACTGAGCACAGTGACAGTGCTCTGGCCATACTGTGATTTTTTCTGAAATGGTGGTACATTTGGAACACAATTGGGTAATTCATCCGCCAGTCTAAATTCCATGATAGTAGAAACATATATATTCTGCCTGCCATTTTATTCTGCTAAGAACAACAGAATAAAACCTACTCTTATGTCTAATTCTGACCCATAAATCTGCGGATGAATAATCCTTGAATGGTAGCATGTGGAAATAGTGTTGTCTTTGAAGTCCTTGAGTTGAATCTTTATCTGTCTGCTTCCTAGTCCGGCGACATTGAGATTATTTGACTTCTCCAAACCTGGGTTTCCTCCTCTGTAGAATGTGAAAATTATCTCAGAGCTGAATTACCATAAACACTAAACGAGATAGTGTATATAGAACATCTGACATGGTGTCGGGCTCACGAGTTCACTATTGCTACCATTGAACCAGGAAACTACTTCTGTGTTTTCAGTCTTTCTGTATGTTAGCTCCTAGGTGCTCAGTAGTTCCGTTGCTATTTTACTATCCCTCCTTTATGGCATGAGATTTAGCTTCCTTGAACAATTAATTACTTTTTACTCATAAATGATAAAAACTTGCTAGATGTTTGCATAACTAAACAGTTTTCAATTACTTAAAAGAAAAATCTACACCACACTAAAAATCTTCTGTACAGAAAAGGAAACAACAAAATGAAAAGGCAATCTACCGAATGGGAGAAAATATTTGCAAACCATATATTGATAAGGCATTAGTATCCAAAATATGTAAGAAACTCATATGACTCAATAGTAAAAAACCCAAAGAGCCCATTATGAAGTGGCAAAGGACCTAAATAGACATTTTTACAAATAAGACATAAAAATGGCCAACGGGTATATGAAAAGGTGCTCAAAATCGCTAATCATCACAGAAATCACAATGAGATATTACCGCACACCTTTTAGGATGAATATTACCCAAAAAAACAAAACAAAAAATAACAATTGTTGGCGAGGGTGTGGAGGAAAGGGAACACTTGTACGCTGTTAGTGGGAATGTAAATTGACACAGCCATTATAGAAAACAGTACTGAGGTTCCTCCAAGTTCAATTAAAAATGGAACTAACATATGATCCACCAATCCCACTTCTTGGTATATATACAAAGGAAATGAAATCACTATCGCGAAGATATGTCTGCGCTCCAATTTTCATTGCATGTTTATTTACCAAAGCCAAAATATGGAAATAACCATTATCAGTTATGTATGTGTTAGTCTGGTTGCCTCTTTTTAAAAACAACAGCATTACAGAGATATTGAGGTATAACTGGTATACAATAAACTACACATATTTAATGGGCACAGTTTGATAAGATATGCCCATTAAATCATCACAACAATCAAGATCATGAACATATTTATCATCTCATATTTTTCTTATGCCCTTTCGTAATCCCTTCCTCCCAACCCTCCTTTTACCATATACTTGAAGAGCATGTGTATTCTGCTGTTTGGTGAAATGGTCTATAAATATCAATTAGGCCAAGCTATTAGTCAAGTCTTCTATGTCCTTGATAATTTTCTACTTATTTATCAATTCTTAAGAGCATTTAAATATCTGACATTAAGTTTGGATTTGTCTATTCCTGCAATTTTGTCAGCTTTTGCTTTATGTGTCTTGAAGCTCTGTTATTAGATGCATAAATGTACAGGATTATTTCCTCTTGATGAATTGAGCCCATTATCATTATGCCCTTCTTCATTTATGCTATTTTTCTTTGTTCTGAAATCTGTTTTGTCTGATACTAATATAACCATTCCAGCTTTCTTTTGATAAGTGTTGGTATGGTGCATCTTTTCTTATCCTTTTACTTTTAACTTACTTTTTTTTTTTTAACTTAAAGTGTGTTTCTTATAGGCATCATATACTTGGGTCTTTTTTAAAATTCAATTTCATAGTCCCTGCCTTTTAATTGATATTTAGACCAGTAGTGGGCCAATGGTGGCTCTCCAAAATATATGTCCATGTTCTAATTCCTGGAATCTCTAAATGTTACCTTTTTTGAGAGACAAAAAAGGTATTTTTTAAATGTAATTAAGCTAAGGATTTTAAGATGAGGAGATCATCCTGGATTATCAGGGGTTTGGGGTTCGAGAAGAGTCTAAATCAAATGATAAATGTCTTTATAACAGACATTCAGAAGAAAAGACTACGTCAAGGTGGAGGCAGAGATTGTGGTGATGCAGGGATTGACGTGATGCAGCCATAAACTGAGGAACAGTGGGACAGCCATGAGAGGATGGAAGAGGCAAGGACTATATTTTCCCTTAGAGCCCCCAGAGGGAGTTCAGTCCTCCTGGATTTTGAACTTCTAGTCTTCCAAACTGAGAGAGAGCAAATTGTTGTTTTAAGCCTGATAAAATATTTTTGTGTCATTCAAGATCCAATAGTCCCATTTCTCCCTTCAAAAGTTTTGCATATATATATATATACAATGTGATCTCTCAATCTTTGTGACGCCTTGTTTGTAAAATTGACCTCAATAATTCTCCTCATCCACATATTCATATTCCCTCACGTTGTGATTTTTGCATCTCCTCCCACTAAGGGGTGGGTTAATCTTTCCCACTTGAATTGGAACTTGGTTATACTACTGGCCAATGTGACTTCAGCAAATGTGACACAAGCAGCTGCTTGAAAAGCACTTGTGCACTGAAGCTCCCCCTCTTTTAGTTGGAAGCATGAGATCATGATGCAAACAAGCCCATGCTAGGCTTTTGCAGAGGTCTTGAGAAGAAAAATCGGAGCACCCTTGCTGACATCCAGCATCAATTGGCAGACATGTGAGTAAGGCCATCTTAGACAATCCAGCCCCAGGCAATCTGTCACATGAAGAGGGCCTCATGAGTGATTTCTAGAGAGGAGAGAAGGACTGCTCATCTGGACCTGCCCAAATTGCTGCCCACAGAGTCATGACCAATTTAAATGGCTCTTGGTTTCAGACACTAAGTATTGAGGTAATTTGTATTACATCAATGGTTAACTGCAACACTCTCTTAAACTCCTTGTTCTAGTCAAAGGAGGCTAACTGCAATAACAGACAGTACCAAGATCTAAGTGGATTTTACACAGTGAACGTTTATTTCTTACATAAAACCCACTGAGGATGTTTCCGGTCAGTCAGCTCTCCTCATCAGCCCTCCTTCAAGTAGCGATCCAGGAATTATGTTTTCCTTAATCACTTGGTGTGCTATTATCTAACATATCACCTCTCAGTTCACTGAAAGGACCATCTCAGCCTGGAAGTGACTTCATTCACTAGCCATATTGTCTTACCAAGATGTAAAGATGTAAAGTAGATAGGAAACGTATCCCGACTCTGTATTTGCCATCTCTGATTTATCTACGTAGCCCTTTGTTATTCATACTTTCTTAGGACATGAACAAGTGTGTGTCCCTTCTTCCCACACGGAACTGTAACCTTAAAAATAGAGTCCTATCTACTCGTTTCTCTTGCATTACCCAATCTAAATCCTTGTATATGGTAGAGATGCCCTAGTAAAGATTTATAGTCTTATATAATTTTCTTTTTTTTTTTTTTTTTTTTAATTTTTTTTTTCAACGTTTATTTTTGGGACAGAGAGAGACAGAGCATGAACGGGGGAGGGGCAGAGAGAGAGGGAGACACAGAATCGGAAACAGGCTCCAGGCTCTGAGCCATCAGCTCAGAGCCCGACGCGGGGCTCGAACTCACAGACCGCGAGATCGTGACCTGGCTGAAGTCGGACGCTCAACCGACTGCGCCACCCAGGCGCCCCTATAATTTTCAATGTACATAATTTTCAATGTACATTAAGAAACTCTATTTTATTTAATTCTCAGCAAAATTTAAGATAGTAAATATATAATTACCTCCATTTTTATAAATAACAGAGCTGATGATCAAGATTTGTAAGTAATTTGTCCAAAGTTACTACCTAGGAAATGGCAGAGCTGGAACTGAAACCGAATAACCTGAACTCTAAGTCTTTATCACACTACCAGATACATTTATTTAAGTAAACTAAGTCTTTGCCTTTTTTCCCCTAATTTATCCTATATCCAGTTCAGTCACTGAATTCTGTTCATTCTTCTCTCATAACATATTTCCTTTCCTTTGAATTCTTATTGCAATTTTACCTGGTTTAGGTCATTGTCACTGTATGCCTAAGTTACTGCAACAGGCTCCTAAATTGTACCTACTGCCTCTAGTCTCCTCCTTCTCTAATTAATTCTTAATGCTGTTGTCAAAATAACAGTACTCAACACACCATTTCGATAGTCATTTTCTGGTTCAAAAAGCCTCAATGTCACAACTCTACATGTAGGAAAAAATATGGACTCATTAGCTAGGCATTTATGGTACTCCCATACTTTGACCCCTGAAATACCTTTCTAGTCTTATGTCTTGTTACACTGTAGGTCACTCTGTACTAGTCAGACTAATCTACCCAATCTCCCCTAAATTATCCATGTTGTAGGCATGTTATTTTGTCTCCACATCAGTTATTTCTTCCCTATGCCCCCAATTTTTTTTCACTGTCCATTCCTCCCCCATGGGTCCCTGAGAATAATTCTGACTAGTCTAAGTCAATCTTGGAAATCCCATTCTTCCTGCAGTTATTGATTTACGCAAATTCCTGGCCAATGAGACATGGGGGAATTTCTGCAGAGAGGCTTCTGGGAATGGTTTTCTTACTCTTATAAGACAAAAAGCACTTTGGTTTCCAGGCATATGGCATGGAAGATATGCTTAAAAACACCCCTTACAAAAAGTTTAATTGCAAACATTTTTAAAATGTATCTTTGTATTTAAATGTACAATGTATTGTACATATGTATAATTGTACATATTGTACAATGTAACACGTATTTTGTATTTAAAATGTATTTTTGTATTTAAATAGAGTTAAACCTGAAAAAGTAGGGGAAAAGTCCAGGCAGCAAAACCCCAAAACTGAACTTAACATTAAAGTGGTAATTCATCTCTAGCACTATTGTTGCCCTGGAGAACTTTGTTGGTCTTGGTAACTATAATGCTTGAGTTTTAGTGGATGAGTGAAGTCAGGAGATATGGCCTTGGCCTGCGCCAAATGAGTAGTTTCAGCCAAGATCCTGTTATACAGTTTAGGTATTCGAAAGCTATACTCTTAGTCAGGGCCGGGACTGAGGTGAAGTCAGTAAGGCACTTAATTCACCCTATTCACAGCCCTGCCCTTAGCGAATGGGTAGACTGTAAAACAAATCTACCTCCCAGGAGTTAGAGTAGGAAGGGAACTTGTCTGTCTCTGCCTGGACGCCCCTAAAAATTTGTAAAGAGAGGTCTGCCCACCCATGAGTTAGAGACGAAAAGTTTCATTGCCTACTGTATTAACCTGCTAGAGTTGCAATAACAAAATTCCCCAGACTAGATTGCTTAACCAGCAGAAATTTATTTTCTCACAGTCTGGAAGCCAGAAATCCAAGACTAAGATATCTTTAGGTGTGGTTTTTTTCTGAGGCCTCTCTCCTTGGCTTGCAAATCACTGTTTTTTCCCTTTGTCTTCACATGGTCTTCCTTTGTGCATATGCATCCCTGGTGTCTCTTCCTTTTCTTATAAGGACACTAGTTCTATTGGATTAGGGCCTCACCATTACTACCTCACTTAAACCTAATACTTCTTTAAAGGCCCTAACTACAAATATAATCATATTGGGGGCTAGGATTCAACATATGAATTTGGGAGAAGTACACAATTCAGTTCACTATACCTACTTGGTCCATTAAAATCCAGGTCAAGATAAGAACAAGAATTTGTCCTGGGGTGCCTGGGTGGCTCAGTCAGTTAAGCAACAACTCTATTTTGGCTCAGCTCATGATCTCATAGTTCATGAGTTCGAGCCCCTATTTGGGCTCTGTGTTGACAGCATGGAGCCTGCTTGGGATTCTCTCTCTCCCTGTCTCTCTGCTTGCACTCACACACTCACATTCTCTCTCTCTCAAAATAAATAAATAAACTTTAAAAAAAAAAAAAAAGAATTTGTCCTAAGTTAGTAGAACCCCTGGCTGTCTGATAAAGCAAAATGAGAGAATAAATTCTCTCTACAGAGACAAAACTTCAATCCTGGCCCCATAAGATTTCTACAGAGAAAGTCCTGCTGATAGGATTCCACAACACACAATTACAAAGGACATGAGGAATCAAGGTATCATGAACCAACAGCAAACATAAATAACAGACAGTATACTTTAACAACCAAAACCAATAATTAAATTATCAGTTATAGAATATGAAATAATGGTCTAAAATGTTTAAAGAAATAAACATTGGAATTCCAAACATGAGTAAGAAACAACATAAAAGATTTTAAAAACCAGATATATTGTAATGACAACGAATTGGAAATTCACAAATGAAAATTATTCTGAAAACAGAATAATTAATGTTAAAAACTCAGTAGGGGGGAAGGTGCAAGATGGTAGCATAGGAAGATCCTAAACTCATGGCCTCCCATGGACACACCAAACCTACAACTACAGAGGCACCTGGCTGGCTTGTTGGTAGAGCATACAACTTGTGATCATGGTGTTGTGAGTTCAAGCCCCACTTTAGGGGGAGAGATTACTTAAAAATAAAACCTTTAAAAATTAAAATAAAATCTTAACAAAAAAATCTACTGCTACATATTGATGATATCCCTCTGGGGAAAAAAATCTGAAAACAGAATGAACTGTTTTTCATAACAAAAGATAAAAGGACTACACTGACATGGGTAGGAGAGGCAGAGACATTGTCTCACACAAAACCACCCATGTGCACCAACACACAATTGAGAGACCTTATCAGACAGGTGCTCCTCCTGCAGGAGCAAGGGGTTGGTGCCCTACATTAGGCATCCTGGCCCCTGGGATCTGCACCAGAATGATGAGTTCCCAGAATGTCTGGCTTGGAGAACCAATGGTGCTGACATGGAGTCGGGGTAGGGGGGGCCAAAGTGCTGTAAAAAAACTGAGATTCTCTTCTGGGATAGCTTTAGTATAGTCTCACCAGCTCTCAGACCCAGAGGAAAAATAGCAATTTGAAAAGTACTATGTGAGGGAGATTCATTTGCTGATCTGGGGGCATCGGTGGGAGGGGTGTGGTACAGTAGAGATGTTCCCAGGAGACAGAGGAACTGGCAGATGCTATTGTACTTTCCCCATAATCTGCTAGCCCAGACAGACAAACTCGGGGGAAGCACCATCCCATTACCTTGCTGGGATGAGTGGGGAGTAGGGAGAAGTCTTGGTACCTGCTGAGACCACAGAGCACAAGAGATTGCAATGGTCTCCAGCTGCCTGGCTGTGTTGGAGAAGCATAAGCATTGGAAGCATTTTCCTGCTTCCTAGCTAAAATCTGTGAGTATAGGCAGTTGAGACACTCTCCTGCCCCATGGCTGGGGCTGGTGAGCAGGAGTGGTAGCAACATTCTCCCTCTCACAGCCTAAAGCTGGTGTGCATGCTCTAGCAAGGCACTATCCCACTGACTTGCTAAAGCCAGTGGATGCAGGCAGTCAAGCCATTTTCCCACTGCTTACCTGAAGCCATTAAGTGTCCCCTGCTTCCTACACACTCCAGCTGCCTTGCTGAAGACAGTGGGCACATGTAATCCACATAGGGGATACCCCTTGATCACTTGGCCCTGGTGGCCAAAAGGGCTGGCATTCCAGAGCTTCATGGGGCTCCAAACACCAGAAAGAGCTTTTGCAGGCTGCCACTCCCAGGGCACAGCAAATACAGCAGACTGAAACACAACCCTAGTCTTTCTGTGGACAGAGCCTATTCACTTAGCCTGAAGCTTCAGCCTGAGGGACAGGCTTCAGTTTCCTACACATTAGGAGACTAATGAGGTGCTCCCAGGGAATGTAAGCAGGGAGACATCATCCTTGTGTTCCCCCTTGACATTGCTACAGCTTGACAAGATTTCCCAGAAAGGAGCTTATACACTTGTCTGGAGCCCAAATTTTTGCAACTATCATCCAGGGGACACCTGCATATCTCCTGGTCTGGAGGCCAGCAGCAATTACAATTGCAGTTTGATAGTCCATATATATCTGCATACTTTAAAAGCTGTTGCCTGAGTGTCTGGCTTCTAATCAGCCTGAAGTCGAATGCTAAATGAGACCCCTGCATCACTTACAGGTCTTGGTACAACCTCAACAATGGGGACATATCAATAATAAATCAGGCAGTTTAAACAATCACAAGGATTCCAGAGACAAGCAGAGCTAGGGCAAGGTTAAATCAGAAGGGTCATCACCTACACAATACCACTCTTTCAAGACAGAGAGATAGCTCGTTTGCGTAATACATAGAAACAAATACAGAGAATCAAGCAAAATGAGGAAACAGAGAAAAATGTTCCAAATGAAAGAACAAGATAAAACTTTAGAAAAAAAACTTTGATGATATGGAGATAAGTAACCTATATGATAAAAAATTCAAAGTAGTGGTCATAAAGATGCTCACTGAACTCAAAAAAAAAAAAAAAAAGAATGGATGAATTCAGTGAAAAATTTAAAAAAGAGAAATAAAACAGTAGAAAGTACCAAACACAAGCAATAGAGCTAAAGAACACAATAACTGAACTAAAAAGTACACTAGAGGGGTTCAATAGCAGACTGGATGAAACAGAAGAATGGATCAATGAACTGGAAGATAAATCAATAAAACTCACCCAGACACAGCAGCAAAAAGAAAAAAGAATTAAAAACAATAAAGATAACTTAAGGGACCTCTAGGACAGTATCAAGCATTACATTTGCATTACAGGGCTCCAAGAAAAGAAAAGAGAGAGAGAAGCAGAAATCATTTGAAGAAATAATGTCTAAAACATTTCCTAGTCTACCAAAGAAAACAGTTATTGAGGTTCAGGAATCCCGAAGACTTCCATATAAGATGAACCCAAAGAGAATCACACCAAGACACATAATAGTTAAACTGTCAAAAGTTAAAAAGTAAAGAGAGAATCTTAAAAGCAGCAGGAGAAAAACAAATCGTTACATGCAAGGGAAATACCATAAGGCTTTCAGCAGATTTCTCAGCAGAAACTTTATAACGCAGAAGAAAGTGGCATGACATACTCAAAGTAATGAAAGGAAAAAAAAAAACACCTTCCAATCAAGGATCCTGTAGCCGACAAGATTATCATTCAGTTTTAAAGCAGAGATAAAGAGTTTTCCAGACAAGCAAAGGCTAAAGGAGTTTATCACTACTACACTAACTTACAGTAAGAAATATTAGTGACTTCTTTAAGCAAAAATACCTGGCACTAATTAAAAACAAGAAAACATAAAAAAAAATTCTCAACTGGAAAAGGTAAATATATGGTGAAGGTAGTGGATTAAGTTACTAAAAAGGTTGAAAGACAAAAGGAATACTATTACCTATAACTACAATAATTAGTTAAGGGATACATAACATTTAAAAAAAAAGTGATATCAAAACATGAAACATGATGTGAGGAGTGAAAATATAGGTTTTTAGAATGTATCCAAATTTAAGTTGCTGTCAAATAAAAATAGACTATTATACACACAGGTTGAGATATGTGAACTTCATGGTAACCATGAGCAAAATTTTAAAGTAAGCACACAAGAAGAAAATGAGAAAGGAATCTAAACATAACACACACACACACACACACACACACATCATCATCATCATTATCATCCACATCATCATCATCAAACCATAGGGGAAGAGAGAAAGAGAAGAAAAGGAACAGACAGAAACTATAAAAATAGCCAGAAAACTTTTAACAGAATGTCAACAACACATACCTATCAATAATTACTTAAAGTGCAAATGGACTGAATTCTTCAACCAAAAGACTGTGGCTGAATGAATAAAAAAAGAAAGACACATATATATACTGCCTATAAAAGACTCCCTTCAGAAGGACCCACACAGACTGAAAGTGAAGGGATGGAAACAGATATTCCATGCAGATGGAAACAAAAAGAAACCTGGTGTAGCTGTATTTATCCGAAAAAAAAAAAAACTTTAAAACAAAGACTCATATTAGACAAAGAGGGGCACTACATAATGATAAAGGGGTCAATTCAGCAAGAAGATATAACATTTACTAATACATACGCACCCAACATAGGATGACAAAATATATAAAGCAAAAATAAGTAGACCCAAAGGAAGAAATTGATAGCAATAGATAACAGTAGGGAACTTTAACACCCCATATGCATAACCCAGACAGAAAATCAATAAGGAAACATCAGCCTTTAATTATAAATTAGGCCAAATAGACTTAATAGATACATGTAGAACATTCCATCCAAAAGTAGTAGAATACACATTCTTTTAAAAGGCACATGGAATATTCTCCAGGATAAATCACATGCTAGGTCACCAAAAAAAAAAAGTCTCAACAAATTTAAGAAGATTGAAATTATATCAGGCATCTTTTATAAATATAATGGTATGAAACTAGGAATCAATTACAAGAAAAAAACTGGAAAAACTACAAATACGTGATAAACAAAAATGCTACTGAACAACTATTGAGTCATAGAAGAAATCAAAGGGTAAATAAATAAACAAATATCTAGGGACACATGAAAACAGAAATACAACATACAAAAATCTATGGTATGCAGCAAAAGTGGCTCTAAGTGGGAAGTTCATCGCAATACAGGCCTATCTCAAAGAAACACGAGAAATATCAAATAAACAATTTAACATTACCCCTAAAGGAACTAGAAAAAGAAGCCCAAAGTTAGCAGAAGGAAGAAAATAATGAATATTAGAGCAGAAATAAATGAAACAGTGGAAAAGATCAATGAAACTAAGAGAAACAAACTGACAAGCCTTTAGCTGGACTCACAGGGGAAAAAACCGGGGGTTCAAATTAAAAAATCAGAAATCAAAGAGAAGCTACAACTGATACCACATAAATACAAAAGATCATAAGAGACTACTATGAACAATCATACACCAACAAACTGAGCAAAAGAAATGGATAAATTCCTAGAAATTTACAATCTTCCAAGACGGAATTATGTAGAAAAAGAAAATCTGAAAAGATCTATTCCTGGTAAGAAGACTGAATCAGTATAAAAAATCTCCCAACAAACAAAAGATGGATTCACAGGTGAATTCTGTTGAACATTCAAAGTAGATTTTATACTTATCCTTCTCAACTCTTCCAAAAAACCGATAAGAGGGAAGGCTTCCCAACTTATTTTTACAAGGCCAGCACTATCCTGGTACCAAAACCAGACAAGGTCTCCACACAGGCAAATATCTGTGATGAACATGGAAACAAAAAATCCTCAAAAATATTAGCAAACCAATTCAGCACTATATTCAAAGTTTGATACACCATGTTCAAGTGGGATTTACTCCTGTGATACAGAGATGGTTCAACATCTGCCAATCAATCAACATGATAGACCACATTAGCAAAATGAAAGATAAAAATCATATTATCATCTCAATAAAGGTAGAAAAAGCATTTGACAAAATTCAACATCCATTTATGATAAAAAGTTTCAACAAAGTGGGTACAGAGGAAATGTACTTTAACATAATAAAAGCCCTATATGACAAACCCACAACTAATATTATATCCAACAGTGGAAAGCTGAAAGCTTTTCTTCCAAGATCAGGAACAATCGAGGATACCCAATATCCCCAGTTTTATTCAACATAGTATCGGAAGTTGTGGCCACAGTATTAGGCAAGAAAAAGAAATAAAAGGCATACAAATTGGAAAAGAAGAGGTAAAATGTCTTATATTCAGATGACATGATTTCTATATAAAGAAATCCCTGAAGATTCCACCAAAAAGTTGTTACAACTGATAAATGAATTCAATAAAGTTGCAGGATGCAAAGTTAATATACAAAAATCTGTGGGTTTCTACACTAATAGCAAACTATCAGAAAGGGAAATCAAGAAAACAGTTCCATTTACAATTGCATGAAAAAGAATAAAATGCCTAGGAATAAGTTTTACTAAGGAGGTGAAATACAGGTACACTAAAAACTATAAGACACTGATGAAAGAAATTGAAGAAGTTACAAATAAATGGAAAAATATTCCATGTTCATAGATTGGAAGAATTGATATTGTTATAATATCCATACTAACCAAAGCAATTTCTAGATTCAATGCCATTCCTATCAAAATTCGAATGAAATTTTTCACAAAACTGAAATAAATTCTAAAATTTGGATAGAACCATAGAAGGCCTCCAATACCCAGACCAATCTTGAGAAAGAAGAACAAAGGCAGAAGTACCATGCTCCCTGATTTCAAACTATGCTATAAAGCTATAATAATCAAAACACTATGGTAGTGGCATATAAAACAGACATGTAGATCAATGGAACAGATTAGAGAGCTCAGAAATAAACCCACAAGTATAGGGTCAACTAATCCATGACAAAATAGGCAAGAATAGACAATGAAGAAAGGACAGTCTCTTCAATAAATGGTGCTAGGAAAACTAGATAGCTATATGCAAAAGAATGACACTGGACCACTGTCTTACACCACATACAAATATTAACTCAAAATTGATTAAAGACATGATTGTAATACCTGTAACCATAAAACTCCTAGAGGAAAACATACACAATAAACTCCTTGACATTGGAGGCAAGGAAAATAAAACAAAAATAAAACAAATGTGACTACATCAAACTAGAAAGCTGCTGCACAGTGAAGGAGATCACCAACAAACAGAAATGCAACATACTGAATAGGAGAAGATATTTGAAAATCATATATCTAATAAGGGGTTAATATCCAAAACATACAAAGTACTTCTACAACTCGGTAACAAAAAAAAACCCAAAGGATCCGAACAGACATTTTTCCAGAGAAAGCATACAAATCCAACAGGTACGTGAAAATCTGCTTAACCTCACTAATCATCAGGGACATGCAAAAAACCACAATGAGATATCGCTTCATCCTTGCCAGAATGGCTATTATCAAGAAATAACGAGTGTTAGTGAGTATGTAAAGAAAGGGAACCTTCTTACACTGTTAGTAGGAATGTAAATTGGTGCATCCACCATGGAAAACAGTTTAGAGGTTATCCAAAAAATTAAAAATAGAACTACAGAAATTCCGCTATTGGGTATCTACATAAAGAAAATGAAAACACTCATTCTAAAGGTTGGTACACCCTTATGTTCATAGCAACATTATTTATAATTGCCAAGCTATGGTAACAACTTAAGTGTCCATCAACAGATAAATGGATAATAAAGATATGATATACGATACTACTGAGTCATGAAAGAATAATAAAATCTTGCCATTTATGACAACATGTATAAACCTTGAGGGTATTATGTTAAGTGAAATAAGTCAGATAGAAAAAGACAAAAACCACATGATTTTACTTACATGTGGAATCTAAAAATTAACAAACAAAACAAAGCCCAGACTCTCAGATACAGAGAACAGATTGGTGATTGCCAGAGGGGTGAGACTGGAGGGGAGAGGTAGTGAGATGTGTGAGGGGAATTAAGAAGTACAAACTTCCAATTATAAAATAAATAAATCATGAGGATGTGATATACAGCATAGGGAATAATCAATAATATTGAATTAACTTTGTACAGTGACAAATGGTAACTAGATATATTGTGGTGACCATTATACTATGTACATAAATGGCAAATTACTATATCGTACATCTGAAACTAATATAATATTATATGTCAATTATAATTCAATTAAAAAAAGAAATAACGTAAGCAAAATTCCTTAAAAAAATAAATACTGAGTGAATGAATTAAAGAGCCGATATAAGCACAACTGAGGTGAGACTTACTTAATTGTTTAAATTGAAGTACAGAAAGACCAAGAGATAGAAGATTTGTAATAAGGGTAAAAAGACATAGAAGATAGAAGGAAGACAGAATTAGGACATCTAACATGTGCCTAACTGGAGTTCCAGAAGTCGATAATAGAGACAATGAAAAAGATTCTATAACTGATTGAAGACACAATCTGATTCTCAGATTCAGAAAGTACAATGAATACCAAGAGAATAAGTAAAAAAGCACTAACGAATATCATGGTTAATGTGCAGAACACTAAAACAAAGAAAATATTTTAAAAATAGCCAAAGAGAAAAAGGCAAGAATGTCTACTCGGGAATTACAATTAGACTTGAAGTCAGCAACGACGCAAACCAGCAGCCAGTAGCATAACAGCTTTAAAATGCTATGATAAAGTCCCTGTCAACCTAGAATTGTATATCAAAGCAAGCTACTCTGTGAGAATAAGGGGAAAACAAATATGTTTTTAAACAAATATTTAAAATATTTACCATCAGTAGAAACCTAGTAAAGGAATTCCTTGATAATGTACTGCAGAAAGAACAGACGTGAGAAGGTAAGATAAGCAATAAAAATGATAAAATGTGAGAAAAGCAAAACAAAGACTGATTATTTGAAATTACACTAATGTCTTAGTAACAAGATTTAAACAACACTATTAAATAAAGCTACACTAATGGTGAAAAGTAAGTTGTAAGCCAAGAGAGGAATAAACAGAATGAAGGAATACAATAATCTTGTATTGTTTGGGAGGAAGAAAAAACTACAGAATAAACCTTAGATCTAGTTAAATGTGCTTACTAAATTTCAAAGACAACCACAAAGAGTAAAAAATAGAGCACATAATTTTGAAAACAAAAAAAAAGTGGCATAAGGAAAAAAATCAAACCCAAATATGGCAGTAAGAGAGAGAAAAAGAAAAAAAAGGGGATGAGTAAGAATAAAATTATAAAAACAAACTCAACTATATCAGTCATCATAAATAATGAACTCACTTCCTTATTAAAAAATGAAAATTAATAGAAAGCATTTTAAAATATATATGCTGTTTAAAAGAAACACAACTACAATACGAGTACAAAAAAGTTGAAAAAGAAAATGTGAAAAGGTATCTTGGCAAATTCTAACCAAGATAAAGCTGCCACAGTCACATTAATATCAGACAAAATAAACCCTAAGGAAAAAAATATATAATGCAAAGTCACACTACGTAATGATAAAAAGTTTCTAAGGTAATATGCACTTGGGATTATAAAATAACTTCCTAAAAGTGTTTACGTATGACTGTAGAAATCTACAGCAAGCATCCTAAATGATGAAACTTTCAAAGAATTTCCTTTAGAACATGACATAAGACGAAGATAACTATTATCACTTCTGTTCAACAACGTGCTGAAAGCCTTCCTGAGCATGAAGACAAGATGGAAAAGTAAAAATTGTAAACCTTAGAAAGACAAAAATAAAACATTAAAAAATTGTCACAGAGAACCACAAAAAAGTTTAGTTATATTATTAGAACTAATAAGAGAATTTAACAGGGTTACTCTTTAAAAGGAGATCAGAATCAATGTTAAAAGATCAACTTGACCGTATGCATGTTACAAATCACTAGAAGATACAGTTTTAAGAGACAGACTTACAATGCATGAAAAAGATAAAGCTATTAACAAGAACTGTGCTAAGCCATACTGGAGAAAGTTTTAAAACATCATGGGAAGATATAAAAGATGACAAAGTCATTGAAGAAATACCAGGAATAGAGACTCCATATGATAGCAATATTGATACTTCAATTGATCCCTATAGTCAATGCATTTCCCATCATAAAAACCAACAGCAGTTTTCAATGAACATGAAAAGCAGATCTTAAGATGGAATCATTTTTTAAAAAGGAAGTATTTTTAGTGGAATTATTTTATATGGAAAAGAAACAGACTACACAGGAAATTTTAAAAAGGAATAACGAGATCAGAGAGCGACTGTCATATCATTTCCAGATCGTAAAAATAATGCAGTTAGAACAGTGTGGAGGTGGAAAAGTGGTTGACTATAGTCATTGGGAGAGAGCAGACATAACATCAATGGATTTGCACATATAAAGAAACGATACAGTGCAGACATAGCATGGAAGAGCGGTGGGGAATATGTGAAGGATTCAATAAATAGTCCTAGGACATTTAGGTAAGCACGGGATTTCTACCTCACACTATATGCAAAAGTCAATTTCTGATAAATAAAATCCTTCAAAGTAAAAAGCAAAACTTTACAGTTTTCTAAATTTTTAAAATGTTCATTTATTATTTTTTGAGAGACAGAGTGAGAGGGGGAGTGGCAGAGAGAGAGGGGGACACAGAATCTGAAGCAGGCTCTAGGCTCTGAGCTGTCAGCACAAAGCCCGACATGGGGCTCAAACCCACAAACTGGGAGATCATGACGACCTGACACTCAACCAACTGAGCCACCCAGGTGCCCCAAAACTTTACAGTTTTCTAAGGCAATATGAGGGATTACTTGATGAACTTTGAATTAGGATAATTTCTTTTTTCTTTTTTTAAAGCAATCTCTATGGAATTTATCCAAAGGATACAGGAGTGCTGATTCATAGGGGCACATGTACCCCAATATTTATAACAGCACTTTCAACAATAGCCAAATTATGGAAAGAGCCTAAGTGCCCATCAACTGATGAACGGATAAAGAAGATGTGGTTTATATATACAATGGAATACTACTTGGCAATGAGAAAGAATGAAATCCTGCCATTTGCAGCAACGTGGATGGAACTGAAGGGTATTATGCTAAGTGAAACCAGTCAGAGAAAGACAGGTATCATATGTTTTCACTCATATGTGCAACTTGAGAAACTTAACAGAAGACCATGGGGAAAGGGAAAGGGAAAAAATAGTTACAAACAGAGAGGGAGGGAAGCAAACCATAGAAGACTCTTAAATACAGAGAACAATATGAGGGTTGATGGGGGAGGGGTGGAGAAGAGGGGGAAATGGGTCGTGGGCATCGAGGAGAGAGCACTTGTTGGGATGAGCCCTGGGTGTTGTATGTAAGCTCCGAATCCCGGGAATCTACCCCCAGACCAAGACCACACTGTATATATACACTGTATTTTAGCCAACTTAACAATAAATTATATTTGAAAAAAAATAATAAAATCATTGTCCATATGAAAAAGAATAATTAATTAAGCTGTATGCTCAAAATGGAGCTTCAATTCATCACCGTGAGATCAAGAGTCACATGCTCTACAGACCGAGCCTGCCAGGTGTCGTCTAGGAATATTTTCTTAAACAATAATATAAAAAGCACAAAATATAAAGAAATTGATGGATAAATTTGGCTACATTAAAACTAAACCTCTGTCCTTCAAAATCTACTACTGAAAGGAAAAAGACAAGTCAGACACTGGAAGAAAATACCTGTGATATGGACAACTGACGAAAGGTTATTGTTCAGAAAATATAATAAACTTGTACGAATCAATAAAAAACAACAGAAAATAATAAAAATTTCAAAACACATGAATAGTTATTTCAAGAAGAGGAAGCAAATCGCTAAGGGAAAAAAATAAAAGACGTTCAACCTAAATTCCTCAGAAGAATCCAAATTAATACCACAATTTACAATTTGGTACTATTTTATAACGAAACAGATTGTAATAAAAATGTTTAAATATGACAACATGAAGTATGTCTAGGAACTGGAACAAAGGAAATAGTTATATTCTGTGGGTGGGACTGTAAGTTGATACAACTGCTTTCAAAAACAATTTAGCACTCTGATAAACTTGGAGATATGCAGGTCTCACAGCCAATAATTTCACTTTTGGCAGCATATCTGATATGTTTTTCTGTAGCCTTGCAAAAGAATGTTCCTAACGTCAGTTTGCAATAGCAAAAACCTGGAAACTATGCAAATAACTGTTGTCAAGAGAAAAAAAAAATATATCGATATGGTCTAGCAACGGGATACTGCACAGCAGTTAGAACAAATGAACTGCAGCTATACAAAGCAACAGGGAAGGTTCTCACAAATGTAACATTGATGAAAAACAGTTGAATATATAGAGGTAAAGCTACTTTTTTTAATGTTTTATTTATTTTTGAGACAGAGAGAGACAGAGCACAAGGGGGGAGGGGCAGAGAGAGAGCGAGACACAGAATCTGAAGCAGGCTCCAGGCCCTGAGCTCTGCCCCTAGAGGTAAAGCTATTTAAATAAAGTTTAAAAACATGCAACATCAACAATATATTATATGCAAACATCAACAACATATATTTCAAAAACTATAAAGAAAAACATATATTTATGGTATGAGAATGTTCAGCTAAAATTCAGCATACCCTGGGGCACCTGGATGGCTCAGTTGGTTAAGTGGCCGACTTCAGCTCAGGTCATGATCTCATGGTTCGTGAGTTCGAGCCTGGCGTCAGGCTCTGTGCTGACAGCTCAGAGCCTGGAGTCTGCTTCGGATTCTGTGTCTCCCTCTCTCTCTGCCCCTCCCCCACTCGTGCTCTGTGTCTCTTGAAAATAAATAAATGTTTAAAAAAAAAATTCAGTATACCCCATTACTGGTGTTTAAAGAACTGGTAAGATGGGGCCCCTGGGTGGCTCAGTCGGTTATGCGTCTGACTTCGGCTCAGGTCATGATCTCTTGATTTGTGAGGTCGAGCCCCAACTGTGCTGACAGCTCTGAGCCCAGAGCCTGCTTCAGATTCTGTGTCTCCCTCTCTCTGTGCCCCTCTGCTGCTCATGCTCTGTCTCTCTCTATCTCTCAAAAATAAATAAATGTTAAAAAATATTTTTTTGGAGAACTGGTAAGATGCAACACAGAATGATTCTACAACTGTTCTTCATTTAAGCATTTCTAAAGCCAGTGTCTCTAATTTTTAGGGTTTTTATTTTATTTGTTTATTTTTTAAATTTTTTATGTATATTCGTTTTTGAAAGACAGAGACAGAGCACAAGCAGGGGTGGGGCAGAGAGAGAGGGGGACACAGAATCTGAAGCAGGCTCGAGGCTCTGAGCTGTCAGCACAGAGCCTGACGTGAGGCTCGAACTCCTGAACCAAGAGATCATGACCTGAGCTGAAGTCGGTTGCTCAACCGACTGAGCCACCCAAGGTTTTTATATTTTAAAACTTCTCTGGCTTATTTTGACCAATTGTTCCAGTTTGCTGATTCTATTATGAAAATTAGGACAGAACCTAAGTTTATGACAACAGAGAATAAGATGGAATACCCTAACTGTCCAACAATTTCTGGATTACTGACATTTTGGCAGGTTTTAAAATGATATATGTAGTCTGGCCCCATTTTTAAATAAAATAACACACACACATGCGTTTACACAGATGAACATAAATACATAGAAAAAGATCTGAAGGGGTGCTCGGTGGCTCAGTGGGTTAAGCGTCCGACTTCGGCTCAGGTCATGATCCCACGGTCCGTGGGTTCAAGCCCCATGTCGGGCTCTGTGCTGACAGCTTGGAGCCTGGAGCGTGCTTCAGATTCTGTGCCTCCCTCTCTCTCTGCCCCTCCCTTGCTCACGTTCTCTCTCTCTCAAAAAATAAATAAACATTAAAAAAAGAATGAAAAAGATCTGAAGGCATTAAGTTTTTTCAGGGTGGATGGATTATATGAATTCATTATGTTGTTCTTCTGATAAACTTTTCTGATAATGCCTTTGTAATAATAAAAATTGTCAAAGAAATTAGAAGAGAAGATCATTGCTGAGCATTAAGTTGTTCCAGCTAAATAAGTATGCATTGCTAGCCCACAGCATTTAGCCATTATATTCCATTACTTAACTATTGATGAAAGGATTTTTCCAACCAATCCTTCTTTGGATATGTGAATTTATTTTCCTTTTCAGTTACGGATACTTTGGTGGAATAATTTGAAAAGCACTGTCTTCTGATGTGCTTCAGATAGTTACATATTAGTACACATATTGTTAAATCTCATTTCTAGCTATGTTCACCCGCACTTGCATAAGTAAAAGATCGGATCAGTTCACTGTCATTGATTTTTAAATTTTAACAGATGAAAACTCTTTTAAGTAATCTCATTAATTCTAGATTTTTTAAATTTCAAGCCTTCAATAAAATACACTTGACATACATGTCTTCAGAATATTTGGTCAGCAAATACTTAGCTCTCTCACTTAAACTGATGGTTAGAGATATATTCAAGTTCAGTTGCCTCAGATGCTTCGTATCTTCCTATCCAATCTCAATCTTGTTCCCATAAGAAAAAGGGGATAATTAAGAGCAGTTCTTAGTTGGATAGACATTCATTAGTACTGTTTTTTACCTTTAAATTTTTCAAGTGCATCCTTTTTTTTCCCCCAAAATGTTTATTCATTTATTTTGAGAGAGAGAGAGAAAGAGTACATGCACGCACGCAGGGGAAGGGCAGAGAGAGGGGGAGACAGAGAATCCCAAGCAGGCTCCCTGCTGTCAGCACAGAGCCGGATGCGGGGCTTGATCTCACGGTTAATGAGATCATGACCTGATCTGAAATCAAGAGTGGGGTGCTTAACAGACTTAGCCATCCGGGTACCCCTCAAGTGCATCTTTAAGTGAAGTGTTATTTTTGAGTCTCTAAAAACTCTTATGCATTAGATATAATAGATGTTAAATAATTCTCATTTGATAGATCAGAGAACTAAATTATTATAGAGAACCTAAATCAAAGTGGTAATTTTTGTTATCAATATATTCTATTATATTTCTGTATATATCATATAACTCTCCCTGATTAATTAATGTAGGGGCCATAAAAATCTGCTGTTCAAATCTCCAGGGAGCACGAGTGGCTGACAGACAGCTCCTGCCACTGCTCCTTCTTGATCCATATGGAAACCAAGGCAATGATTGAGCACCACAGGAATAGGTCCATTTTGGCAAGATGTAGAACTCTTATTGGTCCTGCCTAAACTCTTCTTAGAACTGCACTGTATGAAATTTTTCCTACCCAATCTTTTCCCCTTTCCTCTCTCCTTCCATAGGTATCAGACCTGCAGTGGTCTTAAAGCTGTCCCTGCTTTCTCCTGCTGTCTCTTCCAATAAATATCTTGCCCATCTAATCCTGTCATGGCATTTACTTCTCAGAAGATCCAAACTAAATAGTGGTACTAACAGTGATCTGATAAAACATATGATAAGGTGGGGATGTGTGACTGACTTGCTCACTCACTACCACAGAGCAAAGAGGTAGGTAGCTGGGTGGTGCACAGGTAGTCCTTGGCACAAGATGGTAGCCTAATTGCTAAATATTTCACCAGTAGTGACCCAGGAAAACATCCTGGTGAAGGAGAATGCCCTTGCAGGTGTAATGATTCAGGTACTTGAAAGATATTGGGGGAAATGCTTACACACAGCAGAATCGGTTGGTTACAACTAAGCTGAATTGGTGCTCTGCAGAGGGAAAATGAGAAACTGAGAGCCATTAATAGTCAGTTAAAGAAGTGCAGACATAGATGAGCAACAGATTGTAGGTCTAATGGGATCCATTTGTATGCTCAGCCTATACAGGTCTGGTATATTAATGTCATTACTCTGGCTGGGAAAATCTGGAACTTTGAAACATGGGGTGGAGATATCTAAATGGGTGCCCCTGGTATTCTCTGCAGAGTGACTTGAAGCCTCAGACTCTCTAGTAAGAGCTGGCAATTCTCTTGTGCTGAAAGATGCCTTAGAAACTTCTCTTCTACAAGGCCTTCCTCACAGCTGCCTGTGCTTCCTTTCTTGGCTGGCAGGTTAATATCTAGAGTTAAATTTTAGCATAACCCAGCTAAGGACAGCCTGATAAGTGAGGAAATAGACTATCCATCAAGGAGGTATAAGAATTGTTAATAATATGTGCCTGGAGGAGACAGTGAGCATCTCTGGGATTGCATTTTCATGGCCAAAAAGTAAGACAAAATAAATAAGAACATTTGACTTGAAGGATCACTCTTGGAACTTAACATCCTCTCAATGATCCGAGGATGTGGCCAATTCATTGCTGGGGTGGTTTTTAGAAGCCTGGAAAAAAAGTTAACAGCAATGAATGAAGTAGAAATGCTCAATATGGCCTAGGAGAAGGAAGAAGGAATAAAAATGCTAAGGGAAGTGAATATGTTGGGAATGGACATATTTTGTGAGAAACTCTACAAGAAGAATATGTTCAATGGGATGACCCAGCAGAGATACTATTCACTGAGCCGACTGAGAATGCACTGGTGAGAGAGTTTACCAAATAATCATTGATGTGTCTCCTCTATAAGCCAGGGAGATGGAAAGAATCATGGTACTGGGTTTGCCGAAACCCATGGACATGATGGAGCTTTGATGTAACAGAGAACAGGTGTGATGATATGTAAGTACCAGAAGCCAGAATTCAGAACTATTATAATGTCTGGCTAGGTTGGAGGAACAGCCAACAGAATCTGAACTGCAGGAAGTTATGGAGATAGCATCCTGAGGAACAGGGAGCCAACAAAACTGCTTCTTAACATGTATAAACAACAAAAAATGGTAACAGTGGAAAACAATGCTCAGGATGGTCACCCCAATAAAATGTCCAATCAATTGCTCAGCTCCTGGATCTGATGTAATTTTTGGATCCAGAACCCATTAATGAAGAGGTTGCCAGGTTCCTAGGAAGAAGAACCACGCAACACCATGACAAGTGCATAGTGTAATAAGTCCCTTGGTTCTTCCCTAATGGGACCATTTCCCTGAGTGAGAGTACACTGGATAGAGGTGAATATTTAGACATTTTGAGGGTCTATTGGATGCAGAGTCTGAGCTGACTTTAAAACTTGAATTGAAGCACTATAGTAGCTGTCACTGGAGAGAATAACTGGCTGATGGACCCAGCTGCTGAGCCCTAAAATCTATCACCATATTTATGCTGAGGCCATGCTTTCCCTGGGTTCTTCCAGCCAATGACTAGGCATGGCAGAAATACTAAGGCAGGACCATCCCTAGGAGATGCAGGACTCCCCTGACAGGCAACTTTTGCATTGAGGATCCCCAGACAGCCTTGTAATCTTTGCTTAGAACTGCAGTGTTGATACTTCACCCAACCTTCCTGCCCTCTCTCCTTCACTTGGGGTCAGAACTACATCCTGATCTGTTGGTTCCTCCAGCCTGTTTTGGCTCCCTTTCCATTTTTTCTCACTAGTTCTCCCCCTAAATACGTTTCTAGCTTACAGTGAGTCTGACCCACTGTGGACACAATGGATCTGTAGATCCATCCAGTAGTCATTTCCCCAAGCCCTGAATGTGTTATCAATACTGATCTACTTGGCAATCGGAGTAACCCCAACATAGAGTCCTAAGCCTATGGGGTAAAAGCTATCATAGTGATGAAGACCAAGTGGAAAACTGTGCAATAACCTCCCACCCACCAAAATAGTTAACCAAAACCATTATTGATCCCAGAGTTCATTGTAGAGGTTAATGCCACCATTAAAGGCCTAACAAATGCAGGGGTGACTTTCCATATCATGTCATGTCATGCCATATCAGCAGTCTGGCTCCTATAGAAATGGAAGAATAACTACAGAATACTGTAAACTTAACAGGCCTCAACTGTGCCGCTACACCAGATGTGGTACCAAGGCTAGAATAGATTAATAAATCACAGGTAAATGATATGTGGCCATTGAAGTAGTGCACACACTCTTTCCTATTCTGATTAGAAAATAGGAGGCTGTGCATCAAATCTGGTCAGCTCTCTGCTTTATAAATAAAGTTTTACTGGAAAACAGTCATGTTTACTCGTTTATCTATTGTTTGACATTGTAACTGCAGAGTTGAGTAGTTATAGCAGAGGCCAAATGGCCTGCAAAGCCTAAAATATTTACCATTTCTCTTTGTAGGAAATTTTGCTGACCCCTGGAAAAGAAGACAAGAATCAATTTAAATTGACATGGGATGAACAATAATTATAATTTGCAGTTTTGCATCAAGGCTATTTAGCCCCTTCACTTCCCATTATAATATACTCCGAAGAGATTTAGACTCCCTGAACATCCTAGATATCATTCTAATCCATTACAGGGATTATTTCATGCTGATTGAACAAAATAAACAGGAGGCCGTTGAGAAATCTGGAGGCCTTGGTAAGACACATATACCCCAAGAAGTGGGACAGAAATCCTATGCAAATTCAGAGACTTGTCACTTCAGTGATGTTGCTAGAAGTCCAGTAATCAGGAAAATGTTGGGATACCCCCTCCGAAATAAATCAAATACAAATTGCCATGTTTTGCATCCCCTACCACAGAGCAGGGAGCACGATAGCTGATAGATCTCTTGGGTTTCTGGAGGCAATATATTCCACATCTAAGGGCAGTTATCCAGGGATATGTTAGGTGACCTGGAAGACTACTTGATTTGAATGGGGCTCAGAGCATGAGTGTTCCATAGCAGATCCAGGCTACAGTGCAAGCAGCAGTTCTACCACTTGGGCCAGCAAAACTTATGGTTTTGCAGGTGTCAGTAGTGGGAAAAAGCCATGTCGTGCTAATGACAAGCCCCGGGGGAGAATCACAACATAGGTATCTGGGATTCTGGAACAAGGCAACATCTGCAGCAGAGCATGATATGCTTTCAAAAAATAGCTTCGTACATATTACTGGACTCTGATAGAGAAGTAATATTTGAACACAGGGCACTAAGTAGACTTGTCTACTAAGTAGACAAAATGATTTACCCAGTTAATGGAGTTGATATGATGGACACATAAATGACATGTTGGCAGAGTCCCTCAGGGAGGCTATATACATAGGCCTAACAGGATAGACTCCTACTTACAAGACTAATCTAGCTATTGCTGCTTCTGAATGTCCATTCAGAAGAGACCAGTATGGAGTTCCTGATGTGGCGCTACACCTCAAAGAGACCAACCAGCCACTTGGTGGCCAGTCAACTGCACTAGGACCTTTCCGTGCTGGAAGGTTCAGTGGTTTATCCTCACAGGGACACACACACACACACACACACACACACACACACACACACACACCTATTCTAGGTAGGAGCTTGCCTTCCTTCCCATACAATATAGCATCCAATCTAGGGATCCACTTCACAGTGAAGGAAGTATGGGAGTAGGACCATGACCAGAAGACCTACTAGAATGCACAGTACAAAGTGAACTGTGGGCCACCAGCTGTGGCCGATAGACCAACCAACTACAACAGTGGCAGGTATAATTTGTCCCCCCACCCTCCCTTAACTGAGTTTGCCCTCAGGAAAAGAAGCCTCCAGAAATGCTAGAATAGCTAGCTGTTTCCTAAACTTGCCTGGAGTGGTAGATGTTTGAAGCACAAAGGTGAATTGTTGCAGTCATGGAAATATGCTCCTGGGATCTCCTGCTACAAGGAGCAAAACTTGACTGATGGCCCAAGTTGATGTTCCACTGGGTCCAACCCTGTGTTTTTGTAGATGCTACATTGTCCCACAAGCGTCTCCTAACCAATGGCTAAGCACAATAAGGATACTAAAGCAGGTCCATTCCAGTGAGATAAGGAGCTCTTCCAACAGGTGACTTCAGGCAAGGACACTGCATCTGTCTGGCTGCACTTTTCCTGGAACTGAGCTGTATGTAGTCTGAGACTCTTCCCACCCATTCCCCCTTCTTTCTCTCTCCTTCCACTCAGGTCAAACCAGCATCTGCCCCTTCCCCCAATAAATCTCTTGCATGTCTAATCCTGTCTTGGCAGCTGCTTCTAGGAGCAACCTGAACTATTATGCTTGCATGCTTACAAAATACCTTAAAGTTTATGTTATCACAATGTAGATGCAGATGAAGACCTGAGTTTTAAACAGATTAGATGACTTGACTTGTATCAGTCAAGCCCCAATGTACCTCGGACCTCTTTCCAACATTCTTAGTTGACATTTAAAAGAGAGGCTGTGTCGTAATATGATGAAAATACTTCTTCCTTGGGTTGTTTCTGAAAAATGGGATTCTTCCACCCCGAATATGTCAGTAATTGGAAGTCTTTTGAAATGAGAACCATGGACTTGTTCCCTTCTGTGTCTTCCAGTTCCAAGAGCTTATGATTTTTCCCTGTAGATGAAGATTATTTATTTATTTATTTATTTATTTATTTATTTATTTATTTAATTTATTTAGCTATTCAGCTATTTGAAGAAATGGGTCTCAGTGCTACAGACTAAAACCCTAGAATGATCCAGAAAAAGGAAGGTTCCATTTGCAATACGTTTACATGATCTGGGGATCTGAAACTTGCCAAGCTTTCCTATCCTTTTTCTTCTTTGCTTCTTTTTGGCTACACAGATTAGTTTTCTTGCTCTTCTGACTCAAGAGGCCCTTATTTTCCAAAGTGGTTATACCAATTTATACTCCCTCTCTCAATTTATTAGAGTACAAGGGGGAAAATAACTCATGAAAATGTCTAAGGCAAATATGAACTTTGTGTGTGTGGGGGGGGGGGGTGTGAGGAAGACAAGAGAAGAGGGGCGAGTGAAGGAGACAGTGGTAGTAATAGTGATAAGAGAGCCAGGCAGGCAGGATGGAGATCCTGAAGGGCTTTGTAGATCTGGGTAAGAGGATTGGGGTTCAATACTGAGATGGGAAGGCATTAAGGGGTTTTATATAAGAACATAATCTTCTTCACATTTTAAAATGAATGGAAAGTAGAAACAATCCAATTCAAAAATGGGTATAAGAGGATGATTCTGGGAAGATGGTGGAGTAGGGAACACCAGAAATCTCTTCCCTACACAGACAAGAATTTGCATTGGCAGAATCTGTCTGATAGAACTATTTTGGAACTCCAGAGTCTACTGAAGCTTGAAACTTCCAGAGGGGAGTCTTGAAGACTAAACTGCAGTTAATTTTGCTCCATTTCAGATCTTAGCACAGTAGCAGCTACCCATCTCCAGCTACCCATCTCCCACTCCTCAGCACTGTGGCAGGCAGCTGTGCATGTGTTTTGGGTGTTGATTGCAGGAGCCAGGGTGGGTGAAAGAACCTTGTCTTCCAAATACTGGGGATCTGTGCTCTGATTTCTGATGGCTGCTTCTGATCACAGAAAGGCAGGCAAAGAAGCAATGGTCATTGTTGCACCTTCCCCACTTGCTGTGAGCCCCTCCCACTTTGGCTGAAGTGGTTTCCAGGGCATTTAAAGGGCTGATGTCCTTCTCCCTTACCTCTTTGATTTTCATTTTTCTCCTTTTGGGAGCTAGACGTTGAAGACTATATTATTCAAAAGCAACTGTGTACATAGGGGAATTTAGAAAGTAACCATGCATGCCCAGGGGAAGGTGTAGTCTCACATACATCCTTGGCACGATAAAACCAAAACCAAAAATGAAAACAAAACCCAGTAAACACTGGGGAAGGAAGAGAATCTAATATCTAGTTACCATATTATGAGATTCAAATGTCCAGTTTCCAACAACAACAACAAAATCACAAGAGATACAAAAGAAATAAGAAAGCATGCCTCATTCAAGGAAAAACAAAATAAGCCAACAGAAGTTGTCCTTGAAAGACTTGATGGTAGATGTACTAGATGATGACTTTAAAATAACTTCCTTAAAGATGCTCAAAGAACTAAAGGAAAACATAGAGGAAGTTAAGACAAAGATGTATGAACAAACTAGAAATAGCAATAAAGACATAGAAAACCTACCAGGAAACAAAAAAGAAATTTTGGAGCTGAAAAGTTCAATAATTGAAATGAAAACGTCACTAGAGGGATTCAAAGATTTGAACAGACAGAAAAAAAGAATTCTCAAACTTAAAGATAGGACAATGGAAATTATTGAATACGAAGAACAGAAAGAAAACAAGATTGAAGAAAAATATCTTAGGGATATATGTGGGATACCATCAAACAGAACAACATCTGCATTGTGGGAGTCTCAGATGGAGACAAAAGAATATTTAAAGAAATAATGGCGGAAAACTTTCCAGATGTGAAAAAAGACAGGACTATAAATGTCTGAGAAACTCAGTGAAATCCTAGTAGGATGAATTCAAAGACACCCATACTAAGACACATTATAATCAAACATCAAAAGGGAAAGACAAAGAATTTTGAAAGCTGCAAGAGAGAAACAATTTATCACATACAAGGGGTTCTCGATAATTGCAGAAGATTTGTCATCAGAAATTTTAGAGATCAGAAGGCCAATATACTCAAAGTGCTAAAAGAACAAAATGTCAACCCCAAATCCTGTATCTGTAAAAACTATCCCTCAGAAGTGAGGGAGAAATTAAGACATTCCCAGATAAACCAAAGCTGAGGGTTGGCATTACCACTTGACTTGCCCTGCAAGATAGCAACTCGAAGCTATATGAAGAAATAAAGATTTCACGGAAGGTAAATACATGAGTAATTATAAAGTTAATATTATTGTAACAATGGTGTTTATCTCCACTTTTTGTTTACTACATGATTTAAGAGACTAATACACTTTTTAATAAAAAAATTTTTTTTAAGTTTATTTATTTATTTTGAGAGAGAGAGACACAGAGAAAACGAGACGGGGAAGGGCAGAGAGGGAAGAAGAGAGAGAATCCCAAGCAGGGGCTTGAACCCATGGACTGTGTATTCATGATTTGAGTTGAAACCAAGAGCCAGATGCTGAACCGACTGAGCCACTCAGGCGCCCCCAAGACTAATACATTTAAAAAAAACTATTGGCCTAAAAGCTAATATTACTGTAACTTTGGTTTATAACTGCCGTTTTGTTGCTTGTTTGTTCTTACATAATTTAAGAGACTTATGCATTATAAATTATTAGTTTATGTTTTGGGACACACAGTGTATGAAGATGTCATTTGTGACATCAAAAACTGAAAGAGGTGAGGACAGAAGTGTTCAAGGAGCATAGTTTTTGTACATTATTGAAGTTGAGCTAATATAAATTCAAAGTGCTACAATTTTAAGATGTTAAATTTTGTCCTCAGGTAACCACAAAAAAATAGCTAAAGAATACACACAAAAGAAAACGATAAAGGAATTCAAACAGTTCACTATGATGAATTTTTTTTTATTTTTTATTATTTATTTATTTTTATTTTTTTATTTTTATTTAAAAAAATTTTTTTTCAACGTTTATTTTTGGGACAGAGAGAGACAGAGCATGAACGGGGGAGGGGTAGAGAGAGAGGGAGACACAGAATCGGAAACAGGCTCCAGGCTCTGAGCCATCAGCCCAGAGCCTGACGCGGGGCTCGAACTCACGGACCGCGAGATCGTGACCTGGCTGAAGTCGGACGCTTAACCGACTGCGCCACCCAGGCGCCCCTCACTATGATGAATTTAAATACAAAAGAAGAAAGGAAATGAGGGACAAAAAAGCTATAAGACATATGAAAACTAAGTAGGAAAATTACAGACGTCTCTTCTTACCAGTAATTACTTTAAATGCAAATGAATTAATCTCCAATCAAAATACAGGATGGCAGGATGGATAAAAAAATGATCCAACTGTATATTGTCTATAAGAGACTCATTTTATTTTTTTAATATTTATTTATTTATTTTGAGAGAGAGAGAGAGAGTGCACATGCACATGCGAGCAGGGGAGGGGCACAGAAGGAGGAAGAGAGAGAATCCTAGGCAGGTTCCACACTGTCAATGCAGAGCCCGACACAGGGCTTGAACCCATGAACCATGAGATCATTACCCTAGCCAAAATCAACAGTTGGATGCTTAACTGACTGAGCCACCCTAGCACCCCAAGAGACTCATTTTAGATCCAAAGATACAAACATGTTGAAAGTTAAAGTGTGGAAAAGGATATATTATGAAAATAGTAACCAAAGGAGAACAAGGATGGCTGTAGTAATATCAGACAAAACAGATTTTAATTCAAAAAAGCTTATAAGGGACAAAGAAGGACATTATCCGTTAATGATATATTAAGTATATAACAATAAAGTTTCAATACAGCAATAAGATATGGCAGTTATAAATATTTATGCACCTAATAACATTATAAAATATATGAAACCAAAATTGACAGAATTAAAGGAAGCAATAGAACTAATAATAGTTGGAGACCTAGTACTTCACGCTCAATAATGGGTAGAACAACTAGATGAAAGATAAGTCAGGAAATCGAGGACTTAACACCATAAACCACTAGATGTAACATGTACAAAACACTCTACACTCAACAATAATAGAATATACATTTTCTTATGTGTATATGGGGAATTTTCCAAGACTAGACTAAATATGTTAGGCCACAAATTAAGTTTCACAACATATTAAAAGACAGATACCACATAAAGTCTCTTCTCTGGCCACAACGGGATGAAGTTTGAAATCAATACAGAGAGAAAACTGGAGAATTCACAAATTTGTGAAAAATTACCAACATAGGGCAAAATATGATCCCATAATTCCACTTCTGGGTATTTATTTGAAGGAAATGAAATCACTGTCTTGAAAAGATACCTGCATCCACATGTTCATTGCAACGCTATTTACAATAGTCAAGACATAAAAACAAACTTCAGTGTCCAGTGACGGATGAATGAATAAAAAAAATGTGTTGTGCATGTAGTATACATTTGTGTGTGTGTATATATATATATATATACAATATATATATACGTATATACATATATATATATAACAGAATATCATTATAAAAATGAAGGAAATCCTGCCATTTGTGACAACATGGGAGGACCTTGAGGGCACTATGCTAGAGGAATATGTCAGGCAGAGAAAGACAAATACTATATGACTTTACTCAAATGTGGAATCTAAAACAAACAGGCAAACACCAAATTCATAGCAACAGAAAATAGATTGATGGTTGCCTCAGGTGGGGGTTGGGGGATTGGTAAAATGGGTGAAGGTAGTCAAAAGGTACAAACTTACAGTCATAAGATAAATACGTGCTGGAATGTAGTACACAGCATGGTGTAATTAGTAACACTGTATTGTATATTTTAAAAAAAGTTTTTTTTAAGTTTATTTATTTACTTTGAAAGAGAGTGTGTGCATGTGTGTGTGTGTATGAAATGAGCGGGAGAGGGACAGAGAGAGAGAGAGAGAGAGAGAGAGAGAGAGAGAGAATCACAAGTAGGCTCTGCCCTGTCAGCGTAGAGCCTGAGGTGGGCTTGATCTCACAAACCATGAGCTCATGACCTGAGCTGAAATCAAGAGGCGGATACTCAACCAACTGAGCCACTCAGGCACCCCTCCTGTATTATATATTTGAAAGTAGCTAAGACAGTTGATCTTAAAAGTTCTCATCACAAGAAACAATTTGTACCGATATCTGGTGATGGATGTTAACTAAACTTATTGTGGTAATCATTTTGCAAAAATACATATATCAAATCATTATGTTGTACACATAGAACTAATACAATGTTAGATGTCAATTATATATCAATTAAAGAAATGTCCAAAGCTAGCCAATCCCCTGTATATATTCTAGAGGAATATTTGATAGAAAAAATCAAATAACTAGGTGCCCTAAGGATTATATATTTATCTATAGCACGGTGGTTCAAAAGTTTAAAATATGTTAACTAATTTTCATTAAAGTAAAATCCACATTTTATTTATTATTATTATTATTTTAATTCCAGTATAGTCACCATACAATGTTATGTTAGTTTCAGGTGTATGACGTAGTGGTTCAACAATTCTATACATTATTCAGTGCTTGTCAAGATAAGTGTATTCTCAATCTCCTTCACCTATTTCATCCATCCCCCACTCCCCTCCCCTCTGGTAACCATCAGTTTGTTCTTAAAGTCCACAATTTTATTTTTTTATTTTTTTAAATATTTTTTTAAAGTCCACAATTTTAAAAAGCCCATCCTCCTCACTTAAATTTCGAAAACTGAATATTAAGTCTCCAAAGTATTAATAACTGGGGGAATTATCTTCAATCATTCAATTAATAATTAATGATCTAGTTCAAAGCTAACCAACAACAGGGATATTCAGATTGATTTAATAATAATCTTAACAGTTCATTACTTTATAAAATGTAGAAAATACTTACATAAGATTCCTTACAATTTGCAAATAAGAAATGGAATAAGCAAAAACCCCATAATCACCCAATGAAGCTACATTTTCTTTATTAAGTTTTATTTTTACTGTTTGGGTGGAGTGTTTAGTGTTGGGTTCTCCATTATTTCAATGCAAGATGACACTACAGAGGTTGGTATCTTGAGTTTAAAGAAGTGGTGATGAATGCAGTGGGAAATAATCAGGGAGACAATGTGGGGAGTCATCAGCAATAAAGGTCCATGAGCTCTTGGCCTCACGTGTGTGTGAATGACTTAGCAAAACAGAAGAGCTATAATGCTAATATGGCCTGGATTTCAAGAAAACAACTAATTCTATTGCCCTTTTGAAAGTGCAAAGGATAGAGAAAAAATGAGAAAAGATAATATTCTGATACAAGAGATTATAAATGGAAATTACAAAGTAATTTACAAAGAATCACAGGTTTTCTAATCAATAAAAGGAATATAATTGAAGACGTTACATTAATACAGCCTTGTTTAACCTTTGATTGACATACCAGATACTCATCATGGGCATATTTTACTTTTATGGTACCATCTGATTTTGTTTTCCATTTGAATTTTCTTAGTTTTTAGTTAACATATTTTAAACTATTTCCCAGAAAGAATTACAGTTGGCTTGATGTGAGGTCAGTCAAATGCCATGGACACACCATTTTCTCACTGCTGCCACTGGGTAAGTGCTGTGAGCTGATCTTAAGCTTCCATTAAATACACTCTGGTTTCTAGAACTAAAGATGAATAGAAAAAAGGACCTCATGGCTACTTTCAGTTATCTGTAGTATTTTCATATGCAAAAGATTTTAGGAGGATTCAAGGAAATAAGAGGAGTAGAAGTAGGAGCTGTGAAACAAAAGTGCAAGAAGAAATCTTTAGGTCTGTAAAGGAAAAGGGTTGGCATTCACAGTTTTACAAGCCTGCCTCTGGGAGGCAGTAGGGTGCAGAGGTTGACTTCAAATCAACTACAATCGTTTCCTAGCTGTGTGATCTGTGCCTCGGTTTAGTCTGTGAAATAGGTGTAATAGTAACGCCTCCCCATAGGGTTTTTGTAAGAATTAAATGAGATGCTTCCCGCCAGGCACTTTCAATTGTGTCCAGTACAGAGTAAGCGTTCAGTAAAAGTTAGCTTTCTTATTATGGAATAGGCTGTCTGCTTTTGTAGATTCCCTATCAGAGGAATTTAAGCGGAGATGGAATAATAAATTGGTAGGGGTCTTATAGATTAAGATTTAAGCATTGGGTAGCCCCTTCAACCCCTGAGATTTTCTGTTTCTATCATTTTGTTTCCAGTGAATACCAAGGTATCTTTCATATATGACAAAGGTAGGATTAACCTGTATGTCATGCTTTTTTCCTGGTAGTACAATTTGAATCGTACAATCTCCTGTAGGTAATCTATGACCACAGAGGAGGGCAAAGAACGTCATCACTTCAGTCTGGCCTACATGCTGACTTCATGGAGCAAACCAACTATAGATGCCAGAAACCTAAGCAAATCTACTGAATTCAATTCGGGGAAAACACTAAGAAATCGCTCTTTGGATAATTTAGAATCTTGCTTATTTGATGGGAAAATTAAAAAGGGTCATGACATTTGTTGTTGATAAGACATAAATGGGAAAATGGACACTAATATATTGTTAGTTGCCACTAATAGAAACATAATCATCATTTTTCAAGGTCACATCAAACATTGTAGCATTGGTTGTGATGCCAAAAAAAATGAATACATTCTTATTGTCTATCGACAGGGCAATAACTAAATATAGTACATTTTTACTATGGAATATTATAGAATTATTTCTGTATCTATTGACTTGAGATGTCCATGATATATTGTTAAGTGAGTAAAGTGAGTTCCAGCATAGTATGTACAGCATTATCTAATATTTGGAACAGCAAACAAACAAGTAAAAAACTTCCAAATGCCTTTTGAATGTTTTTGTATATAAGGGGAGAGGTAAGGATGGTCACATGCCAGACAGATGACATTGGTTACCTTGGGACTAGGGCTAGGGGGAATCAGATGTTTTCTATATATGTTAATGCATTGTTACATAATACATATTGTTTTGGAATAAAAAAAACTTTTTAAAAAGTGTTTTTTTTTTTTTTTTAAATTTTTTTTTTTTTTCAACGTTTATTCATTTTTGGAACAGAGAGAGACAGAGCATGAATGGGGGAGGGGCAGAGAGAGAGGGAGACACAGAATCGGAAACAGGCTCCAGGCTCTGAGCCATCAGCCCAGAGCCCGACGCGGGGCTCGAACTCACGGATGGTGAGATCGTGACCTGGCTGAAGTCGGACGCTTAACCGACTGAGCCACCCAGGCGCCCCTAAAAAGTGTTTTAATTAAAGAAGAACTTCAGGGCGCCTGGGTGGCTCAGTTGGTTAAGCATCCAACTCTTGATTTTGGCTCAGGTCATGATTTCACAGTTTCGTGAGTTCAAGCCCCACATCAGGGTCTGTGCTGACAGCGTGGAGCCTACTTGAGATTCTCCCTCTCTCTCTCTGACCCTTCCCTGCTCACAATCTTTCTGTCTTCCTCAAAAATAAATAATAAACAAAAAACTTAAAAAAATAAAAATAATTAAAAAAGAACTTAATAATTACAAAAATGTACCTACAATGCAAATTTCTGAGGAAAAATACTCCTACTCTCCCTTCCTATCCTTATTTTTTGTTCATTTTTTTTCTTCTTTCCCCTGACCCCCCAACTTTCTTTCTCATCCCTTTTCATCCTCCACTTCCGCTCAAAAAACAAAGATATTTTTGTGGAAATGGAAATATATTATAAGTCAAGTGTTTTACCAGACTGGAAGCATATATAAAGAGGCAGTTCATTTTTCGCCCTTTTCCTCTCAAGCACAAAGTATATATCACAAAACTTTTTAAGCAGAATAGAATCTCCCTTGCCCCCTTCCCCTTATAAGTGGAGTTCTGCCATCTACAGTGAAATGGAATTTCCTGAGATTATGCTGTGCAGAGAGAACACAAAAACAACATGCCTAAAAATATACATATTTCAAAAATATATAAAAAGATGTATATCATAAACATATAATATATACAATGTGTAATATATATATGAAGTGAAGCTTGCAGCATTTCCTCTTACGGTAAGAAATAGTGGCCAGTGCTCTAAAAGAAAAGTCAAATCTTTTGACCCTGACTTTATGCGAACAAGGGCAAAAAAGAATAAAATACATGAATTAGTCAAAATAAAGGGACAAATAAAGCTAAGATTTCAAGGTCTTTCAAGGTCTACAATGTCTGGACCCATATATTTTATGCCCACCTGAATAATAGGATGTCACTGGGTACGCCTAACACTGTGACCAGGAAGTCGAGTAACTCTCAGTTTATAACAATAATGGCAACATATCACCGGATGTTCCAAAGCCGGACTTCCATTCTCCGTCAGGGATAGATCAAATCAAGAGCAATTCCTCAAAGAAGATTGTTATTGCTAAAAATATGTGGTTTGCTCCAAGATCTTAGAAGCCAACCTTTGAATTTTTTCCCCTGTGTTTGACAAAAGTATCATAACTGATCATAGGCTCTGGAGTACAATAAAAGCTTCTAAATAGTAAAGACCTTGCATTACATTTTTGTTAAGTTTTCATTTGCTCTGTGACCTATTAAAAGTATTAAGTCTTTTGGTAAATCTGCTAAATGGATGGGAACAGTATACTTAAATGTGATATATGATCCTTCCAAAATCAAAAGATGTTTATTTAGTACTGTGTCTCCTTCTTTATGGTAGACAGTGAAAAAGTATAGGAACTTCCTTTTCCCTTTGGAGAGGGTATATAGACGTGCTCAGTTTCACTGGCTCCCCAGAAATTTTACAGAAGCAGCAAATCTCTGCATTTTACTGGAACTAATATCCTATCCCTTGGCATGCATATATTTTATCAGGACATCTTGCACAACAGCCACTATATGCTCTCTAGACCCTATCAGCATGTTGTCATCAATGGAGGGGACCGTATGAACTCCTGTGGGATGATGAGACAATAAATATCTCTGTGGACTCAATGGTGGCCCAGAACGAGTAAGTTGTCACCACTGTGGAGGAAGACAGTAAGGTGTCCTGCTGTCCTGCGAGGTAAATGTAAACTACTTCTATGCTTTCCGATTGTCAGCACAGAGCAAAAATATTTACCAGCTCAATAGCTTTGGCGTACCATGTGTCGGTGTTATCAATTTGTTCCAGGAAAAAGACATATCCCTAGCGGCTGCTATAATTGAAGGCACAAATGAATGAAAACAATGCTTTGTGTATTATATAAAACATTTCCATGTGATAGGAATTTTAGACAATTGGATACTTACATTTTTATTTCTTGACTAGTTTTTTTTTCTCTGATGCATGTGTTAATTAATTGGAAAGTTTTAAGAGTAAATCACATTTGATACAAATTAATAGCAATGGACTTTAACATACAGAAGATAAATACAATCTAGGGCACTTTTATGTCCTCTGGTTAATATTCCTGTGTGACCCAAAAGGCCATTATGAATGCCTTTTTTCGATACCCATTTTGATATGATAACTTAATGTGTGTAAAGAAATGGGACAGCATATAAATTAAATGGTCGTTTTTTGCTTTTAGTTATTTTCTGATTTATTTTTTAAACATGAAATTCTAAACATGAAATTAAAATGTTTTAGTTATATCAAGGAGATAACGAACTTTATCAATTTTAAGAAATTAGGATAGGGCGCCTGGGTGGCTCAGTCGGTTGAGCGTCCGACTTCGGCTCAGGTCATGATCTCACGGTCCATGAGTTCGAGCCCCGCGTTGGGCTCTGTGCTGACAGCTCAGAGCCTGGAGCCTGTTTCAGATTCTGTGTTTCCCTCTCTCTCTGACCCTTCCTGTTCATGCTCTGTCTCTCTCTGTCTCAAAAATGAATAAAAGGTTAAAAAAATAAAAAAAAAAGAAATTAGGATAGAGGTCATTTGATTGTGTTGAATGATAAAAAAATCTGGTTGTTCTTTCTCTAGACATTTAACATAAAGCAATTCCATACAGATTTCTCCCCATGAAAGGTGAATGCAGTCATTTACTTGTGCAGTTTTTTTATGAAAATATACTTTAATCTGGTAACATTTTGTTATCTGATGTTATGAATGCTTCTAGTTTATTAAGAGGGCTTCTAACTGGACACAGTTGGATTACTAAATAATAATAATCATCTCACATTTTCTCTGTTTCCAGTTCCCTTGTTTTCAATTACAACCTCAGGTCATAAAAATGCAAATTTAATATACAAATTATATTCACTTAAAAATATATTCACAGCAGCTTTAGGTGAAAACACAACTGCCTTTCACATAATTCAAAAATGAAAATCATGACATTTTCCTAAAACGAATATCTATAATGTTTTTTTAGAAGAAGTATATATTCACAAATGAGTAACTCTTTGCCTGGAAATTCTGATATCTGTGAACAAAAAGGGTTCTGGGTTGAAAATTTAGATGAATCACACTATAAAACTCGTGGCTTCAGTGCATCTTTGTACAGAAATGGTATTGAGCTATGCAAGGATTAAGCAATGGCTGAACAACATTATAAAATACCTAGAACACAAAACTGTTACAAAAATGCCAAATATGTAGGCTCTGAAGCATGTCAAAAATGTCAATCATGGCTATACTAATTTTTTTTATGGCTATACTAATTTAACAAATATTTGTTGAATGCCTACTAGGTGCTGAACTATGTTAGATGCTGGGGATTCAAGGATGAAAAAGTCAAAGCATATAACAAACAGTTTGATTCCAACATGTGGCAATAGAGTGTTTAAATATTTATGGCCTTTAGAAAAGAGATAGACAGATTTGCATGAAGAAGTTGGAAATGCTCCATAGAGGATGTGGATTTTGAGCATTAAGAGATATAAAAATGTAGTAAATATACCACATGTTAGTATTCAGAAAGTTGTTTATTCAAGGTATTCGAGATGTACACATGAAGTGTATGCATTACCTACTGCTCTGTAACAAATTACCTAAAAGTCAGTGGCTTAAAACAAAAGTCATTTGTTATTATAGCTAATGTATCCATAAAGACTGGCTGAATTTCCACAGAAAGGCAATTACTTTATTTTCTATTCCATGTGAAAGCCTTACACCAGGGGCGCCTGGGTGGCTCAGTCGGCTGCGTGTCCGACTTCGGCTCAGGTCATGATCTCACGGTCTGTGAGTTCGAGCCCCACATTGGGCTCTGTGCTGACAGCTCAGAGCCTGGAGCCTGCTTCGGATTCTGTGTCTCCCTCTCTCGCTGCCCCTTCCCCGCTTATGCTCTATCTCTCTCTCTCTGTCAAAAATAAATCAACATTAAAAAAATTTTTTTAAAAGAAAGCCTTACACCAGAGTTAGTTGTTTTTGTTTCTTTAGACAAGAGCTCAGCAAACTGGTCCACAGGACAAATTTGATCAGCTGCCTGTTTTTGTAAATAAAGGTTTATTAGAACACTATCATGTCCATTTGGTTACTCATTGTCTACGGCTGCTTTTACATGACAAGAGCAGAGACTATGATACAAAGCTGAAAACCCCTACTGGAGACTAGGTGATGGGAATGTGGCTATAGTGCACTTGAAATGTAGTGCTGTTACTGAGTAACTGCATTTTAAATTTTCTTTGATTTTAATTAATTTAAATTTAAGTAGCTACATGTACCTAGTGGCTACAATTGGGACACCCCATTTTAAGTTAAGTTCCCTGAGGCCAGTGACAATTTTTGATTACCTTTTTTACCCCAATATGTCCTATCATTCTTAGAATACTGCTCTATACTTAGCAGACTCAATAAATGTCTCAACAAATATTTATTGAAGTAAATATGTCATGGCTGTTTTCCCTTATTTTAGGCAAACTTTAAGCAAGACAAAAGGCTCAAATATTTTTCCCAGGATAATTATTGTTGAGCTCCCCTCAAATGCACAAAAGCTTCTCTAAAAATCTCCAAATGTTCTAGTCTACTGGAATTTTTCTTTTTGAAAGAGCAGCTATTTTTGAGGGTCTAGTCCTCAGCATGAAGAATCCAACCAAAACTCTGGCCACTATCTTAGATGCTGGGGCAAGGCCCTTTGTCTCCAGGTCATTCCTTCTTGGAGGTGTTGGATGCAAATTGTTCTTTTTTTTTAATATATCGAAGGGAAGGACAGCTTTACCAAACCAAACAAAGATTCTGTTATACTTTCCTCAAGGCAGGGGCCTTTTTACAGTACATTTGCATAACTAAATCACTCAAAGGACATAAGGGTAAAGTTAGTTCAAGGCAACTTTTTTTTTTTTTGGCCTATATTATAGATGCTTTAAGGAGTGAAACTTAACTGCTTTTTATACTCAAGAAAAGGGATAGACTGATAGAAAGGAGTAAAAAAAGAAGGAAAGAAAGAAGAAAGGAAAGGAAAAAAGAAAAAATTACAAATGCTTTGCTAGGCATGTTTATATATTTTTCCCACTTTGTGGATGTACTCAATTGGTTTACTCAATTCTTAATTGATGGCCCTTTACTTCTAGCCCCAAACCCCATTTTCACGACTACAAATAACTACAATTCTACATATATCTTTGTGTACTTGACAGGGTTTTACTGTAGGATACTGTTGAAAAGAAAATCACAGGTCCAAAATGGCATTACTTGGGCCAGTCCAAGTTACCAAACCAGGGCTTAATACCTAACCTAACTGCAGTTTCAACCTCCTCCAGAAATATCTCAACCTGTCAATCAGGAATTTTTCGATAAGCACCACTGAAGTAATCTGTTGTATGGGCCCTCTCCAACCTCCAAGGGAAGGTGAGGTAATCTGCCCAATAAGACTCCCCACCTCCTGTCCTTCCCCTTAACATACGTGAGGTGATCCTGCTTGCAACAATCCTTTCTTTTCTTCTGTTTACAACTTTCTTGCCCCACCCTCCTATAAAAAACCTACCATTTTGTACAACATCTCAGAGCACCCATCTACTTGTTAGATGGGATGCTGCCTGATTTTGTGAATCATTTAATAAAGCCAATCAGACTTCAAATTTACTTGGTTGAAATTTTTTGGTTTTTGTTTTGTTTTGTTTTGTTTTGAGAGAGAGAGAGAAAGAGAGAGTCCCAAGCAGGCTCCATGATGTCAGTGCAGAGCCCAACACATGGCTCTATCTCATGGTTTGTGAGATCATGGCCTGAGCTGAAATCAAGAGTTGGATGCTTAACCAAGTGAGCCACTCAGATGTCCCTGAATTTTGTTTTTTAACAATACATTAAGAGTATAAATATTTTACAATGTGATAGAGTGCCAAATTGCCTTCCTATTGCCACATGAAAAAAAATCTATATTTTGGTTTTCTCCTGGAAAATTGGAAGTCTGGCCATTCTGGACCTATGTTCTGACCACAGTTCAATGAACTGCAATTGGACAAAAGCTTCAGGCTTTAGACTGGAGTCTCTGTGGTCCAGTTCATCACGGTCCCCATGTCCCCACTGCCTGTTTCTTTAATTTGAGATACCAACACAGCTTTTGAGACTGTGTTGAGATACCAACACAGCAGTTTGAGACTGCTGCCTTAGCACATAGGTAGGAAGTAAAGAGTTTAAAATAAATAACTATATTCAGAATAAATAGAGAAAAAAAAGGGGGGGGGATATTCTACTCCTTTCCTGCCTATACTGTAGTTTTAGAAGCTTGGAGAAATGTATAGAAGATTTTAAAAATACATCTTGATTTTTATTTTTTTTTATGTTTATTTATTTTTGAGAGAGAGACAGAGCATGAGCAGGGGAGGGGCAGAAAGAGAGGGAGACACAGAATCCAAAGCAGGCTCTAGGCTCTGAGCTGTCAGCACAGAGCCTGATGCAGGGCTTAAGTCCATGAACTGCGAGATCATGACCCGAGCCAAAGTCAGACGCTTAACCGAGTTACCCAGAACCCTGAAAAATACATGTTGATTTTGAAAGCCAGACTATTAATCTGTAGTAGGTTACGGGGACTCTGATTTGGGCATTTTGAGATGATCTACTCTGCCACCAATTTACCACTGTGTAAATAGTGAAGTGAGGATCTCTTCTCTGATATGGTCTGAGGAATGGAGGGAGCAGAGTAGGACTGACTCGTTTGCCTTATGAAGTAAAACACTTTAGTAGTTCAAAGTTAGAGCTCTCCTTTTGTAAAAAAAATTTTTTTGAGTACAGTTGACACACAGTGTTATTAGTTTCAGGTGCACAACATGGTGACTCAACATCTCTATACGTTACGCGACGCTCACCGTGAGTATAGCTGCTGTCACCGTAAACACTATTGCAATACCGCTAACTATATTCCTGATGCTGTACCTTTTATCCCCTTGACTTATTCTTTCTCTAACTGGTCAGCTGGATCTCCCACCCATCTTCACCCATTCTGCCCATTTCCCACCTCCCTCCCCTCTGGCAACCTTCAGTTTGTTCTCTGTATTTACAGGTCTGATGCTGCTTTCTGTTCGTTTATTCATTTGCTTTGTTTTTTAGATTCCACATATGAGAGAAATACATGGTATTTGTCCTTCTCAGCCTATTAGTTCAAAGTTGGAGCTCTTCTTTAAAAACTGGAAAGCTAATTCAATTTATGTGGAAATATAATTATTTTGGCGATGATGCCAACAAATACATGTGAAAAAAAAATGAGATAGTGTGGGAAATAGGAAGTATTTTTCCTCCCTACTTTGCCAGCATGCTGGTATAAAATTGTCACATGTTAGTAGCTTGGACTACATCTTTACCAAAAGAACAATGTTAGACCATCTAGCAAAATACTTTTAACCCCTAAGTAGTTCATTGTGGTACTGCTTCTGATTCTTAAGAGCCTATCTGGCTTCAATTCTTCTCAACATGTTTAGGACTGAGAGAGCATGGGAATGGGAGGGGCTGGGAGAGTCCCATCGTGGGATCTCTCTAGCAGACAGATGGCAATATTTGCAGAAGGCTGAGAGGAGTGAAAACATTGAGGTGGGTCTGGAAAGGGGATGCAAGAAAGGGAGAGGTGTGGGATCAACACTGCAGTAGTGTGGGTAGGAGAGCTGTAAGTTTTTTGTATGAGCAGTGGTCATGCTCTGCTCATATCTGTCTTTGAGAAAACAGGCAATTCAGATAAAGGGAGTGCTGTTAACTGTCAGCCTCCAGTTATGGAGTCTTCAGGATATACCACAGTGGTTGGGTTGGGGCCATGCTCTTCCTGGGGACCATCTAGTTAGTAGCTGAGCACTAAGTGGGTATAAGGCGTTCCCATGTCTACCCAACATGGGGCTCCTCTAACAAGCAAATATTTCCTCCAAGCCCCCCATTGGGCTGGCCAAGACTTTGTCACATCTGCCTGCTGTTTTGAGGTTCTCCTTGCCAAATTTTCATTCCTTTCTCCCCAAACCATTCACAGGTATCAGAGCAGCATCATATTCTGAAAGCTGTCCTTGCTCAATTCTGTGTCCTTCTCCTTTATTTTTCACTGGTATTATTCCCCAGTAAACTCCTTGCTCTCTTATCTCCATATCAGCATCTGCTTCCCGGAGGACCCAAGAGACATAGTAATTATCAGTTGTTTGTAAAATCAGTATTGTTAATAAAATCAGTATTGTTAAGATATATATATATATCTTAGCATTCACTAAGCATTCTTTACTTAGCATTCACTAAGTAAATCTGATGCAAATGCTATGAGGTGTAAGAGAGTAAATTAACTGTATGCAAATGCTATGAGAATTTCTTTCAGAATTAATCATATACTTCTAATCTACATAACATGGCTTTATTTCTTTTAGTGGAAGAAAAAATAAGTATGCATTTTCCAGCCTTTTTATTGTCATTTCAGAATAACCATTTACATAATGTTTTCTTCATATTATTTCTTAACAGAATACTCTTTATATGTTGATGATGATCTTAAATTGTGCAGGACATTTACATGCACCTGATCTTGCTTGAGATTGTAATATTTACTAAGATGAAGGTTGTATAGATTTTAGATTCACATTCTGCTATCCTTTAACATTCATAAACCCAACATCTCCATCCTTATCATTGGATTTGAATTCTTAGGGCACTTGTTTAAAATTTTTTCCCTCTTGTTATTATGAATTTTCTAGTTATTATTGAAAATCTTAGACATAGTCTATCACTGGCTCATTGATACACACGCACCTAAATAATTGATTTGATGAAACCACAATAAGATATCACCTCACATCTGTTAAAATGGCTTTAATCGAAAAGGTAACAAATATTGGTGAGGAGGTGGAGTAAAAGGAACTCTTGTTCACTGCTGGTGGGAATGTAAATTGGTGCAGTCACTATGAAAAACAGTATGAAAATTCCTCAAAAAAATTAAAAACAGAACTACCATATGATCTAGCAATTCTACTTCTGGATATTTATCTGAAGAAAATGAAATCACTGTTTCAAAAAGATATCTGTACCCCCATATTCATTGCAGCATTGTTTACAATAGCCAAGGCATGGAAACAACCTAACAACCTAAATGACATTGACTGATGGATAAGGAAAATGTATACACGAAATGGTGTATGGTATATCATGGAATATTGGGAATACATGGAATGGTATAATGGTATATAAGGGAATATTATTCAGACATAGACAGACCTTGAGGCATTATACTAAATGTCAGACAAATACAAATACTGCACGATCTCACTTACATGTGGAGTCTAAAAACAAAACAAAACAAAAAACTTATATAGACAACAGATTGGTGTTTGCCAGAGGTAGGGGTTGAGGGCAGGTGGGTAAAATGGATGAAGGTAGTCAAAAGGTACAAATTCCCAGTTATAAGATAATGTATGTAATATATACATTACATGGGGAGGTATAATGTACAGCATGGTGATTATAGTTAAAATAGTGTATTATATATTTGAAAGTTGCTAAGAGAGTAGATCTCAGAAGTGTTCATCAGAAGATAAAAAAATTATAATTATTTGTGCTGATGGATGCTAGCTAAACTTATTGCAGTACTCATTTTGCAATATATACATGTATCAAACCCTTATGTTGTACACGTAAAACTGATACAGTATTATTGGTCAATTATATCTCAATAAAAATAATTTTTTAAGGGGCACCTGGGTGGCTCAGGGGGTTGAGCATCTGACTCTTGATTTTGGCTCAGGTCATGATCCCAGGTTTGTGGGATTGAACCCTGTGTCAGGCTCCACGCTGAGCGTGGAACCCAAGATTCTCTCTCCCTACCTCTGCCCCTCTCCCCCACTCACACGTTCTCTCTCTAAAATGAAAAATAATAAAATTAAAAAACAATAATAATAAAATAATTATCTTGGGGGAGACTGGGTGGCTCAGTTGGTTAAGCGTCCAACTCTTGATTTAGGCTCTGGTCATGATCTCACAATCATGAAATCAAGCCCCAGGGTGGGCTCAGCGGGAGCGTGGAGGCTGTGAGGAGCACAGAGCCTGCTTGGGATTCTGTATCTCCCTCCTCCTCCCCTCCCCTGCTCATGCTCTCTCTCTCTCTCTCTCTCTCTCTCAAAATAAATAAATAAACTTAAAAAAATACTGTTTTTTTTTTAAAAAGAATTATTTTGGGGTCTCTGGGGGTGGCTCAGTCGGTTAAGCGCCGACTTTCCCATTATCTCGCGTTTCGTGGGTTCGAGCCCTGCATTGGGCTCTGTGCTGACAGTTCGGAACCTGGAGCCTGCTTTAGATTCAGTGTCTCCCTCTCTCTGCCCCTCCCCCACTTGACTCTGTCTATCTCTCTCTCAAAAATAAATAAACATTAAAAAAAATTAAAAAGAATTATTTTGATGCAAAACAGTGTACATATAAAAGCAAGACTGAAAGCAAATCTCAGAAATAGATATTTTGTTTACTACATTTGTTTTCCACATTTATGTTCACTGCAATAGCCATATGCATATGTAAGTGAGGTATTAAGAAAACAAATGATTTATGTATTTATATTTAAAGAAGCTCTGGGTATAGCTTAGGTTCAGTGGGTACAGGAAGCAAATTATGGATCTAATGGGTCTATGATGCCTCTAAAGGACACATAGTATACCTTATTTTTTTTCTTTTTGCCCCAAGGCAACAAAATGTCAACAATCTAGCAAATGATTGATTAAATGATTTAAGATAATGCTCAATACATAATTTGATACAATCTTCCCTCTTAGGGTCCAAGTTATTCTTTCAATGTTTATGTTTTCATAATTTTTTAAAGTAAAGGTATGTAAAGCTTATGTTTTAAAAGGCATCCTTTACAGAAGTTGTAAATATATATGTATATATATTACATATATTTTATGTATGTAATATATATTCTAATATATGTATTATATACGTATGTGTGTGTGTGTATATATATATATATATATATATATACACACACACACACACTGGAATCTTATTCAGCCATAAAAATTGAGGAAACCCTGCCATTTGCAACAACATGGATAAGCCTTGAAGGTATTATGCTAAGTGAAATAAACCAGACCGAAAAACACAAATACTGTATGATCTCACATGTGAAATCTAAAGACAAAACAAAAATTTCAAACTCATAAAGAAAGAGACCAGTTTGTGGTTACCAGAGGTGGTGGAAGGGGGGGAATTAAAGGGACGTCTAAAGGTATAAACCTCCAGTTACCAGGTAAATAAATACTAAGATGTAATGTACAACATGATGACTATAGCCAACATTGCTGTATGATACACAGGAAAGTTAGGAGAGTAAATCCTAAGAGTTCTTTTTACTAGAGACATTATTTTTTTCTTTCTTTGCTTTCTCTTTTCATTGTATCTATATGAGGTGATGGATCCTACGTAAACTTATTGTGGTCATCACTTCACAATACACATAGGTGAAACAATCATGTTGTACATCTTACACTTACAGAGTGATGTGTGCTAGTGATACCTCAAGAAAATGGGGAAAAAAGACACCCCCAAGTAGTTGGATACTTTCTTTCAGCAGGTTTTTTGGTCTCTAAAAAAAGTGTTGTGCCTCTGATTCCTCTCAGCATGTTTTACTTACTTGGTAAGTGGTGCGTGTTTAATACGTTAAATGCCAAATCATACTTTCTGTCATCTCTTTGCTCTTCCTGCACAATTTTATATTTGTGTGTGTATTTGTGCGTTTTAAGCTATTTTGACTTCACTTCAAATGGAAACAGCTATAAACAATGTGCTAAAGAAGCATACTGTCTGCACAGAAATGTTTCTGTTAAAATCATTGATCACTTATGGATGTGGTCGTTGAATGAACCCAAATGTGTATATTTGTTTCCTATGAAGGCTCAAACAAGGTGCCACAGACTGGATGGCTTAAAACCACAGAAACATATTTGTTCACAGTTCTGGAGGTTAGAAGTACAAAACCCAGATGTCAGCCAGGTTGGTTCCTTTTGAAGGTTCTGAGGGACAGTCTGATCCATGCTTATAGCCTGTTTTTGTGAAAACCTTGGCATTCCCTGGCTCATAGACGCATCACTCCAGTTTCAGCCTGCTGTCACAGGGCGTTTTCCTCTGTGTCCATCTCTGTGACTCTTCTCTTTTTATAAGGACATTAGTCATATGGACTTAGGATTCACCCTAATTCAGTTCAATGTCATTTAAAATTGATTACATAGGCAAAAATCCTATTTCCAAATAAGATCACATTCACAGGTATCCAGGGTGAGGACTTCTTTTTGGAAGATACAATTCAACCCCATAGCAATATGTAAAACTACATTTTTGTTATTCCTTTAAGTTTATAGATGGATTTAGCAGGTATCTTCTCACTTGATTTCAAGTTTGTTACCTCCTTCACAATACATCTTCCTTCTCATGACTTGAAAGTAATTATTATGACTCATAATTGTTTCATGTTTAAGCCTGGAACCAGTAATACTTATTGTCAGCATATGAGATACCACTGCTTAACTCATTAAAACAATACAACATGAACTAGTTTAACTATCCTGAGCATTTACATCAAGATGTTAATCATCTGATACTCTGATCTAACCTTCCAAACTTCTCCAGTATCTGACTGAAATCTCTCAATATGGGAACCTGCAAATTATATCTTACCATTTTTCAATTTCCTTACTCTGAAATATCCCTAAGTTACAAAGGTTTTAGGTTAAATTTCATGTCCTACTATAAACACGGCTTTCTTATCAACACAGGAGGTTGGTGTATCTCAGCAGCACACGAAAGACGGGGCGTGTGGTGCAAAGAACACAAGCTTTGGACAAAATCCGATTGACCCCCTGTTCTGCTGCTATGAACTTTCTAAGGTTGAACACGTCATTTAACCTCATCTGCAAAATGGTGTTAATCGTTTGGAGGATTAAATGACAATGGCTAAATGATGAGTGTTAATAGCTTCAGTAGCACTTATTATAGGTCAAGCATGTTCTAGGTGCTTTACAGATATTAACTTATGTAAGTTTTACACGACATACATATGAGGTAAGTACTATTATTACCCCCATTTTAGAGAAGGGAAACTGAGACACAAGAAGGTTTAGTAGCTTTCCCAAGGTCAAGTAGCTAGTAATGATACAGCTAGAATTTGAACACAAGCAATCTGGTTTTGAAGTCCACACTCTTTTTTTTTAAAATTTTTTTTTAACGTTTATTCATTTTAGAGACACAGAGAAACAGAGCATGAATGGGGGAAGGTCAGAGAGGGAGGGAGACACAGAATCTGAAACAGGCTCCAGGGTCTGAGCTGTCAGCACAGAGCCCGATGCGGGGCTCGAACTCACGGACCGCGAGATCATGACCTGAGCCGAAGTCGGACACTCAACCGACTGAGCCACCCAGGCGCCCCTTGAAGCCCACACTCTTAATAACACCATATTGCCTTTCTAGTAAGACATCTATTGGAGAGCCTGATCCAATGGTCTGTGCCTTTTGGCATTCATGTGGAAATGCATTCAGATATCTTTTTGTATCTGTGAATTGATGGAAATTCTGTTTTACTGGAAAACTAGAACTAAGAAGGCACTGAAGATTCTGAGGTCAGAAAAAAGATTTACATGTAGAAAATATATCAAGCATGTCTTTGAAAGAATGTGGGAACTGTTCTCTCCCTCTGACAGTATTGTTTTATTTTTTAATTAATTTAATTTTGAAGATGCCCAACTTCTCCCATGTTTGTGAGTGGCCACTAGGAGACTACCTTTACAGGCTTTAACTTCATGAATGTGTGTATGTGTGTGCGCGCGCATACGTGTGCATGCACGTGTGAGCAGTGGGGAGAACATACAATTTGAATGGACAGTATTTATACCATTCTCAGGATTTTGAAACTGTTCGGCAACACTTAAGTAGCCTGATCACATTATAAACAAAACAGGTCATGAAAGTAGCCTCCTGACCTACATAAGAAAAAGGCATGTTGAACTCTAGAAATCAAACACTGTCTTTGATGAACTAATCTTGTAACTTCAACATTCACCAAGGAACAAAGTGTAAATAATTGGAAAGGAAATTTACCTAGATGTGACAGTCTAGACTCATACAGTGTGCAACAGTAGAACTCAGGCTTGTTTGCTTGAGTGGACACGAAGAGTTAATTTCTGGCTCATGGCACTAGATAGTGGTGGTCCACTATCTGAAGAGGGGCCGAGGGAATCTGGTAGGAGGGTAAATCAAAAGTGTCTGGCACGTAAGAGCAGCAGGCTGTGGGAAGCCCCAGTCTCACTGCTGATAACTTATCTCTCTCCTTCCATTGAAGCTGGATCGTGGTATTTAAAATACAGTCAGAGTATATTTTATGTTTGTGGTACTAAGGAGGTATTTATACGAATTCAAACCTTTTAAAAATTTAAACCATGTCATATTTTAAACCTACCAAAATATACAGAAAACAAAATGACAACCAGCTGAATGTTAAGCCACCCACTTAATAGGGTTTTTTTTTTCGTTTGCTTCCATTTTTTCATTCCTTCTCCCCTTCTCTACTTATATAAAATTTCAAACACATAACAGCAATCTTGTTTGTTATACCTCTGCCCACTTCCTCCAGCTCCCCAGATTATTTAGAAGCACATCCTAGCCATCACATTACTTCATCCACAGTTCTTCTTAGCATTAATATCTAAAACATACAGATTATTTAGACATATTCACAATAGGATTGTCTCACCTAAATAATAGTAATTCCTTATTACCCTCGAGTATTCATTTAGTATTCAATTTTTTTGTTTTTTCCATACTTTTTAATAGTTTATATGTTCTAAACAGAGCCAAAGCAAGCCTATACACATTACAACTGATGGATAGATCTCTTTACTCTCTTTTAGTCTGTAGATTCCTCACATCTCTATTTTCTTCCTTGCAATTCATTTGTTGAAGAGACATACACTCCAGATTTTGTTGATTTCAGACCACTGGCTTGACTTAATATTTTTCTTTGCCCCTCGTTTTTCCACAAATTGGAAATTGGGTGTAGAAGTTTAAGCTGATATAAGTTCTCTTTTTTTAGCAAGAATGTTTCATAGGTATATTGTGTATGCCTATCAGGGGCATATAATGTTGGAATGTCTCTCCTATGATTATTGCTCAGATTATCATTTTTCTCTTTAAAGAAATAGAGTGTTAGAGATACACTTAAAGTTCCACCCCACACTCCTTTCCTTCCCCAGACGTAACTACTATCCTAAACTTTGTGTGCTTCATTTTCATAAATATTTTTATGCCTTAATTATATAGGCATATTTTTATAAACCAGATTTACAATGTGTTTGTATGCTTTAAAGTTTTACATAATTAGTATCACACTGCATGAAGGTACTCACAGCTTTTTTGGGGAATTGATCTATGTTGATACATGAGAATCTAATTCATTTTATTTAGTACTACATTTAGAATTGCATCATACTAGGGGCACTGGGGTGGCTCAGTTGGTTAAAGGTCTGGCTCTTGACTTTGACTCAGATCATGATCTCACGGTTCATGAGTTTGAGCCCTGCATCAGTCTCTCTTCAGATCCTCTGTCCCTCTCTCTCTGCCCCTCCCCTGCTTGCACTCTCTCTCTCAAAAATAAATTTAAAATGTTTTTTAAAAATTATAAAAAACATTGCATCATAGAAAATCCCAGTTTATTATCAATTTATCTACTTATGGACAGGTATGTCATTTTAATTTTTCTCTATCACAAACACAAGTGCAATAAATATTCTTATACCTACATCATTGAGCATATATACTCAAATTTCTCCAGGGAAGGAACCCAAAAGGGAAATTTCTAGTTTGTATTGGTAAAATGGAGCTGGTTTGTGCCAGCTCACGAGAGCCTGTTAGATTTCCAAAAGTTCTGTGAACTCATTTTTAAACACAGACATTATTAAAAATTAAATGATATAAACTTACAATTAAGTACATTATATCAAAACCAAAAGCAATAAATCCTCCAAGTTCATCACTTACTAATTATTGTACAATAATTTACTACACTTTTATACATACTGCAATGATCTATGCTCTTGAGGGTATTTATATCTATTTTATGTATATGGAGGAAATACTACCTAATAGTGTGACACTGGTTACCTCTTTCCAACTCTGCTCTGAGTGGCACCACATTGGTAGCGTGAAATCAGCCATGGTGGGAGTAGTCCCACCATAGAAATTGGACATGACTACAAATCAGGGCTTGATTTATTATTTTGTTGACGGTCTACTTAAGAAAGGAGATGGAAAAAGTTAACAAGGCAGATTAATCTTAATACACTGTGTAGACACAGTCCTTATGTTGTGCATAGCCCAAAGAATGGGGAAACACTTTGAAATATTTAAAAAATTATCCAGTAACACATTCAACGTCACATTAAATGGTAACATTAAAATTCTTAGAGAAGTGATGGACTATTCAGTGAATGATTAGAGCAATTTAGAGGCCCAACTCACACTGTATTTGAAAATAAATTCCTCATAAATCGAAGATCTCAAAACACAGCATCTTTCTTTTGAAAGAAAACATAAGAGAATCTCTTTGTGGCCAACAAGAAAAAGCACCACCCAGATCCATTTTCAAGAAAGGTCTCATTGACTAGCTACAAGCATGTGGATAAGTGTCAGCCTTTGGCTGTCAGCTTTGTCTGCATCTACCTCAGCTTTCAGGCCAAATTCATACTGTTGTTGAGGCGGCTGCTAGCAAATGACTGAGCAAGGTGGTTATTCAAGGTTCAAGCCATTTCCACCCAATGAAGAACTGCTTGGATGGGCAATCTTAGCTCTGGGGCTCCCATTGGGCTGGTGAAGACTGTCCAATATGCAATATGGTTTGACAGTCCCTTGCCCAATCCTGCTTTCTCTCTTTTTTCTTTTTTTCTTTTTTATGTGTTGCCCCTAATAAGACTTTCACATGCTTGACTTCATCTTGGGGTCTGCTTCTTTTTAGGGAAGCCACCTGCAACACTCTTTATGACTTTGAATTAGAAAAGGATTTTTTCCTTTACTACCTGAAGTGTTCTACAATGTGAGTCCAACATATTTGTGTTTGGAATTACTGACTGTATTATGGTAAGGCTTGGATACAATTCCATGGAGTTTGGAATTCTTACACTGAATTCAGACTGGGTGCTGAAATGTTAAGAGTACTCTTTGTCTCGTGGGATTAAACAAACATTTATTGAGAAAAATACAAGTTGCCAGGCATTGTTATGAAACAGTAGAGTCAAATACAAGTAAGGTTGTCCTTGTTCCCAAGGATCATAGAAACAAGAACAAGGCAGGAGACACTTTGTAGGGATGTTCTGGCCAATGAATCATATACTATCTTAATTTGTTCTGGTCAAATTAACTTTGAGAAACTTTGGATGTTTCAGTTTCAGGTGGTAGCATCATTACATCTAGAAAACCACCCTAGATTTACTTAAAGGAAGAAATCATTCTTTTTTGGTGACAGAGTCTTTCTTATCTTATATCAAAAGGGCACTAGGATGTAACTATTGTGTAAGTGGAAAAATTTCTTACACTACTTAGCTAGTTAGCTGGCACCACCAAATGTACATCAGCCATGTCTCCATCAGATGGGGGAAGCTTATAAATGTTGTAACTATAAACAGAAAGGCTGTACAAACATGCAAGGAGTGTTCTCCTTCTACCACATATGGTCCTGTTCTGAGATCTCCGTCTTGATCTCTAATGGGTTGGCCCTTTCCTCCCAACAGTGGCCAGAAGATGAGCGCCATATGCTTAGAAATAGGAGTAGGAATGAACCCTGCAGCATCACTTGGCAATAAAATAATATACAATTTTTAAAAAGTTATTTAGACTGATATCGAGTGAAAAATGTGTAGGAATGATAAGGAAACAGTTGTGTTCTAAGACTTTGAAAGAAGCAGGCCAACAATCCCTTATGACAGAGAGAAATATGTGTCTGATGAGGCCAGTGGCACTAGACTAAACTGAGTGATAGTGATGATTTAGAATCTGGCATTGCAAAGTTTTTCGTTCTGTGTGTAAATTGTAACACCCCCACATCCACTGGACCTGAAATAGAAAAGATACTCTAACTCATCTCACTCAACCTTCAAAGCAAAGCTAATCAGAAGAGGAGCCGGGGGAGAGGAGAGAGGGTGAGTTTTATGTGTAACCTGTCAGGGAAGTAGTCTCTGAATTTAGTCTTTCCAAACAGAAGAGATTGCTTATTGTTTTCCTTGTAGACCTATCACACATTTGGCAATGTCCCAAAAACTCAATTTATTCTCTAGGGTCTTAGAACCAGAAAAAAAGACAAAGGAGAGATTTTTCTCATGGTCACTCAGAGGAAATGGAATGAAAATCTTGAGCAGCTGTAGTTAAAATGGAAAAGCCTTGAAGACCAAGAAAACTTCTATGCAAGTTCTGTGTTTGGGCTATTTTTAAAGTTAGAGTGAAGAGGCCTGAGAAAAGGCCATCATAAAAATATTTCATAGGCAATCTAGTTTAAGTGTAGCTGAATTTTGTTGAAATACTTATGGCTAGATATTTGAGGAAGATGGAGGAAAATAGGCAAAGTCACGAGTCACTAGTAGTCTTCTTTAGTGCTTATGGAAATTGAAATGATCTACTCTCACACACCCAGGCTTGAAGTCTAAGAATTCAGCCCCTGAAACCCCCAGCAAGCCAATGGGGCTGCCTTTATATACTTCTTCACCCTGTCTCTGCCTCCCAGACCAGGGAGCCTCCATGGGAGATGAGCTATTTTGTGATCCCTCACTCAGCAAAACTAGTATTTTTCATCTATTTAATACACATTTTTCCCCACATCTTTATTTGAAAATCAAATATGTTGTATCTTGATAGCCCATTATTATGTAATTGGCAGTATTTCTTTATTTCTTGGTGGTAAATAAAATAATGGCATGTTTTATTTTTTTAATTTTGTTTAATATGAAATTTATTGTCAAATTGGTTTCCATACAACACCAGTGCTCATCCCAGCATGTGCCCTCCTCAATGCCCATCACCCAATTCCCCTTCCCTCCCACCAGCCAATCAACCCTCAGTTTATTCTCAGTTTTTAAGAGTCTCTTATGGTTTGCCTCCCTCCCTCTCTAACTTGTTTTTTCCCCTTCCCCTCCCCCATGGTCTTCTGTTAAGTTTCTCAGGATCCACATAAGAGTGAACACATATGGTATCTGTCTTTCTCTGTATGGCTTATTTCACTTAGCGTAACATTCTCCAGTTCCATCCACATTGCTACAAAAGGCCATATTTCATTCTTTCTCATTGCCAAGTAGTATTCCATTGTATATATAAACCACATCTTCTTTATCCATTCATCAGTTGATGGACATTTAGGCTCTTTCCATAATTTGGCTATTGTTGAAAGTGCTGCTATAAACATTGGGGTACAAGTGCCCCTATGCATCAGCACTCCTGTATCCCTTGGGTAAATTCCTAGCAGCGCTATTGCTGGGTCATAGGGTAGATATATTTTTAATTTTTTGAGGAACCTCCACACTGTTTTCCAGAGTGGCTGCACCAGTTTGCATTCCCACCAACAGTGCGAGAGGGTTCCCATTTCTCCACATCCTCGCCAGCATCTATAGTCTCCTGATTTGTTCATTTTGGCCACTCTGACTGGCGTCAGGTGATATCTCAAGTGTGGAAGTGTGGTTTTGATTTGTATTTCCCTGATGAGGAGTGACATTGAGCATCTTTTCATGTGAATGATGGCCTGTTTTAAAATACATTAAGTGAAATGTAATAACGGTAATAATATCAGCTCCATTTTTTAAAGACCTTCTTTGTATTAGTCCCAGTGCTAAGTGAACTACAATTAGTATTTTATTTACTATAACCCTCACAAAAATGTAAGAGGATCAGTTTCATCTTATGTATTAAAAAACAGACTGGGAAATCTTACCTTGAAAGAAGGAAGACCGTCCAGAATGCAGGTCTATCTGAATCCAAACTCTATGCTCTTTCCACTATGCTACATTGCCTCTCAAGATAGCAACAGCTGCCTATTCTCACCCAGCTCTATGAATAACAACAGCATAATGGGGGAGCTTGGTTGACACAGTTGGCTGAGCATCCAGCTCTTGATTTTGGCTTAGGTCATGATCCCAGGGTCGTGGGATCGAGCCTTGTGTCAGGCTCCACACTGACAGTGTGGATCCTGCTTGGGATTCTCTCTCTGCTCCTTCCCCTTCTCTCTCTCTCAAAATGAATAAAATTTAAAAAAAATTTTAAAAATTAGTTATAAGCAAAATATTTAATTAAAAAAAAACACGCCAGCATAATGATACTAGCAGCAAACACTTATATGGCATTGATACACTGTGTGTGTGTATATATTCATTTAATACAACATAGCTATAAAGTAGGTACCATTTACCATTATTATCATCCTTATTTCATGGAATAGGAAACCGAACCACAGAGGCACTGCCCAAGGGCACACAACTAGTCTGTGGCAGAGCCAGTGTTGATCCAGGCAGTGTGTCTCCAGAGACTTAACTAACCCACCTTGCTCCCACACTAGGATTAGCAATCAACATTAGGGAGCTCTCCTCTCAGTGAGAGCTCACAGCTGAGTGTCCACAGGATTTGAACACAATTCATTCATCTGTTTTCATGGAGTACAGCCATTTATATTCTAGGTGCTTGTCTTTTTCCTTCGGGTCCTATATGCCTCGATAGAGAACAGGATTTTGTAAGTTGCAAAAGAAATGTATATTCCTTCAGGGGATTTTATTGAATTATCGGGGCTTAGCCACATGAACACAGTGAAGTAAATTATAGGGCAAGAGAGAACGGAATGAACATATTTTATACTTAATATGAACTAAGTATTTTGCTTATGTGACACATATTATTCTCGTAACAATCTATTATTGTTCTCCTGTACAGATGAAGATGCTGAGTAAAGGTGAGACATGTGAAATAATGTGAACAAAGTCACATCAATAGTGACAGAACAGGGGGAACCTGGGTGGCTCAGTTGGTTAAGCTTCCAACTTTGGCTTAGGTCATGATCTCACAGTTCATGAGTTCAAGCCCTGTATTGTGCTCTCTGCTGTCAGCACAGAGCCCACTTTGGATCCTCTGCTTCCCTCCCTCCCCGCCCCTCCCCTGCTCACTCTCTCTCTGTCTCTCTCTCTCAAAAAAAAAAAAAAAAAAAAATAGTGACAGAACAGGTCTGTCTGTAGCCAAAGTCAATACACAATTACTGGTCAAAATACAAGAAGTCCATAAAGAGAAGGACAGGAAGAGAGAAAAACATGACTTGGAACAAAATATGGGCCCTAGTGGTGGCATTTCCTTTGGTCTAGAGGGCAGAGAGGGCATTCTAGAAAGCTGTAGAAATTCCATGAGAAAAGCATGAGAGTAGGAGTAACCTGCCATGTTGAGGACAGTGGCTCTAAAAGGAGTGAAGATAATTTGCAAGAGAGGGAGGAAAGCTTAGCTAACATTTTACTTCATAATACTCAGCTTTAAAAGACCATATGGAAAGTCTGAACCTGATCAGGAGCCAATGGGAGGCCATTATAAGTCCCCAAGAAATGTCCAAAGGACAATATCATAATTAATTAAATGAAATGATTATTTAGTGAACATGAGAGAGCACATCCATTAAACTACAGCTGAGATTAATGGAAATTCTAAATTAAAATTAAAAATCTGGCAAATGATATAGAAAATTCAGCCAAGCTTTTACCACAAATCTGCTGCTATAAAAAAAAAATAGCCCAAGATCTTCAAAATAATGCCCAGGCAATTGAAAAAGCCAGCATGTGATTTATAATATGCCACTGATTTTGAAGAGCATTGGAAGGAGGTTTACTTAAACCTCATGAAGACAATGATTTAGAGCATGGAATGGAGCCACTCGTGTGGGCAGAAGTGAAAAAGGTTATTGCAAAAACAGCCTGTCTTCTCTTGTGTAGAAAAAAACCAGAAGTGGGGAGGATCTGCAGTCAATCAGCATGTCTAATGACAATATCACCCTAAAAAATGCAGGTCAACACCAGGCTTTTCAAAATTAAGGTGGATTTCACCTCCCCCCCTCCTCCTTCCTCCACCCCCTCAATACCCTGCATCACCATCTTTTGTAATCACTACAGGATACAATCAGCAATGAGCTGGAACTGAGATTTGGAACAGAGCTCTGTCAAATCAATACACCAGCTGGAGCAGAAAGTCCAAGAAACATAAATTTCTTGGAAAATGACCCTGTATTTTGGCAATTATAACTGTGAATGAGAAAACTTCAGAATCTCAACCCTGAACAAAGTAGCAGGATCTTTTCCTCCCAACTCCTCTACAGTATGTTTTACTCATGTGTTTATCCCTGAGTCACAATGGTAGGAAAGCTTTCATAACGTTTATTCCTGAATGACTTTGAAGGATTCTGTGCTATAAAACAACACCAGATTTTATTGTACGCTGTCTATTGAAATTGCCTACTAAAAGTTTTTGTCTCACCATGACGATTTTTCTTTCAGAGAAAGAATACTGAAAACGTATTTCTGTGGAATGCTTTAAAAATGAGAAATACAATAAACTTAGAATCTACTAATGTTTACAGTTTAAACTTTTCCATTTTTAAGTATAGAATCAGTATGCCAAGTCAGCCTGACTTGGAAGCTCCTGTAATCAGAATCCTACAGAGTGGAAAAGAGAGACAAATGATAAGTAAAATTCTTTTGAAATTTTGCTGAGTTTTTCCTTTAGGCAGTATACAGTAGGGAACCTGAATAATTTCACCTTATTCTATAGTAAATAGATAATGCAAGTGCTAGGGTGTTTCTCCTGCAGAAATTAGTGTTCCTCAGTAAAACTCTAGAAACGATTTGATTGTGACCTGGAGTTTACGCAATCAGACAGAACCAAAGACCCATTTCACATTTTTTCAATGTAGGGATTTCATTTTTTGCCTCCGTGTATTCTCGTATTCTTTCATTTGAGCTCTGAAAAGAAATGGTGTATACAGGTCCAAACTTGAAAACAGAAACTCCTCTCGGAATTAGGACCTGACTTATTTAACAGTCTGGTCCTGGACAACCTTGACCTCTGAGCCTCAGGTGTTTGTTTTTTGTTAACTCACTTATTCAAGCTATATTTACTGTGTATCTGCTGTTGTGCTAGGCCCTGGGTTAGACACTGGGGTTACACAAATGAACACTGTATTCGCAAACTCTGTCCTCATTAGGCTTACAGCTCATGGAAAGAAACAGATATTAAACAAGACAAAACAAAAATACACATTAATAATTAGTTGATTTTTACCACAAATCTGTTGTTGTTAAAAAAAATAGCCCAAGATCCTCAAAATAATGCCCAGGCAATTGAAAAAGCCTGTTAAAAAAAAAAGAAAAACACAGGACCAAAATGGCATCACTTAGGTTAAAGCCCCAAATCTTACTTATACCAAGACTTACTATCTAACCTGACTGCAGCTGAGATAGGGAAACTGAAGGGCTCCATAAAAATCTGCTTTTTGCTCCTTTTCTTTTTTCCATTCTTGCTAGGACCTACACCCCCACCCCACTTTACACAGACCTCACAATGTAAATACTGTAAGTCCTTGTAGGACATGGAGTTAATGATTTCTTTAGAATAGAGGACATCTAAGAAGGACCAGGTGAGAAGGACTGGAGGAAGCAGAGCATATTCCAGACCACAGGAACTAGACACCAAGGACCCGGGGCTTCAAGGAATAGCGCTTGGGGGTCTTTGCCTTTGTTCTGACTGGTCCCTGGCTGCCTGAGAAGACACATACACCCGACTACCAACCTCAGTAAAAACCCCAGACCCCAAACATAGATGGGGGTCCTTTCTGAGTCTCTCGGAACTCTGTACCTGCACTCTCTCTAAACCTTCAATAAGCCTTGCTTTCATCTCCTCTGGCTCATGTTTGATTTCTATCCTGAGTGCATCCAGGGACCCTCTTGGCTGGTCCTACAGGATCCCCTTAGGGTCCCTGGACCTCGACTGCCTGCTGACATCCCAGTTTCAACCCCACAGAAATGTAAGCTTTAACCAGCAACATGGGAACTTCCTGGTCAGCACTAGGAAATTGACTGATAGACCCCTCCGTTCCCCTCAGGAGGGTGACCTTGCCTACAACAATGGATCCTTTGCTAATTATTTTCCGCTCCTTTTGTACCTTTAAAAACCTTTCTTTTTCTGTAGCCCTTTGGATATCCCCTCTACTTGCTAGACAGGACGCTGTCTAATTCATGAATAAAGCCAAGTAGATCATTAAAATGCACTCAGTTGAATTTTGGTTATTTAACAGATTTCCTAAGTGTTAAGAAAGTACCGTAAGTATAGATTGACACCTCATAACGGAGGTTCCTAATCTTACTTTTGTGGATCCTAAATAATAAATTGTCACTGACACATAAAAAGCTCAATAAATGGTAGCTGAATCTGAAAACATGTGCCGTTTGGCTAATGTAGACACTTGGGGAAAAGCAGGATCAAAGTTCTCTGATTCCTATTTTAGTTCTGTTGCCTATCAGAAAACTGATAGCAGGGGCGCCTGGGTGGCTCAGTCGATTGAGCATTTGGACTTTTGGTTTCGTCTTAGGTCATGATCTCACAGTTCATGAGTTCTAGCCCCACATCGGGCTCTGTGCTGATAGCGTGGAACCTGCTTGGGATTCTCTCTCTCTCTCTCTCTCTCTCTCTCTCTCTCTCTCTGCCTCTCTCCTGCTTGCACTATCTCTCTTTCTCAAAAAATAAACATTAAAAAAAGAAAAGAAAAGAAAACTGATAGCAATCTTCTTACCGGGAGTCTGGCAGAGGGAAAAGAGAGAATTTCATGCAACAAATGCCTTAACTTGAGGAGAGAGAAAACATTTTAAGGAGTCAAATCTAGTATGTCTAAAGAGACATATCTTAAAGAACTCATTCACCTTTTTTCTTTTCCTTTTCTTTCTTCTCTTTTTTCATACTGCTTTGGTTTCTTTCTCAAAACTTAAATCCTTTAACAAGAGTTTTTGTTTGTTTGTTTCTTTTTAAGAAAAAAAGCTTAGAACATGAAACAACAGTTCAAATGCCGGTGGGTAAGGGATTTAACTGAAATGAATCTAATTCAATTTTGTGCAATTCACCACATTTTGATGCAGAAAAAAATAAAAGGAATCTGCCTTGCTAACTGAGGGGAGGCTTGTTCTGACCCCATTCATCACATTCAAGGACTATTCTGCTCCAAGCCAAAATAAAAATGTAATATTACACATCCCAGAGGCAGCTTAGGAAGCTTTGCAATGGCTTACCTGCCCAACTCAATGTATGAGGAAAAATATTGTTTTGTGTGTGATGATTCTGTTTTGCGTGTCATTACTTGAGATATTTAGGATATCTAGTGTTTCCTGTGGCCATCTTTAAGATCAAGAAACCAAAATGAAGGAGGAAGTTACTTCCTCGGGGAAATGGTATTAGTCATGAGTAAATCCAGAAATACTGTTGTCTGACTCACTCTGGTTGGATTCAGCTTCAGGGGACAGTGGTACAATGAAGGAAACTGGTAAAATGAATAGAGGGGGGGAAGGGAAGAAAAAAAGAAGATATAAAAGGGGGGGGAATAGAAAGAGAAGTTAAAGAAAAAAATTTTTTTAATGTTTATTCAGTTTTGAGAGACAGAGATAGCGTGCAAGCAGGGGAGGGACAGAGGGAGAGGGAGACACAGAATCTGAAACAGGATCCAGGCTCCGAGCTGTCAGCACAGAGCTGGATGTGGGGCTTGAACCCATGATGGGAGCTAAAGTCGGCAGCGTTAATTAACCGACTAAGCCACCCAGGTGCCCTGAAAGAAAAGTTTTAAAAGGAGTGATTCTTCCATGTTAACTTAGAGTGGCTGACAATACCTCTGTAGAAATGTCAATGAAAAAAAGAAGTCCATGCAACGTCTTAGGTTACAGGTTTAAATTTGGTTCCTCTGTCACTTTGTTCTCTTAAAATTACACTACATTCTAATTGCTCATTTACTTTGTTGTTGTGGCTCAGCCTACAAATTTAGTTCAATTCAACTAATGTTAAGTTAGCCCCTATCATTCACAAAGATCTGCCCAAAGACATTCAAGAGGAAAATGTGAATAAGACATATTTTCAGCTTTTAAGTGGCTTACATACATGAAGTGATCAATTATCCCACTTTGTGGTTGTTGGGTTTTTTTTTTTTTAATTTTTATTTTAAAAAAATGTTTTGGACTTATGGAAAAATTACAAAGATAGGACAAAGAGTTCCCAGGCACTTTATACCTAGTTTCCCCATCCCCATTATGAACATTTTAAATTAAGTGTGGTACATTTGTCACAACTGATGAACCACTATTGGTACGTTATTAACTTAAACGCATACTCTTCTCAAGCTTCCTAGACCTTTGCTGTTCTAGGATTCAATCGGGGATACCACATTATATTCAGTATTCATCTCTCCTTGGGCCCTTCTTGTCTGCCACAGTTTCTCAGAGTTTCTTTGTATTTGACGACTTTGAGAGTTATAAAGAGTGCAGGTCAGGGGCGCCTGGGTGGCTCATTCTGTTAAGCATCTGACTTCAGCTCAGGTCATGATCTCATGGCTCATGAGTTCGAGCCCCAAGTGGGGCTCTGTGCTGACAGCTCAGAGCCTGGAGCCTGCTTTGGATTCTATGTCTCCTTCTCTCTCTGTCCCTCCCTGCTCGCTCATATGAAGATACTATCAATATGACTTACTACTATTGATACGGACTTTGATCACCTGGCTGAGGTAGTGTTTGTCAGGTTTCTCCACTATAGCTGCTTTCCCCCTCCCCTTTCCATATTATTCTCTTCAGAAGGAAGTCACCACACACAAGCCACACTTAAGGAGCAGGGAGTTAAACTACACAAATTATTTGGAATTGAGTACACACATTATTTGAAATTATTTTTTTTAAAAAAAAAATATCTTATTTTTCAGTAATTTCTACACCCAATGTGGGGCTGAAACTTAAAACCCTGAGATCAAGAGTCACATGCTCCACCGAATGAGCCAGCCAGGCACTCTTGAAATTCTATTGCAGGGAAATTTACCTATTCTTCCTCATTTATTTATTCAGTCATTTATTACATTGATTTGACTCATGAATATTTATTTTATTTTATTCTTCGGGTTGCAACTCAATACTACTTCATTTTGTTGCTTAAATTGCTCCAGCTATGGCCACTGGGAGCTCCTTCAGCTGGCTTTTGAATCCCTTTGACATAGCCCCATCCTGTGAGTATGTGCGTGTGTGTGTGTGTGTGTGTGTGTGTGTGTGTGTGTGTGTGTGTGTGTTTTAAGGTATTTCCTTACTTTCTGATAATAATATGCTCCAGGCTTATCTTGTATATTTTCTGATCCACTTCTAGAATCTGCCATTTCTCCGAAGAGTCCTGGTTCCTTTGGTTGAAGAATGGTATGAGAAACTAAGATGTGAGCGTAGGTGTTCTTGTTACTACAAGGGATCCTTCTCGGCTGGTAGAGCAAGGAAATACATGTGTGCATGTGAACCTGTGTATATACACAGTGACTATAAATGTATCTATATGTAACCATCTGAATTTTAGGTTGAAGTTGAGTTCATGCTGTTATCTCCAACTCTACTCTGCTACCACATAGCTCATTCCAACCTTCATCTCTTCCTTATTTGTAAACTCCCACTTCAACAGTGAGGAACCTGGGTCCTGCGCACTTACTGAAGACTTCAATTGCAGTACACGTTTGTATAGTGGTTTCAGAGTTGTTAGCTTGTATCCCTGTGGGAAACAGCGTCATCAACTAGAATACAGCTAATACTTCCTCTTGACTTTAATCCTGCAGACTCTACTCATTCACAGCCCTTTTAGTTAAGTTGTTTTATACATTTATTTTGCAGTTAGTTTTTTTCAGTCACCTGTGCATTCCCTCCTGGTTCTCCTGAACGCCTAAATGTTGTTTTTTGTTGTTGTTGTTTTGTTTCTGTTTTTTAGAGAGAGAGAGGACAAGCTGGGGGGGGGGGTGGAGAGAAGAGAGAGAGAGAGAGAGAGAGAGAGAGAGAGAGAGAGACAGAGAATCCCAAGCAAGCTCCATGCCCAGTACAGAGCCTAACATGGGGCTCAATCCCACGACCCTGGGATCATGACCCAAGCCAAAACCAAGAGTCAGACGCTCAACCAAGTCATCCAGGTGACTCTTTTTAAAAAAACTTTAAATGCACTAAAGTTTGTTCTTCGTGCTGTAAAATTCTATCATTTTTGACAAATGCATAGAATCACGTATTCCACTACAGTATCATACATAATATTTTACCACCCTAAAAAAAAATCTCTTGTGTTTCACCTACTAAACTCCCTCCCACGACCCCCAACAACCACTGATCTATTTATTGTTGTGTCTTTTCTAGAATGTCATATAAATAGAATCAAACAGTATACAGCCTTTTTAGCTGGCTTCTTTCACTTAGACATATGCATTTAAGATTTAGGCCCCTTATTTGGTGACTTGACAGAACTTGTCATCACTTCCCGGTTATCACTTGTGCATTTACTTGGCGGGCTTACCCATGATACTATAACTTTTATGAGGATAAAGACTCATCTTTCTTGTTCTTCATTTTATCACCAGTGCCCAGCACAGTGCCTAGTAAGTAAAAAAGATCAATAGCTATTTGCTGAATAAGTAAATCCAATCAAGTCCTTTTAGATATTGTTGTGTAAAAGCTCTTTGCTCTGTTCTATTGCACAAATATTAATATTATAATAGTTCTTTGTTTTGTTTTTTAAATATTTTTTAAAAGTTTATTTCATTTTGAGAGAGAGAGAGAGAGAGAGAGAGAAAGAGAGAGAGAGGATGTGCACAAGCGGGGGAGAGGCAGAGAGAGAGAAGAGGACACAGAATCCAAAGCAGGCTCTGGGCTCTGAGTTATCAGCGCAGATCCTGGTGTGGGGCTTGAACCCATGAACCGTGAGATCATGACCTGAGCCGAAATCAGATACTTAACTGACTGAGCCGCCCAGGAGCCCCTATAATTGTTAATATCTGGATTAGAACAAGAGAATTTGCTGTCCAATTTTATTTGCTAATTACTAAAAAATTTTTAGAATTCCTACAAATTTCATTTTAACATAGTATTTCAGCTGTAACTTTATCTGTGACAAATATGAAATTGCAATAGATAACTGGTTTATTTCTCTTAGGATAACGTATATAAGTTGAACATATAGAATTAGCACTGAAAAGATCCCAAATACTAACTGTTGGCATTAATTTTTACAACTTGAGAGAAGTCTCTATTTTTAATTACTTATATTTTAACAAAAAAGGAGAATATTACTTTTTAAATTATATAAACTCTTAAATCAAAATAGAAAGCACATACAGAATAACGCATACATCAAAATGGTAGAGCACAGTGGATTTTCCAGAGTGAACATATTCAGGTAATCTTCACCCAGATCAAGAAATAGGATGTTGCCAGAACCTCAAAAGTTCCTGTCATGTCCCCTTTTAGTCACTACCTCCTATTTAAGTTACTCACTCTTCTGACTAAGTTTGTCTGTTTTTGAACTTTATATAACTGAGTCATACATTACATATGTTTTTTTTTAATGTTTGGCTTCTTTTGTTCAACATTGTGCTTATGAGATTTATCCATTTTTTTTTTTGTAGATTTAGATTTTTTTCATTGCTAGATAATCTTCCTTGTATGAATACACCACTACTTATTCATTCAATTTTTGGTGGGAATTTAGGTATTTTCTAGTTTGGGGTTATTATGAATAACGCTATTATAAACATTTAAGTATATGGTTTTGGTGAACATAACATGAAATGTGTTGACTATATACCTAAAGGCGGAATGGTTGGATCATAGAGTATGTGTAATATTATGATATAGCTGATCTTTAAAACTATGTCAGGATTTTACTGATTGTCCTAGAAAGCTAAAGTTGAATGTTTTTAAGTTCATAGTATTTAATAAAATCATAGCGTATTGTATTTCATTTGAGAATATGACTATAAATGTAGTGGGCAAAATCATGAGCCCCCTGCCCCGTTCCCAAAGATTCAAATTCTAATCCTTGGGATCTGTTGAATACGTTACCTTACATAGCAGAAGGAATTTTGAAGATATGGTTAAGTTAAAGATCTTGCGATGGGGAGATTAGCCTGGATTATCCAGATGGGGCTAATATAATCACAAGGGTCTTTGAGAGAGGAAGTAGGAAGGTCTGAGTCAGGAAGGAGGTATGTTGGCAGGAAAGAAGAGATCAGAGACAGAGAGATTTAAATATGTTGCACTACTGGCTTTGAATGTGGAGGAAAAGGACCATGAGCCAAGGAATGCAGAGGACCTCTAGACAGGGAAAGGAAAGGGGACACATCCTCCACAGAAGAGTCATCAGCAAAGGAATGGGTTCTCCCTTTGTGCCTCCAGAAAGAACACAAATTTGTCAACAGTGATGTTAACTTAGATGACCCATTTCAGACTTCTGACCTGTAGAACTGTAATAGATTTGTTTTCCTTTAAGCCATTGAGTTTCTAATTTGTTACAGCAGCAGTAGGACTAATGTAATACTGAATGTGGTCTTTTATTTATTTCTTTCTTAAAACAGTTAAAACCTTTTCTGCAGGCTCTTGAGAAATATGAAAATTGGATTATATTTCTAACACCAAGAAAAATGATTTAAAATTCTTTTTTTTTTTTTTACCACCTGGGAAGTTTATTATTTTTTCCTAAGCCTTTTATTTTAATTCCAGTACAGTTAATATACAGTGTTATATTATTTTCAAGTGTACAATACAGTGATTCAACCATTCTATACATTACTCAGTGCTCATCATGGTAAGTGTACTATTAATCCCCTTCATCTATTTCACCCATCCCCCCACCCACCTCCCCTATAGTAATGATTAATTTGTTCTCTCTAGGTAAGAGTCTGTTTCTTGGTTTGTCTCTCTGTCTTTCTTTTTTCCTTTGGTCATTTGTTTTGTTTCTTTTATTCCACATATGGGTACAATTATATGGTATTTGTCTTTCTTTGACTGACTTATTTTGCTTAGCATTATATATTATACTTTCTAGCTCCATCCTTTTTGTTGCCAGTGGCAAGATTTCATTCTTTTTTATGGTTGAGTAATATTCCATTGTATATATATACCACATCTTCTTTATTCACTCATCTATCAACGGACACTTGGGTTGCTTCCATAATTTAGGTATTGTAAATAATGTTGCAATAAACATAGGGGTGCATGTATCCCTTTGAATTAGTGTTTTTGTGATTTTTTTGGGGGGGTAAAATACCTAGTAGTGCATTTATTGGATCATAGGATAGTTCCATTTTCGACTTTTTAAAGAAACTCCATGCTGCTTTCCACAGTGGCTGCATAAGTTTGCATTCCCTTGAATGCAGCCTTTTAAAAATGAGCTATTTTAAGTTCTACTTACATTTTTTAAATCAAATATCTCGTTCTATTTTAGTACATAGTTTAATTTTAACAGTAAAGATGACTCATCTTTTGTATGTTAAAATCTACTGCATAAGAACTAATAAATGTAGGTTAATTTCAACTAAGTACTTATACAGGCTGCTTTTTAAAATACTGCATTTATTTTTGTGATACCATATTTATCGTTTAGCTTGTCTTTCTTCCACACTTTTATTTTTCATTGGTTCCTTTTTATTTATTTTGTTTGGCCCCCATCATTTCTTAAGTTCTCTATAGAATTTCAGATGGTAAAAATTGCTATTTCATTAACTTCCTTGATCTCTATTTTAATTAAACCTATTTTTGATCGAAATTTGGATAAGATTCATATAACCAACTGAATAGATGGAGGAAAAGTACAAGAATAAACAAGTGCAAGACCTATTAATGTTCTCTGGACTCCATCTTTCCCTGATTTCCCCAAATGTTCTGCGACCTTCCTTTTTCACTAGAACATAGCCCCGCTTTAACTCAGAAAAGAAACATTTACCACATGGATAAGGAACAGAAATAAAGAAAAACATGAGAATTAAATGAAAGTCCAGGAAAATTTTGATTGCCAACATGTATTTCCCTAAATTAGACTATGGCCACAACCCTTGGCTAAATCCCAAACCCCAAAGCAGCAGCAGAGTAGCATCTGGGTGGGGATTATCTGATTTATGCAGGGGAAATCAAATCCACTTCAGGGACTCTGAGGCCATGTAGAAATTGTAACAAAGACTTAAATAGCAAAATTTTTAAAAATTGTAAATACGGCATTATTTTTGTACAGATTAGACAGGAAATATTTAAACTGTCTTAAAGTAGTAAGTGTACTAATACTTTGACCATTACAGTATTCCTAGTTCTAGATATACTGTGCCAGTTATACAGATGAGCCTAAAGTTGGGAAACACTACATACAAAAATTTTGTAAAGGAGTATATTTGGGAATAATTATTTGTATGTATACGTGTGTGTGTGTGTGTGTATCTTTCATATATCTTTGTTTTGCAGAAGGATTAATAGAAAGTGACTGATACATTTAAATTGTTATTCTTGTCTAATTGGTGAACAGTATTTATAAATCCTCTTTGTTTTTCCCCCTCCTGGGTTTGCAGTCTTGTCTCTCATTACAGGCCGGTCAGGGGTGACTATGCAATCCTCTGTTGCAGGCTAGCTTGAAGGTCTAGCCCTGGGATCTAAGCCGCTGCAAATTTCTTTCATTCAACTGGTAGTCTTGGTCAGAAGGAGAAGTAACAGGAGAGGACAGTGTATTGGGATTAATTACTAGAAAGAGAATGTGTGATTTCAAAGGAATATAAATAGGTTACCAAGTTGGGGGAGAAACAGATAAAATCAGGAGGAGAAACTCTAGTATGTTTACTGTCTTTGAAGCACAGAGATAAGGTGAGCCAAATATCCAGGTAGGTCAAGTTTTCAGTGAAGGATGAATTGAAAATCCTCCATGCCCACTTGCCCTGACAGAGGCCCTTTCCCCATGTTAATGACATTAAAATGACAAAAGACACAACTGCAGCATTATTCAGAATAGCCAACATAGCGGGAACAATCTAAGTGTCTGTCAACAGATAAATGGATAAAAGCAAGATATGTGTATCTAGATAGATAGATAGACAGACAGACAGACAGACAGACAATATAAAGATATTCTTCAGTCATGAATAGGAAGGAAATCTTGTCATATGCCATAACATGGCTGAAACTTGAAGGCATTAAGCTAAGTGAGATAAGTCAGAGAAAGACAAATACTGTATGATCTCATATGTGAGATCTAAAAAATCTAAACTTATAGAAATAGAGTAAAAATGTTGGCAAAGAAGGGCTGGGAATTGGTGGAAATGGGAGATGTTGGTCAAAGGGTGCAAACTTCCAGTTATAATATGAAAATGTTCTGGGGATGTAATGTATGGCATGGTGAGTGTATATAGTTCATAATGCTGTATCATGTACTTGAGAGTTGCTAAGAGTAGATCTTAAATGTTCTTCCTACAAAAAAAGAAATGTTAATTATGTAACATGATGAAGGTGTTAGCTAAGGCTATGGTGATAATCATTTTGCAATATATAAGGGCATCAAATCAACACACTGTACACCTTAATCTTATGCAATGTAAGATGGCAATTCTTTCTCAATACAACTGGAAAAAAACAACAAGATACAAGCAAATGAGGGAAATAGTAATTAGAAGCAGAGCAATGCATAGCTTAGTTAGCTACATGTTGGGAGAAAGTCTTGGTAGAGGAGTCAGTCTGTGAGAGGGTGGTATTGCAGACAAAAGATGAAATCACGAAGGAAAGAATTCAAGTTATGGATCAAAAGTAAAATGAAGCCACATACTCAAGTGCCTCTGGGATATCGGAGACTTTGGCTAAGTGGTGTTGATAATAAATCTTTGGGTTCAGTATGCATACATCTTGCCTGGTCTGGTTATCTCTATTGTTTCTTGGAAGTAACCTTGGTCTGGAAAGTTATAGAAGCTCATTTTCTTGGAAACCTCAGCAACTTGGCTAAGGACTTCAGAAATAGTCTCAGCCTGGCTAGATTTGTTCTATCAGGCCAATGTGATTGCTGTAAGAATTGTAACAACCCAGCATGGGAATAGGAGGGGAGTCAATGCTCTTCACCATTCACTGCCCTCTCCTCCACAGGCTGGAGTGAGTTTAATCCTTAAGGTAAACAATTTCAAAAAAGATACCTCTTTGAACCCTAACTGACTGCTCTGGAAATACTCTCTCATTGTCCCCCTACCTCCTACTTCATCCTTCTGTTTTGTATGAATTAAAGCTAGGCTTACAAATGGAAAACAAATTGTGTGTGTACTATGATTCAGCTTCTTATGAATGAAATCATACAGAATATATTCTTTTGTGTCTGCCTTCTTTTGCTTAACGTTATATCTATAAGAGTGATCCATGTTGCATGTAACGATGATTTATTCTTTATATTGCTGAGTAGTACTCTGTTATATGAATATACCAAAACTGATTTATATACAGTCATATTGATTGACATTTGGATTGTTACCAGGTTTTGGCTCTAATGGATAAAGTTGCTATGAACATTCTTGTACATGTCTTTTGGTGGACATGTAAACTAATTTTTCCTAGGTATATACCTAAAAGTGGAATTTCTATGTCATGGGGTTATTTTGCACGTTATACTTTAGTAGGTACTTCCAAAGAGTTTTCCAAAGTGGTTTTAGCAAGTTACATTCCCATTAACAATGTATGAGAGGTCTAGTTGTTCCAAATCCTTTCCAACACTTGGTATTATCAATCTTTTTATAATTTTAGCCTTATGATAGTTATATTGCAAATCTTTGTGGTACTAATTTTCATTTCCTTGAAAACTAATAGCATTGAACACTTTTTCATGTGCTTATTATCTGTTTGGATACCTTCTTTTAGTGAAGTGACTATTTAAGCCTTTTGTCCATTTTTTTTGGATTGTTTGCTTTTAAAAAAATGATTAATGGGTGATTTTAAAACATTTTCAGTATGTTTCAATTCTCAGATACAGATATACATGTATATGTCAGATACTGATTATACAACTGTCAGATACTGATGGTACATATGTCAGATATAAATGTATATATCCCTTAGGTTGGCCTGTAAGGCAATGCACCAGAATGAGCTTGAAAGGACACACTATAATCATTTTGCTTCATTTCTACAGTGTGTATAAGTTTTCTTAACACAGAAAACATTTCTGCTTTGTTTAATAAAATTAACATCACTATCATAGCTCTTAAGAAGGTACCTTTCTTTCCACCTAATGGCACATCTTAAGGATAATATTAAGAATAGCACCCCCCCCCCCAATTGCTTTCATTCAAATACAGGAAATGTCAAAATTATAGAACAAAAATGTCACCACTCCCACCACTCACTCTTTCATATATTTCAATTCATAATAACACAACATGGTCCCAAATACTCTGTCTTCACGTTAACAGAAATAAGTGGAGGAAAGGAAAACATACATCCAGAGCTGTATGAGGCCTTTGTCATAATGGAAAGTAAAACACTCTTTTAAGGTTTTGGATAGATGAGGTGCAGCTCTTTTCTTTGAAAAGCGAGAGGCTCATTCTCAAGCTGAAAGCTTGAGAAATGGGTACAATTTCAGTGGAAATTGAAAACCTAGAATTGATGGTCTTATGATCATGGCTCCCTGTATACCCCTTGGAAAGCATTCACATTTGGAGACACATACCTCAGTTACAGAAACTCTGTATTAAGACTTGTGTTAATCATTCACAATTGAAGCTGTTTAATAAGTTCTGTTACCAGAATTCTGAATTGCATTAGGGTGTACTGGACGCCTTCTGTTGGCCCCTTCATATCTCTCATCACCTTTCATCACCCTACTCTCTACTCTGGACAGCTGGGCTTTCATGGATTAACTCAACAAGCACCTCTTCCTTCCAAACCAGTGGGGTTTGGACAATGGGAATTCCTGACAGGAGACCGGAGAATGAGACAGGGTGTGGTTAACCTTGACTCTTCCCCTGTGAAATTGCCTTGAGCCTACTGCATTCCTCTTCTGAAGGTCATTACTCTTTTGAGTCTCTCTCCCAGTTTCCATAACCCTTTGTCTTCATCCTTTTGGCCCTAGAGATGGAAGAGTTCTGCTGCTGGGAGCATGGTTTCCTGCACCACGCTTTGTAGCTTCCCAACATTGCCACGCCTCTGCAGTTAGTCCCTTTGTAAATAAACCCTTCTTAAACTTTATCCTAATTTGGAAGTGCCATCTGCTTCCTGTTCAGACCTTAACTGATACTCAATTTAGAGATTACTGGCTTTGCCCGAGTTCCCTTGGGAGAATAGCTCCAACTATGTTTGGAGCCAAAGGAGCTCAAGTTGGATATGGATAGGATATTCTGAGGTCTGAGAGGTGCAGATGCACAGAGCCATTCTATTGGTTTTTCTATTACATTGTCCCCTGCTATACCAGAATGAAGCAAGCATAAGAATGATCTAAACCTGGAAGACTTGGCTATTTTGGAGGCCTTGCTGGGTGGGTAGGCAGCAAAGTACCCCTGAAGGTCACAGCAGACTCTGCAGTGATGATAGAGATCCCAGAGGAGTCTGTCAGCCTACAAAAAGCCTCCTAACAATAAAATGGACATTTACTGAAGATTAGGGAAAATAAGAGTTATAATAGCATAGGAAGGAAAAAAACTTTAAAACTATTCCTTAGAAATAACTGCTTCCATGTTCAAGGGACCAAATATTCAAACACCATTTCCCACGTTCAAATACCAAGTTGATCAGCTTATGTAGAGTTTCCTTGAGGATGCTCAGAGTTCCTAACTTAAGTGTTTTATGTCCCTGTCCCCTGCCATTTTATTTATTTTAAATTCCTATAAAACCTCCACCTACCTTGTGAGAACGCCTAATCTTATACTTATCAGAGTTTATTATCCCAGGATCCAGAATCTTTTGTCTTGTAGTTAATATCCCTAAAACTGGGTATTCAGTTTTAGAATAACCTCAGCAGGCCAGTCCAGGGTAGGCCCTCCAAATCTCACCAAAAAGCCGGAGTGGAGAAGAGCACTCACAATAGTGTCTAGCCTTCACCTGAATGAGTATGGAAGGGTGCCCCCCAAAGGGAAACCATGAAAGCAAGGCAAATGTTGGCTCTGAAAGAGGATAGCCTCCTAAGGCTTTCTCCTTAAGGAGAAAGGGAATTACTTTCCAAACTGCCTCTTCCTTTGCAAAGCTATCTGTGTTAGTCTTCCGCATCATTGTGCAGAATGCTTTAAGTAACTCATTTGCCTCCTTTCCCCAACTCTACCCTTTCCACATTGTTACCTCTAGTCCTAACAGTATTAAGAACCACAGTCTTCACAGAGTGAAAAACATCTTAATGTATACTTCCTTAGCCACACACACATACACGCACACACACAATCAAAGACCTTAAAAACTTTTCACTTCTGGCACCTGGGTGGCTCAGTCAGTTAAGCATCCAACTCTTGATTTCTGCTCAGGTCATGAGCTCACAGTTCATGGGACAGAGCCGTGAGTGGGGTTCTTTGCTGACAGTGCAGAGTCTGCCTGGGATTCTCTCTCTTCCTCTCTCTCTGCCCTCCCCCATGCTCTCTCTCTCTAAATATAAATAAACATTAAAAAAAAAAAAAGCTTTTCATTTCAGTGTCCTTTAATACTTCTAGCCTTATAATGAAAAATAGCAGCACCTGCCCAGGACTCCCCACTCCCTGCTCCCATCCTTTTAAGCGCCTCTTTTTTTTTTTTTATCTTGTATATTTACCTATATCTAAAAATTATGCTTATTTGGAAATTCTGGGCTTTTCTTTTCTGATATTGCTGACTGTAAATACCGTGATGAGCTGTTCCTTTAGGAAGGAAGCAGCTGTGATGGATACTGCTGGCACACAACCTCAGCTGTCAGCTGTCTTCAGGGGTCCCTTCTGTTGCAACATGAGGGAAGCCCACATTGTGTGAGTCATATACACAGCATATAAATTGCCAGCCCCCTCAGGGTGCCTGGGGGGCTCAGTTGGTTAAGTGTCCAACTCTTGGTTTTGCCCCGGGTCACGATCTCACGTTTTTGTGAGTTCAAGCCCTGCATCAGGCTCTGCGCAGGCAGCCAGGAGCCTGCTTAAGATTCTCTCTCTCCCTCTCTCTCTCTGCCCCTCCCTCACTCATACTCCCTCTCTCTCTCTCTCAAAATAAATAAAATAAAACTTAAAAAAATGTTTAAGAAAAATCACCAGCCCCCTCATCCTGACTTGGGTCAAACAAACTTTGAAGAGCTATGTAGTGTCAGAGCTTCCAGGAGGGTTGGCTGAGGCCTTCCTTGAGACTCCATTACAGCCCAGCCTCCGCTCACTCTTCCTTCTTTTCCTTCCCTTTTGAAGAATGTTCCCTAGTAAACTTCCAGCTGTCGAGCCTCCTCCCTCTCAGAGGAGGCTTCCGGGGAATCGCCTGGGGTATTACCACAGTGACCGCCTGCTACAGGACATGAGACCTTTTCTATCCTGGACAGCACTCCACCACCCTTTGCCTAGTCACAGTTTCCTTTCATTTCACTTTCTTTGTTGTTGCATTATCGTTTTTAGGTAAATTGAAACAGACATGCTAACAAACACTTGCCTTTTCTCCCCTGAGGAAACTCTGGTTAACCTGATTGATTTAATGAGTCTGTTTTGCAGAAGTTGACCAACTATGATAAGATCAGCCAAGACTGGAGCAAACTGGAAATTGTTGCTGGTGTGAAGAAGGAACCAACAGCGAATGAGAGTAACCTCTGTAACAACACACACCCCTGGATCTGCCCCCCACTTGTCATGCTTATGCTGCCATTTGTAATGAACACCTGTCCCACGAAGACATGTGATTCTGGAATACGCATGCTCAGAAAGGAGGGCATCTCCCTTTTCCCTATACCCAAACAGCATTTTCCATCCAACCTGCATACCTGGTGACATCCTCGCCCCTTGTCCTTAAATACACCCAACCCCAATCCTCCAGGGAGGAGGCAGATTTGAGGCTCCCTCTCCTGTCTCCTCGTTTGGTTGCCTCTCTAACAAACCCTTTGTTTGCTGCATCCCAGATGTCTCAGTGGTTGGCTTTGCTGTGCATCTGGCATATGAACTTGGAATCAGTTACAAAGTCAGAATGTAGTATAATGGCAAGATAGGTATTATTCACAGCTGGGTCACATCCTTTATTCTGACTATATTTTATTTCATGGACTTTTTCTTTCTCTCTTGGCTCATATTTTTACTTCCTCAGTTTTTGTACCAATTATCTCCTCATTCCAATTTTAAAACAAATTCTCCTTGGAAGATGGTCACAAATATTAGCTATTCAATGAGTCTTATATTATTCTTAGAGACCTTGCTCTTGGAGGCCTCTATTCTGTTCTAATCTGGTTGTTCTCTATGCCTGATGAAGACTGTTGTCTTGGTACTTTTGTTCACCATCATTCTGCGAATCCCTTTCACTTATCTCCCGGTTGAATTCCTTGTTCCCTGGATCCCATTTCTTCCTCTTTCTTGGTTTACTGCCTCATTGCACTCAGGGCACATTCTCTAGTAGTTTTCTGGAAAGAGGTTTATGGCAGGTAAACTTTTAAGATCTTGCATTTCTGAAATTGCAATTCTGAAATCTTTATTTTCTCCTCACACTTAGCCAATAGTTTCACTGAGTATAAAATTTTAGATTAGGAAGCATTTTCTCAGAATCGTGAAGTCTTTGTCTTCTAACTTCCTCAGATGCTTGTGGGAGGATCCTGTCCTTTCTTTGTGATTTTTGTTTGCTGATTCCTGAAAGCTTTGACATCTTCACAGAAACCCTGGTGTTCTCAATCTTTATGACACTATGACATATGTCTCTTTGTAGTCAATGATCTGGGAGTGAGCCCTTTCAGTTTTGAACCTCATGGTGTTTAGTTCTAGGAAAATCTCTTTCACTATTCCTTTGATAATATCTTCTCCCCATTTTTTGGTTCTCTCTTTCAGGTGTTGGACCTCCTGGCTTGACAGTCTAGTTTTCTCTCTCTCTCTCTCTCTCTCTCTCTCTCTCTCTCCTTTTGCTTTCTCTTTCCATTTGACTTTTTATGCTAATTAGGGAAAGTTTCTTAACTTTTTCTTCCAATCCTTCTGATGATTACCTTTCTACTTTATTTTTGCTAGTTTACTCCCAAAAGCAGGAGCTTTGTCCCTCCTCCTCCTCCTCCCCTTCCTCCTCCTTCTCCTTCTTCTTCATTGGTATCTGCTTTTTACTTCAGAGACTCAATAACTTGTCTGATTATAGTAATTATAGGTTTTTTAAAAAGATTTCCCCCTCATTTCTTTCCTCCTTTCTTTTATTTATATTTTCTCTGCCTTTTATGTTAGAGGTTTTTGCAGATGACAGTGACACTTTGCTATCAAATTATTTTCATTTTAAGTGTAAGACACTAAAAAGCTGATTAGAAGCTCTGTGTGCTCCGATGGAGCTTGTCTTCTGGTGGACTTTACCATTAGGTCATTGTGTGGGGCTCAAAAGAGTCAGTATCTGCAGTTCTTTTCTCTATTAAGCCTGAAGTCTCTCCTTCTATTCTCTTCCCCACCTCATCAGCTATGCCGATGTACTTGAGGCTCAGAGCCCTTCCGGTTCAACTGCTATAGACAGTAAATGCATCTTCTGTTTGAGAAGGCGTATTTGCTTTGTTGCATGGGTAGGGGGGACCAGGGTTAAAATCCTACTTTTTAAAAGATTTTTAAATAGGTCTCTTCAGCCTCACCCACAACCCTGTTTCCCAAGATACTCATTGCCTCTGATCCCTTCATCTTTCCACAAATCTGTCAGGAGAGTTGATTCACATCTTTTGGACTTAGATGCTTAGATTTTAGCTTTCTCTAAACTGCTAAGTCAGTTCTCTTTTCTGTCTCCAAGATTTCTTCTTTTGTATGAGGGCATATATTTTTCTAGTTGTGTGTGTGTATGTGTGTGTGTGTGTGTGTGTGAGAGAGAGAGAGAGAGAGAGAGAGAGAGAGAGAGAGAGAGAGATTTTTCTCTTTGTGAACATTGCTGTGGGGTTTTGGAAGGGAGTGGAAATATGTTTTTATTTTTTTCTTGTATGATTAAGGCAATCTCCCGTATGTCTCCCCTTTTGTTCCATGTTTAAATGACAGTCTGAGGGAGAGTGAGAGTCTTACTCTTTCAGCTACATTCACAAGAACATTATAGAGTATCATTTCATTGAAAAGATATGAGCGCAGAGTTAGTGACCAGCCTGGTGCATAGTATACAATGTTGCTAATTGTTACCTAAGAAGGCCCAGAGGTGAGAAAATATAGGATAGACTGGAGGACAGCATGACATTTGATATTCTTTGGGTGATTCAAATTAAGTATGTGGGACATGAAGATACAGAAATAGGAAAGGCAAGTCTCACACTCACCAGTCTGAGGACTTGAAGAAACACAGTATGAATGAGCATGTCAAGAAGACTTTTTACTTTTTATTTATTTTTTCCCTGAACATCAACCTTTATGCTGGGTGAAAAAGAAGATAAAGTTAAGTAAGACAATGTGTTGCTCCTACTTTGGTATACTTCAATGTAGAATTTAGGACTTACAACTTGTCTACTTCAAAAGGATAAGAGATGGTTTAATGTATCTATAAATACAGAATGGACAATGGGTTGAATATCTTCTGTCTGCCCTTCCAGATCACGTCTCCACCCGTCACTCTGCTATATGTCTCGGGAGGCTGACTTGGACAGGTTACATCAACTCAGCTCTTGTGTCATCTGCCTTTTTGTTGGATCCCACCAGAGGGAAGCTGCAACAGGAGATCTAGGGAAAGAAGGAGAATGAACTAAGGGTATTTCTTTCCCTGACACCTTCCTTGTATTATCTTTCTTCTCCAGCTTCCTCACCAAAGGTGACTACTCTAGTCAAGGCACCACCTCTATATGACTCTCTCCCTACTGTCTACTCTTTTCTCATCATGCAGCTGATAACCCCTCTTACTCTGTAATTTTGGTGGGAAGTGCTGCTATGAGTATACTTGAGCTTCCAAATGATGCAAAATGTTGAACCTGAATACTTTTAAACAACTGGAGCTACGTGCTCAACAGGGTGGTAAGGGGAGTGGGTTTCCCCCCTCCCCCACCCTCAGGCTTTTTGTTGCCTGAGGTACATGGGTACGTGACTGAAGGGTCTAAGTTGCCAATAAGTGAATTTGGCGAATATATGTTAATGACTCTTCTTTTATACCCTCATACTTACCAACTAAGCTAAATGGATATCCTTCTAGTTTGCTGGCTAAGTACTTACTATTTTGCAGAGTATTATAACTGATTGATGTGGCAGGACTAAAAGAAGAAAAACAGGTGTTTATTCTGAATGATGTGTCATAGTCCAATAAGGAAATCTTTCCACCTATTTCTGTATTCGCCACTTTCTTAGAGGCTTAGAGGGGAGGTTGAATCAACATTGATCCACATGAACTATGTTGTACAGCCTGAGATTTTCACATGATGACAGCAAAACAAATACATCTGTGAAGTGGTCTTTAGGCAAAGGCTTGGTGTAAATGTGATATTAGAACAGAGGGTCATGGAAAGGTAAGGTACAAGGTAGCTTGAAATAGATCAAAGTTAAGATTTTTATGGACTCATAAATTATTTAAATCAATTTCCAAAGTTAGCCTGTGCCTTAAATACTACTTCATGTTCTCTTTCATCTAGAGAGACTATTGAATATCATAGCTGTTTTTAAAAAATGTTTAACATTTATCAATTTTTGAGAAACAGAGCGTGAGTGGGGGAGGGACAGAGAGAGAGAGGGAGACACAGAATCGGAAGCAGGCTCCAGGCTCTTAGCTCCCAGCTTTCAGCACAGAGCACACTGCTGGGCTTGAACTCACGAACCACAAGATCATGACCTGAGCTGAGGTCAGCTGCTTGACCAACTAAGTCACCCAGCTGCCCCATCATAGCTGGTTTTTAAAGAGCATTAATTTGTAAAAAATTTCCATGAAAATGATAATTATTACATTCTAACAACAAACATCATTCAGGGGGAAAAAGAGTCTTAAAACTGGCAATTTTCAGGGGCTCCTGGCTGGCTCAATCAGTAGAGTACGCGTGACTCTTAATCTCAGGGTTATGAGTTCAAGCCCCACGGTGGGCATGGGAGCCTATAACAAAGAAAAAACTGATAATTCATTCTAAAAACATTGAATTTAAGCACTGATAGAAATATTGCCTTTTTAGGGGTGATGGTTAAAAGAAACACTGAAAGGAATATACCAGGAGCCCGTTGTATTGTTTTGCAAGATTAACTTATATGCTAATAAGAGATTGTATTCATCTTGCCGATATGTGCATATAAAACTCCACGGACCAGTTACATAGAAGCTGTCCAAGGGTTTTGAATGCAGATACCAAGCACCAAAGGTAACAGGTGTGTTGGAAATGTGTTAACCGACGGACCTGCTTGTGTAAATGCATGGTGAGAGATCATGATTACTGTACCCTTTATGTGCTGCAAAGGGAATAACAGCTTAAATGCACCTGCAAAGGGAGGGAAAGATCTTCTGTAGTAAAATGCTGGAGAAAGTAATCTTTTGGTCCACTAGTTAGCAAGAAAAGGATAGGCTTTTTTCTTCCTAAAGAACAGAGCGCTATCTATATCTATCTATGTGGTTGGTCATAGTGGCCAAACTTCTGCTGAGGAATGTATCATTCACCCGAAGTCTTAAATGTCAGAGCTTAGCTAGTCTCTCCATAAACTCATGATTATCCATGAGAAACCGTAAGGGAGAAGATGCTGCAGGTTCAGAAGACCATGTGACGGGAGACTAAATTTCATTAACAACACCCTGAGAGGAGCCAGTCAGCCGAAGGGAACAGCAGGGGGAATCCCCACCTCTTAACACAGAAAATGCTCGTACCAGCTCCGCCTCTACTTTTGCCACACCTGCTGCGCAACAATTCATCAGGCTGAAAGCTGTAGGTGTGACTGAGGGGCAGTACCAAGGATGATCCACAATCGTGAGGGGCTTCCAATTTGCTCACTGATGTATGGAAATGCAGAAAACACGTTTTTCAAACTACATGCAATTGTTCTCAAAAACAGACGCTAAGTCTTGTCAATATTGTCTTTCAACGCCTACAAGCTAGAAAAAGAAGTACTCAAAATATTGTTGAATAGATGAATGAATAAAATAGTAACTAGGTTTAGTAAAATGTGAGGGAGAGGAGAAGCAGGAGAGTCTGGGAGGTACCGAGTCTTGTATTAGATAAGGTTAGATTAAATCTGATACCTCTGAGGGAAAATCTATTACTCGCTAAGGGGAGCTCCTCTTTTTTCCTTCCCTCCTTCATATTATTAGAGTAATAAAAGTATCAAGCACTTATAATCAAAGTCACTTAAACCTTTTACAGAAAGGGGCACCTGGGTGGCTCAGGCAGTTAAGTGTCCGACTTCAGCTCAGGTCATGACCTCAAGGTTCCTGAGTCTGAGCCCCACATAGGCTCACTGCTGTCAGTGAAGAGCTTCAAATCCTCTGTCCCCCTCTCTCTGCCCCTCTTCGCATGCACACACACACACACACACACACACTCTCTCTCTCTCTCTCAAAAATGAACATTAAAAAAAAAGAATCAACTTTTTACAGAAGATTCTTATTCAGTTAATATTAATGTTAGATACACTTTTTCATTTCCTCTTTTATCTTTTTTTATTCTTTTAAGCATAATTTTATATATTGAACCAATTGTCTTTTTGCACTCAAAATCTTAGGGAAACAATAAAGTTTTAGAGATGGATGCATCCTGAAAGTAGTAAAATCCAAAGTCTTAAGACTTCCAGAATAACAATAATATGCTATACAATATGCTATATATTATAACAATAATATTCTTTTCTTCTTTACATGGTGGTCACTCCATCATTACATTAATCAATCAGTAAATACTTATTAAATACCAAATGGCCCCCAAATAATGTGGGATATTACAGAGGGGATGCACACATACACACACACACAAACACACACACCAGAAATCATAGTTTCTGCTTTAAAGTATTTATAATTGGAAGAACTTAAATTATGGATGTGTTTAAAGCAAAGAGCAGTCAAACATCAAACAGCTGGAAATTGTCTAAAAGTGCCTTGGAAACACAAAGGGGAAATGTTATTATGAACCAAAACCAGCAAAAGGAGTTTTTATGAAGGAGGCAGGACCTGGACTAGACCTTGAGGGACAGTTAGCAGGGAGACAAAGTGTCTTCCAGATGGGATGGATACACTGGCATAAAAGCTGGAAGGAAAAGGAGGCTGACACTTCTTACACCCCACGTTAGAAGCCAAAGTAAGGTGTGACTCTCACAGCAAGTGACAGGCTGTAAGTACCAGGCTGATATTACGGGAGGAGAAATGTTGCTTTGGGACAGTGACAGATGGCACTATTGTTTGGGAATTAATTTGAGTCTCAATGTTTTGTGCCTGCAACAGGTGTGCTGTGGATACTTTTAAAGAAGCTAATGGGGAATAGCTGAGCTGCTGGGTGTTCTGTTTAAAACATGGTTATGAAATGTAGAGTGGTGATTAGTTGGTTTTTAATTTTCATTTGAGCATAATTGACACACAATGTTACATTGGTTTCAGGTGTACAACACAGTGATTCAACCTCTCTATACCATATGCTATGCTCACCACAAGTATAGCTACCATCTGTCACCATACATCACGATTACAATATCTTTGACTATGTTGTTTGTGCCTTTTATTCCTACAACTTATTCATTCTGTTGCTGGAAGCCTGTATCTCCCACTTCCCTTCGCCCATTTTGCCTGTCCCTGCACAGCCCCCCTCCTCCATCAACCATCAGTTTCTTCTCTGTATTTATAAGTCTGATACTGCTTTTTGTTTATTGATTTCCACATATGATATTTGTCTTTCTCAGCCTGCCATATTTCACTTAGCATCATACCCTCTGGTTCCATCCATGTTGTTGAAAATGGCAAGATCTCATCCTTTTTATGGCTGAGTAATACTCCATTGTGTGTGTATGTGTGTGTGTGTGTGTGTGTGTGTGGGGGTGTACACATCTTTATTAATTCATCTGTTGATGGACATTTGGGTTGCTTCCATATCTTGGCAATTATAAATGTTGCAATAAACATAGGGGTGCATATATCTTTTTGAATTAGTGTTTTCATTTTCTTTAGGTAAATATCCAGGAGTGGAATTACTGGATCATATAGTATTTCTATTTTTAACGTTATGAAGAACCTCTATACTGTTTTTCATAGTGTTTTTACCAATTTACATTCCCACTAACAGTGTATGAAGGCTCCTGTTTCTCCACATTCTCGCCAACACTTGTTATTTCTTGTCTTTTTGATTTTAGCTATTCTGACAGGTGTAGGGTAATATTTCATTGTGGTCTTGATTTGCATTTCCCTGATGATTAGTGATGGTGAGCATCTTTTCATGTGTCTGTGGGCCATCTGCAAGTCTTCTTTGGAAAAATGTCTATTCAAGTCCTCTGCCCATTACTTAATCAGATTTTTTTTTTTAGTGTTGAGTTGTATAAGATTTTTATACATTTTGGATACTAACCCCTAATCAAATGTATCATTTGTAACAATTTTCTCTCAATTAATAGGTTGCCTTTTCGTTTTGTTGATGTTTTCCTTTGCTGTGCAAAAGCTTCTTATTTTGTTGTAGTCTCCATAGTTTATTTTTGCTTTTATTTCTCTTGCCTCAGAAGACCTATCTAGAAAATGTTTTCTAGACTTAGAAAATGTTTCTATGTCTGGTGTTAGAGAAATTGCTGCCTGTGTTCTTTGCTAGAATTTTTATGGGTTCGGGTCTCACATTTAGGTCTATTATCCATTTTGAGTTTATTTTTGAGTTATGGTGTTAGACAGTGGTCCAGTTTCATTCTTTTACATGTAGCTCTACAGTTTCCCCAGCAGCATTTATTGAAGAGACTGTCATTTCTCCATTGTAAATTCTTGCTTCCTTTGTTATAGATTAATTGACCGTAGAAGTATGGGTTTATTTCTGGACTTTTTATTCTGTTCTATTGATCTATGTGTCTATTTTTGTGGCCATACCATGCTGTTTTGATTACTACAGCTTTGTGGTATATCTTTGCTTTTTGTATATATATCATAGGTTTTGGGTTTGTGGTTACCATGACAGGAGGTTCATATATAATACATATATATAGCAGTCTATGTTAATTTGACAGTCATTTAAGTTGAAACATATTCTTTTAAAAAAAATCTTTCTTTTTTGAATTCCCACTCCCACATTTCATGAATATTCTGTCATATTTTACATCTTTTTATTCATAATTTTCTTATGTCTAATTATGACTATTTCTATTCCACTTGAAGTCCCATTAACATTTTTTGTAAGGTTGGTTTAGTGATGATAAACTGCTTTAACTTCTGATTGTCTGGGAAACTCTTTATCTCTTCTTTTTTAAAAAAATTTTTTAAAAAATATTTATTTCTTTTTGAGAGAGATAGTGTGAGCAGGGGAGGGACAGAGATAGAGAGGGACAGAAGATCCCAAGTGAGCTCTGTGCTGACAGCAGAGTCTGGTGAGAGGCTTGAACTCAGGAACCATGAGATGATGACCTCAGCCAAAGTCATCTATTCAACCAACTGAGCCACCCAGGTGCCCCTCCTTATCTCTCCTTTAAATTTGAATGATAATCTTGCTGGGTAGAGAATTCTTGGTTGTAGGGTTTTTCCTTTCAGAACTTGAATATATCATACCACTGCCTTCTGGCCTGAAAAGTTTCTGCTGAAAAATGAGCTGACAGCCTTATAGGGTTTCCCTTGTAGGTAACTTTTTGCTTCTCTCTTCCTGCTTTTAAAATTCTGTCTTTATCTTTAGCCTTTGACATTTTAATTATGTGTCATGGTGTAGACCTCCTTGGGTTTATCTTGTGTGAAACTCTATGCTTCCTGAACCTGGATGTAAATTTCCTTCCCTAAGTTAGGAAAGTTTTCAGCTATCATTTTTTCACAAAAGTTGTCTGCCCCTTTCTGTTTTTCTTCCTCTCCCTCTCCTTGTTGTTGTCATCTTCCTCTTCTCCTCCTCTCCTCTTCTTCTTGCCCTATAACATCAATGTTTGTTCACTTAATGTTGTCCAAGAGAGCCCTTAACCTACCCTCATTTAAAAAATTCTTTTCTTTTTGTTATTCAGCTTGAGTGCTTTCCATTACCCTGTCTTCCAGATCACTGATCCATTCCTCTGCATTTGCTAATCTGTTGATTCCTTCTAGTGTATTTTTTATTTCAATTATTGTATTCTTCAATTCTGATTGGTTATTTTTTTCTACCTCTTTATCGAAGGTCTTATTGAGTTCTTCCACTTTTCTTTCTAGCCACGTGAGCATTATGGTCATTACTTTAAATTCTTTCTCAGGCATATTGGTTATCTTCATTTCCTTTAGTTCTTTTTCTGAACTTTTGTCTTTTCTTTCTTTTGGAACATATTCCTTTGTCTCCCCATTTTGCTTGACTTTCTGTGTTTGTTTCTATGAATTATGTAGAACAACTACTTCTAAACTTGAAGACATGGTCTTGCATATGATCATCTCTTATGTAGACTATATATAACTGGTGACTTTTGCTGGCTGTTTGGAGTTGTGGCTGTGTGGGCTAGGGGTCCTATGGCTCTCTACATAGCAGGCATCCTGGCAGGACAGCTCATAGAGAGCTGGTTAGTTTTGAGGAATGTAAGTAATTTGTTTCTTAATTTTTACTACTATCCGACTTGCTTATTTAGTCTAACTGTGCTTCACCTAGTAACATCCTGTGCTTTGATGGCTGAAGATCCAGGAGACTTGGGTTTGAAGCCTATTTATATAACTTTGGGAGAGTTATCTTTCTAAGTCTAATTTGTAAGAGAGGGAGAAACACTTGGCCTCCCTCAGTGATTGTGAGGATGAATTGAAAAATGTATTCAAATATGTAATAAATCTCTTGACACATGTTTTCCTCTTTCCTTTTTTTTCTTTCTCAGTTCCCAAACAACAGGCAACTATACTCAAGAAGACCACAAAACTTATCATATCATATAAAACCTGTGACAGTTTTCGGACTGAAAAGGAGCATTGCTAAAAATTATACTAGGGCACAGTAGTAAATTAAAACTGGCCCTTACTATATTTCTTTATGAAAAGAGAAGAAAAAATAAATGAGAAAAAAATTAAACCCCTATAAACCATTGAATAAAACACTTGTATCACAAGAGATGTTCTTGTGTTTCTCTACAAGGATCTCAAAATCAAAATCAAAATCTTATTGCAATGTGCTTGGCAGTTCTCACTAAAAGTAGCTATGAGCACAATATTAACTGTAAACTGCCACTCTTGTTCCCTCATGGCATCATATTCTTTCATATTCTTTCTTCTCAAACTTTCTGGCTGATACATTCTGGCTGGTCTGGGAAATCAGGGACACCAGTAATTGGGGCCTAAAAAGACCAGATTTATATATATTTAGATTCCAGCATGATTAAGTTTGGGAGAGAAAATTGAATTTATATCATGGTCTTTCCTGAGAGGGATTTCAAGGAGGCACTGCAGCCTAATGTGGAGGTGAGGTGTGTGGGAATAGTTTAACTTGTTATTAGAGACTTTTTGACATTTTACCATTTTATTTTTATGCTTTGAATTCCCTCACTAAAAGGTGGGAACAGAGATATTGACGTTGCCATTGAAACATTGCTGCCTTCTTTCATAGGTGACTTGAGTCTTATGTAACGTGCCTTAATATTTGAAGCAATTAATACTGTGTGTATAAACTTACCACTTAAACTTGATTCTATGCTTGCCAAGCAAACTAAATAGAGAATCTTAGTCTAAGAAGCTTCAGTCCTAATACATTAATTAGCACATGTGTGAGTCTAGGACATTATGACTAAGTCAACGGAAACTGAGCTCTAATCTACTCTGGGTTTCTTGCAGGAATTGTTTGTAACCAGGTGCATCCATTACAGTGAGGGGACTTTTAACCATATGTTCACAGGACTTCAGGTTTGATTTCCGGACATGTTGGGGTGCTCTTTAAAGTCACTTCAGTGAATCTGTGGATCCTGCTCTGGCCTCATTAGGCTGCCAGGATCCTCCTTTGGGCCCCTGAATCAGTGTCACAGATTGTGAGGTAACCAGAGAGCATCTTAATACCTTCTTGGTGACAGCAAGCATCTGGCTCTCTTCTTTTCTTGGATGAATTTTTGCATGCTTTTTCTTACTACATGTTTTAGACTTTTTGGTACACATTACCAAAATAATAGGACTCTATAAAAATGAGAGTAAAAACCTTTGCTTAGGGACTTCTGGGGCAATGGAGCATTAAAGCAAGCCCAGAGAAGACAATGCAGCTGATAACCTGAGTCAGAAAAGTTTAACCTATCACTGGGCTCCCAGCATGCCAGTAATCTCTATTTATAGGTGGGATGAAAACATACCCCCAGAAGTTGAGTGTCTTCCTGAATATTATGATGGTAATAGTGAAGGTTCACAGGATAGGAGTTTTTGGGCAAAGAAACGGAACCTCTCCAAAGAGTAGTAAGTACTAGTTTTTATAAATAGCTAGAGGATATGTATCAGGTACTCCAACTAAGTCAGTTTGGGAGCCAAGACCCAGTTTTCTGGAAATGTGGGAAAAGTATAAGCTTGAAGCAAAAGGAAAGCATCTTTGGAGGCCTTGTGCATTGAAAGGAAGAGGGCTAGATCTGGACAGGGCAATGGCAACTATACAGCAGAAGACAGCATCTCTCGGAGCCAGAGGAGGCACAATGGGTACACAAAAGATGACAAGATTTAAACACCGGTTCAAGGGCAAGTGATTGAACCCATCATAAGGTAATTGCTAATTCAGATCTGCCCAGGCAGCTGTTTCTAGCATCCATTTCTTATAACATGCAGCTTGATGATGTAGACAGTTTATGCTCATTGGTCTCTTTTTTTTCTAGGCCCCCATTTGCATAGAAAATTCCTACCACATATTTTTTCCCTAATATGTAATTTTAATGTAATAGGTTAAAAATTCTAAGTCGAATGGAGATTAACTTCGCAAATATATGGCATAGGATAACAAGAATCATAAAATATCTATCTTTATGAATATTCATAGAGAATTATACTTTAGTTTGGCTTTTTCATCTTTGAGAACCAGAAAATCCGATTTCCAGACTGTCTTTCCCCAAAGATAGTTTGTCTATGGACTAATTATGTTAAAGTTTTTTTCAACTTTAGCTTTCATTATTTGTAAAATGAAGAACAATATTTTTCTAGTTTCTTTTAGTTTTATATAACAAACTGTTTTAGTTTGTTACATAAATGCTTTTATATATCCTACAACTTGTACAAAGGACTTTTCAAAAAAGATATGACTTCTAAAGCATTTAATACTGCTTGTAACTTGGGTAAAGATATCAATGAGGGAGATGCCACATGATAATACGTTTGAATTGAAATATAAACCTAGTTTTATTTTGCAAGTGAGTGAGAGAGAGCGAGAGAGAAAAGAGATAGACATGTGCTTTATGAAGGAAATGGGTTTTAAAAATGGCTCAGTAGTATTTTGCAGGCCAACTTTATTTCCTGGTGCCTCTGGCAAGCAGGGGAAAGTACATTCTTCCACACAGGCGTTCTTGGAATAAAATGTCTCTAGGGAGTTCACTTCCTGCTTCATCATGCATCATACCTGTTTTACCTACTAATCTATACCTCACAGGACTATTGAGAGCCCTAGCTAATAAAAAGCGATCATAAAGCACTTGGCAAAACCACAACAACTATAAAAGGATACATGCAAATGTGGTAAGGCTTGCCTTTCTGGTATGTACATGCAGTCCTTGCGCATGAAATAGTGCAGTGACTCAAATGTTAAGAAATTTTTTTCTCTTTCACAAACTGGAAGTAGTTTTGCCAGCTGGCTTGCTGGAGTGAATTGCTTTGAACTCAATAGCAGGCCACTTGATTGAAAACCTTCCTCCTGATTCTAATATTAGACCTCTCCTCATGAATTTGTGCATGTATTACTTAAGAATTCATACCTGCTTATTTAAAGGGGAAGAGCAACATGTTTGTGTTAGAAAAATGTACAGAAATAAATGGGTTGCATGGTAATCAATGGTCTCGTGTCATCACTGAATAGGAATTAGTAGCACTTACTTGGTAGTCTTCTAAAGCAACCACTGTGAGAACACACTGTAATTACCATACACAGTACACACACTAATGTTGTATGTTCCTGATCCACAATTCAACCTGGCAGGAAGTAAAGAGAAGACCCAGGGAGTGGCCGTATAGTAGATAGAAAGAGTGGTCAGTCCATCCTGATGTGAGGATTCCACTCAGTCACAAACAGACTATCAGGCTGAGTCATGAGTCCAGATGCCGCCATCCCACTCCAGCCAAGTGCAGCTATCCTGACTGCCAGGAGAAGACTCCTGGAATTACACATAGTGAATGAAGAATGGCAGGTGAGACTGAGTCCTTGTTACAAAGGAAGCAAATCCCCAACAAACTTAGAAGACCTTTATCAGTTTCATTCTGCTCCTCCTTCTCTCTCAGAAAAGATTACAAGCAGAGGTCTTCTTCAGAAATACTTGCCTATGTCTTGGGTGTGACATCAGAGACAACAGCAGAGAGAAAAGATGACATCCATACTTTTGAAGCCCAGGAGACTTCTCAGTCCCTGTTTATTTTTATTTTGGCTTTGCTTGAAACAATAAAAAAGGGGAGGTGGTCAAATATTTTGAAGTTTTGAATCTCTGTTTATCACACTAAGGATCTTCTGCTGTGGAACCGTGTGATTTTACCTGGTATTTGAGTTCAATGCTGGCATGTAGTGTTTTTCTTTTCCCCCCTAGAAGTGACCAGATTTAGATTTAAGTGCATGTAATATTTACTTTGTTATTTTCTTATATTTTATGAAAGTGGAACTTGGCATATAGGAATTTTTTTTATTACAGGAATTTATTTTGATCATTTCTCTATTTATATCAGAATTAGAGTTGCTTATAGGGGTTATTAATTTTGTTGGACTATTAATGTCATATTAGATGCCCCTATACGTTTCCTTCCACGAAATCCTAATGTCGTGGCTCATTGGTGTGATTATGCATTCTCCTGAGAGTATTAAATGGGTGTGAGTGGAATAGCCATATGATAAAGATGTTTTTATTTATGTGGAGTGTCTGGTAGGTGGAGTTAAGAGATTCTTTCCCAGGCATTGCCACAGCGTTACACAAACATTGCTCTGTTTCTTATAACCTAAATGAGGCTCCTCAAAGAGTCCATGAAAAAAATCTGTCTTCTCTGATTACAGTCTGGTGGTGATACTCTGCTTCAAATATTCCTTTTTCTTAACTCCAAAGACTGTTTTAAGTTTTCCAATGTCTGGCAGATGCCAAGATAAAGATAAGGATGAACTAGCAAGAGCTGGTCAGAGGTAAGAAAATTTGATTCTATAATTTTGGGCAAATCACCTGAAATATGGAGGGAAGAGAGTATCTTTGCTGTGTTATTTTTGAGAATTTTACTATCTTTTTCACTAATAGTTTAGCAGCAAAAGAAACAAATATCATTCCCCACTTGCATTTTATAAATATTTGGATATGTTCAGATTTGGTAATAAAGATGTTAAGAATAATCTGAGCCTTTTTGTCTCCAAAACTGGAAAACAACATTTTTTTTCTTCGAGTTGGCTTTCAAATGAACACTGAACACTAAGTTTACAGGCCATGAGTTGTGAAAGCAACAGGGGAAGCATACTTTCTGGAAATCCCAAATCTTCTCTTCTACTGTCTCTCTGTTTTAAAAGTAGTATATGTCATTTTGAAAGAGAACTTCACTTTCAGATTCAAATTCATGATGTTTCTAAGTATAAAAAGAGTAATATACTTGGAGAATGTTCTTCTTAACATTATCTCAGTTGATATAAAAAAGCAGTTTCTGCTAAAATATTTTCAAGATGATTTTCTAAGGACGTCAAGAAATTTGACTTTCTAAATACTTTATATAAAGGACTTGTATCCCATAATAAATGAAGATGGTGATACTATTAACAAATTTCACCTAAGAACAATAACAGGAGGCAACACAGAGTTAGAGTGTAGGGAGTGTCTGACTTAGATACATGCTTATTATAACTCATGAGAGGATTGTGTCTAAAAGTTCATTTCTAAGTTAATTGTTTGGAACTCAAAACCTTGATATAAATTGGTAAAGCTCACAGTCTGCCTAAGTCTAGTTAAGTTATACTGAAGTTGAAGTTCTTTAACAGTATTATATCAAAAATACCATTCTAGAGTTTACAATATTGTTTCTCTTTCCATACTCCAAAAGGTAAGGAGCTGTCAAGGTAGAATGCAATGATCAAATGCATTCAAGAATAGTCAAGGAAGTAAGGAATACTTGGTAGTGGTGGTGGGGGGTGAAGGTTGGTAATGTGTAAAAGTAGCCACCAGAGCCACTGTTCATCTTGAAGGTATTTGTTAAGCTAGATGAGCTTTGAGCACTTGTTATAGCCTCATGGAGCTTGAGTACCTTCCTAACGTGGGGAGTCCAATAGGATACCCCTCATAACCTGGCATTCCAAAGGAATTCAAGGGAAACTGATTGTCTCAAACACCGGAGCAGATGTGGAGGTAGGGTGGGGCAGAAATCCTCCTTAAAGATTCATAAATATAAGCCAGATCTCCCATGGTGGTCTGAAAAATTTCAAGTTGAGAATTTAGTATGAAAGGGTCCTGAATGGATAGTAACCCCCCAGACATATACCCAAAGATAAACAAATATTCTTTCCAGAGAACTCTTCTTTTCAGATCTCACTACATTTCCACATATAAAACTCCAAGGATCAGGTAGCATAAAAATAAATCATCACACATAGAAAAAATCAAGACACCATAAGTAACGGCTAGAAGAAAATCAGATAGTAGAATCAGACTCACAAGTGCTTCAGCAATTGGAATTATCAGAAATAGAATCTAAAATATGTATGCTAAATATATTTTAAGAAATAAGCAAAGGCTTAAAATATGAATGAAGAGAAAGCAGATTTAAAATAACCAAGCAGAACTTTAGAAATGAAAATAAGATACACTAAAAACTAAATAGCTTTAACAGAAGATGAGACAAAGCCAGAGAAAGAATTAATGAACAGTAGGATATTTACAAAATTATCCAGAATTTGGCTTAGAAAGATAAGAAAAAAGAAACTATGAAAGAAATGTTAAGAGATATGGAGAGCAAATGAGAATGTGTACACAGAGTCCCAGAAGGAAAGGGGAGAAAGAATGGAGTTCAGAATTTTCCAGAACTGATGAAAGTCAGTTTTAAGGATCTTTTAAAAGTCCTTGTAGTATCTGGCAGAAGGTGGATGGATATAAACTCAGAATTTAATGAGTTAAAATTTACCTGTTAAAATTAGGATAACCACTAAGTGAACAGGAATAGAGTACATAACTTCCAAACTAGAATCTAGGAAGAGAAGTAGAAGCATAAACAAAACCAAAAAACAATCAATAATCCCAAAGAAGGCAATGGTGAAAAAAATATATAGATCAGAAAAATATAAATGGGGAGCACATTAGATGGCAAAAGTAAATTTCAATATATCAGCAATTATAAAGCATGGAATGGTTTAAATGCTTGGTCTAAGATTCAATCATTATTAGACTAAAAGTCAAAATTAACATGAATTAGATAAATCTGAAACATAATGACTTAGAAAGTTTTAATATAATATGATGAAAAGAGTTATAATAATACTAGGGAAATACTAATCAGAAGAAAGCGATTTAGGGGTGCCTGGGTGGCTCAGTCAGGTAAGCATCTGACTCTTGTTTTCGGCTCAGGTTGTGATCTCATGGTTTGTAGGATCAAGCCCCGTGTCGGGTTCTGCACTGACAGCGTGGAATCTGCCTGGGATTCTCTCTCTCCATCTCTCTCTCTCTGCCCTTCCCCTGCTCATGCATGTATGTGCACACTCACTCCCTCGATATAAAAAGTAAAAAATAAATTTTTTTTTTAAAAAAAGAAAGCCATTTAAATGCTAAGGCGAAAGCATTACTAAAATTAAAGAAGGTCACAACGTAATGGTAAATTTACCAGGCAAATAAAATAATTATAAACCGGTTTGCATATTATAACACCCCCCCAACTATATAAAGCAAAAATTGACAGACTTATAAGCTGAGAGAGACAAACCTACCAACATACTAGGAAATTTTAACTCATCTCTTCCATGAATGAATTATCGAGCAGATGCAAATATAGTAATAGAAGATACCAACAACACAATCATGGTAATAGAAGAGATCAATAATACGACCATAATACTTGATCGAGGCCTTTTGTTTGTTGGTTGGTTGGTGCTTTTTTGTTTTATTTTTTAGGAGCTGCAGCCTTCTAATTTAATTTTGAGAGAAACAAATAAATTTGGGGAGATTGAAAATTCCCCAAAATGGCCACTGAAGTTCCAAATTTCTTTTGGTTAAGTTGATCCATTTAGTCTAGAAATGCATATGAGGAAGGATCATAGTTTTTAAACATAAAACCACCAGAGTCCTAGTAGGGGGGGGAACTGCTACTGTCAAAGCATTTTGATGACAGCGATCCCATTTCTTAGAGGTTTTTTTTTTCCTAGAGCTAAGAGAAAAATTCCTAAACAGCACAGTTTCAACAGGAACGTCCTGGTTCCAGAAGGAATCAGACCAAAGGCCAGAACAGTTCCACTACCAACAGTCTGATTCTGAAAAGAAATTGGATTGAAGGCCAACACGCTTCCAACAGGCACAGTTCCACTAGAAACAACCTGCTTCTAAGAAGGAGTCAGACCAAAGAACAGACAAGTACTCCCAGGAAGGATAGGCCTTCAAAACAGAACCCAAGTAAAGTCGGGAGAGCCGAAACACAAAGAGAGTACAGCTCTAAATGCAGGAAAAAAACTTACCCTCAAACTCCAGGGTTGGCAACTAAGCTGCGAACTCCATCGGCTCTGTAGCATCTGTTTGCTCACCCGCCTGAGAGTTGCTGGGGGTCTTCTCCGGATCCCACTTCTGATCACAAAGTAATATTCACCTTAAAAATAAAACTGTCAGATTTTTACCAGCAAAAATAAGTTTATTTGGGAATAACAGATATTGCAATTTGGGATAGGCAAGCTAAAACCATAGGCGAGATCTGATCAAGGAGGCACATCTTTGAAATACCTTGCCCAAGAACTGCTGAATATATACTTCTTATAAACACAGGCAAACAATTTAAAATAAGCTTAAAATATTAAAAAAGACTAATAGTTTATAGACTGTGTTCTCTGGCACCAATATAGACAATGTTCTTTGACAACTGTGGTCCTGAAAAATGTTAATATCAGTTGCTAAGTAGGAAATATTATCGCTGAAATATGATCTTGTGAAGATATATCACCTTGACTCTGTCATATCAGAAGTTCCATATGAAATGAGTATTACTAAAATTAAACAACTGGCTTCAATAACCATATCACCAAAATAAGTGTATAAAACTTTTCCTTTTACTATAATTTTTAACAAATTGTGCAAATTGTGTCCATCTGTGTTTCTATCCTTTTACCTCAGTAATATCAGAATAGATAAATCGCTTCATCATGGTCAGCCTAAAAGCTGGTTTAAAAAGATTTGCTTTGTGTGTGCATATGCAGTGTCTTCCCTTCATAAATACTTAAGATAAATTGAAAAAAAAATAGCAATTTTATATTATGCAGGGGTACGACTGTCACTTAAATCCCAATAAATGGATAGGGAAAACAACTGTATTAATATTTCCTTACCACTAATTAAAAACTCCTGATGTAGGCATTCCAGGTAGGGTTTGTTTGTTTGTTTGTTTGGGTAAAGAATGAATTATAATGAAAGAAGAAGTTTGAGAAATTTGGTAACATTTGGAGCAGAAGTGGTTTTCAGTTTACAGAATTTTTTTTCAAGGCTTTGGACTATGGTAACTTTTTTAGGTAGAAAAAAGCTTCATTTGGGAAAAAATATGTGGTATAGATAGATTGTCTAATTTTGAAACTGAAATCCACAGAATAATTTCTTAAAAGATCACACAAATGTGTAACGCTTTTTAACTTGAATATCACGTTGTTCATGTGATATACAAGTAATAATTCCCATTTTACAAATGTAGGAACCGAGAAACTGAAGTGTCTCACCCCAAGTCAAGCTATGATGGTACCTCATGTTTAAATCTATTTTTTTTTTGTTTCCCTTTTATGTCCTGACCTTATTTTTGACTATTAGGTCTGTGGCTATGAAATATATTTCACTTTGTTGACCAAGTAACACATATTTTGGCAAGAACATTTAAGATCTGAATAACTGTGTTTAATGTTCGGTTTTGGCTTCCGAATTAATTCCCAAAACTCATTGTATGACTTTTATGTCTCATGACTCACACCCTATTCATACCACACTTGATTTCCTCTCATCATCTTACCTTTTGCATGAATAAAGTCTGAAACACCCCCATTTGGATGAAAAACACTGTGGCCACGTGTAAGGTGGTAACATTAATGGAAGAAGCCTTCTCCAGAAGATCTGTGTAGCAGTCCAATCCTGTACACTCTTTTAAGTGTGCATTAGAAAACTTTTTCTAGATAGCTTCCCAGTTGATTCTAGATATAAGGCAGAAGAACACGGACAGCCAGTACATGGTAGCAGTAAATATCAGCATCAAGCAGACCTGTTCTGAAATCCAGCTTTGCCATTGCCCACTGGATTAGCTTGGCCTGTTTATCAACCTGCAAAATGCTGATGCAAGTTATCTATCACAGAGTTCTGGCAAGTACTGTGGCCATGCATATAACCTGCTTAACAGGTACTTCGGTGCCCTGTAAATCTTAGTTTTTTATGTATCAGCCCCTCTCACCCTCAGTTGGGCCCTCTATGAGCTTCCTAGACTGCAGTTCTGTGAGGCCTGCCGCTTGGAGAATGTGTCCAAAGTCAGTCCTTGGTATGCTGCAGTCCTGTGGCATAAGAACGTCTGGCTTCCATATGTGCAGGCGAGTGGAGCACTACCATTTTGCTACTTGACAAGGCTATTTAGCAGGTGCACATGTCTGAACATTCCTGAATCAGGAGGGGGGCGGCTCTGGATTTCAGAGAGCAGTAACGGGACACAGCTGGAGTGAGGCAGGAGCCAGGAGCATCAACTCGAGCTCCGAATGTGCAGCCTGAAACGAAATGAAACGGCCTAAAACGACGAAGGTTCTAACAAACAATACCCATTAATTAGTGATCCAATTCCGTGTGCATGCGGTGTGGAAAATACTGCAAAATCGAGGTACTTTTTCGGTTACTTTGCTTTTGAGGTGGGTTGTAGCCCTGAAGCCTGGACTGGACCCAGAAAGGAAGTCGGCTGCTCCGGGGCTGAGGACATAGGGGACACCTTGCGTTTCTGGCTCGGTTACAGAGCGGTACGTGGGTCATCCGGGCAGACACTTGCGCTCCCCTCGACCCTGCGGCCCCTCGGGGCGCTGGGGGACCCCGCCCCGTGTCTTCCTCAGGCTCCGGCCCGCGGGCCGCGCGGCCCAGGTGAGGCCGCCCCCGCCCGCGCCCCTTCCCCCTCCCGGCGACTTCCTGGTTTGCAGAAGGTGCTGGAGCCGCTGCGGGCGGCCCCGGTCGCAGGAACTGTGAGGCCCCAGCCTCGGAGGCGGCGGGGGCGGCGGCCGGCGGAGACGGGGGCGGCGGCCGCGCCACCGCTGCCGCTGCTGCTGTCACAAAAAGGCTCCGGGGGGTGGGGTGGGAGGCGGGGAAGCGCCGGGGGCGCCGCCGACATGGGCCCGCCGCCGCCGCCGCCGCTGTGAGTTGCCTGCTTCCCCGCGGGGCGGCCGGCGTGGGCGGGGGCGGCGCGACCCTCCGAGCGCGGGGCAGGGGGCTTCCAGGCCGGCGCGGGGGCGGGACGGACAGCCCCACACCGACATGTAACCATGGACTGCAGGACCAAGTGAGTGGGGGTCGCGGGCGGGCGGGCGGGGGGCGCCCTGCGGCGGCCGGCCCCCCAGACGGCGACGTCGGCCCGGCCCCCGCGCGCGCGCGCGCGGCCGGCCGGCGGGACAGCGCTAGGCCGCAAAGCCTGCCCGGCCCCGCGTCCCCGGCCCGGCGGGGTCGGCGGGGCTCCTCCGTGAGCGGCCCGCAGCGCCGGGGCGACGCCCGCGTCTCTAGGTGCTGGAGGAGGCCTGGTGGCTCCTGCCGCCACCCGCTGTGGGTTTCTTGTTCCTCCCGGAGTGTGGCAGACGTGACTGTCGGTTGTCTGGTGTCCGGGAGGGCGTCAGCCTTGAGGTTAAGCGATTCATATTCAAAGCATTTTCCTAAGGCGAAGATAACCGTTTCATTTTTAAGCGCAGTTGTCAGTTGATCTGAGAGGTTTTCCTCCGGTTTTTCTTATTCAGTTGGCCTCTGATATTTGTTCACGTAGGCACTAGGTGTATGCACGATACTTGCAAAATGGTATCCAATTAGATAGTATTTTTATGTGCATGCTAAAGTATACATCAGTGGATGTTTTTCATCTGGACACTGATTATGTAAAAAGCAATTTGAGTAAGTGTGGTGATTTGTTTTGTGTCTTAGAGGTATGAGTTTTAGGTTTTTTGTTTTTTGTTTTTCCTCCTAAAGTTACTTTGCAAAGATTTTCTTCCTCCTTTACTCCCTGTTCACACCCCTCCCCCCCAATTTAAAATAATGAATACTGTTTATATTTGTATTAGTGTGGAAGGCTTGTAAAATTTCACAGTATAATTGAATCAATATTTACTTTTTTGCACCTAAGAGAGATTGTAAAAAATATTAAGAAAAGGGGAAAATTATGTGATTTAAAGTTATTTTCTTCAGTGTTTGATATGGGTGGGGGCAGCATAAGTGATTTAAAAGGTATACTTTATGACATTAATTGGATTATGAGAGAGGAGGTCACCTAAGTCTGTATTATTTCCATTGAAACAAGTTAATAGTGGGAGGGCTGAGGATATGTATATTTCCAAATTAATTTATATAGCTTGTCACTTCCTGTGATTTTAGATTCTTGTAATAAGTTTAGAAAAGTTCATGTTTATTTAGAAGCCAAAACTGGCATCACTTTATTGAATGAAATGCATATTAAAAACAGCCAATGTGCAAAGACACTAAGGTCTCCTTAGCAGGAATAACAGATAGATTAACACTTCGGTCACGTGGACATTGTGGTCTCAGATTTTGCCTAATCTTTTATCTTCTAGCAGAAAGACATTAAAACAGAACTATGTTAGAAAATGTGTCTCACTAGATGTAAACTTGCTTTTTGAAATTAAACTAATGAATAGGTTGAGTGTATGAAAAGTTACTAAAGAAGTGGATAACTTCAGAATGAAGCAACCTTTTGTTCCTAGTGGGAAACTCTAATATTGAGGCAGATGTGTGATTTCTCCAAAGATAGTCGACATAAAGCAAGGTTTTTGTTGTTAGCCTTGCAGTTTATGTATGGTTTGCTGCTTTAAACATGGTTGGCAGTAATTACATCTCAAGAGGAGCATATGCAAAGTGTCACATTTAAGGAGCATTATGACTGTTCTGTGGTGGTCTAGAATGTGGCAGGTGGAACCAGGTATTCATCATTTACATTTATATTGAAAGTCTTTTTAAAAAAGCCTGAGAACCTGCTGGCCAGCTTTGTTGGCAGGAAAAGGTAGAGATACTTAGGAGCGTACTGGCTTTCCAGTTTTGATTCAATGAGATAAAGTCAGTCCTTTACATTTATACAGCACTGAATACTTTATAAAGTACTTCCATATATATTAGTTGATGTATAATCTTCACAATTATTCTTCGAAGTGAACAAGGCACTTTATAGGTGAGAAAACAGGCTGAGGTTAAATGTTTGCTGCAGGTCTCAGAACTCCTAAGCCTCTAACATTACTGAATTGGGAAAAAACTTTGGTATTTTCTACATTGTGCTCATATAGTTTAATGGAACATACTGCAACAAGACCAAGATTAGTTTTTTGAGTTAAGAAAATATAAACTCTGCAGAGATGCTTAGTTATTTGTCATAGGAAATAAATACCACAAATTTCTTTTTCTTTTAGGGAAAATCCAGAGAGAACCTTTGACTTGGTATTGAAAGTGAAATGTCATGCCTCTGAAAATGAAGGTATGTGTGTTTTGTTAATTCTTAAAATAGTTGAGTCTATCAAAACAAGTGTTAGTGTGGTAGCCTACCAGAACATAATAGTATCAGGATAATGGTGGCACTAACTGTATGTTCTGAATGTAGCATCTCAAACTGCTGTTAATAAAATAGATGGCTAGGTTTTTGCCATGAGATTGTAGGAATCGTGAATGTTATCTGTACAGCTTAATTTTCAGGTGTACCTTAAGGCCATAGAACTCAGCTTTACCATTTGTTGGTAGAATGATGGTTAGTTTTGGCAGGAAGGCACGCTTGTCGTTTTCTTTCATTTGTCTTTTAAAAGTTAGCCCCTATTGTAAACATTAGTGGAAATTCTCCTACCAGAGCAATGGGAGCCACACCAGTTCCCTTCTAATGTTTCCAGAATGCAGAGTGCAGACTGAGTAGCCCCTTCTGTGGGATTTACCCCAGGAGCAAAGCACTTTCCGAGGGAGGTAAATAATAGTGTGACATTACTTGGAATGGTTTCAGCTGTCACTTCTAAATAATTTTGTCAGTTTTTTTCCCCAATTTGTCATATGTAATATGTGTGCATCAGGGGGAGGTGTGGTACAAAAGAGGAAGGGCTCTCTCTTCCTTTTTGACGTGCCCTTGTGTGATATGTTTTCATGGATATCTCCAGTGTGTGATTTCACTTACAGTGTACTTAGATTGTAGATAAATCATGATGATTAAGTGTGGGATCCTGTGGACTGCTTGCCCACTCTAAAGACTTGGTGGCAGGTCTGCTGACACTCTTAGCTCCAGAATCTGGCCAGCAATTATATGCTCTTAAGCAATTTGGAGCTGCACACCTTAAAATAGAGGAGCCCAACTCAGCTTGTGGTGAAATGGACCTGGCTAATTTTAGGTATGAAGTCACACATGTTCCTGACTCCACCAGCCCTGCCTGCTATACTTCTGGCCTGTTTGAACTATAGCTGTGATCAGGTTTGTCCCCAGGCGAGGAGTGAGCCTACATAGGTTGTAGGAAGCTTTTTCAAATTAAAAAGGTTATCTTTTGCTTTCCTACGTGTATTAAAGTTGGTCTATTTACGTTCTTTCTGGACACAGCTAAGTTCCCTTTGAAGACTGAAATGGATGCATTATTTTTTCAGCTCCAATTTAAATCTATTCTTTAGTGTATTTATGGTAAGAATAAGTCTTCAGAACACCTATACCATAACATTAGCTAAGATGGGTGATGCTCACCTGATGTGTTTGTAAAACAGGCTGAATTCCTTTGTAAAACATGAGTACTCTATAATTTTAGATGCATGCTAAAGTGATTTTGTTACAAGGATCAATCTGCCTTATATAACATCCGATCTGTATCATGTGTCGGAGACATTGTGACCTTTCCATAAGGACTTCTGAGGGTCTTCTCCTTCCTTCCTCCCTTTGCCCTTTGCCATTTTTTAGGAACTAGTTATTCCAGTTTTTATCTTCTACTTCTGCCCTTCTTTTATTCCTTTCTTGTCTTTTGACTATTGTTATTGTTTAAATCACTACTCATTAGAAACCTCTTCATTTGTATTTTAATAGTTTCTCCAGCCCAGTGAGGTTGGGGATATAACAAATAGCTAAAATGAACACTTTAGCCTCTCTGTAGGTTGCGATTAATCCATTCTACCCATGTATGCCATTAAGATGACTCACGGGCAGCAAATTCTAAAGATTTTAAGAAAATTTTTTTAACACTTTAAAAACGTTATTTAAGTACTATTTAAAAACAGAGAGAGCATGAGTGGGGAGGGGTAGAGAGAGAGAGAGAAAGAGAAGAGACACAGAATCTGAAGCAGGCTCCAGGCTCTGAGCTGTCAGCACAGAGCCCTACATGGGGCTCCACCTCATGAACCGTGAGATCATGACCTGAGCTGAAGTCGGTATGCTTAACTGACTGAGCCACCCAGGCGCCCCTCTACAGATTTTTAATAAAGCTGAAGCCAACTATATTAAAGGTATAAGTAACTATCTTTATTTTAATTGTGGCTTAAATAGTATGAATATGACTAATATTTTTGGTTCTAACAAGTTACACTTTTCGTGCTTTAAAAAGTAATGCTACTAGGGGCGCCTGGGTGGCGCAGTCGGTTAAGCGTCCGACTTCAGCCAGGTCACGGTCTCGCGGTCCGTGAGTTCGAGCCCTGCGTCGGGCTCTGGGCTGATGGCTCAGAGCCTGGAGCCTGTTTCCCATTCTGTGCCTCCCTCTCTCTCTGCCCCTCCCCCGTTCATGCTCTGTCTCTCTCTGTCCCAAAAATAAATAAACCTTGAAAAAAAAAATTAAAAAAAAAAAAAAAAAAGTAATGCTACTATATAACTAAAATTTTATGTCAGATTGATGTTTCTAAATGTTTTGATTAACTTTCTACTTTATTGATAAATAGTAAAGGGAAAATGCCCAGAAATTATTAGAGAGAGTTATTGGAATATTCCTATGTAACTGTCAATAAAATCTATTTATTTTAATGAATCTGATAGGTGCATCAGTTTGTTTAAAATAGGGTAGTTTTTGTTGTTGTTTTGTTTTTTTGCTAGTCTTCTGGTGAACATGGATGACATTCTTACACAGTAAAAAGCCTGAAAAACAAAATGTGTAGATTAGGATGTTTTGGGGCACAAATATAAAACCAATTTAAGCAATGAGTGAACTTGATAGTTCATTTAAGAGGAAGTCTGGAAGTAGGTCGTCAACGATACAGGTTCTTTCTCCATCTCAGCTCTGCCTCTCATAGTAACTGGTGTCATTGGAAGATTTAAATTCCTCGCTGTAGGGTGGCTGTCAAGAGAAGTTGGAACCCTCCTTTCTCTTTTATGACCTTGGGGGGTGACAGACACTGGCTTTTCATGCCACTCTGTTTAGAGCCAGAACATTTCTTTCCCAGAAACTTCAAAAACATTGGATCCCATTGGCCTAAGTTGGCACAGGCCCAACCATTCGGAAAATAATCATTGGTGGGGGTAGTGGTAGAGGGGTGAGTGGCAAGATTATCATGATTGATTATTACTAAACAACTGGCAAGGAGTAGATGTTGGGAAATCCATTAAAATGCTCTCTGCACTTCTCAGAATATTAGTTTGTTTTTTGAAGATTATCTGTTGATCCAATAGAAAATACTATGCTCAGGGTAAACTTGTTTTATGCTAAGATTGGTAATATTACATACAGATAGTTGGCATGTTTCTCTTGTTCACTTTCTAATAGAGAGGTTTTAAATTCTCCCTTTTGTTTACTTCACAAATATCTTCAGAGACAAATTACTACTTAAGTTTTAGTTGGTTACTTGAAATGGTACTAGTTGTTGAAATATAACTTAATATAGCTAGTTCTGATAAAAGGGTGATCTTCATCTGATCTATTGCTATTTGGACTTGTTTCAAAGACATGACATTGATTTTTTGACAACAACACATTTAAAACACTGGGAAATAGTGTCATACGGAGGCCCCACCAATTAAAAAATTGTCACGAGAGTATTTGGCGGTGTTTCTCTGTTGTGTCCCCTTGTGTTAGTAGAATTGGTTCTGATGGTATCTTGTGGACTGGTTGGCCCATATTTTCATGGATGGGCCATGGATGGGACAACTTCCCTAGTAACTTCTGTGGCAACTATCCAAGAGTGAAATGCCAAAATTTAGATCTTAATACTCTTCCTGGTAGATTTCCTAGGGAATTGCTATTGTCACCCCTCTCTTTGCTGTCTTTCATGTTTCCCAGCAGCCAGCAAAGTACAGCCGGCAGTGATGGCCTCTCCTTAATTCTAATAGCAGAATTTGTTGTTACAACACTGCCCCTGCATTCCCCAAAGTGATTCAGGACTTCAGGGAACCGAAGAGTAACCCTTCTTCAATACAGAGTTGAAGATGCCTCCTCTTAGGGTTTTTCTTCCAGGCAATGGCCTTGGTACTCTAGCTTTCTCTTTTACATTTTGTTGAGAGCTCCACCTCCAGTGGTCGCAGCAACAGCAGCAGCAAGACTGCTAACACTTACATAGCACTCTGTGCTGGGCTCAATTCTGACTGTTCTGCATGTGCTAACTGTTTAAATCTCATGAACATCCTATGGGAGGGAAATGCTTATCTTCATTTTGCACACGGGGAAACCGAAGCACAGAGAAATGAAGAAACTTGCCCAAAGTAGTCTGGCTCCAGAGTGTGTGTTTTAATCTGCTTTTTAATAGATTTAAGCTAAGTTTAAAAATCTGCTCTATTGCCTCTCATTGGGTAGTAACTTCAAATCAGGTCAGGAGAGGCTTCATTGTTACCATTCAAGGAAATATTAGGGTATAATCTATATATGGTGCAGATATATATATATTTGAAACAGGAATACAGTGTCCTCCCTGAAATTAATGAATCCAGGGTAATTCCACGTAAAAAAAAATACCGAGCTCTTCCTTTGTGGTTATTGATGCTGGCTCAGGATATCCCCCTCCCCTAGAGATTTATGTCTCTGTGTTTAGTGAATCTTTTTTTTTTTAACGTTTATTTTACTTTTGAGAAACAGAAAGAGACAGAGCATGAGTGGGGGAGGGGCAGAGAGCCAGGGAGATACAGAATCCTAAAGAGGCTCCAGGGTCTGAGCTATCAGCATAGAGCCAGACATAGGGCTCGAAACCACGAACTGTGAGATCATGGCCTGAGCCAAAGTGGGATGCTTAACCAACTGAGCCACCCAGCCGCCCCAGTGAATCTTTGATGTAACAGCTGTAGCTATTTATTAGTAGTTTTCACACATTTCTTTAGCAAATCTTGTTTTCTTTATTCCTTTCTCCTTTGCTACAGTAATTTCTGTTAGGAACAAATCTCCCTTTGCTACTGACTTTCTATTTATAGACCCATCCAACCCAGTATCAAGTTATCCACCTTTCTGATCTCTAGCTGTGTTAACAGCTTAACTGCCTCCTACTCTGTTCTTAAATGAGAACCTTAGGCCAGAGAATCCTAACTTACTAACCCCCATGCCCTGCACAAGAAAGGGTATTTCTAAGCTTGCTTTTGCATTTGATAAATTTTGTCTGTAGGGATGCTGTTTCCACAGAATCCATAGCATTTTGCTTCTGCCTGTATTTTAGCACTTACTATTCTTCAGATATGTCTGATATAGTAGTATATAGACATACAGCTGGGTCTGAGTGTCTGTTTGCTCCGCTTAAAATAAGTTGTTTAAGAACCGGGCCATCACTTATTAATTTGTATCCTTAGAGAAAAGCCTAGTGCAGTATCTGGCATGTTAAGTGAATATTTGCAGAATGAGTAGAAGAAATTGGACCTAGCATAGTACCTGGCCATTGGTCAAATAAATGTGGATCAGATTAATTCACCAAGAGCTGCTTGTTGTAGAAGTGATCTTAAGTGTGTGCTGGTATGACAGAAGCAGGGACAATAGGAATATATGACCATGTATATCTTGGACCAGTGGGCTTATTTTGGGATACTCTGTGCTTAAGCTCTTTCCATTCAGGACCCACATCTGCTTGCTCTCTTCTCCCATCACAAGATTTACTGGGACAGTTGCTATATACGTGTGCTTTGGAGTCTACCTTAAAGCCCCTTTATTCCCCATCCCACCTACCCATGGGGATCCCCACACCTAACATGGGGATCATTTAGAGTCATCATGACTCGAAGTATCATTACCTTTACGTCGTAGATTGTTGAAGGAAAAGTGTTTTCTCATAGTTACTAACCAGGGACAAAATTTAATGTGGTTCTTTAGAACTATATCTTTGAGGTATGCCATTTTTTGTTTTATTATAGAAAATTTAAGAATAGCTGTACTTTTATACTTGGCTTTGGAGCGTTACGTGCTTCCTGGCATCGCCGCCTGCAAGTGTAAAAAGCACATCGGCTTTCTGCATTCAGTATTTGTTGCTTGATACCTTGATGGGGTGCTGCAGAGTTTGATTTTAATGGTTTGATTGTGACATACCTCATTAGGTACTTTGATATGTTCACATATTCTTTAGTTTGGCTGCTTCAATCCAAGGTCACTTCTTGGTTTTTAATGTTGACTTCCCACTGTTCTCTGTGGGGGATGGTGGCCCTCTCCTTCACAGGGGTGTGCCGTGGGACTGTTGCTTGGGCACTGCTCTGTTGCCACAGCCCCACAGGTTTGTTCAGGGTTTTTTCCTTGGAACAGTCTTGTTTCCTTGACCTGATATGTTCCTCATATTCTCTTGATACTCTCTCATTTGGAGGGTTTTCTTATGCTCAAATAATATCCCCTTTTCTTTGCCACCAAATCTTTATGTTTGATTTGCAAGGTATTGCAAGGCAATAATTTACCTTTTAAAATATACGTTTAGCAGTAGGCATTTTTGGGGTACTTTAAGCAGACAGCCAGAGTATTATTTTAAATAACAATGAACATCAAAGGCATTGAGTGTGAAGTATGTTCTCAATCAGTTCCAAAAGAATGTTTCTTCCCTGGAAATACTTCTTAATATTTAACATTCAGAATTTTTTCCCCCATTTCAAAGCTCTCAGGGTTATGCTCAAGTAACATTAGAGAAACTAGGAGAGATTCTTTTTAAAGATATTTTTACTTGAGCCAGAAAGCATTAAAGATAGCTTTGAGAAACCGCTGAAACACTCTGGTGTTCCTATATTGTTAAGTTGAATGGTTTTCTTTTTGTATTTATTTTGGGTGTAGTTAGACTCTTAGTTTATATAAATCAAGGATAAGTTGATTTATTCCAGGTAGTGATTTAATTTTCTCTGTAGAAAAGGGTGTCTTGTTTCATGGTTCTGTGGTGGTTCAGTCATTTTTGCTTTGTGGGAATTTGCCACAGGTGCTTGTCAATTGATTTTTGTTTTGTTTTGTTTTTTTAGAAGTATTTAGGAAGTTGGTGCTACTTGGGGTCTTAGGGCATATTGCAGAAGAGAACAGTGGAATAATAACACTGGAAGTTTCCTTAAAGAGCACCTCATACCACCTAGTAGAGGAGAGTTGGCTTTGATGGTCCTTAAAATTCCTCTGCTGTCATCTTGTGGGTGCCATTGTCATCATGCTGTCCGGTGACTGCATAAAGATGCTCGCTATGAGCATTAAACAGGCCTACTCCATGCCAAGCACACTAGTTTTAAAGCTACCCCTCTTCTCACTACTCTTCGAATAACAATTTCTTTTAAGTAGCTGGTGTTACTTTATGTATTTATCTGATTAAAGTAATTCACAGTGAGGTGTGAACAACTGATAGACAGCCCTCAAGGGAGCATTTTAATTTTAAAGAAAGCCTTATAAAGTCGAATTAATTAAAAAGATGCAGTTTGCTTATGGTGGAAAGATCTCTGAACTAAAGATCGAATGTACTTCTGTCGGTTTCTAGTTAGGTTTTACCGTCTCTTCCCCCATCTATGTTGACACTCCATTTGTAATTTGTGATTAACAGCTTTGATAAGTGTGTAAGTAGATTTATGTCTTTGTTCAGTGAATTCCATTAAGATATTTTTTTTGTTTATAAATTTTCAGGTAATAAAATAAAGCTGTATGTAGCATATGATTATAAAGCCTTATTTATTGATTTATTTTTTCTGATTAGGCTTCCATTTAAATGTTTCATAGAAATAGTAATAAAAATTACAATTTAGTGTTTATGTCAGTAAATGTGCTTAGAGCCTACATTTCTAGCTTATCTTCATGGTGACCATATAAAGTAGGGACTGTAAACCTTTTCATAAAGATGAGGAAATGGAAGGTGAGATAGCTTGCCAAGGTCACACAGTTCTAAGAGGTGGGGTTAGTATTTGAACCTGGTTTTTTTTTATTCTAGAACTTGAGTCAACAATGATATTGCACTGCCTTTCAAATACAATAGCCATCTTTTTAAAATAGCATTGAAATTTTCCTCAGCAATTTTGAAAAGCCACCCTTTTAGGAAATCCCCAACTAATTCTGGCTTGACCAGAGTTGTTGAGATACTAATTTTTAATAGACATCAAAAGATGACGATGAGAAGAAGAGCACAAACGCCATATTAGTATTAGACATTCAGCCCTCTTTTGTTCATTCATTGAATGTTTCTGAGCGTCCAGCACAGATGAAGAGCAGTTAAAAAGATGACATTCGTGAAGTTTCAAATCAGTGATTGTAATAGTGTAGGAAGGCCTGTTTGAGAGGTTGCACGGTGTAGAGGAGTGAGCCTGAAGAGGGCACCCAACTCAGCTCTGTGTGGGGTGTGTGGAGGGACAGTGGGATAGAGGAGACAGGGGTGAGTCAAGGATAGTCCTGAGGTGATGGAGGGAGAGACAGTTAGAATCTATCTTGTCACCTCTCAGTTGGGTACCAGACTTTTTCTGAAGTTGGTTGTAGTTTTACTTCGTATGTGAAATCTGAAGTGCATAACTAAGAGTAAGGAATATATTGCTTTTGGTATAAACATTTATATCTAATGAACATGACCAAGAAGCACTCTCTGTTAAGCGTAATCTGCCTTGGCAAGGGGTCGTTCAGGTTTAGTTTTGTTAACTCAGCCTAAAACAGGTCTGACCCAAGGCGTGTGTTCAGCGAATATTTGTTGAATTGTTGAAGCACTGTTTTCAAGGTACTGAAATGGCTTTTAAAGAAAAGGAATGGAAATTGTAAAAGGTATTGGGAATTTAATAATTATTGTTAAATTCATTTCTTCTCTAAAAGTATAACAACTTTGAACTGACGAAATGTGTAAAAGTGAAGCTTCAGAAGTAAAAGATATAAAAAGAAGTTGCTGAGTAATAATCCCTTTGATACTGGTCTTGTGGCAGTTATATTGTCTCGAACTTGATCTTTATCACCCTGCCTTATGCCAACCACTGGATTTTAGGTTTTTGAACATAAAGACCTCTTTGGATCTCTTGTGAATTTGCAGAAAAAGTGTCTTCTCCGTGGATGATATCCAATAATTGTGAAGTTATACTCTGCTGTTAACATGAAATTAGTTAATGGTGATGCTGTATTTTCAATACCTATTTTAGATTTCTTAAACCTTAAAAAAAACTTTAATGTAAAAGAACTTTGAAAGACTGTATATTTTTACATCACAAGCCATATATGCTGTATTTAAAAGTTGGGGTTTTTTTTTTGATAGAACTGTGTTGATAAACCACAAACTCTGTAACTTAGTAGGCAGAACTGGTGAACATCAGATAGAGCCTTTTCCTCTTTCAGTTCCTTCTTATTTATCATTTGAATCTGAAAATAAAGTGTAGAGCTATCAGTTTAGTGCATCTGATGGTCTTCTGCAAATGTGTAAGTGTCCAGAAATTAGTCATTCCAAAAATAACATGTGTTGGTTTGGTAGCAGAAATGCACCAAGCATAAGGCTGTGTGTGGTATCCAAATTTATCATTCATTAAAATTAAGCTGTCCTTTAAAATTTTGTCAGCTGGGAGATTGTAAAATCTAGCCTTCTTACTAATTTGATCCGAGATTATTTGAAATCATTTAGGAATGTGTGTTGAAGTGAAATCCAAATGAGTCCAGGTGTGTTTGAATACACTGGCACGTGGTATGTCCTCAGGGTCTGTGCGTCAAAGTACAGTTGCTATGAGATAAACTTGTGTGGAAGCCGTTCAGAAAGGATTCTGAAATGGTTTTTTTGTTTTGAGATTCCAGTGTATTTTGGATATGATGTTTTGGAAGAGGAAGTTGTACATGTGGGTTTTTTTTTTTTTTTTTTGAAGAGGAAGTTGTTTAATATTTGGGGAGTTTTTTTTCAAGGTCTTGGTCACTGTTACTCTTTTATAGAAATTAAAACAGTATTTTCTGTTTAGTACTTATAAGTGATTAATGAGGTTAATTATTTGATTTTCAGAGAATGATGTGTTACCTCTTTTTATTTTGTTTCTTATTACTACAGGAAATGTGAGAACTCAATTTTGAAATGGTAGTTTTGCTACAAAAAGTGTGATTTTCGTAATGAGTATCTACAGAATAATTATTGACGATAAGGGCATTATAGTTGCATCAAGATTATGTGTTGTGTTCACTGTGTATAGGTTTAAATGTGTTATTGAAGCAATAGTAAGCTGAGAATTTTTATGTACAAAAATACTAGTTTCCAAGTTCTTAGTGGTTACTATTGTGTTTGTGACAGTGTTTAGTCTAAAAAGTGGAAATATTAAAATTGAACACTAGTTGAAATTCAGAATTGTAATTTGTAAATATTTACTTCATTTTTAGCTTAATAGTTGAAAACAAATGAATCTTCAATACTTTATATGTGTTATGGTCCTAAATTTGGCCTTTGAGGCTGATGTACCTATCCAAAATTTTTCTTTTTTTTTTTTTAACTGTTTGTTTATTCATTTTTGTGTGTGTGTGTGGGGGTGGGGGGTGAAGGGGCAGAGAGAGAGAGAGAATCCCAACCAAGCTCTGCACTGCCAGTCCTAAATTCTTTATAAAGCTGTTATGAAATCCATTTACTTATAGTTTACTTGATTTGGGAATTTATAAAATCTTTTGGCAATTTTTTGGACTCATTTCCCTCAGGTATTATCTAGGCAACAGTCTTTTTTTTTAATAGATAGATATGGAAAGAAGAGGGATGGCCCTCATATCAAATTTTCTACTTTAAAGCTTATATACTACTACTTTCTTACTTGTAAAATGGTTTTCAAAGTATTGAAAATGAAATTATTGAACACTTCTGAATTGCCTTCTAAATCGTTACAGTAAGACTAAATTCTATTCAGCATGATTTATAGTTTATATTTTTATGGTATTTTCATTCTTTGAAAATATATGATTTCTATTATGTTTAATATATATGGCAGATTTAACATACACAATTTATATTTACTTTAAAACATAATTTCGGGCGCCTGGGTGGCTCAGTCAGTTAAGCGTTCGACTTCAGCTCAGGTCATGATCTCACAGTCTGTGAGTTTAAGCCCCGCGTTGGGCTCTGTGCTGACAGCTCAGAGCCTGGAGCCTGCTTCAGATTCTGTGTCTCCCTCTCTCTCTCTGCCCCTCCCCTGCTCATGCTCTGTCTGTCTCTGTCTCAAAAATAAATAAAAACATTAAAAAAAAACATACTTTTAAATATGACTAGAATTTACCTTTTTAGATATGGCTGAATTTCATTTTATCAGAACACAAAAAATATTTATATATTGTTAAATAAGGGACTTGATAATACTTATTCTGAGTTAAAACTCTACATTTAAAAGCTAGGGGTGAAGAGAATAGATGATGGGTGGCTTTTGCTTGATTTATAGGATGGAAGGGATGACTAAACAAGAGCTCAGTGCCCTTTAAGAGGTACCTTCCTCCCACACAGATATTTTTAACCCAGAAGGACAAGAGTGTTGCATCTTCTGCAACTGAGGGAATGACTGAAGACTCCATTTTCTACTTCTGGCATCTGTAATCAACAAATTGGCCGAATGGAGGCCTGCTATCTGTATGCAACACCTCATGCCACCTGCATGGAGGTGTTAAATTTTGGAATTTGTATTTTTTGCCTGTTTCACTTTTACTTTTTGGTGTATTTGGTGTTTACTCTTCTTTCATTAGATGTTTAATGTTTTTATATTTTTGTAACTGTTTTAGCTTATTCTTTTACTTTTAACCATACTTTGCTTTTTTTCTTATTTTTACATTATTTCTTTTGTTTGGTTTTAAAAAATCTTTATTGTTTAAAAATGTTTAAGGAAATTTTTCTTTGGAAAAAGTTATTATTCTGATATAGAGTGTCCTTTGAACTTTTTTTCATGTTCTTCCAAGATTTCATTTAAATTCAAGTTAGTTAACATACAGTGTAGTATTGGTTTCAGGAGTAGAATTTAGTAATTCATCACTTACATGCAACACCCAGTGCTCATCACAACAAATGCCCTCCTTAATGCCCATCACCCATTTAGCCCATCCTCCCATCCACCTCCCCTGAACCTTTTTTGTTTTTCTAATGAAGAGGGAAGGCAAGCTAGAAGAGGAGGGTGAATACAGGCATACCTCAGAGATAATGTGGGTTCTGGTTACACCACCATAAAAAAGCAACTATCACAATAAAGTAAGTCAGATGAAATTTTTGGCTTCCCAGTGGATGCAAAAGTTATGTTTACCCTGGGCTGTATTCTGATATGTGTGAAATAGCATTATGTCTAAAACACCAATGTATATGGCTTAAGTAAAAAATGTTAAAACTTGCTAACCACCATTTGAGGTTTCAGGAGTCATACTCTTTTTGCTGGTGGACAGTCTTGCTTAGATGGCTGCTGACTGATCAGAGTGGTGGTTGCTGAAGGTTGGGGTGGCTGTGGCAATTTCTTAAAATAAAGTGAGTGACATTTGCTGCACTGATTGACTCTTCCTTTCACCAGCAATTTCTCCGTAGCATGTGATGCTGTTTGATAGCACTTTACCTACAGTAGAACTTCTTTCAAAATTGGAGCGAATCCTCTTGTCACTGTTTTATCAACTAAGTTACATAATATCCTTTGTTGTCCTGATAACCTAATGTCCTAATATCCTAAATCCTCTGTTGTGATTTCAACAATCTTCACAGCATCTTTACCAGGAGTAGTTTCTACATCTCAAGAAACCACTTTCTTTGCGATCCGTAACAAGCAGCTCCTCGCCCATTAAAGTTTGATCATGAGGGGCGCCTGGGTGGCGCAGTCGGTTGGGCGTCCGACTTCAGCCAGGTCACGATCTCGCGGTCCGTGAGTTCGAGCCCCGCGTCGGGCTCTGGGCTGATGGCTCAGAGCCTGGAGCCTGTTTCTGATTCTGTGTCTCCCTCTCTCTCTGCCCCTCCCCCGTTCATGCTCTGTCTCTCTCTGTCCCAAAAATAAATAAAAACGTTGAAAAAAAAAATTTTAAAGTTTGATCATGAGATCGCAGCAGTTCAGTCCCATCTTTAATTCCAGTTCTCTTGCTGTTTCCACCACATCTGCAGTTACTTCCTCCACTGAAGTCTTGACCTCCTCAGTGTCATCCATGAGAGTTAGAATCACCTTCTTCCAGACTCTGGCTAATGTTGATATTTTGATCTCTTTTTGTGAGTCATGAATGTCCTTAATGGCAACTGGAATGGTGAATCTGTTCCAGAAGATTTCCGCTTTGCCCAGGTCAGAGGAATCCCTGTATGTGACATCTATAAGCCTTGTGAAATATATTTCTTAAATAATAAAACTTGAAAGTCAAAATTACTTTTTTGATCCATGGGCTGCAGAATGGATGGTGTGTTTGCAGGCATGAAAACAACACTAATCTTGTTGTGCATCTTTGTCAGAGCTCTTGGGTGGCCAGGTGCATTGTCAGAGAACAGTAGTATTTTGGAAGGAATCTTTTTTTTTTTTTTTTTTTCCCGAGCAGTGGGGCTCAACAGTGGCTTAAAGTATTCAGCAAGCTGTGTTATAAACAGATGTGCTGTCATCCAGGCTTTGTTGTTCCATTTCTAGAGCACAGGCAGAGTAGATTTAGAATTGTTCCTAAGGGCCATAGGATTTTTGGAGTGATGAATTCTGTTGGCTTCAACTTAAAGTCACCAGCTGTATTAGCCCCTAATAAGAGAGTCAGTCTGTCTTGTGAAGTTTTGAAGGTAGACATTGATGTCTCTTCTCCAGCTATTCAAGGCATCTTTTTTCAGTATATGGTGGTTTTGTCCACATAGAAAATCTGTTGTTTAATGTAGCCACCCTCATTAATTACCTTAGCTAGATCTTCTGGATCTCTTGCTGCAGCTTCTATATCAGCACTGGCTGCTTTGCCTTGCACTCTTATGTTGTGGAGATGGCTTCTTTCCTTAAGCCTTATGAACCAACCTCTGTTAGCTTCAGACTTTTCTTCTATAGCTTCTCACCTCTCTCAGCCTTCATAGAATTAAAGCAAGTTAGGGCCTTTCTCTGGATTAGGCTTTTGCTTCTGGGAATGTTGTGGCTGGTTTGATCTAAAATTTTCTCTCTGTCAGCAATAAGGCTGTATTGCTTTATCATTTGTGTGTTCACTGGAGTAGCATCTTTAATTTCCTTTAAGAACTTTTCTTTTGCAAAAAAAAAAAAAAAACAAAAAACAAAAAACAAAAAAACAAAAAACTTCTCTTTTGCATTCACTACTTGGTGTTTGTCTCAAGAGGCCTAGCTTTCAGCCTCTCTTGGCTTTAGACATGCCTCTTCACTCAGTTTAATCATTTCTAGCTTTTGATTTAAAGTGAGAGACGTGTGACCCTCCCTTTCATTAAAAAAACACTTAGAGGCCACTCTGGGGTTATTGATTGACCTGATTTCAATATTGTGTCTTAGGGAATTGGGAGGCCTAAGGATAAGGAGAGAAATGGGGGAACATCTGGTTGGCAGATCAGTCAGAACATACTCAGCATTTCTCGGTTGAGTTTGCTGTCTTATATGGCTGAGGTTTGTGGAGCCCCAACATGGCGACTATGGTAACATCAAAGATCACTGATCACAGATTGCCATAACAAATATAACAGGAATGGAAAAGTTTGAAATACTATGAGAATTTCCAAAATGTGACACAAAGATATAAAGTTGTTGGAAAAAGGGCACAAATACACTTGTTTGGCACAGGGTTGCCACAGACCTTCAGTTTGTAAAAACTCAGTATCTGTGAGTGCAGTAAAGCGAAGCACGATAAAACAAGGTATGCCTGTTATTACGAAAGGTAATTGTGGGGACTCTCAAAACAGACAAATGCTTACTGTTTGATTGAATGTGAATAGGTAACTCTCTCTTTCCAAGTGAACAGAAATAAATGGGTTTGATGACATGATTTTCTAAAAGCCTAAACTCTGGAATCGTCTTATGGATAAAACAGTATCTACCTTCTAAACCTCCTGGTGGAATGGAAAGATACTGGACTAAGAGTTGAAACATGGCTTTCGGTCCTGGCTTTGCTGCTTATTACTTGTGTTAACTTGGTCTTTTAACTTCTATTAATTTTACTTTTCACAGTTGTAAAAAGTTTGCAATGCACAGCTCAAGAATTGTTATTAAAGTCAGATACAAAATGACACGAAATGTTTTATAAATTTTACCATAAAACACTATATAGATATAAACTTCTATTTGGTTTCTATATGGTGGTGGCGTTTAAAAAACACCCAATCACTTCAACAGAAATTAAGTGTTAGTAATGAAATTTCCTTCCGTTCTATTGTATGTGATCAATCTGGAAGAAATGAATATTAAAGGAGGGATACATAGTAACTTCCAAATCCCCCATTCAATGTTGCAGAAGTGCCAGAAACAAGGAGGATGGAAGAGGCCAATGCATTTTGGGCTGATAAGTTAGTTTCACTTTGAAAAGGATGTGTAGCAGAGAATAAGAATTTGTAGCACTAAATCTGATGGTACTCAGTTAAAGGTTTGGTGGCATCTGGAGGGATTAAGCAGGATTTGCAAATTGCAATGGGACTTTTCTTTGCACTGTTTTCTTCCAAATTGTTCACATGCAAAAACTTCAGCTGGGAAGTAGGAATTGCATATATGTGTGAAATTTTAAACTTTCAAGAGTTCATATTGACAAGCTAGAAGGTAATTAGAATGGAAATAAACTAAGGGTTCACATGTCTGGCAGGGTGTTGGTGAGATGAGATTAAGGGTAATGTTACATAAGTGAAGGGTTCTCAATGGAAATGTTACCAGTTGTGAAGTATGTTGCAATTGGTTATGAGTTCCGTGTAAACTAATAGTAAGTATTGTAATGTGTGAATGATTAAACATTATAACAATTTAAGGCCATCTCGTAGTGACATGTAGTGACATCACTCTTACTCGTTTGTATTCCTGTCTCTCTTAAGTGAGTGCTAAGGGAATAGTGTAGCTGTAGCTAGCACTAGAAATTGTATGCAGACCTTGGGCTATCTTTCACTGCTACAGAACAGAATAAGCCACTGATAGGATAAATAACTGATGATTAAAAGTTACTCCAGTGTTAATTACTTGAAAAATTTATTTAGGTTTTGACAAACTCTGGATTAAGTGCATTGTGAATAAGAATGTTATCTTTTATATGACTGGTAATTGTTAAAACTTGAGAACCACTGCACCATACTCTGAATTGCAATCAGTGGTTAACCTTGAAGCAAGATTCTGCTGTATCATCGATGTAACCTTTTTTAGTAGATAATTTTATAGTTTATGAACTTCATGTTTTCTTTAAGTTTATTTGTTTTGAGAGAGAGAGAGAGAGAATATGTGCGCACCATGAGCAGAGGAGCGGCAGAAAGAGAAGGAGAGAGAGAGAATATTCTCAAGCAGGAGGCTGATGCAGGGTCCCATCTCACAAACCACAAGATCATGATCTGAGCCAAAATCAAGAGTCAGACACTTAACTGACTGAGCCACCCAGGTACCCCTGAAGTTTACATTAAAAAAATTATTTAAGACCATCCTATGTATTCCTGAGTTCTCGGCAGTGTTTCTCAACTTTATTTGTGTCACAACACAGAGAAATTGACAGTGTATGGACATCTGGGCAAATGGACTTCATGCAATGATAAGTGGGTAACTGGCCTGGGGGCTCCTAGGCTTGAGGGGATTCTTATATTCTGACCCTTCTTAACTATTAAAGGGACACAGACTAGGTTGTTCTCTTTATGATTTCTTTGGTAAGAAGAAAACTGCTTTTTTATTCACTGTTTTTCTTCACTGCTGTTTGATGCTAACTAGGATGGCAGAACTCTAATGTTATGCTGAATTTAGAAGAATTTGGTTGGAGTTCTAGCTTTATGTTTTTGTGTTTTTTAAATTTTTTAATGTTTGTTTATTTTTGAGGGGGGTGGAGGGGCAGAGAGAGAGGGAAACACAGAATCTGAAGCAGGCTCCAGGCTCTAAGCTGTCAGCACAGAGCCTGACGTAGGGCTCAAACTCATGAAACGTGAGATCATAACCTGAACCGAAGTTGGATGCTTAACTGACTGAGCCACCTAGGAGCCCCAATGTTTTGTTTTGTTTTGTTTTAAAGTTTATTTATTTATTTTGAGGGAGGCAGAGACAGTGCTAGTGGGAGAGGGGCAGAGAGAGGGAGAGAGAGCTAGCTTTATGTTTTGAGTCTAACCTCTTTGAGCCTCAGTTTGTCTTTAAAATGAAAACATTAGCAACCTTTCTCTTTCTACCATAAAGCTGTGATAATCTATAGAGAGAATAAAATATATGCATATGCTTTTAAACAATGTTTATTATAATTTAAGCAAACTGTAAGTACCTCCCTTTCACAACTCACAGAGGAAGTAATTGGATGCTTTCGATACGTATGTAGTGTGTGTGTGTATGTATGCATATATATGTGTGTGTGTGTGTGTGTGTGTGTGTGTATATATATAACCTATAATGATATAAAGTTTGTCAGTGAGGGATTTTGACTCCAAAGCTAGGAGAATAAATTGCAGGATTTAATGCTTCTAATAATTGTGTATTAATGAGGGATATATTACATTTATCTAAGTACTTCTTTGCATTTCAGGCTAATGCCTAGCCTGTTCTTTTCATAATTAGTTCTAATTGTGGATTCTGATAAATATTATGAAAAACTGTCATATTCTTCTATTCTAATGATTTTTTTAAATAAGAAAGATAATGAATAAGATTCAGTATTAGTAATTCACACTTACTGAAAGTCTAGATAATCATAACATTTTTTTCCTGAATAATAGTCACCACTAAATTTCTAATGGCAGCATATTCTAATTGCTGGGAAAACACATAGGAATAAATAGCTTCTGGTGTTGCAGACTAAAACCACAAGAGTAGTGGATGAGTAAGTTAATTCTGTGCATCACAAATGACTGAGCAAAATATTATTCTCAATCATGTTAGACTCTATGATTAGGATCATTCTGGGCACATTTTTTTTTACGTTTATGTAACTTCTTTCTTTTTACATTTTTTAGAAGTTTATTCATTTTGAGAGAGAGAGAGAGAGCATGAGCAGGGGAGATGCAGAGAGAGGGAGAGAGAGAATCCCAAGCAGGCTCCACACTGTCAGTGCAAAGCCCCATGTGAGGCTCGAACTCACTAACAGTGAGATCGTGACCTGAGCCAAAACCAAGAGTCAGACATTAACTGACTGAGCCACTCAGGCACCCCCATTTTTGGCACTTTTATTGAAGAACTAGGCTGATACCATGGATGAAAATGAGGTTTTCGGTTTTTACCATACGTCTGTAATGTCCTTTATGGAACCTTAACAGAGCCTCGCACTGTTGCTAGAGTGGGGCTGGCCATTCTGATCATGTGACCAGTGTATATGGCAGTCTGTGCCTTGCCAAGGAGCTTTCAATCTGTTGTTAACTGCAGTTTTTCTCAAACTGGGGCCTCTGAAACACATTCTTATGTTTGAGAGACTCTGATCTCCAGAATAAGGTCTACATTTCGGTCTAACTCTTTAGGCCATCCATGGCCTGGGCTCACATGACCGTTTGAGACTTGATTTTATTGGCCCACGTCACTCATGCTCAAACAAATCTTACGTGATCTTATATTGTTTGCTTTATGTCTAGAGTGCCATTACCTTACATTTCTACGTGGTCTACCTGTACTCCGAGTTAAAGCTCGGCTTACACATGAATCTTCCTTCATGATCATTATATCAGTCACCTCTAAATGCATGTTGGTGTATTAAACCTACTATAACCAGGTTATACATTTGTTATAATCCAAGTTCTTTAAAAGTTGTGTTTGTCTTAATGGCAGTTATTTAAAACACCTTTCGGTAACAGTCTTTTAAATCAGAAAATAATAAACACAAATGATAAAATTTCTACTATCATTATGCAAAGGGGAATACAAAAAAAAGTAAGTCTGCCCCCATGTCAAATTCAAAGTCTCTTTGCACCCCTTCCTATAGAATACACCGTTAACCATTTCTTCTACATCTTTTTCGGAAAATGTCAGTGCATTTGCCAGCATATTTATATAAATGTTCCCTTGGATGCATTCCATGCAAACTGTTTTCTCTTTTGCTTTATTTAATTTAGTTTGCAGGTTCTCTAATTGAGCACACAGAGCCTTAGCTAACTGCAGTATCATATGTTCTCTTGGTGACTATACTGTGGGCTGGTTTAGCTTTCTAATTTCTTTCCTGAGGTTTTCTGTATATTGCTTTTCCAACTTTAAGTTAATTTAGATACAAGTCATCTTGAAGCCTTTTATTTTTACTTTTTCTCATTTGTTATTAATGCTTTCAGTTCTCTAAAGTGGAAATAATTAGCTTGCTTTTAGAAATAGAAAATTTCACTTGCCTATCTATTGTATAAAGGATATCTTTTCACCTTGGAATATGTACATACCGTAAAGACCTTTTTCCCCTAAAATTACAATTTGAAAATATTCTTTCATTGATGGGCTTAGTTTATTATAAAATTTGGAAAATCTGGTATTAAAATCCATTTGGATTGTCTACTGTATATGATTTTGGGCAAATAGCTTATCTTGTTTTATGTCTCTCTTTTCTCATCTGTAATATGGTTTAATAAAAATCCATTTCATATTGTGGGAGAATGTATATGTGAAAAAATGACAAATTGCAAAATGCTATACAAATTTTATAAGAAATTAAAATCAATTTACAGCTATATAAGCTTTTTCTCAACCTCTAACTGAAACAAGTAAAAAATATTTGTCATCTAATTTTTTCTTTTTATTTTCAAATTGTGCACAATTATTTATTTTTTACCTTCATGGCTAACATAGCTCTTAATGTTTCTCTCTCTTTTGCGATGTGTCTTAGAATTCAGTTGATAAGGTTGTTTGTACTATACTGTGTTTAACTTTTTAATAATGTCAGTTCTCTTTTGCATTTGTGAACACAACATTCTATTTTTATTGAGAGAACCATTATTAAATCCCTAAAGTAAGATTTTTAAAAAAGCTTATCTTCTGCCCTGAAGAGGCACAAGACCACCAATTCTGTTTAGGTTTCTCAGTATTGCTCTATTTGCTTTTGATGTCTCTTGTTTTCTCTTTGTCTGTTTCCTCCATTAATTTCCTTTTCTTTTGTTAGTTTTTCCACCTGGCCTTTGTATTATTTCCCAGTGCTCTTTTTCTTGCCACTTTTTTGCTGCAGAGGCTATGTTGTAGTGATCCCTGCTTCCTTGTCCCTTCTAGTCACCTTCACATTGTGTCATTTCTACATTCTCAGTCTGTCTTTAATAACCAGTTAGTTTCACAAACATTCGAAGTATTCTGCTCAAGCTTTAGTCTCTGTGGCACACATCTTTTGTTCCATGGCTTCTTTGTCCACCTGTCCATTTATCCATCCAAATGTATAGAAAGTCAGTCTTGATGCTTAAAGGAATGTAGAGTTGATACTAGTCCTAGCCATTAAGGAATTCATAATCTGGTAAGAGAAAGATATATTTAGGATTGATTAAATTTGTTAAATTTTGGGCTCTTTCCAAGCCCCATCTGTAACTGCTACTCTCAGTAAAACACTGAGTGCTTGAGAGTCCACTAATTATAGCCAGATCTAATAAAGTTTTACTTTGGTCTTTGGTTTTACTAAGCTTTTTTTCATTTTTATTATTGATTGATTGATTGATTGATTGATTGACTGACTGACTGACTTCCTATTTTGGGAAAGCTTTCCAGGTCATTAAAACATTATTCCTACTCCTCCTCCTCCTCCTCCTCCTTCTTCTTCTTCTGTTTAATAAATTAATGCATGGGTGAACTCAATGTCAAGCTGATAGAGACAGCCATTATTTCCTGCTGGTTTCCTCTTCCTGTCAGCTTTGGCAGCATTTCAGTAGGAATCCAGCTTTGACCAGGTGGTGTACTGAATGACAACTTATTTCATGTTTAATGTATTATTACCAGTGAAGTAATGCCTGTAAGTAATTCCAGTTGCCTGGCCCAATCATGCCCAGAACAGGAGGGACTCCGCTCCATTTCTGTGTCACATCAAGTTGTTCTTGCTGCTGATGCAGCTTAGATACAGGTGTGATCACTCAGCATCTCTTTTATTCCTGGGTTGTAATTCCGTTCTTCTACCCTTTGGCCTGTGTGTCCCAGTTCTTAGAATTGAGTTCATGTTTGTGTTGGTACTGCAGATCCTTCCTCAAAGAAATGGTAAGTTTTTCAAAAGCAAGGAATAATATCGCATATACCTTTGAATTTCATATGCCTAGCATAGTGCTCTGTGGTTAGTAGGCATTTAAATGAATGTATACTAATAAATGATGATAATGTTTGCTTATATTTTATAAAGTAGCAGTAACTTCCTTTGAAGGTCGGGGCCAAGTAGTCATTAAAAGTGTAAAAGATATGTTTTTAGGGGCACCTGGGTGGCTCAGTCTGTTGAGTGTCCGACTTCGGCTCAGGTCATGATCTCGCGGTCTGTGAGTTCGAGCCCTGCCTCAGGCTCTGTGCTGACAGCTTGGAGCCTGGAGCCTGCTTGGGATTCTGTGTCTTTCTCTCTCTGCCCCTCCCCAACTCACCCTCTGTCTCTCTCTCTGTCAAAAATAAATAAACATTAAAAAATTTTTTTTAAAAAAAGTTTTTAGGGAACTTATATTTCAAATACTTTAGGTATCAACGTGTGAATTATGATCAAAGTTTTTCTACATTTGGCCGAGTTATTATTTTTTACACTTATTATTATTTTTGCTTACTATTTTTCTTTGAGGCAGTTTAGTCAATGCTAGACTAGTCTCGTCATTTTTCAAAAATGGAAATTCTTATTAGTTTAAGCTCATTTTATTTCTTCAGTATCTATGTATATTTATTTATATATTTCCCTTTTACTAATTTTCTTGCCATTTTTAAAGCTCTGATTTTTTTTCTCTCTTTTGATTGTTTTGCTGCCCTGTACCATTATATGTATTTTTGTTTTACAGTATACTACAGCTACCAATATTCATTATTTGTTAAGTATTTTAGAATACTTGAGTTATCTGTTTGACCCTCTTACCAATCCAGTGTCCAGTCATTGGGTGGATACTAATATTGTCATTGTACCTTTGAGGAAACCAAAGTACAGAAAAGTGAAGTGGCCAGGTTCAGATAATTGGTAGACTTGAACCAAGATTTCAACTCTAAAACCCACTCTGTCCAGTACAGTTTGATTTTGTATCAGATAAGTAGAGTAAATTGAGGAACTTGCCCCAAATCACAGAATCAAGTGAATTGTTTCTTTAGGTAGAATGAACTTTGTCCTTGCTAGAATAAATTGGAAGTTACCAATACTACAGAGTAGCCAAATACTGTCAGTGTTTTGTATCTATGTATGTTTGTGAGTATAAATAAGTACCTTTATGTTTTAGGAAAAGAGATCCAGACCTGTTGTGAAAACTCAAGTAAAAGAAGAAAATCATATAAAGAGACTAAAAAACTTGAAATCTCATCACCCAGAGAATATCACGATCAATTTTGTGTTGAACAGCCTATTATATATCTCTGCATGAATACATGTGGGTTAATATTCAGTACATATTCCTAAACTGGCTCATCTGTCCATAATATCCTATAATCTGACCTTTACCAATTGACAGTTTTTCATGAACATCTTATGTGTAAAAATAGCAGTCTACTTCACTGGATTTAATAGCTTACCTAGAATTCCACTGTATGGGCCTATTGTGCATACATCTCACTACACTTCTATTTTTATCTACTTTGGATAAATTCTTACAGTGTCATTGTTGGACTTTTGATATGTATTGGCATATTGTCATACCAAAAGGTGTGTATTCTAATCACTAACCATTTGTGGACCACAGTTTTCAGCAAAACCAGGTATTCTCTTTTTAAAACATACTAACAATATATTGTATTTAACTCCACACATCCCAAACGTCATCATTACAGTATGGAGTCACTATTAGAACATTATTAAAATAATTCCCATTTTTTCCAAGTTAGTTAGTCTTTGAGTCTTATATGTATTTTTTAAAAAATAGACTGCTTTTTAGAGCAGTTTTAGGTTCATAGCAAAATTGAGTGGAAACTACAGAGTTCCCATATCCCCCCTACTTCCGCTTTCAGCCTCCCTCACTGTCACATTACTCCCAGTGTGGTACATTAGAATTGATGAGCTTATATTGACATATCACTGCCATCCAGAGTCTATGGTTTACATTAGGGTTCTCTTCTAGGTTTGAAAATTCCATGGGTTTTGACAAATGTACAGTGACATATATCTACTATTATAGTATTATAAAGAATGCTTTCAAAATCCTAAAAATCCTTCATGCTTGTTCATTCCGTCTTCCCTCCAACTGATCTTTTTATTGTTTCTACAGTTTTGCTTTTTCCAGAGATATCTCTTCTCCTAAATTTTCGAGAACGTTTTTGCTTATCATTCTTAAATTTATATTTCTTTTGATTGATTAGGAAAATTGCCCATTATTTCATGTTGGTATTATTATTTCTTTCAGGCAGTTCCTATTTTTGTCTTTTGTACATTTGATAAAGACTTTCATTTTATCCATATCAACCAATTATTAAAATCTTGACATTTTTCAATTTAACATTTACTTTTTAATTTGTTTATGCTGTTCTTCATTCATAACTTTAACATTTTTCCTAGTCAGATTAGTCTTTTTTTAATCGTTCTGTTTTGGGTATTTTTGCCAAAGATCTGAATCCGAGGAAGAAATTAGGAGGTAGTGTCTTAACATATTTCTGGTATAGGTCAGCTTTATTACAATTACATTCTTACTAGTATACAGAGAAAATCAAGTTAATTGAATTACACTGATATTATTCTCTTAAATGTTTGATAAGAATTTACTGGTGAAGTCACTTGGACCTGGAATTTTTTTTTTTTAATTTTTTTTAACCTTTATTTATTTTTGAGACAGAGAGAGACAGAGCATGAACGGGGAAGGGTCAGAGAAAGGGAGACACAGAATCTGAAACAGGCTCCAGGCTCCGAGCTGTCAGCACAGAGCCCGACGCGGGGCTCGAACTCACGTACCGTGAGATCATGACCTGAGCCGAAGTCAGCCACTTAACCGACTGAGCCACCCAGGCGCCCTGGGCCTGGAATTTTCTATGTGGGAAAAATTTTAATTGTGAATTCAATTTCTTTTAACAGGTAAATGGCTACTGAAGGTTTTTTGTTTTGTTTTGTTTTGTTTTTCTGGTGTTAGTCTTGGTAATTTTCATCTCTAAGGAATTTTCCTGTTCCATCTAATTGTAAAATATATTTGCACAAAACTGTTCATGATATTTTCATCATCTTTTAAATTTCTATAAGATCTGTGGTAATAAGCCCCTGTTTCATCTAGTGTTGGTAATTTGTCTATTCTCTCTTGTTTTTCTGCATCATTCTAGCTAGGGGGTTACTAGTTTTATTGACATTTTCAGAGAACCAATTTGAGATTTTGTTGGTTTCTCCATTATTTGTTCATTATCTTGTATCATTATACTGATTTCTGCTATTTGTTATTTTCTTCCTTCTGCTTATATTGGATTTAATTTTTTCTAGCTTCTTAATGTGGAAAGATAGAACACTGATTTTTACACCTTTCTTTTCTTCCTAATCATAGATGTATAAATTTACCTTTAAGCATTGTTTTAGTTGTGTCTCACAAATTTTGACATATCATGTTTTCATTATTAGGTAGTGGACAATATTTTCTAATTTTCTTCTGATGTCTTTCTTGGTCCACAGTTTATTTTATATTTTTGTTTTCTAAATTTCTTTTTTAAATTTATTTTTGAGACAGAGAGAGAGTGAGAGTGGGGGAGGGGCAGAGAGAGAGAGAGACCCAGAATCCAAAGCAGGCTCCAGGCTGTGAGCTGTCAGCACAGAGCAGAACGTGGGGCTTGAACCCATGAACCACGAGATCATGACCTGAGCCGAAGTCGGATGCTTAACCAACTGAGCCACCCAGGCGCCCAGGTCCACAGTTTATTTAGAGATGTGGTGCTTAATTTCTATATATTTGAGATTCTTTCTGATACATTGTTATTGATTTTTTTAAAGTAGCACCTTTAATGATCATTGTTTTTGTTCTCAATTATATTGAGAATTCATTTAGAGCAGGGACTTTAAACTTCGTTTTGCCATTCCTCTCTGTGTTAGTTTTGAATGATTTTAAACTAAATCCCAGTCCCATCCTTGACTAACACTCTGAAACAACCTTGTTCACTTCTAATTCTGTGCCTCTCAAATACCTTATAATGCAGCTGTGTTGTAGCCAGTGGCCCTTGGACTTGGGACTCAGAAATTTTGACATCTAGACTGAATTCTGTAACTTCAGTCTGGACTCTTATAAAATGAGAAAAATCCTATCATTCTCTCAGGTTTGTGGTGAAGCCAAATGAGATACCAGTAAAAGAACGTATCACAATCCCTGGCACATTGTGCACTCTCAGTAAAGGCCAGTTATGTTGAGTTCAAACAGCACTTGAACATGAAGTGTGAGCAGGGGATTCCTTCCTCTAGGACTAGTATTATTTGTGGTTATGATCAGTTTTAGACCCAACAGATGCTACCCAGCTCACTTCCCTTCTAGTGTTGCTTCCAGTTCTGAATGCAGTTACACAGCTGCTGCCTTGTTGAAGCCTAGATGCTGACTGAGCACTGTACTGCACCCAGCTCCTAAAAGTGCAAACTCTACCGATTTTTAATTTATTTTAATTTAGGTCAGAGAACATACTCTATATGACTTTGGTATTTGAGAAAATACAAGGGTATTTAAAAAAATTTTTTTAAGTTTCTTGATTTATTTGGTGGGGGGGGGGGAGAGAGAGAGAGAGAGAGAGAGAGAACAGCAGGGAAGAGGCAGAGAGAGAGGGAGAGAGAGAATCCCAAGTAGGCTCACACTGTCACTGCAGAGCCAGACGTGGGGCTCAATCTCCTGAACTGTGAGATCATGACCTGAGCCGAAATCAAGAGTCGAACGCTTGAGATCTGACTGAGTCCAATTGAGCCACCCAGGTGCCCCATAGGTTTTTTTTTTAATGGCCCATAATATGGTCTATATTTGGTGAATATTCAGTGTGTGCTTGAACAGAGTATATATTCTGCACTCATTGGATCTATTGTATAAATGCCGGTTAGATAAAGTTGATTGATAATGCTTTTCACATCTTTCTTAACCTTATTGAATTTTTTGAGTCTATTTCTTTTAGTTCCTAGGAGAAGAATTTTAACATCTCCAACTATAATTATGGATTTGTTGATTTCCCCCTTTAGTTTGGCTAGTTTTAGCTTTATGTATTTTGAAGCTCTGTTGTGAGATGCATGCATGTTTTTGATTATGTCTTCTTTATTAACTAACCTAACGTATAGAATTTCTTTCTTTGTCTCTGGTAATGCCGTATAAGTTTACTTTGTCTAAGGCATAGAACTGCTGTAATTTTCCTATGATTAGTGTTTGCATGAAATTTTTTTTCATTCTTTTTTCTAAACTATCTGTGTCTAATATATGTATATATATTTGGATATTCCTTTTCTATCCAGTCTGACAATTGCTGTCTTTCTTAGAGTGTTTAGTACCTTTACATTGAATGTAATTATTGGTATGTTTCAGTTTAAATCTGTCATCTTGCTATTTGTTTTCTAGTTATAAGGATTTAATTTTTTTTCTTTTTCTTTTCTATATTTTTCTGTATTAATGAGTTTCTAAAAAGTATTTTTATACCTTCCTCTTCTATTGGCTTTGTTTTTAGTGGCTCTACGTTAGACATTCAATGATTGGTCTACCATAAATTGAAAGTATACCATGTAAGAACCTTCCAACAGTAAATTATATTTACTCCCTCCCATCTTTTGTGCTATTACTGTCATACATTTGATTTCTACATAGGTTATAATCCCCACAATAAATTGTTATTATTGTTGTTTAAACAATGAATTACTTTTTAAAGAAATTAGAAAATATAAAAAGTAGCCTTTTGTATTTACTTACATATTGATTATCTCTGGCACTCTTCCTTTGTATAGATCTGAATGTGTATCTCATATTTCTTTTAGTCTGAAAAACTTATTTGAATAATCATCGTTGGTCAGGTCTGCTAGTGAAATGTTTTCTGAGCTTTTATCAAAATGTCATTATTATTTTGAAGGATACTTTTATCTCAAAATGTCATTATTATTTTGAAGGATACTTTTTTTTGGAAATAGACTTCCAGTTTGATAATTTTTTTTTCAGCATTTAAAAAATGTTGTTCTGTTGTCTTCTGGCTTGCAAAGTTTTTGCTGTAATCTCAGCAGAATTTTTAATCATTATCCCTCTGTATGGTAATGCATTTTTTTTCCCTCTAGCTTCTTTTGAGATTTTTTTCTTTTTCTTTTGGTTTTCAGAAAAATAATTATTATGTGCTTAGATTTAGCTTTCTTTACATTTACCCTCCTGGGGGCTTTGTTGAGCTCCTTGCATGTGTGTGTGTGTGTGTGTGTGCATGTGTATTCAGATTCAGAAATTATTGTCCATTATATTTTTCAAACTTTTTCTGATCACCCTCCCCTCCACTCTTTTCCCCTTAGTATTACAATTTATGTATGTTAGATTGCTTCACTAATCACAGAAACTTGCTTTTAGTTTCTCAGTGTATTCTCTCTCTGTGCTTAATTTATATAAGTTTAATTATTCTGTAATAGCCAATCTGTTAAGCCCATATAGTGAAATTTTTGTTTCAAATAATATATTTTTTGGTTCTAGATTATCTATTTGGTTCTTTTTTAGTAGTTTCTATTTTTCCACTGAGATTTTTCCTTCTGGTCACTCATTCTGTTTTTTCCTTTGAGTCCTTACGCCTATTTTTAATAACTTGTAATAGTTTCTTTTTGCTGCTATATCAAATTAACCACAAACATAGTGGCTTGAAACCTCACAAATTTATTCTCTTACAGTTTCTGAAATTCAGAAGTCTGAAATGGGTCTCACTAAGCTACAATCAAGATCTCAGCAGGGCTGTTTCCTTCTGGAGGCCCTAGCAGATAATGTTTTATTGCTTTTTTTGTAGAGGCTACCTGCATTCCTTGGTTCATGGCCCCCTTTCATCTTCAATGCTGGCAATGACCAGTGAGTCTTTCTCACATTTATCTCTCTGAGGCTGACACTTAGGCTTCTCTCTTTTGCATTTAAAAATCCTTGTGATTACACTGGAACAACCTGGATAATCCAGGATCCTCTCCCTATGTTAAGGTCAGCTGATTAGCACACTGAATTCCATCTGCACCATTATTTCCCCTTGCCATATTACCTAGCAGATTGACAAATTCTGGGGATTAGGACATGAATATCTTTGAAGAGTCATCTGCCTCCTGTATAACTCTTCTAAAATTATTATCTTCTAATTCTAATACCTGGTTCATTTTGGCATTTATTTCTACACACTACCTTCTCCCCACCTGATTATGGGCTACATTTTATTGCATCTGCACATATCTCATAGCTTTTGATTATATGGTAAATATTGTGGATATCATATCATTGGCAGTTTGAAATTTATTACTTTTAGTAAATGTTTTTTGTTTATTTGGGCAGCCTTTTTTTAGTGGACCAGCTTGATCCTTTTAAGATTTGTTTTTAATCTTTGGGTGGTTTAGGATCTCTTACTTCCAAGGTATGTGTTCAGAACTGTACAGGGTCTGAGATTTTGCCACATTTAAGTAATAATTAGTTAGCTTATTACAGTTTCATGGATGCTGTCAGATGACATGAGTTTCCTGGAACAGAAAGAATTTTATTGTGCATGGCACATCCAGCAACATGAATGTCAACTGACTTGCCTCAATTTTCCTTGCCCCTAAATTACATGGAGGTGGTGTGGATGGGCCTAGATGGATACCTGCAAATGCAGTTGGTCACATTATAGGAGAGGAACTCTGAGCTTAGGACATCCAAATAGTATGCAATAGTAAGCATGTCTGCACTTTGCTCCTGGAGGGGGATCCTCTATCTTCCAAGGCTGTAAATTAATGTGCACTTTGCTCTAGGTGGAGACAGCCTCTGTCTTCCAAGGCTTTTGCGTCAATCATTTTATTTCATGTTAATAGTTTAAAACTTTTAAATTAAAACAAATTCTTTTTTTTTTTTTTTTTAACATTTATTCACTTTTTGAGAGACAGAGACAGAGTATGAGCAGGGGAGGGGCAGAGAGAGAAGTAGATACAGAATGCAAAGCAGGCTCCAGGCTCTGAGCTGTCAGCACAGAGGCGGGATGTGGGGCTCAAACTCACAAACCATGAGATCATGATCTGAGCTGGTCGGCCGCTTAACTGATTGAGCCACCCAGGTCCCCCCCCCCCCCAATTTTTTTTAATGTTTATTTATTTTTGAAGGATAGAGAGACAGAGCATCAATGGGGGAGGGACAGAGAGAGAAGGAAACACAGAATCCAAAGCAGGCTGACAGCTCAGAGCCCGATGCAGGGCTTGAATCCATGAGCCATGAGATCATGACCTGAGGCGAAGTCGGCTACCTAACCAGTTGAGTCACTCAGGTGCCCCAGTAGTTTAAAACTTTTAATGATTATATGCCTTATTAATCAAACATCCTGGAAAAGAGTCTAGTACAAAACCTGTTCAATGCCTCTGCTCTCAAAAAGTTGAGGGACCCATAGCATTATCTCCCATAAGTGTGAGCTTTTTGGGGTAATCTCAATTGAATTTCCTGGGTGTTCAGTGTGGTTTTATCTATGTGCTGTCTCTCAGTATTACATGACCTCCAGAATCTCCATTCTGCTATTCATGGCCAGGTTTTGTAGATTGTCCCTCTGGGCACATATAACCTAGTGCTTGGCAAGAGACTTAATATGACCCTCATGTATATTTCTGAAGCTTTTTGCATTTGGTATTCTATCCCCCAAATTCTACCGCATCCCCCCAACTTTATTCTTTCTTCTCTGCTGAGCAAAACTGCTCTTCTTTGCTTGGGTGCTATAGTCTTGAAAATGCCTCCAGACAGAAAGGGAGAAGTTCATGTAGTGTTCATTTCATACAGTTTTTTTCCTTAGGGATCATAATCCTGTTTTGCCTGTTGCCCAACATCTAAAACCATTTGTTTCAAATATTTTTTATGGTTTTATTTTACATCGTTTATGGTGGGCTTGCTAGTTTTTTTCCTGTTACTGCCTCATGGCCAAAAGTGGAAGTCTCCATATCACTTTAACTGAAATATTCATGTGTGTGTGTGTGTGTGTGTGTGTGTGTATATATATATATGTGTGTGTGTGTGTGTATATATATATAAAATATATATATTATATATATAAATATATATATATATTTATATATATAATATATATATAAATTATGGTATCCAGACTGGTAAGTCATGGATCTTCTTTTTTCTTTTTTTTATTCTTCAGACTGTTATATAAGTAGGTACTCAATACGTTGTGTTCCACAAAACATATAGTAGAAATATGAGACTGAAGTACAGAGTTTATTCTGAAGCACAAAAATGCTGTCCCTTGATGTTGTTATAATGATGAGAATGAGGATGTTACATGACAGACTGGTTTATAGCTGTGTACCTCTGTGTAAGCATATGCCTAACATTGGTAACATTAAACTTTTTATGAACTGTTGCTGAGTTTTTTGAAAGGAAAAGAAATCACTAGGGAAATTAGTAAAAATTAGACTGCTGTGTTTGTACTTCTTTTTACTGAGACTTGAAATAGTGCCATTGTATTATATTTAATATTTCTCTATATAATTTTAATTTTTTTTAAAGTTTATTTCTGAGAGAGGGAGAGAGAGTGTGAGCAGGGGAGGGGCAGACAGAGAGGGAGACAAAGAATTCAAAGCAGGCTGACAGCACAGACCCTGACCTGGGGCTCGAACTCACAAACTGTGAGTTCATGACCTGAGCCAAAGTCAGACACTTAAACTGACCGAGCCACCCAGGTGCTTCTCAATGTAATATAAATTTATATAGTAATTTACAGGTCAAAAAGGAATTTTACACACATTAGTTACTTTTGAATTTCTCACCAACTGTCTATGTTAGGTTCAATAGCTGTCTGCATTTTACTGATGAGGAAGTGAAAGCTCATTGAAATGTTCATACTAAAGGTTCCAAAGCTGTGAAGTCACAGACCTGGCACTGAAAATGGGTGTCTGAATAAAGCTTAGTGCTCTTTTTGCACGCCATATCTGCGGGTCTCTAATTTCAATCTATTTCTTTATTTTGTGAGTGTGTGCAGTTTATGTGCATTTGATGTACTTTGATTTATTTCTACATGAGATCACGGAACTGAAAATTTAAATTCTTAATCTGGTGAGATTGTGTCAGCACTAAAGTTGTAAACTTTTTCTGTGTAACGGCTAAGTATTCGAAACTACTCTAAGAGGTTTTTGTTAATAGTGAGCTCTTTAGTAAAGGCATAAAGAGTATTTTTTAGTGTGTGCATTATTTCAGTCCATAGTTATTTATTTTAAATTGCCAATTTGATAATTAGGTTTAAGCTATTGTGTAAAAATTTGTCAAGGATTGTATACTGATACGTTCTCATATTGGACTTGTTCTACTGTAGATATTAGTATTCTAACATTAGAATCTACTTTAAATCATGTTAACAGTGTAAAGCTTCTTTAGTGATTATTTACTTTATTAATACCTATAAATAAGGATGGCACCATTGTAATCAACTTATATACTTGGATAATATGTTCTTAGTTGTATTGCATTGGAAATGTTGACTATTTGTAATATATTCTTGAGTTGCATTGGTTACTCTATCTCAGAGTATTTCAGAAGTACTACTACTTTAGTGAGAGGGCTTTTTGGCACGACCTGTTATTTTCCACCAGCCAGTGAAATTTGTACTTGATTTGAGAAGAGGCTGGCTCTATCAACACATAGGATAATGATTTACTCGCCTTATTCTTTTTCTTTGTAGCCTTGAGAAATTCCAGGAAACAAAGTCTCTTTGTTAGAGGGAAAATACAGTCTTTATATGAAAAGCTTTGAATGCTTTTTTTTTTTTTTTTGATCAGAATACAGAAAGCTCTTTATCTTTTGATCCGTTGGATTTACTTATCAACATAGGTATCAGCTTTGCTCTTCACTCCTTCCCTCAGTATTGTAGGGCAAATCTTTCGGGCAGGCTGAGGAGCTGGTTTCTTTGAAAATTGTAACAGCAAGTGGATGTGACAAATGTTTATCTGGTTTGCAAAAGTGCTTTAGAAGTGTAGTCTTTTCTTCAGCTCATCCTTCATACCATTGCTTTGCTTGACTTCGAGTCTAAGGGAACTTATTTTTAGTTCTACTTGAACTAATGACAATACAACCTTGCATAAATCATTTCCACTTTCTTGGCTCAAATTCCTTTGGTTAAACAAAAGCTATAGACTAACTATCCTAAAGCTCCTTGCAATTTAAACATTCTATTATTTTAAGTGTATTTGTAGTAATCTAGATTATCAACTCACCAAAGACAAGGATTTTATCTTACTTTTGGGAGTTTTCACAATATATAGCATGACACATCATTTATAGTAATAGAAATTTGTTCACAGCCTCAATTTCTAAACCTCAGCTTTTCAAGAATCAGTTTTCCCTTTGCGGTGTCCTGCTCACTGTTCTCTTTTCTCCATCCCTGACTTTTCAAATCATTCAAATAAAAATGAAAAACTTTCCAGGGATCTACCATAGCCCTATCTAATCTGGTCAAATCCCCTCTTTTTATGTTTGTAACATCCTCTACCATTCATTGCTCTTGCTCCCTCAACTATAGCCAGACTGGCCTTTTCTGTACCAGGAACACATCAAAAATGCTCTTTAAGCCTTTGCACTTTTTTTTTTTTAACGTTTATTTATTTTTGAGACAGAGACAGAGCACGAATGGGGGAGGGGCAGAGAGAGAGGGAGACACAGAATCGGAAGCTGGCTCCAGGCTCTGAGCCATCAGCCCAGAGCCCGACGCGGGGCTCGAACTCACGGACCGCGAGATCGTGACCTGGCTGAAGTCGGACGCTTAACCGACTGAGCCACCCAGGCGCCCCTGCACTTTTTGTTTACTCTGCCTCTACTGCTCTTCCCTAAGATACCTGCCTGACTAATTACTTTCTTCAACTTTTTGCTCATTCTCGGTGAGACCCACCTTGGCCAACTTCATGAAAATTACACACTTTTTTCTCTGGCACTCATGATTAAGTTATGTGCCCAGCCCTGAATCAAACACAAATTCAATTGAATGGAACTATCTACCAATACCTTAGCACTTTACACGTTGTAATTTAGAAGTAAAAGTCTGATTTCCTAGAAATTGGTAGAAGCATTTGTAGACTCATTTATGTTCTAGTGGAATGGGAACTCCATTCCTGGAATTGGGAGTGATGTTAATTTCCTTGGGACCACATAGTTCTCCAATGGAGATCAGAATCTTTGGAAAAAATAGAGAGTCTGATGAAGGGACTGTATATGTCCTCATATATCCACATATATATGATGGTTAAGGTATGCTCTTTCAGTTATGAAGTTGGATTAAATTTGAGATGCTGTTTACCTGATAATGCTATGTGTGTGTGTGTGTGTGTGTGTGTGTGTGTGTGTGTCCATGTATGTACATGTATACTTATATAAATATTCCTTGAGTTCATATAAAATGAAATTCGATAGTACAGATTCCTTCGGGTAATTTAATGGAATTATTAACATTATCATAGCACATTACACATTCTCATTTTCAGATAAAAGTATGATATCTTAGAAATTAGTGGAAGCATTTTGGAGACTCAGTTATGTTCTGTTAGAATAAATTCATGTGCTTCTTCTCCATCTGTTTATCTTCTTTGGTGAAAGTTCTTTTCAAATCTTTTGCTTATGGAGTTTTTTTTATATAACATGCACACACACACATACAGGATATGGCTACTTTGTTGGATTTGCAAGTTTTTTTTTTCCCCAATTGTGTCTTGTCTTTTCCGTTTCTGAATTTAGTAGTTTCTTTTTACAGAGAAGGGATCTTAGTTTGTTTTTTTCCCATTTATTTTTTGTAGTTTCAGGTTTTTATTTAAATTCCAGTTAGTTAACCTATAGTGTAATATTAGTTTCAGGAGTAGAATTCAGTGATTCATCACTTACATATAACACTCAGGGCTCATCAAAGCAAGTATACTTCTTAATACCCACCACCCATTGAGTTCTTAGTTTTGATCAAGTTCAGTTTATCAGTTTTCATATTTATTTAGTTCAATTTGTATCTAGCTTGCCTTTTGATTTCTTCTTTGACCCATCAGTTATTTAGAAAAGTATTATTACAGTTCCAGATATTTGGGGGATTTTCTAGGGATCTTTCAATTATATTTGATAATATAACTCCAGAGATTATAGTGTATGATTTGGATCCTTTAAAATCTATTGAGACTTGCCTTATGACCCAGAATATGGTCACTCCTCTTAAATATTATGAATGCACTTTTACGTCCTGCTTCTTTTGGGTGATCCTTTCTCCAGCCTCATGTAGTTTCCTTATATGTATCTACCGATCCACAGTCCGCTGAAGACTTGGGCAGGATAGAGAGGTTGGAGAGCGGGTGGCCTGCTGCAGATGTCTAGAGCTCTGTTCCGTGCAGTTTTCTCTTCTCCAGTACTCTTTTCTGTGCATTCTAGCTACCTTGGCCTCTCAATTTCCAAAATTCATCTCCTCATCTCAGGGAGATCACTAGGTTCTGACTGGGTTTTCTCTTCTTGTGCTGCATGCTGGAAACTGTCCCAGACAGTAAACTGGGAGCAATTGCAAGGCTTACTTACTTGTTTTCTCTCTGTCAGGGATCACTGTCCTGCCCCGACTGATGTCTGAGAATTGTTTCATACTTTTTTTTTTCCAGATTTTCATTTATTAAAGATGGAGAGTCAATCCAGCCCTTGTTACTTTCTCTTGGCTAGAAGCAGATGTCCTGTTTATAGATTGTAAAAGTACTGTGTTAAATATTCCATAGCTTTGGTTAGAGGAAAAGACATGGTGACTTACATATGTGAGACAAATAATTTTTGGAAATATATTTAGCACAGTAGTTCTGAAGATCTTGTGCCCTCTCTCTGCCAAAAAAGGGATTCTGCATCAGCATTTCCCATTTTGTGTGCTTTGTGACTTCTTGCGCTAAATTCATCTATGAAAGAGAGCCTGGGCCAGATTAGGTCATGTGTTGGCTCATTCAGTTCTGGCCTGGGGTCAGATCTACCACGTATGGATGTGACTACTGGGTCCTCACTCTGGGTATGGGTTGCTGCTGCCAGTAAAGAGGGAACTGTTGTGACCTGGGTTGTGACTCCCTTTGTAGATTCAATGTTGTTGTTTTCGGTTTTGAAAGGAAAAGGTTTATTATTAAGTCCAAATGAGAAAAACGCACCTTAAACTCAGAATTCAACATTGTTTCAAAATAATTTGTCATGAAAGCTCCTTCTCCAATTGTAACTATATGAGATACTCCTCTTTTTCCTGTCACAAAACAGTGGGTACTCATGCTTGCTAATTCATACAAGATAGAGAAAAGAGAAATGTAATAAACAGGCATCAGAGAAGTTAGTATAAGAGCAGTTGAAGGGCAATGTAGAGAAAATAAATTATAGGGAAATCATCAGATCCTGCTGGAAGAGAGTGGGCTGGATTAGGTAATTTTCAGGTAAGTGTCCATATATCATTTCTTTCCCTTCTAATGGTATTTCAGCAGAATACTGGGACTTTTGCCATTAGAGCTAAGTAATGCTTTATTTCTTCAAAGGCTAGGTAATTGGAAAACTCAACTGTACCTAGACGAAAGGGAGATGTGTAACAGAAGGAAGCAAGACTTTTTTTTAAGCTGAGTTTTAAATCCTTATTTTGAAATTTACTAATTTTTATATAATTGGAATCTTGAGGCTTTGCAACCTTTAGTAAACTAGATTCTTACTACCTCTGTGAATGTCTTTGTTGTCTAGCTAAGGAAAGGTCTCCAAACCCATAAGGATCATGGCTGTACTCTCGTTGTAGTAACTAAGTAGAATATCCTGTAATACTTGATAGTAGGTAGAGGCAAACATATCTAACAGTAGAATGCAAACATCTCCATTTTGAGGAGATTCTGGAGTTCTGTCATGCTTCCCAGGTGGAATGTTGCTACATGGAAATCCACAAAAGTTTTAAAGTTTATTTATTTATTTTGAGAGAGACAGAGACACTGTGAGTGAGGGAGAGGCAGAGAGAATCCCCATCAGACTCCGCACAGCTCATGCAGAGCCTGTCCTGGGGCTGAACTCACGAAACCACAAGACCATGACCCAAGCTGAAACTAAGAGTCAGATGCTTAACTGACTGAGCCACCCAGGAGCCCCAAGTCCACAAATTTTTAAGAGCTGCTATTCCATGTTTGTCTGTATGTTTTTTGGAGCTACTGAATGGTTGATTGAGAAATCAGGTTCCTGGAGCACACTTTAGATAATTTTTATGGGAAGAGGGAGGTAGGAGTGGAATCTCCAGTTTTCAAAAAAAAAAAAAAAAAAAAAGCTTCCCAAGTTATTGTTATGTATCTGAAAGTATGAAGTAATTGTCATAAGGAGTAGGGCTACGGTGGTGCAGAGATCCAGCTACTTGAACACGGGGAAGTTGACTGAGTCTGAATCCCACTATTTTATGGGAGAGGTTGTGGATATATTCATATGCTGCCTGATAGATGTTTGCAGGAGAGTGGTAGTGTCTCTTATTAGGCCCCTATTGGAACAACTGGAACATGGTTGGGTTGGGCAAGGGCTGAGAGTATGTAATAGTATCATACAACAAAAAAGACTAAGGATGATTTGGACTGATAATAGGCCTTTCAATGTGTAAATAGACAGTCTTGGTTGGTTATCAAGAGAGGTGGCAACAGATTTTTGATGTCTCGCATGAATGCTAGTATTGACAAATCTCATTTATGAAATAAATATCAAAGAGACAGTGAAAGGAATAGGGGCTTGGGTGTATACTGAATGGTTACAAAAAAGAGGAAGCTGTTTTCAGAATGAGTGGTACAACAAAAATATGGAAAACAGAAAAGTGTACAAAATCAGTAGAGTGTTGAAGCTAATGAATAGCCATCCCAGTGCGACAGGCATGGAGTCTGGGCTTTTGTAGAGAAGGCTTACACTATCAAATTTGTCATCAGTCATCTTAGGGATAATTTCTATGACATATATAGAATTTATCACTTCAGCTTAAAATACAAGAATTGGGCAAGCCATTTAATCTCCTTGAGTCTTAAAATGAGTGGATTAGATTACATAATACCTTTGGTTCCCTCTAACTCACAATTTTCACTGTTTACATTCAATAAAAATACTAATCTGTAGCTATGAACTCTAGAAGAGGGTTGTTTTACAGTTATTCCAATCTATATTTTCTAATCATATTTTTGGTAATTAATCAAAGTCTAAATAGTCATTGTACATTGGTAATGAGAATAAATACACTTATTTTGTTAAACTTGTTGGTCATGACTTCTTGAAATTGTCAGGCTAATAATCATCCTCATAGGTTTCAAAAAACTCACATTTGTATGTCTCCTAAAATTTGGGAAATCAGTTGATATTGCTGTATGGGCTATTTAACAAAAATGATTTATTCCTTAGTTTTTTTATATAGTGTTTACATACCTGTCTCACATTAGTTGCTATCCATTGTATTCTGCAGTTTCTTCCGTTTTTTAAATTATTAATGTAGTGTGTTATGGGAAATTTTGAAAAAAATAAAAAGATTATTTTTTCATACCATTAACATAAAAACATCTATTTTTGTGCATTCCCTTTCAGATTTCAATATGAGCTTACTTAATGAGGTTTTAATCGTATATAATATAGTCTGAATAATTTTCAATATTGGTTGCTGTCATGGATGTGAATTATAAGATTATGTATATTTTAAAAACTGCAATCCTCTCCACAGCCATCGTAAATATTCATGAACTCACCCATAACTTAACGTGCTTGAGAGAATTCTTCTTTTATTGCTATGATATGATAAAATATAAATTTGTCTGATGTACTTTATATTTACAGGTTTAAAAATATCCACAAATAGTTTTTATAAATATGGTCTGGTTCATGTACCATTGTACTTCCATTTTTAAGTTTTAATCAAATACATGCTTTGTGTTTTACTTTGTCCTTTCAACATTTAAAAACTTGCACAATAGATAAATATTATGAAATATGAAAAAATATGAGTTTCTTTCAACTTCTGCATTTTGACCAGTTCCTTCAGTGATAAATACAGTAGTAAAATTTCTAATGAGAACTAGTGAGCGTAAAAATAATAAAATAAAAACAATAAAAAGATAAAAAATAATCTATTGTAATATTTTGAATGTATCTTTTAGCTAGGCAGATTTTTAAATGCAAAAGATTAGAATGTCATAAATAAGCCTGTGTATTATTTTAAGAGAGCGTATAGAGGAAGGGGTTGTATGTTAGTAAATACATTTACTGACCCATGTGTGAATTAGTGACCAAGAGTGTTAAGGCATTGAGTTCCAAAAGTTTTTCTCTTATCTTTATGTTAAACAATGGAAAGTTTTACCGTATGGTCAAATAACATCTTCATCAGGTTCTCAACAGGATACCTTAGTGAATTTTCAGCTGAGTGCCTGACAGGATTTTCTCTTCAGCTAGCTGGTTGGATGAGAGTCTAGACGCTGAGAGGCCAGGCTTTTGTGGGCCTCACAATATTGTTATTGTGCATGGGGAGTAGGAGCAGCTTCCTCTGATGTAGGGGCTCCGTGCCCACACCACGAAGACAAAGACATAGCTTTTGTTCTGGAGGAGAGGGGCTAATCCGACTGCTGCACACGGTGAAAAACCTTTTATGAGAGAGGGAAAAAAAACTTTCCTGGAAGGTGAAGGGTTAGCAGTTTAACCTCTGACCATAAAATAAAAAGCCAGTAAGGAGGAGAAAGTGTTGGGAGGGGGATAAGGTAGAAGAAAAAGAGAAGAAACAATCATCGAGGTCTGTATGTAGTGTTTATAAAAACAGGTTAAGCAGAGGTCTGTCAGAGATGGATGCTTGAGTTCTAGTAGTACGTGCCTGTTTCCAAATACATCTTTGATCTTATATTCCTAAACATAGGTGTTTAACTTTATTCGAAGTTTGAATCATGCAGACCACAGTATAAATCAGGAAGCAATAGAAGTGTAATATTTTTCTTTTGCTTTTCCTCCCTAAATCAAGAAGCTCCATTACAAACTTCTGCCCAGTTCAGAATATTCATTTTCTTTCTATATGAGTGTAAGAGCCTGTTCATTCTTTTTTCTTGTTTTCCCCTAGTTTCCTTATTTAATATGAGCGTCTGTCTTTACAGACCATAGAGAAGGATAGTGCACATCTCTGGTAAATAGTAAGACTCCCTTTCATTTGAGCTGTGGCATTTTGGCACCTATTGTGCTAATACACAGGTCTTTGGGGGTCAGTGTTATTATACACCTCCAGGGAGGAGCTAGTTGCAATCCTGATGTAAAAAGAATCTGGAGACTTCTGTCTCCCAGTATTATCAATACGGGGAATTTAGTTATAATCCAATTAGAATTGATGGAAGTTAACTTGTTAATCATTGAGTCATCTGCCCTCTTAGATCAACCAGTCTGGCTATTTGCTTCCTCTTCTCTTATCAACCCAGTATCAGTCTTCGGTAATAATTAAGGTCTTAAGCATCTGGGCTCACTGCTTGGCTGTACTAATGTATGTAACTTATTCTTGAAAGTAACCATGTGTAAATGTGGGTAAGCAGCAGCTTAGATTCTGTTATGTGACACGTAATCTAAAGCTGAGTCTGTCATGGTGTCATCTTTTAACTAACTTAGTATGTCTTCTGTTATTTGGATTTTCTTTGGTAACAAAAGGTACGTCTTCATAGAATTACCCAGTTTCACTTTTACCCTGACAGAAAAAGAGAAAAGAGCTAGGGTGAGAAAAAGGGGAGGGGAAGAGAGTGTGTGTTGACTAGACAGTGATGATGAGGCAAGGGAGAAGAGGAGGGATAGAAAGTAGAAGTTGAGAATTGAGGGAAGGGGGATGGAGGTGAAACATAGAAAATGGATAAGTTAGGTAGGAATAGGTGTCAAACTGTAGTACAGTGCTACGAGTTTTCAACTAATATAAAGTCGAAGCTCATAAATATGGAAATTTGATAGGAATTACCCCTTAAGACTAAAGTATGGAAGGAGGTAGGTAATATTATAAAACAAGTAACCAGACTTGGAAAGGTCCTGAATGAGGAGAGGTAGATTTATATGAAAGGAAAGAAATAGCTAAAAATAACATGTGGTTTGGGCTAATGCATCATCTGCATTCTCCAAAGCTACATTTCTACATCCCATATGTCCATGTTTGTCCCTCTTGCCTTAAAATAATGAGTACTAATGATATGTGGTATTGATCTAAGGCCTCCATTGTGTTAAACACTGTTGAAAGCAGCATGCGTATGTATGCATGCATGCATATAATCCCCACTTACTGTAACAGCATGCCACAAGGTGCGTACTATTATTGCCACTGCTTTCCAAGGAGACTGAGGCGCATTGTGTTAAGTATCTTGAGAAAGGTCACTCGTAACTAGTGAGTGGCAGTGCATGGCATGTCTGTGTGCAGTCTAACTCCAGAGCTTAAACACTTAGCCTCTTTTTTTTTTAATGTTTATTTATTTATTTTTGAGAGAGAGCATAAGCAGGGGAGGGGCAGAGAGAGAGAGAGAGAGAGAGAGAGAGAGAGAGAGAGAGACACAGAATCTGAAGCAGCTCCAGGCTCTGAGCTGTCAGTGTAGAGCCCAATGCAGGGATTGAACCCATGAGCCATGAGATCATGACCTGACCTTAAGTCAGATGCTTAACTGACTGAACCACCTGGGTGCCCCCAAACACCTAGGCTCTTAACTACTATGCTGTGCTTCTCTAAAAATTCACTGAAGGTATAATTATATACTACCTAAAGTTTTAATATTCGGACAACGGTCCCCCAACTCTTTTATTGTTTTACTTTCTTAGTACTTCTTGTACAATAACCTAAACAGGAATCAATTGCTTACTTTCTGAGAGGAGAACGTGGTGTTAAAGTACACAAATATAAGGATATTTTTTATCTGTATCTCATGGATTTCAGGCTCATTTTTTTTTCTTCTTGTCTTTTCTTCCTAATACAGTTTCTTATTTTTCTAAGTGTAATTCTTTTTGTTCTTCCAGTGACATACTTCTTCTCTTTCTGATTCCTCTATTAGTCTGTTTTCATCCATTGGCTGTCTGCTTTGTCATTAGTTCTTCCAAGTTATGACATGAATACTCTCGAAAAGTTACCAGGATAAAGTAGCATCTGCTATTCTTCAAAACTCTGCAATGGCTCACATCCATTGAGATTTCGACTGTCCTTTACGTTGCATTATGGAGTTGTCATGTGATAATCTCAACATTTGTGAGCTTTAGTGAGCTACTTTTTAGAGTGGTAGACTCTATTCTGAGACTGTTTTCTTTGATAGTATGCTATAAAATTCAGACATCCTGAAAATGTTGAAATTTCTATAATGTATATTTATACCAATTATGATTAAACAACCTATATCTGGCTTGTTTAAAAAAAGAAAAAAAAAGTGTGGTTCTTAAGTTCAAGGCAACTGGTTTGTTAATACTATCCATTTTCGTTTATTTTAAAAAGTTACCTTAGATTCATCAGAATTAGGGGATTCTGCTGCATTTAAGTGACACACTTAATGAACTTAGCTAAACAAGAACATCTTGATCCTAAAAGCCACCAGAACAGATAACAAAATTTCCAAGAAATTGTTACTTTAAACATATGATCAACGTTCAAGAACTTTTTCCTTTTCTAATTTGTACTTCCTATAATAATACAGAGGTTAAAAAGTAATGGCTCCCTGACATACATTTGGCTCATATGGTATTTATGAAATGTTCAATTATTTATCCCAATTTAAAAATGAGGTAATTTTTCAGGCACCTGAGTGGCTCAGTCATTTAAGTGTCTGACTTTGGCTCAGGTCATGATCTGACAGTTCATGAGTTCGAGCCCTGCATCAGGCTCTGTACTGACAGCTGAGAGCCTGGAGCCTCCTTTGGATTCTGTGTCTCCCTCTCTCTCTGCCCCTGCCCTGCTCTCTCTCTTTCTCTCTCTCTCTCAAAAATAATAAAATAATTTTAAAGATTAATTTTTCTTCCATGAAAAATCTGACTTTTCTTGACAAAAATAAGAATATCTGTCAACCCTGAGTCCACATTCCATATGGCTGGAGCTAAATGACAGCTGCCTTCTGGAGAAGGACCATGGGGTCTGTCTTTTAGTACACACCCCTCCATTTTCTAAATCTCCTGTAGGCTCACTCCACTCATTTGCTTTACCTGCATATCTCTTGGAGGCATTTAACCTTGAAATACCGTTTTTCTCTCTGTAAAGAGGGAATATATTTGTGTAATGAGTACATAACCGTACTTTGACTTTCTTCAGATTCTAAGGAAAATTTTAGATTTTTTTGGCTTTATGCTACATTGTTTGGCACAGATATTTGATTCATTCTATTATTACCTTTTTGGTGGAATTAATCAGACTTATGTTGTATTTTGGCTCTCGTCAAAATAAGCAAATTCATGAAATTTACTCTAGGAATTGATATGAGAGCCAATAATCATATGTGCATTATATGTGTTCATTGAATGGAGAGAACGAAAAATTCAGTAAAAAGCTGAAAAAGCTACTTTTATACAGTACACATTAAGAATAGAACATATGATTTTTGCCTTCAGGAGCTTTATTTAAAGGAAGAGATGCCTGAGAACAAACAGTAAAAGCTGAAAAAGCTACTTTTATACAGTACACATTAAGAATAGAACATATGATTTTTGCCTTCAGGAGCTTTATTTAAAGGAAGAGATGCCTGAGAACAAACAGGGTTGATGGGGAGTGGGAGGGAGGGGAGGGTGGATGATGGATATTGAGGAGGGCAGCTGTTGGGATGAGCACTGGGTGTTGTATGCAAACCAATTTGACAATAAATTTCATATTTTAAAAAAAATTAAAAAAATAAAGGAAGAGACGCAAATAAGATAGTTAAGTAGTAGTATAAAGCAGTGTATTTCAGAATAACTGGTTCAAATGAGATGTGTTGCGTGGAAGATGGGATGTCTGTGTGGTTGCAGTGTTTTGGGAAGGCCTCAGAGCCTGGGTCCAGGCTAATACATAGAATTTGGAAAGATGGAGAAAAGAGAACATAGGATTTCAAGAAACGGGTATAGTGTAAATGAGTAAATGTTTGGATTTGGAAATTAACTGTATATGAAAGACAGGAGGTCCAGAATGAGTAGAAAATTTGTACTTGAGTATGGTGCAAAATTCCCTAGGTTAGGTAAGATGTAATTGGTATGAAGTGCAGAATTTTGCTACACTGACTAGTCCTAATATATGGACTTATTTATTGTGTTAAAGTTGGGATATTTTACTTGGGGACTAAAATACATAGTGTAAAGACTTGAGTTTTAGTGTAAGCAGTGGGGAGTCACTGAACATTTTTCTGTGAAGAGAGACATAATAAAGCACTCTTTTAAGAAGATGAATTTAGTGGCCACATGTTGAGAAGGGCGGAGTGGCAGGAAGACTGATTAGGTGTTAAGAGTGGATATGGAAGAAGAGGATGGGTGAAAGCTACATTTGAAAGCAAGAACTAACATGATAGGAAGTTGATTAGCTAAAGAGAATGAAGAAGACACATTAGGCTGGTTCTGAGATTTTGAAAAAGCTTCAGTGCCTGGATTCTGTTAATAGAACAAGAGGGATAGCATGCAGTTTCAGGAGTTGGTGTAATTGAGTCATTGGAAAAATTGGGCATGAGATACAGAATTTTACTTTATTGATGCTTCTGAGCACCTATGTTTTATATATGGCATTATACAATATGTTCTAAGTCCAGTGTTTGACACAGTATTTGAAACTTGAAAAAGTCTGAAAGTTTTTAAGAAGTTTTGGGAAAAAAATAATTTCTTGACAGAAAGCTTGGGGCAGTGATTCTCAGCCCCTGCCGTACTTTAGAATCACCTGAGGAATTTTAAAAACTTGCAGACATCCAGGATAGTCTGGGATGTGGCCAAAGGGGTCATTTTTTTTTGAGGAGGAGTTGATATCCCTTCGGTATTGAGCAGAAAGGATTAAGAATCACTCTATATTTATATAGAGGAAATAATTTGTGATGAATGGAAAATACAGTTTCAGTAACAATTTTTGAAGTTTTGTTTTCAATTATGAATGGGAATGATCAACTTTTCCCCCAACTTTTCAACAAGAGAGAAAAGATTTAAGTTCTCTTACGAGAGATTTAGTTGGATATTAGGAAGAACTTTGAAACATTAGGTTTATTGGACCCTTTGTGAAGGGAACTAGGAGATTTGGAGTAGTTCCTGTGTATGTGCAGAATATATATAGATAGATACCTGTTTTAGTAAACGTAGAGGGGCCTGACATTCAGAGACAGGAATCAGGGCCTCTTGAGACCACTCTAGCCTACTCTATAATATGTGGTATTTTTCATCTGTCATAAATAGCTGCATCTTCTGTATACATTTATCTGTAATCTCATGTGACAATTACCCTTGTGAAATTGCTTGCTCCTATAGTCCATTTAGAAACCAACTCGGGGTGCCTGGGTGGCTCAGTTGGTTGGGTGACCGACTTCGGCTCCGGTCATGATCTTGCAGTTTGTGGGTTCGAGCCCCGCTTCGGGGTCTGTGCTGACGGCTCAGAGCCTGCAGCCTGCTTCGGATTCTACCTCTCTCTACCCCTCCCCTGCTCACGCTCTGTGTCTCTCTGTCTCTCAATAATAAATAAACATTAAAAAAAAAAAAAAGAAACCAACCCAATAGGCTCCCAAACTAGATTACTGTTCTCTATTCAAAATACATAACAAAGTCTTTTTAATTGTATGTTTTAAGAAAAATGGGTGAAAATTACTCTAGGACTTAATTATTTGCAAGCAAGTTCTGGCTAATAGCTTTCTTCCCCTTCCAGGAAATGTCTCTTGTTGCCAGTGTCAGTGTTACATTTACCGATCATAATACTGACTTCAGAGGTTAATGATATATACCCATTATTAAGGAAATTCAAGAAAATTCTGGATACCATCAGAGAAGACTTTAGAAATAAAATACCATCATTCAGTTACAAACAGGAAGAAATGTCTATTCACATCTCTATTTTCATTTGTTCTTTTATGTATAGCAACATAGACCTAAAATTTATCTCTTGTAATTGAGAACTGAAATGCAGTATCTAGGTTATGCCCATTTTGTTCATCATTATGGTTTTTGTTAACAATTTTGTTAATTTTTACTGTGGGCATTGTATTTTTATTAAAAAAATTTTTTTAATGTTTATTCATTTTTGAAAGACAGAGAGAGAGCACAAGCAGGGGTGGGGTGGAGAGAGAGGGGGAAACAGAATCTGAAGCACGCTCCAGGCTTTGAGTTGTCAACACAGAGCCTGACGCGGGGCTCAAACTCACAGACCGCGAGATCATGACCTGAGCCGAAGTTGGACACTCAACCGACTGAGCCACCCAGGCACCATTTACTGTGGACATTTTAAAGGTGTTACCTGGAAGTTCTTAGATCCTTAGGCTTCTTTAGCTTCAGGGTACAGATGGCATCACATTAATATTTAGACTCAAATGTTGACTGCTTGATAACCCTTAACTAGAGTACCTTCTAGATCTCTGTCCCATTTTGAAGTATTCATTCTTTTTTAATATTTCTGTAGATCCCCCAGAATTGTGTCACAGGTATTGAGGAATTGCTTGCCTACCTCACATGCTATGCTTCATGCCTTTGCTCTTAATGCCCCACTGTAGTGATGCAGGAATTTCTCTAGACCTTCTTTTAGTGCTCCACCTGGGATGATGCACGTGACACTGATGGATGCTGACTGTCTCAGCCTGGCCTGCACATTTCATTTTTGTTGCTTTTGGCCTCAGGACTGCCATTCATGATGATGCAGCCAGTCATAGCTCTTTAGACTTTAAATGTCACTTGATTCATCACAGTGTGGATTGCAGGTCTGCAAGGTGGGTAAGGAGGTGGCTCCTCATCATCTATGTTAAAGGAAATCTGCAAAACTAGAGCACATTTAGTTTTTACAAAATACTGTTTTTTCCTTCCCAGAATGCCCACATGACATCAAGGTCACTGAATCATGTCAGTTGGGATCTTTTGGGAGACTTTCCCTTTGACTCTTAGGCCCTATTACCAGGAATGGGGGATCACTTTGTAAGTTTAATTTTATCTGCTTCCTTCCCTTCTATTTTCAAATTGTCCATGTATGTCTGAATCCAATCCCAATATTATGTGTGATCTCTAAGTTCTTTTACCAGGAGGTTAATTTTATATTTTATCTGTGTTCTTGCAATAGCCTTATAACTAGCTTCATTACTTTGTCATCTTTCAGTTTATACTCAGCACAGCAGCCAGGTGATCCTGATAAAATACATCAGGGCATTTTATTTCTGCAGTCAAAACTCTTGTGTGGTTGGTTCTCTTTCCTAGAATAAAAGCCAAGTTACTTTTTATGACTTACAAAGGCCTTGTGTTCTGCCAGCTACCCCTGTCTTTCTGACCTCTTCTTGTGTACTTGTTTTTATTTAGCACTGTGTTTCAGAGATTAAAAAAAATTTTTTTAACGTTTATTCAGTTTTGAGAGAGCAAGAAAGAGAGAGCGTGTGCGTGCGAGTGGGGGAGGAGCAGAGAGAGAGGGGGACACAGAATCTGAAGCAGGCTCCAGGCTCTGAGCTATCAGCACAGAGCCCAGTGCAGGGCTTAAAGCCATGAACCGCAAGATCATGACCTGAGCCGAAGTTGGACACTTAACCCACTGAGCCACCTAGGTGACCCGAGATTTTCTTTTTCCTTCTTTTTTTTTTTTTGTATGAACAAATAACAGTTTTTTCTCAAGGCTTTATTAGTGTTTTTCAAGGCTGTATAGTATTTCATAGAATAATTATGATATAACCATTTCCATACTAATGAGCATATATGTTATTTCCAAGAATTTGTTAGTTGCACAAAGTGCTTCAGTAAATATTGTTGTATGTATAGATATGTCAGGGTACATGAAACATCATATCTTGCATTGTATATATATATTTTTTGAGAATAATCCTTTCTTCCCAATACTATAATCTTTAGATGTTCCTTTAGCAAGACTATTTTTGATAAATCTGTTTTGTATTTCTAAAAATATCTTTATTTTCACAATGCCTATGTATACAGTTCTTAGAAGACTACTTTTTCAAAAGTTTCAAATATATTATTCCACTGTCTTCTGGATTCCATTGCTGCTAATGAGAAGTCTGCTGTCAGTATAATTTTTGATTGATTTTTGGAGTTATCTCTTTTTCTCTAGGATTCTTTTATAGATATTTATATCATTTTGTATTCTGTAACTTCATTATAATGCCTCTAGGTGTTTCTTTCTTGAGATCTTAAGTTTGTTGCAGTTTCTAATTCTGAAGATTTATGTCTTTCACTGCTTTAGGAAAATTTAGTGATTATTTCTTCTGATACTGTGTCCATCCTTGCCTTGTTTTGTACACCTCTGTTTCTTAGGTCTGGTTTTTTAGAACTCTGAGTAGACTTATCATTCTAGTCTTCAATTTTCTGTATCTCTTTTATATTTCTCATTTTGGTCTCTCTGTGCCTCATTCTGTTTAATGTCTTTTGTGTTCGATTAAGTTCACTATATCTCTTTTCATTTGTATATAATCTGTTTATTCTGTCTATTGAGCTTTTATTTAAATAGATTACTTATTTTATTTCTTAAAGTTCTAGTTGTTTTCAAAATTTGCCTTTTTAAAAAAGTTTTTTATTTATTTTGAGAGATAGATAGAGAGTAAGTGGGGAAGGGGCAGAGAGAGAGGGAGACAGAATCCCAAGCAGGCTCTACAGAGCCCAAGCAGAGCCCGATGTGGGGCTCAGACTCACAAACTGCGAGACCATGACCTGAGCTGAAATCAAGAGTCAGATGCTTAACCGACTGAGCCACCCAGCCACCCCAAAATTTGCATTTTTTTGCAAAAAAAAAAAAAAAGATGTTTCATTGCTTGCTCACGTATTAAATATTTATTCTATAATCCTTTTAAACATTCTTATTATATATGCTGTTTCAGATAATTTTAATATCTTAAGTCTTTGAGGGAGACAGGGAACTTAATTCTGTTGTTTGCTCCTGATGGTTTATAGATTTTCTATAGTACTGAATTGCAAACTCATCTTTGGCAAGACCTGGGTTCACTTTCTCTTCTTGAGGGAAGATCTGCTTGCCTGAGTATCTCTCCGGTATCATAGAATTCATTTTTAGGCTCTGGAGATACAAAGATAAACATGATAAGGAGTTATAGTAAACCCCATAGTGAATTTATTTGTTTGAGTCTTAAATTTCTTCTCTATTTAGTTTGATCCTACCTTGAAAGTTATTTTGTAAAAAAAAGTAGATGACATGGTTTAACGTGGTTCTTTGATATTCTGTTTTGTAAATTTTATTTTTCATTTTCAAATTATTTAAAAAATGTTTTTAGTAGTTATTCTTTTTTTTTTTTTTTTTAATTTTTTTTTTTTCAATGTTTATTTATTTTTGGGACAGAGAGAGACAGAGCGTGAACGGGGGAGGGGCAGAGAGAGAGGGAGACACAGAATCGAAAACAGGCTCCAGGCTCCGAGCCATCAGCCCAGAGCCCGACGCGGGGCTCGAACTCACGGACCGCGAGATCGTGACCTGGCTGAAGTCGGACGCTTAACCGACTGCGCCACCCAGGCGCCCCAGTAGTTATTCTTAATATAGCTCACACTGATTTTCATTTTAGCAAGTTTTGAGTCATTTTTATAGCTAGTGTAGTCATTATCTTTGGCTTTTTTCCAAAGGATTCAAACTGTGTCTGTTATATCCATGAGTGCCAGGAATCGACTATCTATCAAACAAGAGAAGCTTTGACCCGGTTTGCACTTCCGTTTATAATTATTTTTTGGTGTAATATACAAATTATTTTAAATGTGATAAATACAGTGAAACTGCTTTATGAAGGTCAATTAATTTTACACTTCTGAGGTTTCATGTAAATGCTATATTTCTTGAAAATCTATTTTAGTTTGAAGAGTTAAATATGAGTACTGGAAACAGTCTCAAATGCTCGTCTGAGAGCTAACAAAATATGGTCTCTTGTCTGCTTTCCTCTTTAAGGGAATCATAATGAAAGCTATTGCTTTGGGATATGATTAACATCTCAGCTGTCTATAAGGTATTTGAGATTTTGTATGAAAGATTATCTTTCTATAATCAACCTATTAACTCTCCTCCTACCCCATGTTCTTATAAAAACTTTCCTGTTGGCTTTAAATGATCGGTATCTGAAAAACGTCAAAACATTGATTCTCAGTTTTAAGTTCCTTGTCATAGATTAATCAAGATTGAACATCTGTGGTACAGCATTTCTTTCCCTTTTTGTTGTTGATTTTTTTTTTTTTTAACTCTCATGAAGGGCCCTTGGGACAGATGGCCCCTCACTGTTGATGGTTCGATTACTATGATCACCCACAGCTTCAGAGGAGTGCGAAGAAAAGAAATTGCTTTCTTTGTCAAGGTGTTTTCAATTCAATTCTCACCCATTAGCCCTGTTTGGTTAAGTTTGGAATTACTCTATCAGGTGATTGATGAGGGTTTTCATTTTATTATAATAGATCTTATTTAAAAGAAATGGAAGTAGCAAAATGATTTATCTAACCTGCCATGGATTATATTTTCTTAAGGTTCTTTAAAGCTCCATTTTCATTATTTTAGCTAGAATTTGCTTATGTATGAATAATTAGAGCTTCATTGTTTGCAGTTGTGATGCTAATTTTAGATCATTCTGGGAAAAAACATTTGGAAAGGCTATAATTGTCAATTAAATTGCTTCTATGAGTTTCAAAAGCACCGAAATAATTTTACAGGAGGAATTGCTTGATTATCCAGATAATTCTTCAGAGTGATGATAAACACAGTGGGATCATTAGATTAGATGTTTTTTTGCACCACTGCTTATATAAATTTTTAAGAGGTGCACATACAAATTTCCTAAACTGGGTACTTTTAAATGTGTACATTATGTAAGGCCACGGAAAGAAGTGTGATCTATGCTATTTTTATAACTGGTTATAAAATAAAACATATTCAAATAATTTCACTTCCTTGGGTTTTTTATATATGTAAATCAAACTCAAATGATTTCAGTGAAGAATGATTTTAGTTCTAGAATGAGAGTGTATTGATTTGGACCTATTAGTAATGTCCTTTTCTAAGTTTCTTCACACACATTTCTAAGTATTGTTCAGAGGAAATCAGTAAGGTTTAGGATATTACTTTACAAAAAAAGTATTTAGTTTGCTGATAATATCTTCCTATAGATAGTAAGGAAATTTTCTTTCTTTTTAAAAAATTTTTAATGTTTATTTTTGAGAGAGAGCAAGCATGTGTGAGAGGGGGAGGGGTAGAAAGAGAGGGAGATACAGAATCCAAAGCAGGCTCCAGGCTCTGAGCTGTTTGTACAGATCCCGACGTGGGGCTGGAACCCAAGAACACACGAACCATGAGATCACAACCTGAGCTGAAGTCAGATGCTTAACCTACTGAGCCACCCAGGCGCCCCAGTGAGGACATTTTCTAAACTTGTGAATATGCCTTAAACTGATGTCCATTCAGTGAACAATCAAATTAAAGATCAACAAAGTAGAAAAAATTTGGCTTATTTATAGTGTGCTTTTATATTCAGCAGCATATTTTGGAAAGGATGTCATATTAGAAACAAGGATATCTGGATTCTAGTCTTGGCTTCAATATACTAGCTTCGGACATGGGATACAATAGAACTTCCTGAGTATAGAGTGATAAAAAAGAATCTTTAGGGTCCTCTCCCATTCAGAAAACTCTATCATTCTATTCATACACAATGAACCATTTTTTTTTTGGAAACTCCAAAAGGGGAGGAAAAAACAAAACAGAGACCTTAAATTAGTTTTTGCATTCACAGATACTGGCATTCATTCTTTCTGTTATTCAAGTTGGAACTAATTGCTTAAATTCTATGAAAGAAAGTATTGTAAGAAAGCACAACAAAAAGTATTTTCTCACAGATATGTTAGATAATAAGGTACAAAAAGACATATATCTTATTTAGATATGGACTGCCAGTGTTTATGTGTATGGCATGTAGTGATAAAAGGAATAATGGACAATACATCTTCATGTGAATATAACCATAGCTCCCCATCATTGTTCCGTAAATCATATGGTTCCAATGTCATAAAGCACTTAACTTTGAAATGAAATGATTTTCATTGTTCTATAGAAGTAGAATTATAGGATTAGTAATTATCAGCACAGGAATGGTTTTTTAGACAAAATTGTTTTTTTTAAGATTTAGTAACACTTTTCTTGCAAATATTACCTCTTGCTATAACTGTTATGGTTGATATTTCTTTCTAGCCCTCTGAAGATATACCTTTTGCCAAACAAAATATATATGTAATAAAGGAAATTCTGAATTATTCATTGCCGTATTTTAAAGAATATTTCCAGTCAAGAAATATTAAATTCTTTAAAAAAATTTTTTAATGCATATTTATTTTTAGAGAGGTAGGGTACACTCGTATGAGTGGGGCAGGACAGAGAGAGAGGGAGAGAGGGAATCCCAAGCAGGCTCCATGCTGTCAGCACAGAGCCCAGTGTGGGGCTTGCTCTCATGAACCATGAGATCCTGACCTGAGCCAATATCAGGAGTCACAGATGTCAAAAGTCAAGAGTTGGATGCTTAACCAGCTGAGCCAACAGGCATCACTCCCTATATTCTTTAACATATGATACATAATGCTATACATGGTCTATGCTATTAGTTCTTTTTTTTCAATATATGAAAGTTATTGTCAAATTGGTTTCCACACAACACCCAGTGCTCATCCCAAAAGGTACCCTCCTCAATGCCCATCACCCACCCTCCCCTCCCTCCCACCCACCATCAACCCTCAGTTTGTTCTCAGTTTTTAAGAATCTCTTATGCTTTGGCTCTCTCCCACTCTAACCTCTTTTTTCTTTTCCTTCCCCTCCCCCCATGGGTTTCTGTTAAGTTCCTCAGGATCCACATAAGAGTGAACACATATGGTATCTGTCTTTCTCTGTATGGCTTATTTCACTTAGTATCACACTCTCCAGTTCCATCCATGTTGCTACAAAGGGCCATATTTCATTCTTTCTCATTGCCACGTAGTACTCCATTGTGTATAGAAGCCACAGTTTCTTTATCCATTCATCAGTTGATAGACATTTAGGCTCTTTCCATAATTTGGCTATTGTTGAGAGTGCTGCTATAAACATTGGGGTCCAAGTGCCCCTATGCATCAGTACTCCTGTATCCCTTGGGATTTCCTAGCAGTGCTATTGCTGGGTCATAGGGTAGGTCTATTTTTAATTTTTTGAGGAACCTCCACACTGTTTTCCAGAGTGGCTGCACCAATTTTATGCTATTAGTTCTTAAGGTCAGTAGCATTGGTATCACTAGGGAACTTGTGAGAAATGCATTTTCTCAGACACAACTTTGACTATTGACTTAGAAGTTCTGGAAATGGGACCCAGAGAGCTATGTCTTAACAAGCTGTCTACACATTTTGTGTTGCATGCTAACGTTTGAGAACTACTGAAGTAGACCTTTAAGAAGTTGCTAAAATTCTGTTAATCATCTGTATGTTAACTTTAAAATAATTTGTAAAAATACCTTACTATGTATATTTTATTAAGATTAAATGTAGCCTGAATTTGACATTTTCAGCAATGAATTTGTTTTTACATTTTTAAAAAAATTTTTTTAACATTTATTTATTTTTGAGACAGAGACAGAGCATGAACGGGGGAGGGTCAGAGAGAGAGGGAGACACAGAATCTGAAATGGGCTCCAGGCTCTGAGCTGTCAGCACAGAGCCTGACGTGGGGCTCGAACTCATGGACCGCGAGATCATGACCTGAGCGAAAGTTGGACGCTTAACCGACTGAGCCACCCAGGCGCCCCTGTTTTTACTTTTACTGTTGCTAGTAGTCTTAAAGTTTATAAAGTTATGCAATCTATGATTACTGTTTTTTTTTTTTTTGTGGTTGATCAGTAGATGTGATAAGATATCTAAGAAAGTGAGGTCTTTACACTGGAGTGTGTGCCAAGGAAAAATGGCAGGATATTGGTTTTCTGGATCTATGGCTTTACCAAGGTCATCCATGGCCCTCAATGAGACAATGAGTTGCTTTTTAAAAGACTTTTATTATGGTCAGACTAGATATAACATTACAGTAATTGAATTTGCAAACTATTTTGGTAGAGGTAGTGAAAATTAAATTTTTAGGGGTGCGACATCAGCACAAGATGGCACAATCAGGGACCCCAGCCTCCATTCCCCAATAATGATTAACAATTAGATAGCTGTCACAAAACAAAAACAGTTCTCTGAGAGACCTGGAGTCCACTTAAGAAATTAGCAACACAGTGTAACAGAAAACTTGAGAATAGCTACACTGGAGACAGAAAAACAGCTTTATTATGCCTGCATCACCTCATTCCCAAGCTGACATTGCTCAGTGCCAAGAGGGAACTTTCCATCTAGAAAGAGTTTCCATTCCAAGGAGGGGATAGTGGGTGAATTTCCCCACTTTTGGGGCACCACATTAAGGTCCTAGTTCAGTTTTGCTCCATGCAAAGACTAGCAAAGTTGGTATATATAGTGATGGCTAGGAATGAGAAAGAAAAGCATGCTATCAATAGTAGTCACACAGTGGGAATTACCGTGTTTCCCAGTTGACCTGCTCTGTGAATTTTATTGATTTTCACCCCACAGATATTTGTGTTCACTGATGCCAGCTGCCTGAGTCTTTCTGCTTCTCCCACCCACCCAGTCTGTTTTGAGCCTAGGAACTACACTGGCAGCAGTCCAGGCCTCTACAGCTATATGGATGCAAGACACCATCCTAGACACCTCCATGGGTGACCCCCACAACTGTGCAAACACTCAGGGTTAGGTTTTCCAGCTGTGTACTTGCATAGTACCAGTCTGACACCTATCACCAGTCTCCACTGCTATGTGCATGCCTGGGGGAGGACTGTGTGGCCACAGGAGAGCCAGGGCCCCACAGATGCTTGTAGGCTTGGATTATGTCACCGGCCTGCACCATTGTGCTCAACTGGAGCTAGCCCTTCCAGCTGTGCACCTGTGTGCCCCTGGCTGGATCCCCATCGTTAGCCTCCACTGCCATGCACTCATGGTGAGACACATGAGCAACCACTAGTAGTTCAAGATAATACATGCTGAGAGCACATCTCTAGCACTGGCTATTACTGCTGCTTGTTCTAGTCCCTAGCCAGTGGACCTGGAGGCACTGTTGAGGACCCTCACGGTCCTTGTAGCCTCAGTGGATGCCCTGCAGCATTTGCCAGGGATTGTGTGCTTGGAAATGCTGTGGACCTCAATGGCCTGAGCTGAATGGGCCACCACATACCCCCAGACTTGATGCCACTACACATCTCTGCACTTGGTGCCTGACACCACTAGCTATGGAGTCACAGCACACGCCATTATGCCCCAACTTGCAGGTGAAAGTCAAATGTGTAGACACCTATATAAGGCTACAGGGATCATGAAGAATCAGTGAAATATGACTCCCATCAAAGGAGTACAGTGAATCTTCAGTAACTAGCCCCAAAGAAATGGAAATCTGGGTATTTCTTGATAAAGAATTGATAATAATTGTTTTAATGATGCTTAAGTGCTATAAGAGAACACAGATAAACAATTTAAATATATCAGGAAAACAGTATAAGAACAAATGTGAAGTGCAACAAATATAGAAAACCTTAAAAAAATTTTAATGTTTATTTTTAAGAGAGAGAGCATGAGCAGGGGAGGGGCAGAGAGAGAGGGAGACACAGAATCTGAAGCAGGCTCGAGGCTCTGAGCTGTCAGCACAGAGCCTGACGCGGGGCTCGAATTCACAAACTGTGAGATAATGACCTGAGCTGAAGTCGGATGCCTAACCAACTGAGCCACCCAGCCTCCCTGAAAACCTTAAAAAGAACCAAATAGAAATTTTGGAACTGAAGAATGTAGTGACTGAATCAAGGAACGCAATGGAGAGCTTCAGCTGCAAGCTAGACCAAGCAGAAGAAAGAATCCATGAGCTTGAAGACAATATGAAATTAACCACTCAGAGGAGCAAAAAATAAAAAAGAAAAAGAATGAAAGCCTTATAAGACACAATTAAGACAAACAGTCTACATACAATTGGAGTTTCAGAAGGAGAGGCAGAAATGAGTAGAAAATTTATTTAAAGAAATACCAGCTAAGAGCTTTTCAAACCTGAGGATAGATTTGGACATCCAGCTTATGAAGTTGATAAGTCATCCCAAATTTCAATCAAAATGGTCTTCTCTAATAATACATTTTAGAATACAACTGTCCATAGTGAAAGATAAAGAGAGAATTTTATTTAAAATTTTTTTTTAACGTTTATTTATTTTTGAGACAGAGAGAGACAGAGCATGAATGCGGGAGGGTCAGAGAGAGAGAGGGAGACACAGAATCTGAAACAGGCTCCAGAATCTGCACTGTCAGCACAGAGCCCGACGCGGGGCTCGAACTCACGGACGTGAGATCATGACCTGGGCCAAAGTCGGACGCTTAACCGACTGAGCCACCCAGGCTCCCCAAAGAGAGAATTTTAAGAAGCAGCAAGAGAAAAATATTTCTCATGAAGGGTAGGAGCAGATTTTTCAACAGAGACCTTGCAGGCCAGGAGAGAGTAGAATGGTCTATTCGGAATGCTGAAAGAAAAAGACTGCCAACCAACAATACTTTATCCAGCAAAGTTGTCCTTCAGAAGTGAAGGTTGGAATAAAGACTTTTTGAAAGAAATACAAGCCGAGGTAGTTCATCAACACTATAGCTGCCTTACAAAAAATGTTGAAAGAACTTATTCAGGTTGAAATGAATGGACATGAACCGTGAAAACATGAAAAAAAATGACCCACTGGTAAAGGCAATTATGTTGCCAACTTCAGAATGCTTTAATACTATAATAGGTGGTATGTTAACCAGTTTACTCCAGTATCAAGGTGGGAGGACAGGGGCACCTGGGTGGCTCTGTTGGTTAAATGTCCAACTTTGGCTCAGTCCATGCATGATCTCACGGTTCGTGAATTCAAGCCCTGCATTGGGCTCTCTGCTGTCAGCACAGAGCCTGTTCCGGATCCTCTGTCTCCCTCTTTCCACCCCTCCCCCACTCACATGCATGTACATACGCTCTCTCTTTAAAAAGTAACAGTTAAAAAAAAAGGTTGAAGGACATAAGTATTACAAATAGCTATAGCTATGATAATTTGTTAATGGATGTGCAATATGAAAAAGATGTCAAGTATGACATCAAAAACATAAAATGTGTTTATGTCGGGAACTAAAGGGAGGAGTTTTTGAGTGTGATTGTAAAGTTTTCCAGGTAGGCCTCAGTGAACAGAAAACAAAATCTATAGTAGATACAAGATAAAGAGAGGAAAGATACCACTATGGAAAGTCACAAAGACAGAAGAAAGGAAGAAAGGAACTACCAAATAGCCAGAAAACAATTAACAAGATGTTAATAGTATATCCTTACCTATAAATAATTTCTTTAAATATAAGTGGACTAAATTGTTCAATCAAAGGCATACAGTGGCTGAGGAGTAAGAAAACAACACCCAGCTATATGCTTTAAGAGACTAACTTAAGGTTCAAAGAGAAGTGATAGAAAAAAGTGAGCAGAGATAACTATTTGCATTACACAAAATAGACTAAGTCAAAAGTTGTAACAAGAGACAAAGTCCTGATATGATGATAAAGGGGTCAGTTTGTGAAGATTGTACAATTGTAAATGCATATGCATCCTACATCAGAATACCTAAAGATATCAAGGAAATACCAACAGATCTGAGGGGAGTAATAGATATCGGTGTGATAGTAGAGGACTTTAATACCCTGCTTTCAACAATGGATAAATCATCCAGGCAGAAAATCAATAAGGAAACATTGACTTGAACCATACTTTAGATCAAATGGCTTTAGCAGACCTATACAGAATGCTCTGTCCAATAACAGGAGAACACACATTCTTCTCAAGAACACAGGGAAACTATCTCTAGGGTAGACTATATATTAGTTCACAAAATAAGTCTCAGTGAATTTATTTATTTATTTATTCAGTATATGAAATTTATTGTCAAATTGGTTTCCACACAACACCCAGTGCTCATCCCAAAAGGTGCCCTCCTCCATACCCATCACCCACCCTCCACTCCCTCCCACCCCCCATCAACCCTCAGTTCTCAGTTTTTAAGAGTTTCTTATGCTTTGGCTCACTCCCACTCTAACCTCTTTTTTTTTTCCTTCTCCTCCCCCATGGGTTTCTGTTAAGTTCCTCAGGATCCACATAAGAGTGAACACATATGGTATCTGTCTTTCTCTGTATGGCTTATTTCACTTAGCATCACATTCTCCAGTTCCATCCACGTTGCTACAAAGGGCCATATTTCATTCTTTCTCATTGCCACGTAGTACTCCATTGTGTATATAAACCACAGTTTCTTTATCCATTCATCAGTTGATGGACATTTCGGCACTTTCCATAATTTGGCTATTGTTGAGAGTGCTGCTCTAAACATTGGGGTCCAAGTGCCCCTATGCATCAGTACTTCTGTATCTCTTGGGTAAATTCCTAGCAGTGCTACTGCTGGGTCATAGGGTAGGTCTATTTTTAATTTTTTGAGGAACCTCCACACTGTTTTCCAGAGCAGCTGCACCAGTTTGCATTCCCACCAAAAGTGCAAGGGAGTTCCCGTTTTTCCACAACCTTGCCAGCATCTATAGTCTCCTGATTTGTTCATTTTAGCCACTCTGACTGGCTAAAATGAGGCGGTATCTGAGTGTGGTTTTGATGTGTATTTCCTTGATGAGGAGCGATGTTGAGCATCTTTTCATGTGCCTGTTGGCCATCTGGATGTCTTCTTTAGAGAAGTGTCTATTCATGTTTTCTGCCCATTTCTTCACTGGATTATTTGTTTTTCGGGTGTGGAGTTTGGTGAACTCTTTATAGATTTTGGATACTAGCCCTTTGTTCGATATGTCATTTGCAAATATTTTTTCCCATTCCGTTGGTTGCCTTTTAGTTTTGTTGTTTCCTTTGCTGTGCAAGTCTCAGTGAATTTAAAAGGATTGAATTATTTTTTTGCAACCATAATGGTATCAAACTAAAAATAAATAACAAGAGGAAAAGTGGAAAATTAAAAAAATATGTGGAAAGTATTAACATACTGCTGAGCAATTAATGCATTAAAGATTACATCAAAAGAGATGTAAAAATATACTAAAACAAAAATGGAAGCATAACATAACAAAACTCATGGCATGGAGTAAGAGCAGTACAAAGGGGAAGTTTATAGCAATAAATGCCTACATTAGAGAAAAAGAAATAAACAACTTTACACCTCAAAGAACTAGAAAAAGAACAAATGAAGCTAAAAATTAGCAGAAGGTAGGAGACAAAGATTAGAGCAGATATAAATGGAGAATAGAGAAGTAATAGAAAAGATCTTCAAAACTAAGAGTTGTATTTTTTTAATAACCTTTTTAAATATTTATTTTTGAGAGAGAGAGAGCAAGGGAGGGGCAGAGACAGAGAGAGAGACACAGAATCTGAAACGGGCTCTAGGCTCTGAGTTGTCAGCATAGAGCCTGAGGCGGGGCTCTAACTCACAAACCCTGAGATCATGACTGAGCCACCCAGGCATCCCTAAGAATTGTTTTTTTTTTTTTAAAGTTAAATAAAATTCACAAAACTTTAGTTGGATTTACCAAGTAAAAAAGGAAGGACTCAAATAAATAAAATTATAAATGAAAAAGGAGATATTACAAGTGATACCATAGAGATACAAAGTATCATAAAAATAAAAGACTGCCATGAACAACTGTATGTCAACAATTAGACAACCTAGAAAAATGGATACATTCAGCCATTCAAACACATGACCTACCATGTCTGAATCAGGAAGAAATAGAAAATCTGAACAGACCAATGATAAATAAGGAGATTTAATCATTAGTTAAAAACTTCCCATTAAAGAAAAGCCTAAGACCAGATGGCTTTGTGGGTGAATTTGCCAAACATTTAAGAAGAATAAATGCCAGTTCTAATTATTCTCTTCCAAAAAATTGAAAAGGAGAGAACATTCCCAAACTCATTTTATAAGGCCAGTATTACGCTGACACCAAAAGCAAGATAAGGATAATAAAAGAAAAGAAAATTATAGGCCAATATTCCTGATGAATATAGATGCAAAAACTTTCAATGAAATGGTAGCAAACCCAAATCAGTGGCACATTAAAAGGATCATTTACCAGGGACTTCCCCTCTACTTGCTAGATGGTGTGCTGCCTAATTTATGAATCACTTAATAAAACCAGTTAGATCTTGAAACAAAAAGATAAAAAACCAGGAGCAAATGAGATTTATTTCTGGGATGCAAAGATGGTTCAACATGTGAAAATCCATAAATGTTGATATACCACATTAATACAAGGAAAGATAAAAGTCGTATCATCTCAACAGATCAGGAAAAGTGTTTGATAAGTTTGATCTTTCATGATTAAAACTCTCAACAGGGCCGCCTGGGTGGCGCAGTCGGTTAAGCGTCCGACTTCAGCCAGGTCACGATCTCGCGGTCCGTGAGTTCGAGCCCCGCGTCAGGCTCTGGGCTGATGGCCCAGAGCCTGGAGCCTGTTTCCGATTCTGTGTCTCCCTCTCTCTCTGCCCCTCCCCTGTTCATGCTCTGTCTCTCTCTGTCCCAAAAATAAATAAACGTTGAAAAAAAAAAAAACAAAACTCTCAACAAATTAGGGGCACCTGGGTGGTTCAGTCGGTTGAGCATCTGACTTTTGGTTTTGGCTTGGGTCATGATCTCACCGTTTGTGGGTTTGAATCCCACATCTGGCTCCGTGCTGACAGTATGGGGCCTACTTGGGATTCTCTCTCTCCCTCTTTCTCTGCCCCTCCCACACTCACTCTCTCTGTCTCTCTCTCAAAAATAAACTTAAAAAATTTTTTAAAAATTAAAAAAGCAAACCTCTCAACAAATTAGATATAGAAAGAACATACCACAACATAATAAAGTATACTTGTGACAGCCCTACAGCTAACATTATACTTAGTGGTAAAAGGTGGAAACTTACCCTCTGAGATCACGAACAAGACAAAGAGGCCCACTCTTACCACTCTTACTTAACATAGTACTAGAAGTCTTAGCTAGAGCAGTTAGACAAGAAAAGAAATACAAGGCATCCAAATGGGAAAGAAAGAAGCAAATTTTTTGCTGATGACATGATCTTGATATAGGAAATCCTAAAGACTCCACCAAAAAATTTTTAGAACTCATAAACAAATTTAGAAACATTTCAGGATGCAGAATCAGCATACAAAATTAAGTTGCATTCCTCTACACTAACAGTGAACTATCTGAAAAAGAAATAACACCGTCCATTTATATGAGTATCAAAGACAGTAAAATACTTAGAAATGAGTGTAATCAAGTGAAAGATAAAAACACTGAAAACTATAAGACACTGAAGAAAGAAATTGAAGACACAAATAAATGGAAAGATATTTCATGATCATAGATTGTAAGAATTAATATTGTTAACATTTTGTTCATATTAACCAAATCCATCTATAGAGTCATAGATGATTTTTATTTTGTATATAAATACAATATTTATCAGAATCCTGATGGAATTTTTTTCATAGAACTTGAAGAACAATCCTAAAATTTATAGGGAACCACAAAAGACCCCAAATATTAAAAAACCAAAACCAAAAACAAAAAAAATATTGAGAAAGAACAAAACTAGAGGCATCACACTTCCAAATTTCAAATTGTGTTACAAACTATAATAATAAAAACAGTATGGTACTGGCATAAAAACAGACATGTGGACCAATGGAACAGAATACAGAGCCCTGAAATAAATCCACATGTACTTGGTCAACAAATACTTCACAAGGGAGCCAAGAGTACTCAGTGTGGAAAGGATAGTCTCTTTAAATAAATGGTGTTGGGAAAACGGGATATCCACATGCAAATGGATGAAGTTGGATCTCTGTTTTACATCAGTCACAAAAACTTGAATGGATTTTGAGGACTTAAACATGAGATCTGAACCCATTAATCTCCTAGAAGAGGGGAGCCTAAGTGGCTCAGTTCATTAAGCATCCAACTCTTGGTTTCAGCTCAAGTCATGAACTTAGTTTCATGAGGTTGAGCCCCACATTGGGCTCTGCACTGACAGTACAGAGACTGCTTGGGATTCTCTCTATCTCTTTCTCTGCCCCTTCCCTGTTTGCATGTGCTCTTTCTCGAAATAAATAAACATTAAAAAAAACTCCTAGAAGAAAATATAGATGATAAGTTCCTTGACATCAATCTTATCAATGATATTTTGGATATGACACCAGAAGCACAAGCAACAAAAGCAGAAATCATTAAATGAGACTACATCAAACTAAAAAGCTTCTGTATATCAAAAGAAACAATCAAGAAAATGAAAAGGCAACCTACAGAATGGGAGAAAATTATTTGCAAACTATATATATGTATGTGTGTTTAGATTCCACATGTGAGTGAGATCATACAGTTTTTGGCTTATATATCTGGTAAGGGGTTAATATCCAAAATATAAATGGAACACAGAACTCGTACAATAACAAAACCCAAAGAATTTCATTTAAAAAATAGGCAGAGGAGGGGCACCTGGGTGGCTCAGTCGGTTGAGTGTCTGACTCTTGATTTCAGCTCAGGTCATGATCTCTCAGTTGTGGGATCAAGCCCTGCTTAAGATTCTCTCTCCTCCCTCTCTCTCTCTTCCTCTGCTTCTCAGCTCATGTTCTCTCTCTCTCTCTCAAAAAAATTTACACACACACACACACACACACACACACACACACACACACACCACTTCTGGGTATATATCTGAAGAAGATGAAATCACTATCTTGAAGAGATACTTGTACTCCCATGTTCATTGCAACATTATTCCCAACAGTCAAGATATGAAAACAACCTAAATGTCCATCAATGGATGGATGGTTAAAGAAAATGTGATGTATATGTGTGTGTATGTGTGAGGTGAAATATTATATATACCTGCATGTATATAATGAAATATATTCAGCCCTAAGTAAAAAGAACATCTTGCCATTTGCAGCAACATAGATAGATCTTGAGGGTGTTATTCTAAGTGAAATAAGTCAGAGAAAGACATATACTCTATGATTTCACTCATATGGGACTCTAAAAACATGGAACTCAAAGAAAGAGTAGAATGGTGGTTGCCAGGAGCTGAGGGAGAGATGTTGGTCAAAGGGTACAAACTTATAATAATTTACAATAACATGAATAAGTTCCAGGGATCTAATGTATAGCATAAGGACTATAGTTAACAATACCATATTGTATTATTGAAAATTGCTCTGAGGGTAGAACTTTAATGTTCTCACTATAACAACAACAAAAACAATAAATTAGTAATTATTCAAGCATGTGTGTTATGTTAATTAGCCTTATAAAACATTTCACATAAGTGTTTATTGAATCAAATTGCACACCTTAATGTTATATGTCAATTATCAATAAAGCTGGAGAAAGTAGTTTTCACTGTCTTTACCTAATTCCATGCCTTTCAGTCTTTTTTTTTACACAATAGCATATGTAGAAAATGATACTTACATGATAAACTTGGGAGGAAAGGAGTAGGAGATAGGGAGGAGAGGAGGGAAATTGATTTTATCTTTTTCAATACCTGCCTCTGATCAGAGACCGAAAGCATTTTTATTCATTAGTGTAAGACCAGAAGTTCAGCCACCTGATTTCATAATTACAAATGCCCCACGTATTGATTTTACCTTATTTTTCAGTCCAATTTTCTTCAGATATATGTAGCAGATTTTTTTTTTTACTGAAAGTATACTGTTTTAAAATGCATTAGCATGACTTGGTATAACATTTAGTAATAATGGACTTTACAGAAAAAAGAAAACCTCACTTCCCTTTTTATTGGCTTTAAATCAGCAATTCATATCTATAACTACTCTTCTGTTTAAATTTTCTTTCCATCACTCATGACTGACAGAAACCTCAACCCTGACTGAATCTACCAATTATCTCCTCTGCCTAAACTGTTGGATGATGATGGGGAAATAGCACATTGTTGCCATTAAACACTAGGTTGGATGCCTACCAAATTGAGTGCTCAACTATGCCTGAAACAGTTATTTCACACTTCCTCCTTAAACCGCCAACAACTTCTCTCTTAAGCAGAGAGCTTTGCTCCTACTTTACAGAAAATAATTGGCAATTTTTACACAAAACTTTTGCTTTTGCATCACAGATTCTAAAATCTTGTGTTCATATCTTCTCGTTTCTTATAATAATGGAAAACATTTCCAGCTGCCCTCCAAGACTCATCTTACTATCATGATCAGGATCCCGTTCTTCCTGCCTTCTCAGAGATATCATCTCTTTTCTTTTTGGCTCTCTGCTGGCTCATTAATTCCTATTATCATTTAAACATGTTCAAGTCTGCACCACACTAAAAGAAAACAACGAGACAAATCTATCTAGCTTCATCTCGCTCTCTCTCCTCCTACTGTTACTTTCATCTTCCTTGTACAGTCTTTGTTAAATAAGTTGTCTCCATATACTGTCTTCCTTATTCATACTCACTGCATAATCTTCCTGAATCTGCCTTCTCCTTCATATCCTTCCATTGAATCTCATTTTATTATGGCTTTATGCTTTACATATAGTTACCATTTTTTAGTTGTCACCTTGCTTACTGTTTTGCCACATTTGTTTGAGAATTTTTTTAGATATAACTTCTTCCCTTGATTTTCATAACAGCACACACTCTTGCTGTATTCTTTATTCATGTCTAGTTGCTACTTCTGATTTTGGTTTATGTCATCATCTGCTTTAATGGCTTTCCATGATACCCAGCATACATTGTAAACTCTGTAGTCTGGCCCTAACCTCTCCAGGTTCATCCCTTGACATTCTCTTCCTTCCATTCTGCATTCTAGATAGCTTACTTTTTTTTGTTCCAGTTTCTAGAGTGCATTGTTCTTTCTCTTAACTTCCAAGACTTCCTGCATATTGTTTCTCCAGTCTGAAATGTTGTCTCCTGCCCACTTTAGAACCCAAATCATCCTTTGCTTGCTTGACATTGATTTACATGTACTTTCCTTCCTAAGTAGCTTAGTGACTCTAAATTAGATTAGATTTCCATATGTTGTCTTGTAGTATCCTGTCCTTTTAGTATAATACTCATTAAATTTTATTGCATTATATATATTAGATTCTTTATTTTCTATAAGTTGTAGAGACCCGATTTTGTTTAGTTCACCATCATATCTTTATCAGTGGAAGAATAAAATTACATATTTTCTTTAATGAGTCTTGCTCATTTACATTCAAGAGACATCACCATTTCTTCATTAAGATTTTTTTTTCAATTATTAAGCCAGTGAATTTTCAAGTTCAGTCCAAATGTGTCTACAGGATACCTTGTTTAAAACAATAGTTTGTACAAAAACTGGAGAGTTCCAGGTGTGCTATAGGACTTTGGAGGGCAGGGACTTTTCCTCTTTCTTTAGCACTGCATAGATTTTTGAATGGAATAAATTGAACTTAAACGGGACAGAGAAATGTATTGATTCTAGAAATTACTTAAAATCGCTGCTCTTTACATCTCAACTAAGAAGGTTCTAGTCTCTCACATTGACTAGCCTTATAACTATGACTCCTTGTTTTGGCCTCAGTTTCCTCATTCATAAAATTCTGATTCTGCAAGGTAGGTTAGTCAAACACTGAAAGCTATACTCCATCAAGTTACTTACTAATATTATATATTCTACCTTTCAAAAGTATTTGGTCTCTGAACTGTGATTTTATAAATACATATTTTTAAAGATACTCATCTCTGAATGCCACAAATTATGTAAATGCTATTCATTTATGCAAATTAAAAAGTTTTCTTTGCATGTTTTAATTTCATAGTTTTATTACCCTGGTATTTTAAATTATTTTAGTTATTGTTTTCAGTTAGGGGCCCGAAAATGTGAAAGACCTGATTAAAAAGGAAAAAAAAATTTGCTGAATTTATCTCACCTTACATTAAAAAAACAGAATTGTTTTTAGTGTTTATTTAGTTTTGAAGAGAGACAGAGTGTAAGCAGGGGAGGGGCAGAGAGAGAGAGAGAGGAAGACAGAATCCGAAGCAGGCTCCAAGCTCTGAGCTGTTGGTACAGAGTCCAACACAGGGCTTGAACCTACAAACTGTAAGATCATGACTTGAGTCAAAGTCAGATGCTTAACTGACTGAGCCACCCAGGTGCCCCTTACCCTACATTTAAAAAAAGCCTTAGTCATGAATTTGGAATATTTGTGATGGTTTTGCACAAATAATATTTTAAATACTCTTATTCCAAATTTACTGATTTCATACAAATTTTATATTTTCCTTACTACAGTGTAAAATCTCTTATTAAAATAAAATGCTGGGGCACCTGGGTGGTTCAGTTGGTTAAGTGTCTGACTCTTGATTTTGGCTCAGGTCATGACCTCATGGTCCGTGAGTTCAATCCCCATGTCCGGCTTTGGGCATGAGCAGAGTCTGCTTGGTGTTCTCTTTCCTCCCTTTCTCTTTGCCCTTCCCCTGCTCACACACACACACACACACACACACACACACACTCTCTCTCTCTCTCTCTCTCTCTCTCTCTCAAAAATAAATAAATTAATTAATTAAAAGATTAACTACATTTATGTACAAATCAAGTATTCTTCCTTTTATATTTATTTGTTTTCTAGATTGTAGGTAGCAAAGGTTGTTTTCACGTTAAGGTACAGAGTCTCCCTTGACTTGCTGGCAGACGTGGGTAAGGAGAACAGCACAGTGCATATCGATTCTCACCAGCAGTGGTGATTTCTGCCAGCAGTTCTCATCCTTTCACCCATAAAATAAGCATAAAATTGACCTAACATTGCCAGATCGGATCTGGAATCTGGAAAGTAATCCTCAGGGAATAGAAAATTTCAGTCTTTGTGCATAAATTTAAGATAGGTTATAATAGTTTTTATCAGAGCCATTTTTTTTCTTCCTTTGCAGTACTCGTGAAAAGTTGTTACAGAGATGTGACAGATATGGCATAAATCTAACAACACAGGCAGTATCTAAGTTAATCCATTTAAAAATATGGATTTATGTTACAATAAATGTTTGAGTGCTGATGTGTAAATTTCATTTAATGAAAAGAGGATATTTTCCAATAAATAAACAAGTAGATGCTGTTTTCATGAATTCACTTGTTCATTCTCTCTGTGAAAGAACAGATGATACAGAAAGAAAGCAGTATAATGGGGGATGAGAAAACGGGAGTTAGTAAAATATACTTGGGTAAATGCTGTGAACAGGGGCAAACCATTATCTGTACAAGATAAATGTTCTAGTTTAAGACATAAATGTAAAAAATTTATCAAACACATTTTCATAAATGACAGCTATAAAATTGAGATTGTTCAAAGGGATATTGTAAATACTCACATTGAAACTCTTTAACTCTGTTAATTATAAGAAAGAACTATTTTACATTTCTGTATAATTGATTTGCTTATATGGCTATTAGTGTATTACATTTATCAAAGTAATAACTTTATATTTCATGAAGATTCCGTCACATAACTTTCATTTTATGAGATTCAAATCTTAATAACTACCATTTTGGTAAAACTAACTCACACGTGTATATTTTCCAATGTAACACTCACACATAAGTATTTTCCAACATAATCTTCCATGTCTTGAGTATTTGTAGGTGTCCTATAATGCATGTCACGTTCATTTTAGAAATGTATACACTTTGTTTTACATGAAGGCATGATCATTTAATATTACCTTTGTGAATTTATAATGCATTATTTTTATATAAGATGATTAAATCTTATGTAAGATTTGATGATTTTAAATGATTTCTTATTTATATTGACTTATGTAGAAACCTTTTATTCTTTAGTAAGTAAAAGGTTAATTATAGAAAGTATGCTTTCTTTTTAATTTAAAACAATTGAAAAAAATTCTTTTGAACTTAGTAAGTAATATAGCAAGAGGAGGTAGCTCATGCTAAAAATATTGCTAGGTAATTATTGAGTTTTAGAATTAAAATCTTGAAATTATATATTCTATAATATATAGAAATACAATATACAGAATTCTATATAATATAGAAATTTGGACTATATTTTTATGAAAGCAACATGAAATAGTGGAAAAAATGGAATAGAACTGTAATTTTTTACTCTGAGAGCATAAAGTGATATCTTTGGTCTACTGAGTCTTTTTGCTTGGAGTGGAGTTCAAATCCTGTTGTGTCAGTGGTACTTGTTATTTACATTATCTTGAGCTTTCAAAGGCTTTTTCAGAAGTAATATTATCCATTGTACACTATCCTTGGAAAGCACATCTATAGGTATTCAGAAGTTTTTTTTTTTTTGACAGAATTAAAAAGCACATGACCAAAATGTTTATTAGTGCTAATTAAAAGGGCTTATTTTTAATATACTAAGTAGAAAAGAAATATTGAGAGAAACAATGAAAATGAAAAGCCAGTGGGAATATTTATCAAATAACATTGGTTTTTATATATGAATAAGTATATAAAATATATTGGAAAAACTTCTCTAAAAGCTCTGCAGTTATCAATTATATTTTAAGTAAGCTTGATGCTTTATACCTACCAATTTATATCTATTATTTTAAAAAAGGCTTTATAGAGTTGCAAATATGGAATCTTAAAAGTGAATTTTGATATAAAGCATGCATTAATAGGTGTTCTTAAATACTTAGGATTTTAAATGGAAATTTAAGGTGATATATCTTGGTCTAATTTCTAAGAACTATAATATATTTGATTACATATTTAACACATTTATATTTTTCTTTTCAAATTAAAGGCAATGTGTTCAGTGTAGTTAAATCTGAAAATTCATATTTCAGAATCTTAAAACTAAAGTATATAAATAAAAAATTGAGTTATGGAAATGGTTTTTAATAATCTAACTAAGTTACCAATTTTATTTGTTCCTGTTCCTAAAGGTCATTTAAAGATCAAGATACTTTATTTTTAACCTCATCAACTGTAATATGTAAAGAAAAATTAAAAAATCATTTTAAAAGTAGCTTTGACAACTTTAAGATAGTTTTATAAGAATGTTGGTGTAAATGTGTTCTCTGGCCTCTGTTTAATGATGTGTGTCAATTATTTACAGATCCGGTGGTATTGTGGAAATTCCCAGAGGACTTTGGCGACCAGGTTGGAACCACATAATTGTTTAAAACCATTTAAAATTGGAGTACTATGATTATTACTACTGTTAATGCAACAACTACTCTAGCATATGAATTACTATAAGTATTTTCTCTTGACCAACTGTAAGAAAAAGAAGCCATGTGTTCAGAATGTATATGGAAAATCTTTTTTTTTTTTTTATGAAATTTATTGTCAAATTGGTTTGGAAAATCTTTTAAAGTTACCAAGTAGATGGGTGATGAAGAAACCCTTGTATTAAAACTAATAGGAACTGAATGTTTATAATTTCAACATATTTTTACACTCTTTTGATTTCCCTATGGAATATATTTGGAAACATTTAAAATTTTTTTCCGTTAAAAAAACCTGACAATACCATACTTTGTTGAATACCCTTCTATTATTTCTGTCTACTTGAAGTAAGTAGTAATGGCTATAAATCCGTGATTTAGTTCTCTGCTTGTTACAGTAATGTCTGAATCATTTACATATATAAGTTAAATTCTTATTTTTTACTTTTACATAATTCTTATCTTTCTTAATAAAAATGACTCTTAAAAGAAAATGAGAGAATTCAGAATGAATTTAATTCATTTGTACTTAAAAATTTTTTTTAATATTTATTTTTGAGAGAGAGAGAGAGCATGAGTGGGGGGAGGGACAGAGAGAGAAGAAAACACAGAATCTGAAGCAGGCTCCAGGCTCTGAGCTGTCCACACAGAGCCTGACATGGGGCTGGAACTCACGAACTGTGAGATCATGACTTGAGCTGAAGTCGGACACTTAACCAACTGAGCCACTCAGGTGCCCCTATTCCGTTTTTATTTTAAATTACAATCTTTTATAGTTCCTTAAGTATTTAGTGTGACCAAAATTATGCATTATTTTGACATGATCTATGTAAATAGAAATTTTTTAAAATTTATGTTATAGATTTATCATTTTGAAATGAATTATATAATACATGGTTAAATACCAATTTTTTTTTAACGTTTATTTTTGAGACAGAGAGAGACAGAGCATGAACAGGGGAGGGTCAGAGAGAGAGGGAGACACAGAATCCGAAACAGGCTCCAGGCTCTGAGCTGTCAGCACAGAGCCCAACGTGGGGCTCTAACTCACAGACCGCGAGATCATGACCTGAGCTGAAGTCGGACGCTTAACCGACTGAGCCACCCAGGCGCCCCCCAATTTTAACTTTTATAGAAATTGGCACTTTTCTGGAACTCTGCTAAGCAGATTCATTTATTTATTTTTTTTGTCTGCAGAACAGTGGAATAAAACGATCTCATCACTTAAAATTATAAAATGATATTAGTATGAGCTTACTCATAAGTTCACAGATATGATTCTTACAGTTCTCATAATTTATAAAAATGAAAGCTGGTAAAAATATTGTTTAAAGCAATTCATCCAGAAATAAGTATACAGAAAAATATTTGTTTAGAGAAGTTTATTCAGAAATAAGTATATAGAAAGGTGATTTTGATATGTGGAAGGATAGCTTTCTGCATGTGAAAATCTTTGGGTAAGACTAGGAAATTACACTGAAAAAAATCAGTAAATGGGCATGTTAATATTAATTCAATAATGCAGCTCTTGACTATTTTCCACATAAAAAGAGGGGTATACTCTCTTAATTTGATTTAGCTCTTTAGAGAAAGAATAGATTTATAAATATCTTAAGTATGCAGAAGTCCCGATAGTGAAGACATGATCTGGACATATGACATATAATTGGGTTTGTTCCCAAGTAATGTATAGTTAGATTAGAGCCTTCCTGACTCAGTTTAGCATTTTGAAATACTGTTCTTTTCGTCTTCTTGATTCTTTCTTGTCCACTGACCCAAGAACAGACCTCCTGTTCAGGTCACATCTTGTTTTTTTATTTTCTCCCTCTTAAACTGCCCCTGAGAATTCCTAGGAGACCTGAAGACTCCTCACCTTGGGTTCACATGAAGGCAGTCATGTATTTGTTGAGTTCAGCTGCAGTAAGTTGTTCAGTGAGAGCAACTGTCGCTGTCCCTCTTTGTGACTGGCTGGTGGTTAGGAATTTTGTACTTGGGGTTTAAATGTTGCTTTGTTCCCCAAGTTTGTGAGGTTAGTGGAACATTAGTAAGCCCTTGCACACTTCAAAAGCAGTTAACCAGGTAATGGTGATGAACATCCAGAATTCCAATTCACAGCAGTTACACACTTTTTTGAAGATTAGAGCTGAAAGGAGCTTTAGATACCATTTTGCTTAACCACTTTATATCCAAAGGAACCAAACTTTATGTAGGAATGACCTTGAAGAGTGGTTTTGTTATATGCTTTGTGGTGAATATTCTGACTACTACAGATGGTTGAGGTACTCTGTGTATATTTCTCATTCTTACTGCTTACTATTGTCATATACTGTCTGCTTCTTGCTAAATAGCCTTTTCACTGGATCTGAGATATGCTTCAGTAATAATAATAATTAAAAAGCTCTTTATTTAGCTCTTAATATGTATTGGGCAGTATACAGTGTGCCTTAGGTACATAATTCATTTTATCTTCAAATTCACCTAGTACTGCTAGGAGATAGTAATCATCCTCCAAATTGAGGCTTAAGAAACTTGCTTGAGATCACACTGTTTATCAGAGGCAGAGCTAAGATTTGAAGGCAAGTTTGTCTGATTCAAAATTATGTGCTGTTAGCAATTAAACTATATTCTTTCTGTTTGGAATGCTGACCCAAATCCTACCCACCTATTTTATTTTAACTCTTTTGAAAATACTTGCGGCGCAGTCGGTTAAGCCTCCGACTCTTAATCTCGGCTCAGGTCATGATCTCACGGTTCATGAGTTAAAACCCCACATCTGGCTCTGCACTGAGTGCGGAGCCTGCTTGGGATTCTGATTCTCTCTGCTCCTACCCGACTTCTGCTCTCTCTCTCTCTCTCTCTCTCAAAATAAACTTAAAAAATAATTTATCATAACAGTTTCCCCCCCTCAGTATCATTATAATTTGAAATCAGGGTGTTACTGAATCTAAAGAAATAATATCAATTCATTATCCTTTGGTTCTTCTACATAGAGTTGTTGGTTCGTCATAGGTATTGGTTTATTACCTGCTCCTCGAGTGTATTTTCCTTCTTTAGTTGGTGGAGGAGCCAGTGGGACCTCAAAATTACATTTCAGGAGTTTTGATTTTTTTGTGGTGGGAGGTACAGTGCAGAATTTTGTAGAGGGAAGTAGGAGATGAAACTGTAAATGTGAATAGGGCTGGGTTTTGATAACATTAATGGCCTTGTTAAAGAGTTGGTCCTTGAAAGGAACTTGAGGAGAGTGTAACATAACAAAATAAGTAGGTTAGGAAGATTAGTCTGGAAGAGGTTTCTGAATGGATTGGTTGTGGGAGAAACCAGAAACAGGGAAGTTAGTTTAGCTCTTGTAGTATTTCAGCTGAGGGCATCTGAGGGATCTGAAAGAGTTGGTTACATTAGGAGTGATCATGAAGATGAGTGTAAGGGGGGAGAGTGAGGCTTCATGCAGGGGTGTTCTGGGGGGCATGGGGTAGAGAGGAACAGTGATGAGAGGACGAAACTTGACTTTTGACACTCCAGGAAATGTTGAATTACCTCTAGTCTGAGTGATGGAAGGGGACTTCGGGTATTGGAGAAGAATGGAGAAGTGTTTACAGCCAGGGGAAGTACGAAGCTGTGACCAGTTTGAGGATTGCTAAACAGATTGAACTGATGTCCAATTTGTGTTTTGCAAATACTTTGAGGGCTCTGGCTGAGAAGATTAATGCAGAAGATGCCCATCCATGCCACTGGTACTTGCAGTATCTCTTCATACATCTGGGAGAGGTTCAGGCTTCTGTTTAAAAGGAGTAATTTTGTTTGTTTTTGCTGCTATCAAGATACTCTCTCCTTTGCCCTTAGTTCTCTGTTGTTCACTTTTATGCTTAGTGGCTTGAGGCTGTTTTGCAGAATACTTAATTCCCCCTACTCTCTGCTTGTCATTTTCAGGGTTCACATTTCTATAGCTCATACCATGCCCTCTTTGGACCATTGTTAGTCTATGTTTCTTGTAGGAGAGGAGTCAGTCTTTGTGAGAAAAATACACTTTTAGGGGAGAGTCAGAAATAAAATCTTCTAAATGCTGAAATCAAACAGGTTTGTGTTTAAATAGTGGCTCTATATTTATAGATTGTGAGAAGTGTTGCTTTGGGCAGGGGCTTAATCTCTCTTAATTGCTCATTTGCAAAATGGGACCGATTTTACTGATCTGACAGAATTATGATAAGAATGAAATGATCTGAAGTCTGTAAAGGACTCAGCATCATGCCTGGCATGTAGAAAACACTCCGTAAGTGTGAACTAATAGTTTTGTTAAAATACTGCAAAGCCACAAATGTTTATTAATTTATGATGAGGCATAGATAAAACTGCTTTATGTAGACTGTCATTTAAAATTTTTTTTAACATTTATTTATTTTTAAGAGACAGAGACGGAGCACGAGCCGGGGAGGGGCAGAGAGAGAGAGACAGAGAGGGAGACACAGAATCCAAAGCAGGCTCCAGGCTCTGAGCTGTCGGCACAGAGTCCTAAGTAGGGCTTGAACTCCTGAGCTGTGAGATCATGACCTGAGCTGAAGTGGAATGCTTAACTGACTGAGCCACCCAGGCGCTCCTGTAGACTGTGATTTTTATAGGTGAATAACAAGTTTGAGAATTTCACTGCTTTATAGACCTTCAGAAAGATTTATAATTTAATAGCATAAAAGATACTAATATTTAAAAATTCTTCTCTGATGTGTGCTTTCTGACTTTCTGAAATTTCTGTGCCATTAGTTGATGACCACAGTGGGTATTTGCTGTTTAACTGGCAAAAGTTTGTTACCCTTTAGTTATTTTTATGAAAATCTTAAACTCTGTGTAAGATTTCCTTTTTTTTTTCAGGGTGGCTATCAGCAGAAGTCATAGGACCACGGAGCCATGATCTTTTAGTAATGGCCAAGGCATCAGAAATCATTAAGACCTTTTGCTCAGTCTTTAGATAGGAAAGAAGATTAGGAAGAGTTGACCCTAGGGTCATACTTCTTATTTACCTTCAGTCTTGCAGTACTTTTCCTATTTTCACACAAACTGCAGGTCATTATGCTCCTGGGCCATTTCACATGCCTCAGATGACCTTTTCCTGTTTCTCTGATGTACCTTCTCCATAATGCAACTGAAGTGTTTTATCTTCTGTGATATTTTGTGGCATTCCTCTTTTTGTGTTCTCGACTCAGTTTTGTATTACTGTGCCTGCTGTGTTACCTGAGTAACGTGAGTTACCTGGAGTACTTGTTTTTGTAGGTCTTATTTCAGTGAATGCTCTCACTTAAGCTTCTTTCCCAGGCCAAAGACTTTCTGTATTAATTTTTTACTTCTCTTTCCCTCACCCAATTTCTGTTGCCAATCTGTCATCAAATCCTATTGTTTGTGGCTCGTTTATGTCTCCTAAATCTCTCCACTTCTCTTTATTTGTAGGGTCCTGTCCTTAATTCCCATATTCCCAACTCTTCTTTCTGTTTTTGTCCCTATTTAATTTATTCTCCACAGTGAAGCTAGAATGATCTAAAAGACAGTGGAATGATCTCTCTAAAAAACAAATACTCTACTCCTATCGCTAACTGTCATTGGTTCCTTACAATGTGCCAGGCAGTTTCTAGGTACTTTGCCTGTATTTGCTCATTTAATCCGAATAATGCCCCTGTGAAGTAAAGGGACTACTATAATTCCCATTTTACAGATGAAGAAACAGAACTACAAAATACTTAATTTACCCAGTGAAAGCCACACAACTCTTAAGTAGTAGAGCCATTATTTCAAGCCAGACACTGATGCCAGAGCCGACTCCCCTTTGACATCTTCAAGATAAGGTTCAACTTAACACCATCAAGTTTTCTTGTTTCGAGTCCTTTGTTTACATCTTTAGCCTCCTATATTTCTGTCTCCCTTTCCATTATCTATTTAAAAAGTGGTCTGTATTTTATATTGGACATTAGTTTCCCTTCTGTACCATTTATTTGTATTCTTTGAACATGTGAGTCTTTCTGTCTGAAATGCTAATCTCCTACTTGTACTCTCTTTTGCCCGTCTTTCTGGTCTTGGCTTAGAGGTCATTTCCTTCAAGAAGGCTTTTCTTTATGTCACAGGTCTGGATTGAATGTACCTCCTGGGACTTCCCTTGGCATTTTATGCTTTCCATATTATAGCACTTATTATATCTGTCGTCTTCCTTACTTTCTACTTACCCATTAGACTAAATGTATTTGAGACTACTATTAAAGAATAATTTTTAAAAGAAAATATAATCATGACTCTAATACAGATTTAACATTTTATTTTGAAGTTTTTTAAAACTCATTAATTGATTGAAGGTTTGAACAAAATGCTGTATATTATTCAGTAGGATATAGACAAATTAGGAATGCTGTAATAAATGTACAAATAGACATAAAAGTGGCTTTATCCACATGGGGAAAGGTGAGGGAGGAGGGAAATCAGTTGTCCTTCTGTGAGACATGTCTGTGGATAAATATTATTCTATGAGACATGTCTGTGGATAAATATTATTTGTATTGCTATCATTTATTTACAATTTAGAGTTGTAAAATAGCTTCAAGACAATGAAAGGCCCAGAGCCCCTAGAAGAGTGTGTCAGGCAATGGCTTGTTTCCCATTGAAAGCAACCAGTAATCTTTTGGTCCATTTCAATTTTTCACAAATTTTTCCTATAGTCTTACTCTTCCTCTTGCAAGCATAATAATTTCAAAGAAAGATTATTCTACATAACAAAATAAATCATGTCCCTAAAGGTTTGGCCTGATTATTTGCGTGGGTGCAGCAAGAGTGTTAATTTAGGCTACAGGCCTCCGTGAACTTACATACTTCAAACTGTGCAGTGTAGAACAATTGCTGAGTCTACAAAGTTAACCTTTTTCCTAAAGTTTTCATACAAGATTTCAGATCAGACTTTTAAAAGCCCCTGTTACTTGCTATCCCAAAGCTAGGGAAACTAAGTCCAAGCAAATATCTTTCCCAGATTTTACATGTACTCCCTAAAAATTTGGTAAATTCTTCTCTTCTCAAGATTCACAAAATTTGTTAAGGTTCCTGGTGTACGAGGAAGGGACTTTCTTTAACACCTGTCAATTTGGATCCGGTAGCCAGGCATTAGGACACTTTTTCTGGGAGGACTTGGTAGGCTCCATAAGTACAGGTAATCTTTGTTCCTTCAGAGTGCCTTTGCATGGCTGATTAAACAAGCATCTTTCTCAAAAAATGACACTTTTAAGGTCTTGGTAGTGCAATCAATGTTCCAGTAATATACTGGTAGAAAGAAAGATTTATTGAATTTATGAAAGAAAACAACATTGCTGTGGAAAAATGAAGGAACTTAGTAAGAAATTCTGAACTTGGGGAGGGAGAGAATCAGTGAGAATAAGATGTAACTTAAACATATTTCAGTTTGTAGTAGCAGAGTTTACTAAATTTTTGTAGGTTATAGACTGTAGGAAGAGGAGGAAGGGCTTCCTTAAGTGTCCAGAAAATAGATCATTAAACAGCATTCGTAATATTTTAAACAATAAAATTGCCCTCGTTATTATTCAGTACAATTCAGTTAATTATTGTTTTGCTGGATTTTGCCTAAACAGTCTCATGGAAGTTTCTGCTTCTTGACTAAAGCAAGTCTTGGAAGTCCTGCTCAAGTCCACTGGAATAGCCTGAAAGTTACCTAATGATGTCAGCTCAAAGACCTGTATATCAGAGACTATTCTTTGAAGTGTCAGTAGTTTGAAATACCTGATACAACCTTTTTCCAAGGCTCTGAGACTGACCTATTTGTTAAAAACACAAACTCTGGCCTGTAGCTTATAGCAGAGCCTTAAGGCAAGCATCAGAAATAAAACTAAACTATTTGTAAATGATAGAGGGTTAATCATAATGTATTACTGATAATTTTCGAATGTAAAAGGTTGGGGGTGATGGGCATAAGATAGACAAGATAAAAAGTACAGCATAGGGAATATAGTTCATGATATTGTCATAAGGTTGTATGGTGACACCTGCTAATTGCACTGATCATGGTGAGCAGTGCATAATATATCGAACTGTTAATTTACTGTGTTGTATACCTGAAACTAATATAACATTGTATGTCAACTATACTTTGATTTAAAAAAAAAACCCCAAAACAAATGTGAAAGGTCTGGTGAGATTTCATAATAAAAATAAAATATGGGAAAGAAAATTTGGTTGTTTCTATTATATGAAAATTGAAGATAATAAAGCCAATCAAAAAGGTTTTAGAGAAAATGAAAGAAGAAATTAGCCTGTTTTCAAAGGAGTTAAAGTTATATCTGATGTATAAAGGTAGCTGAACAAAATTTGTGTAGAGAAAAAATCTTGAGATACAGCATACAATAATCCTGAGACATAATATAGCAAGAATGTACCAAGAATATCAAGTAAAGAGATTTAGGATGTCTGAAGTAAGGCCTAGAAAAATGTATTTTTGTAAAACTTCATGGGTAAGTCTGATGTGCATACCTAGTTGAGGACTACTGGCCTAGAAGATGCCAGTATATAGAATAAAGAAGTAAAAGTTATGGCCAAGTAAGTGTTTAAAATAATAACTGAAATTATAACTGGCAATATTATATTATTGTCTAATATAATTGAGCAAAGTATTGCCAGAACTCTAATAAGTATAGGAAAGCCTAACAGAGCTATTTCATAAGAGATTTGATTGTTGTTTTTCTGGAGAGGAAAACACATTATGGATAGCAAGGACATTGGTGTATCTCTAGGGACTTCCCATAAAGCATATGATTTCTCAGATATTCATATTCATAAAAGTTACATATGCAAGTTCAACATAGTGCAGGCTAAGCATCTCTTCTGATTTTCCAGTGTTTTTTTGTGCAACCCTTATTGTAACCAAATTATTTCTAGCATCTCGTTTTATCATATAAAAGAAAAGATCTCTGTGGTTTTCAAAGAACCTCTAGGAAGTCTCCAAATAGTTTTAGTTATAAAAACATATCCTGGAAATTTTTAAATTTTTTTCATATTCAGAGTCTGAGTTTGGGAAGGCAAAATTTAAAAAGCTGTTAGAAGATTTGAATGTTTGAATAAGATGGGATCCAAGAAGCTACACTTGGTTATTTGTTAAATCAAAGTGACAGTAAAATATCTAAAATAAATATGGTCAGGAGTACTATTGAATAGCTATTTCATAAATGAACTTTTGTACTTTTTCTCCCCTTAACTAATAAAAGACATAGTAAACTCAGTATTAAGTGCAGAAAGTATTCTGTTACAACACATAATTTTGGCTATCTTGGAGGCACAAAGGTGAGAATAACCTTTTACATTGTAGGCAAAGACATTAGTAATCCAAGGAAGCAAACCCATCAAGGTTGAGTGGATTTTAATAATTATCATAACTTCTTTTCAGAGTCAGGTGTTATCAAACAAGACAGACAAAAGTCACATTTTGAGTTTTATGTAATTGTGGCCTCTCATGTTTCAGAACAACTGACACTTTAAGACATATCTCAGAGATCTGCAAGGCCAAACTAATTTCATCATCATCATGACCATTATTTTTATGTTGTTTTAACATGTAACGTATCTCAGATTGCTGTCCTCAAATCAATTCCTATATCTGTTAAAAATTTATCCGCTTTAGTTTCTAATGTGGTTTCAGTATTCAATATTCAGTAATATATTATTATATAATAATATATAATAAATATTATATAGAGTAGCTCTTTACCATCCTCAATAAGTTCCAAGAATATAGGAGGTAAAAAAGCCCAAGAAGTGCTGTTTCAGGACAAAACTATTTTTGAAAACAAAAGCATATACACAGTTGTATTTATCGGACACTGTTGTTCCTAGTGTAGTCTCTTTTTTTGTTGTTAATGTTTATTTTTGAAAGAGAGAGAGAGAGAGACAGAACATGAGTGGGGCAGGGGCAGAGAGAGAGAGGGAGACACAGAATCCAAAGCAGACTCCAGGCTCTGAGCTGTCAGCATAGAACCTGACTTGGGGCTCGAACCCACGAACAGCGAGGTCCTGACGTAAGCTGAAATGGGACACTCAACTGACTGAGCCACCCAGGCACTCCTCTCGTGTAGTCTTAAATACTCATTAATGATAACTTTTAACCTAAGTAATTTCTATTTCACAGAAAAAGAAAAACTCTGAGGGGTGGATAACTGAGAACTTTATGGCATACACAAACATGTTAGCAGACTACCAGACCTCATGAATACCCATAATACAACTTTCTGAAACCACACACATTCCATGTACATCTTTGTAAAGTGGGGAAAATGAGCACATTTGTTAACATGGCCCAAAGCATAACTATTTTATAGCATACAAAAATGAGAAAATTATAGACTTAAATTATGCTTAGTAATCCAATATTTTTATATTCTTTCTTAGGAATTATCTGGGCATCCAATAATTATACATTAATTAACTCAATAGCAGTTTAATATTTTGGTAACCTAAAGATTTTGGAAATTCTGTTTAAGCAGATATATAACAAAATATAATTAGTGTTGAAATAAGTTTACCAAAATAATGATTCAATGTAGTCGAATAGAAATTTGCATTTTTTATAATAGAAATTTGCATGTCTATAACCTTAAACATTATATCATGTTAGCTTATTTGTTCAGTACACCTGCATGAGTTTAGGGAAGAAAAGCCCAGGGAGAATAAATGTATGCTTGTATTATATTTAACATTGATAAATAAAAGACAGCTATATATATTAAACCAAATGATAAACCTAGATAAGTGTGCTAAAGATTGACCTTACTCATGTGAATTTGAATTCTTTAAGAAAATTTTTTTGACAGCTAGCCCACTTGAAGTTTTAGAAGTTCAGTTTTATTATTTTATAGGACTTTTGGGGATATTCACTTTATGTACATATCTCTATAAACCATTCAGAACAGAGATCCTTTATTAAAAACTTTTTTTAAAGACTTTATTTTTGAGAGGAGATTATGATTCATAACAAAATTGAGAGGAAGATACAGCAATTTCCCATATGCCTCCTGCTCCCCCACATGTATAGCCTCTTCCATTATCAGCATCACTCACCAGATTGATGCCTTCTATGCCATACCAAGGATGGACATACATAGAATTATCATAATGACCCAAAGTCTGTAGTTTTCCTTAGGGTCCACTCTTGGTGTTGTACATTCTGTGGGTTTGAACAAATGTCTAATGACATGTATTCATCATTATAATATCATACAGCTGTTGTTACTACCCCCAAAAATTCTCTGTGCTCTGACTGTTCATCTCTCCCTGCCATCCCCACCCCTAGCAACCACTCATCTTTTTATTTTTTCCATAGTTTTGCATTTCCCAGAATGTCATATAGCTGGAGTCATAAAATATGTAACCTTTTCAGATTGGCTTCTTTCACTTAGTAATTTGCATTTAAACTTCCTCCATGTCTTTTTATTGCTTGATAGCTCATTTCTTTCAAGTGTTGAATAATTTTCCATTGTCTGTATGTACCACAGTTTTCCATTCACCTACTGCAGGACATCTTGGTTGTTTCCAAGTTTTGACAATGATGAATAAAACTGCAACAAACATCTGTGCAGGAGTTTCTTTAATTTATGAGACTTTGTAATCTAGTTTATTGAAACTCCCTAGAGATAAGGGTATGATTCAGTAACTTAATAAGAGGAAAAGCCTTTCTGAATTACAGGCATAATAGATTCACAAACACCAAAAATTTGGGTTGTTTTTTTTTTTTTAGGTATACTAGATATAGTGAACAGATAATAGAGATATGTAGGGAGTTGAAGGTGAAAAGTAATGCTATATTTTGCAAGGCCTTTTTAGTTGTTTTTGGGTCTACTCTTAAAAGAAATGAAAAATTTTGCCAAATACTGAATAAATGAAAGTAACCTAGGCGATTAACACGTAGCAAAAGCTGTCTTGAAGTTATCTATGTAATACATTTTTGTTTGTTTTGCAAGGTACTGGTCTGGCAGCATAAGGTTGTAAACAAAAGATGTATAGTCCTTACCTTCCAGGAAGCTTTCCTTCCAGGGAAAGGAAGATCAGGCTAAGAGTCAAAAGTGAACTATCATTCTGTCTTCTACTAGACAGTAGAAGACTGACTTGAATGTATGACTTGAAGGAAATAATTCTTTCTCTCTGAATTTCAGTTTTTCCCTGCATACATGGGGATGCAGGAGCAAATCGTTGTTTGTTGTTTTTACAGTATTCACTTCTACATGTAATTGGAACAGAAGGCTAGGTGTAATAAATGCCCTGAAAATTACTAACAATGTAATGTAGAAAGTCTGTGAAGGAAGACATTACACACTTAAAGAAGCCAAGAGTTTAGTGGTTAGTAAGGAAGAGGAGATAGTAAGTTTAGACTAATTCTCCCAGTGGTGGCAATATGTAGTATACTTTTTGTAGCTTTTGATTAAAAGGCTTGAGGATGGAAGACCATGTTTACATAAAATAGCAAGAAGCTATTTTATTTATTTATTTATTTATTTATTTATTTATTTATTTATTTTATTTTTTATTTATTTTTATTTTTTTTCAATATATGAAATTTATTGTCAAATTGGTTTCCATAAAACACCCAGTGCTCATCCCAAAAGGTGCCCTCCTCAATACCCATCACCCACCCTCCCCTCCCTCCCACCCCCCATCAACCCTCAGTTTGTTCTCAGTTTTTAAGAGTCTCTTATGCTTTGGCTCTCTCCCACTCTAACCTTTTTTTTTTTTTTTCCCTTCCCCTCCCGCATGGTCTTCTGTTAAGTTTCTCAGGATCCACATAAGAGTGAAAACATATGGTATCTGTCTTTCTCTGTATGGCTTATTTCACCTAGCATCACACTCTCCAGTTCCATCCACGTTGCTACAAAAGGCCATATTTCATTTTTTCTCATTGCCATGTAGTACTCCATTGTGTATATAAACCACAAATGCAAGAAGCCATTTTAAAAGGAAAGATTAAAGATAGAAGCCAGGAGTTGATTGTTTTTATAGCAATAATTAGCAGAGATGGCAAGATGACAGATACTACTTGCATATACACTATGCGTTATTTTTTTCTAATACTAGATGAGTAAGGATAACTATAAGAAGTTCCCAGCTCAGAAAGACCTCACAGTCCAGTAGGGGAGACAAAATTAAATTGATCATGAAACATACTGTATGTGCTAGGATACTAATACACAGGCTGTAAGTATGAGAATGCATCACAACTCCAAGTGGAAAGTTTAGCTTTGGACAGTGGTGGTAAAGTGTGCTTTCCTCTTTAAAAAAGGTGGAAAAAATGAAGGACAGATGGCAGGGGCTGGTTTGGAAAAATACAATATTCTAGGAATACTCAGTGTCAGGAATGTTGAAAGCACCTTTGTTTCTTATATCTTCTTTACTGTCGTTCCTACACTGATATGACTTGAGGAAAAAGGAGTAATGGGATACGAGAAAGGGAAGTTTATCCTGTATATTTTGCGTAGGTCCTGTCTACAATATTGCCTTTTGCTTTACCAAGATTTATTGTTAGCTGGAACATATAGAACAATGACAGTTAAACTGGTATGCTGGAAGAGTGTGAATTTTCATTGATTATTTTTGGGATTGAAGGTTGTCAGAGACCAGCTTTTAGGGTACCACTGAAGAGAAGGCAGTTTACAAGTCTCTAAGCTGACAGTAGAAGGATGTTTAGGAAGAGAATATAGCTGTGGCATCAGTTTCATGTTCTGATTGTATTCTGAGATTCCTTTCGAGATGCTGATAGTTAGGAGGAGTGCATGGTGGGTGACCTTTAAGCCTTATTCCTTGACCACTGAGTATTTTCCTTAATGTGGTCATCTTTTAAAGGATGACTGGAAGACACTAGTATATACATATATATGTGTGTGTGTATGTGTGTGTGTGTGTATATATGTATAGTTAGGGTAACTGAGTATGGCACCCTAGTATACTGGAAGAAGCAATAATGAATGTCATGATTTCATATTGGAGTAGAGTGATAGCATGAGACTTTAGAATTTTATTTCTTGCGTTAAATTAGAAGACTTGTATATACATTTTTATGGTATAGATTGGAGTTTGAATTTTGTCAGTTCTATGCCTTGTTCCATGAAACAAGTATCCTCTGCAATGAATGACATGATAGTTACTTCAGTAACTTCAGGATTCAGTGCAGGGTTTAAGGTCAGTATGAAGCCCTTGGGTGGGCATTCAGCAAATGAGAGGACATGATCAAATTTTCTTCATACCACGTCCCTGGCTTTTCCCAGGTCCCATTTCTTATTTTTACGTGTGGCAGTTCTGTTTTTACTGCCCATTTCCATCCTTTTTTTTTCTTTAATTGTGTCCAATTTTACTTACTCTTAAATCTTAGATTGAAAATTAATTCTTCTTTGAAGGCTCTCCTGACCTCCAAAGCAGCCTGTCCACACATCCATAGCTTCTTGGGTATACCTCTATATTCTACAGTTATATTTCCTTTTTGAATGTGTCTATCTCCGTGTGTGTGTGTGTGTGTGTGTGTGTGTGTGTGTGTGTGTGTGTGTGTATTTTAAGTTTCAAGGGGCAGAATCTTCTCATTTTTCAATTCTAACATCTAGCACAGTGGCTGGTTCATAATATGAATGAATGGCTTTTGAATGACCAGATAAATGAGTGATAGACCAAGGGAAGTTGAATAATCTCACGATAGGTTATCTTAACCTTAGAAAAATAGGAACAAGATAATCTAAGAGAAATGGATTTAAGAATAGTATGGAATATTAAATTTAGACAGATTTCACACTGATGTTATATAACAGAGATTCATCAAAATATGAATGGAAAGATGTGGCTTAGCAGAGGGGTTAGTCATGAAAATTTAGCAGCTCCATGACAATTTGTTCATGATGAATACCTGACTTGTGTGCTCCTTCTCTCTCTTTTTTAACCTTTCTAGAGAAGGTTAAAAAAAATTAAAATTCAAAAAAAAATTTTGAAATTCAGCATATGTTGACAGCATAGTATGTGCTCCCATGCTAGGTGATAAAAATGCATTTAGAAATGCTTTGAGAAAAGTGCACATATTACATGATAATTCTAAATTACAACAGTAATAAAAATTCCATAAAGCAAATCTTGGGAGGAATTGTCTGGAAACAGTTTGAATGACAGTTCTAAGAGTGAAGAGTAGTGAGAAACTATATATGATACAATAACAGAAAAACATATTAAATTATAACCTTCCAGCTGTATTTTCATAGGTCTTTTACAACTGCAGGTAGCCAGCCAGTTAGCAGGTCCCAAAACAAATATACTCAGCACCATATACAATTTTCTTTTCATGTTCAGTGATGTCTCATTTTTAGTCTGCATGGTTTAGGAAGAATGCCTGTTCTTTATTAAAAAAATTTTTTGCACATCTATCAAAGAAGAAACACAGCTGACCCTTGAACAACATGGGTTTGAACTGCACAGGTCCATTTATATGCCGATTATTTTCAGTAAGGTTCAGCACTGTAAATGTATTTTCTCTTTCTTCTGTTTTTTATAACATTTTCTTTTCTCTAGCTTATGTTATTGTAATATACAGTATGTACATCATAAGTAATATATAGTAATGTACATCATACACTATAAGTATAGTATATACACGTATATATTACAAGTAATATGAAGTATATAATGCATATGACATGCAAAATATGTGTTAACTGACTGTTTATGTTGTCAGTAAGTCTTCCAGTCAATAATAGGTTATTAGTAGTTAAGTTTTGGGGGAGTAAAAAGTTATATGTGGATTTTCTACTACATGGGAGTTCAGTGCCCCTAAACCCTGCATTATTCAAGGGTCAACTGTATTTCTTCTTTTAATGATTTTAAAAGGATTTGGTCAGAACAAATAAAGTCTTTTATGATTTGAAATTGAAGTAGATTGGTAGCTGGACATTCTATAATTTTTTTTCTTGCATCAGTTATAAAGAAGATGTAAATTATTTGAAAATAATCTATTAGATCTGAATATATTCACAATAAATGTTTAAATGCAGATATTTAAAAATTAGAAATTTTTTTTGCTTGTTTGGACTTGATTATGTCATTTTTAACTATTCAGTTGATCACATCAGACACACAAGAAATAATTGCATTCTATACCAACTATTGTTTTTCTAAATGGGAAGGATGAAATGTCTTATACCAATTTTTGATGTGTGATGGCTAATTTTTAACTGCCCTTATAAGCGTATGTGTTATATATGGACACATATTTCTAAGGTAAATTGATTCCTTAATTTTTAACTAAGTAAAATTTTGGAAAGAGATATGATTGATATAAGAGAATTATATGATGCTTGCATACTTTGTTTCACAGTTCAGTATTTTATCAGTGATCTAACTAACCCTGAAATATCAATTACTTCTTATTTAATTTGTGTTTTAGATACAGCATTAGCTTTTTTGTACATTCTTTTGTCTAAAGAAGAAGCAGAATAAAACATTATAAATAACTGGCAAGCATGGAGGAAGTACCTAAAATTAAATTTAAGAAAATCACCATAATTATGTCTTTCTCTCTATCCATCTTTCTTTATATACACATGATTGTTTCTTTTGTAGATGCAGTGTTAGAATGCTTGAGGCCAAATGAGATCACATTCTTACTTTACCTGAATGTTATCTTCTATTTTCCACTGTTAAAGTTTTAAAATTTTATTGCAAACAGAGAAACTAATTTGGAAAAATGCAAGTGATATTTTAGAAATTTGCTTAATAGCTGAAGTATTTATTAGCAAACGGCAAGCTAGCAAGCTTGCAAAGCTAGCAAACTCCTATTGAAAAGAGTATTTCTGCATACATTTTAGATAATAACATTTGAGCCCCTGAAAAAATGACTTTATTTTTCTGCTTAAAGGTGCATAAGTTTTATTTTAATGAGCTCTTTAGAGGTGAGGTTTTTATATTTATTTTTATGGCAGTGTTAATTATTATATTCTAATTATGCAAATGATTCAGACCCATTTTGGCACATCAGGCATTACTGGGCAGCCTACAGAAATGAAAAAATAATAGATGATGCAGATTGAAAAAGGTAAATGTGGTTTCACAGAAAATTACTTTTTATTGTGGCAAAAGTAAATCTGGAATTAGTTCTATAAGGGGTCTTGAATCTTTGAGAGAACAGTTGAGAAATAATTTTTTGAAAGTGACATAACATAGGCTGAGGAATTAGAAGAATTCTTCCAAAGTCAGGAGAGGAAAACAATATTTAAATATTAGATAATATTTAAATATAAAATAATTTTATTTATTATAGAAATAATTATAAAATAAATCATATAGAAATATAATAATATTTAAATATAAGATATAAGAAACATGAAAGTCTGCCAGTTCAAAATGTTACATTTCAAATTTTCTTAATTTTTAATTGAAAAAGAAGATTAGGTAACTGTGAAACAAAAGATGGAAACAAAAGTAACATAGTTTCAGATGTTACTTGAGGGAAAAATTAAAATTTTTCAAAATTCACATAAAGTCAAAATTCACATGGAATATGTTACTTTGAAATAATCTTGCTTTTTATAACTGTATACTGCTTTAAAAACTAGCTTTGGGGAAATTTCTTTTTTAGGAATTGGCGTAAGTTGAGTGAGGCTTGTAGGTTACAAGAATCCGTAACAAACCATAAGTTGCCACCTTACCTTTTTGTTCAGTTATTTCCATTTTCCCTCCCCATTTCAGTACATTATTAACAGATGATAAGCTCTTTTAAAGTAGTATTCCCAGGTTGTTTACTAATGTTTAAAATTTAAGCCTAAAATACGATTATAAGTAGATATAAAAAGCATTTTACTACTAAAATTTTGAAGTTTAAGACATTCTCTGCTAGCTGAAAGTGTTGAACTTGATCAACATATGGTACTGGCTAGCCTCATCCCCACCCGTTCTTTTGTTATCTTGTTATTGTTGTAAGGCTTAATGACAGTTGTAAGCCATAGTTGTGGATGTGGGGGTTAGTCCACCCTGGGGAGAAGAGGAGGAAACAGCAGTGTGGATTATGGAAATATGGATTGATCTAAAAAGAGACCTCTTGTAAAAGAATGGGCTCAAAGAAAAGCTAGGAAAAACTGATGAAAAGATGATGGAATATGATGTGAAAATGATCATTTGAAATCTTTCCTTTCATTCCCAGCTGCTATGTTTGGGAGAAAAGGAATGCATTTGTATGTTAAGGGAGAGCTAAAAGAGGCCAGATGAATAGTATTATTTATTAGATATATTTTCATTTTGGGTAAGATAAATTATGTGCATTTTAATAGACTTTGCATATGTTAGGCTTTTTAAATCTTAAAGACATAATGTTAGGTATAATATTTCATAGAAATGTTTCAAGTAGTACCCAACACTTGGTTAATGTTTGGTTTTTTAAATAGATCTAATTTCAAAAATTAACTTGATGGTTGTTAAAAATTGAATATTTTAACCAATTGTGATATCCTGTTTAAATATTCTATTTAAAATATTAACTATTTTTTCTTACTATTATAAATTATTATTCAAATGTATAGTTACATGTTAATTCATGTACATTTTGTCTAGATAAGTGATAACATTGCAACTTATCTTACAGTAAGCTAGTACTAAGTGATAACACATATTGTTACCCTTAGCCTATTTGACCAGAAAAGACAACAATGCAGTCTAGTGGTCATTTTGGTGAATGCAGACACGAGGTCCCTGTGGTTTTAACTAGTTTCTGATGTGCTTGTGTATAGTGAATGAAAACTTGTTGCCTGATTCTAAAGTTTGGAAAAAGTTAGATTGAGAAAGAGCCTGAAAGCATAGAAATAAGGCATTAGGAGGAGGAGGAGCATATTTTGAAGGAAGGATGGGGTTTTCAATTTTGGATATGTCCCGTATTCTGGTAGGGATGTCTTCTAAGTAGCAGGAAACCTCTGACTGGAGTTTAGGAAAGGATGATGACATGGTTCTACACAGCTGTTAAGTATGACCTGGGTTTTGAACCTCTCATTCTGGCTAGAGAGCCCAGACTTTCATCCACTGTGTTTAGCAGTAAGGTTAGATTCCCTATCAGGACGTGAAGCCTAAAGACAGAAGAACTCTGGAGACCACCGATGGAGAAGGCTATGGAGAAGGAGTCATGAAGCAGCTCTAAAAGAAATGGTACTCATGGGAGGAGATCTAGATAAAGTGGAAAAAGACATCTCAGGAAGTGACTTGTAAGCAAGAGGGGTTATGGAGAAACCTGGGCTTCCTTAGGTCAAGGGGAAGATCACTTTCATTTTGTAATCCCAAGTGTTTTTTTGCTTGGTGGATACTGAGTAAATGCATGTTACATGAATAAATGAAATGTGACACACTGCAGAAAAGTCAAATTTGATAAATACTGGGAAAAACGTTATTAGATGAAGAATTTAGAGATCGCTGGTGGCAGCAGCTGAGAAGAATCAACGATAAGAAGTGATGGAGGGGCGCCTGGGTGGCTCAGTCGGTTAAGCGTCTGACTTCAGCTCAGGTCCTGATCTCACAGTTCGTAGGTTTGAGCCCCGCGTGGGGCTCTCTGCTGGCAGCTCAGAGCCTGGAGCCTGCTTTGGATTCTGTGTCCCCCCCCTCCCTCTCTGCCCCTCCCCTGCTCATGCTCTATCTCTGTCTCTTAAAAAATGAATAAGTGTAAAATAATTTTTAAAATGATTAAAAAAGTGATGGAGACTTGCTGAAAAGACATCACACTTTTAAGAAAATTTTCAGTGAAAGAGAGAATTATTCTAGGTGTACTTTTGAGCTGACCAAAGGTTGAATCTAACTTCACAGAATTTATTTTAGTCTGGCTTACAAATAAGCCACTCCTGTTTTTATAATTACTCTTGGTTTCCATATATGCCAATACAATAACACGTTGTAAGGAATATATATAGAAGGTATGAGATAATTTATTCAAGAGAATTATTTCTTCTTAACTGAGAAAGTTTATCAAATGACTATATGTAGTGTCTGGTTTATTGAGGCAAATCCTTTACAAGAGATTCAGGAAATTGTGTTTTCTCTTTAAGGTCATTTATGCCAAAGTGGACTAGACTAGGAGTGATCAAAACTCATTGCTATTTGGCGAGGCCTGTTTGGTGGCTTTCTGTGTGTGAAAAGAACCAGTGTTCACAGTTCAATTTCTCATAGAAAGAATTTTCTGCATTACAAGAACTAAAACCAAAATTGGCACCTTTACTTGTAATCTCAGCAAGAGGCCAAAGATTACGTCAGCAGGGAGTGTGAACTACATTTTTATTCCAAGAGGTGGATGTTCTGTAATGGGTGGGGTGGAATAAGTTTGCAGAATAATAATAGCTCATAATATTTTTGTTTAGAATTTCGAGAAATATTCATTCAAAAAAAACTCCACCATGACTTCAAGTTTAATTGTAGTTTGACATATTAAAGATTATGGGCATGTACATTTTTTATAAAAGAAAAATATTGGATAATTTAAGATAACCTAAAATATATGGTCAGAGCTCCAGGGGTCTTGATTTATAGTCCTGCCTATTGGCTATATCTGAATAAGGTTTTATTTTAATTATTAAGTACTTAGTTCTTGCTTTAGATTGAAAGGGATAAAAATGTCTAGCAAACTTTATTGAACAGAATTCTTAAAGATACAACCGCATCCAGGGTGTTTACTCTCTGAGCTACGGGTTTCCTTGTCCATCTGACCATATACAGACAGCTTTGACCTATCTACCCATTTTCATCCTTGAGCCCAAGATAAATACTGTCTCAACACTGACTCCCTCTGTTACAATTAACTTTGTTTAATTTCATGCTGCTCTTGTTACTCTAGTATTATTTATTTATTCTGGTATGACCCTTGTTCTGATATTTGACAGTGCTTTTGTTTCAGATTTTAAATAATAGGATTCAAATTTAATTACTTTGTATTTTACTCCTCTGGAAGGAAAAAAAAATCAACTTAAGCCCTTATTTATAACTCTTTTATTTGAAAGGAGTTAGATGTATGCTTTTACTGTAAATCTGGTATTCTCAGTAGTAATAAACAAGCGTAGGTAGAAACAGCATTTTCTTTTCTCTCTTTTTTTTCTTTTTTTCTCTTTTTTTCTCTTTTTTGCCTCAGAACTTAATTTCAAGGGCCTAGAACAACGTAGGGTAGGAAAGACTCACATTTGTAATTACATATTATCTCATTTTCATTTCTCCCCATGATTCCTTCATGTCCTGGCCCCCTTTATTTTTCCATACACCAGGTTGAACTTTGTTTCTGAAATATTAATTGTATAATCTTAATTCTTTATAAATATGGGAAATATCCACCATACAGAGACCAAGTGTGCATCAAATTTAGGCATCTGCAGATTATATGTTGGAACCTCCATGAAAACAAAGTGGAAAAAAAATACATATGATGGAGAATAGTGGTTAGAAGCGTTAGCCTGTGAGATCAAGTCCTGACTCTAGCATTTGCTAGCCATGTGGGTTTGGACAAGTTACTCCGTCTCTTGGACTTCTTTTTTTGTTTGTTTGTTTTTTTCCCCCACATATAAAAGGAAACAAAACAGAAGTTGTTGTAGGGATGAAATGAGGTAATATATGTAAAGTGCTTAGGTCAGAACCTGGCACAGAGTAAGTAATTATTTTATTATATTTTAATTTAGAAAAAGAATCAAATAAGAAAACACGCAGACTCTTAAGTCACATTTCCTTAAACTGTCTGCCAAGGCAAATTTATTCTGATGATGCTAAAACAGTGTTACTTAACAGGAGTTCAACAAGTTTTTTTTTTTTTCAGATCATGAGTGGTGTGCCAGGCTCTGATTAGGCATGAGAGGAGCTCCAAGGTTGAATAAGCCCCCAAAGATTTTAGAGATTCTTTTATTTCCGTTGATCATGGTAATTGTAACTACTAGAACTTTCTGGTTTGCTACTGTCTTCATTTATCTCTGGTTACTGATGAGTGACATATGGTGATTATAATATTAGAAGTGGTTAAACACTCTATAACCTATATCTTGAAATAAATCTTTAGGAAAATAAAGACATGATGTGTTGTCATCATTGTATGAGAAAATTTACCTTGTTGATGGCCTGGGGATATTATATTAGAGTATTTGTTGAGAGGAGCATAAAAATATGAAGAATCATGTTGATCCTTCATAATGTTGGAAAAGAGAACAGTCACTCCTATCTCTTATCCATATGTTTTAACCAGCGCCATTTCCTTTCTTGGTCTTTATGTAGGCTAGATGCTATCTCTAAAGCACCAGACAGTTTATCCAGTCCCCTCTTGACGTCTCCATCTTTACTCCCGTATGTATCTTAATTTTGTGCCCTTGTCTGCATTGCTGCTATAACTGTCTTATTTCAGGCTGCCACCACTCACCTTGGTTATTGCAGAAGTCTTCTGATTTCCTAGTCTTCAGTTTTATCCTTTTTAAATTTATTCTACACAGTGTAGCCAGTGATCTCTCTAAAATTCAAGCCCAGTTGTGTCTCTCCCTTATTTTAAACCCTTCAAAGCTTCCCTATTTTTCTTAGGGAGAGTGAACCATGATTTACTGTCCAAACTGAGATACTTATCTATTAGGTGTTTTTGACCAATGATTTTTATATGGCATGATACAGATCTTAAGTGTACAATGAAATGAGTTTTGGCAGATGCATACACCTGTGTAACCCACATTCCTTTAAAGATAGAGACTTCTTAGCACTCTAGGAAGTTCCTTGCCACCTTCTGGTTACTCATTGTATCCCCTACCCCACCCTATCCCATAGCCCCAGGCTATCACTTTTCTGATTTCTATTAAAATAAATTATAACTTGGATACCTTTGAGAGTAAAAGGGGATGCTATTGATAATTTTCTGAGAAGATATATGTGAAGTTGTTCTGGGCAAACCAGGAGGAATGGTTTCCCTACTCTTGCCTTAAGTCCATACTTCTTAGTTTGTCTAAAAGCATTATAAATTCAGTCCCCTGCTTATTTCTCAAGCTACATTCTCTTACTATTTGTCTAAACTTTGTCCTTGCTGTTTCTAATTTTTAGACTTTTGTTTTGTACATATTCTTTCCTATGAGGGAAGACCATTTTTACCTCTTTTCTGCCTCCCTCTTCTTATTCTATAGCCTGGCCAGTTTCTCCTTCTCCCTTCGTTTCTCTACTTAGATAGGATTTTTTCCCTTGAGACTTTAACCACACTTCTCCAGAAGCACCACTCTCAGTTTGGTTTATATGTCTCTCTTCTAGACTTCCTGGTATTTTTCACTTTTCCTGCCAATGCTCTTAGTACATTATAATGTGATTGTCTGTGATTCCCATTCACACATTAAATACTTGGTAAATGAACATATATAAACATATTGGTAATTCATATAAATAAATTCACATGGAGTTTGCCAGTATGTGAGTACTGCTTAGACTATACCCTTTTAAGTAAATGGTCTTCATAGAACAGTTTATATTTTATAATTGTGTAACTCTAATTCTTCCAAACAAAGCCTCCAAATAGCTAAATAGACAATTAATTATGATTTTTCCAAACTTTTAAAATATACCATGATTCACATTTATGCTAGGTGATTTTACAGACCCTATGGACTTTCAAGGGAAAAAGAAATAATAAATATACCATTCCTCCCAGGATATGATACCCTTCTAGAGGTATATTTTTCAAACATCTCAAAGTGTACAGTCCCTGATATATGCTTTAAACTAAAGATTCTATTCTTTCTTAAAGAATCAGACAAATGACAAGATTCCCATCTGGTGTGTCACAAGATTCGCTGTCTAGGGAAAATTAGCAGTTCAGGCATAATTCTGAACTAGGTTTAAGGCAGGACCAGGAAAAAAAAGGTAATTAAACTTTACTGCTCTGGAATATATCCTTTTTCTGGTTGTCCTCTGTAATGTAAAAATCAGTTCTCTAATGTGGGACCCTCACAGTGAATAGAGAAGATGTCATGAACATCATGACAGGAGGATTATCTGCACACGGCCTAGGTATGAAGAACCACAGAAATAATATGAATCAAGAGTCTTGCCGGACCGAAGAAAAATATACAATCAAGATTAACAAAGAACAAAGAGAGATAGCACTATTAAAGGGCGGTGACGGAAAGAGAGGATGTATTTTCTGAGGGTACCCTTAACAAAATCTTTGCCAGAAACAAACAAACAAAAACACAACACGGTGTCTTTGCCAGGGAAAGGCCTAATCTGAGGTTGTAGAAGAAAGCCAGAGATAGTTTTATTCCTCAAGTTGGTTAGTTCCTTACCTAGAATTGTTAATTAATCTTTATTATGTGGATTGATAAATAAGTACATGAAACAGGAATTTTATTAGTAAATCCTCCTTAAATGAAAAATGTCTGTTGGCATGATTCTCTGAAGATAGTTTTAATTCAAAACAAGTACCAATGTGGCAGCCCAAAGTAGGCTCTTATAACATGTTAAAATCATCAGATGTGCACATGGCATGACTTTGCAGGGTTAACAGAGTCTGCTTTTATTGTGGCTGGTTGTATAGAAATAGTAGAATATATTCAAATCTATATCTACATATATATACCTATCCGCATGAACCTATATTAAATACATTAAAATTTTTCAAATTAGGCAGATCAATTATTCAGTATAATATTTGTCATCATTTTAGGTCTCAGTATGCTAATGTTTTGGCACAGGTCATTGAACACAGGACCTTAATGTTGCAATTACTCAGTAAATATTTGTTGGAATTCACATGATGTGTAAGAGTTCTTAAAACAAGTAACTAGTTAATAAAAGAGCTAAGAGTTGTTAGGAGGTTTTTATATGTCTGTCATTGTCTAATCATTTATGTGGATTTCTGTTTAATCCTCACAGAATCCTCCTATAAATCCCCAAATAAATCCTCAGTCCTACAAGATAGATAACTTCTGCCCATTTTCCAGATGAGGTAAATGGAGCACATAGCCAATATCTTGTGGAGCCAGACTTTGAATATTAACTGCTTGACTCTACAGGATGGCGCCCTTGACTGTGATTTTCCATCTAATGTGCGTGCCTGCGTGCCTATGTGTGCCTGTTTTGTAATGATCTAATCTTAAGTCTCCCTACTTCTGAAATTCAGGAATCCTATTTCCTTTACCCTAAACAACATCTAGCTGTGGATTGAAGTCATGGTAGCTTATAGGTTGACTGACATAAAACTTGTTTCTTCCTAAAGATTTAAGTCCTTTCCTGCTCCTCTTAATTCTACTTATCTTGATTTAAATGACTGCTTGATATTCACTTTTAAAGGCTTTAGTATCTGTAAATGCAGATAAATATTATAGGCAATGTTCTATTTTATGTATTTCCTTTGGTCTAGAAAATGTTACTAGTTAAAATAGGGGTGAATGAACAAAGAGGTATTTGTCGGAAAGGGGGGAGATGTTATATGGTTATTAGAAAAGAAAGGGAGTCTTCCTAAATGTTTTATTCTTAGCGGTGTATAATTGTTATTCAAGTCCTTGATTAAAAGGTAGAGTTAACCTAGGGATAAAAATTTGAAGGCGATTTTTAGTAGTATTTTGACAAAGAAACTTTGGAAACCCATTTTCACATATCTAAATGTATGGTTTTTTTTCACAGCTTTTAAATGCTTCTCTTAAATGAATGAGGGAAATATATTATACTTTTTATTTGCCAGGAAAACTACCTTTCTCATTGTAAATATACATATTTTTATAACATCTCTCTGTCCTGCTTCGAATCTCGGCTTTTTCATTGGCATTGGGTTAAAACTAACATGATTGCAGACTACAGAGGTCTCTTCATCCTTCAAACACTGATTGTGTTTCCACAGCACAGTTATGTTTATAGCAAAATGTATTTCCTCCTTGGCAGTTACTTAAATCTTCAACAATAAAAATTCATTTTTAATTTTTGAAAGTGAAAAATAACTTGACCTGAGTTCCCAGCCTACGTAATTTTAGTGTCAGAATTCACAGACATACTGTGCTTTCCCTAATATAAGGAGGAATGATGAAAGAGAAATTTATTTCTAATTGAAATACTACATAAAAGTAAATACCAAGAGAAAAATTCTACAGTAGGTTCATTTATTCTGATGGTTATTCCTTGGCTTAAAGTTTAAAATACATTCTCTAAATTTAAACAAACTTCTTTAAAAACACGAGAAGATGGTGTCTAAAGAGGCTATATATATAACTTAACCATGTTAATATAATTTTACCTTGTAATAAAACGCAATCTGGCTTGACCACCTTGTTAGTATAGCTGTATTCCCCTTGAAAATGTAAGGCATCTTGTGGTGCCCCCATGAGTTTGCTGCAGGGCCCTGAGACATCTCTGCGCACAGTGTGGGAATCTCTGTTCTGTTCTATGCAGACTGCTTGTGACAGCAAGCAGCTTAGTGCATGCTTCTTTTGAGAAAAAAAGTTGATTTCCCCCCATGTAAAGCACAGATTGAATTCATAGTATTAATTAATTTTCACTTATTTGGGGAAATAATATTCAAAATTAAGTAATCACCTTTTTAGAATTCTATGGCCTTGGTGAAAAATTAGAATTGACAAATAGCCCCCTTGTTGCTACAGAATGATTTTGAAAGTGTTACTGAAATGAATAAAATTATGGATATTTGAAAACTCTTCTTATATAATATTGTGTTATAATTTTCCTGAGAGCTTTGGTATAAATTTAATTACTTGATTAAAATTTTTGTAAGGAGTCTTAAGAAAGAAAATATGATACTCCAGCTTCTTTATATTAAATGACATGCCTCGTGGTTAGCAGAAAATGAGTAAGTCTGAATTTTGATTTTTTCTAACTACTCCAAGGCTAAGTTAAGCATAGACCACCATTTCCCTTGCCAGTGATTAGTTTAGGAGCAGCTCTGACCTTCTGGCTAATTAAATATAATGGGAAAGTCAGCCTGTGGGGCTTCTGGGAAAGGTTTCCTCTGATAAGAAGAGAAAACGGAAAGAAATGCTTCTTTCCCTGGACACTGCTGTGTCTTCATGTGGTGTGCTGAACTCTGGCAGCTTATTTCGTGACCATGAGTAGAGGTAGCTGAGGACAAAACCAACAAACTCAGGACAACAAAGCAGGACAGCAGATTCCTGGGTCCTCAAAGAGGATGTTGAATTAACCTGTCCTGAACAAATCTACCTTGTCATTTTGCAGTGAAAGAATAACTATTCCTTATATATTAAGCACCCTACATTGTTACAGTTAGTCTTATTTCTTAATTATGGATGGTATTCAAACTAAGTTAAAGAGTCAAGACCCTTATGGCGCCAGAGTGTGGGTGATCAAATGTATTTTGAAGGACCTTCCCGTTTGATTCTTAACACCTTATCTTCTAATTCTTACTGCCCTCCCATTGAGGACCTCTGGAAGAAGATAGTTATGAAATTCAATTAAGAGGACTTGAAGAATGACTGATTTTATTTGGGAATCAGGAAAGGGAAGGGGTCTAGACAACCACCATGTTTTGGTTTGGGTAACTGGGTAGGTGTTGCTGCTGTTCTAGGTGATAAGGACTACAACTAAAAGAATTACTTCAGTTTTGCATATTCTGAATTTGAGGTGTCAGAAATTGGTACTGCAGAGTAGTTGAATATATAATCCCTGAGTCAGAAATATCTAAACTGCAGGACGATGAGATTTGGTAGTTGTACTGGAACCATGGGTGAAAACGAAATTGCCTTGGCAGATATACCTTACTGGTGTGGAAGAGAGGAGGTGTAGAACCTTGGAGGCAGGGGAAGAAGTAGTGGAGAAAGAAGAAAAACAATTAGTGATGTCAACAATGACATGACTCATTTCATCTTAGATTCTTCTCTGAGAAATTCCAAGACATTTGTAATTATTGAACTTTCATCAGGAGGTAGACTCTACATATTTTAGTTTTTTCAAAAAGTAGATTCTTAAATGCTTTTCCCCCTTTTATTTGATTAATTTGTAATGTTGAACAGTAGCGTTGTGGGATAAAGAGTTAATAAACCCCTCTAACACTAGCAGTTTATTCTCTTCTCCTTTATTTGACTGTACAGCTTATTAATACAAATGTGGGATATAGTACCAAAAACACCCACCCCAATGTATAAATTTTCATCAGTCTTTATTTCCAGTCATTTATAGGACAGCAGATGTGTTGTTTTTAGGGCATATGCATATATATGTGTTATGCCCTTTGTATTTTGCTCTTCATAATTGTATATTCTACTTCATTCTTTTTGTTATTACTATTTTTAATACTTAACATTTTAGTCAAGGTGTTCTTTTTATATAAAAATAAAATATATTTGAGAGATTTAAGATGATCCGGAAAACTCAAATAATTTTTCTTGGCCAAGGGAATCAGGTATTGCCTGAAAACAAAGCCTGTAGAGAACAGAAAAACAAAACCTTTGAAGAGTATGATCTTAAATCTTTTACATAATCTATGGATCCCAATTCAGAACTGTGCATGTGTGTTTGATATCAAAATCACCTTATGATGGAAATATCAGACTTTATGAACACTTCCAATGCATATAAAAGTATAATTTCCAATTAACATTTTTGCTGAAAGGATCCCCCCCCAAAAAACCCATTTGCATGTATCTTATTCCTCCCTTCAACTCTCTCTCACTCTCTCTGTCTCTCTGTGTTTTCTTTTTTAACTTCAGTTTGAATAGCACCTGTAATTAAGGAAGAAAACCGAGCCCTGGGAGCTAGGTAGGACTTTCAGCTATTGATCTGTGTAAACCCAGCTTATACTGTCAGGGGAGAAACAGTCAACTGCTGAGTTGCTTTGTCACTGACATAAGCTGAGAGAGGATTTTTTTGTCTATACTGTTTATACACTAGTCTATAGACCTGCTGGCTGGTTGAATTTTAAAGAGTGCGGAGGTTTAAAGACTTGTCCCCTGAGGGATGCTTCTGCCAGTTGGGAAGCGAGCTGAGGCTGTTTTGCAGAAGTGTGTGCCTGTGTGTTGCGTGTAGAAGGAGGGAGGGGGAGAGTGTGAAAGATTGAGCAACTAACCGGGAAACATTCTTCTTAATTTGAGTCTTAAAAAATTGATGGGAAATATATTACTACTTTGGGTGTCTTTAGAAGTAGACAATGAGTTTGAAATATCTATATTGTTACAGAAATTATATGAACTTTGTAGGGGGGGATATCAAAATAGTGTTCATAGGCGTAGTGAATACGATAAATGGCTTCACTTTTTGTAGCAAGACAAGGATTAGCAATGGTCAAGTGAACTGTTTTCAGTTTTAGTAATTTAAATTATTTCAAGTTTAGCAGCTCTTTTAATTACATGTAACAGAATGCTTTCAATAGTAAAACAGCTTTTTCTAAATATGGGGTCTGTGCTCATATTTTTAAAGGTATGTATGTGTTCATAAGCAAACCAGGGTACCCTGCCCTAAAGGTAGAAGGTTGCTTTTTTACATGATGCTTTTCTTTCTGCTTTAGCGTCATAAGGCTCTTGAAGCTTTCATAGGTATTGCCATTGGAATTTTGCAATGTGATGTTATTAATTAATAACTTATTGTAGTCTACAGGTTAAAAGAACTTAATAGATTCTACTTTAAAACACTCAGTATTATGTTTCTGCAGAGGATTTAAATATTCAGATATTAATATTTTCTCTGGACGCAAATTTTATTGGTAAAGAGGTGGTAGTTTTGATGGGGGTGACTACTGCCTGAAGATATTTGCTCTTTTTTTCTTTTTGATAGGAAACATTCTCCTAAATCTCTGTTTTGTCTTGTAAAGTTACCTGGCTTTGAACTTATATGATGTGATCTTCAATTCTAAAGTTTAAGTTTAGAATCAGAGTTAATTTTTAGTTGTTTTTCATATACAACAGAATAGATCTTTCTCAGTTTTTTGCCAAGCGTCCATTATTTGTATTTATTATGATTGTTAACGAGTATGACTTCCAAAAGCTTTTAAAATTATTTTATAATGACTATAAAATCACTGCAGGTTTCAAAATCAATAGGGTATTTTCTGTGCTCAGTTAAAACATTGATTTTCATATGAGGCAATTCATAAACAAAAATGCATAGAATAGAAGGTATGTTGTTTTAAATTTAAAGGCTTATTTTTAGATATGCATTTTTTTAAAGAATGTTATTTGAGATAAACTTGATGTTACTCTTGTTGAATTTACTGAGAGAAACATATAAATGTGTTTCTTTAGCCATAGAATGTCTTTTTTTTTTTTTTTTTAACCATTTTACTATGGGACATGTAGCGTTGTTTTACCTCTCAGTAATTCATTCTGCTGCCAACTTCATTCCCTTTTCTCTGCCTGCATTTTAATTGAAACAACATTTATATTTTTGAGCCAGGATCTGTCAGAAGTCCCTGTGGCTAGTCTGTGGTACAAGTAGCAGCAGACGTAGCTTACCCATATGGTGCGGTGCTTCTTGTAAAATCCATATGGCCTTGTTGAAGGGAATCCCAGCGGGGATGTGAAGGGTGTTAATACCCTTCAGGCCAGGCCTTTCCCTCCTGGGGCTTCCGTGGCATTGTCAGTGCAATCTGCCAAAGCACCAACTTAATTCCTTTTTAATAATCAATTATTTTAGTCTAGGAACCTGTGCTATTTTTCCTAAGGAAAAAAAAAAAACAAACTTTTTTCCTCCCTAGAAAATGTCTCAAGAAAAGTTTTAACTGCATCTTTTAAAATATTCTAAAGCTTTTTTTTTTTTTAATTTGCATTTGCAGGAAGTACTACAGAGCGTGCCCAAGTTCTGTTTCCCCTTTGACATTGAAAGGTACGGTATAAGGGTATATAAGCCATCATTCAAAGTAACTTCAACTCATCTTAGTGAGCACTTTAAAATGATGACATGTGTTTTTTGGTAAAAGGAAATGTCTTTCTCTTCACTGCTTCTAACAACAACAAAAAAATTAAATAATATTTGGAGAGAAGTAGCCTTTTTACATCACTATATCTTTTGTTTTCTCCACTGTGGCCAGTTAGAAGTCTTAAGGATCCATTTCTTCCTTTTGTTCTTCAGGTACATATTGTAAGCACCTGCAGAAAAAAATATCACTGTGTCCTTAATCAGAGCCTTAGAATTGTGTCTTTTGAAATGAGATGTATATATCCTGGTTTCTATCTCACTTCACCCTAATTGAAAAGACCATCTGTGTGATATTGTAAAACCCATGACTAGTTGTCTCCCAAGAATAGCTGTATAGAAATAGTGCAATATTATGGAAGGCTGCAGGGAAACCCTCCCAGCAGTTTTGAAAATCTCATTATGTTTGTATTTTACTGAACAAATACTGAATGAATAGAGTATTACCTGTGTGTAGTTGGAATTTCACAGAATATATGGGCCTTTGAGCGTAAAAACAGGTCACTTGTTTCTCACGTGATTTTCACACCCTATTATCAGTTTTTTAAGAGTATGATATGAGGGGTTTTAAAAGAAAATTTATTTTCAGAAAATATTTTGCTAAAGTAAAGATGAGTAAAAATCTGAAATTTACAATATTTAAGATCATGCCTTGTGAATGATGGGCTAATTGATACTAATAAGTATCGATACCCCTTGTTTTACCTCCTTTCTGGAGAGTAAATTGTGCTTGTTAAACTTGCAATTTTCAAACTAATAGCAAAGATAAAATAAACGAAGAAAAGCTCTCAAAAGTATATTGTGAACATTGAGCACTAGAGGGCACAGCAGGCACTAGAGGTTGTTTTTGAAGTTTGTGAAATTGTTTTCAAAACCGCCCACTTCAAAGTGTGTTTGGTAAATGTTCAGCACTTGAAATACAGGATTTCTTGACAATTGAAGGCAATTTGTAGTATTGGCATGCTATAGTAGTAAAGTAACTTACTTTTTACCTAATTCCTGTGGCTGTTTCAAAACCAAAATTTTCGGTGTGATGGATATCTTACCTTGGGACAAGGAAGCAGATGTTCAGTTATGGTTGTCTAAGGGCAAGATTATAGCCAGTAACAGGAAATGTATTTCTATAGTTCAAATGCTGATAAAGATTCAGTGTAATAATTTACATTGCACCTTACACTGCAGTGTGACACAGAGTATGTGTGATAGCCTGATACTCAGGTCACGGATCACTTAAATTCTTCATAGTAAGCTTTTTCTGTAGAAATTGCACTCTTGTTTTGTGCTTGGAAATCTACTCAGTGTATGGGTAGCTCTAGAAGAGAATGCTAAAAAAAGTGCCAATAGTAATTTTTATGGTACTTTACTGGGTGAGAATGTCAGCAGAAGAAGCAATTAAACAGAGTTGGTAGGGGCTGCCATTGGATTCTAAAGCAACCTGATTTGCTGTCTAAGCAATTTTAAAATAAAATCACGAAAATAGAGGCAGGAGTTGAGCAGAATCAGTCATCGTGTCTTGGTTCTCACTTCCATGGTCTCAGTAAGAGTATTTTCAGATTTATGAAATATTTTGTAAGTACTTTCAGGCATGTGCCAGCTTACGGTGAAATACCTTACGATTCCCTACTAAGGGGTGAGTCTGTATATGTTTAATTGCTCAGCCTGTAAGATGTTGCAACTTACTGTGATATTCAGCTCATGATTTCGTTTACACATTTCACACTCATTTTAGTTTTAGAACCTAGTTCTAGACTTGAGAACCAACTGATTGGGAAGGTGAAACCAGTGCCTCATGTACATATATTCTTGTTTTGTTTTTCTTTAAGAAAATTCTCACGCAAAAGACACATTAAAGTTTTATAATTTTGCTGTGTTTTAGAGTATCCCAGAATCAAGTTGGACAGCACTTTACCTTTGTACTGACAGACATTGAAAGTAAACAGAGATTTGGATTCTGCAGACTCACATCAGGAGGCAAAATTTGCTTGTGCATTCTTAGGTGAGTATTTGTAGTAAAACCAAAACAAACCAAAACTGGATGTATTAATCATTAACTGTGCCTTTCTTTGGTACTTTGTTGTGCTTAGGATGCTTAAAAATAATATGTATAATATTTTTTTGCTTATATGTTTTCTCTAGATCTAAGTAAGTTGAAAAATAATTTTATTTTCTATATATAGTATCAATTAGGCTTAAAGATTTACCAGTAACAGTAAAATTTTTCTTGGAAGAATTGACTCTTTTATGATTAGTTTTTGTGGGTTTGTGTTTTGGAAAATTAAATATTTAGATGTGAGTTCAAATAATATATATGTCATCTGTTAAATAAGATGCAAAAAAAAGTCAATGACAGTAATGCATGCTCTTTTCTACCACTGATCCAGAACTTGTATTTTTGAAAGTTAAGTTACTGCTTTAGGGCAACGGTTATAAACTGGTGATTCTGGGTCAGAAATGTTCAGAGATGTTTTATTGGTCCTGTGATGTTTTAAACGTTTTGAAGATGTTTCTAACTTTATACATTGTAGTAAAATTTTGCCTAAAATTCAAGTTTCTGATTTCTTTTGCCAAATGGGAATGACTGCTAATTCTGGTCTTGCACTTCCCAGTAGCAGCAATAAGCTGGAACTAAGCAGCAGGTTTGTAGTTGTGCCATGAGTTTGCTAGTTTGTCACCAGTCCTGCCTGTCCTGCTTCAGTCGCTTACATCATCTGCTTGCCTCAATATGTAGTTAAGAATGTGTCTTCTTTTTGTAGACCTAGGATTTTGAGATGCTGGCTGTTGACAAGGAAGGGACCTAAAAATTAGCTTCCCTTTAGTATGTCTTGATGAATCTGAAATCCAGATGTATTCCACAAACATAAGATTCTATACTGTGGTTATAATATGGATATTGGTCAAGCTAGATTCTATAGAAACGCGTGTAGGAAAAGAAATAACATTTAATAGTAAAATATTGCAAAGAAAGCTTTGGTGTAAATTTGATGTTTGTTTGCTGTTTAGCTACATTCATAGCATTCTTTGTGCTTTAGGTTCTAAATTTACTCAGAACATTTGTTAGAGTTGGAGAATTTTCTTCAATCTTTATTTGAAAGTAAATGCTTAAATGTTTTACAAGTAATTATGTTTTATCTGGACGAGTATTATGCTTCAAACTATAGGTTGTGATTCTTACAATTTAAAGCTGGTTGGTTGTGCATTGAGAGTGGGGGTGACAGTGTGGAAAATGGGTTGGGAAAGCTCCTTTTATCATTGTGTTTCATGCTGAAGTTTCAAAAGGGGGGTATAACCTTATCTACTCTGTCCAAGACAGGTTTGTCCTCAGAGAAAGACCAAAAGCTGTATGTCCTTCTAATTTTTCTCTGTCAATCTTAAGATTTTTCGTTAAAATGTCAAATTTACAGAAGAGTTTCAAGAATACTACAGTGAACTCTTGTATATACATCAACCAGATTCACAATTGTTAACATGCTTCTCTCTCTCCTTCCTCTACGTCCCTCTCAGTACACATACACCCACAAGCAAATTCTTTTTCTCTCTCTTTCTCTTATGGTTGTTTTTGCTGACCCACTTGAGAGTAAATTACAGACATCATTTTTCTGTAATATTTGAACCTGCATTTTTACAACTTACCTCATTGCCTCTGAAATGAGTTCCTGATATTGATAATTAAAGATTATGAACCTTTGTCTTCGTGTTGAACTGTTAAAATATTTTGAATACACTGAACCTATTCATAATTAGCAAACCATTCTTAAATATTCAGAATAGTCCCTACAAATGTGCTTATAGAATAAACATTCTTGGAAATTTCTGCTTAAGTTTAGGAAAGCCAATATTACTTCAGAATATTTACACAAAAAAGGACTATAGCTATTTGTTAAATTCCTGAATGACTGGTATAGTGTTCATGTCTCCAAACCAGGGGTCATTAATTTGGAGAAAACAGATTCTAAAAAAGTTACAGTAATCGAGTTATTGTTGTCAAACTTGTATATGTAGAAGAACATCTGAGTGTTGTAGTACTTTTTGGATTAGGAATAGTTTGACCCGCAGAAAATAAAGTTATATTACATACATTTAATGAAAGAGTAAAATCATCCATGCCAATAAAGAAAACCTTTCACAATCTGCATTACTGGGTTATTTTATGTTTAAAAAATATTCCTTTTTCATCTGTATCTGTTCATTTATTTTTGTCATGTGACAGTGCTTTCTGGTAGATAAGAAATAGGTATCAAGGCTTTATGAAAAAAAAAAATAGGGGAGAGTCTTCAATTGACAAGTTTCTATTCTCCAGCTTAGTTTTTCCTAGGAAATTTAAAAAAGACTGCCATCTCAAGATTAATGGCATAACAGAATCTTTGTCCTGAAAGGCAATGTGCTCTGTTGAGAATAGCCAGATTAGAGAATAGCCAGTAAATTAGAGAGCTATTTACTTTTAATAGTGAAAGAGAATTAAAACTTAGTGGAATTCAGCAGTGTATTCAGAAAGTTGTTGGGGCACCTGGGTGGCTCAGTTGGTTGAGTGTCCAACTTTAGCTCAGGTCATGATCTCATGGCTCATGGGTTCCAGCCCTGCATCGGGCTCTGTGCTGACAGCTCAGAGCCTGGAGCTACTTCAGATTCTGTGTCTCCTTCTCTCTTGACCCCTTCCCCACTTGTGCTCTGTCTCTCTCTCTCTTTCTCTCTCAAAAATAAATAAACATTAAAATTGTTATAGGTAAATACCTATTTTAAGCTATTAAAATAGCTTAATAGTAATTAATGTATGTCTGTGAAAATAATTTTAACAAATCTCTTAAATGCTATAGTAAGGAGAATAATGGTGTTCTGGGTCCTAGTTTGCCTATGAATTAGAGCAGGTCTCCCCCCAGTTTAGATTTAACTTTATAATTATTGAAAGGAAGGATAAAACTTTAAATGTACTAGAAGAAAATATTGTTGGTTTTTAAAAATTACTGTAGTTATGAGTGCTTTTATATCCATCCCTACTATTGAATCTTGAGGCCAAAAAGATTGGCATCTTTGTATGATGATGGAAGCTTTTGTTAGATGACAACAATAATAAGGGAATTAAAAATACCAATAATGAGTGGCACCTCGGTGGCTCAGTTGTTTAAGCATCTGACTCTTGATCTCAGCTCAGGTCTTGATTTCAGGGTCATGAGTTCAAGCCCTGCTTTGGGCTCTGCACTGAGCGTGAAGCCTACTTAAAAGAAAAAAAAAACAAACAAACCAAAAAACAATAATGAAGTGATAAGAATATATTTACAATCACTGTAACAGAGTTAATAGCCATGATACATAATAAATACCTACAAGTTAATGACACAGAGCCCAATAGAAGAATAAGTAAATCCTCAAAAAACTAGAAATAGAACTACCCTACGACCCAGCAATTGCACTACTAGGCATTTATCCAAGGGATACAGGTGTGCTGTTCGAAGGGACACATGCACCCCAATGTTTATAGCAGCACTATCAACAAGAGCCAAAGTATGGAAAGAGTCCAAATGTTCATTGATGGATGAATGGATAAAGATGTGGTATATATGTATATGTGTATATATACACATATAATACATACAATGGTGTATTACTCGGCGATCAAAAAGAATGAAATCTTGTCGTTTGCAACTACATGGATGGAACTGGAGGGCATTATGCTAAGTGAAATTAGTCAGTCAGAGAAAGACAAAAATCATATGACTTCACTCATATGAGGACTTTAAGAGACAAAACAGATGAACATAAGGGAAGGGAAACAAAAATAATATAAAAACAGGGAGGGGGACAAGACAGAAGAGACTCATAAATATGGAGAACAAACTGAGGGTTGCTGGAGGGGTTGTGGGAGGGGGGATGGGCTAAATGGGTAAGGGCCATTGAGGAATCTACTCCTGAAATCATTGTTTCACTATATGCTAACTAGGGATGTAAATTTTAAAAAAATTTTAAAAAAATAAAAAAAAACCTTATATGACTTTACCACCCCCCCCCAAAAAGAATAAGTAAAGTATCTGAATAACATATTCACACAGGAAATTTAAATAGCATATACACCTATGAATGATGCTCGGCCTTACTGAAGGTGAAAGAACTGAGCACATTAAGATTGACAGAAGTGAAATAAAAAAAACAACATGAGGGGAAACAGACATGTCATGTACTGTTTATGGGACTATAAAATGACATAACCTCAATTTAATAATACCTATCAGATTTGTAAAATCTCATGCTCCTTAACTTAATTATAGGTCCACAATTTTAAATCTCAGGAATATTGCCCGTAGTCATCAGTAAAGTGTGAGCAAAGTTACTACAGCATGGTTTATAAGCAAAAAAATGGGACATAAATATCCCTCAGTAGGAGTCGATTAAGTATGTTATGGTACATTCCCCAGTCTCCCCTGGTAACCAACCCCCCCTTACCTGCTAGAATGTTCTCTGTGTTTTTCACTGATGTGTTACTCTCCCAGTGCCTACAATAGTGCCTGGCACATAGTGAATTCTTAATAGTTATTTGTTGAATAATTAAATTAATGTATAAATGACAGGATGGAATATTATTTATCTATTAGGGAAAATTATATATACATACAGATTCTGACTCAGAGAAATGTTTATGATATATTGTGAAATGAAAAGTTTCTTTCATGGTACGTTCTTATATTATTAAAGAACAATTTATATGTGTATATAAATTCATGTATTTTAAGAAGTGGTTAACAATGAGAAAGAGCATATATTAACATATCATTGTATATATTTATAAAAAAGACTTAGAAGGATAGATCTCTAATTTTGTTTTACTTTACACATTTCAGCAGTTAATCCATTTTTTGTGTGTTGAATGAGGCATTTTAACCAGCTTTTTCTTGTTCTAAAATCTAGATACTAGAACTAAAAATAGCATATGAAAATCAGTAGGAATTTAACCAGATCATCTTTTGTCAGTTAAAATATGTAGTCTCTTTGCAAGATAAGAGATTATTTTACTAGTGTGTTTTATTAAAGGCCCTTCAAAGGGAGTCACTTGATCATTGTAGTATAGCACAATTAAGAATGGAAAGGGTCGTTTCATTCTGTGCCCTTGCCTTTGAAATTTGGAGTCACAGTGTGTGAAAGAATGACCTTTGGAAGAGAAAAAAATATGGCTTGTGAAATGACTTTCCCATCCCCATCACGGAACCTGAGATTAGTGTTTTTCTATAATTTCAATTACGAGGTGGTTGGAGAAATGCTGCTATGTCTATAATTTATTTCCTATTGTTTGTTTCCCTTCCAACACTGCTCATTTAATTTCGTTGTATCCTTAAGATGTAGAAGAACGTTTGTTTGTTTCAATATGAAACCAAGACTTAGAATTTAGTAATTTTCTGAGGTGAGTGGGGAAGGAAGGTAGAATTATCTAATAAACTATTCACAGGATTAGTTAGGGCGATCAGGCCTATTCATCTGAAGACCAGGTTTTTTTGTATGTGTGGGTTTTTTTTGTTGTTGTTGTTGTTTTTGTTTTGTTTTAAATTATGGAACGTGGTGCTTGCAGGGTTGTATGAGAGAATCACCTATGCTGGTATTCTGAGTTTTAACTGGGGAGTAATGTTTGATTCTGTTTTGTGGGAGTGTCCTAGTTTTCTTAGAATCCCGCCTTAGTTCAAAGGCTTCTTAGAGTTTAGCCTTTAATAGGGCTAAAATTTTAGAAATATGACAAAAAACTTGCATAAGCAAGAGACAGACATATATGTCTTTAACCATGCTTTTCTGATAACAAAAATAATATATTTTACTAGGGAAAATGAGGAAGATCCAGAGAAGTGTAAAAAAGAAAATAAAGGCACTTGTATGTGCAACACTTACTTAAATTTTTGTATTTCATTCTTGCCTCATTTCTGTAAGACTTGTTAAAATACGTTTACAAATCTTCCTGTCAGATAGCAAACTAAATAATGAACTTAGTCTTTAGTCAAAATTTTTAAAATGAATGCATGCCAAGTACAGCAGTTTATAAATTGGGAAAGTTGCAGTGGCTTTCACAGTATCCCCTGTAAGTGCTAAGAGGTTTGGTTTGCACATGCTCAATCGACAGTTTTTTCTTTCCTTAAAAGTTGAGATTTAACACAAAGATGATTTCCTTTCTGATTATAGTTCTTTAAATTTTTAGTTACATGTATCTTTACCTGGAATATATTATGACTTTCAAATATGAAAACTTTTCATACCTTGTCCGTGAACCTGTTGTGCAAAATCAGCCATTTATATTGAAACATACACCATTCTTAGGTAGTCCTCTGTGAGATAATACTGGTTTTATTATTTAGGGGTTATTCTCAATATTAAATGATTTAATATCCTTAGATAGAAATTAATACTTTTCCTGTTGTCTTTGTAATATTCTGCTAAACACGTTAAATTTTCTCTATTGTGATTAAATATATATTCACAAAAAAATCTTTTCATTTGTATTGCCTTCTAATGGTTGTATTTTAACGATCTAAATTTTAAAAGAAAAATATAAGTGTCTCTTGACTTTGTTGATATTTAACAGTTTAAAATATTTTAGGTCCTTAAAGATAGTCATAATGAGGATGAAATACATTTAAAGGTGGTTAAGATTTTTAATATGAAGTAAAATCAAGTATGGAAGTTGATGTTTACTTTTGAATTTTCAGCCATGGTTGTATACTTTAGCTCTTTCTATGGCATATCTATCCTAGCTTAACAAGATTTCCAAAATGTTCTGAGATATTACTAATTTAAATCTTGCCGTTGTTTGTATTTAGAATTGCTTTCACATGCTAACAAAAATGCAAGAAATAACTTTTTCTCCCCCTAATTTGATTAACATAATTTTAGAACGATAAAAGTGTTGCCAAGGGTTCAAAATGAAATGCCCTAATAAGGAAGACAGATTGATGTTTAGTGTTTAGGGCCTTTGTAGTCCCCTCCTGTGCCTCCCCCTGCACTTTAACTCATACCAAACTTGAAGCTTTCACACTCTTCCTCTGGGCAAATCCCTGAGAAGCAGAATGTTTCAATTTTACACATTTTGTGTCAATTTTCCAGACAGAAAAACAGCCTCTAGACATGAGACGTTTTTCTACGGAAAGGCAGTTTCCTTAGTTTTATTTGATTACTCTAAGTTAGGTTCCTGCTGATCACTTAGACTGTTAGTGGTTACCTGACTATTTGACAAAAAACATTTCCTTTCCTTTATTTAACCTTTGACTTTTGGATGTAAAAGTTTTATCAGCTCTATAGTGGAAGCACAAGTGTGGGGGAAGTCTTCTTACTGCCACAAAATGGATTCATGACTTTATACTTACTGTGTTTTGCCTTATGTCTTCACAAAAAATAAATTAAGAAAATCTCATGACTAAACTTGAAGAATCTCTTGCCTTTTAAGCAAATAATTGGTCTAAATGCATTTATTTTACATTTATATATGTTTGCAAGACTATGAGAGTCACAGTTATTCTTTGTTAGAGAAATTACATTTTTGGTTTTATAAGACTCAAGTAAAATATTGTCGTTATAGTATGTTGAGTACATTTTTTTTAGCTTTCTAGGATTTTTGTGGTTGGTTGTAAGAAAGCAGATTTTGACTGTCTTTGGGACTATAAAATTTAGTGAAAAAATATTTTAACTTACAATTTTAACTTATTCATCAGTTTAAGGGCTTGTATATTAGTTAGAAATGGCTTTCAACATGTATTGTTTGAAAATTATCTTAAAAGCCACAAAAGTAAAAAACATGAGAATAACATTTCTTACCCAGCATCTTAAGCTTATATAATTTACAATGTTTTATAAGTTTGTAACTTTTATAATATATGTGTTATTTTTACTATACACATTTTTTCTGTAAAGTTTGCAATGGAATCCTGTTAAAATATTTGAATTACTGATGACTTTGTGTACTCCAGAGCATTTTCTTTGTCATATGAAAGAATGAGCAGGACTTCCTGTTGAGTAGTTGCTTCATAACAAGGATTGTGAATTCACTTACCTACAGGGACCAGGAACGGGATTCAAATGAGATACACAGGTTAAGTGTCTGACAATTAGAAGTCGGGATTAGTGTGGTGATCCAAATAGCACACACCACATCCAAAGCCTGGAGTCATTAGGTACTTGTTACAGAGTGAAAAATGCGTGGCTGGTATTGCCAGTTCTTTTGATTTCTAAGAGGAGCAAGAAGTCCAGATTTTTAAGTGAATTATCTCAGGTTTAGAAGGTGGCAACTTATTTAAACAACAAGGGTGGGTTGATCACACAGAATATGCCCATTGGGCTGGAGATGGTTAGTCTGCAGGTCGCCAGTATGTATCCTCTACTATAGATGCTATTGTTTATTAGCAACAGAAAATGCCCAAGCTTCCCTGATGTTTCTAGGAGCATGACTGGTTGTAGAATAGCTCCACTTTGATGTGTGATGTTTTTATTAAAATGTGAATGATATTTAGTCTTTAAAAAGGAGCTATTATCACCAAGAATCAGTACAGTTCACAAGTGCATGTTATGTGTAACTAATCACCGTGCTTTAGATGGCGACACTGGTGTATCAGGAAGTGCTGTAGAAATTCAAGTCTGTTTCTCTATCTCCTATGAACAAATTATATACAGAAAAAGATACTGACTACACAATAGAGATTGAAGTGATAAGTCCTCCTATTGGTTAAAACATCGTACTTAGATTGTTGGTAAGTAGACTTATATTACTTTGAGAGGGATGTTGTTCCATGTTGTAGGCCATGTCCTTTCAAAATTTTCAAAATTTTTAAAATTTATAATTGGAAGGAATTGCCAATATGCTAGATGAAAGAATTAAACAGATCTTTATCTGCTGAGATATTTGTCTATATGAACAAAATGTAATTTAAAAGGCTCTGGACAGTAGTTAGATAAACAAATTTTGGAAGATAGAATTTGCTTAAGCAGATAGAAATTATTAATAGACTGATTTAGGTTTAAACTGAAATATATTTTGTCATGGTTTATTTAGCTACCTGAAAATGTCTGGTCATTGGACTTGTTTATTCAAAGGTTGGATATTATCAAACTCCATGCCTGCATTGGGTGATGGGCTATCTACCGTGGACCCCTGAGCAAATATTGCTGTCAGATTGATCAGTGTTCTAATCCTGGTCTTGCCATTTGGTAACTTTGTGACTCTGGATAATTTGCTTTAATTCAGTTTCGTCAATTATACACTATGGCATTATTTTAATAATTAAAGGAGATAACACATACAAAGTATGTAGCATGTTTACATACATATAGTTAGTGCTTAAGAAGTTTTATTCCCTGTTCTTCCAATTATTTTGACATAGAGTCTCATTCTTAGATTCTGCTCTGTATTCTCTAGATGGGCATAGAACTAATAAGTCATGTTACCCAAACAGAAATAACAGAGCATGATGGACCCTTACACATGACTATGAGAATATCCCAAATGTAAACTTTGTTGCAGTGTTTTTTTTAAAAAATAGTGTTAGCCTGATTTACAGATGAAATCATATTAGAGGTAGTTATAAAACATCACTGTGTCTAGCAGTGCTGTAAACATAATTAAGTTGAGTGTTGAATTTGATAATTAAGACACTGAATGTGAGAACAAAATCCAGCGTATCATGTATCAAGAACAAACATAGCTTGGTACCAGGATGAAATTCAGTAAGAGTTAGTATTCTTGGAGATCATAAAAAATAGCAGTAATTATATAGATACCAAAATACCTAACACAAATAAAACTGATAAATCTTGAGAAGTAACCTAAATGTTAATCAGTTATTTAATTCAATTTGTTTTATTTTCAAAAACAGTCAAATAATCTTACAGATAAATTATATAAATTAGCTTCTAATGAAAAGTAGGGTTTTAGTTCATCTCCACAATTTGAAAGAAAATTGAAAGAGGAAGATGGTCAATGAAAACTAATAATGTAAAGATGAGAAATCCAGAACATTGAAAAGCATATTTGCACTGTTGGTGGGAAAACAGTATGGGGATTCCTCAAAAAGTTAAAAATAAAACTACCTTATGATCCAGCAATTGCACTACTGGGTATTTACCCAAAGAATACAAGAACACTACTAATTCAAAGGGATGTATGAACCCCTGTGTTTATAGCAGCATTACTTACAATAGCCAAGATATGGAAGCAGTTCAAGTGTCCATTAATTGACTAACAAATAAAGAAGATGTAATATAAATATGTGTATAAATGGAATGTTATTCAGCCATAAAGAGGGATGAAATCTTGCCATTTACAATGACATGGAAGGAGCTAGAGAGTATATAATGCTAAGTGAAATGAGTCAGTCAGAGAAAGACTAATACCACATGATTTCACTTATATGTGGAATTTAAGAAACCAAACAAGGGAAAAATAGAGACAGACAGAGACAAAGCAAACTATGGAGAACAATCTGATATTATGAGAGGGGAGGGTGGGGTAGTGATGGGTTGAATAGGTGATGGGGATTAAGGAGTGCACTTGTGATGAGCACAGGGTGATGTATGGAACTGGTGACTTGACTATATTGTATACCTGAAACTAATAGAATGCTCTATGTTAACTAACTGGAATTAAAATAAAAACTTAAAAAAAAAAGAAAAGCATGCAAGATGAAAAGAGCGTTAATGTATTTTGTCTAGAAAAAGATTATCTTATTTTGTAATAAATTATGATATATTTATTATAATTTTTATTTTTATAATGGACCAAGAAAGAAGAATTCGGGTTAAAATGGTTTCACATTATTTAAGTAAGGTGGAAATGACAATATAAGGATTAACAGGTAGACATGCAACCATCTAAAATCAATAAATTTTGCTTTATCTAAAAATTCTTGAGAGCAAGATAGAAACAGAACAGCATGCTCCTTGAATAGATTAGGTCTCATCTTATGTGAACATACAGATCTGAACTACATGACATATTGAAATTTTCCTGAGGTGACACTTTCTTCAGGCCATTAAAAGTTGAAATATGAATATGAAATGCTTGCAAATGAAAGAAATGGCACTTGTATCCAAGGAGCTGTGGAAGGACATTCTCCATGAAAATTATTTCATTTGAGTTATAAAGAGTGTAGAAAACATGATGTGGTAATTTGCATGGTATTGAGTTGATAATTTAAAAATAGTGTTAGTAATCTTTTTCTTTCTTTCTTCTTTTGTGAGAGATACAGTAGAATAGCCATCTGAGCACTAGAGTTAAAGAGTTGAATAATTTAAATAAGAAAGTTGAGAATACCTATACTAACTTCTGATTTTCAGGTTTCCCAAAGGCTGTAGACTGGTTGTTCTTTAGGCCTTTGTAGTTTATTCTTCTATGTAACTGTTCTTAGCGGGATTAGATTTTTTGTCTCCTATATCCTGGTGTTCCTCCTTTTTGCTTCACTGTCTCAGTTTGTTAAAGCCATCCTTTGGTAGTCTCCCAAAAATAGTGCAAAGGAGGTAAATTTCTGAGTCGGAGCATGACTGAAAATGTTATCAGTCTAGCCCCACCTGTGATTGGTAGTTTCTCTGGGCAGAGAACTATAGTCAGGGAGATAGACACCCCCCCCCCCCCCCGCCAGGTGGCACAGACCCTGGGCCTTGCCACCTGCTCCCTCCTCATTGGCTCTCTGACCTGTGTCAAAGTAAATTCCAGATCCTAGGAGAGAAAGTCCCTGGGAATGCAAGCACATGGGGTGGGGTGGGGAGGACTCCATGATGTCCCTGCCATTTCTGAAGAAAGCTGCCTTGCATTTTGAAGGCATTATCTTCTTACTTTCTGGAATTGCCTGTTTGAGAGGCTCAGTGGCATTTTGAATTTAATTCCTTTGTATGTTACGTGTTTTGTCTTTTTGGAAATTCTTAGGTGCTTTCTGTCCCCTGTTGTGGAATTTTTCACTGTGATATTCTGGTTTGGCTCATTGATTTTACAGTTCGCTCAGTGGCTCTCTCATTCTGAACACTCATATCTAGGAGTTTTTCCAGTTAACTTTTAAAAAAGAAATTTTTATTGCTGTTTTCCCTTTTTTCTTTCTTTTTGGAACTACTGTTAGTCAACTACATGATTGAGTCAGGTACATGATTGATGCCCTGATATTTTAATGTTTACTCTCCTATTATCTCTTCATTTTAGTTGCTAAGAGATATTCTTGATTTACTTTCTAACCTTTCTATTGATTTTAAGTATTTCAGATTTCATATTTTGAACATCTAAGAGTTTTTTCTGTTTTTTAAAAAAATTTCTTCACTTCTTTTTTAGATTTCATTCTAAGAGCATTCTGTTCTTTATTCAGCTCCTAAGAATATTAGTGATAACTTTTTAGAGTTCTCATCTGTTGTTTGTATTGTCTGTGTTTACTTGGAATTCCTTTTATGTTTGTATTGATGTCTGTATTTCCTCAAATGTTGGGTGGTCGGACTGTTAATTTATATTTAAGATAGAGGCACTAAACTGCATTAGAAAACTTTGTCCATGCAGTGGTGGGTTTCATTCCAAGAAAATAGGACCTCTGAGGTTTTTTTGTTTTTGTTTTTGTTTTTTTCTTTGAAAGATTCCTGGATCAGTGTTTCAGGATCCTGAGATGGGGGGAAGTGTGCAAATATACTAGCTACTGGTCATTTTCCCTTCTGTTGGCACCTAGATTTTGGTGTTCTTTCTTTTGCTAATAAGTCAGTTATCATTCTTCATTTCCTTTTTGTCTTCACAAAAACCATTCACCTGTGTTGCTGTCTGTTACTTTTTTCTCCATTTCTCTTGTCCTCATTAATTTATACCCTTTTTACTCATTTACTCATCATTTTAGTGCCATTTCCAAAGGGCACAGAGATAAATGTATGTATTCAATGTGCTAGATTTAACTATAAGTTGGTAGATATTTTAAAATATAGGCATATTTTATATTATTAGTTAGTATTGACAATCATTATTTTAAAGAACTCTATAACAATTCTGCTGAATAAACATACTATTTTAACTGTTCTTCTGTTATGACTTTAGGTTACTCTTGAATGAAAAAGCATCTTTCATAGCCATTAATGAATCAGACATTATATGAAAAATACAGATAGAGAGTTGTTTTTCTAAGCCTTGTTCATTGATTTTTAAATTTTAAATTTGTTTTATATATATATATATATATATATATATATATATATATATAGTGTGTGTGTGTGTGTGTGTGTGTGTGTGTGTGTGAATGTATACACACACATACACACAACTCTTGTCAGGATACAATTATGTAGTAAGAGCATCACACTGTTTCTCTTAGAAAGTAGTCTATTGTAGTAATTCTTTGAAAAAAAAAAGAATATTTGTTAATTGATACTCAACTGTACTGGTGTTTTGTGGTTTACTGTTCTATGTGAAAAGCATACATTTTAATAAATAGAGTTTTGAATAGATTTTATATCTACTAGTGTCTTAATTTGTTAATAAGTGCAGATTTTTTGTGCACAACTGAATTTTGGACTTAGTATATTTTGCTTTCATAAAAGTTAATTATAATTGTATCTAGTAAAATGAATTAAAATGAATTTTCGATTATATGTGTTTTTGGTATCTAAAAGCTTTTAAGTTAAATTTTGTTTTTTATTTTTTTATTTTTTTTAATATATGAAATTTATTGTCAAATTGGTTTTCATACAGCACCCAGTGCTCATCCCAAAAGATGCCCTCTTCAATACCCATCACCTACCCTCCCCTCCCTCCCACCCCCCATCAACCCTCAGTTTGTTCTCAGTTTTTAAGAGTCTCTTATGCTTTGGCTCTCTCCCACTCTAACCTCTTTTTTTTTTTTTCCTTCCCCTACCCCATGGGTTTCTGTTAAGTTTCTCAGGATCCACATAAGAGTGAAAACATATGGTATCTGCCTTTCTCTGTATGGCTTATTTCACTTAGCATCACACTCTCTAGTTCCATCCACGTTGCTACAGAGGGCCGTATTTCATTCTTTCTCATTGCCACGTAGTACTCCATTGTGTATATAAACCACAATTTCTTTATCCATTCATCAGTTGATGGACATTTAGGCACTTTCCATAATTTGGCTATTGTTGAGAGTGCTGCTATAAACATTGGGGTACACGTGCCCCTATGCATCAGTACTCCTGTATCCCTTGGGTAAATGCCTATCAGTGCTACTGCTAGGTCATAGGGTAGGTCTATTTTTAATTTTTTGAGGAACCTCCACACTGTTTTTCAGAGTGGCTGCACCAGTTTGCATTCCCACCGACAGTGCAACAGGATTCCTGTTTCTCCACATCCTCTCCAGCATCTATAGTCTCCTGATTTGTTCATTTTGGCCACTCTGACTGGCGTGAGGTGATATCTGAGCGTGGTTTTGATTTGTATTTCCCTGATGAGGAGCGATGTTGAGCACATCTTTTCATGTGCCTGTTGGCCATCCGGATGTCTTCTTTAGAGAAGTGTCTATTCATGTTTTCTGCCCATTTCTTCACTGGATTATTTGTTTTTTGGGTATGGAGTTTGGTGAGCTCTTTATACATTTTGGATACTAGCCCTTTGTCCGATATGTCATTTGCAAATATCTTTTCCCATTCCGTTGGTTGCCTTTTAGTTTTGTTGATTGTTTCCTTTGCTGTGCGGAAGTTTTTATCTTCATGAGATCCCAATAGTTCATTTTTGCTTTTAATTCCCTTGCCTTTGGGGATGTGTCAAGTAAGAAATTGCTGCGGCTTAGGTCAGAGAGGTCTTTTCCTGCTTTCTCCTGTAGTGTTTTGATGGTTTCCTGTCTCACATTCAGGTCCTTTATCCATTTTGAGATTATTTTTGTGAATGGTGTAAGAAAGTGGTCTAGTTTCATTCTTCTGCATGGTGCTGTCCAGTTCTCACAACACCGTTTGTTAAAGAGACTGTCTTTTTTCCATTGGATATTCTTTCCTGCTTTGTCAAAGATTAGTTGGCCATACTTTTGTGGGTCTAGTTCTGGGGTTTCTATTCTATTCCATTGGTCTATGTGTCTGTTTTTGTGCCAATACCATGCTGTCTTGATGATTACAGCTTTGTAGTGGAGGTTAAAGTCTGGGATTGTGATGCCTCCTGCTTTGGTCTTCTTCAAAATTACTTTGGCTATTCAGGGTCTTTTGTGGTTCCATATGAATTTTAGGATTGCTTGTTCTAGCTTTGAGAAGAATGCTGGTGCAATTTTGATTGGGATTGCATTGAATGTGTAGATAGCTTTGGGTAGTATTGACCTTTCAACAATATTTATTCTTCCAATCCATGAGCCTGGAATGTTTTTCCATTTCTTTATATCTTCTTCAATTTCCTTCATAAGCTTTCTATAGTTTTCAGCATACAGATCTTGCACATCTTTGGTTAGATTTATTCCTAGGTATTTTATGGTTCTTGGTGCAGTTGTGAATGGGATCAGTTTCTTTATTTGTCTTTCTGTTGCTTCATTACTAGTGTATAAGAATGCAACTGATTTCTGTACATTGATTTTGTATCCTGCTACTTTGCTGAATTCATGTATCAGTTCTAGCAGACTTTTGGTGGAGTCTGTCGGATTTTCCACGTATAATATCATGTCATCTGCAAAAAATGAAAGCTTGACTTCATCTTTGCCAGTTTTGATGCCTTTGATTTCCTTTTGTTGTCTGATTGCTGATGGTAGCACTTCAACACTATGTTAAACAACAGCGGTGAGAGTGGACATCCCTGTCGTGTTCCTGATCTCAGGGGGAAAGGTCTCAGTTTTTCCCCATTGAGGATGATGTTAGCTGTGGGCTTTTCATAAATGGCTTTTATGATGTTTAAGTATGTTCCTTCTATCCCGACTTTCTCGAGGGTTTTTATTAAGAAAGAATTTTGTCAAATGCTTTTTCTGCATCAATTGACAGGATCATATGGTTCTTATCTTTTCTTTTATTTATTAATGTGATGTATCATGTTGATTGATTTGCGAATGTTGAACCAGCCCTGCATCCCAGGAATGAATCCCACTTGATCATGGTGAATAATTCCTTTTAAAAGCTGTTGAATTCGATTTGCTAGTATCTTATTGAGAATTTTTGCATCCATATACATCAGGGATATTGGCCTGTAGTTCTCTTTTTTTACTGGGTCTCTGTCTGGTTTAGGAATCAAAGTAATACTGGCTTCATAGAATGAGTCTGGAAGTTTTCCTTCCCTTTCTATTTTTTGGAATAGCTTGAGAAGGATAGGTATTATCTCTGCTTTAAATGTCTGGTAGAATTCCCCAAGGAAGCCATCTGGTCCTGGACTCTTCTTTGTTGGGAGATTTTTGATAACTGATTCAATTTCTTCACTGGTTATGGGTCTGTTCAAGCTTTCTATTTCCTCCTGTTTGAGTTTTGGAAGTGTGTGGGCATTTAGGAATTTGTCCATTTCTTCCAGGTTGTCCAGTTTGTTGGCATATAATTTTTCATAGTATTCCCTGATAATTGCTTGTATTCTGAGGGATTGGTTGTAATAACTAAAAGCTTTTTTACAATTTTTAAAATAGGCTTCCTGTTATTTGTATTGCTGTTATTTTGAAATTTACCATCCTAATTGAACATCAGTTTCAAAGTAATTGATTAATTAAGTACATAATCCTATTGTATTATGTATTCACTTCAGTAATCATTAAGAAATGATTGTATGTTTTGAAGGCTTTTGAAAATTAGTTTTATTTTGCATTATGTTTTATTACAGTGGTTGAGTTTCGTCCTATGAGTACTTTTGACACACTCATACCATGCATACCATGCTATAGGATTAAATAATTGTACTGCAGAGTTAAAATAGAAGTGTGTAATGAATAACTTTTATAATAGTACTTTGGGTTATTATTATTTTATACATAGTAGTAATAGATAACAGGTAGAATTTTACTGCTACCAGTAAGGAGAACATGCGTATAGTTTTTTTTCTGCCCACCAGGACTAAGCTGTTTGAAATAATGCAGATTTAATGTTTGTCATCTCTCTTTTCTTGATTCTAGATGATACATCCATATACATTTTTAAAGTTTTTTTTTTTTATTACAGTTACCTGCCATGGTTTGAAGTATATTACAAGCTTCTAAATACTCTGGCAGATTACTTGGCTAAGGAACTGGTAAGCTATGTTTTTTCCTTACTTTTTTTTTAATGCGGTTAAATATACATAACATAAAGTTTACCATTTTAGCCATCTTTAAGTGTACAGTTCTGTGTCATTAAGCACATTCACATTATTCTGTGCAGCCATCAGCATCATCATCTCTAGAACTTTTCTGTCTTCCCAAACTGAAACTCTGCCCCATTGAACAATAACTTTCCTTTCTCTGCCCCTGAGTCCCTGGCAGCAATCATTGTATTTTCTGTCTGCATGAATTTGACTGTGTACCTCATGCAAGTTGAATCATACAGTATTTTTTCTTCTGTGACTGGCTTACTGGACTCAGCATGTTTTCTAGGTTCATCCATATTGTAGCATGTGTCAGAATTTCTTGCCTTTTTGTGGCTGAATAATATTTCATTATATGTACACACCACATTTTGTTGATCTGTTCATCTGGAGATGAACACTCGGGTTGCTTCCACCTTCTGGCTCTTGTGAACAGTGCTCTTAGGAACATGAGTATACAAATATCTGTGTGAGTTGCTGTATTCAGTTCTTTTGAATATATACCCAGAAGTAGAATGGCTGACAAATATGGTTATCCTATGTTTAATTTTTGAAGGACCGTCAAAACAGTTTTCACATGATGTTACCATTTTACATTCCCACCAGCAATGCACAAGGTTCTAATTTTCCTACATTCTCCCAACACTTGCTATTTTCTGTTTTGTTTTTGTTTTATTGGAATATCATTTACACACAACCTTTTATTTCAGGTGTACATAATGAGTTTACGTTTATGTACATTGTGAAATAGCATCACAATAACTCTAAGTACCATCTGTTACTATACTGAGTTATAGATGTGTGTGTGTGTGTCTGTGATGGGAACTTTAAGATTTACTATATTAGCATCTTTCAGATTTGCAGTACAATATTATTGATTATGATTACCATGCTATACATTATATGCCCTTGACTTATTTATTTTGTAAGTGGGAGTTTGTATCTGTTATTCTCTTCACCCATTTCACCCATTTCACCCATCCCACCAACACTTTCCCCTCTAGCAGCCATCAATTGAATTTGTTCTCTGTATCTATGAGTTTTATTTTTTTGTCTCTTTGCTTTGTTTCTTAGATTCTGAATATGTCAAATCATATGGTATCTGTCTTTCACTGTGAGATTAATTTCACTTAGCATAAGTGCCCTCAAGGTCCATTTATGTTGTCACAAATGGAGAGATTTTGTTCTTTTTTATGGCTGAGTAGTATTCCATTGTGTGAGAGTGTGCGTGCGTGTGTGTGTCCATTTATCCACTGATGGACACTTAAGTTGTTTCCATATCTTGGCTATTGTACATAATACTGCAATGAACATAGGAGTGGATATATCTTTTCAAATTAGTGTTCTTGTGTTCTTCAGATAAATACCCAGAGATGGAGTTGCTGGATCACAGTTCTATTTTTAATTTTTTGAGGAACCTCCAAACTGTTTTCCATAGTGGTTGCACCAGTTTACATTTCTATCAGTAGTGCACGAGGGTTCCCTTTTCTCCACATCCTTACCTATGCTTGTTATTTCTTGTCCTTTTTGCAATAACTTATGACAGGTGTGAGGTGATAACTCATTGTGCCTTTTATTTGCATTTCCCTGATGATTGGTGATGTTGAGCGTCTTTTCTTGTACCTGTTGGCCATGTGTATGTATTCTTTGGAAAAATGTCTATTCAGATCTTCTGCCCATTTTTAAAATCATGGCTTATTTTTTTTGTTATTGAGTTGTATGAGTTCTTTATATATTCTGGTTATAAATCTTTATTGGATACATGATTTGCAAATATCTTCTATTTAGTATATTGCCTTTTTATTTTGTTGATGGTTTCCTTCACTGTGCTTCTAAGTTTGATGTAGTCTCATTTATTTTCTTCCTTCCTTCCTTCCTTCCTTCCTTCCTTCCTTCCTTCCTTCCTTCCTTCCTTCCTTCCTTCTTTCCTTCCTTCTTTCATTGCCACTGACTTTGGAGTCAGATCTGAAAAAATATCGTCAAAACCAATGTCAAAGAGCTTACCGTGTTTGTTTTCTTCTAGGAGTTTTATAGTTTCTGCTCTTACATTCAAGTCTTTAACTAATTGTGAATTAATTTTTGTGTGTGGTATAAGATAGTGGTCTAGTTTCATTCTTTTGCATATGACTGTCCACTTTTGCCAACACCATCTATTGAAGAGATTGTCCTTTATCATATTCTTGCCTTCTTTGTCATAAATTAGTTGACTATGTATGTGTGGGCTCTCTGTTGTGTTCCCTGATTTTTGTGTCTAGTTTTTGGCCAGTAGCATACTGTTTTGATTATTATATCTTGGTAATATAGTTTGAAATCTGGGGGCATGATGCCTTTAGCTGCGTTGTTTTTTCTCAAGATTCCTTTGGCTAAAAAGGGGCGCCTGGGTGGTGCAGTCGGTTAAGCATCCAACTTCAGCCAGGTCACGATCTCGCGGTCCGTGAGTTCGAGCCCCGCGTCAGGCTCTGGGCTGATGGCTCAGAGCCTGGAGCCTGTTTCCGATTCTGTGTCTCCCTCTCTCTCTGACCCTCCCCTGTTCATGCTCTGTCTCTCTCTGTCCCAAAAATAAATAAACGTTGAAAAAAAAATTAAAAAAAAAAAAAGACTCCTTTGGCTATTTGGGATCTTTGTGTTCCATACAAATTTTAGGATTGTTTGTCTAATTCTGTGAAAAATGCCATTAGAATTTTGATAGAGATTATATTGACTCTTTAGATTGCTTGGGGGTAAAATGGACATTTTAGTAGTGTTCTTTCAAACCACAACACCAGACTATTCATTTGTGTCCTTTTCAGTTTCTTTCATCAGTGCCTTACAGTTTTTAATGTATAGATCTTACACCTCCTTGATTAAATTTGTTCCTAGGTATTTTATTCTTTTGATGCAATTGTATATGGGATTGTTTCCTGATTTCTCTTTCTGATAGTTAATTGTTAGTATAGAAACACAACAGATTTTTGTATATTGATTTTGTATCCTGCAACTTTACTGAACTTGTTTATCACTTCTAAGAGCTTTTGTGGTGGCATCTTTAGTGTTTTTTATGTATGTATGTATATATCAAATCATGTCACCTATAAGTAGTGACAGTTTTACTTTTTCCAGATTAGATGTCTTTTATTTATTTTTTCTGCCTTGTTGCTCTAGCTAGGACTTTGAATACTTAGTTGAATAAAACTGGTGAAAGTGGGCATTCCTGTTTGTTCCTGATTCTTGAAGGAAAAGCTTTCAGCTTTTCACTGTTGAGTATGATGTTACTTGTGGGTTTGTCATATATGGCCTCCATTATATTGAGGTACATTGTGTCTATACCCCTTTTGTTGAAAGTTTTTGTCACAAATGGGTGTTGAATTTTGTCAAATGGCTTTTGTCTATCTGTTGAGATGATCACATGATTTTTATCCTTCATTTTGTTAATGTGGTCTATCACATTGCTTGATTTGCAGATGTTAAATCATGCTTGCATCCATAGAATAAATCCCACTTGATTATGGTGGATAGTCCCTTTAATGTACTGTTGAATTTTACTTGCTTATGTTTCGTTGAAGATTTTTGCATCTCTGTTTATCAAGGATGTTGCCTTGTAATTTTCTTTTTTGTGTTGTTTTTGACTGGTTTTAGCCTCAGGGTAATGTTGATCTCATAAAACGAGTTTGGGAGCATTCCCTCCTTTTCAGTTACTTGGAAGAGTTTGAGGAGGATTGATATTAAATCCTCTTTGAATGTTTGGTGGAATTCACAAGTGCAACCATCTGGTCTTGGACTTATGTTCGTTGAGAATTTTTTGATTACTGATTCAGTCTGCTTACTAGTAATCAGTCTATTTAGATTTTCTATTTCTTCATGATTCAGTCTTGGAAGATTGTAACTTTCTAGGAATTTATCCATCTTTTCTAAGTTGTAAAATTTGTTGGCATTTAATTATTTATAGTAGTCTCTTGTAATCATTTGTATATTTCTTTGTTATCAGTTTTATCTTCTTTGATATCTGATTTTATTTATTTGAGAACTCTCTTTTTTTTCCTTGTGAGTCTAGCTAAAGGTTTGTCAAATTTGTTTCTATTTTTAAAGAATCAATTCTTTGATCTTTTCCTTTGCCATTTTAGCCCCTATTTCATTTATTTGTGCTCTGATCTTTATTATTTCCTTCCTTTTACTAAACTGGGTCTTCATTTGTTCTAGTTTTTTTTAGGTTTTTTTTTTTTTTTTTTTTTAGATTTTGTACTTGATGATTTTCATGTTTCTTGAGGTAGGCCTACATCACTATAAATTTTAGAACTATTTTGCTGTATCCTATAAATTTTGGTGTGTTGTATTTTCATTTGTCTTAAGGTATTTTTTTATTCTTTTTTTGATATCTTTGTTGAGCCATTGGTTGTTCAGTAGCATGTTGTTTAATCTCCACATATTTGTGATTTTTCCAGTTTTCTTCTTATAATTGATATCTAGCTTCTTACAATTGTGGTTGGAAAATATGTTCGATACAATTTCCATTTTCTTGAATTTATTGAGACTTGTTTTATAGCTTAACATATGATGTATCCTGGAGATTGTTTAATGTACATTTGAAAATAATGTATATTCTGCTGTGTTGGGATGGAATGTTCTTTATATATACATATATAGTCCATCTTCCTGCTTGGATGATCTATTCTTTGATGTAACTGGAGTATTAACATATCCTGCTATTATTGTATTGCTATCAATTTCTGCCGTTACAAATGTTATATCTTCTTGCTGGATTGACCCCTTTGCCACTGCATAATGCCCATCTTTATCTTTTATTAGATTCTTTAAGAGTCTATTTTGTTTGACATAAGTATAGCTACCACACTTTCTCTTGGTTTCCTTTTGCATGACATATCTTTTTCTATTCCTTCACTTCTAGTCCAGTCTGTGTATGTTCTTACATATGATGTGAGTCTCTTGTAGGCATCACATAGATGGGCTAGTTTGTTTTTTAAATTATTTAGCCACTTTATATCTCTTGAGTGGATAATTTAGTCCATTTACATTTAATTATATATACTTATGAACTTGTTGCCATTTTATTTAATTATTTTATGGCTCTCTTATGGTTCTTTTCTTTTTCTATCTTCTCTTGCTTTCTTCCTTTTTGGTTTGATGGATTTATATAGCTGCACGCTTTGATTCCTTTCTCATTTTCTTTTGTGAATCTACTATAGGGTTTTGCTTTGCAGTTACCATGAGGCTTACATATAACAGCTTATATACATAATAGTCTAAGTTGACAGCAACTTAAGTTTGAATGCGTTTTACCCTCTCCCCATAAAAATATGTTTTATATTTTTCATATCAAGTTTAAATCTTTTTATTTTGTATATCCCATAACTAATTATTGCAGTTATAGTTATTTCTACTACTTTTGCCTTTTAACCTTCATACTAGCTTTAGAAGTATTTAACTACTACTTTTACTGTGTATTTAATTTACCAATCAGATTTTTATTCATATTTTTTCTTATTAATTATTACCCTTTCTATTCAACTTAAAGAAATCTCTTCAACATTTCTTGTAGCGCCGTTGAGTGCTGATGAATTCCTTTAGCTTTTGTTTGTGTGGAAAGCTCTTTATCTCTCCTTCAATTTTGAATGATAAACTTGCAAGGTAAAGTATTTTTGGTTGCAAGTTTTTGTTTTTGTTTTTGCTTTTACCCAGCACTTTGAATGTATCATGCCATCCCCTTTGGCCTGCAGAGTTTCTGCTGAGAAATCTGCTAATAGCGTTGTGGGGGTTCCTTTGCAACAAGTTGTTTTTCTCTTGCTGCTTTTAAGAATCTCTAACTCTTGATGTTTTAATTATGTTTATATCTCTTTAGGTTCATCTTGTTTGGAAGTCTCTGGGCTTCCTGGATCTGGATATCTGTTTTCTTTTGCAGGTTAGGGACATTTTCAGCTATATTTTTTCAAATAAGTTTTCTGCCCCCTTTTGTCTTTCTGGAACTCCTATAATGTGGATGTTATTCTGCTTGATATTGTCCACAGGTCTTGTAAGTCCTGGTCTTGTAGTGCACAGCTATCTTTACTTTTTAAAATTAGTTTTTCTTTTTGCTGATTTGTTTAGGTGAGTTCTACTGCCCTGTCTTCTAGATCACTGATTTCATCTGCTGTTGAACCCCACCAGGGCATTTTTCAGTTCAGTTATTGTATCTGTGATTTCTATTTGGCACTTTCTTGTTTCCATCTTGTTAAAGTTCTTGCTGTGTTCATCCATTCTTCTCCCAATTTCAGTGAGCGTCTTTATGACCATTACTTTGAAGTCTTTATCAGGTAAATTACTCATTGCCATTTCTTGTCTGTTTCTTTCTGATGTTTTATCTTGTTCTTTCATTTGGAGTATATTCTTTTCTCCTCATTTTGTTCAGCTTTCTATGTTAGTTTCTATGCATTAGGTTTAACAGCTATCTCTCTCATGCTAGAAATAGTGACCTTGTGTAGATGAACCTTATCATTTAACCTTGCCCTAGCTCTTGGTTGTCTCTAGAACCTTTGTGATTGTCTAAGCAGCCTGATGTAGTATTGATAGGTCCTAGTTGTTGAGATAGTGCCACATTCTCTGAATATTCAAGAGGGAGAGATCTAATAGCTCCTAGTTTCAGGCTGATTGGAAGCTAGACCCTCAGGCAGCAGCTTTAAAGGTATGTAAATATATAATTTTGAGGGACAACAGTCAGAAAGCCTGCTTGTCTCCAGGGCCATCAATCTGGTGGTGTACCCTTGGCGACAAGTGGCAAAAAGTGTTTCACACAAGTGTGTGGACTCCTTTCTGTGCGGTATCAGTGAGCTGCAGCAAGTCCAAGGGAGATTGCAAAGATGATGTCCCCTGGTCTATGTTCACTGAGAGTCCCATAGCCTGTAGATGTGTGGTAATCCTGGAGTGTGCCCTCAGTTGAAGCGCCGGATAAGTAGATAGGAAGACTGGGAGTGTGTTTCCTTCTGCTGTGTATACAGTGCCCTGGGGGTGGTAGCCTGCCAAGAACCATCTCTTCTATGGTTTCAGACCTGTGGTGCCCAGAAACACAATTCTTCCTGGCCAGGTGCTCAAGGGGCATCCTCTATGTAGGCTGTGCTTTCCCACTGGCTCTGGTGGGGCTGCAAGGATGGGGAAGGGCAGGAGGTGCCCACCAGCACGAGAAAGATAGAAGGAGAATGCAAAAATGACACCCACCAGCACCTCCATCCCAGCAGAGAGTTTGAATACGCTCCTCCCCCTCTGGCAGATGCTTTAAGATTAGCAAATGAATCTCCTTCATGTGTGTCTAGGTGCTCTTTATACTGCTACTTTTATGCTTGGTCCTGAGGCAGATGAATCTGTGTACAAGTTCTTTAAGAGTAGAATCTCCATGGGCACCTGGGTGGCTCAAGTCTCTGACTCTTGATTTCAGTTCAGGTCATGATCTCACCTTCAGTGAGTTTGAGCCCCTTATAGGGGCTCGGAGTCTCTTGGGATTCTCAATCCCAAACCCCCCCCCCCCCCCACACACACACACACTCACTCACTCACTCTTTCTCAAAATAAATAAATAAACATAAAAAGAAAGTAGAATCTCCATTCTCTACAACTTTTTTTTTTTTTAGTATCATTTGTTCAAGTTGGCTAACATACAGTGTACATGATTTGCTCTTGGTTTTGGGGGTAGATTCCCATGATTCATTGCTCCTACAACTTTTGTTTTTTTAACATTTATTTATTTTTGAGAGAGAGAGAATGTGTGAATGGGGAGGGGCAGAGAGAGAGGGAGACACAGAATCCGAAGCAGGCTCCAGGCTCCGAGCTGTCAGCACAGAGCCCGATGTGGGGCTCGAAACCCAAAACTGTGACATCATGACCTGAGCCAAAGTTGGACGCTTAACCAACTGAATAATTTACTTTTAGAAACTCTTACTGTTAAATTGATACTTATGTACCTATAATATGTCCTTCTTTATGAGACCGTTGGTAATACTGGAATATATAAAAGAAAATACTGTGAGCAAATTCATATAATTTTAGTGTTCTGAGAAGAGGGAATAAGAGAGACTGTATCTGTATTCCTTAATAGAGGAAAATACATTGTAGGTTCACAGAAGTAAAGCAGAAGTAAATCTATAACTGTTATATTTTTCTTTTTCTTTTTAACCCAATGCCACAGGCTTTGTAGGTTGATACTTAGATTTTATAATTGAAGTTACCCTTACCTGATCAACATCAGGCAAGTTTAAAGTAATTTTGAAAGCTAGACTTTAAAAAAACTTCATTAGCCATAGGAATTTTGTTTAGACAGGGATTAATATTATCCAGAATATTTTGTGGATATATTTCATTGTTTAAATGGTCAAGAGATAAATTCTATAGTCTCTTCTCTTAAAGTCATTCTAAAGAGAATTCTAATAGGCAGTTCTGTATGCACACTTTACAAACACAGAAATCAGAATTATTAAGTTTTGGTAGTTATATGATAAATTGTGTGAAGTTATGTGTCTCGTATCCAAATTCCTTAAAATTAATTATTACCTATTTTGAATAATTGCCATTTCCTTTGGTATATTGCCCCCATGTACACATTTTAAGAGAGAATAAAAAACATGTATATAAAAACTACCTTCATATATGTATTCCTGGGTTTATATGTATAATGCAGAAAAAGCGAATGTGCATATCAAAGTGCATTGTTATTGTATACATCCTACAGGGTGGATGTGTCATATATATATATTTTTAATCCCATTTATTGTGAGTCAAGTAGTGACTGACTGGTAGCTGTTTAGAAAAGACCTATATAGAGTAACCTGTACATTGTATCTTAGTACAGTGATCATGCTAAATTGTATCTATTCCTTAAAAATTAGGTTTAAGATTTTAAAATTAAAATGAAAAGTGGAAGCATTCAGTAATCTGATAAAAAGTTATATTGCCATTTTTATTCAATCCCATTTTGCTTGGATTTAATGATTTAAATGATTTCCTCTATAGGTAGCATCAGTATATTTTATAATAATGAAGTTTTGCCAAATACAGATTTATACTAATTAGAGATATTGCTAGTATTCTTTATGGATAAATATATTTGGTTATCTTTTCCATATTTATTAAATTTAAATATTTAAATTTCAGTTATTTGAAACATTCTTGTGGAAAGCAGTTGTGTAAAACATGTCTAATATGAGAAGGCACAGTGCATGATTTTTTCCAGTAGTTTTAATTATATTTGCTTAGTATGTATTTCACTTATAAATTGTACTTTTTAATTTTACTCTAGGAGAATGATTTGAATGAAACTCTCAAATCACTCTATAACCACCCAGTACCAAAGGCAAACACTCCTGTCAATTTGAGTGTGGTAAGTATTCAGCTATTAATTGATTTTTTTGAGTCCTAGCAGGTTCATTTAGGAACACATGTGCCTTTAAGAAACTCTGCTACCTGGGAACTTTTAATTGTAGTAATGACATTACTATGGTGATATTGGGACTTTTCGATATGTTCCAGCTATCATAACATATGTTGGATGTGTATTTTTGTAGTTGTTAAATCACAGATTTTTAAAAATTATACACTAAAAGTAATCTGTGAGGAACATTGATTTTTGGGTGAAATCTATCCATAATAGGAAATACACACACACACACACACACACACACACACACACATATTCACAATACCCCGCATAAAATGAAAATGGTATATAAATGAGTATTGCCACTATGCTCTATAACTAATCCTATGATAAAAATACTGGGTGAAGAGTTTCTTCTTATTTCCCTACACTGCAACCCATCTTCTAGTATAATCAGCAAACACTGAAAATGTGATTGAAGCTTGTCAAACAGGAAGCCAGTGGTGGTATAGAGTATTTACTACTGAAACTTTTAATGATCACACTAGTATTTGGGGAGATTTTGTAAATGGTCAAAGTTAATTATCACAAATGTGGATATTTTCATTAATATTTGGGATCCAAACAAAGTGTTAAAATTAATTTATATTCCTTTTAGTTCTTCCAATATGATAAACAGTGTGATTTTTAAGGAAGAAAAAAATACATAATGATGCAAGAAAAATTGAAAGAAAAAGTAAATTGAAGTATGTATAAACAAATTCATAGGTCATGTGCTTTTTTGCACAATAAAGAAACTGTTATTTTCATTATATTCCTTATTTGGTAATAACTTTCTTCTTGACTAAATTTTTCCTGTAATTTTGTTTAATAGTAGTATTCTCTGACTATTCTCTGACATTATTCTGTTCTATTTTTACTGTCACCACTATAGTTCAGATGCTTAGTACTTTAAATACTTCTTAGTCTAGAGTCTCTCTTTCTAGTCCTGTCAGATTAAACTTCCTTCAGCTATATAAAGTTTCCTGCTGAAAACCTAAAAGCTTCCCATTTTCTATAGAATTTGTCCAAACTTCCGCCAGGTTGTCAGGACCACCCACTTCTTGGCCTCAGTCTACCTTTTCATTTTTGTCTTACTTTTTGTTTTTTTGTTTTTTGTTTTTTTTTCTAAATCGATTTTCTTCTCTGGTCACATTGTTCTGTTCATCTTCTCAAATGAACCTCGTGATTTCTCACTTGTACACCTTCCTTTTTTACTAAAGCCTCTTTGTAGATTATCCATCTTTAGTCTAGAACTAGCCACTTCCCACCTTTGTGAAACTTTCCTTTGCTGTTAACAGCTGAAAGTATTCTTTTTCCCTGTGATCTCCACACCTTTATGTCTGCACCCTCTTTCCTCGCTCACCGCCAAAGTGGAATTGTTTAGTAGTCATTTGGAGATTGGGGGCTGGAAAGCTAAGGATAACCTGGAATTTTTAACCCAGATATGAGAGTCAGGTGCAGAGATAGTTGTAGAAATGCTTGGGCTATTCAAAGGATGGACTATAGAGAGAATAGAGCACAGGCTAAGGTCTAATTGCCCAAATAGACTGTATGGAAGAAGAAAGCAGATTGAAAGAACGAGAGAAAGCTAAGGAGAAACTCAGATTTGTAGGTCACTGAAGCCAAAGGAATACAAGATGTATGGCTAGTGGGAATGAAGTAGAAAGGCCAAAGAAAAATACCAAGAAAAAAGAAAAGCTCCGAATTATCAAAAATAAGTGTCATTATTTGAAGGAGTTATATTTATAAAATGATTCTAACACTTTGTTAAGGGGTTAAGGAAATGTAGGTTCTAAGATAATAGAGGCAGCTATTTTAGAGCATTAATGAGAGATTTTAAAAATGAACTCTTTAAATTTGAGTATCATTTGTTTAGGAGTAAATATCTTATGAAAATACATTTCAAAAATACTGGATATCGAAACACTTCACCTTTATTGGTAAGAATCGTAAATCCAAAAACTACTAGGCCTCTGAAACCTAAGAATAGAAGATACTGGTTTAAGTCCTGGTTACTAAATGTATGATGTTAAGGAAAAAAGTTGAAACTTTTTAGGATTCTTTTTCTTCATTTGAGAAATCAAATGAGTCCATTTTTGAGAAAGTTGTTTGGGGATTTACATGAAATGACATATCTAGATACCATGAAAAGCTATACAAATATTACTTACTAGTGAATTGAAGTTTTATTTCATATGGAGAAGATATTTTGTATTGTGGCTGAAATAATCTTTTTAGGGAACTTGAGTGTGTCCTATTCTATGTATGACAGTTATTTCTGTAATTTAAGCCTTCTTGTAAGCTTTTGAATCAGTAGTCTAGGGTAGCTTTAAAATCTTGTATACCTTTTCTCAATACAATATCTAAAGAACTGCAAAATCAGCTGGTTGATAGAATATTGCCTCAAATTCGGGTAAAGTCCATTTAGTAATTTCATTTGATTTCAACAACAGATTACTGACGTACCAGGTCCAGTGAGTGCTATGCTCTTCATCAGTGGCAAAATTGGGGTTAAAAACACTGGTCTTCAGCTACTAGTAGCGGTTTTTGTTTTATGATGCCCAATTAAAATTGATCATCCTGAGAATTTTTGTTCCTCCACAAAGTAGAAAGAAAATTTTGTTTGTACAATTTCTGATAGAAAAATGTGAAAAGTCTTGGGAAACTGCTATACTTTCTTACAATTTCATGTTTCGTGAATGCTCCAGCACATGAATTTTTCAAGACTTGACACTGTAACCCCTAGAAAATCACTGAGATTGAATGAAAACTTAATACTTAATGTAAATTTTTATTTTTATGTGTCAAAATAACTAAATATCTACAGGATTTTCTACTCTCGGTTGAGAATGAAAATACTTCTTTAAGATTTTTCTAGCATAAAATGAGCAAAGCAGCATTTAAAATAACATTTATAATTAGTGTTACTTTCAGTGGATAGTGTGGCTACATGGGTTTGTCTCAAATACACAGCAAATTGTGTAAACTTCCCCCCATGAAAGTAAAATATTCATTTTTTCTCTCATATATTATAAGAACCAAGAGATATTTATTGCCAGTGAGCAAGTTCTGAAAGATCAGCCCTTCCTAGTACCGGTGAGTTAAAAGGACAATGGGTTCTAAAAATCACTATTAAATTGAGACAATAATGACTTCTTTCACTGTGTTTTTAAGATGCACTCCAGTCCTTTGAGAAATGGTTAATTTGACTCATTTAAGAAAATTAATCATTTGGAGCATATTTTCTGTTTATACTATCTTTTAAAGCATAGTTTTATGAAATGCAGAACTATTAAAAAGCCCTCTAAATAAAAGTAGTTTATAATAAAGACCAAATGTATGCATATTCTCCATTGTCAGTAGTAGTAATGTTACAGTGCATTCACAGCATGAGATTTCTGTCACATTTTTGTCACAAGGTCTCAGGAGACCTTGTGATTTATCTCATATTATTCTTCTACCCTGGAAAATTATACATTATGACTATGCTAACTAGCCTGTTCTGACTAGTTCAACTGTGCCCAATATTGGCCAGAATGTTTCTTTTCCAATCTTTAATTATAAAATGGCATTAAATATGTCCTTATATGATTAAGATAGTAAAACAGTTTTGGAGATTAATATGAACAGAAAATAAAACAACTTTGGTGATTCAGTTGTGCTGATTTTGGGTGGTAAAATTTGGGAACATTCTGGGGAACATGAAGAAATATACAATATGCTTTTCATATAAGTCGATCTATGAACTGTTGTATTGCTTTATTACAGAAGCTAATTACTGTTTGTTTAGTAGGTGTATGAGGCTCATATTTTGAGATAATCACATTAAAATGTTTTTAATGTTTAAAAATTATGTTCTATTACTGCTTTCTAAATAAGATAGTATTTCTAAATAATATAGTAGCTGTAATATAGTAGCTGATATGTACGAGAGAAATTTGTTGTGATTTATCATAGAAACTCAGCAATCTTAATAGATTTTGATTTATTCTTGTGTAAGCAAACCTTATTATTTTCCACTCTCTCTAAATGTGTGTGTGTGTGTGTATACATTTTTGTCTTGATAAATTTTTTCCAGGATTATTTCAATTTTGAAATTAAATAATTTTAATGAACACTTAATTCTTTGTATGAGAAAGTTACTGCTCAGTCTCATAGACCTGCTGTCTTATTTAAGAATCTCTCAAATTCAGTAAATCCTGAATGTTAATCCTCAATGTTTATTAATTTAGTTGATTTTTTTGTTATTTTTTCTTAAATTATATGTAATGCTACCGAATTTTAATTCTGCTTTTCTTATGTGATTTATTTCTGTTTATTAGCATTCCTACTTCATTGCCCCAGATGTAACTGGACTCCCAACAATTCCTGAGAGTGTAAGTTTTCTATTTTCTATGTTTTTTATGCTACTCATATTATGAATTTTATTTTGGCCTCGCCGTTTAAGAATTTCTGTATAGAGAAAATAATATGTTGTAACTCTCCATTTTTTATTAGAAATAATGAAGGAATAAGGAACAATGGTGTTATCTCTGTTTTATCTTTATTGTGTCTGCTACTTTACTTCCTAAATATTTGGTTGTAGGTAAGGAAATTTTTATCAGAAAAACTTTTTCTACCATTGAGATAGTTTGGTAGGATCATATGTAATCAGTGAGGTCCTGAGACCCCCCCCCGGATCATGTAGAAGAAATATGTCAGATGACCTTACTTGGGTGGAGGGGGATGAATACTGGCAATGGGAAATATTTTCACACACATGGTTTCTTTAGTGACCTGACTGTAGCATTTTAGATTACTTGTATGATTCTATGAAAATCTTATTGTCCTGGGCTTGGTTTCTTGATTTTAATTTAAGTGATACATATTTTGTAGGTCTTGAGGGGTACTACAAGAAATTATTGCTAAATTTTACATTTTAATTAGAGTCCTAATTGTAGCCATGTTAGAAATACTTCCAGTGTTTTAGTAGTTATTACAAATTAATTTTCTGTAGAAAGATTTACATGGCAGGTAGAAGTGATAAAGAGGCTTTTGGTTGCTGTGTGAAAAGGGAATTTTCTCTTACGTAATTTTTTTCAACTTCCCTTGGAAAGACACAGTGAATCAGTGGAAATAATTCTATGAACAGCAAAAGATACATCAAAAACAGGAAAAAACACGGGGCGCCTGGGTGGCACAGTCGGTTAAGCGTCCGACTTCAGCCAGGTCACGATCTCGCGGTCCGTGAGTTCGAGCCCCGTGTTGGGCTCTGGGCTGATGGCTCAGAGCCTGGAGCCTGTTTCCGATTCTGTGTCTCCCTCTCTCTCTGCCCCTCCCCCGTTCATGCTCTGTCTCTCTCTGTCCCAAAAATAAATAAACATTGAAAAAAAAAAAAACAGGAAAAAACATTCCAGAAATACTTATTTTTTTTTTAGAACTCTATTGTTCTTCCCAAAATGTTTTCAGACCTACTAAGTGTTTGGTTTCCAAAAGTACATGGGTTATGAGTGAGTGGAATCTAGGAAGACAGTTGTGAATTTTCCAATATCAAACCAAGACTGTCAGTGGTATTTTTAGTACAGATGCATCCAGATAAGTCCTGTGAAAAGATTAGATGAAGCTGTTTGGAATGTGGGCCTGAAATAGATTATCAACACAGCATTCTGTGTTGAGAAATATTTTTCCATCTAGAAATTACATTCTTTGATATTATAGGAAAAATACTAATGTTAAATGCCATAAAAGTAATTTTGTATATGAAGAGTTGAATTGGAAGGTAAGGTAGTCTTCAAATACACAACACAAGAAATGAATTTCTCCCCACTAAATTCAGCATCACTCACTGATATTATAGTTTTTGTTAGGTACCCTGCCATTACTAGTTGGTCCTGGTAGAATTTCTGCCTTTTGAAAATTGAAGAAAATTAGACTTCTTGTTTCCTTGCCCAACTAAAAAATTTTAGGCCTTCTAAGTCATAGTCTACCTGGTACTACGGTTTCAGTTGATTATCATATCTTATTCAGTCTCTTCATTACTTTATAACTTTCTGATATGCTTAAGTTTGAGTACAGAAAGTTAAAAATAAGAAAGAGTGGATCTGAATGTCAAAGTTAATGTAGATTAGCCCAATTTTGTTTGTATGTGGGGGAAATAATATGAAGTGTTATATCAAGGAATCAAATTAGGCTAACCCCCAAATTAATTTAGTTATGGTGGAATAGAGCAGGTCTGACATGGAATATAAAGGGATTTTCCTTAATAAAGGACCAAAGATCTGCTTTATGAATCCATCTCATCCTCTGGGTTCCTTGTACGTAGTACATAGTATCAGGCAATGATGCCGTCTGCTGAGTGATTGGCAAACATAAAAAGACTCAAATGTATTTTCTGGAACAGCAGTTCTCAAAGTTCAGTGTATATAAGAATTATCAGGAATACCTTTTTAAAAAACAGATTCTTGGAGCCATACTCTGAAGATTAAAATTCAGCAGGTTTACAATTGGAGCCCAGGAAATGGGCTTCTTTTATAAGTACTTGGGGAGGGAGAGTGGAAAATGTGTGATCCTCTGACTGCCCTCTGAGAAGCATTTTCCTGGGGTAGGATTATGTTTCAAATAATAATAGAATGTTACGTGCTTCGTGTGGCAGCAGGATAGTATCACATTTAATTATTTTAATGAATACCATTTTTAATAACAACCTCCTTTGAACCTTAAGACTTGTTTGTAAATGTATAAAATATTTTCCTTCATAATCACCATGAGCTATAACTTACACAATCACTCTTCACTTGTACAGAGAAATCTTACAGAATATTTTGTTGCCGTGGATGTGAATAATATGCTGCAACTATACGCCAGCATGTTGCATGAGAGGCGCGTCATTATTACCTCTAGCAAATTAAGCACTGTAAGTACTTCACACTTCTCCTTTTAAGTGGAACGTGTTGAGCATTTCACAAAAAGACCTACGAACCTCTGCAGACTTAGAAATGTTCTATGTGTATTAACAAGACAATATCTACATACTTTTTTGATATATGGTTTTAATCTGGCTCTTGAAGTACAAAAGTCTGATTTATAGAAGGCCTTCTCAGATGCATTAAGTCAGGTTAATTATTTTTTCTTATCAGGAGATGAGAGTTTTTTTTTTCTTTTTAACTCTCCAGAGTTCATTTTAGTGCCTTCTACCATATAAAGAATTCTTAAGAGCTATTATGAGATCTTTATTATTCACTTGTGGCTTTTTCCATTGGAACTACTTGAAAGAAATCAAGGGGCCATGATAATAGCTGCTATCCTAACCTGGTAATAGGTAGATGCATCTTTGTTGCCAAGTAGTGGTTTGGGAGTAGATTCTATAATAGTTCTGATTTGGAGGAGCTCTTCAGGCTGATAATAACTTAAAAGTCAGAGTACCATTCTGTTTTTTTTTAATCACAGGTTTTATGCTACTCACTGAAATGTTCTTTTGGAAGGTCTTCACTATTGTGGTAAAAGCAGTGAGAATAAGAGTTTTCTTGGGTCAGAGAAGAATATTCAAAAGTATTTTGCTAGGTGTCCTAACTTTTTTCTACAAAGTATTAAAATTGTAATATTTTTACTAAAAATTTTTAATGTAAATATAATTTTGAGTAATGAACAAGGTATTTATTAAAAACATTTAGTGTTGCATGACTTTGCTTCCTTACAAATTTGGTTAATTGATAAGAATAAGATAATGTTTTTATGTTTTGCTCTCCCATAGTAAAAATAAAAAACTTCATTCTGTACAGTTTTAGTACGTTGGAAGCAGTTTTAGGAGTTCTCTAAAATATCTATGTAGTATTCAACAATGAAAAGATGTAGGTTTAGAGAGACTAAATGGTCATGTGAAGGCCAAATAGCTAATTAGAGACACGTAGAGTGAAGCTGAGTGTCCTGGTCTGGTTTATTTCCATTACTTGTTATTTGAAAAAATACAATTTTGAGATTTTGAATTACAATGTTGATATACCCACTTTTCCAAAAAAATTGAAAATACATTATTTTACATATTGAAAAACACATTGTATACATTTAAAGGCGTAAGTATGGAGACATGATGTCGTACAGTCAGAGAACAAGCACAAGTCCTGACAGGTCATTTGCATTTTCTTAAAATGATATTGAGAAATGTAATCTGAATCATTTGGGACTTTTTTATATATTTGCTTTTCTATTTTTAATTTACCATTGAGGTAAAACCATTCTTCCTTCTCCCTGTTCTCTTCCTCCTTATTTTTTAACATGATTTTTTCAAGGTTATAAGTAATATTTCTATATGGATATTGTCCGGAAGATTACAAAGATTGTACAAACTGTCTCAGAGGCCTAGGAAATAATTCTTATCATGAAACCTGCTATATGGTAGGCACTTTGTAGGCACTAAGGATTCAGTAGTAAGCAAAGTCCAAACACTCTTGGAACGTATATTGAACAGATGAAACAATTGAATGAAAATAGCTGTTGTGTCTTATTATGGTGAATACCAAGGGATAAATGATAAGGAGAGTGTGTGTACAGGTTGAAAGGTGAGGGGCAGGCCTCAGTTTTATATAGAGTGGTCATGGAAAGCTTCTTAACGAGGTAATATTGAGCAGAGATCTAAATGAAGTGCAGGAGTGAGCTATGCGAATGAACATATACGCTTCCCTATTTACAAAAACATTTGAAATAAATCTGAGTATATGATTACTATACAATAGTGGTGTTACTCTTTATTGCAATTTATAAACACATCTTAATAACTGGATAACTTCTCTGTGACTATTTCTTCACATGTAAACTGGGAGAATGGTAGTAATATTTATAATCTCATAGGGTTGTTGTAAAGATTGAGATATCTCTATCTCTGTATAGCTATATAAACACATATGTATATATATACACACGTGTATATATACATATATGTGTAATGCTGAGAATTGTATTTGCATAACCTTCAATGTTGATTCAATGATTATTAGCTATAATTTTATAACGGACTAGTTCTGCAGTTTAGAGTAAAAATTAACATGCCTACCCTTTCACTTTATTTGAATTAAATAATAAAATTATTTTAATAAAGACTTGGTATTATTCAGGGAGTTGTTTCTTATGTCTGAGGTAAATTTTTACCAATTGTTTATGACAATTCATGAAAACCCGATGGTGATGTCACTTCTAAGTTACCAGCTTCGTTTTAGTTCATTCTCTGGGGCAGTAGTACTGATAAAAGAAACATAATTCACGCTTGCTTTCATGACCCCCTTACCCTTCTTGTGTGGGGGAAGCTGTTTTACTTATATCTATCTGGAAAAATTCATATATCTATTTCTATATCTTCTGTAAATTCCATGCATAGTAACATTTAAGGTCAAAGACTGGTACTATAACATAAATTAGAAATAAACTATATTTTAGGAAGAATTTAGTGAAATCTCTGAAACACCCAAGGAAGGAATAGTTAAGTATCAATGAATTGACTGACTTTTAAGCTTTTTACATTCTCATTCTATATGCCTTGAAGACTACACTGTATTTAGTATTAATGCAACAAATTGTGTTTTACTCATTTTTCAATTTTTAAGTCTACAGCCAAAATTTTAACTATTGGAAAAGCACACGTAACTTAAGGCGTCTTTGGATCTATAATTTTATGTATAGTTTTAGGAATTTTGTTTGTTTGGGTTTACTCTTTAATAAAACTTCTATTTTATTAGAACCATATTTGTCAACCTTATAGTTGCTGGGTGTTTTAGTGAAGATACACTGGGAGAGAATCAATCAGCTTACTTAAAGGTCTTTTCTTAGGTGCTGTTTATAGTTAAAATTTGTAATTTATAGACATTAAAATTAAAATTAAAATTTATATTTATATATTATATATATTATAAATATTATATATTTATATAAAATTAAAATTTATAATTTGTAATTTATAGACATTAACTTTAAAAAAAGTTAATTTTGAAATATGTTAGCAAAAGTATCAAGAGTCGTATGTTTTCACACTTTTAATGAGTCCCCCTTCCTCATTAAAGTGTTGTATTTTTTGTTTGTTTTGTTTTTTCAAGTTTTTATTTAAATTCCACTTAGTTAACATACTGTGTAATGTTAACTTCAGGTGTAGACTTTAATGATTCACCACTGAAATACAACGCCCAGTGCTCATCACAAGTGCCCTCCTTAATCCCCATCATCCATGGATCCCATCTCCCTGCCCACTAAAGTTTGGTACTTTGTCAGGACCCATTATTACATTTTTCTGTGTTTAAGTTTTATGAATTGGGACATAAACAATTTAGTCTTTATTCTATTGGTATATACATTATCAACTATACACAGAAGTGTTCCTGGTAATCCTGAACAAGAACATTGATTTTATACATGCTGTAGGCAGGCCCTAGATGTTTAAGCCCCAAGAGAATCTCGAGTAGACTAGCAGAACATCATACCAAAGTCTCATGTATTCAAAGCAAAGGAATAAATCATGATATTACAAGAGTATATCAGTTGACTTATTGCTGTTTTGTGACCAGAGGTAGAGAATATTGCTGTTTAAAGTCATGTCATTGGTTCTCAAATCAGTCAGGCATGAAGTCTTGTCATATGCCTCTATAATTGTACCTCACCAGACTTTCTTTAACTAGTCAGCTGGGGCTGTGTATTTTGTCTCAAACACCCGGCTGGCCGGCGTCTGACAGGAGCTTTCTCATCATCCTGTCAGTAATATGTTAACTAGAGTGTATCTTTGTGGCCTGTAGAAGCAGGTGGAAGAAATGCTTCTCTTTAAAGCAGATGTCTAAATGTTAGCTACTATTTTGACCAATATTTAGCTGGTAAATATCACCCTCTTAAAGGCTATAAGCACATTAGTTACAGAGATTGGATTGTATAATGCATGTTCTTTCTGGAATATTGAGAGCAAGCAATATGCTGTGAGTATTGGAATTGTGTTAATAAACTGTAATATCTTCCTTTGTTCTATCTAGTTGCCCCCAGGCATTTAAGCATATGCTTTTCTCTGTTTCTCTCATTAATTCCATCAAGGGCATATGCAAAAATAAATCTTGTGGTCTCTGGAAAATCAACTATTAAAATAGATTTTAAAATTGTAGATTTTATAGGGTTAGACTGAAGGGGAATCCGGGGGATTTTAACCTCTCCATCTAGAGTTTACATATTGATTTGTCTCTTAATGGTACCACCTGTATCAGCATTTAATCTGAAATCTGAAGTTCAGAGAATCTTTCTGGAGATTAAGAATTGAACAGTTGATGGGAGAACAAAGATCATCCAGGTCTAGTTCCTAGTTAAGACTGTTGAAGTGTATTTTTTCACCCCCTGTGTTTTTAAAGCTGCAGCAGAATGGTGCTTTGTTATCAAGACCTTTCAGGGAGAGATATTCTAGGAACAATTTTTAGATTTTTAATTCTTCCCAAAGCCCTTAGCAACCAATTATGTCAGCTGAAACTGTAGGTTAAGAATTCTACTTACCAATGTATTGTTTGATGTGTATACCGCTCCTCTGAACATCATATTTTCACTCAGTGCTAAGTAAATGTGACCTGAGTATGGAAATAGGACCATTGTGGTAGCCCTGTAACACTCTGTTGGAAGATATGTGTGGAGGTCAGTCAGAGGAAACTTCTAAGACAGGAAAACTGGAGGTATTTGTATTGTGCAACTCTTGTGGCGATAGTTCTGTTCTTCACGGAAATGCGCACATTTTTCTGTTTTCTGGTTTAGTCCATTTGTTCCCTTTAAAAGTAAACAATTGACTTTTAATGTAAAAATCAATTGTTTTAAATAACAGTTGTGTCACTAGCTAAGGGGCATATTGTCAATCGCTGGGTTCTGTGAGTTTTGTTCCTACCACTACTCCCATCTCCCCACAAGCAACCTCAGAAGATTTCAGTTTACTGTAGTATTTTCAATCTGGAATGACTGAATTTTGTGCTGTTCATCATTCTCAATCTTAAATATAAGAAAAATTATATATGTATTGTTCGTTTCCTTAGTAAAACTACTGTCGAGATCAATTGGGTTATTTTTAAATGTACCTTTTATATTTATATAAATATAAGTGTAACTCACTGTGGCTACCTCACTCAGCATTTCCTGGATGGACTGCATCCCATAATCTTCTTATCCTGCTAAGGGGCTGAGGGAGGGGATCCGCCCCCCTGTCTCATCTTCCTCCCCCACCTAAGTTCTGTAGATCCTTCCTCCTCAATCCTTTCTTCTGGGACCCCTGTGCTCCATTCCAACTGCCTATTGTCTTAATTCAGGCAGTTGTCATTTCCCACAAACATTGTTTTCAGATGTCTATACTGCATGTTAGCATTATCTGCATTTACATAAAATGATGGTGATGATTAGAGGAGTAGTTCTAGCCAGGAATTACATACTGCACACTGTGAACTGCTTGCTCTTTAACTTCATCGTCACTTCCTATAAACTCGAGGCAGGGACCTTCCTCCGTCCAGGCACTACAGTAACTTCCAGTCACTACCTACCTCTTAGGGCGGTGCTGATATATAGTAAGTAGGTTTCTAGCAATAATTTTTTGAGTCAGTGCTTGAAACTGCACTTTTTTGGGTCTTCTTCAAATGTGTTTTGAATGCTTCTGTCTTCATCCCTCTGAACGTTTTCCAAAATCTGGTTTGCTCTTCAGAGGCAGAGTTTCTGTCAGTAACCGCCATTATATTCTTTCAATCTGAACTACTGTAGTACTTACCATACACTTTCTCTCAAGTTAGAATTACTAGTGAGTTTGTGTAAGTCTTGTATTAGATATTTATCTCTTTGCAGGTTAGAACCATGGTGTGTGTGTGTATGTGTGTGCGTGTATTTAAAACTAATTTTTTAAATTGTGGATATCAGAGAAAAGTTTTTAAAATAAAATTTTTATTAATTGTATTATGAAGTAGGGAGTGTCCATTTGATACTGAAAATGCCAGAGTAGAAATCTGTCTTTTTGACAAGTAAAAATGTGTCTGTTTGATTGTCCCTTTGACACTTGCCTCTTTAAATAATAGTAGTAATAATAATAACAATACAGATTTCACAACTTCTGAAGTTTATAAGTTTATAAAGAATTTAAAGCTAAGACAAGGGACTGGAGTAACAAGGGATGGGCTAGCAAGCAGTGAAGAGAATGCTAAAGAATATAGGCATAGCGTATGTAAAGCAGCTACTAACCTTAGAATTAGGACTGAGATAGAATACCCAAGGAAGGAGCCCCACCTGGGTCTGAGATCTAGACCCTGTTGAAAAGGCCAGAGCCGTGGCTCATTAGATGGCTTATTAGAAGTTGTTGTGGTGCAACACTGGCAGAATTTGTTGGAAACCTGCCCTTGGGATGACAGACATCATCCTTTCAAACTTGCTAGAAAAAGCCACCTTAGGAGTGCTGAGGAATCTCTTCGCAGAGAGATACCTCACTGGCAACACACTACTGTGAGCCCACCTGAGGGGAAGCTATTTATCAGGGTTGTCTCACTGGAGACACTCGCCCGAAATAGCATTGGAGTGGAGGGTGTTGCCAAGAGAAGCTGCTGGCTGCTCAGTACTGCTGACAGTTGCACCCTGCAGTAACCATATGCAGAAGCTTCCTGCATTATAGCAGCTAAGATCTGGAAAGGCTGCAAGCGTTGCAGGAGCCAGAGGCACTACTGCTACAAAACTGCCCATGGTGGGGAGTGCTGGGAGAAACCTCTGGCTACTATCATTTATAGGGGTCAGGTGCTACAGGAGCTGCCTATTACATGGGGGCCTGGTAGCCACCTGAGCTACAGGACCTGGGCCCTGAGGAAGCCAGGCCCTTGACAAGCCGTAAGCTCTGCGGGAGCCTGCTGAATGAGTATCCTGGAACCAGGAAACAAAACCCTTTCTTCCTGAAATGTCTCTTCAGTGACCTTTCCTGACAAAGCTTAATATCATGCCAGCAGTTAAAAGGAATAAATGCCAAGAGGCACAGATCCATTTTCATAGATCAGACAGTAAGGAGGTAAATTAGGCAGTAAATTGATAACAGGTACAGTCCACCCCTTTAGATACTCATCTTCCATTTACACCCTTCTGTACACATTTGTCCTTCCTATGCAACAACAAATCAAATCTATATATCTTCCTTTAAGATACAGCTATCCTTTTTACCAATGTAGACATTTCCCTAAATCAGGAAAAGCACAGTCCTAAGAGCCATTGTAATTATTCAGTTGTGATCACATTTAACTTTCTGTTAATCACCAACAACCTATATGTAAAATATAAATGAGAAGTAGAAGAAAAAAATGGTAAGCAGATAAAAATGAACACGTGCATGTGAAAGGCAAATAAAAAACATGCGAAGTGACTATATCCCGTATTTGTGTAACTGATCATGAGACAGTATCGATATTTATGGCCTGCTTATTTCATTACCCATTCTGTATTTCCCTCACCCTTAGCTAGAACCTCAGATGGTTGGGTTCTTTAGCTGGTGTAGTGATACGAACTTTCACTCCCAAAAGGTCTGAATCCACAACTGTTCTGCTTTTTTTAAATGTTTATTTAAAATAATTTTTTTTAACATTTGTTTATTTTTGAGAGACAGAGGCAGAGCATGAGCAGGGGAGGGGGAGAGAAAGAGAGAGATATAGAATCTGAAGCAGGCTCCAGGCTCTGAGCTGTTTGTTAGCACAGAGCCCAATGCGGGGCTTGAACTCATGAATTGCAAAACCATGACCTGAGCTGTAGTCAGACGCTCAACTGACTGAGCCACCCAGGCACCCCAATGTTTATTTACTTTGGAGGGAGAAAGCATGAGTGGGGGAGGGGCAGACAGAGGGGGACAGAGGATCCAAGGTGCACTCTGCGCTGACAGCAGCAAGCCTGATGTGGGACTTAAACTCATGAACCAAACTGTGAGATCATGACCTGACCTGAAGCCAGACGCTCAACTGACTGAGCCACCCAGGGGTCCCCCTGCATTTTTTTTTTTGTGATTGCTGTAGTTTTCCCTTAACCTTTATTATTAGGCATAGAAATACTAAGAGGTACTCCAGAGAATCTCCTGGTTCCACACATGGTCTTTTTTGCCTCTTTTGTGCAGAAACAAGTCAATTTCCCTTTGGTTATTGAAATCAATCACTCCAGCTGGTAGGTTAACCCCGATTTTTAGCCTGTTGGTTCCGTGATATAAGGGGCCCCAAATGGTGAGGTGGCAATCTCATCTTCTAATGCACAGGGAAGCCTTTATCTATTGGGAGGTAAGATCTCCAGACCAGAAGAGCTCTTTATAAACTGCTAGGACCGGAGCTAGAACTTACACACATGGGTTATTAAGCGTAATAATGAGACAGTCATTCTCACTTCCACCCTTTGATTCCTACTCCCATGTATTCTGGCTATTGGAGAAACAGCACCATAAAATGCTTTCTGATTTAAGGCATATCCTGCATCATGTCTAATAGAATCCTACCCTTTCAGGATATCATTTCCCAACTGGCATCATGACTGAGTCTTCAGGAAGCTGTTCTACTATTCAATTAGGCCAGTTGGTTCTAGGTTATAAGTATGGGTAAGACTGGTTAACTTAATAGGCATGCGCCCATAGCTTTACTTTGCTATTAAATGAATACCTTGATGAGACTCAGTGCTGTGCAGAATGCCATGCTGATGGACATGTTATTCTATGCATCTAATGATTTTGGTTACTGGCAGAGACATTATAGTCAGAGAAGACCTTATCCAGATTATTTATTCCAATGAGGATGGACTTCTGCCTCTTCCATGATGGAAGAGTTTCAATGTAATTAACCTGCCACCAGATAACTAGCTGATTGCCATGGGGAGATATCTCACCAGAAGCATTCTGCTACAAAACCTTCTGAAGAAGCTACCAGGTATTACTGGTGGGCATTACTGACTACAGTGTACTGCCAGGGCCAAGCCCTGGGGAAGCACAGGCCATGTAGGATCCTGCCTGAGAGCACACTGGAACAGGAAGCAAAAATACTTTCCTCCTACAATGTATCTCCAGTGCCCTGTACTGACAAAGTTCTACTTCATCTTCTACTGACTTTAGGCTATCTGGAAAAGAAGAAGTCATCAAGGGCACAGATCCATTACCACGCAGGTAAAAAAGAGTGAATTTGGAGTTAATGGGTAATATTTTAAAGGCACAGCTTCCATGAATCAGATATTTTTTGTGATTTCCTACAATGATAAAAATAGTGTTATGAAAAGAGTAAATAATAGTTAACGATCTGAGAGGAAAAGAAAGACCTTTATTTTGAAGGAAATATTTAACATTGGTAAAGTTTTCCAAAGATCAATTAAAACAGTATTGATTTATTCATTTGTACATTGATGCATATTTTTATTTGCCAGGTATTACATATTGGAAATTTTAAAGTTATTAATTAGAATCATAAATGTAAATAAATACAAATTAAAAAATAAATCCTATGGTGTTAAGTGAACCAAGGCCAGCCAACGTGATAAGAACTCTAATATGCAAAATGTAAAAGGGAGAGTAGTATATTAAAGAGTGGACTTCAGTATGACACTGGTTCTTGAAAGGAATTTATGTCTTCTTGTGTAGGAAATATTTACTTGTTTGTGTGTGTGTGTGTGTGTGTGTGTGTGTGGAGAGAGAGAGAGAGAGAGAGAGAGAAATGTCATGCTATATAATGTAGTTGGAGAGAGAAACAGTAGCCAGATTGTGAAGAAACATGTTTGCTAAATTAAGGGGCTTAGATTTTATCCCACAGATTGTAGGGAGGCAGATGAGGTATATAATATGATCAGTTTTATTTGGGGGAAGAGGACACTGGTGGCATTATAGAAGAAAAAAATGGGGTAGAGAAATTCCTACTAACAGGAGTCTAGTTTTAAAACAAGGAATGACTAGCTCCTGAACTAGAACAGTGACCATAGAGGAAGATGAAATTGAGTTCATCTCATGAGTTTTAGGAACACTGTTAAGAAGGGGCTCCTGGGGGCGCCTGGGTGGCGCAGTCGGTTAAGCGTCCGACTTCAGCCAGGTCATGATCTCGCGGTCCGTGAGTTCGAGCCCCGCGTCAGGCTCTGGGCTGATGGCTCAGAGCCTGGAGCCTGTTTCCGATTCTGTGTCTCCCTCTCTCTCTGCCCCTCCCCCGTTCATGCTCTGTCTCTCTCTGTCACAAAAATAAATAAACGTTGAAAAAAAATTAAAAAAAAAAAAAAAAAAAAAAGAAGGGGCTCCTGGGTGGCTCAGGTCATGATCTCGCAGTTCATGGGTTCAAGCCCCATGTCGGGCTCTGTGCTGACAGCTCAGAGCCTGGAGCCTGCTTCAGATTCTGTGTCTCCTCTCTTCCTACCCCTCCCCTGCTTGCACTCTCTCTCTCTCCCTCTCAAAAATAAGTAAACATTAAAAATTTTTAAAAAAAGAAACACTTTTAAGGAAACTTTTGTTACATATAGAGGCCTGTTTGAAAGTAGGTAAGGAAGAGGAAATATAGAATGACCCACAAAGGACAAATCTCTTTACCAGGTATTTATTTATTTACTTGCTATATAATGGCCGTGGGCTTAATGTCATTTAGTTACCAGTACATTGTAACTTAATAAGTGTGTGTGTGCCTATAAATATCCACATGCCTGTAGATGTTTATACATTAGTTCATATATAGATACATATATTTGCATATATTTGATTTGCATGCTAAATATACATATATGTATGTTAAGTATATATGGAAATATTATATACATTTTTAATATTAGAATATACAATATATGTATAATTATTCATTCTCATTAAATTGTATATGATTTACAAGTTAAGAGTTATTAATCTGACTTACAAAGATTTAGAACTTTGTGATTGCTTTGCAATGGCAATTTTCTCTTTAATAATTGTTGATGGCTTGCAACCAGTTTTATTTTGTTCCTGGTAACATATCTTGAATTATGATTTTCAAAGATGCCTAATAGTTAAAAAAAATAGCATCAACCAATTGGATTTATTTATTGGTTATTTAAAACATTATCCCCAGATACAGTTGCCGTGCAATTATATTAGTGACATCTTCTAAATTAGAGATTTGTGCTTTAGCCCTGACTACTTAAACAAAAAATTAGATTACTTTATATAAGCCATTTAACTTTTATCCTGAAGTTTCTTGTCTAAAAGCTGAGAGAATTGAACAAGAACAATCTGTATGGTTCTTTCCAACTGTTAAACGCAGTGATTCTTTAATTGTACTGTTTATTTCCTAAATAATTGCCTAAATTATGTAGTTTTATATAATTCACATGAACATCTTAACCCATAGTCCTTTAGAATCCAGTGTCTACAAGTTTTTGAGGAGAGAAGATAGATATATTTGAGCCGTGTTGTGGTATTAGACTTAAATTTTGGTGGGAAGGTAGATGGGCCTTCTCCAGGAAAAGCAAAACTGCTGTTGAATTGACTCTGAGAGTGAGAAGTAGAAAGCAGGAAGTTTGGGAATAGGAGAAGATCATGTAGGGAAGAAAATTTGTTTGAAGCCACTGACATTAATGTTTATGTGACAGTTACAGAGAATGAGAGTTGAGATTAGTATGACAGTAATGGTGATTTACACAGGGTAACTACAAGGCAGACTCCTTAAAGGCAGGGATTTTTTTGTCTCTTTTGTTCATTACTATAACCTCAGTGCCAATAATAATGCCTGGCACATGTTTGGTGTCCCACTTAGTAGTTGTGTGATCTTGAGCAATTGGTTTAACTTTGCTTCAGTTTCCATACCTGTAAAATCATTAAAAGAATGCATACATAAAAGAACCAAGGAAGCAAGAAAAATTTAGAATTGTTTGGCTAGGAAAAGCTAATAAACCAGTGAGAGAATGAAATATAAAATAATATTTTAGTATAAAAAAGCATTAAAAGTGTATACTCTTTTTTTATTATAAAAATTGCTATTTTTCCAAATGTTTTCTTAAAGCTATCACTTGATCTGAATTTTAAAATTTTGCTTAAGTAAGAATATTTTATAGTTGGGATAACTTCATAGTTTTCAGATACCTGCTGCTACTCTTTTTGGTCTAAACTCTTAAATGGGAATGTAAATTAAACGTGTTTAAACAGATGGTTTCTTTATGCTTTCCACTGTTTTGTTTTTTTTCATTCCGTGAGGAATTTATCACGTTCCCGTCTGCAGCAATTTATTCTGTATACCTATAGTTATTATTTATAGTGCATAAATTTCTGAATTAAATATTGATTCAGTTAAAAATCAAATGAAGTCTCTAATCTATATTTCTTGGTTTTTTGTGCATAAATACATTCTTAGGGGATATAAATCTGCCCCTCAATAATTCATATAGAACTTCAGCTGAAAGTGAATAGGACTTATCCATAAGGATGAGGCACAATCTAAGAGATGTGTGAGTGGTGTTGTGTCCATATGAGATCTTTATTTACAAAGTGTGTTGAATTAAAATTATGCTGTTTTCATTGTGGTCACACACTAGATGACTTGTTTACCTGTGGTCTCCTTGCAAATCTGATAATGTGGCTTTCTCCTTAAAATATGTGTCTATTTAATTCTTAACACATTGCTTAGTTTTAAAAGGGAAAGAACTTTAGTTTGGCTTCCAACTAAATGTTCTTGCAGATGCAAAATGAGATGATAACTGGTAGAATTTTTATCAATTGTCTTTTTAACATCTGAGAGAATCTGTTGCATTGGTTTCCTGCTGAAGTTGCCCACTGTGATGCCTGAGGAAAGTTTTGTAAATTGGGTCTCTGTCACAGACCCCAAGTTTTTCTTATAAAGGTGAGCTGTTCTTGATTGTTTAGTGCAGAGACTCATTCTCCACTGGGTAATTAAGATAGAATATTTTCAACCAGTAGATGTTATTCAAAGCCCCATAATGTTGGGAATCCTAAATGCTTGTATGTCAAAAGGTAGTTTAAAATAATGGCTGTTGCCCTCAGGAGCCTACTTGGGTTGGTATCGTGGCTTTGATACATTCTAGGTATGTGATCTTGGGCAGTTGGCATAACTTTGCTGCAGTGTCCTGACCAGTAAAATGGGGATAATGATGACAGAACCTATTTTATAAGGTTGTTTTGAGGATTAAATCTGAGTACGTCAAGTACTCAGAACAGTGCGAGGCACATGGTAAGCATTATGTTAACACCTGCTATTATTATTATTATCAATGACAGTATCTACATTAGACCTGGTAGCCTGGGGCTGCAAGTTCCAAGTGCCTTTATTCTCTAAGTTCACTATTATCCACTTTTATTGTCAAGTTTCTCCCCTTGATTTTATAGGCCTTATCAGTTCTTTTCTGTTCATATGATTTCCATGTATGCTTATTTTATAATTGTAGTGTATGGGAGATACATGTTCCTAATGATTTTATTGTGCATTATTAGTCAGTACTGTGGGACTGTATCCAGTCAATGTATTGAGTATGCTTTGTGAAATGATATGTGCATTTAAATATTCATATGCCACTTAACAAAGATTATAAGGATTTTTAAAAATTTTTTTTAATGTTTTTATTCATTTTTGAGACAGGGAGAGACAGAGCATGAGCAGGGGAGGGGCAGAGAGAGAGGGAGACACAGAATCCAAAGCAGGCTCCAGGCTCTGAGCTGTCAGCACAGAGCCCGACGTGGAGCTCGAACTCACAGACCGTGAGATCATGACCTGAGCGAAGTTGGACGCTTAACTGACTGAGCCACCCAGGCGCCCCAAGGGTTTTTTTCTTAAATCTTTATTTGGCAAATTTGTTTTTCTTTGAAAGTTATAGCCTAATATATATTATTCCTTATCTATTATTTCTTTAGTTTCTAGAGCATAATGGCTGGGATATGTTCTAACTCAAACAACTGAAACTTCTTTTCCCATCCTCTTTGCTTTCATGAAGAACAACTGGGGTATTAAAGAAACAGCTGACAGAATATTAGAAAAGCAGTGTCAAGTTCTAGTTCTATCACGAACCAGATGTAGATGGGGTCTTAGGTAATTCTAGTCCAAGGAACTATCATTGTCATTTTCCTGTGTGCTTAAAGAATCAATATATTTATGATAATTAATAACTTAACAAGTAAAAATATTCTTTTTAGTTGGCTTATAAATTGATCTCATTTCTTTATAGTACTTTATTCTGCAAACCAGATTTCTGAAATACATAGTTTGTTTTCCTTAATTTGCATGGGTGTCAGAATGTTCTAGGTAAATAACTGGTTGCGACAGTTCACTCTCTCTTCAGAGGTATGGTCCCAGAAGGCCGTCCAGTTCTGACCCTGCTTGCCTCTCTGACCTCGCCTCCTGCCGTTCTCCCACTTAGTTCAATCTAATCATGTGGACCTCCCTACTCCTCTGCGAAGATGCCTGGTCTGTTCCCACCTCAGGACTTTTGAATGCATTGTTTCATCTGCCTGGAATGTGCTTCTCCCCTGAGCTGTAACAGTTGGCTCCCTTGTATCAGTCAGGTCTCAGTTCAGATGTCACCACATGAGAGTATGTCCCTAACCCTCCTGTCTAAAATAGCCCCTCTGTCACTCTCAACCCTCTTACCCTGCTGTAGGTTTCCTCATGGAACTTACCTCTGACATAATATATACTTCGTTTTATTGTTTGCTTTCCCTACTAATATGTTAAGTTCCATATTCAGTACTGTTCAGTACTGTGTCCCTACGGCCTGATAGAGATTTATGATAGCACATAGCAGGCACTCAAAAAGTTTTTTGAATTAAGCAAGTAACTTATTATGGTATTTCCAATTGTTCAGTTACTTCATGTACTTCAAAGGTTGTATGTAGAGATGATCTTTGGTTGTATTTTGAAGGGGTGGGTCTGATGTATAGTCTGGTTGTATTAACCACCTATATGGAAAAAAATTGTTAATTATTACAAAGAATATGTCATGTTAGAATTGATCTGATCTAAGAATAAATACATCTCTCAGAGATAATGCTTACAGATCACCTAGCATATACTTCTTATTTTAAAGATTAGGAAACAACTCTGCTTATAATTGCAGATATGCCAGATGTTACACAAACTTCTTAGTGGCAGAACCCTAATTTTGTCTATGATATACCTCATTCTTATTGTTTTGTACAGCTTACATATATATATAATCTGTGTTTCATTTCCTAGTAAATTTATTTCTTCTTTGTTGTGTTTTTTCACCTACTACTTTATTATCTCTTCCACAAAGTATGTGTTGCAATAGGGTTTTCTCACATAGCTATTACATGCTGCTAGGGGAGGCATGCCTCTGCCTCCTTTGGAAATCTCCACTTGGATATCTCACAGTTAACAGAATCAATATTTGCAAAAACAAATGCCTTCTAGTTCCACCTGAACCTAACACTTTTGCTGTATTACTTGAAATAATTCATCCTAGTTGCTTAGGATAGAAACCGTGGTTATGGAGAGGTAGTATTTTTACCTCTCCCTGTCACCTATCCCCTATATCCAAAAAGTTGCCAAACCCTGTAGAACTTCCTTCTTTCCTGGAGGACCTTGGTTAGCAGAGATGACCCTTTGCCACATGCTGGCCATTGCAGGTGTTTGGCAACTCTGCTGTCACATAAAGGAATCACCCTCTATGAGGCCAAATTCATCAGATGATATTGTAGTGCCTGACTAACGAATAGTTCATAACTTCATTTAAGATGAGCATTAAGGACATAGGGAAAGTGTCTGGATAGCATTGAATAGAGTGCTTTGGACTCTGGGTGTACTCAGTAAAATAAGTTACCCTTAGCCCTCATTTTGAGAATGTACTTTTCTTCTTGTTACACTGTTATTTTCTTAACAATAAAAAAGGAACGTTTTCCTTTTAACTTTTAAATGAGCTGTTTTAAAAGTCATCTGTGTACAAATGGAGAAATTATGAGTAAAGTAGCCACCTTTCAAAGCCTTTGGCCCATTGGGTTACACTGAAGGGATGGAAAGAGTTGGTACAGCCTTAAAGATGCCTAATTTACAAGGAGGGAGTACCTGAGAGAATTTGACTAAGTTACATCAACCCCATTTCATCTCCCTCTATGAGGGTTCGAATAAGACAAACCCATGGTCTGTCATTGTTAAGTGAAAGTATTTGAATGCCTCCTAGTGGCGTATTCTGTGCTCTAATTAAGGAATTTTTAAAAATAATCGGTATTGAAGGAATACTGTAGACAAAGTATTAAAACTTGTAGGTGCAAAGTACTAATACAATCCTTTAATGATAGCATAGTAAATAAAAACAAAAAAAAATGTTTGCCATATAAAATTAATTAAAAATCTAACTGGAAAAATGCATATGATGAAGAGGAATATATTTTAATCAAAATTCTTATGTTTTTGGTTCAGATTAGATTTCTTTAATTTTTTTTTAAGTGGGACAATTTTGCACTTATAGACACATGTCTCTATTAAGATTGAATTGTTTTAATACATTTATCCTTCTAAATTAATTTGATTACTGCATATAAATTTTAATTTATTTGTATAATAAAACAGGAATAATGGTTAGAGAAAGTCTTTGGTTCATTTTCAGACGGTAGTATTTTTAAATTCCGATTTTCAAGTTGAACCAAATGATTTAATTAGTAAGCTTGAAATGCTGACTTGAGCAAAACTTTAAAATGAAGAATGCTGACTTAATTATTGCTTTAAACATTAAAAAAGGATCAGCACTTACAGAAATGTAATTTAAAATGGAAACAAAAAGTCCCATAGAAAGAATTCTGATGAGGGTCAGTAGGAGGGAGGGAAGATAAAGTGATATCCTTTTGTTAGGCATTTAAAAATATTTAATTAACTGCTTGCCCAAACAAAACAATTAGAATGGCAATTACCTTTAAAATAGCATCGATGTATTTGCAGCTGTTGTGATATAAGGCTAGGAAACAAAATGTTAATCTGAAATGAACAGTTTAAATATGGAATTATGATATACTTGGCTTCCTGTAGCACAGCTGTCAAGCTCGGGCAGCTCGCTGGTCAATAGTGACATTCTGTGTGTCAGTGAACAGCGTCTCTTGATACCGTAACCTGCAGTTCACACATTACTGAAGCTCCAACTGTCGAGCATTCAGGTCCCCTGGTATTAGCGCAGCTTCCAGACTCTCCTGACTGGCTCATGTTTCATTCTTTGGCAATTTGCCCTAATGATATCCCTCAGGAGCTTTCAGCCTCCCTTCCTTTCCATATTTAATCGTGGTATATTAATCCGAGCAAGGCGCGAAGAGTGCTGCACACGTTGTAATTTCCTACAATTTCTCCTAAGCTGCTCACCCAGTTTTTCAGTCTTACTTTTATTTATGTTCTAAGCTTTGACCCCAAATGCTATCTTTTCAGGTAGTTATCACTGTCTCCGTAAGATGCCCAGGAAGCTGCTTTTGCTGAAAGTATTCTTCAGAGGGGCTTTGGCAACATCAGATCGGTTTTTGTTCTGGCAGATTTGGTACAGACAATGCGATTTAGGTCACTAAGTAAATTGTTTTATGTTTGTCATTCATCTTGGATGACTTGAGCATGTCTTTTTGTTTGGAGGATCGGCGTCTACTTACTGTTGTTATTATCCTTTTGCAAATTTTAGTTAACTGCCTGTCTCCATGGATCAGTTGCCCTGCTATACCCAATGTACTGGCAGCACATATACATCCCAGTGCTTCCGCCGCACCTGCTGGACTACTGCTGGTAAGATGACTTTTGCCAGACTCCTTTAAGTCCAGGCTGTATGATTAGAAAAAAATCCGTTTATTTGTAGATTAGCGAAGGTGGGTGTATGTATAGACCAACGAAATCCCTGAAACTTGGCCTCAAGATTAGTAACCAATATTAAAAGTTGCTTTTATGAGGGCAGAGTAGTTCTGTTCAAAGCTGGCCAAAAAAAAAAAAAAAAAAAAAAATGTGTGTTTGGCAAACACAAAGTTCTTTAGATTTTGTGAGTTACATCTGCAGTCGTGTAGATAATTGCATAAAAAGAAGCGAATACAGCCTTAGTCGTGGTTAAGAAAACCGTACAGAAGTTATAGTATCAGTCCAAGAACTCCATATCCCAGGTGTCAGAATTTGTCTGCAGAGCCTGTCAGAAACCACATTGCCTCTGTCGGGGCACACTTTCATTACCTTTACCTCAGGACACACTTTGCTTCACCCCTCTTCCCTCAGTAGCACACTGAATACCAAATACCAGCAAAGGGGGTTGCCTCTAATTCAGGGATTCCCTGAGTTTCTGGTTTAAATCAAAGTCTCGACCCTAAGCCACCATGGAAAAAAGCAATGTTGAAAAGTGTTGGGACTAATTTTAAAATGCTTCCTGGCATTAGAAATAACTCCCGATGATCTCACCCAATGTGAATTCAACAACACCCCTGGAACTCTTCTGTTCTCTTCCTCTGGAAGAGTGTGTATATTCTCAGGCTGGACAAGGGTTAGACTCTGAAACAGCAGCCTTGGGATCTTCTTCTGGACTGTAGGATAAAATGTTCTCTTCGTGTATAATCATCTTCTGCAGGCATAGCTTACTTCTAAATAATTCAGTTTTGTTTCCTCTAAACCATGTATGTGCACATACACACATAGAGAGAAGGAAATAATTTTGACTATAATAAATTTGTTTATATTATTAAAAACAAAGCTCTTTCAGAAGCAAAGTACTTAACTTTTTTGTTTCATGGAAAGCAGTTCACCTGAAGTATTTAAGGATTAGAGAGAGCCATTTAAATTCATACCTAGAGGTTTTCTGTTCAATTTTTATGACTAGCTCTCTTCAGATAAAGTGATTGTAATGATACCACATATATTTGGCCCCATATTGATGATACTAACATATTGTGTGTTTCCACAGCATGGTAATAGTATTGATAATGCTTTGAAGTAAGTTCCCAATGATCTACTGCTGCCATTCAGTCCTTTGAGTACTGGAAAGGAGAAAGTTTGGCAGGAGACTGTAGCTTAATTAAATTGTGGAGTGTCACACACACAAGTCTGAGAGTTAAGCTAGATCTATAAATAGGTTTTTAGGTATTCATTTTAGAGTGTTTTTCTGTGATCAACATAACTAGTATATATTAGCAGCCTTGAAGACAGAAATGGCACTTGATTCACATTGACAGTGCCATAGGTCTTGGCCCATGGTGTTCAGTAATTGAAATTTATTCGTTTCATATAATTTTTACAAAAGTATTGGAAAACATATTGATTTTTATTTATTATTATTGTTATTGTTATTATTATTTTAAAGTTTATTTATCTTGAGGGAAAGTGAGAGAACACGCGTGTGTACCCGTGAGCAGGGGGAAGGGCAGAGAGAGAGAGGGAGGCAGTGAATCCCAAGCAGACTCAGTGCTGTCAGCACACAGCCCACGTGGGGCTCTATCTCATGAACTGTGAGATTGTGACCTGAGCCAAAACCAAGAGTTGGACAGTTAGCCAACTGAGCCACCCAAATGCCCCAATACATGATTTTTAAAAATACATGTCAAGTTAGTGGTTCAAGAACTAGCATTTCTAACGATGAAGCTTAGAATTATGTTTTATCATATATAATGTTAAGCTATTTGCATTTTTCCATTAAAGTGTTCTGACCTCTGGGGTGCCTGATGGCTCAGTTGGTTGAGTGTCTGACTTTGGCTCAGGTCATGATCTCATGGTTTCTGTGTTTGTGCCCCATGTTGGGCTGTGTGCTGACAGCTCAGAGCCTGGAGCCTGCTTTGGATTCTGTGTTTCCTTCTTTCTCTGTCCCTTCCCTGCTTGCACTCTGTCTCTCTCTCTCTCTCTCAAAAACAAAAATTTTTTAAAAATTTAAAAAAATGTTCTGACCTCTTAGGAGGTAACTTGCCTTTAAGTTCAGTTGTCTGTAATGACTATACATTTAAGACTTTCTAAAATACTGCTATTTAGAAGCTATTCTGTGGTGTAGTTAGTTCTGTGCTATTCTTCCCAGAGATGTCTTCCCGATACTTTCTAACCCTGCATGAAGGTCTTCTGCTGCTTCCACTATGATGAAGGAAGCTTGGTCCCTGGAATTTTCTTACTAGTTTCTAACCTTGAAATAGCCTTTAGGATAAGTTCTAACAGCCTCCATGCCAGACAGTTCCCTATTCCAGAGAGTACAGCAGTGATTGATAATCAAGGAGTTATCTGAAACTTCTTAAGCGTTAAGGTCACAATGATAGGCTCAGCTTCTATCATAGAAACTGAGTGTTGTGATTTCTTTTTCTTCTCTTTTCTTTTGTCTTTTCTTTTCTTTTCTTTTTTTTCTTTCTTTCTTTCTTTCTTTCTTTCTTTCTTTCTTTCTTTCTTTCTTTCTTTCTTTCAAATAGCTGCCTAAGACTCTAGCTCTCTTCTGTCAAAAAATTTTATGGACTAAACTATTTCTTGGGGAATATGGTTTTCTTCCCCTTGCATCTTTGCAAATGATCTAGAATCATGCTGATTTGTATGCAAAAAGGGAGAAAAATATTAGAGATTATCCCTCCAATCTCATGGTTTTTGAATAAAGACATTTTTATATTTCACTTCAAAAATAGCACCAGGAAGATTTGATGGAATAGATGTATATTTGCCACTTCTTTAAGGTGATTGGAACTTTCTGAATCCCGAGATAACCCTTTCTCCTGGAAGTCTTTTTGTTTTCCCACCTGGTATCTCTGGTGTTGACAGACTGTGGAGAGCCATAATGCCATCTTGTGACCATGCGGGTTTATAGCATGTTGGTCTACTGATGGAGCCTTGCTAGCCTGTTTGTTCATTCCTTCATTTATCCATCCATTTGTGCATCAAATATATAAAGAACACCTGTTTGCCTAGCAGTGCATATAGTAAGGTAATGAGTAAAACTTCATTTCTGCCCTTGCAGTATCCACACATAGGAAAAACTTCACCCATATGTGCATGGAGCACACACACACATGCACATGCACACACAAGAGGAACACAGAGTAATACTGTAGTACTGTAAGGCTTACGTCAGAGGCATGTAAAAGAAACATGGTTGGGGGCACCTGAGTAACTCAGTTGGTTAAGCATCCGACTCTTGATTTCAGCTCAGGTCATGATCTCACAATTTGTGGGTTTGAGCCTCGCACTGTGCTCTGTGCTGGTAGTGCAGAGCCTACTTGGGATTTTCTCTCTCTTCCTCTCTCTCTGCTCCTCCCCCGGTTGCACACACTCTCTCTTTCTCTCAAAGTAAATAAATAAAACGAAAAAAGAAACATAGATGAGGAGACACCTAGGAAGAAGTGGCCCACACTGCTTGGTAGGGTAGGGAAGGAGACTGGGAGGAAATGACACCATCTACGTTTTTTCTGTTAATCTGTCAGTATAAGGGGAAAATGGGAGTTTCTATTGAACAGGTATAAGATTTCACTTATACAAGATGGTTAAGCTGTAGAGATCTGCTGCACAACATTGTGCTTAGAGTTAACAATGCTGTATTACAGAATTAAAAATTTCTTAAGGGTGCAGATCTCATGGTACGTATTCTTACTATGTGAGACAGAGACAGAACTTTAATGTGGCAAGTTCATGATGTTGCCACACGCTCTTAACCGTTCTGAGTCCTTAAACACCTAGGAGGTAGTATGACCCTAGTATCAGTAAAATTATAATCATTCATTATTTGTTCAAGAGTGGCTGAGTCACCTTTTTATTTTGGGAACCTATCTTACTCTTCTTTCTATGAAAGAGAATTGTTTCTTAAAAAATAAATGGAAAATCATGGTGTTTGGACTACCTAAGTTAATAGGCGGCTATTACAGTCTACCCATGGGTGGTCTCTGTAAGAAAACCAAAAAAGAAACAAAAAACGGTTAGAGGGTGATTACTTTTGAGTAAAGATTAATTGCTACCCAACAGAAGAAGCATTCCTAATAGAGCCTTCTGTATGCTATCTTTGCAAAATGACTTCGTTGACAGAAAGATGTAGGACAGTTTTGCATGTGGATGATAAAACATCAGTGTCACCAAGGATCTCTTCCTGAGTTATTAACCCAAATCTAATTAGGAGATTTCAGCTAAGGGTTGCAGAATTACTTTTCATGAGATTTGGCTGATTAAATCTTAGGGTGCACACAATCCAGTTTTCGTGAGAAAGAAACTATTCAGTAGAAGGTGTATTTTATAAAACATAAAATCTGTCTATATAATATGTTCTATAAAATCTATATGCAAAACATAATCATTTTAATAAATTATGCTCTAGATTAATAATTTTTACAGTTTTGACATCTCTATGTTTTTGATTTTGTTAGGTATTAGATAAAAACACCGAGAGGTACCCAGTAATCTCACAAAAAAAGCTAGAAGTTACTTTATTACTAAGTTCTACATAGGAACTCTTTATTGAATTTTTATTCCAGCTTAATAATTGGTAAACATTTATTTTTTATATTTTAAGAAATAACTAACTTTCAAGAAATTTAAAAAATGTTACCTTAGATGTATTTCATAGGACTTCAGTAGGTTAGCTGCTACTTTGGGCTCTGATTTTTTTTTGTTGCTTATTTATTTATTTATTTTTAACATTTATTTATTTTTGAGACAGAGAGAGACAGAGCATGAACAGGGGAGGGGCAGAGAGAGAGAGGGAGACACAGAATCTGAAACAGGCTCCAGGCTCTGAACTGTCAGCACAGTGGGCTCTGATTTTTTTGAAATCTGATCCACTCAAGTGTTCCTCTAACAACTAAAATGGAAATAATAATTGTTAATTTTAGGAGGCTTACATATTTTTTGATTAACATTCATTATATTATTTTTTTTCCCCCCAAGAGAGAGCATGTGCTCATGTGTGTGCATAGGAGGGAGGGGCAGAGGGAGTAGAAGAGAGAGAATCCCAAGCAGGCTCCAAGCCCAACATGGAGCCCGACTCGTCCTTGGTCTCAGGACTGTGAGATCATGACTTGAGCTGAAATCAAGAGTCAAATGCTTAACTGACTGAGCCACCCAGGTGCCCCAACACTCATTATATTAAAATGTACTTAGAAATTTGAGATACCACAGACTTACTATGTTGTAAATTTTGTGGGTAGGATAACCTAACCTGGGGTAAATTGGAAGTTTGCATAGTAACTTGAATAATTTTCTACTATTTTGGATGTGGGGACAGCTTGACATATTTAAGATCTTGGGATTTGCCTATCCTGTTTTGTGAAAATGTTCTGAACCCAGTGTGGGAGCCCAGAAGAGTTAGTGACATATATTTTATGTCTTCTGTGGAGTCCCAGAAGGGATTCCAGAGATGAGAACTTGAGCTAGGGAAGTAATCAGCCTTCCTTTATTTAAGCAAAAGTGGAACAGTCCACATTTTTCCTCCTGTTTCCTTTTGAAGGCAGAAAATCTGTTAGGTCTTAAGGATATCAAGGCCTGTAAATAGTTCTTAACTTTCAGTCAAATGATCCAAAATATCAGATCAATTCCAGATGGTCTGTTATATTTTATATATATATATATATATATATATATATATATATATATATATATATGAAGGAACAAAGCTACAAAAGAAAATTAGAATCTAGTACAATAAGAAGTAATGAACAGGATAATGAGGAGTCAAATAAAAACTTTAACCATCCTTATTTTTTTGTGAGTTTTGGATATATGTTAGTGGTTAGCCAGCTTCAAATAAATCTGGAGCTGTTTGAGGTTCGTTTGAAAAACTGGGTCTGTCGAGGTGCCTGTTAGCTTTATCTATTACTGGTCCTCAGTAGCAAAGTGGATACACAGGAGTTTGGACTGATAGTGAAAGTGATGTTTGGAAAATTATGAAAATTGTTTTAAAAAGGCTGTTTTCATTAACATAGAAAATGTTTGCCTTAAATATAACACAAAGATGTCTATAAAAAGAAATGTCAAAGATTGTTTTAGCTATTTATTTGCATATCTTCTATCACCTTTGTAGACATCTATCCATTCTCACGTTTTCTTGTTAAATAATATTTTGATTTTGAAATGTCAAGTTGGATAATTCCTTTCATGTATTTCATGAGAAATGTTTTTGAAGTTACTAAGTAAGCCCGATTTTATGTCACAAAGATTATTTAATGTCTGTATGCTCTGCTGGAGTATAAGATCTGCAAAGGAATCTATTCTATTTATATCATTTATTATTGTACCTAGACCCTAGCCCAGGTCCTACTGCCTGGTATGCTCCAGATTTTATCTGTAGAATTAATTAATTCAGTATCATGCTTAAACATATTTGAATATTTTTAATGCATTAAAATTACTTTATTAGTAAAAGCAAAAGTGAGATAAATAGGAATGTACGACATTTAAATGAAAGACAAGATACATGAGCAGAAAGATAGTATGGAAAGAGAATGATAACAGTAGAGGAAGAACTTCTAGTTTCCAAACAGTGCCTGGCACATAGTAGGTCTTAATAAATATTTGGTAACTGATTCAAAAAATTTTGGTGGTGTAGTAGGTATGAAGCAATGATGATTTTTTAAGAGAATCGTAGAAATAAGAATCTAATTGAATATAAAAGGTATATAAAAGAAATGTGAAAAAATTTGGTAATTATTTAGGATATGTTTTATATGAAATATATGGAAGATTTAACTCAGGACTATGACTTAGGCTCTAATATTCTTCCTAACTAAAAAAGATTTTTTAGGTGTTACTACTCTTTATTTAATTGTAAATGCTTTTGTGAGTTTTATGCCAAGCAACCTTAATTTGAATATATTAATGACCTCTCAGATTAAATTTGACTTTTATATATTGAATAATTTTAATTATCTGTAGTGGGCTCTATTAGAACTGCACATTTAATTAATTTAATGTTTTAAACCTTCTGAATTACTTATATTGTTTCTGTGTTAATGAACTTCATGAATATATACATTATATATTTCCAATTTAGTGCTCCGATGCCATACCTGATTGGAATACACTCCAGCCTCATAGAGGTAAGTATCTTTCAGACATGAGATACATGTGTGATAAATTAATGAATATAAATAATAGTTAAAACAGTTGTATTTTGAAAGAGAATCAATTGAATAGTACAAAGTAATGATAAGTTTCATATTTAGGGTATACTTACATGATCATTTTCAGAAATACTGTATTGGAATAATTTCATTTTAGTTAGTATACTGAATGACCATTTTCAATGGCATGAAACCCATGAAAATATGGTAAATTTGGTCAAGATCATATGGTAAATTTTAAGTACTAAAAACTTAGTCTTTGATGAACCACTTTCTATATGGCACTTGGGATCTTTTATATGTTTCTTTTTCACACCTTATTTTGAAGGTCAGAATTTATGTAGTTATGATTCATAAAGGGAAAATGTTTTTATTTTTCAAACTCCATTTTGATACATTTTGTCAGTGTGCTTTTTCAAAATGTGGTTGGAATACACTAATCATGAAGTTTTAAATTTAAACATAGACTTAAAATATTTTTTAGTTTTCAGTCCTGTTGGGGATTTAGAATGCAGTAAGTTTTTTGCAATGTTATCACTTCATTCCAAAATGACTTTTGTGACTTATCATCACTACAGTGAAAAATGTTGAACTTTAAAGACCTTGAACTTGGAATCAGTGAGATTTCAAGAGAAGACTTCTTAGAAAATTAGAAAAAAATAAACAAAAGATTCGGATCTGAACAAAAGACTTGGGTCAATTGCATGGCATTATGCTGTCTGATTTTCAGTTTTATATATATAGATATAGATATATCTATATATATCTATATAGATAGATATATATATATCTATATAGATATATATATATATAGTGTGTGTGTGTGTGTGTGTGTGTGTTTGTGCATATTGTACTTTAAGCCAGTTTCTAATCAACAATCTAAATAACTTAGATTTGGTTTTCTTATTAGTTGTTGTCACTGTATACACCATCAATCCTCACTCTGCTGATCAAGGAAGATCCTGCCGATTATATTATTATTATATAGGAGTGGTGAGGATCATGTCTGGAGAAATCATGTTCGGATAGTAGTCATGAGTTGTAGAATTCTGCATGTACTCTCGTTCTGGTCACTTTCTCCTTTTGCAAAATGCGAGGGTAACATTTTTATTTGTTTAATCATTAATAATATTGGATATATTTTAATGAACTTCTTTAGTAGACTTGTTTTAAGTTTGAAGTCTAAGTTGAATAACATGAGCCTTTATGTTTGTTAATTTTTAGACAACTTGTTTTACATGCCAAGGTACTTTCAGTGAAAGGTCACATTGTGTATGAATAAGTATTTAATCTGTTATCTGATTGTAGAATATATAACTGGTATTTTCTTCATCAGTATTTTGACTGTACAAAATCTAACCGCAGTTGGTTGGTATGGTTTCAAAGAAGTCACCATATCTGATTTTGATATTAATGCACATGTCTCTTCTTATTTAATGTATCTAATAGAATACATAATTTTTATAGTATGTTTACTTGTAGAGATGAAAACTACTTAAAGTTGTTTATTGTACCTGGTGATGTTCTGTATTTTTTTACATAATGGTTCTATACCAACTTTTTTTTTAATTTTTTTTTTCCAACGTTTTTATTTATTTTTGGGACAGAGAGAGACAGAGCATGAACGGGGGAGGGGCAGAGAGAGAGGGAGACACAGAATCGGAAACAGGCTCCAGGCTCTGAGCCATCAGCCCAGAGCCCGACGCGGGGCTCAAACTCACGGACCGCGAGATCGTGACCTGGCTGAAGTCGGACGCTTAACCGACTGCGCCACCCAGGCGCCCCTATACCAACTTTTAAAACTAATGATTCAGCTTTTCCAAAATATTATAGAAATGGGTACATGTTTTAAAAATTCAGTCATATTTAATTGCATATTTATTAGACACGTATAGAGAAAATCATTATTTTTTTAAAGGAGCAAATTTAAGAATTTTTTACTTCTTACAGTATTGTCTTGGAGAAGCAGTCCATTCTAATTTTAAATTGACTCAGCACTAAATGAGAAGGTTTACAGCCATGATCAGATTGGTTAACATCTCTGTATCTTTTATACTCTGGACTTACTGAACTGTCTTTTTAGTCAATTGTATTTAGTTTATTGGGTTTAATAGTCAATGAGAAGGGGTAAATAGGAACTTCAAGAATGTCTTTAAACCAGTTGGGTACCATTTAGTAACTTTCTCCTTAATCTATTACAAGATACGCATCCTGCCATTCCATTCTTATTATGTCATTATCAGGCAGATATTTTTAAGCAAAATTTGATCTTTCTTATTTTATATTAATGGCATTATAGTTCAAATGTGGATATATCTATTTACAAATTTTATGTGAGACTGAACTGAGTAATTTTTTACATTTTGTTTGGTTGCAATTACAATGAATTTTTTTTTTTTAGGAAGAATCAACATATTCCCTATTCTCTCTCTTTGTGAAGACAGTTTTGACATACGTTTTAGAAAGACTTCTAAACATAATTGTTCAAAGATGTGAAACTAATATCCTTTAAATCTTTCTTTTAATTATTTTTATGTAGTCATGACTGTAAGATGGCTGGAAATCTCTTTTTTAAAATGTAAATTTGCTTCCAAAATAAAGGATAAGGACATTTTGTTCTCCCTGAAAATTAGACTTTAGGGTTGAACTCAAAGGTCTGTAAATGATGGAGGAGCAAGTCAGTAGAGGCTCCAAGTGTGAGCATTGCATTATGTGTTTTAATATACACAAAAGATTCTAAATAAAATGTTGGCACCATTTTGCAGGAACATGTGATTGTTGACACCAGGTCATTTCCTTGCATTATCGTACATGATACAATAGTCACATTTGTAGTCACATTGCATGGAAGGCTTATATAGAGAGGATGTGAGAGAAAGACTTAACCAACCTTAATACCTTACTCTTGTCCTTAATAACACTTTCAGTCTCTGTCCTAATATTATTTTCTTATTTTTGAAGAAAAAGTCAAATTTTCCTTTTTCTCTTTCCCGACCCAAGCAAGCTTACGAACATTATGAGATATAATAATCTGAGACAGAGAAAATGTTATCATTTTATATGCTGTATGAATTTTTATTCCTATTTAGAAAATAGCAGGGGCGCCTGGGTGGCGCAGTCGGTTAAGCGTCCGACTTCAGCCAGGTCACGATCTCGCGGTCCGTGAGTTCGAGCCCCGCGTTGGGCTCTGGGCTGATGGCTCAGAGCCTGGAGCCTGTTTCCGATTCTGTGTCTCCCTCTCTCTCTGCCCCTCCCCCGTTCATGCTCTGTCTCTCTCTGTCCCAAAAATAAATAAACGTTGAAAAAAAAAAATTTTTAAAAAAAGAAAATAGTTAAAGCCTGACTTGGAAGGAAACAAAGATAAAAAAGTGACATTAATCCAAATAAAAAAATTTTAATTACATACTATTTTTCCCTCTTTGCTAATGTAGAATTGTTCTCATTTTAGTGCATCTCAGTGTATTGATTTATTGAAATTAATACATTTTCCATTTTTATTGAATGGTCCCTTGGACGGAATTTAATATTCAGCTATTATCAGACATTTTTAAATGAAGGGCAAGTTGGAAAAAAGTATACATTTCATGTTAATACTAATTTTCTTTATTCAGAATTTAGCATTAGTGTCATAGCAAAACATTTAGGTGTCACATAACCATTATTCCAGGCTATTTAGAGAAACTCATTTCATCCTTTAACAAATGCACTAGGTTTCTGGATTAACTTTATAGTTTCTGTTAAAGGGAACAACTTAGAATTGAAGGTGAAAATCAAAATTATGACATACAGTATTTTTCCACTCGAACACCATTGATATAAATGTATTGTTGCTTATAAAATAGGCTATTTTTGTAGTTATGCTGTAGTTAATTTATAAATAACTACATATTTATGTATGTGAGCCTTTTTTACATTTATGTATACATATGGAAAGGAAAAGAAATGAGTTTATTTATAAATGTTTTGGTGAGAGTGTCACTATTGTAGGTGGTTCTCTGTTAATTTCCAAGAAACAGCCATCCTCTGACTCTTATTTTGGAATAATTACAATGTCTTTTACAAGATAGATTTTTGCTATCATATATCCCCCTGAGAATCCATATTCTACACAGACATTATTGCTTTCTTAACACATACAAATTCCCTACTCTAGACTACCATTTCTCTAGCAAATTTAACATTCTACCTACTATGCAGAGGTTTGAAGTTCTAAATGGATCAGAGAAATTTCATTCTTGAATAACTTAAAACAAAAAAAGATTGGATTGGCCAATTTAAAATGTAAGGTATTTAATAATTCTCAAAAATAGCTCTTATTCTATAATGTCATTTAAAAAATACTACACTGAAATTAATTGACTTATCTCTAGTTGACCTATACAATTATGGAATTCTGAGGTGATATATTTCATTAATGAGCACCTAATTTTTTTGCATCAAAAAATAATGCTATATTTGCTATCATTTAAATAAGGTGAATAGAATTATATGATTTGTTTAGGTATACATAGTAGTCTAAATAGGGAAAATAAACCTTAAGTATTTCCTTTCTTTAAGTATGAAAAATTTGAAGAAATTCTAATTTACTGTCATTAGTCCATATATTGAGATAATTTGACCATTTAACTAAGCTGTCAAACAGATAAGTCAAATAATCTGATGGGCTATTAAATTTCATCTTTTATATTAAATTCATGTATAAATAATGCAACAATTCCTTATTACCGCTCTCTTTATCATTTTTCTTATTCAACGTACAGTCTCATAAACAGCTTATACTGAATTGGTATGGAAGTACAGAGAAAATGTTTATTAATTTAAAATTTAGTTTACAGTAGTCATGATTTTTGGCTTATGTTAGCCCTATAATGTGATTTTTGCTAAAAATAGGTGTAGAACTGGCCACAAGTTCCTGTATCATTGGACAGAAATTCAGTTGATAAGTTTTTAAAGGATGTAACTTTTTCTGGTTTAATATAGCCGTTACGATTTTGTGAGTTTTTGTTACAATATCTCTTTGGTAGTTAAATTACATTTAATATCTCCAAACTAAATCAATGTGTTTAGATGACCAAGGATTTTTTTATCCAATCTTTTTGAATGGTTGTAGACAAACTTTCTTTCTTATAAGGCAAAGTTTTTTATATGTTCTTATAATATAGGATTTTTCTTTTTTATCCCCCAAGGCTAATTGTCATCAAGATAATTTTCTCTACATTTCTAAGTTCATTATAGTTTTGGAAGGAAAATATACTAAGATGTTTATTTTTACTTGTGTTTTTTAAACAGAGAGTGAAAAATAAATCATTGGAGGATGTGGTTATGTTGAATGTTGACACAAACACTTTAGAATCACCATTTAATGACTTGAACAACCTACCAAGTGATGTGGTAAGTCTGAAGGTTATTTTGTGGTGAACACATTATCTGTCTATCTATCTATCTATCTATCTATCTATCTATCTATCTATCTACTTTCTCCTGGACCCTTGAATTACAAAGAGTTATTTTTCCCAGGTTTTTTTTTTTATCTGAAATAAAAGGACTGAGTATGTGCATGGGTGTGAGAGGAATCAGTGTAGATTCTATATTTAATATTTTTACCTTTTGGCAGTTGAGGAGATGTTGAATGGAACATCATATTCCTATTGTAAAAGTAGGATCATAATTAAAAAGCTAGATGCATTCATTAGGCAGAGTTTCTTTAAACGTAAGTCTCTTCATCTCATCTTAATCATTATATTACAAAGTAGGCATTTCTGTCTGCCTAGTGGCATGTCTTGCAAAAGAATGAGAGAGTTTTTGAAGGCAAGAAGAAGAAGGGGGCCAATTATCGGCTTTTGCTTCCCTGCCACCTGCCAGTGCTTTTCCTTTTAATTAATGATCTGATGGCACTGGTCAATATAATAAGAAATGCTTGTACAGTTGGGGTCAGAAAATTCTGGCTTTGATCTCCCTCAACTTTCTGAAACATTTATTTGTTTTCTCTAAATTATTTCAGTTTTATTTTAATCTTTTCTATCCTGCTGAGGGCCGCAAGAATGAAAACCTACACTGTTTGTCATTTGCTTTGGCAGAGCAAAGACTGCTTACTTAGAATTCTATTTGTAAATTAAACTGCAAACCCAGTTTGTCATAAAAGACATCTGATCCTTTTGAAATGACGAAAACTGTCTTTTGTCTGTAAAGGCTGATAAATTAAGTGCCAGTTCTCTTCTGCTCTTTGATCTTGCAGAGGGTTTGTGTGTGTGTGCATGTGTGTGTCTGCAGCTTATAATAGGATATACTCTGTATTTCATGTTAAATAGTCTCCAAAAGTGCATTTTTGGCCTGCATATTCCTTAGAACAGGGCAAAATGCAGGCTAGTGCTGTTTCTGTATATGTTTTAATGGCTATTTAAAAATATCTTTATAACATAGTTCTAAGTTAAAAATAACTCTCCTTTTTAAAAAAATCCAGTTTTTTCAGGAATATTAAAATCCATAAATAAAAAAACATTCATCATATATTTTTCTGCAGTATTGCAAGTACTTTGAAATCATTATTAGGGAGTTTGAAAAAGTGAATTTAAAAATTTCAAACAAAAAATACAGTAATACTAGCTTTGATTGTTTTTATGGCTAGTGATAGGAAAAATGTGATTTTAAAGTTAAAATCAGATTATCTATGCCCATAAATAACCTAAAATACTTGCTGACCTTGAAGCAAATTAAATTGAACTACTTTATCTTACTGTAGTAAAATTTATGCTATGTATGAACAAATCCAAACCCAGGCCAGTAAAGAATTATATTATCTTTTTAGCCCATTATAACTAGATTGCCTCATTATAAAAATTTTGCAGAAGCTTCTAGAAATGATTAGAGTTATTCATTTAGAAATCCATCAAAGAATTCTTCATTGGATAGAAAACTAATTATGATATAAAGCCCCAACTTTTATAAATATTTTCTTTATGTGCAGTGCATTTCCACTGTTAATTCCCTAAGTAGAAAGGATTGTTTATAAAAAAAAGAAGAAGAAAAAGAAAAATGAGAAAGAAATCAGCTTTTTTTGTGTCATAAAAATTTTTATATAGTCAGTTTCAGTGGTAGCTAATTTCATCTCTTTGAGAAAAGCAATTTTTGATAGTAATTTGTTTTGGTGGGTGGTTCTTTTTTAATTGAGAAGTACTACTTTCCCAGTAGAATTAGTTTGATACCAAGACATTTATTTTAAAATATGACAAAGTTTAACAGTTCCCTGAAATATAAAAGCCTAAATATGTGAAATGACAGGAGGGACCATCTCTTTGCTTGTTTATAAGGAACAGTTAACTGTACGTAACTGAAGTAAAAAAAATCTTAAAAAGGAACTCTGCAAAGTGATGTAGATATAACTATACGTATACTTGAGATTAAGGGCCCGAGACTTACAGACAGATTTGAGCAACGAATAAGTGGATACAGCTCTGGGGTGGAACCAGGGAAGTATGAGTTATTTTAAAGTTATAGTCATTTTCTACAAATACTTTAGGTGGTTGTTTGTTTAACCCCTCTCTAATAAATTTAGCTCTTTCCATCCATTTTCCAAAAGCTGTCTCTTGTAGTTTTACAGGAAATATGATATAAAGTATCACATCATACTTTCTATAATTGTCAGTGTTTTAAATGAGATGTGTTAGAGTCACAAATGATCTTACTGAATTTTTTGTGTTGTGATCTGAATTAAGAGAAAATATTCTTGAATCCTGAAAAATACCCTGAAAAAATCCTGGTACTGTTTGATTATTTAATAAATTAACTCATATTTAAAAGGGGACCTTTTAAAATCATTCACCAAAGCGTTTAAATTATACTTACAGGCTAGAGGACTTTCTATGCATGTGCACTCTATTATTGTGTCAGCCTGACCAGTGGTCTTGGCTGTTCAAAGGTCAGTGGTCACAGTTGTCCTGAATTACTAGTTCTTTTTTCCTGTGGACCCTCTGCTGTGTTGCATGCTGTAATCTTCTTAATGGCTTCATTCCAATATTCACACATAATATTTTAGATTTATTGACTGTTAGAAATACTACCATGCCAGTAGCAGTTCCGCTACTCTTAAGGTATTTAAAATTGGAAAAATAAATCAGGGCAAAGCTTTCAGGAATCCTTTGTTTTCCTTAAGGGAAGGGAAAAAACTCTCTTCCTGTCTTCTGACAAGAACACTTGTTTTTCGATTTCATCATTTCACTATAGATTTGGATCATTAAAAGAAAAAAAAACACAAACTTTATTGAGAGTGATTTTAACGATATTGATTATTACATGGAATATCTTAAAAGCAGTAGACCCATTAAAATATACTTTTGTAGTTTTCTGTCTGAATACATTGTGACTTTACTTTTAGTGGCTATGTCAACTGTAGATACCTTCAAACGTGTAGGTTGAGTGTCTTGAAATAAAAAATAAATTTGAGGGCTATGTAATAATATCAATTGAATTTAGTGTTATCATGCTATGTTTTTAACTGTGGGGAAAATGAAACAGTTGAATTAAATACAACATTTGAAATTTCGAGTGATGAATTCTTTTTAATTTTAAAAATTTACCATTGAGACTCCTTCATTCCAAATATATACACAAATTTTGTTTCAATCACGTTATAGTTTGAAATGCTGTATTCTAAAGGTATTACTGCTCATTTTAATTTTTATCATCATTAATATTTTTAAAAGTAATTTGGGGAATTCTTAACTATTTCAAAAATAAATAGGACAACTCACTTCTTAGAAAATTAAGCTAATTAGAATTATAATGAGATTTAGGAGATCTCTTTGTGAAAAAATTAAATTAAAACAATTACAAACTCTTACAGATGAAAGCAGGTTAGAACTGACATCTGAAAAAGTTACATGCACTAAAATACCCATTACTAGGAAGTGAATTTTTATCTTTGTTGCTTTATTGTCTTTAAATAATTTTAACTGATTAGGTTTTAAATACTATACTCTCAGGTCAATATACTTATCCCTATTTTAGATAAGAAAATGAAGACACAGAAAGTATACTGTTAACAGTATTTCTACAGCGTTAGTTCATATTATAGGTTCATCCTTTCACACTTAGACCATGGTCCCTTTCGTATAAACATTCATCCTCTCAAATACTAGACCGTGGTCCATTCGTATAAACATGATATACAGCATAATCAGTAACTGTTCTGGAATTTACTGTAGAATCTTATTCTCTGTTCTAATCTTGCTTATGAAGTATCAGTGTGATCTATTTGATTTAAATTAGGGTTGTTAACACTTTAAAAAACTTATTTTCATCTTATGTGGAACACTACTGGAAAATTATTTTTTTATTTTCTATTATGAGAGTATATAGTAAATATACACTTCAGCATTATTGTACAATTCACCATAGACCCTGGTATGTTACAGGATAGCTACATTTAGTATAAAGCATATTTAATTACTAAAATTTTAAAAATACTTTATTATAAAATGGAGTCATCTAAAATACTGTGCATCTTACAGTGACGCTTTCAAGTATCACGTGAAGGAATAGGTTAATGGTTTTATTGTGCAAGGAAAAGACACAAATTGCTCTGAATCGCCAAAAATCATTAAAAGCCTAAACTTAAGGAAATACCCCAAAACTCCAACTTTAAGAAAACATTTAAGATATCTACATTTGAGTGAGTTAATTTAGGAAAAATTTGGAAAAGAATTGGCTATTACAGAGAATTTTTAAAATCAGCCTTTTTTAAAAAAAATGAAAGTATAGAAACCAATTTAACTCTTGCAACTGTGTGAATAGCTAATAGATATGTTTAATTTGTTGGATATTTCCTCTAACCTAACATGAAGGTTTAATATGTTAAATTGTCATAATATATGTTAAAAAGAAAAGACCCCAGAGAATATTATATTAGTTCCAGGTTTGCCACAGCTCTGCTGTAATTCTTATCATGTTTAACAGTAAATAAATTCCCCAGCAAAATTCTAGAGTGGCAAGGTTAGAAAGATAACCTGATTTCATTCAGGTTCTAGAGTAACTTAGACAACGTTTTTGTTATTGTTGTTGTTGTTGTTTTGTTTTGTTTTTGGTTTTGTTTCTTTTTTTTAGTTTACTAGAGTAGACTTCCAGAGACAAATACTGCTTTCAGTTTCCCCCTGGAGAAATGCAGTCATACTCCCCTCAGTCTTCAGCTGTTAGAATCAGGTACCTAGATGTGCATTGCCCCCACCACACAGCCTAGTGCAGAGCTTTGTAAATAGTAGGCATTCGGTAAATGATGGGTGAAGGGAACCATAATTGCATTTCTTTCATCTTTTGTTATAAAAGTTGCTTTTAAAATCCCTGTTTAGAGTTACGCAGAACATTTTACAAGGATATTTTCATCTGACTTTCATAGTAATGAGAAGAGGAAACGTGGGTGTATGTTTAATATCCACTTTTGTGGCTATGAGCGTGAGTCAGTTTGGCTCCCGGGAAAGGGGGACCGTGTGGTGATGGCGGTCACTGTACCTGACTTTGGGTGTCGGTGGATACGTGCTATTCCTTTAAATAGTTATTTTCAGAGACGTGATTTTTTTATACCAAGTTTTTTGTTGCTGTTGTTTGTAAGTAAACTACAGATTTTGCGATTTTTCCTACTGTTTTCTTGGTGTATGTTTTTTATGAAAGCAAAACAAAATGAAAAATAAAACTCAAAACCTTAATTAACCACGCTTCTAAACTTGTAAAAGGCCTTTGTTATTTTCTCCCAGCTGAGTAAGAGCATCTGTCCCTCCCACTGCAGTGATCCAGGCTTTAGCAGCTCCCTCCTTATGTCTCTGTACTTTTGCCATTTTAAAGTTGATTTATAGTTTGTTACTCTTAGTGATTTTAAGTGCTCATGAAGTTCCTTGGCTTTCTCATGGGTTTTCATTTCCATCTAAATTACCTAGCCTTTCTCCAAATGTCTTTTTTTTTTTCCTGTATCATCTTAATAGCATGCTTCTCTCTCTTCCTACTGCTAATGCGTAAACACATACACCATACATATACATATATCATATATATGCATATACACATATGTATGTATTTAAATGTAAAGGCCTTGATTTTGGCTTTAAAAATAATTTCCAATTTGTTTCTAGTTCTTTAAGTTCTTGACTTTTCCGTATACAAGACTTTTCATGTATATTATATTGTGAGTACTGTTACAAAAGCGATTCTGAAATCTTGCTGATATCATAATGACTTGGTGGACTTTTAAATGAATTATGTTCCTGGACCCCATCACAGATCTTCTGATCCTGTTAACTAGAGATATTAATGTATAAGTGGGACAGGTGGCTAATGTATTTATTCATTCATTCAGTTAGTCATTCATTCAGATATGTATCGAGCACCTACCATATGCCTGTATTATGCTAGGAGCTGAGTGAACAGGAAGACATAATACACGGCTCTCATGGAGCTTGCATTCCATTCATCAGACCCCAACCATGTGGCCACATGAAGTCAGGAGGGATGTTGGAAAGTAGCTGGGTCAATGTAGCTAGGTTGAGCTAGCTAGCACCAGTCGAAATTTAGGATTTCTCTTACCAAAGAAAGAGACAGTGGCTGTTGGTGCACTGATCATCATCTCCACCATAAGTACACTGAACAAACTGATTTTAGCCTAACTGAGACTTCATTCTTACCAGTCTAAACACTCAGATCAGCTGTTTGTGGTGCAGTCAAGCTCAACATGCCAAAACATCAGTTTCCAGCATTGGCCTCAATGAGGATATGAGTAAGCCATGCAAAGTAGGAGGAGGAAGAATAGCATGTACAAAGGCTCTGCTGTGAGGACAAGGTTGGCAAACCCAAGAAATGGAAAGAAGTCTTGTGTAGCTGTAATGAGATGAGCAAAAAAAAGAATGAGGCAAGGTGAGGTTGTGGAGATAGGAAGCGTGATCCTAAAAGATCTGTAGTTCTTGTTAAGGACACTTGGACATTATTAGAAATTCATTGGAGATCTTTAGCAGAGGAATAGTGTGATCTGCTTCGACTTCTGAAGACATCATCTTGGGTTCTGGGGTCCTGAAGATTAATGAAACAGGAAGATCAGTTGAGGGGCCTTTTGCAGTAGTCTAGATAGAGATGCTAGTTTCTTGAACTTGATAGTGGCAGGGATGTAGAGAAAAGTGGACGGATTTGAAGTCTCCATCAGTGGTCTAACAGGGCTTGGTGATGCATTGCATGTGGGAGATGAGAAAGGGTGAAGTGTTGAGGACGTGCAAAATTCCTTTTTGGGTAACCAGATGAGTGGAAATGGCATTGATATTAGAGACACTGGTGTGACATTGGGCTTGATGGGGGGATAAGAGCAGTTTGTCTTACGATTGTCTTACTTACTTACATTGTCTTACTATTATAATGGCCTCTGAAAGGAAAATAGTTCTAGCTGCCCCTTTATTAACTAGGTTTTGAGAGGTAATTTCAGCATACACAGAGACAATGTAATGATACACTCTGCAAGTGTATCCTATGCTTTTCATTTGATCAATGTTAAAAGTGACCATTTTAATCCTCGAGTAGAAGCTTGCTAGAAAATTATATTAAGAAGGTAGGTTTCATTTTGTTTCTAAAAAAAAAAAAAAACCTGCACATTAGAAAGATGAAGGAAGTGTGGGGATTTAATACCTGATTCATATGATAACCATAACATGTTTTAAGGGAGAATAAAACATTTTATCTTTGTAGCTTTTTTTCTAAAGCAGGTAACTACTGGAAGCTCTAACTTTTCTAAATGTGTGTGGATTCTCGAGTGCAGCGTAGTTACATAAAAGGAGGTATTTAAAAACATCAGAGGCACATTTCAGAGCTGTGGAGGTTATCTAAATATTATTTCCAGACATTTGTATTTACCTTCTGTTGTTCTTTACCCTGATGTTTATCTTTGTGATCCTAAAAGGCAAAATTAAAATTTCTAGGTGTAGGGGTTAATTTCTGTTTCCTGAAAGGACACATCTAAAAGTCAAGAGAAAAATCTGTCACTTCTCTGAAAACTCAGCTCCTTTAATATGCTCTCCCTTCCTAACTCCCGGTTGGCATAATTACTTCATTACTCAGACTGTGTGCACGTGTCCTGCACTCTTTTAATTTATACCTGTTTGTTATGTTTACTCATGTAATTCCTTCCTTTTATTCATAGTCACTTTAGTGTTAAGAGGGTAAAAGTGGAGAATTGGTGGTAATATTATTCATGTGGCAGTGAACTCCCACTGTGCCAAACCCAGGTTATAATTCCTCCCATGGATGGCTGCTTAGAAGTCTGAATTCTCACTGTATGAAAGGAATCTAAACATTTGATAAGAGCAATGAGATGCTGTTTATTCCTGAAGCTCTTTTCACTGCTTAACTTTTTTTTTTTTTTGGTCTAATATAATACCTAATTAGACTTACAAAGATAATTTATTTACAGATTGAAGAATGTCATAAGAAAATCAGATGTCAGTTTTGAAGTAGTCTTTAGCCTTTGGAGGCTTGCTTACTCTCTTAAGAATATAAAGGGAAAATAATTGATACTTTTTCTATGTCACATAATGGGATTGTGTGATACTAGCCATGTGACTAAAGTTCTAAATGCTCTCCTGAGGTCAGACTTCTATATGAGTATAAACTTTAGGATTTTAGGGGGAAAATGTACATTTATTTCCCAACTAAACTTAGAAGCTTGGAAGTTAAAGCAGAAAACGTTGTTTCCCAGACCAAATATGAAAAAGTACAGAAGAGACATCACCGTTTTTATAGATAAAAACTGCTAAAAACTACTTAGCACTGCAGAGGGCACTGGTAACTGGTGATAATTTACTCCAGTGATCTAAAGGACAGGGAAACAGCAAGGTTGGCACAGTCATCTCATATTAGAGTCATATCTTTCTGTCTAAAACTGATTTGAAAAAGTATTTCATTTTTACAGGCTATTTTTGAGCATTTATTTGTGCATCCAGAAACCCTTAACTCACCTGCCCTCTTGGTCTCTGAAAAACAGGAACAACCTCAGATCTACTTACTGATAGACCCCTCTGAGAGCAGGTCAAGAAAAACCTCCTGATGCAGTTTGTAAAGGTTGTAATAGTGTAGAAATAGGCAAAGGAACAATGTACTCATATTTTGGCCAGGTAACTAGTCTCATGTGTCTATGAAATTAGATAGTATGCCCATGTAGAATAGCACTTTTCAATAGAAATGTGAGCCACATGCACGATTTTAACTTTTCTGGTAGCCATGTTAAAAAGTAAAAAAAAAAAAAAAAAAAGAAAAAAAAAGAAAAAGTGAAATTAATTTTAATGTATTTTATTTAGCCAAATATTCAAGATATTGTTTCATTCTGTAGTCAATATGAAAATTATTAATGGGGTATTTTACATTTGGGGGGATAATAAATCTTCAAAGTTAAGTTTATATTTTACACTCATAGCAAATCCCAATTTGGACTAGTCACATTTCAAGTGCTTATGTGTCTAAAAGGCTGCTATATTGGACAGAGCATTTCTAGAACAAGTGTTTCTTTTTTCTTTCCTATTTTCTACAGAGCTCCTGAGGGGGCTCAGAAAGTATACGGACTGATTTTGGAGGTGAAGACCACATAATTATGGTTTGGTTAGGAAGGGCTTGTGGCAATGTGACAGATATTCTAACCAGCTTAAGCAGTACTGAAACAGTCAAGGACTTGGGGTCATGAAGGCTAAGTTATGGTTTGACTTGCCTCCGTTCTCTGTAAGCATACATTATGATTGTCCTAAGAATACTGAATTTGTGGAGAACTGAAATGTCAATTTCATGTTTTGTAGAAAAATACACTCTGAGGAATTTTTTTTGCAAAGATATAAGTAAGGCATGACATGTTAAAATGTTTTTTTTTTTTATTTTTGAAAGCAGGATTTTATTTTTTTAAGTTTACTTATTTATTTGTTTGTTTGTTTATTTATTTATTTATTTATTTATTTATTTATTTATTTTGAGAGAGAGAAAGAGAGTATGCACAGGGGAGGGGCAGAGGGAGAAAGAGAGAGAATCCCAAGCAGGCTCCATGCTGTCAGTGTGGAGCCCAGTGGATGGCTCGGACCCATGAACAATGAGATCATGACCTGAGATGAAATCAAGAGTTGGACACTTAACCAACTGAGCCACCCAGGCACCCCTTGAAAGCAAAATTTGAAAACAACCCAACCATTTACTTTTTATAAAACATGGAAAGACATATTCCTTCCATCATAAGCCTTTGTGGGGGGCAATTATTAAATACATGTATTTGCTAGTCATTCTCATTGGTTTTCTTTAAGGCATTTGAAGCTTAAAAAACTTACTACAAACTTTATACAAAAGACATTAAGTCATAAGATTTGTTTTTGCATTGTTTAGCTATATTTATTGTTTGACTATGTGGGTTACCTAAAAGTGTGCATTTACTGAGTTTGGATTTTAATAATAAAAACTTCCTGATTTATGCACTTTGTGGGCTAAATGAATTAGGCTCCAAACTTTTATCTGAATCTATGGAGCTTGGATATAAATTGAGAAGATCACAGCTATGGGGAGAAGACCTATCCAGCAAAGGCCTTTCTGCATAGATTATGAACATCATAACTCAATAATTTTTTCAAAACTGTGGTTATAATTGGACCCAATGGGGGTCTCTTTCTTTGATCAGATCACAGTAACTGTGACTTTACACTGGAAAATGTCACTACTGTGAAGGTTTATCACCTGTAGAGCTGGTCTTTCCTCTGATGCTGTGTTCATTTCTCATTAGCATTATTCAAAGTTTAGTTGTTAATTAGGTTGACACTTCAATTACAGTCATCATCTACAGGAGTAGTCAGGGCTGCTTGCATAAAGAAAGAAAAAATAGCCTTCCTTGCATGTGTATGTAAAGGGGAAATGACATTATTTTGTTGTCTGTTAGTTTCATAAGGGTAAGAATATGCTCTGTTAAGGGAACAGTCCAACCACAATGTGTCCCATCGGTTGTTTTCTTAAGAAAACAAGAGTTTTCACATGATTTCATGTTCCCATGTAAGGCATCGATGAGGAATATATGGGCACCAATATTGTTTATGTGTAGAGAGTATAGTTTTCTAGGATGTGTGAAAGGAATTGGTTGAGTCAGATGCACAGGGACATCAAATCACTTCCCCTTAAAAAAATAAGAGTGTACATCAGGATTATGATTACACTTCTAAAATATTCATCTAAGTAAGGGCCGTTCGTAAATAGTATGTATTCTCTAAAATACACAGAACCTGAAATTAAAAGATGCAAATGTATGAACAATGATAACAAATTTAAGTGCCTTGAAAACTTAGCAAACTCCCACGTAATAAATTTTCCTTTGACTTAAAAACATTATTTTAATCCGATTACTGGTTCGTAAGGCAATGACATTGGACTCAAACCCAGCATGTTGTGGTGGGAGAAACTGGACAGAACTGGGTTGAAGGCTCAGTTTTGCCATGTATTAGCCACGTATTAACTGTCTAGTGAGGGCAAACTGATTCCCATCTCTGAGTCCCTGTTTCTACTATTCACAAATGATAGTACATGTGCCTTTCCTAGAAGACTGGGAGGATTAGATGAGATGGCAAATAACATTTGCAGAACCTAATTCTCTACTCATGGAGGTTCTCAATAACTTCAATTTCTCTCCCCTCTTTTTGTCTAATAATGGTGGAAACTATTCAACAAATGAGTAGGAAATTACATATGAAAATGAGGCTTCCAAAAATAAAATTAAATGGTAGGTGATCCTGGAGGACCTGTAACAAATAACCTTACATGGCAGAAATGAACGATACCCAACCGGCTTCATCTCAAAACAAGTAGACACATGTTGTAATTGCTAAAAATCTGCAGAAAAGTGGCTCACGAGCAGTTTACTGTAAAATAATTAAAGCTTATTTATGTCAAGAGGCCTTGGGAAAAAAAGAGAGCATAAACCAATTTGCATTAGCACGTTACTATCGGCCCCTGCTTTCGTTTCAATTAACAGACCAGCAGGTGCTCTCTGCAGTTAAAAAGATAAGCTATCAGGGAGGAGGATGAGTTTTTGGCTGACCTGCAGACACTGTGGTTTGCCTGCTGATTGGGTTCGTACCTCGCTGTACCAATTTCTGAGGTGTTAATTTAACTGTTCCTCTCTGTCATGCAGGTCTCGGCCCTGAAAAATAAACTGAAGAAGCAGTCTACAGCTACAGGGGATGGAGTAGCTAGGGCCTTTCTTAGGGCACAGGCTGCTTTGTTTGGATCCTACAGAGATGCACTGAGATACAAACCTGTAAGCGTTTTATTTCATCACTATTTTCATTTGCTTTTTTTATGTTTCTTCGGAGTGGGGCAGGAAAAAGAAACATTTTAATATCACACATGAAAAACGCATCATAAAGGTCTTTTAAAATCCAGAATGATGTGCTTTAAGACATTATGTTCTGTCTCCAATTCCTTGACTTTTTGGTTTTAGTTCTTTTAGTAACCTTTAGTTACTGTTTCCCACGTTTTGCATATTATCTTATGTATTGTTTTAAAATTGGAATACTTAACCTCTTAATGAATTGTGTTAATGCGTTTTAATGGAACTACCTGATGTGAGGATTAAGAAATTAACCAGGCAGTTGGGTTTTATAGATCAATGCATGTAGAGGTGACAGTACAACGTGCAAGTTTAAAAATATTAGAACTTGCAAATTTTGCACTATTCGGAAATTTATTGTCTTCCTATTCCATAACACTTTTCTAAGTGGGCTTATCTGTTTAGCATGTGCTAGCTCATTCTGCCATTTCTTTTCTCGTTTTAATACCCTAAAAATGATTACTATGTAGAATTGTAGCCAGCCAAGGTTTCAGATGGTCCAAAAGGTATAAATCAAAATACATTTGTTTCTCTTTCTGAATTACTGGTTAAATATGTGAGTCTGATTTTATGAAAATAATTACACTGCCCTTCCACGACCAGATAAATAAGTTGTAATGGATAAAAAACGTTGAGTTAGTAATAAGTAGTGGACTTGCTATCTAATAGGAATTCGACCGTTAATTAAGTTGTGTAACCTTGACCCATTTCCTTGGTCTCTATAGACTTTGATCTTCTTATTTGGAAAATGAGAATTCTTGTACTTTCCCTGGCTACTTTTCAGAATTGGTGTGCAAACCCTGTCGTAAACTGTGAAACTAAACACATGTGAATGAGTTATATCCCTTCTAAACTGACTTCCCTATTCCCACCCAATGGCTCTTATATCTCCAAGGAGTTATTGGGTTATTAGGAGTCCTTAAATGGATAGGCAGGTCAACGGCTGTCTCTAGAGAAGTACCTATATCTAATTCGCATGCTAAGATTTTGGAAATATGTGTATATTTTTTAAAGCATTGTATAAGTCCTAGCACTGAATATGGTATACATGTGGGGGAATCACATGAGGGAGACTTTAAAAATTATTGACAGTTACATGGTCTCATTCTGTAAAAGATTGTACACCCATCATCTGTACTAATAAAAGTTTAAAATCATCTGGTTGTCAAATTTTTTAAAACAGGTTGATTTCGAGTTTACAGTACCAACAGGGATATTTAAGTATTACTTTGCTTAAATTTTGCCACATTTAAATAATTATTAATCTTTGTATGTTACATTTTTCTTTTCCTTTTTATGTTCGTGAAGGACTTCAGATTTGAGGAAAGCAAATTGAAGAGAAAATTTTCTTAAATGATTTAAATTATCAATTGAGCAGACAGGGGTACAAGATTTCAATAATGACTTTTCTTTTTTAAATCTTTAAAGCCAGATTCCCAGTATCTGTGGGAAAATATATAATTTCATCATAGAACATCTTTCCTGTTTATTGATCACATCTAATTATAAATTTGTTAAATTATCTACCTTTTTCCTTTTTATATTTGATGTTTTCTTTCTTTTTTAGTGCTAATTCTTTCTGGGAGTCAAAGGACAGTATTTTCCTTCTGTGTGTTTTTACATTTCTTTTGACTCCATCTTGAATGAAAGCATAATTTTTAAAGTATACTGAATATATTTAGAAAGTTTTTTTTTTTCAATAGAAATAGTTATTAAGGAAAATGACTTCTTTCTTTGTTGTGTATAAAATATTTTTGTTGCTGTTTAGGCATTGTCTTTACAAATGCCCTGTATTCTAATTTATTAAACGTACATTTACTTTTTATTTTGTGAACTCTTTCGGACATTTATATAATAGACGTATGTCTTTTATATATTTTCTGATATATGTAAAAAAAAAAAAAGGGCCAAGCTCAGAAGTTACAATTATTTCATGGTTTTGTCTCTATTTAGAAGTATAGTTCAGTACTACCCTCTAGCTAGTAGAGCACAACTGGAGAAATTTACTAAGTAACCTTAAATGGATATGAATTCTTTAACCAGGTACTACTTTTTAAAATGTCATGATTTTTTATACACATATAAAAGCATTATTATTGTTATTCCCCTTACGTTGACAAAATTAAACCTATAGATTAGACCTAGGAGTGTCATTCAGGGCCTTCACAATGGGCAAGTAGTCTGTGTCTGTCTTTACTTTTTTCCTAAACTTCGACCTCAATTCAGAGAATTCTGCCTGTGGCTCCAAATGTCCCAAGCTTCTCTGGCTTCCAAACTGTTATTTATAATGTTCTTTTTTCCTGGTAGTGCTTTTATCTTTCTTGCTTTTAATGGCCATCTAGTTCCTTCCTGATCCCTTGAAGCTATAGTTTCTACCGCCCCTTTTTTCTGTGAATTGATTACACTTATTTTCTTTAATACATTTCTTCTCCCTCTTTTATATGTTACTTGTTATAATTCTTTTGTTATTTTTACTGAGATTCATAATTTATTAGTTGGTATTAAAATGATAATTGACCTTTAAGTACCCGTTGGGTACCAGGCATTAATAGACCTTTAGATAGGCTATTTATTTAATCTTGATAAGCCTTCAAATATTACCCTTTTCATTTAAAAATTTTTTTAACATTCACTTCTGAGAGAGACAGAGTGTGAGTCAGGGAAGGGCAGAGAGAGAAGGAGACACAGAATCTGAAGCAGGCTCCAGGCTCTGAGCTGTCAGCACAGAACCCAATGGAGGCCTCCAACCCACGAACCATGAGATCGTGACCTAAGCTGAAGTTGGCGGCTTAACCAACTGAGCCACCCAGGCGCCCCATAACCTTTTCATTTTAAAGATGAGGAAAATGATATTCATGGAGTGTAAATAACCTCACTAAGGCTCTCCAGCTAGTACATAGTGGGGCCTACATTTGAATCTATTCTTTTCACAGTCCTGCTCTTGCTCCAGTGTGACAGGTTTCTGCTCTCTGGCCTCCATTCTTGTATCATACTCTCCTTGAGATCAATTTCCTGAACTTAACATTTCTTCTAAATGCAGGTACATGGAAAGGCATTCAGTACATACTTAAAGAGAGACAGAACAAACGAGACACTCTTAGGACTTTCCTGAAAAGGAGTACATGCCCATAGGCATACCATGGTGTGTATATAAATTGGGGGAATAATTTGTTATTTGTGCTACATATTCCCATTTGTGATTTTATCAACCTAGAGTAACTGCCCCTTCCTCCTCCCTCCAGTCTTCTGCAGCCTGGCTGGGGAACCAGTTAGGGGAAGCCCCCATGATGATTTAAATGTCCATTTTCAAATGCAAATACCTGAATACATTCGCTAAATGCTGCCAAAGAGGAACTCATATTTATAAATTACACTTAGAATGTCTGAGTGACAGTTCTAAATATGTTGCTACTTTTCTCATAGTTCCTTCTTATTTATACCTTCTAAATGACACCCTAGCACAATTGACAAATAAATTGTGCCGGCTCTTATTACAGAGAGAAATATGCAACTCTGTAAAGTTGTTGGAAAGTGATTTAAATAAACAATGGCTATTTTGCTTTCTTTGGATTTTAACCAGTAAGTTAGCTACTTTTTAAGATTTAAAAAACATGAGATCAAAGTAATGTGCTACATAAGTTGAAGAAAAGTGATAACACACTTTTATAATTCTTCTTGGGTTGTTTAGAGGATAAAATGAGTTCATAAATGTAGGTTACCTAGAACAGTGTCTAACATAAAATCAGTGCTATTATTCTAAAAATGACATTTTAGAAGTAGTAAATTTGGGGAGGAAGATCCCTTTAACAAAACTAAAATAAAGTACCCTCCTCTGATTCCCCAAAAGAAAAACACTGTTATAAACATCAGAATGCTTTTAAGAGATTGAATTAAATAACTAATAAAGGGTCATCAGTTGTACCTGTTTTATTTGTGTCACAGGCTATTAAAAATAAAAGGTTAAGTTTTGACCAACAGCTAATGCTAAGGAAATGTTTGCCTGAGTTAAAATATTGCTTAATACATTCAAAGGCATATGCTTGATTATCCTGTCCAAGAGCATAGAAGTAACACTCAGATCTAGTCCTTTGAATAGTTAGGGTGCTGTCCTTTGTTTCAATCACTCAAGCTTTTCTGGGCGGCTGTGAACCTTGCTAATGGATAAAAAGTAAATTCCTTTTAAAATAAAGATTGGTTAGTAATCTGGCCCTCTGTTTGGCAAGTTGAAAGATTTGTCCTTCAGACATTTTTTGGATTATATTCCTTTAAACATTATCAGCAAATATGTTATATTTTGTGATTAAACTTTAACAATTTAAGCACAGGATTGGCATCCATAATTTAAGTGGCCATTCACTAAATCTTTGCCTTCCAGTTTCCATTTAACACATTTGTAACTGTCAACTTGTTAGAGATTTAAAAATCTGAGTTGAAAAGTACACTTGCTCACCCCCTTGGTTTTATGGTTACTAAAAAATTTTAGACCTCCATTCGTCTCATTACCCAAGTTTGAGTCTGGACCTTTGGCTTTAAAGATGGTTGCAACCAAATAAATATTTATTGTATATTTATTGTATATTTGGCTTTCTGATAGAATATGGTTGCTTTTATGATACTTTCTTTCTGTTCTATTATTATTATGATTATTATTGTTATTAACAGAGAAGGTGTTTTGCTTATCTGCTTTAGCAAAACGATAAAAATTCTGTACCACCACTATGGGATGGGTAGAGCTAGGGACTCTGATAGTAAGGGTTCATTTTTATATCCCTGATAATGTGTTTCATGAGAATAGAGAGTGTTTTTCTTTAAATAGTGGGAAAGAAAATATATATTGTTCATAGCATGTATAAAATTAATACGTAGCTCTATTAATTTTTTTTTAGTGTTCAAATTTAACTAGAGTGCTAGAAACAACTGTATCTGATTTAGAAAAATGAATTTCTTTTCCCATCTTAACTTGCTGGATCAAAGGCAAATGGAACATTGATAGCTATTTTTATTCTAGACAGATCTAATAACTTTAGGGCAAGCTCATATGTACTCATATGTACAGAAAGAAGCTTTAGCTGTAAATAATGATTAAAGTTGATGATTTAAATATAAGGATTTTTTTTCATCAATAATTTTCAGTAATAGAAAAAGTATTGTTTTCCTGGTTAAAAAACTCTGAGAGTAGACTGTGGTCCCTTACATAATAATAACATTGGGACACTTGGAAGAAGAATGTTGTATCACCTGAAAAATCTTTTAAAATTATTTTCTGTCAGAACCTGAATATATTTGACTATTACCTTGGAAAACTGGTAACAGAGTGTTTAGGAGTTTTAAAAGTTTTAAATAAACTATCGTTATGCGGACATTTTTGCTTGTTTATATTTGTTATATAACAGTGACTTTACATATTAAACCCAAGTGTATTAGGGAACTGAATAAGCATTATGTGGATGCTTTGATTATATTTCATATCTTTACACAGTATCATTCTTTCTGACACCTTTATTCCTTTCAATATGAATTGTTACTAAGTTATATATATATAGATATAGATATAGATAGATATAAATATAGATATCTATATATAGATTTATATATATAGATTTATATATATATATTTGCAGATATATATATATATATATATATATATATATATCTGCAAAACATAAACAGAGATCTAGTCTATGTTTTAAGTATTTTCTTGTTCTTGCCAAGTTTCCTACTCCAGAAGACAACATAGAACTGGAAAGATGCCCATCCTGAAAAACACACTAAGCAAAAATATTGTATTAATTCAATGATGATAATCACTTTGAAACTGAACATACAGTAGGGTAGGAAAAACAGCCCCATCTCTTCCATATCTTATCTGTGCCTTAATTATCCTGTAAAAATACTTCAAATATTAGCTAGTGGATATTTACTGAACACTCAAAGTGCAAAGTACTATGTTGAGTATTATAATAGGGAATGTAGAAATGTATAAGGATATAGTCCCAGACCTCAAAAATACACAAATAAAATGTATAAAAATAACCTTTAATTCAACTTAGAAAATCAGTGCTAAAAGAAAGATACATATTTTTAAGGCTCTGGGTTTCAGAGGAGGAAGAATTTACTTCTTTATGTTAAAGATGGAATCTAAGACTTGGCAAGGTAAATCATGTGTTCCATAAGGGCCAGATTTATGGCACTGAAGGGCATTTCTTCTGCCATTTCTTAATCCATTCTTCTGCCACAACTAATTGATGGGTCTTATTTAAATACCATCAGGTACAAACAACATGTAGTTTCTAGCACACTGGTTTTAATGGTACCTCTTCCCTTCCCATTATACAAGGGACTGAATGTGACGTTTGTTATTTTGTGGACAATTTGAACTTGAATCTGCTCTGATTTATATGTTTTAACAGGTAAATCAAGTATGAACTTTGGCATTTTTACTATTTATTAATAACAAACTATCTAGCAAACCTCATCATAGAATGCTGAGTATGTTGTTGATTCATTCTTAGTCTATATTTGTTGACTGACATAATACTTTAATGGTAAGTAATGTTGGTGGTTCCTTTCTGGAAAGTCTGGTTCTCCTCTCTGTAATAAGAACTTCACTGCCAGCCTAGTATTGAATGGTAGTTTTTCTTTACCTCTATTCATGCTCCTTTGTGTGACATTTTATCAAAATGATTTCAATTTTGGTTCCTTTCTGTTGCCTCATCACTGTTCCATGAAGCAAAAGATTCAATTGCTTTACCATCACATCACATTTTTACCATGGATAGTTTTTCATTTCCCCACTTATATGTTTCTACACAATTAATTCTGTGTCTCCACGGAGCTATATACTTCCTTACTTTTTCTGTCAATGATCAATATAACGTTTAAAAAATAAATTGGATTATAGGTAGGTATTTTTCAGTTATATCAATCTTTTTCCGTAAGTAGAGTGATCAGCTTAATTTTGATGCTTAGTTCTGTGCAGATAATTCCTAAATATACATTAAACAACAAGTTTTCCAAACCTGAGTCTCTAGCTATGTGCTACCCTATGTCCATGCATCTTCAGAAACCTTACTTACCTTTACCATGCCTTAATGGACTTTACTGGTGTCCTGAACAGATCCCCCCTACTGGCTGGCACCCTTTTCAGAGAAAAATTGCCCATGGCTAAGTAGGAAGTGCCTCCCTAGGCACCTCCATTCCACCCCCCCCCCTCCCCCCCCGCAGGGAAGGCCTCATTGGCCTGACTGACTGATAAAGGGTTTATACTGCCCTTGCTTCAAGATGGGAATAACTCTGCCAGTACATTTAGTGTTTTCCATAGGTTTAGGCTGAGGCTGATTTTCAGCTGAAAACACATTGTTGCTTGGCTTTTTTCTTCTGCCCTATTTTGTTTCCCATATTTCCTAGTTCCTGAGAGTTCTCCATCAACAAATCATTTTAACAAGAATCCTTGTCTCAGGCTCAGCTTGGAATCTGACCAAAAACATGTGCAAGAATTGATTTTATCACCTTCTTAAATCTGTTTTTTTTTTTTCTGTATTTCTCTTCTTTAGTAAATGGTATCATCTTTTGATCTTCAAGCTTGAAATCTGGAAGTCATCTTTGACCCCTCCTTGTCCTGTTTCTGTATATTAGTGGTTCTTAAACCCTTTGTTGCTGAATGTCTTCATACTCCAAAAAAATTATCAAGAGCTTTAAAGAACTTTTGTTTCTGTGGGGTATATCTTTTACTATTATCATATTAGAAATTAAAACTGAAAATATTTTAAATATTATTTAAAAATAATATAATACTATAGATAAACATAAAACATATTTTTATGAGAAATGTTTCTCAACAAAAAAACAATGGAAGAATGCCTTGTTGTACAGTTTTTCGAAAGTATGGGGCTTAAGGGAAGTTAGCTGGATTCTCATATTTGGTTCTGCTTTTGCTCTGTTGCAATATCACCAGTCGTGTAACCTCTGATCAACTCCATTGGATCCCATGAGAAAATAAAAGTGGAAGGGGCAAATAATGTTTCAGCATTGTTACAAAACTAGTTTTGATGTTGCAGACCCTGTGAAAAGGTCTGAATCCCTGGACCATTCTTTGAGAACCACTGCTGTGTATCAGTTGATATACAGCCCAGTTGATTTTGCGATGAAATTGTACTTTTACAGATTGCAAGATATGGAATAAATAAAACATTCCACATGGTCTTGAATGCCCATAACTGGGATATTTTGAAAGCATAGACTGAGTCTGAATCCAGCTCCTACCACTTACATGCTGTGTGATCTTGAGCAAGTTGCTTAACCGTTCCCCATATTTTAGTTTACTCATATATGAAGTAAGACAACAGTAAATTTGAGGTTTATGTGAGTTAATATGTATGAAGTGCTTACAACAGTACCTGGCCCATAAGAAGCATTACGTAAACATTAGCTATTATTACTACTCTTGGTAATAGTAAATAAGTCTCCTATAAGTGTTAGCTAATGGTTGTCATCACTTTTCCTTTCTGCTGCCTCGTTCGTCTTTTCTTGGCTGATTTATATCACACTGTTAATTGGTCTGCCTGTTTCCATTATTTCCTCTTGCCTATTAACTTTATTTTTTAAAACATACAGTCTTGTCACTTTATTGAGTAGATACTTTTGTGAGCTTCTTGATGTCTTTAAGAAAATGACTTCAGAATATATCATAGACCTTTTTCAGTATGGCTTAATCTACCTTTTATTTCTGTCGGGTACTTTGTGTAGTTCATATCCATTAGCCACTATGCCTCAACCAGTCATTTATTATCATCATCTGGTACTGTCTCTAATTCACACCCATCCCAAACACACTACCCACTTTTTGTCTGCCTCTCTCAAGACTATATTTTGCATCTCTGTTTCATAAAGTGTCCATTAGTTTTCCAGACCAGCTCAGATTTCCTCTGGGAAGCCACAGGAACTTCTAAATTAAATCTCTGATACTTCAGTAAACTGGGAATTAACTGGGCAAAACCAGACATAGTCACTCTACTTAGAACAAGAAAGGTTTTAAAAAAACACTCAATCCTAATCCTGATTTTTAATCAGATAAAAAGTAAATCAGAAGATCCTAAGCAGAGTTCCTTATCATGCCACCACTCAACCTGACCTGGATTTAAAAGAACTCCTACTGGGGAGTTATTTATAATCTGTTTGATAGCATACATCCCAGTATGACAATAATTGAGACTCCTGTGTATTAATATTGCAAAAATTTAGAGCATTGTTAATCAAGACTTATTTTTCTTTCTCCTGAGAGAAAATTCTAATATGCACCAGGGCTTTTCTTCTTTGTTGTTATCAGAGATTCTTAGTGAACAGGCTGTGTTCATCATTTGAAGGTTAAGTTCAAAGCTTTTACCATGATTGGTGTTATCAAAAATGGATGGACAGCACATCTGAACTTTCTCTTGAAAGATTGAAAGCAGTTGCTAGAAGATTAATAAGGACAGGGTTCTTCCCGAATCATTCACATTGGCTAAAGACCATGTTATGCCCAATTCTTGAGAAAGCACAGGTAGACTTTGCTCACATCCATTTTCCCTTACCTTGAGATTCTCCATCCCCCTGCCCTCCATTCTTTCCAATCAAAAGAAATGCTTGATTGTAACATCGGAAGTCTAAACTGTTCAGTTAGAGATAGAATTTTATTTTTAAATTGACAAGTATTTCAATTGAAGATAGACCTTTGTATTTGAATTGAAGACTGTTCTACAGTGTTAATGACAACTTTTGGACACATTGTAGGTACTAATAAAATATAGCTCACATGTTTGGGGGGAATCTGGGCAATAAAAACTAACGTTATCAATAGTACTGATCACTTTGTAATAATAGTGCTGTAGTTGGCATTGCCATTAAGAAATGATTTGATTTTTTGTAATTTGTATTTACTTTTGAAAAGAAAATAAGTCCTATGGAACAAGGTTTAGCTCGCTTGCTATTTTGTTTATTGACTTATAGAAACATTTATTTGGCTCCCAATGTAACTAGATATGAAAAACAATAGACCTTTATCTTTAACAGGATTGCCTGTTTGTTGTTTTCCCCCCTCTGTTAGATTCTAAGTGGTGAGTTCTGTGATAGTGGCAAATACAGTGATTTTTGATTATCCAAAGTATATTTATATAAGTTAATCAAGTTTTTAAAATATATAATTTAAAATCTTCCCGTAGCACTTAAGACTGGCAGTAGTCAGTATCAAAATGCATAATTGCAGTTTTATTATGAGGTATTGGCTGGCAACTGATGGTGAATGACAACAATTAATAGATTATTAAATTGTCTTCTTTAATAATTTGTTTAAATTTTATATATTTTCTTCTGTAGCAGTGCTGTGTCAGAAGACTTTTTGTGATCGGTGTTCTGTATTTGTGCTACTTAAGAGGATCCACAGAACACTTGTGACAGTTGAACATTTCAGATGTGGCTAGTGTGATTGAGGAACTGAATTTTTAGTTTTGTTTAATTTTAGTAATTTCAATTTAAATAGCTACATGTGACTAGTGGCTAGTGTATTGAACAGTGCCAATCTATAGTGTCATTAGTTTCCATCAGACAGTGGTAACAGTTGAATTACTGTTAGATTATTAGTTTCATTATTTTGTTCATACAGGAGCCAATTTTCAGAATTTTACTTACAGATACCTATAATCAAGGCATTGAGTTGTCCTTAAAGTTAAATTATAATTAATCTTTTTTCTAAGGTCTGTTAGAAGGTGAACAGGCTCACTTTTTTTTTTCCCCCTTTTTATTGCAGCATAGAGATTGCTACAGGATTCATTATAATGAGTGGATCATTGTATTAACAATGATAATGGATTGTCTCTGTTTTCATTTGGGTCATATAATTTAGCCACTTATCTTCCCATGTATTGAACTGGCAAGAAGACCATTCAGGCTACTGAGGAAGTAGCAGGTGGTAGGGATCAGCCAGTAAGTGACAGTTTTCGAGGTCATGCATGGGAATAGATGGAATGAGTGGAATCTGTATTGAGAATTTAAGTTCTTGACAATTTGGAGGAGGAGCAGCTAATGGAGCATAAGCTACCACAAGACACTTGCAAAGTTACAATTACTTAAAAAAATAGGGCAAATTGAGGCAGGTACAAAGTGAGACTTATTCTATAAAGTATTCAATCAGAATTGTGTTTGCAATCACGAAGAGAATGTTACTGTAAGAACTTATAATTAATTTAAAAAGAAATTAATGATCAAATATAAATGGCAAAAATCATGCAGTAATTTTTATAGCAAGAGTGTTTTCTTTTTCTCTTTTTTTCCATGTTTATTTATTTTAGAGACTGAGAGAGAGAGAGAGAGAGAGAGAGAGAGACCATGAGTTGGGGAGGGACAGAGAGAGAGAGGGAGACACAGAATCTGAAACAGACTCCAGGCTCTGAGCTGTCAGCACACAGCCTCATGCGGGGCTCGAACTCAAGAACTGTGAGATCATGACCTGAGCCAAAATTGGACGCTTAACTGACTGAGCCACCCAGGCCCCCCGAAGGTGTTTTCTAATAAGGATAAAATTGCAACTGCATACTCTTTTCAGCTACGCATGCTATTTTTAATACTCATAATTCAATCTAATAATATTAAACCTTTGTTTTTAGGTGATTCATTCTTACTCTGAGGAAGTGAAACTAAGCAATTTTAAGACCCCAGGGATCCTTGATTAGGAAGCTCTCGTAGAAGCTTATCAGTAGAGGAATATTTTTATGAGACTGAAATTCAGCTATTATGTCTAAGGGTCTGTTTGACTCCCTTTAGACTTTCAGCACCTTGAGGTTGATTCTGTGTCTTACATTTCCTCTGTGACTCTCCATCTACCTCTTTAGAGAGACTGGTTCTCTCTGCTGACTTTCTTTTGACACCAAAAAATCTTTATTTCTTTGTAGGGGGAGCCCATCACTTTCTGTGAGGAGAGTTTTGTAAAGCATCGTTCAAGTCTGATGAAACAGTTCTTGGAAACTGCAGTTAACCTCCAACTTTTCAAGCAGGTAAGAGTGGGCCTCCATATTTCCTTCTGTAACAGAAGATTACAGAAATGTAACAAATGCGTGGCATGTTTTTATCACTTTTATCAAAAGTTTGTCAAAACTCTGAATAATACTGTTCTAGAATTACAAGAAATTTTTCTTTCTTTTGTTAACTCTACAGTTACCTATGGCATGGCCATAGGTAGAAAATTAAGTAATCTAATTACTTAATTTCTACATCTAGAAAATTAAGTAATAGTAACTTTGTTATTAAAAAAAATCTCATCTAAAGTACTAATCTGATGGTCTGTGAAAGAGTATTTATTCACAGTTACAAAACCAGCATGACTAGTTTCATGTGAGCATCTAGGAGTTGGTTTGGTATGGTAGATTGATGATGGTAAGCAAACTATTTTTTGTAAGACAGTCCTAATGTAACTCAGCTTAGAAAAACAGACTTCATAATTATAAATTCAAAAATTCAGAAAAGTCATCATCATACTATGTATCCCGATTTTTGGCTCAGAAAATGTAGTCACAATTTCAAAAAGCAGTAGCTTAACATCAGAATTGAGAATGTTTAGATGTACTCATTCTTTCATTCCTGTGTGTGATCATAGCAAGTCTCTCAATTGAGGCTCCTCTCAATTTCTGTTTACATAATTTAAATTAAGTTCTAAACACTTTATTTTCTTATTCCACATGATAATTTAAATGTAAAGTTACCTGTGTGAATTCATCGTTTAATGAAGACCAATAAAGTGCCATAAACTGCTCAGGACCAGGATACAAGCATGAGTAAAAATTCAATAGCTGAAACTGAGAATCTAATAGAATCCTTTGGACTGTTAAGAGAAAAGATCCCATGTAATTTGAGATAAGCTTCAAATTAAATAAGTGATTTAATTTGATGGTGACAAAACCAATACTATTATCCATATTCTGAGGAAGTTTTAAAAAATAATTAGAAAATACTCTGGGGGGCGGGGGCTATAACTATCTTCTCATATGTGAAGGTTTACCTTAAAGAAAGGGTTACGTTTACCCAATACCTAAAAGAGGCAGAAGCAGCTTTGATAGCTTTTAGGATCAAAGATGTCTTACGAATTTCTGAAGATGGAGTGGGTTACTTTTGGTGCTCTGTCACTAGAGGGCTCCAATATAGATTGAATTACTTCCCAAGGTTGTAGAAGGATCAAGTGATGGTCTTTCTAAATGCTGAAGCATACAGACAGTGCTGTCCTAAACCAGTCACCCAGTGCGTGTTTGTGGAGTTAAATAGTGATACCCTTTTTGTAGTTTCATCTGTCAAGGAGAGATAGTACTACTTCCCATTGTCAACTCTGAATTGTGAAGATCAATTCATATGGGGGTCAAGAATTGAACGGGTAGATAGAATATCTAACTTATGATGTAACCTTTGGCCATAAGACTGTAACCAAAATCTTTTCATTAGTTATAATTCAGATAGAGTAATTTTTGTATACTTACAATAAGCTCATATTTTTAGGAATCAGGGAGAGTTGGGTTAAATCTTGGCTTTCTCATGTAACAGCTGTTTGCTCATAAGTATCTGTCTCTTTTTCTTTAAAATAGAAATACCCCGTATCTCACAGGGTTGTGGTAAAGTTTATGTGAACTGATACATGTATACTCCCAGCACAGTGCACAACACTTTGTAGAAGCTTATTAAATCTTAGTGTCTGCCTCATTTTAGAGCCATTACATTAATAAAGTATAAATCTATACAGGATTATTTTTAAATATAACTTGGTCAAAAAGGCTAAATGTAGAATACTAAAGTGGTCAATTAAAATAAAACCCATTATATAGACAACTTAGATAGTTTACATGCACCAATTGACCATGTTCTCAAACTTGATACCCTTTTATGACCCTTGAGAAAATGATACTTGAAGTTTGGGGATTTAAAAGATTCCTATTGACAGTTTCACAAACTTCTAAAGATGAATAAGTTCCAGAGATTCACTGTACAACATAGTGCCTAATTCTAGTCTATTAAAATTCTATCTCATGTTAGTGTTCTTACACACACACACACACACACACACACACACACACACACACAAAGGAACGCAAGGAAACTTTCGGAACTGTTGGATATTTTTATTACCTTGATTGTGGTGATTGTAGCAAAGTGTATACATATGTCCAAATTTAACACATTGTCTCCATTAGTTATGTTCAGTTTTTTGATTACCAATTACACTTTACTAAAACTTGGGGGGAAAGAAAAGAAACAGAAATAGGAATCGACTGGTAAAAAATTACCAACATAGATGAAGCCACAAAGAGACTATTGCTCTTTTCGAAAGAATATAAAAATATTCATTAGGTATAAATGATTGCTATTCATTATTATGAATTTGTGATCCATCATAGGTCAAGGACTCCTCCAGCTCTCTATTTAGCAGTGCTTATGCATCAAAATTGAGAGAACATGGGTCCAGGAGAGCAGCATATAATGTTAGGTTAAGAGTTAAAGTAGACTATTATTTCAGATAATGCGGCCGGGAAGGATTCGGAGGTAACTTACGTACTGAAACAATTTTAAATGCAGTATTTAAAAAACTGTTTTGTGGTGTGGAACAGGAGACAAAGCCTAGTGCTTACTTCCCAAGTTGAAAAGTGTGATAGGAGACCCTACTCCCACAAATCTGGGATGACTTAGTGTAAAAGTAAACAAGAAATCAAACTGCTCCTTCCCTTTATTCATTTCCTGGTGATTGTACCTCCAAAGCACTGGTACTGAGTGGAGGGGAGGAAAAGGTGCTGCTGAAAAGTAAACACACCAGCCTGTACAGAAATTTGAAGTCCGAATTAATAATTTCTGATTTGGTCTGATACAACTCAAGCCAAGTTTACAGTGATCCTAAATTGTTAGCACTGTCAGGCCCTAGGCAGAAGCAAACACACATCTTCTCTTGAGGAACCCGGGTATCAAAGAATTCTCCCAGCTAAAATTCCAAAGATAAATTTCACCGTTAGAAATTATAAACATACAAGGAAAAAAAATCATGAGCAAGAACTAGCAGAAACAGAGGACCAAAATTGACTTACAAAGATTTTAAATATTGGAATTATCAAAATTAGAATATAAAATAACTATGCTTAAAATGTTCAAAGGAATTAGGGGTGCCTTGGTGGGTCAGTTGGTTAAGTGTCTGATTTTGGCTCAGGTCATGATCTTGTGGTACATGAGTTTGAGCCCCACGTTGGGCTCTGTGCTGACAGCTCAGAGCCTGGAGTCTGCTTTGGATTCTCTGTCTCCCTCTTTCTCTGTCCCTCCCCCACTCATGCTCTTTCTCTCAAAATAAACAAACAAACAAACAAACAAACAAACATTAAAAAGGTAAAAAAAAATAAGATGTTCAGAGGAATAGAAGACAAGCTTAGAAATGTTCAGTATATAGGGGCTCCTGGGTGATTCAGTTAAGCGACCGACTTTGGCTCAGATCATGATCTCATGGTTCATGAGTTCAAGCCCCATGTCAGGCTCTGTGCTGACAGCTCAGAGCCTTGAGCCTGCTTTGGATTCTGTGTTTCTGTTTCTCTCTGCCCCTCCAGCACTCATGCTCTGTCTCTCTCTCTCTCAAAAATAAACAAACACTAAAAAAATGTTCAGGATCTAAAAATATTAATGTGAAGCCAGTTTTTAAGACTGTAGCTTATAGGGGAGCCTGGGTGGCTCAGTTGGTTAAGCATCTGACTTCAGCTCAGGTCAGTATCTCACAATCTGTGAGTTTGAGCTCTGCATTGGGCTCTGTGCTGACAGCTCAGATCCTGGAGCCTGCTTTGTATTCTGTATTTCTCTCTCTCTGTGCCCCTCCCCTGCTCATGCTCTGTCTCTCTCTGTCCCTCAAAAATAAAATAAAAACATAAAAAAGACTGTAGCTAATAAAATTCTGGTAGGAAGTATGTAACTGAAATGGATGGAAATTGATGGGTTGAACAGCAGATCAGATCTAACTGAAGAGAGATTTACTAAACTGGAAGATATATCTGAAAAAGAAATTATCCAGAAGATAACGCAGAAGAATGAAGAAATAGAAAATATGAGAGGCATGAAGGGTAGAATGAAAGTGTCTAAAAGCCATTGGAATAAACTCTAAAAGGAGAGGACAGAAAATGGAGGAGAGCGAGTAGTTCAAAGGACAATGCCCATACCAATAAAATATACCATTGTATAATTTTAAGAAGTCTAACATATCCAAACTGAATAAATAAAAAGAAATCTATAACTACACCATATATTCAGCTCTAAAACATTAAGTAAAAATGGAAAATTTTTAAAATAACAAGATGGGCAAGATAGATTACCTTCAGGGAGCAACATAGTGACAGCTGAGTTCACATTAGTAATCCAGAAGATACTACCGTATCTTCAGCATGTGGAGAAAAAATACCTAGAATCCTATGCTGACTAAAATACATCTTGGGGCACCTGAGTGGCTCAGTCGGTTAAGCGTCATGATCTCACGGTTCATGGGTTCGAGCCCGGCATCAGGCTCTGTGCTGATAGCTCAGAGCCTGGAGCCTGCTTCTGATTCTGTGTCTCCCTGTCTCTCTCTTCCCATCCCCTGCTCACACTGTCTCTCTCTGCCTCTCAAAAATAAATAAATGTAAAAAAAAATTTTTTTAAATACATCTTAATTATAAGAGTGATATAAAAACATTCCCCACCCCACCTGACCCTGCCCCTCCCCCCCAAAAACCCTGAGTTTGCTCCTTGTGTTGACTTTATTGATGTGTCTTCTTTGTTCCGCTAAAATCCCCAGTTACTTAATCAAATGCAAATGCCAATCTTGGTGTTGCCGTGAAGATATATATATATATATATGCATATATATATATACACACACACATATATACATATATATATGTATATATATATATACACACACACACATATATAAATATGTATATATATGTATATAATTAAAACTGCTTATCAGTTGACTTTAAATAAGGAAGATTATTCTAGATAATTTAGGTAGGTCTGTCTGAATCAATTGGAAGACCTTAAACTCAGAACTGAGGTTTCCCTGGGACAGAGAAGAAATCCTGTCTGTGGATGAGAGCTTTGGCTTCTATGGGTTTAGCCTGCTCATGATTTTTCCTTCCTGATGCTTGTCTTATGAATTTCAGACTTGCTTAGCTAGCCCCTGTTATCATGTAAACCAATTCCTGGTAATAAATCTCACCTGTGTATATGTGTTTGTGTTTGTCTATTTATCATTATATCTCCTATATATCTCCTACTGGTTCTACTTCTCTGATTGAACCCTGACTGCTATACCAGACAGCAGAAAGAAATCTTTAAGGGAATACTTTAAGAAAGTACTTCAGGGAGAAAGAAAGTTTTCTCAGATCCAAGATGGAAGGTCTGAGATGCAAGAAGAAAGGAAGAACAAAATAAATGGTAAATATGTGGATTAAATTAAAACAATGTTAACTGTATAACACAGGCAAATTCTTCCACATGTTCAAGAATCAAATGGTTTCAATTCAGATTCCAAAAATTTCCCATTTTGATTATGGAAAAAGGGAGATTCTCTTCAATTTATTTTGTGTGGCTAAGATCATCTTGATTCCAGATCCTAAAACAGCATGAGAAAAGAACCTTATAGGTGAGCCTCACTCACAATCACAAATGGAAAGATTTAAACAAAATATTTGCAGCCAATTCTAGCAATGTATTAAAAGGATACTACTTTATGAGCAGCTTTCATTTATCCTAGAAATTAAACAGCCATTGCATATTAGGAAATCTATGAATGTAATTTCCTACACTAGCCTATTATTAGAAAAATCATTAGATCATCTCAACAGATGCAGAAATTTTTCATAAAATTCCTGATAAAAACTAAAAAAAAGAGGCATGATTGAAAGCAATTTCAACAAACTTCATACTTAGTATTAAATACTACCTCTGAAAAAGGTGTTAGCTATTACCTTTGGAATCCCTAGCATATATAATTTAGCCAAAAAAAAAAAAAAAAGATTTAGAAGACACTAAACTGACATTACTTTTATTTCTTTGAAGAGAGAGACAGGTTTCTTAAGACAGGAAGGAATAGCTTAATAAGTTTGACTTTATCAAAATGAAAAACTTTGATTACCAAAAGACACCATATTTGTAATAAATACAAACCACACAAGGACACAGAATCTAGAATTCAAGACAAAACAAAATAAACAGGAACAGACATATTCATCCAATAGAGTTGTACAGAAGACTTGAGTTAGCACATGCAAATGGAGAAACCTGAATGGCCGATAAAAGTGTGCAAGGTATTCAGCCTCATTTGGGGTCAGAGAACATCACATAAAAAAACACAATGAAATTTCACCATATACTCACCAGATTGGCCAAATTAAAAAAAAACAAAACACAAAAACAGAATCTCAAAATTTGGCAAAGGCACAGAGCAAGGACCAAGTTTTAACTGTTCATGGGGGTGTAAATTTGCGCAAATAATTTAGAAAACACTGTGGCACTACCATTTAAAGTTAAACGTGCAAATTTCTTAGAAATTTCACTCTAAGTTGTTCACCAGAAATCATTCACTGACATTGCTTGTAAAAAGCAAAATACTGGCAGTAATCTCAGATGTTGATCAGTGTTAAAATGAACAAATTGTTATATTCATACAATAAAACATTGTACAGTAGGAAAATTAAGCTGCAGCAAAACTGAAAATGAATTAAATGAAAAAATCACTAAAGGATTACTATGATGAGTCTTTTTATGTAATATTTAACAGGAAGAAAAATTATATAGTATATTATTTAGGGAGACATTTGTGTGGTAAAAATATAAAGGCAGACAAGGAGAGGACAACCTGAAGCAATTGTGGTCTTTTCTGTGGAGAGAGAGGGACACTCAAGGAAGGACCTTCTAAGGAAGGGAATGTTCTGGTAGTTTGCTTTATTATTATTTAAACTTAATTATTTAAGGCACTATTATTTGAATTATCTAAGTACTGTATAAAAACATTTATATATACACACACACACACACACATATACGTATATACGTATATATATACACATATACGTATATATATACGTGTATGTATATACGTATATGTGTATATATACGTGTATATATATATATATATATATATACACGTATATATGTATATATACGTATGTGTGTGTGTGTGTGTGTGTGTGTGTGTGTGTATTTGTTTCCAGATCAGCTTGTTTCTATTGGGCTGTTTTCATTGACAGTTGACTTCTTAACCTTTTGAGACCTCAGTTTCTGCATCTGTAAGATGAGTTAGAGTAAAAGGTCACTAAGTTTGAGATACCTTTCGACTCTAACATTCCTTGATATTATGAAATAAACATAGCTTAGACGGATGATAGTAGGTTCCATTTGGATAAATTCCTCTTTAGATAATGGATTTGGAAGGAATCCCAGAAACAGCTTCTTAAATCCACCATTCTGACATCACCATGTTTCTGTAGCTAACAGCTTTACCGAGATTTAAGCCATTATTTTTAGGACTCTTACCTTTATCTCATATTATACTAACACAGTAAAGGAAATTATTTTCTTGTGTATATTGCTCGTTATTAAGGTCACTGGAACTAAAGTTTTTTCTGCTCCTTTTATTATACACTTTTCCTGGCTAAAGACCATGACTGAATTTGACCCAAGAGCCTAGTATACAGCCACAGACTTATGGGATCTCCATGATATAGGCCCTTTTTTAGATGGCAACCTATATTTCTGTTAAGAAATGTATATAATAAGTAAGGAGCTCAAGCATAGATATATTTTTTGCCTAAAATAATCTTGCTTATATTCTACCTTTATCAGAGAGGAAAATGATAGGAAAGATTCATATTGGAAAAAAAACATCTTTTGATGTTCTTCCAGAACCCTTTCCTGCCTTTCATAGGACAATACAAATGTGTCTTTTTTAAACTTTTCCATCCAACAAAGTGCCCCTTGTGGTAGAAGAGAACACATGTTTTTGAAAAGAATAGGAATGTGACTATCAGAGACCATTGAAAAAGCACATTTAATAAAGCCATTTTGTATTTTTCAGAGACGTTTATATACATCGTGCATTCTATACCACAGTATAGCTGTGTTTATTTTAAAGTGAAAATGTTTTAAATAAATTACTGGTTAAAGTACCCTTCTCCTCCCTTCATCTTCAATTAAACTCAAGTTTTCAGGTAAATACATTGCATTCATTCTTTGGCTCTGAGTTCCTGGTCTCACCACCATGTGTAATGACATGCCTACCCCATTGTTAATAGCATTGGCTCTGGAATGCTCTGGAATGCAGTAGATCTGGGTTTGTACCCTGGTGTGCCACTTTCTCAGAGTATCACACATTGTAAGGTACTTGGTCTCTCTCTAAGCTTTAAATCCTTCCCCAGTTTCTTATACTAATGGACTATCCAAATACCTTGAATATCCCTTCAAATACACCTTTCACGAAGTAGGGTTTTGTATATGCTGTACCATACAGCCAGTATTAATCCATTGTCATTCTTCCACAGTCTTCTCAAACATCAGCCCTTATCCAAATCAACATTTACCCTTACATCCGTTCTGTTCCCTTAGAGCTTTTGTTCATACCAGAGTTACAGCATTTAGTCTATGTTACTGTAATTTCCCTCTTACTGTGTTTTCCTTCACCTCTTTAAAGCTTTCCCTGATTTTCCTCCAGCTCACTAGGTCTGCACTCCTTTCTCTGTGCCTGTATTACTTTGAAAACATTTTGTTTGTTTATTCACTTTAACAGTTAAGTACTGAGCATCTTTTGTTGTTGTTGTTGTTGTTGTTGTTGGGTCCTGCTCCTCCAAGCACTTGAGATTCAGAGCTGTGTAACCCGCTTTCATGGAGTTGTGATTTCTAGTGAAGGGAATGGGTTAACATACAACAAATAAAAAGGAAAAGTGTCAGCAAGTAGTAAGTTTAGAGGGCATGAGATATTGATTGGGTGCCTAATTTTAGACCAGAGGTTCAGAAAAGGCTTTACTGAAAAGGTGATACTTAAGAGAAATCTGAAGAAGGGAATTAGTTTTGAGAATATCAAAAGAGGAACATCATTTTGGGTAGAGGAAACTGCTATTGAAAAGACCCCAGGGAGGGAAAAGAACTCGGCATTTCCTAGGATCATAATTAAATCAACTGTGGGCAAGAAAGAAAGTTGCATCAGCTTAGGTTAGGAGAGCAGAAAGGGGACACAGATCTTGTAGGACTTTAAAGGCATGAGTTACATTATATTCTTTAAAAAAATTTTTTTTAATGTTTATTCTTTTTTGAGAGAGACATAGCCTGAGTGGGGGAGGAGCAGAGAGAGAGAGAGAGAGAAAGAAAGAGAGAGAGACAGAATCCAAAGCAGGCTCCAGGCTCTGAGCTGTCAGCACAGAGCCTGACAGGGGTTTCAAACCCACAAATGGTGAGATCATGACCTGAGCTGAAGTCAGAACGTCCAACTGACTAAGCCACCTAGGCATCCCTTGTTGCATTATATTCTAAACAAAGCAATATGCTATTGGAAAGCTTTAGCTGGGGTGTGACTGGATCTGATTTGTATTTTATAAAGATTGCCCAGATTGTGCTGTAATGGATTAGAGGAGAGAGAGGTGGGTCTCTACATGGGTCTGTTGCAGTTGTTCAGGAGAGAAGTGATGGTGGATTGGATGAGGAAGGTAGTAGAAAAGACAAAGCAAAACAGAGCAGGGTTTGGTTATGTTTGGGAGGTGGAATTGCCAGTTCTTGCTGATGGGCTGACAAGAGTAGAGGGAAATGCAAAATCAAAGATAATACTTGTATAATATTTTTATATTGGCATTTCTAATAATTCTCTTTTTAGTTTACATATCAATTTTCTGTATAGATTGTGAGCTACTCCAGTACTAGGACCATATGTGACTCAATTCTGTATGTGTAGTTGCTTGCATAGGATCTTGTTAATGCTGGTGCTAAATAAATATTAATAAAATTTCTCTGTACAGTGTTTCAAAGTTACTACTTATAAAAAGTGATTTTGAAGACTAAGATATTTACATACTACAGTGATTAACAGCCATACATTATATATAAGGACTCTAAGATTAGGGAGATGGATTTCTGCTTCATGAAAGTAAACTTTTCCTTATGACCGAAGAATACAATAACAAGTGTATATTTAATATATAAATAATAACATTAGTGTAAAAATCCTCAAGATCAATCCATTTCTGATGAAATCACTATTTCATGTCATTTGTAACCTATTTCATGTTATTGGTAAACATGTCAACCAATTCCATCAAATTTTCCTTATATAAGGAACATACTTTTGTGGGTATAAGTAGAAAATTCTCATACCAGTTCATTAAGAGAATACTTATCAGAAAATTAAATTAAAATTCATTTAAAAAGTTTTTGATGGGGGCGCCTGGGTGGCGCAGTCGGTTAAGCGTCCGACTTCAGCCCGGTCACGATCTCGCGGTCTGTGGGTTCGAGCCCCGCGTCGGGCTCTGGGCTGATGGCTCAGAGCCTGGAGCCTGTTTCCGATTCTGTGTCTCCCTCTCTCTCTGCCCCTCCCCCGTTCATGCTCTGTCTCTCTCTGTCCCAAAAATAAATAAACGTTGAAAAAAAAAATTAAAAAAAAAAAAGTTTTTGATGGACCTTGAACAACTGTAGGGTCTAACACATCTATCGTTGTGAGGGAAAACCTGAAAATTTATGATTTGATAAAATATATCCTTTGTAGTTGGGATGGGGGAGGGGGTTTGTGCTCAACTAATCTTGAGAAGTACTGTGAAGATGTACTACCATGATACATAAGGAAAATTCAGTACCTATTATATAGCTTGATATTTATTTTTCTAAAAGCATTTGACAAAGTGCTACTTCAAAGATTGATAAGTAGATTACAGTGTTGGAATATGAGGTAAAATAAGATGATGTTTAAAGAGCTGATTTGGGCCCATAAAAATAACTTTCTGTATACTCAGTACTTAATTTCAGATACTAATTTATAACACGTATTTCAAAATTCATTGTGTAATAATTCTAAAAATTTAAATTAGAAATTTATCGTGTAATGGCAAAACACTAGATGGTTATGTAGTTAGTTATTTATTCAACCAACATTTATTTGGTAAGTACTATTTGAAAGTCCACCTGCCATGTGATGGTTAGTTTTTTCATATTTGTTACAGATTTTAAAACAATTGACACATTTCCCTAAGGTATTATTGTACACAGAAAAATTGTAACTTTATGGTGGAGAAGCCCAGCAGACCCCACCTTAACCAGATGATCAAGGTTAATGTCACCAGCAGTAGTAACATAAATTGACATTATGAACTCCCTGATGAGAGTCACTGTGGATACAACCACCCCTGTGGTATTCTTGCCAAAATATATAACCTCCATCTAATAATAAGTGTACATCAGACAAGCCCACATTGAGGAGCATTCTACAGTATGATTGGGCAGTACTCTCCAAAAGTGTCTAGATCCAAAGAAAGACTGATGAACCACAACTGGAAAAGACTGGATTAGATCCTGGAATAAAAAGAAGACCGTTGTAGAAAAACCACTGTAACCTAAGTATAGTCTGTAGATTATTTAGTAGTATTATAACTACTGTAACTATGTCAATTTCTTGCTTTTGATAAATGTGCCATGGTTATGTAAGATGTTATCATTAGGGGAAGTTGGGTGAAGGTTATGTGGGAACTCTCCATTCTGTTTTTGCATTCCTGTAAACCTAAAACTATTTCAAAATAAAAATTTTAAACAGATTCTTAAAAAAAATGCCAATAGGACACTCACATTAAGGTATCTTAATATTTTCTTAACAGAGTCTCTTTCATGTCACTATTATTATCCTTTGTGTTACGGTTTCTCCTGAGAGGATAGCTTTTGTTACAGGCATAATGAAAAGAATCCTTGCTCTATTCCTCTTTAATGTACCTTTCTTGTATACGTATTTTTGTATTTGTGATATACTTTCTATTTTTTCCCTCCTTTTTTTTCTAGGCTATTTCTTCAGTGTCCTTTAGAGTCACAGTTATCTCCCACCTCTCCCCTAATGTTATAGTCCCCTCTTTATCCTTAGACGTCTCAGATATCTCCCTGGGGGTTCTTATGTAAGACCACACTGCATTAGTTACCTTTATGTGATAAGTCCCCAGCACATCTTTATCACAGAGTCACTGTGTGTAGTCACATAAATGTAAATGTATATGTGTGTTTGCATAGTATATATCTTCATGATTATGTGTATATACATATACATACTCACACCCATACATACACATACCTCACCCATATACATACATGCATCTGTACATGTACACACATACATGCCCCTCCTGCATCCTTTCTTTTGGGAACTAGTGCTACTGTGTTGCCTAAACCAGATAATGAGGAGTCTTCTTTTCCCATGTGTTCACTGCTGAACTTTCTTGCATCCAGTTTCCAGTTGTTTACTATGTTCCATTGATTGATCTTTCTAAATATTGCTTAGATTGTTTTATTCTCTCTCATTTCAATGTCAATGACTTATGTTGGATAACTGATAACTGTTTTTAGCCACCGTAAGCTATCCTCCATTCTATATTAACAATTGTTCTTTCTGAAAAGCAAATCTTGTATTTTTCCTATTATATTTAGGATAAAGTTCAAACCCCTAGCCTGGCACACAAAATCCTTCTTCCCCTTTTGTCTGGAATACCTGTCCAGATGCCTTTGCTACAGCCATTCTAAGTGATTTACTATTAAGTCTCTGAAAACGATTTCATGTCTTCATGAACAGCCCACATTGAGGGGCATTCTACAATACAATACGATTGAGCAGTACTCTCCAGAAGTGTATAGATCACCAGTGGCAAGGAAAGACTGATGAGTTACAAATGGAAAAGATAAGATTAGAGCCTGGGAATAAAACAAGACATTAGTAGAAAAACCAGTGTAACCTGAATACAGTCTGCAGATTATTTAATAGCACTATATCTATGTTAATTTCTTACTTCTGAAAAAAAAATAACTTGGATTGTAATAGATGCTTAACAAAGAGCGAGCGAGTAAAGGACAGTAATTATGAAGAAATGAAAATAACATTTGTTGAACCTGATCTATGAACTTAGATTGTAATCCAGGTTAATTTGTTTGGCTTTCTCAAGTTGTAAGCTCTGTAAAGACAAGGATCATTGTTTTCTATCCTAATATTTAATACATGATAGACATTAATATTGTCAAATAAATAAAAACTGTTGAGTGACTCCTTGTTATAAGGAATAGATATGAAAATGTCTTGACAGTTTTGATGGAAGAGCTTATAAAATTGATTATAATGACGCTAATTTAGGGATAATACAAAACTTGTAGGAGTCAAGTGTTACTGTCAAATAACTGTCAAGTTACTGTCAAGTGTTACCGAATGGTGTCTGTAACTTAAACGTGGAGTCACATAACGGTGTAGGGTGTAGAAATGAAAATTCAGTGACATCCAGTGTACTCTGTATACTTTGTGTTATGGCCCACTTTCTCTGACTTATAAGATATTGAATAAAAGGAGTGAGTCAAAGGGTGCCTGGGTGCTCAGTGGGTTAAGCGTCTGACTTTGGCTCAGGTCATGATCTCATGGTTTGTGAGTTCAAGCCCCGCGTCGGGCTCTGTGCTGACAGCTCAGAGCCTGGAGCCTGCTTCGGATTGTGTGTCTCCCTCTCTCTCTCTGCCTCTCCCCCACTCACATTCTGTCTCTCACTCTCTCAAAAATAAATAAACATTAAAAAATTTTTAAAAAGGAGTGAGTCAAAAGCCATGTCTTCCTTTTATGTCAGCTAGCGATTTTGGAAGATTTTAGAAAGCTTTTAACGTAAGTAATAGAATCCTATGAATTTCTACATCCTTAAAGGAAGCATGAAGGTACTTATGTATGGTATGTAATCTATAGCTAAGATCAACGTATGCATTACTACTAAAGATTCAATAGGTTTGGAGTATTTGGAAACATTTGATATGTGAATTGTTGGGAGATGGTAATTGTATGATGCACGTATTTCATAACATGAAAAAATAATAAAACAATGTGGCATAGGAAAGATATGGAGACTTACTGTCAGGAGGAAGAAATACACAAGGGGAGATAGCTTATCAGGACAAGGTTATATATACATATATATATATATATATATATATATATATACATATACATATATATATGTGTGTATATATATATATATATACATATATATATATATATGTGTGTGTATATATATATATGTGTATATATATATATGTATATATATAGCATCCTTTGCTAACTTATTTTAATTAGTATTTTAAAAAGTGTTTCTCTAAATGGGGTCTCAAATGATCAGCATCAGTTTACCAATAAAAATGGATATTCTTGAGTCTCATCTTCAAAATGTCTGATTCAAGATGCCTGGATTAAAACCCAGGAATCTACATTATTAATGAGGTGCCATAACAATATATACACTAAAGTTTTGGGAACAGTCCTCTAATTATTCTGTATTCCCTCAAGTCAGCAGTATAACTTGAGTGTCTACTATATTTGAGGTAGTGTTCTGGGTGTTAAGATATATTGGAGAACAAGGAAAAATAGAATTATCTGACTTTGTGAATCTTTTATTTTTAGTAGGTAGAGGACAGACAATAGATAAATTATGTGGAGTGTTCAAAGATTAAGTACTATGGAAAAGTAAATAGAACAGGAAGGGGGGTCCTATTGGGGGTAAGGGTGGAATTTAAAATAGTGTAGATTTTCATGGAATATGTGGCATTTGAACAACTACCTGAAAGGTGGTCAAAGAGAGAAGCAGAGAGGAAGATTTGGAAAGCTGTTGCTGTAATCTTGGTGAGAAGTGATGGCATTTAAGAACTGGCTCAGGAAAGAGGATAACAGCTGAAGTCAGATTATGGATCCAATTTGAAGATAAAGTCAGTGGATATTCTGAAAGATTTAATATGAAATGCGAGAAAGAAGACTCACAGGTGTTTCCATGATTTCTTGTCTAAGAAACTGGTAGAATAGCTGTCATTCTACTGAAATGGGGAAGATTATGGGCAGGAAATATTTTGGTTAGAAGAAGGAGTTCAGTTTGGGCCATATTAGGCTTGAGATGTCTATTAGACATCCAACTAGGATTTTGGTTAGCAAGTGGATAAGTAAGGCAGAGGAGAAAATTATACTAGAGATAGAAATTTGGGCGTCATCAGCATGGAGAGAACTTAAAGTCATTAGACTGGAGACCAAGTGAAATTATCAAAGGAGTGGCTATAAAGAGAAATGGCAAGAGGCCCATGGACTGGAAAATAGCAGAAGGCAATGGTGAAGGAGGCCAAGGGAGAGTGAGTGACTAGTGATGTAGGAGAGAATTCAGAGCAGTAGAGAAAGAATACCAAAGAAGAAGGGATCAACACTGTCAAAGTCTTGTGACAAGTGAATAAAAATAAGGATCTGGAGTTGACCAGTGAATTCAGTAATGTGGAGACCTGATGACCTCAGCAAGCGCAAGTTTGCTGAAATGGTGAGGCAGAAATTGTGGCTGAAGCATGGGAGAAGAAGTGAAGATAAAAATACTCACAGCTCTTTTGAGATTTACTGTAAAGCGCAATGCAGAAATGGGCATGGCTAGAGAAGTAAATGGGGTCGAGGAGAAATAACATGTGTGTGGAGCCTGGTGGGGTGATCTGGTAGATACAGAAAGCTATATTCAGGAAAACGGAAAAATTGTTAGTGGCGTTGGTCGTTGTGAGGAGCAGTTAACTCCATGCACAACAGGACAGAAGGCACAGACAGGGAGAGGACAGGGCGAAGGGCCTGGGCACGTGTGCTGCTTGGAGCTTGCAGAATTTCTCTCTTAATGGCTTCAGTTTGTTTGTTTGTTTGCTTTTCTTACATGTAATTAGGAAGCACGATCAGCTGAGAGGGAATGGGAGAAGTGGTTGGGTATTTAAGGAGGGGGAAAATACGAAGTGAGAGAGTGAATGGACTCGAGAAAAAACAGAAGTGTCTGGCATCATTCAGAGCACGTTGGGAATGGCAGGTTATGACTTTAAAATGAGAGTGGTCATCATGGTTGTCTGGGTTTTCTCTCAATACCCAGAGCTTCCTACAGACCTACTGATTACATGCATGCTCCTGCACCCGGGCGTTATTTATGCCGGTGGCTCCCTTTTCCTGGGATTGTCTTCTCCCATAAACTATGTGGCCTGCTTCCTCACTGCTTTCAAGTCTTAACTCAGATGTCACCTTCATCATAATATCTGCCCTGACCACACTGTTTAAGATTGGAAGTTCCTTGCCCCAAACTCCCCAACCTTCCTTATGCAATTCTATCTTACTGTCCGACATTCATCACCTTCTAACACGCTACGTAATGTATTACCTTTTTTTATTTCATGCTTTCACTCCCCTTTTCCCCCACTAAATATTTAAGCATCACAAAAGATTTTTTTGTTATTGAATTATAATTGACATACAATATTAGTTGCAGATGTACAAGATAGAGATTCAGTATTTTTATATATTATGAAATGATAATGATAGGTCTAGTCCCCAACTGTCCCCATACAGAGTCATTACAATACTATTGACTATATTCTCTATGCTGTTCTTTACATCCTTGTGACTTATTTATTTGATTACTGGAAGTTTGTACTGAATCCCTTTACCTGTCTCACCCATGCTCCCACCCCCTTTTCCTCTGGCAGCAAGCAGTTTGTTCTCTGTATCTGAGTCTGTGTCTGTTTTGTTTTGTTTTGTTCATGTGTTTTGCTTTTTTAGATTCCGCATATAAGTGAAATCATACAGCACTTGTCTTTCTCTTATTTCACTTAGCACAATACCCTCTAGGTCTATCCATGTTGCAACAAATAGCCATATTTCATACATTTTATGGCTGAGTAATATTCTGTTGTATATATACACACCACATAGTCTTTATCCGTTCATCTATCAATGGACACCTAGGTCACTTTCATATCTTGGCTGTTGTCATAATGAATATAGGGGTACACACATCTTTTTGAATTAGTGTTTTCATTTTCTTTGAATAAATACCCAAAAATATTTCTTTCAGTAAATATCCAGAATTGCTGGACAGTATGGTAGTTCTGTTGTTAATTTTTTTGAGGAACCTCCATACTGTTAGCGGCTGTACCAATTTATATTCCCACCCACAGAGCACAAGGGTTTCCTTTCATCCACATCCTCACCGACACTTCTTGTTTCTTGGGTTTTTTTTTTTTTTGATAATAGACATTTTGACAGTTTTGAAATACCTTGTCTTGATGTTCATTTCCCTGATGATTCATAATACTGAGCATCTTTTCAAATACCTATTGTCCATCTGCGTGTCTTCTTTGTAAAAATGTCTATTCCGGTCCTCTACCCATTTTAAAAAACATTTTTTTTGTTATTGAGTTGTATGAGATCTTTATATAATTTGGGTATCAGTCTTTTATCTGTTAATATCATATGCTAATATCTTCTTCCATTCCATAGGTTGTCTTTCAATTTGTTGATGGTTTCCTTCACTGTGCAAAAGATTCTTGGTTTGACATAGTCCTGTTTGTTGATTTTTGCTTTTATTGCCCTTGCCTGAGGAGACATACAGGTCTATCTCAAGAAACCAGAAAGTCTCAAATTAAACAATCTAAGTTTAAAGGAACTAGAAAAAAGAACAAAGTCCAAAGTTAGTAGAGGGAAGGAAATAATAAAGATCAGAGAGGAAATAAATGAAAATAAAGACTTTAGAAAAAACATTAGAAAAGATCAATGAAACTAAGACCTGGTTCTTTGAAAAGATAAATGAAATACTAACCTTCAGTAGGCTCATCAAGAAAAAAAGAGAGCTCACGGGGGCTTGAATTTTTGTCTTTTTTTTTTCATTTCTGTATTTCAGGCATGTAGAAAAGTACCTGGCCTGTAGTAAACATTGAATTATATTGAATTAATGATTGAATTAATTAATGGTATTGAATGATATTGAATTAATTATATTGAATTGAATGATTAAATTAATTAATTCTATGGTTTGGTGGTCATGAAGTTTAACTGACTTCATTTTGTTGCAAATTATTTAAAGCCTATCTGTTGATATATCCTGGAGGATACAGTTGTTCCATTAATGTTGTTTTAAATTATCAGTTCTAATAATAAATTGCACTGAATGGGTTTTTTATACTCTTCAAAGTGTTTTCCTGTTCATTATACCATGGTAGTGTAATTTAGTATTTTTACAGTTTTATTTACCTAATATTTGAAATGGAATAAAAATAACGGTTTATTTCTGTTTCCTCATGTGCTTAATTCTCTAGGTTTAGCTCTAAACTGACCCACCTTATTCCCATTTGTTGTCGCAGTTTGTGTTTATATATAGCTACTAACTGAATGCCTTGCATCTAGCAGGTGTCTATAGATATCTGTTGACTTAATTTATTGTAACACTTTAGTGTAGTTTTCACTAACCTGTCAAGGTTTACTGAGCATTTATAAGAAGAAATATTTAAATTAGACTACTTATTCTTTTTTAGCCCTAAAGCATTATATAGAAGAGAGATTTTAAAGATCCGCTAGAAATTAATGTATTTGAAGCATAATTTTTTACTGTATGTAAATGTTTTCTCCAAATTGCTAAGGATTTCTGATTCATTAAAAATGTATTTTTCTCTAGCTCTCAAGCCTTTGTTATACTGGTTATCTTACATTTGTGCCCAAGAAGAGTTTCTAATACGAGATAAATTTTGAAATATGTTAATTTTTCCTCCAGGCTGAAAAAGGAATTGGGGAGTATAGATTTGTTTACTGGGATGCTCCAGTGCCTCTGCTGCTTTGCTTCAGTAACAAGACTGTCACGTTAGCACAAAAAACAGCACTTCATTGCCACTTCCCCAGCCTGGTAAAGAATTGCACCACCGACCCTCTGCCCCCAGAACAGTGTTTTTTTTTGAGCTCCTTTAAAGTCAAAATCTTTAAAAATCATATAAGAATATTAAAATTTAATTATTGTCATCCTCAGAGTGTTGATGGATTGATGGCAATTAAATATTTATGTAACATATGTCTAGACCACTAAAGGCATTTAGAACACTGACCGATTAATAGCATAACTTGTTTTTGGTTTTTAGATTAAATGCCAGAAATGCACGGACTGGTGAAGAATTAAAGACCTGTGAAAAGCATACAATTTGTCTCATAGAGGAAAGATACATTGTCTACTGGCCATATATTTAAGTTTACTCTGTGAATCTGATCAGAACATATTCTTTATATATACATCAGATTCACAGACTATATATATAGTTATATATATTTGTATATACATATATTTATATATATATATATATATATATTTGTAAAGAAGCTTACCATTAAGTCTACTCTTCATATTTTGTTGCATTTTTTTTAACGTTTATTTATTTTTGAGACAGAGAGAGACAGAGCATGAACGGGGGAAGGGCAGAGAGAGAGGGAGACACAGAATCAGAAGCAGGCTCCAGGCTCTGAGCCATCAGCCCCCAGAGCCCGACGCGGGGCTCGAACTCACGGACCGCGAGATTGTGACCTGAGCTGAAGTCAGATGCTTAACCGACTGAGCCACCCAGGGGCCCCTATTTTGTTGCATTTTTAAAACCTTTATTTTATATTGAATTATATTTTAAAAATCAATGTGGTGAATGTCCATTTTCATTTAACAATATTATTAACTGAAGCCTACTTAAAACAATAGATAATTTCTTTAAATGGACTTGGATTTCATATTAAGATGGTTATTTGAAGGTCAGAACACTTTGAAAAAGCTTAGCAATTACAGTATCACAAAGAGTAGCAGGAAGTAGTTTTGCTACTTAAAACATTTATCTTATAACCTGTCACACTACTTTAAGATTGGGTCATAAGGGGACACCCAGGTGGTTCAGTCAGTTAAGTGTCGGACTCTTGATTCGGCTCAGGTCATGATCTGAGTTGAGCCCCACATTGGGCTCTCTGCTGTCAGCATGGAACCTGCTTCGGATCCTTTCTGTCTCTCACTCTGCCCTTTCCCTGATCTCTCTCTCTCTCTCTCTCTCTCTCTCTCAAAAATAAACATTAAAAAAAAAAAGATTGTGTCCTAAGGACTAATAAAATTCTTGCAATAATTGATGATTTGGAGGGAATATTATTACTGATCTTGATAATTATGTATATCCTTATTTTAATAAATTTTATCTACTTATAATTTATAAGAAAATTGTGGAATCTGTGCTATGGAATTATGTCTATGATTTTTTTGAGATTTCCAATTATGTTATTTATGATTTGGTGTGATTATTTAGCATGTTTAGTTTTAGGTTTTAATTTTCACTTTTGGAATGAAAAGCAAAATATTAAGATTTATGTAAAAAGCATCATCTTAATGCAAACTCTTAAATTCCTTTAAAAATCTACTTGCAACCTAATGTTATGTTTTATCTGCGGCACTTTCATTGTTATTAACAGTGTTACTTGTCATTACTTGCAATTCCAAACCAATTCTTCCAAAACTAACAATTACAAAGATACGTGTTTACTATTTTATGGGTAACTACTAGCCAAGCGACAGTTTACAGCACATTATTGAGTCATAACTTTCCAACAGATAATATTTTTAGTTCAAAATTACTTCTCTGCAAAAGTAGCTAAAAATGCTCTTATCGTTTTTAACTTACTATGAAATCCTCCAAAGTTACTAGAACGGAGTGACCATGGACCCACTCCACTTGAGAAAAAAGAAAAAAGGTGTTATTGGTTGTTGAATTAAAAATAGAAAAAGGAATTTAGAGAACTGTTGCCTTCAGCATTTTTCTCCATTAATACCACTTCTCAGCTTACTCCTCGGTGTCTGTATTTGGGTGTACATATATAGAATATATATGTACAAAATCCATCTTTTATTTTAAAAACAAACATTTTCATGAAAGATAAGTGTCTGTCACTGACAGGATTGTTTGCAGAGTCAGTGATAACACGTGGCATTTTACCAAGTGATTAATTTTTATTGGCTCGATTCACAAGTTCAGTAACACGAAGTAGTTACTCATGCTCGAAAATGCATAATCAGTAAATAGTTTGGGGATTTATCTCTTTTTAGACGTTGAACTGTTCCACTCAAACGAAAATGGATGGATTATTTCTAGTAAACATAAAAATGAAAACCTTTTAAAAAGTCTTGTAGTCTTAATCTTTTAAAGCAAATTAAGTCCCTTAAAAGGATGTCTTACTTTGTGCCATTCGTCAGTAATGTATTACTTAAAATTTATCATTTTGCTTCACCTTATTTTTTTCACAACGATACTTAGTCCATCAAACTAGACCACTATAGTTTGATTTATAATGTTATGTTGAAAATCTGTGAAAGTCAAATTTTGCAAGCATTTTAAACCACTTTATTTTCAAATTAACCATTTATTATATGTAGCAGTACATTGTTACCACCTTTTATCTCAAGATAGAATGAAATGAATGAAATGCATAATTCTATATGTTGTAATTAGTTACCTTTAAAATCGTGTAAATATAGGACTGTTCACAATGTTCGGTATAGTTCAGTCTTTCAGCAGACATTCATTTCAAACTATATGGTAAGCATTTGCCAGATATTAAAGATACACACATGAGACAGACAGTGATCCTGTAAACTTGGAAATTAATAGTGATTGAAAGGTGATGGTGGTCGTGGGAAAAATGGATTTTAGTATTTAACATTTATTCTGTGCCTGCAGTCTGGGTACTTCGTATTGTTTCATTTAACCCTTACAAAACACTAGAAGATATTTATTATTATTCCCATTTTATAGAGGGGAAACAGAGACTCAGAGACAAGTTTCCCAAGATCATAAAGCTAGTAAGTGGCAGGGATGTGATGTAAGCCTTTCATTCTCCAAACTCCATGTTCATATTTGTTGATACTATCGGAAATTTTTTGAACGCCAAGCATAACGAGACTAAAAATGGGTAATCTGTGGTACCTAGCTCTCAAAATTTTCTAATTTTTATGAAAGCAATTTATACTAAAAAAAAAAAGCTATGACTATATATCCTTTTAGTCTATGTCTATTTAAACCCATCTTGCCACCTCTTGGGTCAAAATTAATCTGTAATAATATAAAAGTAGTTAAACCAAATTTTGAACTGGAAACTGTTGATTCATTTGTGTCTTAATTTTGGTCTGTAAGAGATTTCTGTTCCAAAGTCTTTTAACTGGTGTAACTTACTGCTATTAAATAGTTAAACCATTAAATGTTAAATTGCTGCCTGAGGAAAACTGTATTGCTCTATAGAACTCAGTTTTGTTCATTTAAATAGAAAACTGTAGTTTTTTTTTTAAACTAGAACAGAGTGTGAGAATTTTTTTTAAAAGTCAAGGTACTTTATTTTAATTTGACTAAATTTAAAATTTCCAGGATAAAAAAAAATTGTAGCCAGGATTAATTCCAGCATGAAAATGAACATTTTATATTAGTCTCCAAATCTTCAAGTCTACGCTTCAGACATCATTTAAATCTTTCTTATGGTTACCCTTTGTCTCTTATGCAAGGGAGGCTTAAAGATACTTTACCTTCATTATGAATGGAGAAACCTCAAAACATTTGTAATATTTTTTTATAATCCAAGAAAGAGAAATTTCAGATGCCATAGATCAACAAAATAGAAAGTAACCAAATGCCAGTAAATAGTACATTCTTTTTCTTATTAATGAAGTAAGAGTCTGTACTGTACATTTTTTATTTAATAAATTAGCTGTTATTTATTGAGTGCCTGCTATTTCAATGTTTGAGAGTTTTCTGGTCATGTACATGTAGATGTGTGTATACATGTACATATATGTGCATATGAGTGTCTGATATGAATCTTTTGATATAAGTAAAAATTTAATCCTATGAAGAAAGTGAAAATTAACATATTTGACACTTTTTAATTTCAGTTTATTGATGGTCGACTGGCAAAATTAAATGCAGGACGGGGTTTCTCTGATGTATTTGAAGAGGAAATCACTTCAGGTGGCTTTTGTGGAGGTAAAGACTAGTTTCAGTATGATTATCCATTTTCTGAGTAGCGATTGCCTTGATTTTTGCTCCTGTATCTGATACAATCTACTTCATAAACAGTTGTATTTTCTTAAACATATAATGTTTTAGATACATTTTTTTCATCTTATAAGAGCTGTGGTATTAACTTATTTCATTATTCAAGGTGTTAAGATGGTCTCATGAATTGGTAATTGTTTTCTTGGATAATCTCTTAATAGTAGTAGAACTAAATGTCACTGAAATGCAATTAGTTTATATCTTCCTTTAGTATTCTCCGCTAAAAAACCCACAGTGCTGGCTAATACTAAGTAAGAATAAAAGAACTGGGATTATAGTTGAAATATTAGATTGTAATATAATATAAAACAAAAGATTTGAATACCACAGCTGCTTTTACATTTTAAGTGAGTGTGTTGTTATAGAAGCCTTTACCTTTTTTTTGCTTTGCAGAACACTGCAGCATGAGGAAAAGACTTTTCAGTTTACCATCCCATGTGCTTACACTTGTCACTGTAAAAAGTGCTCACTAACAAATGGAAGGCGTCGTATTATTTTGTATGTGTGAAACATAAGTTAGGTGATATTGCATTTTTATTTAATGTAATGAAACTTGATATAATTAGTTACACTATTTGATATGTAAGTATTCAAACAACGTTGTAATTTCTAGGCAGTTAATGACTTACGAACTGGTACTTTGTACGTGATTGCTCCAGTATATAGTCCTGACTCTGGCAGAGAATTTTGCTGGAGTCCTTGAAATGTCATATGCATTCACTCAGCCAGTATTTGTGCTAAGTATTTACTATGTGCTAGGCACTGTTCTAGAGAACAGGGTGAACCAAACAAACAACAGTCTCTGGTGTGTTCATTTTCAGCTGGCATAATAGTAATTTTTTCTATTTATTTGTAGGTTTAATTTGGGAAAAAAATGTCTTTATGTGTGAATACATAGTTGCTAGAATTGAAAAATAAAACATGAAAAGACGTAGTAATAAGTACTCCTCTACACATTTGCCAAAATGCGATTTTATTCTCAAATAAGATTTATTTTTGCTCCATAAAAATACACAAAACGTTGAGATAACTTGCTCGTAAAGAGAGGTCCAGATGAACTAAGCATATGGATCTTCCTCTGGTGTAAGTACAGCATTTCATTGGAAGCATTTAGCTTCGGGAAAAACTTAGTTTACTTGACTCAGCAAGTCAACCAAGTGTGGAATCATTCAGCTGCTTGCTTCCCTCAGCTCATGGGTAAAAATTTAGCTTCAATGGAACTTTTGTGTTAAAATAAGGCTTTTTTACTTTTCAACTCAGACAAGCAAAATATTGTCAGCTCATGGACAAATTGCTTGAGGCATCTATTCAGTATTTATATAACTGCTGTCTCATTATTTTTATGACCCGTGGGGCTAGTATCTTCTATGGAATTGAAGATGACATCTTGTGACAGTAATGGGTAGAACTATGATCGTTTTGTATAGTTAAATTCTGTAGTCTTAACCATTGGTCCAGATTCCTCTGTAATAGAATAGAATAGAAGGTAGATGGGTTTTCTGGTGTGAGAGGGGTTACTAACATTGTTCAATAAAGGTCTTATGGTTTAAAAAGAATGGAACATTGATCGCCAGCTGGCATCTGACTTAGAGACTGCTATATTTTCAGTACAATTTCATGCCAACCACTTTATTGTCCCTCAAAATTAAAAAGGTTTTGAACACTTATTTTAGTTTGGTGGGAGGGTGGGCAATACTGATTCAAAAGGAAAGCGTAGTTCAACAAATATTAATTTCAATGTGTACAGCAAGAAAGTATATTAAAAATTGTGCCTAGCTATTAAGTATTATTTTTATTATTATATTTTAGGTTATTATTTTAGAGATACAGAGAGCTTATTCTTAGTATAAAATAAAGCACAATTTATTAGGACTTGAAATAAAAATGTGAATAATCTAATAAAAATTAGTAATGTTTTTATAAACGATGATATATATATGAAAGAACATTAGACATTTGTCATGTAGACTGCATTTGTAAGAAATAAGATGTCTTTATCATGATATTGAACTATTTTTCCAAGAAGTAAATGGTTATAACTGCCGCTTCTCTCATAGTAATAATTATAATTGTTCCTACTTATTGAATATTAATATGTGACAGAATCTCTTACAAGAGCTCTACAAACTTGATCTCATTTAATCCTCACAGCACCTACGAAATAGTTTGATTACCTATCCCTGTTTTATGAGGGCACTTATCTCAGTAATTTGCTCAAGGTCACACAGCTAGTAGTGCTAGAATCTGAACTCAACATGTATCTGTCTGGCTTCCGAGCTCTTGCTTTAATAACTATAATATATTGCTTTCTTATGATAAGAGATCTTCTTAATTAGAAGACATTCAGTAAACAAGAGTAGTACTCAAGCCTTCTCTACTGTGATTGGATAGAAGTAAAATTCCTGTCTCTTGATTATCTGTTGAAGATTTTTGAAACATAAAGCCCTAAGAAAGATCACCGTAAGAGAAATTGACATTCATTAAAGCTGAAGAAAAAATTATGTTCCTTTAAGCAAAAATAGGGAATTTCAGAGAAGCATCTAATTTCTCCCCTTTCTGTGTCATTGCAACGGCTAGTTGCATGCTAGTATATGTGGTTATGATAAAGTTAATATGAGCGTGGTGGAACCGTGTAATTATTGAATTACACATTCAATCTAGATTCACATTGAATCTAGAACTATGGTTAAAGACTGAAATGCATACAGATTTCCAAAATCTGTTTGCTATCCTGTGAGTCCCTGTGGTCAGGACTGTGAAGAAATCCCTGTTACTCCCAATTGTTTTTCATGAGACCTTTGTAGAACATTCAACCTTAAGAGGAAAGTAATGTAAATATCAGGAAGTATGTAAAGGGAAGAGTATCCATGGAGGCTAAAAGGTAATAAAAGGGGACATAAGTAGAACAGAGGATGCAGTAAAACACAGATATTGGTCTATGAAAAAGTAGCTAAGGAATACTGAGTAGTTAAGAACATGGAGGTGGTTTTTTGTATTTTTTTTCATTTAAAATAAGACTAGTTTTTAAATCCCCTTCCAATTATTTAAACTTAAAAAATAGAAATATTTTCAGATTGATTTTATATAGAAGCATGTAGTTATTCTTCATTAGTAGCATTTGTCTCTTAATTACTTTCTGATATATTTCTGATCAGTCTTTTATTTATATAGTAGTATTTCTTTTTTTTTTTTTTTTTTTTTTTTATTGACTAAGGCATCGGAGGAATTTGAAGAGATGGTAGGTGATCTTCAGTTTTAGTGACATTTTCCAGGCTTCACTGAACAATTTAGGTCAATTTATATACTTTTTGAACAGTAACTACAAATTACTGGAATTCAAACAAATACATTTGAAGATGAAGTCTTTGCACAAGGGGGAAACAAAGATATTTTGTCCTTGAGTGTGAGAAAATCACTGGTATGATGAATGAGAACAATGTTAAGAATTTCCTCAATAACACTTATTATTTCCATAATCCATTTACTTTAATGGAAAGACTCAGAGAGATTTCTGGCATTCACATTAATTTTTTTGAGAAGAAAAACTGCCTCAAAAACATTTTTAAAGAATAATGTGCCTGTCTCATAAATTTTGTAGAAATAGAAGCTTTCAATCTGAAAGGCACTAAATTTAAAGAAACAAATATCATAATTTTTTTTTAAGTTTTATTTATTTATTTTTGGGAGAGAGGGCAACAGACACACAAGAAGGGGAGGAGTAGAGAGAGAATCCAAAGCAGCCTCCAGGTTCTGAGAAAAGCCCAACATCAGGCTTGAACTCATAAACCATGAGATCATGACGCGAGCCGAAGTCAGACACTTAAGTGACTGAGCCACCCAGGCGCCCCTCTTTTTAAAAATTTTAAATAGGAATACCTAAATTGTACCACATGTTTCCCTACCATTTTAAGTAGTTTATTTGGGGACTTCCTGTTTTCCCCGTGCATATAATTCTGGATTATTATTGGTGATTCTGTCAACTGTTTCTTCTCAAAGTATCAGCTTTGAGCAGCCCCTTTTCCTTTCTAGTGTAATTACTTTGAACTGATACAGAAGAAATCTCTATATATCTTAAGTTTTATCATATTTTATTTAGCAGTCTAAGAGGTAGAATTTCTGGGCTGAAGGACTATTTAACCAGGAATTCAAATACCCGGATTCTTATTATTCCTCAGTTGCTATCTTTGTGACCTAGGGCCACCTCAGAACCTTCAGTTTCCTCATTTGGCCAGTTATTGCAATAAAACTTGTATGTATGGTGTGTCTGTGATATGCTAGGTACTATACTAAGTAACATTGTAGCAACCAGGTTAAGGACTGGTCCCAAATAGCATAGTTTACAAAGATACAGTGGACTTGAGCCCCCTGATCTATTGGACTCCTCATTGAACTGTGCTTGGAATGTGCTGCTTAAGACACTACCTGCTTTGCCTATTTTAGAGTACAAAAACACAGCTCAAATAAGGTAATGTACGTAAAAACATTTAGTGGCCTGTGAAGAGCTGAATATGAGCTATTTTTATTCCTCACAACTCTAAATAAGATACTCTTCTCTAACTGCGCTGAAGTTTTCTGCTAGCTATTTTCTTTGTAGTTTGGAGCCTTTAAAAAATTGTTTTCTGGATGACAAGTATTCCAAAATGCTAAATAGTTATCACGTAGAAGTTAGTGTTTCTCTTTCCACTTTCTTAAATTCATTTTGGGAAGAGAATGAAAATAAAACTCTTCCCAGAATACTATAAGTGATAACCAGCCCTTAAATATGTGATTTCTACCCAACCATTTATAGTAGAGAAGTTAAAAATATATGAACTGATGAGAACTTTGAATAGGTAAGTGTATATGAACAATCTGGATATAGTTATATTGTTTACTTTTTTTGTTAATAAAATCTCCTTAGAAATAAATACAATACAAATACAATAACTTGAATTTTTGTCATTTTGCAAGTGAAATATGATTTCAAAAAAATTGTTCAGGCCAAATACCACCTGGAACTCATAGGTTTTGAACAGTGCACATTTCACTTACACAGACTATTTTAAGTAGACACTTTTTGCTATAATCATTTCACAAAATTAGAAAAAAAATATTATTTTGCCATATATTTTCTTCCAGTTAAGTGCCGTGCTGAGTCGTAAGCGATGTTTTTAGCAATGGGGGTTGTTTCTTGATTTTTTTTTTTAAAGTAGAGAAAGACTTTAATTATAGGAGTAATTTTAGAGCTGAACACATTTTGCCTGATGTTGGTTAGGAATGCAAAGAGAACAGCTGGAAATAAATTCTTGGGCTGGAATCATTCTACCTCTGTTTTATGACAGCAAGGTAATGAATTTTTTAAAAGGACACAACTATACACAAGTGGAGAACATGTATGGTGACAGATTTAACCAGATCGATTGTGGTGATCATTTCCCAATGTATCGAATCATTGTGCTCTGTATCTGAAGCTGATATAATGTTATATCTAAGTTATACCTCCATTAAAAAAAGAAGAGACCTTAATCTTTTTTAGGGATTCTTTGTACCAGATAGTCTTTGAATTGCCATGTTTTTTAAGCATTTAAATGAAGAAGGTACATGAAATCTAAGTCAGTTGATATAAAACATTAGTTGAGATTGTGTTCTTTTTTTTGCCTTCTAATCCCATTTTATTGATTAAATTATCATACTTGGAACCAAATATATGATTACTAGGTTTTTAGAACTGGTTTTAAGGAGTCCACCTGTGATGAGCACCAAGTGTTGTACGGAAGTGTTGAATCACTATATTGTACACCTGAAACTACTATTACGCTGTATGTTAACTGACTGGAATTTGAATAAAAATTTTTAAAAAAAGAATTGGTCAGCATTTGAACTTTCTAATAACCACAATGCCCTGTAGACTAAAACCTTCGTTTGTTTTATATTTCCTTGGGTACTATATTTTCAACCTTGGATTTACAACTAGAGAGTATCTACAGAACTATGACTGTAGTTTAATTGCATTAAAGTAAAATTTGCTATCAATTAATGTTGATATTTAAAAACTATAGAATATTTTGTCTTCAAGGTTCTTTGCATTTTTTAAAGCAATGTTTATTTATTTATTCTGAGAGACAAAGAGAGGGAGAAAGATTAAGAATCCCAAGCAGGCTCTGTGCTGTCAGCACAGAGCTCAACGTGGGGCTTGAACTCCTGAACCATGAGATCATGACCTGAGCTGAAACCAAGAGTTGGATGCTTAACCAACTGAGCCACCCAGTCGCCCCTGGTTTTTTGCATTTTTTAATCCCTTTTTAGTTTTTTCTTTCTCTGTGCACTTGCAATATTATTTTTAAGTGAACCTAATTGCATAAAAGAGGCAAACTTTTTAAAGACAACATAGACATAAAACACAAAATATGGTATAAAAGACATAGGAACCTTGGATTTTAAAAGAGACAGCATATTTTTCCTCTCTGAATACAATATTAAAACGAAAGAAGATAGAGTGTTTTGACATATTACCTTCATATGTGACTAAAGAAAACCGTGTCTATTCTTGGAAATGCTAATTACCATGTTTCTAAGAATTAGAGCAGTTTATTCTACAATACTATTGCATTTTTCACAACATTGCAGATAAACAAAATTTGTTAAAATCCTGGAAGTATTAGTTCTTGATGAATTTTAGTTGATGGATATATTTTAGATCAAATAGTCCTGACATCTTATTTTTATATATTCCAGGGAACCCGAGGTCATACCAACAGTGGGTGCATACAGTCAAGGTAATGATAACCCTTCACCACTTCTTCCTCCTTCACTCAAAATATATGGAGAAATGTTCACTAAAAGGATGCTGCTTATACTTATGCTATTTATTAGCAATATTTAAAATGTTTGTATATTTTGTCACATTTTAAATATTTTTATTTTATGCTATTATAATTTGATATTCATAATTTTAAAATGGAAAGCTTTTGTTCAGAGATAAATGGCTTGTTTTGAAAATCAAGATGTTTTTGTCACTTTATATTATATCCTAGAACAAAGGAATTAGAAGGAGAAATAGGATTTGAGAGGAGTTTTATCATTTCTGGTAATGTGTTTTGTTAATACGATTTTATTAAATGTAAAACTCACCTCCAGAGATTTAGACTGTATTGCCCAACCTTAAAACAGTTGATAAACAGTTTGAGTGTATTTCTTTTTTTTTAATGTTTATTTATTCTTGATGGAGAGAGACAGACAGACAGACAGAATCTGAATCAGGCTCCAGGCTCTGAGCTGTCAGCACAGAGCCTGATGCGCTCGAACTCATGAACCGCGAGATCATGACCTGAACCAAAGTCGGATGCTTAACAGACTGAGCCACCCCGGTGCCCAGATTATATTTCTTTCTTATCAAGTTTTAACTACATACCTATGATGGGTCCTATTGCTCTAGTCTGCCTAAACTGCAAAGATGAAATGATTTTTAAATCATGTATTATACCAACTAAAGGAATGGAGTAGAGGGTTTACATTTTATCCGAAATGACCATATATGGTATATGAAAGCTTGAAAAGGCTAAATCTGAAGTAACTTCTATACGTCTTTGTTTAATTTGTAAGGAAACCTCTTTTTCTGTGCTATTAATAATGCTTTGTTTTCAGGTTAATCTGGTTTTAAAAATTTTGGAAATACATTTTTGGTTTGTTTGTTTGTTTGTTTGCAGAGAGGAGGTGCACTGTTTAACACAGCAATGACCAAAGCAACTCCAGCTGTACGGACAGCATATAAATTTGTAAGTGTTCTTATTGATAAAATTTTACATTTTCCTAGCTAACAGACATGTAAATCTAGAATACCTCCCATTTTTTTTCTTTCTTTACAAAAAAAAGTTTTTTTAATGTTTATTTGATTTTGAGAGAGAGAGAGAGACAGAGCATGAGTGGGAGCAGGGGTGGGGGGGCAGAGATATTGGGAGACACAGAATCCGAAGCAGGTTCCAAGCTCTGAGCAGTCAGACCAGAGCTTGATGCGGGGCTCAAACCCACAAACTGTGAAATCGTGACCTGAGCCAAAGTCAGACACTTAACCAACTGAGCCACTGAGGGACCCCCCATTTTTTCTCTAAAAAAACTTTTTAAAAAATTTATGGAGTTAATATTGATCAAAGTGAATTCAGTTATTGAAATTATTATGTAGAAAGGATATTCCCTTCATGTAATTTAAAACCAATTCTTCATTTTATTTCAAAGCAATCAGGAAAATTGTGCACTCAAATTGCAACAGTCCCTAATGAAGTGCCATTTTTAGAGATTTGACTTTTTAATTTATTGACATATTTTAAATTCTCATTGTATACTGAGGTTCAAATAGAAGAAAAAAACAGAAAATTAGGGTAAGTTCTTTTCCCTCAAAGATGCTTGACTCTCCATAATTAAAATTCTTCAGTGATTCTCCATGGCTTATAATAAAATAAAAACAGCTGTATCAATAGCAATAACAATAAACAATTAATAAAATTAAAATCTCTTTAATATGTTAACTAAGACCCTCAAGACCTAACCCCTTTTGTGTCCTGTTTCAATTCACCCCAATTCCCCGAGCTTACCCTCTCTCTCCAGATCCTGAGTGCTCCTCATTTCATGAATGCAAGATTTTCTCTTCTGCCTCTGTTCTTACACAATCCATTTCCACTACTTGGGACATTTATTTCTGGGTTTTGTCCACCGGGTAAACACTAATTCATCCTATAAGACTTAGTTTAGGCATTAGTTGTTTCCCTGAGAAAACATTTTCCAACCCCACATTCACAGGGTTTATATACCTCCCAGGTCCTCATATGACCTTCAGACATACCTCTGTTTCAGCACAGGTTTTCCTGTGGGCATCTTCATCTCTAATATTAGACTAGAGCTACTTGAGGTAGGAGCTAGTAGATTGGTATTCAATGAAGTAATTTTTTAAATGCCACAGGTCATGTATATTTGATATTTCTAAAAAATATTCAGGGCAGTAGTTTTGATTTTATAAGAATTTATCTTCAAATGCTTTCTCAGTAAAGGAAATGATACGATTGAATTAGCAATGGAATAATGTATTTTAATAAGCGTAGAACTTACATTCTTTCTGTGATGTACAATTATGACAAATACGTGTAGCCACCATTATTGTTTAAAAAAAGTCAGTTTCAAAGATTACATTTTATAGTAGCACAGCTAATCTACAGAGTTGATTCAAAAATATGGTGCCAAAATTCTGAACTATTTGAAGCCTTATCATAAAAATAAAAGTAGGAAGGTTTCATCATTTTGCCTTGGAAACATCAGCCTCTGCCTTTTGGTTGATTGTTTCATGGCTTTTCTGGAAAACCTCTCTGTGTATATCACTCTATTTCACTATAATACTGGTGGTTTGATTTATATACAGTTTTGAAGAGATTTTAATTTTTTACAATGAAGTAGCACTTGGCTGCCATGTGAAACATCAGACTAGCCTTGTTTTTCACATTCATTTAAGATTCTAAAAAAGGTTTCCCAGTCAAGTGCCCTTCATTTAATTCCTTGAGCAAACACTTGAAGTTTTTCCTCAGGCTCAGAGAAAATGTATTGTATTATTTTGCTAAGTATGTGCTTCTCTCCTTAATTTCACTCATATTTTCCCACAAAAACCCAGAAATAAAGCAAACATATTTAAAACTTCATTCATTATTCATATTTCTATCTTTCTAATCAGTATTTTATTTTTTTGCTGAGAACGCTCTTCTGCAGAAGAGTCAAATGTTTCCAGATTAAAAATTGTGCTCTCTGAAAGATTATTCCCTAAATTGATTTCAGGCAATTTAAGGTCTTCAGAATATACCTAATCACTTTCTTTTATTTATCTTATGATCTTGTGATCATGTTGTACATGAATCAAGAAGTCAAAGAGATTTGGGACAAGAAAGCCAATTTGTGACTTTCGTAGTTGTATCTAAAACTCATCTTTCCAGGCTGCTCATATTCTGAAATATGAACTCTTGAAATTCCTCCTTTGACCACAAATTACTATGAACAAAACTCCCAATCTCTCTTATATGGGTTTAACAGAATTTATTTACTTGTGTTTCTATAGATAGTAAAGTTTTAAAAAAGGAACCGTGTTTTAAACTTTCATTCATTCAGTAAATTGTTTGAGTACCTCCCATGAAGAAGGCCTTATGCTGGTTATTTGAGTTAGAGCAGTGAGTGTGGCAGGTACTGGGAGGGGGAGAGGTACTGTTCCTGCTAATTTCATGTTTGTATCACTGTTACTTTGCTCTGTACTTTGCATGTACTACAAAGGAGCTGAATATGTTTTGTTGAAGGAGATAATGACTTTGTCCTATACTTAGGACAGTTTTTCTGTACTTGAAACATTTTTTTCTATGCTATGTGTTTTATACTTTTATTTTTCTGTGCTTAGAGGGGCTATAAAGAAAACTAGAATTAACAGATACACTTTCTTAGAAATCTAAAAAATAACAGTAAAGTGAATACATAATTGATTTGGCTAAAAGCATTTCTGAGTCAACTTTCTTGTTAGGTTTTTGTATCTTAAATTATTAGCCAAAGCCATTTGCTGGGTGCTTCTCTGTAAAGAATACTTGTTTATTGGTAAGTTTCACCTTGGTAGATTGAAAAGGATAGAGCCTGTACCCCATCTTCCAGATCATCTGAAAGAGGTCAGTGGAGGAGGGTAGGACAAGAGATGCGTAAGGGAATCAGTCCATGAATTACAGAACCATGACTGACACTAGATTCAACTCTGTATACTGAAGAGCTTCTGAAAAGATTAGTGTGAATCAAGTGGATTTTGAAAGGTTAGAGAATATTTAGGTAAATTAGAATATGACAAAATGTGAGCAAATATGGATAAAAATTCTAGAAGATAGAGACAGGCACATTTTCTTGGTAATTTTTCCTTTTTACCTAATGAGAATGTAGGGATTAATACAGGACCCTTTAAATAGATTCAGAGGCTTTAACAATAAAACAATGTGAAAATGCTTTATTAATTCCAAAGAACCATGGGAATATAATTTAGTGTTATTTGGCGTTTTAGGTTATCTTTTACTATGTGTAGCATGTTTTGATTTTGCCTCATATACAATGAAGAAATAATTGTTTAGTTGAGTTCAAGACATTTCTTGAGCAGTTACTATATGCCAAATATTATATTAGGTACTACAGATATTATCCGGAAAGAAATGAGAGCCTTCCCCTAAATGAACTTGGGAAGACATGTATTCACTCTTCCTAGAAGTAATTCAGGAAGCAGGATGGTTTGGTAGGAGCAAGAATATTGGAATTGGAAAGTCTTCAGTCTGTATGACCTCAGTTTCCATGTCTATAGAATGAGACTTGTAATGCCTTTTCTTGTGTGAGGCTTAGATTCAGTAGATATATTTTAAAAACTTTAGTTCTTCCTTCTCCTATCTGATGGGGAGAAGTTGGACTCAGGAGTTAAATAGACCCAGATCTGGAATGAGGCTATGCAGACCGATCTCCTCTGAGTCACTTTCCTTATCTGTAAAAATGTCATAATAATTGTCCTAACTTCATAGATTTGTAGTGATTAAATGAGCTGATACATGTTAGGTACCCCGCACATGATCAAATACTGAGGAAACACAACATAAATGTGAATTTCCTTTCTTTTCGTCCGTGGCCACTCTGGGAATTTCCAGTGGAACAAAGGCCAAGGCCAGTTGTCTTTAGTTAAATTATATCCCACAGGAATCACATCAGGACCTGAGACGCTCAAATACTGGAGCCAGATTCCCTATGGAACATGAAGATAGCATCTTTTGTTAAGTGGCTTTTAATTTATGCCGGAAAAACTGTACATGAAATAGCCATAACTTTAAAATAGCTCTGCTAATAAAAACGTGTGTCTGCCTGTAAAAGCACTTCAGTAAAGCTTTGTAAAGTTGCCCGTTTCCTTAAAGTCCAAACATTTGCCCAAATAACCTGCTGCTGTGCTTTGTCCTTTCACCACCAGTTAATCACAATTGCAAATTAAGACTGGGCTGTGTTTTCTATAGCTTAGGAGGCAAACTAGGCTAAATGTTAGCCTTTGTATGGTACTAGTATGCAAATAGAGACTAATCGCGTTTTCACTAATTTAGATATAGTAGTAAGTGGTATGGTTTCCCTGAAGAATTAAGACTTTTAGATTATAATTTGTTCTTTTTCTAAATAATATGAAGTTAGCAAGTTTCATGGAGTGTGATCTCATCTACTAACTCTTTAAGTGGTAATAGAACCATGCTGAGCCAGACACTTGCGTTACCTTTTTCTAGGCAAAAAATCATGCAAAGCAGGGAATAAAGGAAGTGAAGAGTAAGCTAAAACATAAGGTACGTCATATTCTTTTCATTCTTCCTTGATTCTTGCATTAGTTTGAAGCTCATACTTTACAAATCACATGAGATTTATGTTTTTAATGATGTTTGAAATATGCTTAGCCCTTTGTTCAAGAATGTATTTTTCATAACAAGCCCTCTGGCAACTATCTGCCATTCTGTATGCATCCACTGAATAATCTCTTTATTGTTTGCATATTTTATCACAGAACAACGGAGATCTTCAAAGATGCTTTAACAGGATGTATGTTTTCATAAAGTTGATTGCCTTGATATCACAATTGAAATTCTTGCTTCAAGCTGAGAATTTCTTTAAAAAGATGATCTTTGGTGCAGAATCAAGCCAGGAATGCCATCATTTGGCTTTATAGGAACTTTCTAACTGTAGCTACTTTAATTTGAAGCATGTTCTTAATTTATAAAAGATTGTGTTTGAAGATATGTATTTGAATCTATGAATATTGCATGTATATGAATATTTATGTGTATGTATATGTGTTTTCAATTTGATTACATATTATATCTTTACAGATTTTGTCAGTTGTTTTGAATATCTACCTTTGAAGAACAAATACTACTTGAAACTTCCATTTTTGTGATGGAGAGTAAATAATAGCTTTTATTCATGTTATTCAAAAGAGATTAATTTAGAAATCATTAATGCATAATATATAAAAGTGCATTTTCTTCTGAAATAGAGTTTTTAAACTTACATTTGAAGCATTATTTTGGTATTTGCATCTATATCGGATGGTTTATCTAAAAGGAATAAAAGGAGTATTTTAAAATAATTCCTTGTATATTTCTTCATGTGTAGGAAAATGAAGAAGATTATGGGACCTGTTCTGGTTCTGTACAATATACACCAGTTTACACATTACACAATGAAAAGGGAGGAAATCTAGAAAAGCGTAAGCTTGCCCAGGTAAGGTTATTTACCCTTATGTCTCCAAATTCTAAAAGTATGTAATTCTGATTCATTCTTTAAGAACGATTTTGGACCCATTAATTTTTTTTTTTATCATATGATATGAAAACCCTGCATTTACAGTCAAGATGAGTAGGTGGCATCTGGGCAGGCTGCAAGAGTATTAGGAATCAGTTGTTCCAGATACCAGTCTCTACCTACTTTATTATGTTCTCACAGAGCTCTCCAGTAAGGGGACAGAGGCAAGCATGTGATTGTCTTAGAGTGTGAACAGTTTGATGCGGAGGAGGAAATCACAGATTTCTACTATAGAAGTAAAATGAAACTCATACATGGGGATTTTACCATTAAAATAATCTATATAAATTAGAACATAAAGTAATGTGTCTGGTTTTTCTAAAGTCAGATAATTTGTTTGCTATAAATATTTAAAGCTTCTGCTTATATGCTGATATTATGTAAAGTACTGTCCTGAAGAGGGAAAGTGTTCAGAATTAAAGCTATGCGTGTCTCTGATTTTGCCTCATAAGTATGTTTCTGAAGGTTTAAATGATACAAAATGTGTATACACCAAATCATATTTTAAGTGGCCTTAGAAAACTAGCTTTTAAAAAGAATCCTCAACTGGATTATAGTTTATTTATTCTGGTCACTGAAGCTTACAGACAAGAGAGCTGATAGCCAGAATGGTCACATCACTTACCCTAAGACTCATAACAGGTTAGTGGCAGAGTGCGATGAGAACCCATCTCCAGTAGTCACTTAGCTTTCCTGGATCTGCGGACGCTGCAGGAGTAGAGATGGCCTTAAAGTGCTTCTACGTGTCATTAGGGATGGAGAAACAGTCAGTGAAGCTGTGTGGAAACTTTCACCTTTGTAAAGAAAACTTATCCGTGTGATCATTCAGCACCCACTGTGTACCAGTCACTATTCTAGGTGTTCTAGGAGAAACAAAACACATCTCTGCCTTTGTGGGTCCTTTTTTATACCATTCTAAGTGCCTTCTCTATGCTGTATCCATTTATAAGCTTATGTTTTTATATATCAGTATTGCTTAATTGCAGCGTATTGATAGTAAATGCTGATCGTATGACTTAAAATAAGCCCTTCAATAAAGTAATAATTCCACAAGCATGGAGACCTTCTCTGGCTACTACTGTTAACTGGAAAACATGTATCGACCTGTAAACTAATGATAGATTTGCAATCAGTAGCTCTATTTTTCTTCCCTCACTAGTATGTTCAATCCCTATTGGTTCTCAAGCTTCAGCATCTTAAAAACTTCTGCAAAATGTTTATTGCCTTAACATTGGAGCATTTAGGTTATATTTACTATCGTGGATAGATTTTTGTGTGAAAACCAGTGGGATCTTTGTTACTTATAGGATGCTTTACGATAGAAAGAAAACACTTGAATTAGAGAAACGTCTGTCCTAAATGTTAGTTTTAAGTTAGGAAAACTATCTGTAGCTCCTCATTAAAAATTTTAAATCTTCCTTTCTTTAACATGGCAGCATATTTCTATGATAATTAAATTATAAAATATATTACATATTTATGGTTTTCTGTGTTTTCTGTTAATTCCTAGACAGACAATTTCCGATAGAGAAAACTGTATTAAGGAAGCCTTACAGGATAATAGGTTACATTCATCACATACTTATCCTGAATTGTCATGGCCATCATTTATTATAAAATCATTAACTCAACTATCTGTATTCATCAATAAGCATTTTGTGGTTTTCAGGTGAATATGCTAAATGATGACTCTAATAGGAATTAAGAGAAGTAGGGCTTATTGTTTTAAGAATTATAATAGACTTTTCTTATTTGGTTAACAGAAATTTGTTAAACCAAAATGTTTAGATGGATTATGCAGGTGCTGCTAATGTCTGAATAACAATCTTTACTTTTCAAGTGGTCTGAGTTTTAGTCAGTGTGTATTCTCCATATATATACATGTGTTCCATTATATAAATAGGTGTATATATCCATGTATATATATTTTAGCAGCTGAATTTATTAAGAGTCCATACTCCCAATCATTTGTACCCAGTAATACTTATCATAATTTAATGTTTTGTCTTTGCTTGTATTCAGGTATAGGAATGTATGTAGCCCTCTGGTAGGACTGGAGCTAGAAAATGGAAAAATCAAGGAAGAATATCAGCCCTTCCTACCCTTTACCTCCTAACCTGCTTCTCTCTATCTCTCCCTGGCTTGTTCTTCTCTCTGCATAGCTGTCCTTTGTGCATTCTGTAGATTGTCTTTCTCAGCTCCTCCATGAGCCTGACATTGAGCTTGCAAGGCCCTTGGTTCAAACAGATGCTAGGAATGGGCCACAATGCCCACAGCCAATTCCTTTTGGAAGACTGTCAACAGCCCTCTTGGATCCAGCATTAATCCTTGGTTCAGTAACCTTTCGTCGGAAAAGCAAGGAGGATACCATGTTACCAAGGACAGTGGCGAGTAGTAGGGGCAAACAGGAAAAGCAGTTCTCAGAGAAGGGTTTTAAGGACTGTGACAAAATCTCAGAAGAGTTTTGCTATCTCTAGTTGCCGTGTCATCATTTGCCCAAGAGTCCTCTTTGCAAAAAAAGAAATAAAATCTATACTTTTAAGTACCTAGAGGCTGGATCTTTGTATCATAAACCTGCAGCTTAGTAAGTTTAAGGTCAGCCTATGCTAGTGGGTTGCTGTTGCCTCAGCTCTCACATGAGAGTCGAGCCACTTACACAAATGAAAAGACTACAGAGAAAATGAGCTTAGAATACATTGTTTGCATTTGGGGCAAGGAAGTCAGTAGGGACCAGGCATAGTCTACCATCTTTTCTTTGCAGTCTGATACCACAGAAGGTTCCTTAGTTTACTTTTCAGTAGTAATCCAGTCTCATTGATTCAATAGAAGATATGATCTAGTATATTGTGCAAGAGATAGAAGCTGATACTACAACCATGAAGATACTGTTTTATGATGATTTCCAAATCAGTAAGTAGTCTTAACTCCTGTCTCTCCAAGCACAGTAATATTAGGATCTGAGTACATTGAGATTTTCAATTAAATATGTAAGCATTTCTAAGAATAGTCAAATATGGTTAAAGGCAGAATCTAGGTATCAATCAATACATCAGAGACATTATGTTTATTTATTTATGTTCTACGTATTTCCAAAAATAAATGGATATTTTACCAAGAATCCTAAAACAAAAGATTAAAATTGTTTAATTTATTTTAAATTTTTTTAATGTTTATTTTTGAGAGAGAGACTGATTGAGAGTGGGGAAGGGACAGAGAGAGAGAGAGGGAGACACAGAATCTGAAGCAGGCTCCAGGCTCCCAGCTGTCAGCACAAAGCCCAATGTGGGGCTCGAACTCACAGACCAGACCGTGAGATCATGACCTGAGCCAAAGTCGGATGCTAGACCAACTGAGCCACCCAGGTGCCCCTAAAATATATTTAATTTAGGTAAGACTCGAGGCAGAGAGAAAGCGCAGTAAGAAGCTAAGTCCCATTCCCTTGCTTAGCAGCCAAAATGAAGAGACAAACACACGTACCATGATTCATAATGTACAAGGATTAAAAAAAAAATTGTTCAGGAGCTATGCAGCCGTTCCAGGAAATGGGACTAGATACTGCAGGTCCACAGATGAAGTCAGTGTCCCGAGAGCTCGCATCCAGTGGACGTACCCAGGAGAGGTATGTAGGGACAGAAATCTAGTTTTCTTTCTTTGTTCTCTTCTGTGCAGTGTCTATCATTTGTAATACTCAGGCTTAGTAATACCTCTCTCAAAGACAGCTTGGTTTCCTAAGAAAATATTTTTAAAAATAAAGGCTACGAGTAGAAATAAACTTAGAATGCACTTTTTTTTTTCTTTCTCTCAGGCTCACTGAGCTAGAAGAGTAGCGTCCCTTTCTCATATTGGAAATGGCCTCTCACTGAGGAACCGGTGTCTCTGGGCCCCATCTTACCTTTGTTTATTCAAATTACCATCCTCTCTTAAAAGACTTGCCATGTGGTGAATTCAGTTACCTACAGAAATGTGATTCAGTAGGACTTCTGGGGTTTGGTGATCTAGATAGCTCTGAGGTCCTTCCTACTGTTTTCCAAACTTCAGTTTTTAGAGTTGAGTAACACCAAAGCACACTAGAGCAGACTTGGAAAACATGAGGAAGAGACAGATCCTTGATGAACAGTGAGGCCATCTGCATGTTTGTGTGAATGATGTGATTACTTTAAAACTCCCAACAATCCAAGCACACTGGGAACTGTTAACCCCATTTTTCAGATTTAGTAACAGCAAAGGGATGAAGACATGTGGCCAAAGTTCTACCAGGTAATAAAGAGCAGAGTAGGGATTGAAAAGCAGACAGACTGATTCTGGAATTTAAATACCTAACCACTACAGGCCTGCCTTTGTGTTGGGTGGAATGTTTGTGGAGGAGGGGCCCTTAGAGACAAAGGTATGGTGTTGAGAGCCAGAGAGACTTGACTTTGAAACAACTACTAGCATTTAGCTTTGAGCAAAACACAGTGTCCCTAAGCCTTACTTTCTACATTTGTGCAATAGTAATAACGATACATGTCATTTTGCTAGAATGCTATAGGCATTATTATAGATAATATATATAAAATACCTGCCACATAACAGGCACTTAATAATTGGCCTCTACCCATTCATGCATATACATATATCTTGAACATCAGGTCTCTTATTGCAATGGCACTGACTTTCTTCTCTCTTGGTAGTAACTGTCCAAAGTCACTAACAATCCTCTAGTTCACTAAAGTAGTGGGGACCCTAAATTTGTCTGTCTTCATTCTAAGTAGGGATAACTTCAGATCCTGGTTTATGATTTGAGAAGAAATATATAGCTTATTTTATTGAGAAATCTCTTGATTTCTAAGTTTATAAGACCTCAAGTATCTCATTTTCTTGTCAGTAAAATTATCAAAATAAAGAATGTGAGCTTTATTTATCCTATTCCTTATCTTTTTGAGAAGTTGATCTCAGCTATGTAAAGAACTTTACATTTCCAGTTTCCAGCTGGACATGTATAAATGACACACTTTATTTTCATCTGTTTTTCAAAAGATGAAAATGAGATTATGGTCATTTAAATTCAAGAATGTATTTAAATAAGTGAAAAAATAACGTTTCATAATTTGGGTACTATAGAAAAGAACAAAATCAAAATGTATGTTGTTTTAAGCCTATATGCCATTACTAAGCTTATGTTGGGAATAGATTATGAATCTGCATCTACACCCCAACAAATAATAATTTGTGTGCTGGTCTGCTAATTAGTACGGTTACTTCCTGTTTTGTTGATGAGGCTTAAATAAATGTCAAGGGTACAGCCATGAAGATCTCCCAATTAGGCTTCACATTTGTAAAACCCAACCCTTTTCCCTTTTGTGTGAACATGACAGTTCCAACAGCAGCCCCAGCCTAACAGGACTCCAGGGAAAGGATCCTCCTCGGGTTTTATTGAAAACAGGGCCAGTTGGGTCCATGGAGAATACTGCCACCGGTCATGGTGCAGAACAGTTTTCATCTTGACTGCACACTTACCTTCTTTCATCAATTCTATTTTAGAACAAATACTGTACTCTTAGTGAACAACATTTAGACTAATTCTGTCACTGAAAATTATGTTTTAAAACACTTATTTGTAAAAACATACTGGAATTTTCTAAGAATGAGAAATTCCTTTAATGTGCAAAATTTATATGAATCTAAGATACTGCTCCATTTTTAATAATATTAGCCATTCTTAACTTACTCTGACAATTGTAATGTGTACGTATCTGAGTGTCTGTATAGGACACACACATGCGCGCCCGTGCTTGCGCGCGCGCGCGCACACACACACACACACACACACACACCAACTAGACTAGTGTACTGCAAGCAGGAGCTTAGCTATATTACAAGTCAACATTAACAGATGGATGGCCCTAAGCAAGCAAAACCACGGCAACAAAATCTAGTGAAAGTGGAGGATTGAAGCTTTTTGTTGTTAAGCCCTATTAAAACCCTGGCACACATACCACTCTTAACTATTTCAGGTCTGAGACAAATAGCAATGCACTCAGATTTATTTTCAACCTGTCCAGTTAACTGTGTAAAAGCAGCGTGAGGAAATATGAATGGAAAATTACTTTTTTCAGTTGTAATATAATGTAAAGTAGTGTGCCTGTTGGTAAATACTCACAACGTGGAACATAGTCAACACTTGAACCTAAATATAGTGATTAGAAATAGAGTTATGTTTAATAGTCACAATTTCTACTAATAAGACCAAGTACTATTAAATTAGTGATCATTTATTCTGTTTTTAAAATATATTCACATACAGACCAATAGTTTATGGTATGAAGAGCTACCTTTGGAATGCATAAATAAGGAAGATATTTACACCGTAAAATGTGCTCTATGTGATTTTCCATTTTACCCATTATAGAAGGTGATAATGCACACTTCAAAAGAAACTATGTGATCATTTAGAGTCCTTAGGTATTTAATGGTTTATCAATCATCCTAATGGATTTATGGAATATAGTATGACTGCCATGAGTTCATTTTATAATTACAAGTAATACACATTTATATTTAAGGAATGTACTTAGAAATTGTATGTACCTTTTTGGCATGTGGAGACTTGCAAGTAAGATATTTCAAAACCACATTTTGGTTGAATGGGGACTTAAAAGAAATTCTAGTATATAAGCATGTTTTAAAATACGAGCAATCAGGTGGTTTACACTTTACAGATAATTCCATATTTTAAAATGTTGCAGATGAAATTAAAGTTGCTGTGAAATTTATAAGATTAAAAACTCAGATTCTCTAAATTATTTAGTTCCTAAGCATAATAAATGATGGGATCGTCATACCTAGTAGGATGTGGTGTATAGTATTGTGTTTCTGACACTCTTTTCTTCGTTGGAATTCGGTGGACTCTGGGAATAAGATGAATGTAATTAAAGATAGCATTTGTTGCTCAGGTGACATAATAGATTGCAGAAAATGGCACACTTGTTGGGATCTTTGGAAAAATACAGTCCATTCAGTAGCTTTGCTTTATTGGTCAAGAAAGAAATGGCATAGTCATTGTTTGCAGAGGAAAGACACCACTTGCTTCTTCTGACCAAGGAAAAGGTGATTGCAAATCACAGTGAGAAAGATAATTGTGACCTGGGGGGACAGAGAAGACATGGGTATATGAAGGAGGAGGCCCAAATAATTGGAAAGAATATTTAATGTAAATTTAAAAAAATAATAAAAGTAAGCTTAACCAAATTGTGATAAGCAGAAACCCCTTATTTTTTTTCTTTTTTAACATTTTCTGTGATTTAGCTCAGGATTGAGCATATTATGATGATCAAACTAAATTGTTGATTTAAGTGATTAGGGAAATCTATTAGAAAGTTCCAAATGACAAAAATATTTTGAGATAAGTAAATGTGTTTCTATTAAAATATGCCCACCAAAAATACTGCCTAAATGAAAACACATTCTCGTAGTCTGTCCCAAAGTCACTCTGACATAGCATGTATTTAGTCTAAGCTATACTAATATCACTAATTTATAAAATTAATCTTTTAAGTCAAGTTGGAAAAATAAGGGTACTATATCTTTAATTTTAAATAAAGTTATTTTTTCCTCTGTTGTTTTCTGTTGAAATAATGTTAATTTCCAACATATCCAATTTGATTATAGTTTAAAATCTGTACCCCACCTCCACCCCCCCCCCCATTCAGTTATGGATTACAAGAATGCCCTCTAGTGGGCATTATATAATACTTTGATATGTATAATGATAGTTATAGACAAAAAAATTATAAAATTTGCCTTTCAGAATACTCTCTTTTGGAAACACAATAGAATACACATTGAAACATTTGTATTGTCATAAAATTGTTTGAGAACATTATTTTTTCAAAGAAATAATCCAAAGCCAGTTCCTTTCAGTAACTGGCTAGGACTTCATTTTTTAAACATTTAGCACTGCTGAATAATATCAAGTATATTAAAAAGAAGTAGTGGAAGATAATTTCACTTATGTGAATATGTTCAGTATATATTATGAGGTAATCCTAGATTGAAATGTACCTTTTTAATATTATAATTTTACTCTTCAAATTTATTGCCACAATTGACTATGTCATTTATTAGAAAGTCTTGAAATAAAAACAAAACTACTTGGTTTTTCCTTTAGTAAATATAATGAATATTACCATTTTAGACTTTACATCAACAATCATGTCACTAATATTTTTCCTCCCTATTTTCTGTTCTATTTAACTTAGAGTTCCTCCCCCGCCCCCCCCATTACTTCTTTAATTGTTTTACGGGCTTTTGGTAAAAATAACAATAGCTCTCTAATCCAAAAGTACCCCATTTTTAATGGACTAATTCTTATGTTCTCCCAGACACCCTGGGATAAAGAAATGATGATGTTCTTCCTGTTTTATATCTAGAACTGCTTTTAAGGTTGGTCAGAGATCAATGTTAGTGTTGATGAAAAGGGAAGCCAGTCTTTTCTTTGTAGGGGTTACTGCTGCTGCCTATTAATGTCCCTCAAGAGAGAAAAATTTCCGGGAATGTCAGTAGATTATAACTACCAGAGTATAATAGACTCTTATTATAATTTGAACTGGATTTGTGTCTACTACACATTATTATATTTCCTGATACAGAACACAAAATATTAGAGCAATACATAAATATCTTAACAAGTTAGCCTGTGCCCTCATGCCAGTTTCAAAATAAGACTACTGTGTTGGACCCTTCTCTGGAAGTTCTTTATGGTGTTTCTAATGTTTGAGAATAAGACTGCCATTTCACAGAAGCCTGTTCCCTCTTTGTGTTTATTGATGTCTTTGATATTTGTAAGATAATGCTTTTGAAACCAAAATACATATAGAGTAATTACAATTTCTGTTAAGATTCTTGCTTCTTGCTGCATTCACACAGAAATGTTGTTTCTGTGTTAAGACTCTCTCCATACATTTGCATATTTCCGCTTATGACATAGTGATGTGATAATCTGAAAAATAAAATCAGCTGTAATCATTTTACAATAAAATATTTTAATCTTGGTTACGTACTTTTTACAAACATAGTTTATTGAAGTGGTTGGAAATATTATTTTGTTAGTCATTACTGACTTTTTAATTGTTTATGCCAGCTAGAAAAATCATCTGCACATCATTTAGCGAAAATAACCAAATTCTGTTTTACCGAAAATACAGTGGACTTGTCGTGCATTAAGAAACCTTTTTAAATGTTGAAATATTGAAACCCTGTCAGCAAAAGTGAAATTACAAATAGTTTGCCATTTATCAAAAATTTATTTATCTGTTTTGCTTTGGGAATAATTTTTAATAGCTGTATACAACTTGTATTTATGCCGATCAACAGTTTCTCAGTACTGAAAAGTTACTGCAAGAGCTTTGTTAAATTTTGCATTTGCAAATATTAAAGAACAGGAAAAATAATAAAACAACATTTTAAATATTTACAGTTAACATAATTACTTTGCATATGTACTGTCTAAAAAATTGGCTTAAAAGTATTAACAATTCACAGTCGTATTGCTTGTAACCACAGATGAGTAATGAGTACTGGTCTTCTTTCCTTCTTTCCATTCATTAACATACTTCAATGAGAGAGAGAGCCTTTTAGAATAGCTGGTATAATGCTGCCATTGGGTAGGTTGTATGTAATCTCTAACAATTGAGAAATGATTTCTAAAGTACTGTGTTTCTAGGATGATTTTGATCCAGCATTTTGCCAAACTAAACTAAAAGAAGTTAAAACCTCCTGAAACTCCCTAATGTCAGTAAAATGAGTCTGTAAAGGATCAGTTCTGATTTCAAATATTCTATCTCTAAAATCTAATATGGAGATTTCTAATTGAATTCTAGAATAGTCTCCAACTTAATATTAATTCAAATAAGCTTCCACTAATGTAATTAATGGTGCAATATGAACCCAATGGACAACACCATAATGGAGAGACAATCTACCTCAATTCAACAAAAACTACCTAAATATCTGCTGTGTGCTAGTTTACAGTTTTCAAGGTCATGTACCTCTGAACATTACTAGGTGCAAGGACTACTTTCAAGATCATTTACCTTGTCTTACTGAATTTACAAACTCAGACTTTCCTTCATTGACCTTTGTATCTATTCTTCCTTTTCACTTCTTAACATCACATTCATGACTAGGTAGAAAGACCCCATGTGGAAGGGAAGACCTTGGGCTTTGGAGTTTAACAAACCTGGACCAGAATACCAGCTCTGCTACTTGCTTGGTATTGGAACTTGAGCAACTTGCCTAACCTCTCTAATCCTCTTAACCTTCAAATCTATAAAATGATGATAACTATGTCCACTCCCATAGCGTTACTGTGGAGATTGGAGTTAGTGATAGAATTTGTTTTTCCAACACTCACTAGAAGTTTAATAAATGTTAGGTAATATTGTTTCTATTCTGTCTACAACAAGAACTTTCACAAAAATTTAATGAACACCTACTATGTGTTGGGAACAGAAAGAATTAGACCCATGGATAGTATTCTTTAGCTCTTGGATGCCCTATTCTGGTTTTTCTTGTGGTTGTTGTTGCTGCTGCCACTGTTGTCATTTTTCTTGTTCTCTTTTCTCTTTGTGTTTCAGTTTGGATACTTATTTTAAGTTTGGTAAATGTATAGTGAAATATTTAGCACAGTAAAATTAGTTAACATTTTTCATCTTACAGAATTACCATTTACTTGTTTTTCTCTAGCAACTTTCAAGTATTCACTACAATGTTGTTAACTATAGTCACCATGCTGTTCATCACATTTCCAGAAATTGTTCATCTCAAAACTGGCTGTTTGTACCTTTTTGACCAACATCTCATTTCCCCCACTTCCAGCCCTTGGCAACTACCCCATCCACTTTCTGTTTCTATGAGCTTGGCTTTTTGAGGTTACACAGATAAGTGACAGAGTATTTATCTTTCTTTGTCTGACTTATTTCACTTAGCTTAATGTTCTCGAGGTTTATCAGTGTCACAAATAGCAGGTTTTCCTTTTTACTTATGACTCAATAATATCCTATTGTACACATACCACATTTTCTTTATGCATTTATCCATCGATAGACATTTAGGTTGTTTCCATGTCTTGGCTATTGTGAATAATGCTGCAGTGACCATTGAGGCCAGATATCTGAATGAGACAGTGATTTCATTTCCTCCTGATAAATAACCAGAAATGGGATTGCTAAACATGGTAGTTTTATTTTTAATTTCTTGAGGGATCTTCATATGGTTTTCCATAGTGATTACGTCGATTTACAGTCTCACCAACAGTGCACAACATTCTCCACATCCTTGCCAACATTTATTATCTCGTCTTTTTCATAATAGCCATTCTAACAGGTGTGAGGTGGTATTTCATTGTGGTTTTGATTTGTATTTCCCTGATGATTAGTGATATTGAGCACATGTTCATGTACTTGATGGCTATCTTTATGTCTTCTTTGTAAAAATGTCTATTCAAGTTTCCGCTCATTTTAATTGGATTATTTGTGGTGTTTCTTTGACTACTGTAGGAATTGCATGAGTTCCTTATGTATTATGCATATTAACCCCTTATCAGATATATGATTTGCAAATGTTTTCTCACATTCCATGAGAATGGAAGAAATTTTCATTTTGTTGATTGTTCTCATTTTGCTGATGGTTTCTTTTGCTGTGCAGAAGCTTTTAATTTGATGTAGGTCCACTTGATTTTTGTTTTTGTTGCACATTTTCTGTGCTTTTGATGTCATATCTAAAAAGTCATTACCAAGACTAATGTTACGGAGCTTTTTCTTGTAGGAGTTTTATGATTTCAGGTCTTATATTTAAGTCCTTAATTCATTTTGACTTAATTTTTGTTTAAGATGAAATTTTTGCTGTTTTATTATTTTGCCTGTGAATATCTGATTTTCCCAGCACCCGTTATTGAAGAGACCATCCTTCCACCATTCAGTGTTCTTACCATCCTTATCAAAAATAGTTGACTATATATGTATGGGTTTATTTCTGGACTCTTGATTCTGTTTCATTAGCCTTTATGTCTGCTTTTATACCAGTGCCATACTGGGTTTTTTTTAGAGAGTTCACTGTTAGCATATAGAAATGCCAGATTGGTCAATAGAATTGACCTGTTTTAAAGTTCATTCATTTTATTTTCCTCAGTCTGCTGATGAGCTGATCAAAAGAATTTCTCTCTTATGGTTTTTTTTTTTTTCTGTCATTTCAATTTGACTCTTTTATATGGATTTCATCTTTCTACTGTCATCTCATCCGTTTATGCATCCATCTTTTTTTCCCCTTACCTTTTATGTCTGGTAGTTCTTGAGTACTGGACCCCATGTGTGCATCACAAATTGAACTGCCTTGGGTTTTGTTGTTGATATCATTACCTGCAGTTGGCTGCTATTATCTTGTGCTTAGAGTGGACTACTACCAGTGAAGTTTCTGGCAGGTTTTTCTTGGTGTTTCTCCGTCACCCTTAGCTATATTAGAGCCACATAGGGGATCTCTCTCAATGTTTTTGCCCCTCCTCCAGCAATTAACTTCTGTTGCTGGTTACTTAGTCCTAGCCTTATGGGTTTTATGTGCTCTGGTCCAGCTTCAGCCTTAGCAGGTCTTGTGCCACTGTGCCTCTCAACATCCCTCTGCTTCCTTTCATGGCAGATAAACTTTCTTATTTCTGCGACTGGTCTTGGGCAGTTTGAGGGCTGCCTGCCCCTCCCCACTGGTGGTAGATTTCCACTTGTTAACAGAGTAGAGTCCTGTGCCTCAGAGTGTTTCTTGCTCTTCCCTAAAGGAGTTTCTGTTTTTTTCCTTCCCCCAGAATTTTGGGATTGAGTTTGCTGACTGTATGCCATGACTGTATGACTTTTCTTATACATAAATGAATGTTCTTATAAAGTAAGTAGGGCTTCATACATGCCTCCCTGCAGCAGCTTATCACCTCCTGCTTGCCTGTACCCCCAAGGGGAGCTCTTTTCAGTCTCCCGTCTTGCCCCTAGCCTTTCCCTGTAGCACCAGGTAATAGGGTTGCCTGATTTAGCAAATACACGATTTTATCTGTGGAAGAGGGCTTGCGAGTATAATCTCCCCTTGCCTTTGAGACTCCTAACTATTCCAAACTGACATCTTAGCTCATACTTGGTCTTTAAGGCTATTATCTTAAGCAGATTTCTTCTCCCCTGCTTATATGCCAGCTACCTCTCCCCTCGTGCTTTGCCTGGAGGAAATAGGTCTTGTGTTTCATCTCTCCTCAGAAGGGCTTGTAACCCTTTGGAATTTGGTTTGCTTGGTTGCCTTACAATTCAGCTCTCTGATAGGTCCAAGAAGAATTAGGATTTGTGGGATTTTTTTTTTTAAATAACCCAGCTTTTTCTCATTGTTAGGATGGGAGTTGACATTCTTTTGCTATTCTTTACATTCTAAATGGAAGTGGAATTAGAGGCAAAATGAATTAAAGGGTATGATTCTTGGTTTCAAGGATTTAGTAAGACAGGAATGTACTTAAAATGAAATATTACTTTTATAAGAGATCATCTGTCAGGTGATACCTGAATCGTAGAGAATTAAGTGAATAAAGCTAACCAAAAAGACCAGATCGTGGCGAACTGGAAGAACTGGTAAAGGGCTCTTGGATGTGTCTGGACCACTTTAAAAAAATTTTTTTTTTAATGTTTCTATTTATTTTTGAGAGAGAGAGAGAGAGAGAGAGAGAGACAGAGCATGAGCAGGGGAGGGGCAGAGAGAGAGGGAGACACAGAACCTGAAGCAGGCTCCAGGCTCTGAGCTGTCAGCACAGAGCCCGATGCGGGGCTTGAACTCATAAACCACGAGATCGTGACCTGAGCCGAAGTTGGATGCTTAACCAACTGAGCCACCCAGTGGCCCTATGGACCACTTCAAAGTCATCCTCCTCAACTAGTCTCACATCGCACTCAACTGCTCAGAAATGTAATTTTAATGCTTCTATAAAATCTTATTTTCTTAGTCTAATAACAGCCCTCATCAGCTGAATTCATCAGACTTCACCAAATACATATCTTGTTAATCCTTCCAATGTACTCTTTTGCCCTGACAGGAATATGTCTTCAGTGTCTTTGGAAAAGTGTATTAATCTTTTGTCTCTTCACCGTGCCATTTCACCTACCAAGAATATTAAGACTCATGGTCATTCTGTAACTGTCCGCTTTAAAAATGAGGTTAAAACTTGCCATTTTAAGAAAGTCTTTCTTGGGTTAATTCTCAGACAGTTATTTCTTCTGAGTCTCTGAGAACTTATGTATCTAATGTAATTTTAACAAAAGGAGTTCTGTTCAGGGAACCGGAACACCTGGGTTGGAATCTTAGGTTTGTCACTAGTCTAATCTTCCCCAAGACACTTCACTTTGTTAAGCTTTTGGTTCCCTAATTTGTAAAAAAAAAGAAAAAAATAGGGAAAATGTTGACCAAAATTTGTGATAAATTAGGTATTTAATGAAAAACAGTACAGTATGTAAAATATCAAACACACTGAAGCAAATCAGTCATAGATAAGTCAATTCACTCTGCTTTAGCCACTACCAGTAAATTGCAATATGTGTTTTAAAACCCTTCAGTAAAATACCATGAATTCTCAAGGTATTGCCATTATAATTACGTATGGTAGTTTCATTTTTTTCATATTATTTCATGCATGTATTGTATACTTAATTTTTATTTATTTATTTTGTCTTAAGCTTGTGGGTTTGCTATGGACTTTGGGTAAGCAAGGTAACACTTCTGGACCTCAGTTACTTCAACCCTAAAATGGGGACAGTAGCACAGAGAGTACCAATTTTTAAAAAATTCATATATTAAAAGCATCTTAATTTTATGAAGCCTAAAAAAGTGTGTTTTCCCATTCATTTACATATAGCCCTTACTTTTCCCCTTCTCTCAACCCCCCATAAGTTTAGACTTACTCAGCATTTTGCCTTATTAGGATCTGTCTGCCATCTAGTGACAAAAATGGTAACTGCAAGATCACCTGGTCATTGTGCACCAGGGGAACGTTTCTCACCATTCAAGCTGTCAGAAGTGCTATCCGGGAACCATTGTGGTGAAAAGAAAGGAAACATTGATCTTGCTTATTGTAGCTGAACCAAACTTATTTCTTGAAGTCTCTTTCAAAGTTAAGTTTGATGGTTTCATGACTTGGACCCTCTGCCTCTGTCACTTTCTGCGTACATTTGCTTGTGGTTTTTCCTTCATAAGAAATGCAGAAATGCTTTTCCTCCTTGTTTTTACCAGTCCATTTTTTTGTTTTGTTTTATTCAATGTCTAGCTAGAGATTGAACTTCTCTAGTAAGATATCTTCTTGAATAAATTTTATATCATGCTGAAAACTTCCCTTTTGCTTTAGTGTAGTATTTTCTCACATGCTTAATAAGCATCCCTTGCTATACAAGTGTTTACTTCCAAAATTTTATGAATCTTTATGCTAGATGTGAATTTTACACTTCACATCTCCATGTGAGCAAATTTTTCTTTTCCAATTGTATGTGGGTAGAACCTAGTTGGAGTCTGATGGAGGACCTATGATATCCAGTGCCCCATCTTATTTTTAATTTCTCGTACTAGAATGATGTCAAATTCTCCAAAACTCTACTTATTTTGTTTCTTCTGATGTCTTTTTGCATTCAAAAGATGTACCTTCTTCTCATGTAGTACTGGCTCCCACAAAAGCTGCAAATGCTAAGTTACTTGCTAATTTGTACAGCCTGTGAGTGCAGTTGTGAAACAGTGAAATGACCATTGCATTGTGAAATGACCATACAGCAACTTTGAAACCTCTTTATTTGATCCCAGAATTTGCCATTATTTATAGTATGTAATGACAGTCCTATATTGTTACTGTTGTTAGTATGTTGACTGAACCTATTTATTGTAAATATTATAATTTGACATAAATCATGACTGGTATTAATGGTCATTTAAATAAGTTTTCATCTATGATCAAAAAGTTTGAGTTCAGTTATATTCCTACAATGAAGGATAGTTCGTATTTATAACTACTGTATTATATTCAATAATTTTGCATTTTTACCACATATTTATTGAAAATCTTGAAAGGAGGGGTATCTTTTTATTTTGTACGCCTCACAGCATGGAAGACAGTAGTGTGGGTAACAGGTGTTTAATGGATCTTTGTGGAAGGAAGAAATGCTAAGAATTTTTGAAAACTGAGATGTGGTTACTACCTCATTTTAAGGAATGCACAATAGCAGCTTTCAGTAGGTTCTCAAATATTTGTTGAAAGAAAATAAAACAATAATTGTCTTTCTGTTACTCTCCATTATCAGATCTTGCAAGTTTGGGGTGTGTCGTTTGCCTGTGCCCCCACCCCAACCAATTTTTCATCTCCCACTTTTTCTTGCTAGATTTTCTGATCTCCCCCACTTCCTTAAAACCCTCCATAAATTTAAATTTAGTCAGCTTTTTGCCACCTTAGTATATCTCTGCCATCTAGTGATCAAAAAGCTAATTGCAAAATAATGCACCCTTAAAGAACCCTGTGCACAGGCACAGGTTATAGCCCCCTCTGATAGCGGTCTTTCATTCCATTATATATTCTATGATCATCCCACCACAGGACCTTTGCACATCTTGTTCTGTCTTATCATCGTCTACTTAACACCTACTGACCTTTCAAGGCTCACTCCAAACATCATTTATATTTTATATTTATTTTATGATTATTCAATTTATGTCCAACTTATTAGAATTTAATTTACATGAGGGCAGGGAGCCTTGTTCTCAGTCATCATTGTACCCTGACCTAGCCCATTGAAGGCATTTCTGTGATCTTTGTTGAGTGAACAAATGAATATAGTGCTTTTCTGTACCTCCTGGACACTGAAAATGCTTATGTCACATAAGCAATTAAGATAGCATTTACTTCTTTACGTCACATAGTTTATCAGTTTTTGAATTCATTTAAATACTCAACAGAAACGACCTATTGTGTATGGAGGTATTCATTTATTCAGGAAACACTAAATGCCTACTTTAAGGAATAATTTTATACAACTCCATTGTTTTATTTTTTCATTAACTAATGAGGGAAATAGTAAAATGTTAAAACTGATACAACAGATAATCCAAAGAACAGATACTTAAGACAGGAATACTGAAGCATATATGTTAACAGATACCAAAACCACCAAAATCCACACCATAATAATTACATCTATGCTGGACGCAATTCATCTCTATGGACACAAAACTTTTGTATTGCCACCAGACCTCCATAGGTTGACTTCTGTCCCTGTAGGGTTGCAAATAGTCAGAGACTATGAATGGTATGAACCTCTATAGTATCAGATAATCCTGGAAAGAAATGCTAGGCAATTCCCAACAGTCCTTTGACAGGACACAAGTAGTTGTTTGCCCATTTCAAAATCTTTTACAGTTTTTCCTGTAATAATAATCTCAAAGGTTATTTGTGATCAAAAAAGAAGAAGAAGCCTATTCTCATTAGGTTTGTCCTGATTATTTATATTGGAACAGCAAGAATGATAATTAACTAACCATATAAGTCTTCTTGACTTTTCTTAATAAATCTTGAGCCATGCAGTATTGACCAGCACAAGGCCACAGAATTTACTTCTTTCTGGAAGTTTTCATAAGAAATCTTGGTTTGGGCTTATAAAAGTCTGTTCTTTCCTATCTTGAGGCTAGGAAACTAAGCCAAGACATCTTCTAAGTTCTATCTAAAATACCTATAAACTAGGGTGAATTTCTCTTGAAAAGTTCTCCCAATTTGCTGGTCCCTGTCCTGATGGAAGGGTACCTGTAAGGTTAGACTCTGTCAAGCAGGCACCAGGCAGGTTTTCCTGGGAAGGCATTGTTGCCATTGGCTCCACACAAATATCGCCAGCCTTTGTTCCATAATAACTACTCCTTGGTTGTTGATTTGTGTGCAGTGTTATCCTGGCAAGGTAGATAAAGGCAATGAAAGATGCAGAGTACGGTAGGATCAGATAACCCCACAAAGGCTTCTAAACACCATCCAGAATTCCACGGGTAGGACACTCCATACTCTTGTTCCTTTCAAAGTCTTTTACAGTTTTTCTGACACGAATATGTATCACACAGGTGCTTGGTTCTGAGGGTATGAGAGGTAAATTAGCAAGATACCTGCCATCAAGAATCTACCGCTGTACAGTGGGGGAGAGAGAATTTAACCATGACCACAGTACAGCGGGATGGACAAGTCCCATGAGAAATACGTGTACAGGTATTCTAGGAACACACGAGATGACTGAGAAGGTATTTCCTGAAAGGGGAACTCGTGAGCCAGGGCACGGAGGATAATTAGAAAAAGAGGGGAAACACCACGGAGAGGGACGTTCTGGTAGACACATCAACACGTGTGTCAGAGGCAGAAAACACGGGAAACCTACAAGCAAGGAAGAGGGTGTGGTGGTAACGGAGCAGGCGTCTGTATGGCAAGTGAAGGCTTCAGAGGCTAATGGAGCCAGATCCCTCTAGGCGAAGGTAAGAGGTACAATATTTATTCTGGAAACTGTAAGGAACCACTGGAGGATTCACTTAAAGAGGAGTGTAGCATTGTTAAGTTTAAAAAGATCTCTCTGTTAGCAGATTAGAGGCCGTAGCATTCTACAGGGCGAAGACTTAGATTTTCAAATGAGAATGGATGGGTACAGACAGAGATAGTGGGGATGGGAAGGGGAATAAATGTAAGAGAAGAGCTGTTCAGGGAGAGGCATCAGCAGATGCAAAGGTCCTGTGGTGGAATAAGTCAAGGCAACCATAAGGGACTGAAAGAAGGCCGTGGTGATGCCTTGTGAGTTAGAACAAAGTGACTAAAGTGGGCAGGGCAGGCAGAGCCTGGTCTTGCGAGACCTGACAGATAAAGAGCAACACAAAGGCATTTATCTTTTCTGTTTGTTTCCTTCAACAAATATTTACTGAAAACCGACTAAAAGCTGCTTCTCTGCACTCCTTAAAAATAAGGCAGCAGCTGCATTTCATTTTCCTCTGACTTGTTGGCATCTCTTTATCCCACTGACATCCAGGAAGCACCTATTATATACGTACTAGTGTTTTCCGTGCTGAGAAGGCATACAAAAGAGCTCAGAGGTCACAAAGAACATGAGGTGGATCACACTTCTCGAGAGCTCAGAGTACAGCCACGCAGGCGGCCACACAAACAAGTAACGCAGTGCAATTGATACATTGGCCAGATGTTTGGCCAATACGTGGCTACACAGAGGGCAGGTGAAGAGAAGGCTTTGTAGCATAAGTAGGAGTTTTTCCAGTAAAGAAGAAGAGAGGGTTTTTTTTTTCTTTCCTTCATTTTTTTTTTTTTTTTTTTGTACCATGTCATCTCTTAATCACTTTGTAATCATTCTTAAAAAAAAAAAATCTGTTCCCAGCTATAGGCCACATTATAAGTGTCTTGGTGCTTATTTCAGGAACTTGTAGATAATAATTTATGATGAAAGTGTTTATTGACCCTTGGAAACTTTCCTGTTATGCACTTCTTACTGTGAGATTTCTATCCAGGTCGGAAATAGATTTTTTTCTATGAATCCATATGATACACAAAATTCATTCCACCAGCATTTGCACCTGCTTATTATCATTCTAGTTAGAAAAATAAACATGCATACCTCTTCCCAAAAGTCAGTTGTATTAAGAAAAAGAGCATAGGGGCGCCTGGGTGGCGCAGTCGGTTAAGCGTCCGACTTCAGCTCAGATCATGATCTCAGGGTCCGTGAGTTCGAGCCCCGCGTCGGGCTCTGGGCTGGTGGCTCAGAGCCTGGAGCCTGTTTCCGATCCTGTGTCTCCCTCTCTCTCTGCCCCTCCCCCGTTCATGCTCTGTCTCTCTCTGTCTCAAAAATAAATAAACGTTAAAAAAAATTTTTTTTAAAAGAAAAAGAGCATATGTTTTACATTATAAATATATTTAGATTTTATTTTTATTTTGTGTATTGAGATTATTTTTCTCTTTCTTAGCCATTTATATTTCAGTTTCTGTCTAGTTTCATAGGCAGGTTTTCAATAATGATATATCTGTGATTTATGAATCCAGGTAAAGATGTGCTGTTATTGGCTATGTATTAGATCCTAAAGAATACGTAATATCTGCAGTCTAAGCTTATTTGCTACCTATTATCCATAAAAGCTTTCTATTTACAAAATTGTGACCGGGTCTTTTTGCCCAGTGTTGTATGTTCTGGGCATAGTGGAAAAAATCCTTTATTTCCCCCGAAAGCACAATCCCTGAGTCCCAGTCTACCAGAAACATTAACATAGGGATAAACTGGGTTCATAAAAGCTCAAAAACTGATGATGCTTTTGCTAAATAAGCTGCCATTTTTCTCTATCTTGCATATGAATCAAACTGGAGCTTTTTCTTCCTTTTGTTTTTCTTTTGTGGGTGTGTGACCTTAACAAATTACATAATTTGATGTCATCAAGCAGTTGACATATTCACTATGTGTCTGGACGTTGTCATTTCATATGCAGAGGCTGCCGTCCCTACTGCTTGAGACATAGTCAGCAACTGCTAATTAGAAGCTTGTTTAAGACAGACAAACAGGGGCGCCCGGGTGGCTCAGTCCGACTTCGGCTCAGGTCATGATCTCACGGTCCGTGGGTTTGAGCCCCACATCGGGCTCTGTGCTGACAGCTCAGAGCCTGGAGCCTGTTTCAGATTCTGTGTCTCCCTCTCTCTCTGCCCCTCCCCTGTTCACACTCTGTCTCTGTCTCAAGAATAAATAAACATTAGGAAAAAAAATTAAAAGAAAAAGGCAAACAATTTGTAAGAAAGTGTACTCAGAATATGCGCAGTACAAAGCTTAACACTCACAGGAAAGAAAACATTAATCAGTTGTAATTTTGATTTTAACTAACTCTGCTGTGAAAATTCATCACAAGATACACCATTTAACGGCATCCCTATGTAGAAATTGATAGAACTGTCACCTAGCTAGGACATATAAAACCAAATTCAAACGTATGAGTTTCACAAATATGTGAAGTAGCTTCATAAAAAAAAAAGTTGTCATTAACAAAACAAACAAACAAAAACCAAGAATCTAGGCAGACGTAGATAGAATATAAAAGTAACTTGTGGGAGAAAATGAACAAGGGATTGGCAACACAGGAGAGAAAGACCTATCCTGTTCTCCATAAGTTGTATGAGCTTGGGCAAATTATGGAGCTTCTGTGGTGTACTTCTGAATTTATCATGGGTTTTATTAGACTCTGAGCTACTCAATGACAGAGACTCAGCCTAACTCAGCTCTGTATTCCCAGAACCTAGCCCCACTGTGTGTGTATATGAGAGTGCTTTGCAATGTACTCTACGAACGTAAATATTAAGCTATGTATTTATTATCTTATTTTGTATTAGTTCTTTCTCTTAGTTTTTTTTTTTTTTTAGTTTACTTTTTGAGAGAGCAAGAGTGAGCAGAGGAGAGGCAGAGAGGGCGAGGGGAGAGAATCCCAAACAGGCTCCACACTGTCAATGCAGAGTCCGAAGCGGGGCTCAGACTCACAAACTGTGAGATCATGACCTCAGCCAAAATCAAGAATTGGACACTTAACCAACTGAGCCACCCAGGTGCCCCATTTTGTATTAGTTCTTAAATAGTCAATATTTTTTTATTTTTTAAATAGCAGCATGAAGTCTCAGCTTCCTCATAGTTTCGTTTGGTTTTAGTTCTGATTTGTTTTTCAGAGAGAATTGAATGCAAGACCCCTAGCTGGCATAATGTTAAGCCTATACGGAGGTCAGTGTTATAATGATGACTGATTTTTTGACACAAAGAATTATATTTTGTGAGTTTTGGAGGGAGGAGAAAGAAATGTATTTTTCCTACAGAAATAATATTGTAAGTGGTAGTTGTGTTCCTAGGCCATTCCTCAAATTACTTTTCCTCATATACTTTAAACTTGTAGTCATAAAATGATATTATAGTTACAGGCCCCAAATACATAGCTAGTAACCAAACTTGTGGAGAAGCTCACTACACATTCTGAGCAGGGGCTACAAGAACATATTTCTCTATACATTCTTTCCTTTCTACTACTCTCAGCACTGGCATAGAGGAGGGAGACGAGTAGGGATCTACTCCTGAATTATGAATTCCAGAAATTTGCTTACTCTTTACAGCTGCAACAGAAGAAAACAGCTATCATGGGTGCCTGGGTGGCTTAGTCAGTTGAGCATCTGACTCTTGGTTTTGGCTCCGTTTGTGATCCCAGGGTTATGGGATCGAGCCCCACATCCCACTCTGCGCTGAGCATGGAGCCACTTGAGATTTTCTCTCTCTCTTGCTCTCCCTCTGCCTCTCTCCCCTGTGCTGTCTCTGTCTCTCTCTCTCAAAATTAAAAAGAAGAAGGAGGAGGAGGAGGAAGAGGAGAAGGAAAAGAAGAAAACAATTATCTAGATTGGGAGATCAGAATTGGAAGACAGAAACTTCTCTGGTGATGTCATGGTTAAAGTCTCCGAATTTCAGTTTTGCTGCCATCCGTTCAAAAGGACGCTTTGCAGCCATGGACACCTATAGCACTCAGACTCTGGCCATTTCCTGGGGTGCCTGCATGGCTCAGTCAGTTTAGCGTCCAACTTTGGCTCAGGTCATGATTTCATGGTTCATGAGTTCGAGCTCCACGTCGGGCTCTGCTGACAGCTCAGAGCCTGGAGCCTGCTTCAGATTCTCTGTCTCCCTCTCTCTCTACTTCTCCCCTACTTATTCTCTCTCTCTCTCTCTCAAAATTAAACATTAAAAAAAAAACTTCTTTAAAAAAATTAAATAAATATATGCCATTTCCTACTTACAGAAACCAAAACTCTTACAGGAAGCGACTGATCCCAGGTCTGATGCAAAAAATGTATAAGTTGAAATGAGACATTATGTTGGGCCAAAAGCAAGAAGCTTACTAAAGAACCTCTGAGGTCACTTGTGTTTAAAGGACACAAGAGCCAACCTGAGTGGACTAACACTGGATCAAAGATAGGACCATTTAAAAAAACAAGTTATTTCAGTGTGGAAAGAACACTTAACATAATTCAAACATGTTAAAGTAAAGAAAAGCTTGGAAGAATTCTTGGATACCTTTCATACAGCTTCAACAATTATCAACGTGTGGTCAATCTTATTTCAGTGCCAGCTCCACCCATGATCCCTCTCCACCACTGGATTATTGTGAAGTCAATACCCAATAGCACATCACACATCATTTAACCTGCAAGTATTCAAGCTATATCTCTGAACGTTAAGAGCCATTTTTAAAATGTAATCATGGTATAGTTTAATAACGGGACATCAAACATCAAGAAGAATCTACTGTGATAGGCTGAGCCATATGAGATATGTACAAATGATGATGCCTTTTTAAAAACCCTCACAGCTCACTTTTAGAGATCATTAGGTATAAACTCATTACTCTGGAAATTGTTAAGCAAAAGAAAGAATCAAGGATTTATCCTACCTCTCCTGTACACATTGAATTTCAAAATAGTTAATAGGACAAAATTCTTGGTAGAATGCCAACAAATAAAGATAGAAGAAATGCTTTTGAAAAGCATAATTTTGGAGCCCCTAATGCATAGTTAACTTACCCAAGGATTATCACGGGATGCTAAAACCATCAAGTGAACAAAAATTCCTAGTGGATGGTATGAGCCAACCTGAATCCTGGAGCCATTAATCAATCTTAGTGCCACCGAAAGTGAGACATCTTAACATTATGTGCCTCCTGGTCTGAATGATCTGCTGCAGTAAAAAAACACATCAACACCTATAACATGTTCTTGCCCAAAACAGAAAAACAAAAACCCAGCAACTGAATCTATCCAAGCTTCCAGAGGTAACTGCCAGTTTACAGGAAGAGGATCAAATCACATGTCTAGGGACACAAATGGCATAAAGGGTGGAGAAAGTGGAACGGATAGTCTCTGAAGGAGACTTGACGGACACATCAACCAAATACAGTGTTAACCTTGTTGAGATTCTGGTCCAGATAAACAAACTAAAATATTTTGGGGGTGATAAGGGAATATGAAAACGGCCTGAGAATAGAGGATGTTAAAGAATAATTGTTAATTTGTATGGTATGATAATGATATTTTGGTTGTGTTTAAAGAGCACTTATCTGTTAAAGATACACAATGAAGTGTTTCCAGGTGAAATGATGGGTTGTCCAGCTTTGGTTCAAAGCCTTGCTATTCAGCAAATAACGTGCAGATCAGGCAGCACTAACTTCATCAGAGAGCCTATTAGAAATGCAGAAACTCCGGCCTCATCCTTAGAACCACTGTAGAGCCAGAATCTGCGTTTTCACCATGATCTCCAAGAGATTTATATGCATACTCAGTTTGGAGGAGCACGGCTTTAAAATAATTGGAGAGATGGGATAAAAGAAAGAAGATTGGCAAATATTGAAGCTTATTGAAACTGGGGGATAAGTACATGGGGATATGATTGATTGTAAGTCAAGTAGTTTTAAACCAGGGACTGACAGACCGGATCAGTGTGTGTGTGTGTGTGTGTGTGTGTGTGTGTGTGTGTGTGTGTCCAATCCAGTGATTTGTTCTTCTTTACTAGTTTGAGCTGTAAATGTTGACATAAATATTGCCTGATTCTCTCCCCTTATAACTGAACAGCTTGTCAAGTTGTTGGGTAATATTCAGAAACCTTTAATGCATATTTCTTTTGAAAGTGTTCTTGTCATGGGGCACCTGGATGCCTCAGTCAGTTAAGCGGTGGACTTCGGCTCAGGTCATGATCTTACACCTCATGGGTTTGAGCCCCGCACCAGGCTCTGTGTTGACAGCTCAGAGCCTGGAGCTTGCTTTGGATTCTGTGTCTCCCTCTCTCTGTGCCTCCCCCGCTCGCACTCTCTCTCTTTCTCTCTCAAAAAAATAAATAAACATTAAAAATAAAATTTAAAAAAGTCATACAATAAAAGTGTTCCTTGCCAAATAAAATTCTTCCTTTAAAATTTATGAAAAAGACTTATTTAAACTACTAATGCCACTTTATTGTCAATTCCCCTCTCTAGGGACGCTTGAAAAGACCTCTTAAGAGCCTTGATAGTGCTCTGTATGATGACGACCATGACGAGAGAGCAAGCAAGTAAGTCGTGATGGATTTTAGAATCCTACTAAGTGTTGTGGCCAAAAGGCAGGAGTTCTAGGATTTCAAAAGATAGTTGAAAGAATGTACAGTCCTAGAGATCAGATTTTGCTGCCTTACGGTGTTCTTCAGCAAAAAGAGCCAGTGCTCAGTGGAGTCTCATGGGGGATGAATCTTGAGATGGGAAGAAAGATAGACTTGAAATATCTTATTCTTGGAAAATAATGATGCCTACAGAAATATCTGGAATAGTGTTAAAGGAGAGCTAGAAGCCCACCCAAGTTAGGCTCCTACCCACCTAGTAAAGAGGGGCAGGTTAAATGGCAGGAACAGTGATAATAGTCAATTAAAATAAATTGAGTCATGGGGATAGGAGGGGTTTAAGTCCATGGTGATATCAGAAGGTGAAATTCTAATACAAAATGTTAAAAATAATTTTACTATAAATAAGGAAAATGATAATAGTAGGTGTTTAATTTTTTTAAACAAGTTTGACATAGGGAATGACTCTTTTTTCTCTGTGAAGTGTATCTTTGTCTATATAAAGGCATATGCATTCTTCTCTAAAATAAGTGAATAAATAAAGAGAAAACCACATACCAATATTGAGAGTTAACTTGGCTATAGCGAATCCTCCAAGTGTTCCGTCTACTATTTCTAAGGCTAATGTCCCAAATCCCACAGAATTAGACTGTGTGAAAAGCCCTGCTTCTGCTTCCAGATTAAGGACCCATAGCTATTTGTTTGTTTTTTCTTTGTGCATGTACTCAAAATTTCCCATATTTGAATTGGTATATACACATCTCTATGAAGAATTTGACCATGAACCAGTTAGCCATTTTGCTGTTGTTCCACTGAAAAGCACTTTGGTTTTAAGACTCTCTCACTGCTTGAATGTAACCGGGGGAAGGTTCTCATATGCCGTGTGCGTGACCATAACTACTAGGAAGTGCTTCATTTTCCTCCAGGTTATCCTCTGAAGATGGAGAAGAAGCTTCTGCTGATTTTTATGAAAGCGATGACTCCGTTGAAGCAAGAGTAAAGACTCCTTACTCAGGTGAAATGGACCTACTAGGAGAGATCTTAGATACACTGAGCACACACAGCTCTGACCAAGGAAAGCTGGCAGCAGCGAAGAGCTTGGATTTCTTCAGATCAATGGACGATATTGATTACAAACCTACGGTTAGTTGATTTTTCAGCCTTAAAATTAAATGAAAACATACTTACCCTTTGCTGTGAATTGCTTCATGTTATATATAGTCCTAGATGGTCAAAGCGTTTAACCTCAAACAGGTAAGTAGTCAAATCTTCAAAAATATAAAATTTAACCACGAAAAATTCCAGTATTTTCCAATTTTGTGTCCGATTCTAGTGGTTATTGTCATTAATTGAAAAAAAATTTATTTTGGGGTGCCTGGTGGCCTAGTAGGTTAAGTGTCAAACTTTGGCTCAGGTCATGATCTCACAGTTTGTGAGTTCAAGCCCCACATCAGGCTGTGTGCTGACAGCTCAGAGCTTGGAGCCTGCTTCGGATTCTGTGTCTCCCTCTCTCTCTGCCCCTCCTCTGCTCACACTCTGTCTGTCTCTTTCTCACTCAAAAATAAATAAACATCAAAGAATTTTAAAAGAAAAATCAAAAAAAGAAAAAATATTCTTTTATCAAGCATAATAGTGTCTTACGATCTGATTTTATAGTTGTCTTTTTTGGGCACTTTTTTAGATCTGAAATGTTTCTACTTTTTTTCTATATTTCCTGGATCTTCAAAAAAGTGTTTAATAAATGTATCAATTCAAGTAATTTTTTTATTATATTACTTTAAAAATGAGCAGTGTTTTAAACAAATTGAACTGAATGTTTTAAAAAACAAGAGATGGAAGTATGAGTGATGGCAACCATGTTGTGACTGTAAGTAATTCCAGAACTTGGCATTGACTATACGAGGTAGCTGGTCTGTTTGGGTTCTTTGGGGGGGTTCTTTGGGTTCTTTGGGGGTTCTTGGCAAGTTATTTTTATTTAATTTTTCATCTTTATTGACATATATTTATATATTTTCTTGTTAATAGAGCCATTTGCAGGTATTCAGAATTCACTATTGATGCTCTATTTCTTCTGCGAGGAACTTCAAGTTCCCAGCCATGAAAGATACTAATATTTATTTCAAACTGGAAAATAATTTGCTGAAGTAATACTATAGACTCATTAAAATTTTTCTGAATTTGTGGTTTCTGCTTTCAGAATAAATCCAATGCACCTAGTGAGAATAATCTGACCCTACTTTGCAGTGGTTCTGGTGACCAAGTAGAGTGGCATCTCGGGCAAGATGATAGTGCCCTTCATGGCAAACACCTTCCTCCATCTCCCCGGAAGCGAGTTCCCTCTAGTGGTTGGACAGATTCTCTGTTTATCCTGAAAGAGGAAAACAATGAAAAACACCTCAGTGTTGACAATGTGAGGGGGCCCGCGGTCACAGAAAAGGCAGCTTCTGCTTCAGAACTGGATTTCCAGTTAGCTTCGCCTGAAGTTTCCGAAGATGAAAAGTGTAAAACAGAAAGGAAGGAAACACTAAGCCAGATTTCAGATGATCTGCTTATACCCAGCCTTGGGCGACATTCATCTACTTTTGTCCCTTGGGAGAAAGAAGGGAAAGAAGCCAAAGAGACTTCAGAAGATAGTGGACTGCTTCATGAAGTGGTGTCGTTATGTCACATAACATCTGCCTTCCAGCAAGACTTAAACATTTCAGAGGAAAACACAAGTGGAAACCAAACTTAAATCAACAGTTAAGAGTCACGTGCATCTAAGCTTCTATGGAGACATTTTAGCATTCCATGTAATCTCTATAGTAAACAGAATTATATGTAGGAATGACAGTTGTTGGACTGTCTAAAAAATTATTGTTCATTTGGAGCATACATTTTTCCCACTCATTCATCTCGTGAGTGTGATTATATATTGACTGATTTTTTTTTAAATGTAAAGCTAATTCTCCTACTGTGCTCTTAAATCAGGTACTAGTTTGTATGTATGTTGGAAGTATATGTTGAACATATGATTTCCCAGTATTTGGTGCTTAATGCCATTCATTTATTTAAACTAAGTATGCATATATAACCCTTGCACATAACCAGTAGCTACTATTCTAATCTGGTTGAGCATGAACTGATCAGGATATCAAAACTTCTCAAAACTAGCCTGAAACTACTGAAACTGTTGACCCACTAACTGCCTTAATCTTAAGCCTATATTTAGCATACTTTAATAATTTATGGAATTACCTGTAAATTTTGAAGGATAAGTTATAAGTGTTCTGCAGAGCAATAATGCCTTTTTCTATTCATTGAATCAAGGACAAAATTAATTTTTCAAAGTTAAAAAGCTCTCTTGTGGACACTGCAGCCATGTTTTCCAAAACGTATAAAGGTACACATTTACCTTTCACTCAGTGAAATATATGAAGTGCTGAATTACAATGTGAAATTGATGACTTCTGTTTACAAATGAGACACTTTAAATTTTTTTCCCAGTCTCTCTGTATGCCTTTGCTATCTAGGAATCCAGTCCCAGAAAGCCAAACATAACATGAACTATCCTGATAAAGAAATATTCCTATCTTTTTTTTTCTTAACTAATAATTCTACATCAAATATTTTTATCATCTCAAATTTACTTTTTAAAATAATCGACTTTATAGCTTAGAAGTTTTTGATTTATAGACAAATTATGAAGAAAGTACAGAGAGTTCCCATATAACCCTATACACAATTTCCCCTATTATTAACATCTTACATTGGTATGGTACATTTGCCACAATCAGTGAACCAATATCGATAGTCCATGCTTTATTCAGATTTCCTTAGTTTTTCCCTAATGTCTTTTTTGTGTTCTAGAATCCCATCCAAGATACCACATTACATTTGGTTGTCATGTGTCTTTAGATGCCTCTTGGCTGTGACATTTTCTCCGACTTTCCTTGTTGCTGATGACCTTGACAGTTTTGAAGAGTACTGATCTGGTCCGATAAGTTGTAAAATGTCCCTCTAATAGAATTTGTCTGCTATTTTCCTCATGACTACACTGTGATTATGGGTTTGGGGGAGGAGGATTCCAGAAGTGAAGTGTCACTTTCATTACATCATATCCAAGGTACATAATGTCAGCATGATTTATCGTGAATGTTCATGTTGACTTTGATAGCCTAGCTTAGGTGGTGTGTGTTAGATTTCTCCACTACACTTTCTCCCCTCCCTTCCTATATGGTAGTGTTTGTTTGGAAGGAAGTCACTGTGTATAGCCCACTCTTAAGGAGTAGAGCTTATGCTTCCTCTCCCAGAGGGTGGAGTAGCTACATAAATTATTTGGAATTCTTCTGCATAGGAGATTTGTCTCTTCTCCCTCAAATTCACTGTTAAATGTTGAAATTCATCTCACAAGGAATCATGCATTGACTGCTTCATGATAAGCTAGTTTGTCAGGAAAAAAAACCAGTGATGTTATGGTTAATTTGGTATTTGTGTATTCAGTATACACTCTGTACATCCCCAATCATGATTAGTTTTAAAAAATTGTCACTTTAGAAAACATGTTTGAGAAACCATTCAAGAACCTCATCAGGACTGTACCCTAGAACATTTGCTGAAAGAATTTACTTGCGAGTTAAAAAAGGAATCTTGGAAGGGGTGTTGTTAAAAACATTGCTTAAAAATATTTATTCAGGTCAGTCTTTAAATAATGTAAAGAATTGACCAGGTTTTTTTTCTTTTTACAACTACATCCCAAAATCTTAAGTGGATATGTTTTACGGAGGACAATTATTCATTCATGTTTATAAAGGAAGACAAGTCTTATTTTCCTTATAAGGATGGACTCAGTATACATTAAGGAAAAAAGGGTTTAATCTTTATTAAGACAAAAGCAAGACTCAAGGTTCTTGTCAAATTTTGCCTTTATATACTCATTACAAAATTCCGTTTTACTTTGTTGAAGCGTATAGTAAAAGAAGTCAACTTATCAGAAGAGCTATTTTAAATGAGAAGGAAAAGTCATTCTGGTTGTGAATCTGCTTGGCAAATATTTCTTCACAATTTTTGAAAAGAAAAAGCCGTTTTTAACACGACTGTTCAAATGAGGCATGGGAATGGGAATATTGTGAGTGTTAGCATAGGTAAAGCTGGGGTTTTAGTCCATTTGCTTAATAGACATCATGGCTTCAGAAATGTAAGTTCTTCTGTCATCCAGTCCCCTCATGAGATGTTTGACTACAAAACTGTGTTGTGAGGGTATTTAGCCACTCACAAGCAAGTTTGCATGAAGGTATTTTAAACTGGATTTGTGCCTTATTTTAACATGCAAAGTCAGCTTTTATATTCTGTGTTAAAAAAAAAAAAAAAACAACAGCAAAAACAAAATCTGTACATGTTGTTCTTGGAAAGAATCCAAAAGACTAGTATCCAAGAGACTACTAATCTGAAAGTATTAGTATTTCAAATCACTAATATTTTGAGTATTCAAAGTCTTCTCTTAAACTAGACTTCCCAGTGCTGCGGTGGATGTAGGGAGAGTGAAGTGAAGTGAAGATGAATTCTGAAATAAACAAAAGTATTATCTTATTTTCTGCTATGCTTATATTTTCTATTATAACTAAATGAAATATTTGTGAACTCCCCTGCTATTTGAATTTTTTTTTTTCCAAGAAGCTACATCTGTTCCACAACAGAGTTGTATAAATGAATAGGACGTTTGGCTTTGGTAAATAGTCTTTCATATGGCCTCTAAACCATCATAATTCTCCCTGAATCCCACCATGGCTTTTATCCTCTTTGCCCTTAAATATTGCATTTGTGGTGTTTCAGGAGGGGATGGAAGAGTAGTGTGTGAATTTAGAAGCTGTCGTTTTGTTAAGTCAGTATGTTGTTAAGTGGCAGATTTTGATGGTTACCCACTTTAGCATATTTTAGAAAGGCACCAAAATATAGCAGGATTATTTTCCTGATTAAAAATGGATAACTCATCACTTAGGAAGTATTTATTGACTTTTATCAGTCGTATGCAAGGTACAGTATCTGAGGATTTTAGGAAATAAAATAATTAACCTAGTCTCTGCTCTGAAGGAACCAATTAAAACATTTGAGTTTAAAAGGGAAAGAAATTATAAATAATAATAATAATAATAATAATAATAATAATAATAAATTTTGCTTAGAAGTTATTAGCCCAAGATTCTAACATCAAAAAAAGTCTTTTAAGGCTGCTTAATCAGAAAATGCTCTAAGTACAGAACCACAGTACTATTTCCAATTTCATTAACTTTATTATTATAATGAAGTATAATAATGCTGCTATTTTAAGATACCTATTTCTAAAGGACAGACTTAGAGGCTCTTAGAAACTAAATGTCCTTGTTTATCTGATTGTCTGTCACCACTATGCTCAATCCTTTCACCAGGCAGCACAGGGCTCTATAATGGAATGATGCTTCTTTGCAATACTGAGGGCCACTTTACTTACCTTAGGGCTAACTGAGGGTGTGGGTGCATGTTGATGGAAACTAATTTTTACTGTCTTTATCTTGATAATAGCATTCTCTAGAAACGGTCTCTGCTGTCCCTGCCTCTTAAATTAAAACTGTGTCAGTGCTGTTGTTAGGATTCTGTGCTAAGATCCTGATGGTAGAATTCAGGAATGTTCATGAATTAGTTTCTTAAATAGTGTGAAGTAGACTCATGATCAAGAGGAGAAAACTGTGAATGTTCTCAGAATCAGCACTAGATCTCCCTTCTCATGCAGAAAATCTGGATTTTCAGGAAAAGATTATTTTCATGAATAAATTTTCTAATGCAAATTCCATTTTGTTTAGCGGAACAGACCCTGATTCTGGGTAGATATTTGTAAATGAGAATGTAAGTTTCAGAAAGTAAAACGAATACCCAAATCTCATCCCCCAAAGCACTTCTTAAAAGGAAATAGCTTTTACAGAGTCTCTGTCAGTACTCACATCTTTCCTGTGTCGCGCCCAGTACTTTGTTCATGTCTGTTTCTTAAAGCTTACTTAAGAGGCAGAATTGTTTTTGAGCAAACCGCTTCGCATTTTCATTTGGTCATGATAGGGAATTATGTGTATTTAGAAAGATGCACATTTTATTTTGAAAATAATAGGATTTTGTGCAATATTTTTCCTGCATAATTTAGTTCATATAAATATGCACATCTGCTTTTCTAGCAGATGCCTTAAGGTCATGTTTTTCAGTATTTGTGTAAAATTGTATGTAGCAATGTTCTATGTGATTTTAGAAAAAAAATCCTTTATATTGTTGGCAGGAGAAATGTTTTTGTTTATTTAAAGTAATTATGGATATTGCATTATTGTATCATAACTAACTGCCTCAGCAACAATAAATATGCAATAAGGAAATCCTGAACTTTAGGTTAGTATTGACAATACTATTACTTTAAAAGAAATGTATATAGTGCAAAATGCTGATTTTACATGTGTACATGTAACAGATATTCAGTTCTACCACATAAATCTAAATGGCATTTGTATGGTGATGACCACATATGTAGATTGTAATATCCTTTGTGATGAATCTTTGGTAAGATTTATAAAGGGCATTGCCAATACTCCTTGACTGTCTATAAATTAAGTTAATTTTTGTATGATGTACAGTTTGTTTAACCTTAGAGCTTCTATAGATTTCTACTTTTATTATACTTGAACGAGGCAGAAAAGCACTGTGGAATATCTGTAGCTCTGGATGCGATCTGCAAACATACCAAAAAATTAAACAAGGTACTGAACAGCAATATTAGCTGGATGCTTTCTATCCAGAAAGGTGTGTTTTTTTTTTCTTTCAAACCATCCTTTAATTAAGTAATTTAAAACATGCAGTCTTTTATCTTAAAAGATTGCAAAGTCACAAATGATTACCTCTTTGATATGATAAATGTCCAGGTCTCTTTTGTCTCTGTGTTATTTCACTTCTCAGATGAGAGCCTTAATGAGGTACCTTAACAAATCCACCCTCTGGTTGGTTATGTGATGTTTAGGAAAGGACAGAATTAGAACCCTGTGCATGCTAAATGCACCACAGGCGTCAAGTATAACTTCCATGTGGTAATTTTGAGAACCATCTAATGATCATATACCAAAAACAAGACTTCTTGACTCTGTTACGATTTAGTACTTACAGCAATGCCTAAAACAGCAAGCAAGTATGAACTGCATGAAGTCCACAACTTAATATGCATAAAGGTTTTTTTTTCTATAAAAGGTACATGAGGGGTTCAAAATGGAACTTTTCCAAAGGTTATTTCTTTTGCTTTAAATGACTAACTGTTAAAAGTACTGAACATCTTGAGCTTTTTTGCTAGACATGGTGACAGATATCTGTAAAAACCTACCCAGCATTGAGATTTGTTTCAGTGTTCTTGCATCCTTGAGGCTACAGTATAAATCATCTCTAAAGTTGACTACTATTGGGAGGACATTGTGCATAAAAGTGTTGTTTGGGGATTTTTAAAAAAAATATGCAAACGCAAATATTGGATGAACTACATACTACCATAAAGTGCCCAACAATGCAGTTATGAAATAAAATTGGTCATAATTAAACTTTTGCATGGTGGTGACTCTTCTTTTATAATTAGCCAGTTATTCCCTCGGTGTTCTAGGTGACCTGCTGTCGGACCCAACTGTCTTCATCCCTGAGCTTTGTAACTGTTGCAGTGTAACTTCAAGCCTGAATCTTTCTGACAGGTCTGTTCGAGAGGTATCCATTCCTTCATGTATGGTCAACTAATTATATTCAGTTCTAAAATCATAGAATAGGTAAGTAGAATGTCACCGAATGTACCAGAGCAGGACCATCCAAGCCAAACGACTGTATTTATTGACTTTCGTTTACAAGTCGAGGACAGAGGTGAAATAGAGTAAAGTATATGAAGAATGCTCTAGAGACTGGAAGGGTGAATGTCTCATCCAAGAGCTATGATAGTTGCACCTAGGGAAAAAGTCAAATTCCTACTGAAATGAACATGAAATTTCCCTTCAGTTGCAGAATTTTGGGGCGGTAGTATGCTGAGATTGTCTTGTTTCCATAGAAGCAGCTATGGTCTGACAACAAGAAAAGAGATACTATCCTTGTACACGTAAAGTTTAGCTAACTTTTACTGATTTTTAAAAAAAAGTTAACTTTTTTTAAATCAAAGTATAGTTGACATGTAATGTTATATTAGTTTCAGGTATATATTGATCTGGATTTTTTACATTTTGCCTACCACGTTCGCAAGGGTTAGTTTCAATACCTCTCAGTGTCTGTGTATGAGAGATGGTCATATCTTTATTTTATTACAGACACAAAAAACACAATTTCCTTATGTATAAGTGAAAGAAAATATCCTCTTTGGAGTATTATTATGTAGTGAGTCTGAGAATTTTCTTGCCTAGAAGTAACAGAATGAGTTACAGCACACATAAAAAATTTGCACATACATGAAAAATATAGTATGAATAGCATAAAAATAAAATAGTGTACTGTGGATGTTTCCAGGTGAATTAAAACCTTCCCCCAAGTTCTGCCATTGATTTGAGTCTGTTACTTAATTTCCCTGAAGCTTTCCATCTCTTTATTTAAAATAGAAGTTATCTGTTCTTAGAATGAATTATTACTGAGAAACTGTTGTGTAGATGTTTGAACTCATGGTATTTTGGAGTATGAAACTGTAACATAAAGCTATATGAATCTTATATTTATCTAATCCAGTAGCTCTCAAACCTAGCTTTTTATTAGAACTAGCTGCACAACTTTAAAAAGAAGAAAAAAAGAAAGCACCTAGACCGTGCCCTTAAGAGTTGCTGGAGTAGATACTGTAATTACTCCCATGTAGACCTGAAGAAACTGAGGAATAAAATAGATTGGTAATATACGTAATGCCCCATACCAACAAATGACCAAGCTGGGGTATGAACCTGACAGTTTGGTTTCAGCCTCCATTCTGTTAGGCAGAAATGCAGGACAGAAATTAAATGGCATGCCCAACGTGGATTCTCCGTATGATTTTCTTTTCTATCGACTTTCCCCTTTATTGGACAAGACTTTTTTTTTTTTTTTTTTCACAAAATGTACTATGCAAGATTTTAATTTTTTGAGTACAGAATTTCCTGATAACATTTGGTAAGACTGTGTTAATGTACAGATTCCTCATTTCTCTCTTTTTTTCCCCCATACTCTCCAGCTCAGTTAATTCAACCCCATCTAACCTTTGTATTATATATACATGTTCTCTGTAGTATCTCTTCCCTTTCTTTCATCCCTTTTAATTTTAGGTGCAGTTGTTGGATAGCAGGTCAGGGAGCCCCATTTTGACTATGCATGGTAACTGTAAGAGAATGCTTGGTGAGACCAATTTTGAGAAAAAGGAAAGGTATAACTTAAGAATTTTTTAATGTGGAGCCACTGTTACACAAAGCTGTTCAGAGCATCTTCACAGATGTTATCTACAACGTTTTTATTTTTCTCCTGTTCAAGAAGCAGCATTGGTGACAAACGTCTTACTCTTCAGTTTGGTTTTGTTACTTTAGAATCACACTTATTCTTTTTTAATGTTTATTACTTTTGAGAGAGAGAGAGAGAGACAGCATGAGTGGGGGATGGGCAGAGAGAGAGGGAGACACAGAATTCGAAGCAGGCTCCTGGCTCTGAGCTGATAGCCCCCAACACGAGGCTCGAACCCATGAACTGCAAGATCATGACCTGAGCTGAAGTTGGACACTTAACCTACTGAGCCACCCAAGTGTCCCTGAATCAAACTTACTTCAAATATGGAGACTGTTTCTTGTTGATGGTGTTTTCTAGTAACTGGCTTTAATTTTAAAGAATGTATTGAAAATGCACAAATTCCTTTTTATAACTCCAGTTTCTAATTTGAGGTCTCACTTTGAGATACCGAAATAAACTGATGGTATTTGTTTAGAATTTAACTCAGTTTTCTCCCAAATGTAAACTTAAAAAGGCGTATTGAAGCAATAGCTAAGTTTTCAGAGATTTGATAAATGTCCGAATTAGATACAATCCATTAGGCAAAAATCCCAACTTGTGAGACAGACGTGAGGAGGAAATGCTCTGTTTTATATTATTGGCTCCTTATATATGGGATATGCTTATTGACAGACTGTTAGAAAGCCTCTTGAGTTTCTAAACAAATGACAGTTGAGAGGCACTTGAAATTAGTCTTTTCAAAACTTCCTGCTAGAAAAATGTAAGCAATGATTTCTCATCAAAATTATATTTAAAAACCGGGTGATCACATTATAGCAAAGTAACATTCTGTACAACTACCAAGGAATACTATTGGGGGGGATTGTTACAGAGTTTTGGTACTGATATGTATTTGATATTGATATATTGATATGTATTGATATTGACATTGATATGTATTGATACAACCTGCCGTTGTAAGGTGAACTAAAAGTCTCTGGAGATTTTGATTTCAAGATTTTAAAAGGATTTTCAAGTGGCTTTGCTAACACTATTTTATTACAAGGTGTAGGTTAGTCTGGGGTAATGGTGTTAACAGTAGAGACCATTATGTATTTTTTAACGTTTAAAGTGAGTAATGTATACAACAAGCAACTGACATTCAGTTTGTTCCAGTGATTTCTCTACACGTTTGTTTAACGATTTTGAAAATGTTAGCATAGCAGGGAAGAATTTAGAGGTCATTTAAGACTTATTTGTATTTAAATTATTTGATAGAATCTGCATCACATTCGACCCTTGGCACATTGTAAAGCAGGTCATGATCTCCTTTTGACATCACAGGTATTTTGAATGACATACTCAGCAATGTGGAAATTTCAGCCTAATTAGCTGCCTCTTATTCTGTGATTTGTCTTGGGTATCCTTGCTTATGGGTTGAACTTTTTTTTTTTTAACCTTTCTCATCCTATTACTTTTAAATGTCACCAGACCAGTGTTTATATAGTTGGCTTCTCCCTTCCCTCTCTTTTCTATCCATTACTACCTCTTCCGCATAGGAGCATTTCTTTCGGAGCTCTGCTACTTTTTCTGCCCTGGACAGCAAAACAACCTCCTTTCAGGATAACTGACTCCTTTCAGAAATTTCTTGGCCGTTTTGTGCAATCTTTTCTACCACCACTGTTTCTCATCCCAGGTAAGATTTCAGAAAGTATGTTTGATTTCAAGTAATTATGTTGTACTTGGCACCAAATGCAAGACATTTGGTGATTTTTTTTTTTCATTATGTGAATGAACTGGATCATTTCTCTATCAAATGTGAGAGAAGTATTAATACATGTACTGGTTTTAAAATCAGATTTGTATGTTCCAGATATGTTTGAATAATTCAAAATATGCATTCTGATAACCTCACGTGGGCTGGGAAGTTCTGGAAGCCCTAGAGTTCTGGGCATCTGTGAAACTGTCAGCAAAAGAATGAGTTGGGGAGTTGAGGCAGGAGGAGGGGACCCTCAGGTCCCTGGGCTCTGAGAGAGCTCAGATCCCTGGATTTAATTAACTTCAGTGTTCTGACACCCAGAAGGTGAGAGTTGCAGAAATGTAGGGAGATGCCTAGGAGTCACCAGCTAGCTCAGTTTGCTCCCTTGTCTTAGATGGAAGAGGTAGCAGAAATTGATTAAGGGGTAGACTTGAAATCAGAATAGAATAATCTGTGCTGAAAAGTAAATAGTATTGAACAAAGTTAGATTTCCTTCCATGGGTCATAAAGGGCGATTATGCTGATACACAAGAAAGTTTAGTGGGTCACAACACTGATGGGGGAAAAAAAGCTAAATCTATTTTACACTCACATGGCAGTTTGTTGCTATAATTATTAGATTGTCCTCACTTCTCTTCAGTTTGAGACACTTAAGTCTTATTACTACAGATTCAATATTTGAACTACATTAGTACTTGGCCATAGAGGGATGTTGGATTGAAATCCACGTACTATTCTGATCACCAGTCAAGAGGACCTCCTGGCTTCCCTTCTGTCTATCAGAAAATGAAATACCAATGCGTTAGAGAAGTAACAAAGACTTTTAGGAGAATTTGATCCTGGGTTCCTGTGAAGATGTCTGTATTCTGGACCTCAGGGACCTAGTAATTTTAAGATCTCCATAACAGAAACCTTAAGAGTAAGGCTTAACTGAATTTTCTGTGTAACAAAATGTTTTCAAATTAAACCTACTCTTGGTGGTTAGTGTTTAGTTGTTTATACTTTTGCAAAAGTAAGCATTCCCAAATTGTTCAAATGGAGGGCAATTTTTTTTTTTTTTTTTTTTTTTTTTCAGAAAAGCAGGGCTGAGCTGTTGAAGTAAGTTTTCTGAATTACCTCTGTTATGGGGAAGCTAACCCAGAAGTTACCTTGTGGATAACTGCCCCAAGCAGAAAAAGGGTTTTGGATGCTGAGCAGGCTACTGAACGAATTGACCTATGAATTGACATATTCAAACCCATGACAGAAAGGGCTGAGTCACAAAAGGGTTCTCGAGCACCTATACTCTGGGGACTTTTAACAACATACACTTGTTTCCATTCAGGGTTTGCTTTGTTTCAGCCCCAAATGAGATCTGATTTTGAGGCCTCAGCCTGCAAACCATGAGTACCTCCAAGAGGTGCTCCACTTAGAGCTGGACGATGGATTTGGGAGCAGTTTTCAAGGGGATGTTGTCACCTTGTCACCCACCGTATCGGAAGGCTCTGGGACTGGTTCTTAAAGCAGCTTTCCTTAGGCCAGTGCTGCCAAATATATTTGATGGATGTTGTTCCCAGGTTTCTGGAACCATGTAAAGTGAAGCCTGGGGACCAAATCACAGAAGAATGGGCCTAAATTGGAAACATGAATTTTTTCAGCGCTATTCGATGCAATGCACAATAGTAAAGTTGCACTTTTGCTGGAAGCAGATTGAAATGCGAAAGGTCATATTCACTCCAGAATTAAGGAAAGTTTCATGGTTTGAATCATAACCCCATAGAGCATAAAACCAGGTGAAGCTGGCTAGCTAATCATCATTAAAAGGATGATTTACATCAAAATACATGGGTCAATCTTTCTTGCTCTTGATGTTCTGGATGATTGTGATTTCTTAACAAAAGAGGCTTAAGAAGTAATCCCTCAAAGCCTGGGGGGGAAAATCATGTCTGTTAAAGCAAAACTTTTTTAAGAAAATTATTCTTATCGTCAGTTGTTTGGGGGACTGAGAAACCTGAGACCTTTTGATTTATTTTCTGACGTTTTATTGAGAGCCTGTAAGTAGTATGTACAATTCATGTCAGTCTTAACAGACGAAGTGATTTCTTTGGGAGAGCCATCACGGGGCCATTGTGACTTATGGGAATGATGTGAAAAAATAATCTCTCTCTGCACAAAACCTGCCTATTTTACAAATACATCACAGGGTGATGTTAAGGAGGGGAAGAAGAGTGGTTACTCGCATGGTTCGCTTAGCAGATAGAGTGGAAGGTGGAAGAAACTGTTACCTGTGCTAGCCACTAGCCCTCCTGACATCTTATCTGAATGCTAATAACGAATGCTACACATTGTGTGCTTACAGCTAAGTGTTCGACACTAATAAGCATTATAATATGCCTAGGAGAGACAGAAGTATTTTGTTCCCATTTTCCGGGCAGTTCACATCACTTGGATGGGGCAGATCAGCAACTCAAACCTTTGTCTCTAGAGGCTCTTAAAAGGAGGACGAAAGTTTCTCTTTCAAAGAGCTGTCGTGAGGTTTTCAATGAGACACGCTGCATGCAGTGCAGCAAGGGAAATATAGCCTGGGCCCTTAGCTGGGCTCCCTCTAAGATCCCTCATTACCATTCTAAGAATCAAAATTATCATTATAATGATGTCTTCTAGTTCTACCTCTGCAATTACCGCCACGAATACTAATTGGTAATAGTAATAATCATGGCTACCCGGGGCGAGAGGACCTGTGAGGCGGTGATTATTTTAGGAAGTAAAAGAGGGGCAGGTTTGACCCCTGATTTAAGTTACGATCATTTGTCACTTCCTGCTTCTCTTTGCACTCACTGTGACTACACGAGCCCTGTGAGAGGCCGCTTGAAGGAGCCTTCCCATCACTCCTCGTAAACACACACCAGATGTGCTTTATCCATTGGCTGCCTTCCGCCAGCGTTCACCCAGGGCAGGAAGTAGGACGACTGTGTCCACTTTCCACCCCTGTCCCAAGCCTGTGAGCAGCTGCCCTGGAAGGACCGTGACCCTTAGCGCCACCCAGAGCTGTGTTTGCATTTAATGGATCCTCACCTAACTTTTCCACTCTGAGAGAAATCAGGCATACATTTGTCATATTTTATTAATAATGTACTAATTATTATTATGCAGATGAATACTGCATAGTCTACTCGTTCGTTCCTAGGGCAACAGTTTTGGAACCAAAGAAATGAGAATCAGAGAAGTGCGGCCTATTGCCATATTCCTTAGTTGACCTCCTTGGTGTGAATAATTGTATCTCTGGAACCAGTTGCTGTATAACAAACCGCCCTAAACCCTTGTGGCTTCAAACGATGACTTATTATTTCTCTTTGTGGATTGATTGGGGTTTTGTGTTTCTTTGTTTGTTTTTTTTCTGGTCTCACGTGGGTCACTATGTGGCTGCATCCAGCAGGCACGGTGGCTGAAAGCGGGCTCTGCCGGGAAGGCTGGCACAGCTGGGCCTCTCTCTCCACGTGGTTTTTTCATTCTATCCAGGAGTGGAGGGAAAAAAGCTGCAAGCCTTTTGCACCTGGCACCATGTCCATGACGTTCTCTTGGTCATTCCAGCCCTGACGCAGGCGGAAGTCAAACAGACTCCACCTCCTGATGGGAGGGCTGGCAATGTCGCAGTGCGAAAGAGCCTGAGTGCTAGAGAAATGGTTTGGGCCATCTTTGAAAACAAGTTAACACAAACTGCAAAAATATGTATCAGGCGAAAGTTGCACCAACCCTGGTGATGCTGGATTTTTCTACTAAAGGTGAGGCTTATCTTGTTAAAGATACTTCAGAATAAATACTCTTTGGGGCTAATTTTGAAGCATTCCTGCATAAGCTTGTTCAAAGATGTAGAGATTTGGCTTGCAGGGCCAGCCTGTAAATTACCTCCTGTGTTTGGAGCATCCACATGGAACAATTCACTTATTCATGCCTGCATGCATTCATTCATGCATATATTTGAATGTGTTTTCCTGCCCAAATCCCTAAACTGGACACGGTAAGAGGGTGAATAGCCAGATTAACTAGACGTCTTTTTTAAACTTAAAATATTACCATTGACTGTGATCTTTTTCTTCTTACTGTGTTAATCCCAATAGGACCAACTTCTACTCTGATTTTTTTTTTTTTTAGTTGGTAGTTTTTCAAACTCAACTACTTTTTTTTCCTTTAAGCAAGAACTCTTTTTACCCTTCCCATGTAAACCTCTATTAAGAAGTTGTTAAATTGTTTTTAATGTTTATTTTCGAGAGAGACAGAGACAGAATGTGAGTGGGTTAGGGACAGAGAGAGAGGGAGACACAGAATCCGAAGCAGATTCCAGGCTCCGAGCTGTCAGAGCCCGACGGGGGCTTGAACTCATGAGCTGTGAGATCATGACCTGAGCCAAAGTCAGAGGCTCAACCGACTGAGCCACTCTGGGATTTTCTGGTACCAGGTACAAATCTGTACACCAGTCATTCATTATTTGTTCATTTATGCAGAAAATATTTATGGTGTTGTAGGCCTGTTCTAGGTAGAGTATGCTGCAGTGAAATTAAAAAAAAAAAAACAACAAAAAACAACACTTCTTGTCATCATGTAATTTAAATTCTAGTCAGGGGAAATAGCAAAAAAATATGTGATTTGTTGTGATAAAGCAGAGGTCAGGGAGATGAGGGGAAATGATCAAAAGAGACAGAGAGGGGTGCCTGGGTGGCTCCGTCGGTTAAGTGCCTGACTCTTGATTTTAGCTCAGATCATGATCTCACAGTCATGAGATCGAGTCCTGCATCAAGCCCCATATCAGGCTCTGCACTGGATGTCAAGCCTGCCTAAGATTCTCTCTCTCCCTCTCCCTCTTCCCCTTCCCTGCTTGAGAGCAGACACATGCTCTCTCTCTCTCAGAAAGAAAGAAAGAAAGAAAGAAAGAAAGGAGAAAGAAAGAAAAGAAAAAAGACAGAGAAAAGCTGGACAGTGAGGTAAGAGGAAAATCAAGAAGAAATGGTGTCTTGTTGGGTGGAAAGTACTTGAAGACAATGACAATTGTTTCAAAGGCTGCTGAGAGCTCAGGTTAGCGAGGACTAAGGAGGGACCACCGTATTTGGCGATGTGGCTGTCATCAGCGACCCCCCTGACGTGAACTTTATGGAGGGGGCTGCAGACAAAAGCCAAATTAGTCTGAGTTCAAGAGAGAATGAGGCGAAAGGAAGGAGAGGCAGAGAGTCTAGAAAACTCTTTTGGGGATATTTTGCTAAAATAAATGGGGAGGAATAGGATGGTAACTGAAGTGGGCTGCAGGAGAGAATTTTATATAATAGGAAATATGACAGCATGTTTGGTGCTACAGGAATGATCCAGCTCGGTGGAAAAACATGACGTGGAAGAGAGAGGGGCAATTTCTGGAATGATGTCCTTCAGTAGTTGAGAAGGATGGATTGCTCTAGAGCAGATTTTAAAGTATTCATATTATTAAATTTTTTGAGCATATACCCCAGATAAATATATATATATGGAAATAAACATGTTTATTATAACTTTTATTTATATGCTATTTTACTACATACAAACTGTTATCTATATGCTCCTTTAATGTTTTAATTTCAAAACATACATAAAATTCTAACCAAATCGTCGGGGAAAAATATAGAGAGAAATAAAAGGCCTAGTATTTTCCCTCCATACCCCACAGATAGTCTTACACACGTACCCCTTAAAGTGCATACACCTCACTTTGGGGTTCTTTCTTACCTGTAGACAATGTCACTATTTGACACTGACTCTGACTTATCAAAGAACAGTTGGAAGGAAAAAGCTTGATCTTTTAGGTTTGAGAATTCGTGTTTTCCTCTTATCTTGTTTTCTGTCTAGGGAAGTATGTTGACCTTCAGCTATCCCTTATAGAGAGCCATGACTTCAAAAGTAATGCTTGATATCATCTAGTTAAAAGATCTAATTCACAAGAGGATTCTTCAAATGCACCTTGAGGCTACTTTGTGTCACATGTAGTATCACAAAATGCAAAACAAAACAAAACAAAACAAAAAACCAAAAAACAAACAAACAAAAAACTCAGAAAGGAGATTAGCCACATTTCCATTTTTATTAGCTGACGTTGGGTCACTTTTTAAACATAGGTTATTCCCATGGCTTTCTTGAACCCATGATTAAAGGGGAAAAGTATACATCTCATCGTAGGTATACATACAACTAAAATCTTTCACCATAGGATAGGAAGATTGAGAAATGTATTTTGTAGTTTTCGTGTTAAAAAAAATGCGGTTTCCAGCTAATGAGCAAACTAAGGAAGGTGTCCCCAGGATGTAAGGGGTAGAAAGTTTAAGTGATAGGCACGTAACTATCCAGACACTAAGTGACTGGAGCTTTTCCCAGAAGACACTGCTCTGGAAGATACTTTTGCTAATTATGAGGCTGAGATCACTGGCACGAAAACATTGCTCTGTCACTGGCTAATATAATAAAACAATGATGTCAGGTTGAGCCACCATGAAAGGCTTTAAGGAGGCCAGAGGAATCTTTCCCACTGTTTCAATGAGACCCCAGTTGTAAATTGATATGTTCAGGTATGTCGGAAAGACGCTCAGATACAGTCATCACGTTCACGAGTGTGTAGATCTCTTTCTCGAGGAGACAGATGCTCCTAAATCAGCCTCTCCACTGCAGGGGGTGGCATCATGCTCCACATTTCCACTCGAGAGCCTTCCTTTTCCTGACGGCTGGGGCTGTAGGTTCCCTGAGTTGCCCTTTTGTTGGAGGCAATAACGGAAGCGACCACCGCCAGAAAGAGGATCAACAACAAGGCTGACGTCACTGAGCCGACGGCGGTGAAAATGTCCGAGACCAGGTCATCTGCCAACTGGAAGGATTGAAATAATTGTGATGTGAATGATAGAGAAGAGGTAAGTGTTCAGAGTGATGGAACCACCCTGGAATGAAAACCAACCAGAATGCTGGTGCCACTCAGTTCTGTAAAAAGACCAAGGTACTAAAGGGAAGTCAGATTTTCTTATTCCCGGGTCCTGTGAAAATGACTATATATGTAACACCTAAAGGTCTAGAGTCAGAAAGTGTGGCATGAAATACCTCCTCTATTTATTCTGCTTCTTAATGTCTGTGACTGAGATCATTCGTAGGACATCAAAGGCAAAAGATACCCACACGTATATCTGTAGTCATTCTTTAGCTATACAAGCATTCATAGTATCTTCCCTCCCTTGCCAGAAGCTCTGTCTTTGGATCGAAGGAATAGTTGTTTCACAGCCTTTTGGGGGAAAAGCAGCAAATTAAATCAGTTGGGTCTCATGGGAAAGACCCCGAGACAGAGGAGGAACTGCAATGTGCTAGTCTTGCAGGCAGTTACCAGTCGTCACTTTGATTTGGATTCGATGTGACAATTGAATGGTTGTAAAAAACACATGAGCTCGATGTGGAACCAAACACCTAGAAACAAAAAACTGCGCGTAGAGCCCTGTCAGGAGGAGCTGGATCCGGGGCTCTCGGGGGTGTTACTTGTACACAGGGGTGTGTTTAATGTTCATTCCACTGTGTTTGCCAAACACTTTTTAGCAGTCGGTAACCTGAGGCTGTGATTTAGTTGCAGAGCAATATGACGGGTAGGAAGCAGTCACTAGATGAATTTTTTAACTGATTTTCAAAGAAATATGCCTGTCAGTAAAAGCAGCGTTACACAAGTTTAGCTTTTCATTTAGCTTTCTCTGTGACCCACCGCCCCCCACCCCCCACCCCGTTACCAGACCAAGCTACTGTTATATATGGAGCCTTTGTTTATTTGAACCTCCTAGGGAATTTTCAATATCTTCAGTCTTCTTAGCCTTTTTTGGTTCACTGTGCCTGAGTTTCAACTATCATACAATTAATATAATATTGTACATCTTCACAGTGTTGTCTTAGCTGTACTGAATGTCATTCCTGCTCAAATGGGGTTCACTAGCTCGTTTGTTCATTCAGCAATATTTATGGACCATCTACTGTGAACCTTTTATTGAGCTAGGAAATAAAAATACAAAGAGAATTCGAAGTTTGGGATCTGGAGCTCAGGTTCTGGTGATGGGAGAAGGCAAGGGGACACACACACACACACACACATATGCACAAATGCTCAACAAATGCTCATAATACAATATAAATACAGATTATGATAGTGTCATAAATGAACTCTATTGGGGTGTAGTTGGAGGAATATTGGAATGAAGCGTGTGATTATGCTTTGAAAGGTGAGAAGGCATTCAAATATTTGAAGCAGGAAATTCTGCTTGGACAAAACAATTTGAAATAAGAAGGGCAAAGGGACATAAAAGTCCTTAGAGTTTGGGGCAGGGGTAAGAAATCCAATGTGACCAAAGATATTGTCCAAGAATGTGTGTTTGCATTGGGAAAAGATTTTAAAGTTGGTAAGAGATAGAACTATAAAGTAGGTTAATCTTACAAGAAACTTAAGTTTCTTGTCAGTGGGGGGTGGGGGGCACCGAAGGAGTTTAAGCAGTAGAATGATGTGATCCGATCTGTGTTTTATTAATCTGGTTCTGGTTACAGGGTGATGGATGGTCATGGTGACGGTGGGGGAGAAGATGGAGATAGATAAAATAGGAGTGTATCTTATAAGTCATGACAAGCCATGACCTAGGTCTAAATTTACCAACGGAATGAGAATTGAAGGAGAAGAATGGTTGAGGGAGACTTTCGAGGTAGAGTGGCTCCCTCTTAGATTGTGCAAGGCTGGGCAGCAGCAGAGGAGTGATAAGGATGGCTGATGATTCCACATTAGATGGTTGCGTGGATGGGAGACCCTCAACTGTGACGGGGTACACAGGAGGAGAGAACAGTTTTGTGCAGGAAGACTATGAGTTCAGTTTGAAAAAGCTAGTTTTGGTGCCTGGCAAACATTCAGGCATGTGGTGCTAACAGATACAAATAATTCCTCTCCTCTTTCCACTTTTCACATTGCTCCAAAAAAAACTCTGGGTTATAAGAGCTTAGGAGTAAAGTCTATAGAGAATTCAAAACCACAGAAGTCTAGTTTTGTTGTGGTTGTTTTTAAATTTTTTTTTAACATTTATTTATTTTTGAGAGACAGAGTGTGAGCGGGGGAGGGGCAGAGAGAGAGGGAGACACAGAATCCGAAGCAGGCTCCAGGCTCCAGGCTCCAGGCTCCGAGTTGTCAGCACAGAGCCCGACATGGGGCATAGAACCCACAAACTGGGAGATCACGACCTGAGCCGATGTGACGCTTAACTGACGGAGCCACCCAAGCACCCCCAGAAGCCTAGTTTTTGAGCAAAATAGTTTACCTCCACTACAGGGCAAGTTCTCCTGCCATACTGTGTGGCCATCCTTTTGTGAGTCCTTACAGCTTTTGTCTGCAAAGATAACCATGTGCTGGGAAACATGACTAGAGCCATAGACTTGGCCTTGAAAGGTCAAAAGTCTGAGAAAGACAGAACCCCAACCAGCAAAAACCCTTGGTATTATGCAGGGAACTTGAGATAATGTACACTCTTGTTCCTAGATGTTGGCTTAATCTTAATCTGTCCAGTAAATTGTGTCATCTTCAGGAGGAAATGACTGCGCTCCTGCACGAGTGAGTTGGGAGTGTCTACACCCAAGCAGAGAAGAGACAAGGCTTTTGGTTTGCTTCTCTTGTATGAACTTTTCTGGGCCCTTCTCATTCACCCCAAGTCTGATTACACTGGGGAAGCGAAAGCAACCGAGATCCTCTCATCTGCTGCCTTGCAGGGAAAGAGGGGGAGGGAATTATGGGGCGTAGCCTGAGGCCTTGTGAGAACCACAGTTCTGGCTGAACCAGAGGGCTGATCTACCTCACATACCTTGTGACCCACAAGGAAGCAAAGACCCTTGTCCACAGTGGCTTCACTGTTCTCAGAAATGTAAGGACGCAAGGACAAATTCAAGGCTTGAGATGCCTGTCACCACCTGCTATGGGACGCATGGTTAAGGCTCCAGCTTAGAGAGGCATGTCCCGCGCTTAAGGCTCAGTGTGTGTGAACACTCGCCAGTCACTTCGCCTCTCAGAGACTCATCTGCACCACCTATAAAATTGGAAATTATATGTCAAAGGGTGGGAATAAGGAAAGAAACTGAATGCAAAAGACACAAAGCATGGCCTATGGTAAGTTCTCAACACATAAAAATAAGAGTGGCCTTTCCTATGTCATTTATCAACCTCGCCGGTTCTATGTACTTGTCAAAGGTAAACCAGCACTCCGCAGTACCTTGCAGTATGGCCAAGGGAGCCAACCTACAAACCTAATATTGCAATTCCAAGCTCCGGATAAAGGTTTTGATGAAACAGTTTGCCTAACTATATCAAATAGAGCATGTCATTAAGCTTTGGAATAAAGCTGAATGAGTAGGGTTTTGAAATCGCCTCTTGAGGGCCCTTTGCTTTTGAATTCCCATGGTTGAAAGGCCCTTTTTGGCCCAGCTATTCTTCAACTGTGCTTAAAATATACAGCACTGCAATGCATCTTTTGATAACTGAGGCTGCTATGACTGACACACGAGCTGACGGGGGCCTCCAGGTGCCGGACTGTCCTGAAAAGCAGCACGGATGTCAGGCCAGACCTGCCCCGATGGGCTGTGCTCTCACACTGCACCTGTGAAAACCCTTGTTCTGAAAAGACCTACCCCTAATTAATTACACATTTCATGGAAGGTTCTTTGGTCAATGACATGATGCAATCTGTATTCAGTGATCATGTTAATATCCTTTTTAAATGTATATTTTATATGTGATAATTTAAACTGGAATTACTTTATATTCTGTATTTGCAGAATAAAATAAAGAAGGGTTCTTTTTTTTTTTCTTTTTCTTCCCCCAAAGAGGATTCATTCTGAAACACTGACTGGTTGTGGCCTACATATGACCCAAGGCAAGGTGACACTCTGGAATTCTAAGGTGAAACTGTCAAACCTTATTTTGATTCTTCCCACTTGAGAGTATGCTGGAATATGCTGGAACCATACGTTTTTGGCTTTTGTGTGTTTTTTTTTTTAATTCTTGAAAAGGAATTTAATACTGTGTTTCTTCTGAAGTAAGACCAGACACAACAGGAACTTGCTAACAAACCAAAATGGGTTTAAATGCAGTGTGGCCACTGGTGTGGCATACATCTATATGCTAAGTGTCCCCACCTGTAGAGTGGGGACAGGAATTACCAGGTCTCCGAATTGTTCTGTACTGTAGCATTCAGGCACGCAGAGAGCTGCTCACAGGGCGTGGACGCAGAAGGAGAACTCATTCTTTGTGGGGAATCTTGTTTATTTATTATTACCCAGAGTGACCCTTCCCAGGCTGGTTTCCCTGGTCCTGCTCGGGTTTCAGGACTCCTCCCATCCACAAACCGTTGTGAAATGTCAGCACCCAGGCCAAGCTCGGGGGTGCTGATGGGGAGCCGGCAGAAGGCTGTGCAATCTGGCCCATCGGGATCCACTGGGCCCTCACTGATTGCTGAACAGCTCACCTAATTTTGAAAACACAAAATGAGCTGGCCTGCCTGGAAAGAGTAAGAAATGAGACCATTTCTGTCCTCAGCCTCAGGATCTGCCTGTCACAATATTTAGGGCTGGTGAGAGCATTTGGAAGAATGTGAGAACAATACACACATTGGAAGGAGCCTGGGAAAAAGATGAAGCATTCTAGAATTTCCCAGGGAAACTCAACCTCACATTTCCAAGCGAAAACATTAAAGCTTTGACTTCAAGTGAGGACAGTCAAGGACCGATGTGACAGTTACCACCTGTTCGAACTTCTTTCAGGCCTGGGTTCCATAAAAATCAGCAAAAGTAGGTTTGTGGTTAAACAGTGGTGATGCTTGCGGCTTAAAACTGGCTCCTGGAAAACACTATAGGGGTGCGAACTGCTTCAAATCCTTCCTGGAACTCGATTATATAGATTATGTAAACATACATGGAGGCAATTTAAGATGGGAAATTACAATGTTTGAACGTGCCTGTTAGATCATGGGTTACATTCCAGCTTCAATATGTGAGTTTTTGAAACTGGTTTGTGGTGTGTGTTTTGTGTTACATGAGTAGCCAAGTAAGACCATTATGTACTATTATGAGAATCTGTGATTAGTGTAAAAGTTCCTTTAAAAATGTGGTTTTTTTAAAGCCAGTTATAATAGTTATCTCCTATCTATATAGCCAAAGCAAAGTGAGGACATGTCTTTAACTCTCATCCCACAAATTCACACACACACAAAAGAGAGAGAGAGAGAGAGAGAGAAGAACATTCCATATGTAAGACTGAGGAGAGCAGTTCCTATTAAATATTATTGCAACAAGTAGGTCTTCAATTTGGTGGATGTGAGAAACCTCCCACACAGACTTGAGTCCTTGAACTTTATCGCTTATCAGTGAAATGCTAGAAACAGTCATTTCCATAGTAATATTGAATATATGCCAGAACTCTGTTTTTAAAATTAAACTCGCTACAGCAGCCAATTTTCAACCATAAATACACGCACTGTCCACTTTACAGTTGTAAGGGGGGAAATAGGGTCCTGGAAAAGCCAAGAGAGGACTTAGAAAGTGTCCTGGAACAATGAGGGGGTGATTCAGTCAGACGCTCCTTTCCCTGAATAAAAGGCTTAGTGATTGAAGAAAGTGTAGACATCACAGAGTGACTGACCTTTCCCTCAAAGTGGCAGGCAGGCAGGTGGCAGGGCACCGAGGAGGGGTAGAGTGTCCAAACTGCAAGCCGAGTAGCATTTTTCCCCTTGGCATTGCCCTGTCTCCTCTGCTCTGCTGCTCCCAGAAACACTCATGTTCTCCCTGGGATTGCTGGGGACAGAACAATGGTGAGCCCCAGCTCCCTCCAAGGACTGTGGAAGATTGCCCTTGGCGTGTGAAGCCCCTCACTAGAGAAAGGAATCCTGTATAAGGTCTTTCTCGTTAATTCTCAGCAAGTAATCACACTCCTTTTGGACCATACTGATTGGAGTTGTCACCAGAGTCTGGGGATGGAAAAACCAGGCTGAGAGGGGAGTTCAGCCAACCACAGCACTGGAAGGTGCTATCCTGGGAACCTTCCCAAGTGATTTCCATACCCCGTCCGTTGAAAAGTCTGCAGTAGCTACTGTGGAAATTTGGTGTGGATACATGGGAGATAAATGAGCAACCGGAACTGGATCTAGCATAAGGCTGCACGTTTGATGTTCTAGCTCTACTTGAAAGCACCAACGTCTTTTATGCCTTAGCCCAAGCACGGCACAGTTCCTCCTGTGGACCTTCAGAGAAAGAGCTCAATTTTTCTGAGCTGTGAAATGTGCTGTGACATTGATCACAAAAGGGCACATTTATTCCTGCATTCAACAAATAATTATCAAGCACGTACTCTGTACAAACACAATGCTGGTGAGAAATACACAGGTGGATGAAACTCTGGCCCTGCTGGTTGAGGCACGGGGTCTCTAATTCTTGCTCTGATGTCTCAAACCTCTTTCTTGCTTAAGACGTCAGATTTTAGGCAGGGGCAGAGAGGCAGTTGTAAGTTTGGAGACATTGCTTTCATATTTTTCTCTTCTTAGGCGGGTGGTATAAGTAATAGAATTGTTTTTCTAGGAACACAGGCTTTAAGAATAACACTTCTCTCTCCCTCTCTCTCTCTCTCTCTCTCTCTCTCTCTCTCTGTCTCATACAAGAACTAAATCCCAACAGCCCAAAGTCAAGGTTTTATTGTGTTTTTTTGTAAGTTTATAGTTTAAAGATAATAGCTACCATTTCTGCCAGCCCTGGGTCAGGGGTTTACCAGATGTGCACACAGAAACCATTTTAATTCTCTTAATAACCCAGCTTGTGTGTGTGTGGGTGGGGGGAAGATGATCATTTCCCGTCACTTTCTCAGGGAGGCCTTCCCCATCACCCTCTATTTGCAATCGGCTTTATTTCTCTCCATCACATAATGCCTTGTGACATCTAGGTAGTTCATGTGTGTCTCCCTCACTAGAGTGGAAGCTCCATCAAGGTGCACGTGCTTGTCTTCTCTGCTCCCATCTGTCTCCCTAGTGCCTGAAACAGAGTGTGTCCCACAGAGACACTGCGATGAGTGCCATTTGACAGAAGGGAGTTAAAAGCTGAAGAGCTTGTCCAGCTGCACGCAGTGAGCTGGAGATTTCGTCTGCACAGAACTTCTCCCTCTTGGGGTTCCTACCAAATGCAAACCTTAGCATGTGTCTGACCGAGGAACTGAAGGGGCCCGCTCTCACACTCCCGCTAGAGGGTAGGTACCATCCCTGGGGTGCTACTGGCCAACACTGGTGGGGCAGATAAGGAACGACGGAACCCAGGAGCCAGGTGGGCATGAAGCCAGATATTGGACACCATTCCTTTTTGTTAAATTAGCCACAAATAATCCGTTTTTACCTCTTCCTGCCTCTTAGAGCCAGGATGAAATTATCATCCGGGGGCACAAGCAGGGGCCGTTACAGAGGATTTAAAATAAAAATCCAACCAGCAGCCAGTTATCCTTTTGGACACATGAAACGTTCTTTTTGTCTCTGTCACGTGAACCACTGGACTTTATCCTGGCCTATTTTTGGTCTCAGTCAAACTGAGTGGACAGTCACATTCGCCTTCCCTTTTTCTTCTGTTTCTTTCTTCATTCCAGAGAGCAGTGGCTGTTAACTACGGACTCAGCATGTAAATCACACAGTGTCATGAGCTGCTAACATTTACAGTTTTTCAGTCCCGATGCACTTGAGTGCTGCGTCAGTCCACACCCAGACCTGCTCAGAACCAAGTCCCCTACTGCTCTATTTCTCTTTTCTGCATCCCCAGTCACAGCCTGGTTAATACCATAATTTTCTTTTACCTGGGCAATTAAACTGTCCTCTAGCCATGGCGTCCCCCCCCCCCCCCCCACCTACAATCTACATCATCCAGCCAGCCCTATAAACAATAAATAATCAATCAATCAATCACCTTGCTTAGCTGCCCTGGAAACCGATGGAAGTTTACTGCAGCAAACCTAGCCAGTGTCAAACCTAAGTGGCTAAGTTTTAAGTCAAAGTCCTTTATTAACGTCCCCTGTCTCCTCGTGAAGGGCATCATCAGTTACAGCCTAACTAGCACCCTGCATTCTGCCCAGCAACGCTCTCTACCCCTTCGCAACTAGGAATCATCTGCTCCTGCCAATGCCACATCTTCATGTTGAGACGTGCCATCTATCCAATCCCCCTTCTCCTCTTTTTATTTTATTCACTTATTTTCAAAGTTTACTTATTTATTTTGAGAAAGAGAGAGTGAGAGAGCGAGCGGGTGCACGAGCGGGGGAGGGGCAGAGAGAGGGGGAGAATTCCAAACGGGGTCCAAGCTGTCAGTGAGGAGCCCGAGGCTGGGCTCGATCTCAAGAACCACACAGTGAGATCATGACCTGAGCCACAATCAAGAGTCCGATGCTCAACTGACTGAGCCACCCCGGTGCCCCCTACTTCTCTTTTTAAAACACCACTGGAACTTTCTTTGCGAGTTGCAAAGCCTCCCGAGGAAGCCCATGTGTCTCTACTCCCAGAGTCTCTTACATAGCAACACCCAGGGCTCACCATACATGTGAGGAGAGCTGTACCTGGGCCCACACGGCATGTAGCATGCACTTGAATGTGCTATCGCTCATGGTGGGTTAGGCCACATTCCACACCTCCCCTTAGGACTGTAAGGAATGAGTATCTATTTCCTCTGCAACTTTTCAATAATACAAAGTACAATGCTTTGCACAAAGGGGCTGATCAATTGTTACTGACTCCCACACTTGTAATGTTTATTGCTCTGTTTAACGCATTATTAAATTCTTTTCAGTCAGTCATAGGAAGAGTTCTATATAACAGCCCAGAAAGTTTACTGGTAGTGAAATTCATTCCCTCATTTTTTCATGCATTCATTCACTCACTCACATAAGTTTTACTGAATGCTTTCAAAGTTTCAGGACCTCAGGTCCTGGACATAAGGGATTCAAAGGCGTAGTTATTGTCTTTAAAAACCCACTATTTAGTGGTAGTGCCTGGGGGTTGGGGTAGCTATATAAGCCACCACAGTTCCATAAGAGAGGTGTTATGTTACAGGTGAGTACAGGGAAAAGAAAACGGGGAAGGAAGTAGACTCCATGATGTCCCTCGAGTTTCTCAAAGGAAGTCAACGGGAGAATAAGGTAAAGAAAGGGTTTAAGGCAGAAAGAAACGCCATGATCCAGTGGCAGGGAGAGCAAGAAGCATGGCTGGGGAGCTGGGACATTTCCTGCTTCCCTGGGGAGATTGAGGGAGGGCTAAGTGCTCATGCAGAGCCACACATGGGGGCAAAATAGAATGAGGAGTAGCAGCTCATTTGTCAGGAAAGTCTTTACCCAACCTGGGCATGGAACCCCCCCGACACACCATTCCATGAAACTGTATTTCCTCTCCCTCAGTGGAGCTAGGAGCCAGAATCCCATTAGCAGTGTCATGTATTTTCTCTGCTGGTTCTTCCCTGGCACATATGACTTGTACCCCCTTATTAAAAATGTATCAGCCTCGGGGCACCTGGGTGGCTCAGTTGGTTGAGTGACCAACTTCGGCTCAAGGCATGATCTCACGGTTGGTGAGTTCGAAACCCACAATCAGGCTCGCTGCTGTCTGCCTGTCCGTGCAAAGCCCACTTCCGATCCTCTGTCCCCCTCTCTCTGCCCCTCCCCCACTTGCGCTCTCCCAAAAATACATACATATTTTTAAAAACTATCAGCTTCAAATGCCTAATTCTCTATTTTTATGCCAAGAGACCTTTACTAACCTGGGGTTGGTAAGGCAGAAAAATATTTCAGTTTCTTTATACCCCATCTCTGCCATCGTGCAGTTTTTATTTATTTATTTATTTTTAATTTTTTAACATTTATTTATTATTGAGAGACAGAGAGAGACGGAGCAGATCGTGCATAGTTTTTAGAAGGTGATCGATAAATATGCTAATTGATTTTATACGTCATTTCAAAAGCAAGAGAATAGCAAATGAGTTAAATGGCAGATGGACTTTTGAGACTAAAAGATACTAAAAAGACACGATAACTAGCAACTAAAGGCAATTGTTTGCGTCCTGAATTAAAAAAAAAAAGTCTATAGAAGACTTTATTGAGACAATTGGAGAAACCTGAACATGGGATGATAACTTTCTTGAATGTGATACCAGGATTGTGGTTGTAGAAGGAAGTCTTTTTCTTTGGAGAGAGTTGCCGAAATATTTAGTAATAGTGTATTACAACCTATCTTTCTAAAGTCTGCAACCTACTTTCTAAATAGACAGGAAAAAAAATGTGTGTGTATATACAGAGAGGTAAACAAAGATAGCCAAATGTTAAAAAAAAAAAAAAAAAACTGGTGAAGCTGGGTGAAGGGTATACATGTGCTCATTATACTATTTTTTTTTCTGATTTTCTTTAGGTTTCAATTTCTCCTACCCCCCGCCCCCCAAAAAAACCCTCTTGGAACAAGAATATTTTAAAGTCATTCCTCCAAACCCCAAATTTGTAGATCTTGCTTCTTCCACTGTCCCTTCCTCTCCTGTTCCAGATCCTGTTGATCTCTCTCTTCTCTATGCGTTTATTACCCAGTAAATCTTGCTCCCAGTGATGGTCTTATCTCCCCTACTAGACACTAAGATATTCATGGATGACATCAAATGTTAGTTTCCTCATACATCTGGCCCTAGCCCCGCTTCCAGTACCTCGCACAGTGCCAGGCACACGGTGGGTGTTCATGGACCTCCCCACGATCCCCTGGCATCCTCACTCCTGACCTAAAAGCTGTACTTTGGCTCTTTTCTCTCAGAGTTCTTCCTTCTTTCCAACTGTCTTCAGTTGGTCAGAAAGCTGCTACTAATTCACTCACATTCACATTATGCAGGAAAAAGAGTGCCGAATCCCTGACATCCTTCTGGCTTATCACATCCCCTGTTGGCAAAGGTAATCGAGTCCGTGTCATCGTATTTATAGCCCCCAAATCAAAACCAGTTGCCAAAGTAATGAAGGCCTATTGGTTTGTGTTGACTTAATCCATGTCATAGGAGCTGTAGGAGCATATAAGGATAATTTGACCAGCGAAGGAAAAGCCATAAAAATGATCAAAAAGCCAACAGATATGCTGAGAACACCAAGCTTATTTTACTGAGGATTTATGGCCAACTTATCAGAACATTATTTGGTCCAAGTCTACATTCAAGTAAGTCCCTCAGTAATTCAGCAAAGATTCCAGCCTCAGGAAAAAAAAATCGCCTCCTATAATGAGATGCCCCAGTCACCCCTAACTGGCAGCACATGTAGTTTAATTTTCAACAGTTGTGAGACTGCAGTAAATCCAGCTTTGGAATACCTAGTTCCACTTAAACCTCAGACCTGCACCGAATTAGCAGAGCAGGAAGGCCCGGCTGCACCATCCCTCCTGACATACCTGCACGAGTGTTTATTAGTCAAATAGAACCGAAATGTCCGACATCCCCCAGATGGGCAGCCGGGCCAGCTCCTGCTGTGTCCCGGCAGAAGTGGATGCCAAATCACCAGGCTCTGCCACACTGTCAGCTGTGTGCCAGGCCCGACTCTGGAGGTTGTATTTTATTGACCAAACTAAAATTGGCTTCCCCTCGTGTAGGTGATAAAGTGTGGCTTGAAGTCACCCATGGAAAATATATTACTTTAACTTGGACAGCTTGTCATTGAGGTCCTTGTTTATATAATCTATTGTGCCATTTACTCTATTCTTATTTTAAAAAGCAAACGCAGAAATAAAAACCCTTTCTTCCAGTGTTTCATTGATGGATGTCTACACCCTGCACCTTCTCTTAAATAATCTCAGAAGTAGCAATTTCGATTGTCATTGTCTGTTTACATCAAATTATTGGACTTTCAGTTTCAAAGTCTGTCTTGTGTAAGATGAAAAACACAGAGCATGCTTTAATGGGAGTCCTTTCACTGCACGGCCTTCTCTGTCCAAAATAGTTTGAGACTTGGTATGTCTAAATAGAGACAGATCCTGCAAAACCGAGATTGGTCAGATCCCAAGTGAACATTACTAAAATTTATGAGCTGGTGGCAACTTAAAACACCAAGGTATCTTACAACCAGCAAAGATAGGAATCTTCACAGTGTGAGGATGTATGTTAAAACAGTTATTTAGTTTCAGAAATAGAGAATCCTTTCAGGAGTCAGGCTTTCAAATTCCAAATAAGCCATTTGGTAAAAGTCTATAGGTTTTTAAATTGGCAAGATTAAAACACACACACACGCACACACACACACACACAGAAAAACCTTATGTTTGACTTTGTTAACAGTTCACCTAAATGTCCAAGAACACAACTGGGGAAAAGGATATGTTACATTAGTATGAGGAATATAAAGCAATCTTTTTTGGAGGGACAGAAATAAGGTCTAACGCCATTTTCCTATTAGTTAAAAAATATTGCCAGACTAAAATTACCCTATCTCCAGGTGTAAATTTAGGACAGAATTTAACAGCTTATTATAAAATTAGATCAGACAATGTAGCTGAGATGGTTATATTATGTCTTTGGATCTCTAAGTATACACATAATTACAATATTAAAAATGTCTGCATTATCTTTTGAAATAATAGTTTAGGAGATCCTTGCCGAGAAAAGACAGGACTTAGAAGTATTCTGTTCCTTTCGTACAAAAGGTTCAAACGACAAATCACATGAAGATTCTTCTCCTTTTGCCACTGACTGATTTTTAGTGATTTTTTTAGTATTTTAGTAAAAAAAGATCAGATTTTCTGTGTCCTACCCAGTTCATAGGCCTCTTTAAGAAGAAATGACATAACCATAACCCAGTTAAAGCGTTCGATTATATTTTACTTCCATAATTTGCTATTAATATTCTAAAACTGTAAAGGTCTTTTTTTCCAGGATAATCTTTGCAGATTACTGCATTTTTCTCATACTCTGTGACATATGGACACTGGAATTACATACATTTTTTTCCCTGGGTTTTGAAGTAATTGCTAAAAGAATATTCCTCTTATTAACTCAAATAATCTGAATCAAAGGGAAATTTTGTTTTCTAAACTCCCAAAGAGACTTAGAACTGAGAATTCAAACTATAAATGAAGCTTCTTCAACCTTGTGATGCAGTACATCTCTTTCTTCTTTTTCCCATACCCCAGAATAGCACTTCTCTCCCCCTTTACAAAAAAAAAAAATATTTCCCTTGGGTCTGTAACTTTTCTATTCAATCCACCATTTAGATTAGTTGTCCTCAGGGATATGACTGTGTGAAGAGCCTCAGGAAGAAAACCGTGATTAGTCACTAGGCTTGAAGAACCCTCCCCAATTCTGTTTACAAGGACGGATGCCAATTCTCCAAACGTGCTCAGTACTCATGTTCTTTTCTGGGTCATTCTGCTTGCACAGCACAGATTAAACACAGAGCCTCGGTATTTTCAGTGTTGTAAGGAGACGCATTTACATTCCACTGACAGCGCCCGGTGTAAAAGGAAGCCATCTGCTGCGATTTAACAACACGAGGAGGAGCAGCTACAAGTTGGGGAAGAGAAAAGGAGTCACAACATAGCTCCACTCAGCAAGCACTCCTCCTCGTGTGGGAGACCCGAAGACAACCTCCATGTTAGAAGGTGTCTTTATTCTTAAGTGGGTCATAGAAGTCGGTCCTCTATCAGATGGTTTCATTGTTATCTTTTACTGACATTTGTTTGCTACTATTTTTTAGGGCTCTTTTCCTAGTTCCAGGAACCTAGAATAAATACATAATTCTACCGCGTGGATAACAACCAGGTCTTGGATTATTTGTGCGTTCCACCCGAGCAATCGATCTTCTCGATACCTAGTTCATTTTCCACAATGGGATTACCTATAAAATATTTGGGATCTAGAATGTGATACATGGGGGGGGGGGGGGGGAGGGGGAAGGAAAAGTAATTAAAATCAGAGGATTTAATATGTTCCTGGCATTTTACATGCATCTCATCTTAAATCTTCACAGAAATCTAACAATGCCAAGATGATTTCCCTTATTTAAATTTTTTAATGTTTATTTCTGAGAGAGAGAGAGAGACAACGCATGAGCAGGGGAGGGGCAGAGAGAGAGGGAGACGCAGAATCTGAAGCAGGCTCCAGGCTCTGAGCTGTCAGCACAGAGCCCGATGTGGGGCTCAAACTCACGAACCATGGGATCATGACCTGAACCGAAGCCGGACACTCATCCGACTGAGCCACCCAGGTGCCCCGATGATTTCCCTCATTCAAAAGATGATTTAAGCAATTTGTCCAAAGTCACACAGCTAGCAAGCAGCGGACCTGGCATCCAAACTGCCAGACCTTGTTCAGGGATGCACAGATGCATCCTAGGTCGAGTGCTGTACAGATGCAACCTCCAATCTACCCTCAATTTCCACTGTGGTACCTTTAGTTGACATATTTACACACAGAGAGTAGAATAATAATGGTTATTTTATCTTCCAGGTCTCTTACTATGTATTATGCATATATAACCAGCCATGCACCCCTGCTTTTCAAAGTTTAATTTTGTTTTTCTTTGAAGACTTTGCACGTGAAAATAAGCCTCAACAGGTGGAGGACTTTGTTTGCGAGCTCTAGGAAGGTGCCTAGCACACAGTAGGTGTCTGGGAGGTAAGCTGTATCTATAAACAGTGCCTGCACAGACCCTGAAAAAATCAGCAGGAGAACAAAGAAAAGGACCCATAATTCACAACTCTCAGTCCTATGCTTTTAACACCCCAGCATGTCTATGAAGAAGTAAACTAACGAAACAATACAGAAAATCTCCCAGGGTTGCGGCTTGTATAAAACAGCCATGTGCTACCCTCCAGTTCCAACACAATGTTATCAGGCGATGATTAAGAAGGTAGCTGTTTCAGTGCTTCACAGGGTCAGGAATCAAGGTATCAAGCCAACAACTCCTTTTTAGGGGCAGCACTTAAGATTGCAGCCATGTATTGCTTCCAACTGTAAATATTAACGGTTGGGAAAAGAAAAAGATCTTCATTGGCTCTGGGCTGCCTGAGCTCAGCATATTACACGGCATTATCTGCTGAGATGTAGATAATTGTACTTCTTGTTAACAAGTTTCCATGTATTTTCAACTCCATCAGCAGGTTCTTGAATCAATGCCTAGATTAGGTTTGACTAACATCAGCACAATTTGAGTTTGATAGAAAGTTTGAAATTTATGCATAATTAAAAATTATACATCCATTTGCTAACTTCCAAGTAAAAGCAGCTAATCCTTTTGGATGCCACAACATTTATACTTGGTTCTCAAAACACGTTGGTCCCCTTGCCTCTGACTGAATGAAGGAGTCCATAATGTTTTTAAGATGCTGCGGAACATTTAGCAGCAAAGTAAGGGAACCTTTCACATTTCACCCATTGCCTAAGGATTTAAGGTTCCCACAAGCATGGGAGAACTGGAGAGTTGTTTTTACACTGCTTCTGAGACGCTAAGTTTCAAAACGATTTTATGGGAGTTCTTATTTTTTGTAGATATAAAAATGGCCTCAACATTATTTATATGAAAACATGCCCACATATTTCACTATATATAAAGCATTATTTATAGTCCCTGAATTCAATAAATGCCAGTTGATGAAGATGGTGAAACACTAGTCCCTGAAATGCACTTAAGCTGTCTCATTGCAATGGCAACATTACCACCCATATAAAAAGTCTGATGCAAAAAGGTTATCCAACACCATCACTAGAAAATCAAGGAAGACAGAGTTGTATATGTATAAAATGTTACAAAATCTAACTACTTTTATTTGTAAGAACACACTTTTATTTTGGATAGAAAAATTCTAATTGGCATATTCTCTGCCATGGATGTCTACAATTCATGGCATACTACACTTCTGCTTTAATGTATAATTTCAAGATCAATACCATTCTATATTTGGAAAAGTATATGCAAACAGAATATATTGTCTTTCTCTCCTCTGTCAACTTCAACGGTCATGACATATCATACGTGCTCAAATTTTTTTGAGCCAACCCGATAAATTAAATGGTATAAAATAAATAAATGTGACACGAATGCAAAACAAACGCAAAAACAGACCCCTCAACACAAACGATGAGCGGCTCGTGATCTATCCGGGTGATAATCGGTATATTCGCCAGGCAGAGAGGAAAGCTCTATCTAGATCCGTGCATTAAGCCCAATCTGGCTCATGCTTGGAACTAAAATGGTAGTAGCAACTTGTGATTCTGATTCCAGTCTGTGTTCCCGGGAATGAATAAATCAGTGAACAAATCCTTAAAAGAGAATTGAACCAAGGCTGGTGTCCTTGGGATGTCCTGCTCTGGTCAACTGCGTTCTGTAAGTCAGTATGCAACATACAGCCTATGCTTCTCTCACAGAATATTTTCTCCTAACAGGTGGCCACTTAGACGTTTTGCCCTCATGTATATGCACCTTCATGGTTCTCACAATGCATCCGGGCTCTTCACATGGCAGAATGCCTCTTTACAAAGGTGCACATTTTCTCGCTCCAAGGAGCAGTGGCCTGTAGTCCCTAGCCATGGCAGGGATTCTGTGAAATACACCACCATTTCTGTCTCAAGGCAGAAGACAAATTAGACGCAGTTCTACAGAACCTGTACCTCTTCAGCTCACCCCACCAGGTTGAATGTGAAGCTCTCTGCTATTACTTAAAGTTTGCAAATAAATATTAATTCAAGGTGCTTATGTTGGTTTCTGTAATTCAAGAGCATTTATAATGGTGATTAAGTGGCAATGGAGCTATATCAGCCCAAATGCACACAACCTTTCACCTCAAGAAGCAGCAAATTAGGATAATTTACATACTGCTAGCTGTTAATATCTTTAGCATCCACAGGACTTAATGGCAAAAATAAATAGATACCATATCCTACTGGGGGCACAGAGCAGATTTACAGTCTCTTTCCTCATTTGCTCCCCAAGAACTATTCTTCAAAAGATTCCACAGAGTTCCCTGGGTATAACTGGTTTCATGAAAAACTTGTGTGTTTGTAAGTCATTTGTAATGGTCCTTATTTTAACACTCATTTTATGATTAAGAAATAATAACATTTCTAAAATTTTCAGGTAGGGCAGTCTGCTCGAAAACAGTCTCTTAAGTGTTTAGATTTTATAGATTAGGAAAGGAAATAAGATTGTGTATTAGAGAGAAAGATGAGGCTTTGGGTTTAGGAAACTGCATGACTCCTCTTTAGTTAATGATTCATTAATTTGTTTAGGCCTTAGTTTTTGTATCTGTGAATTGGAAATTACACCACTACCAGTGGTTAGGATTAAATGAGGCATCGCGTGCTGGATACTTTTGGTCACTCTGAGAGAAGGCACAACTGGTAGCAGAAGAATCCTGGTCACCTGAGGCCTGAGCAGGGGGGTTTCCCGTGCACTCCGCTGCTGACTCCCCGTGGGCAGTGAATGGGTCACTTTCAGAGTCTTCTGGCTTCCTTAGCTTTAAAAATGGATTGCCTTAGTCACAAAAATGTTCAGTCCACCTACTGCTAGGTATAGCATGCATCTTCTGTGGATCTGCTCAGTGAGGCAGTGCTTTAGGTGAGTAAATGTATTTTTTGATTTCATATACTTAAAGACAATGAAAAAAATAACAGCATCAATATATTGCCCCAAAGACTCCTTTTCAGTGCTGTTGGACTAGGGAATCTGCTCCATTTTCAGTGAAGGGAGACTTAATCTGATTATACTTGAACCTCCTCAGACCAAAACATCACAGGCCTGAAAATCCTCAATTAATGAATAAGAACTTTAGAAAGATTCAAATGAAGTTGGGGGGGAAAAAAAGGCGCTTTAAAGCAAGACTTAGGAACAAAACTATGCCTACAGAAAACTTTTAATAAGCAGAAACACAAAATTGGTTTAAGGCATATCTGTCTTTTTATAAACTAGTTTAAAAAAACAACCTCCACCACTGCCCCCCAAAATCTGCTCAAAGAAAACTCCCTGCTCTCTTTCTGCTCAAAGAAAAGCATTATAAAGAAAAAAGAATTTCTAGAACAAGGAATAATTCGTATCCAATAGGGAAGAGTAAGTCTAAGAGTATCTCTGGGGAGCTTTCATTAATTAAATAAAACCATCACTGAAGAAAGCTGCTTTTTTTTATGGTGTAAGGTCCCTTCTAGTGAGAAGGTCAGTGCCGAGTCACATGCAATCCCAAATGATAGGAAATAGCTCAGAGGAAACCATGGTGCAGGCCGAACTCACAGAATTATGGGATGACTCTTCCTTTTCCGGCTGGATTTTAGCAGACACTTGGGCGATGTAATCTACAATCTAGCCCTACCCTTCATTCACCCAGTTTTATATCCCACTATTTCCCAGCACTGTCTCCCTGTTCTAGGCAGGCCTCTCTACTCTCTGTACTTCATGTAATCCAAGCTTTTTCCCACTAGCACATCTTTACTTATGACCTTTGTCTCTCTTGAATGCTCTCCCATTTTCTGTCCTCCAAATAATCTGTCCCATATTTCATGGGCTCTCTTCATTCCCGTATGTTCCAGGAAAACTTCCCCTCTTATAACAGCTCATAGTGACCAAAATTATGTGAATTCATACTGTGCTTTTCACTCAGGAACGACATTAGGGATTAATGGTCTCCAGTATGTCTTATTTTTCCCTCTGAAACTAGATTGTAGTTTCCTTGAAATGATTACAGTTGGGATTATATACTACATTGACCTGATTCCCTGCTCTGGCCCTCTCTCCCTGTGTCCTACCCATTGTCAGACACGTTGTTGAAACAAATGTGTGGGCAGAGTGGTTACTTTGGGAAGATATTCTCCTTCTTACAGTTGCAGGGGATGGGTGGAAGGCGTTGACTCAGGCAGCTCTAGGCACCACCATGGGACTTGTGAAGACCGAATACTGCATTTCCTGTGGAGAGGCCCAGAACGTGGGCTCATCCCACAGGACAGTTAGTGCAGGGAAGGTGGCTTAGCAGGAGGATGAATTGGCAAGGAGGAGGTGGGAGTGGACAGCACAAATCCTTCAGGCTCGGTTGAATTTCGAAAAGGGAGAACATTTGGAGACGTCTTTGTAAGGCTTTTCTGACAAGTGGTTTTATAAAAAAAAAAAAAGATAAGTTTTGGTCTCATTGATGGTGCTCTTGGGGAAAATATCATTTAATTCTGTCTACCTCCCTATGCTCCTGTGGCTGCCGCAGGGCTCTTTCTACTTATAAACTCTTCTAGCTCTTTCCTGGATCCCCCTTTTTCTCCTGGCACCAATTTTTCCTAAGCATATTTTCGTCTCTCATTGCTTAGGGCCTCTTCAACAATATGGGTGATGTTGATTATCTTTTTGGGGCCAGTGCCATAAATTTCCTCCCATCTCTCCTGTCTCCAAGCCTTGCTCACTGGTCCCCATGGAAGTGTATGTCCTTTTTTCCAGGTTTCCTTTTCAAATATAAAAACTCAGTTGTGTAAAGAACGAATAATCAACCAAAGCAGTGGACAATTATATACGTAATGTGGTATTTATAGTAGGAATAAGAACCTGGGCATTTGGAGCTCTCTTTGCTAACAGGCACACAACTTTATCTGTGACTTAATTTCTTCAGTGAAAATCAATATAATTAACAATTTGGTAACAAACAAACAAAACAAAACACAACAAAAACACATCAAGGGAAAATGTGTGTTTTGTTTTGCCAAGAAAATTGCTGCTTATTCTTTAAGACTTGGATCATGTATACTTTTTTAATGTTTATTTATTTTGGGGGGGGGGACAAACAGGAAAGGGGCAGAGAGAGAGAGAGAGGGGGGGGGGGGGAGAGAGAGAATCCCAAGCAAGCTCCACGCTGAGCCTGGCTCAGGGCTGGATCTCACGAGAGCAAGATCACATCCTGTGACGATATCCAGAGTTGGAGGCTTAACTGACTGAGCCACCCAGGAGCCCCTGAGGATCATATATCTTCTGTGTGAAACTTCTTTTCTCCCCACCTCTGGCAACACCAGAGTTTCTCTGTTTGTGCACACTACATGCCGTTCATCCATCCATTTACTCCTTCAGTAAATACTGAAGCATCTGCTCTATCAGGCACTGAAATTACAAAGTTAAATGAGACATTCTGTCCACCTTTCTGTAGCTCCCAGGATGGAGGACAAGGTGACAAGTAAATAAAGACTTTTGCCGTATTGCTTACTGGTCAGAGGTACACATACCCCACCAATGTGAATTCGTGTCCTTCAACTTCTGAACTGGATATTCTTGGGAAACGTGCTTGACCGCTCCCTGACTCTGTGCTCTCATCAGTAACATGGAAAATACGATTTCCTAAGTCTTGGGACTTTTGTGAATGATAAAGAAGACAATGTGTGTAATGAATGACCTTAGCATAATGCCTGGCTCAGAGTGAGCCCTCCACAAGTATGAAGCGTTATGATAGAGGTGTACTTAGGATGGTGTAGAAACATGAAGACACTCCCAGCACTGACCGGGTAGGGGAGAGAAGCAAGGAATGCTTCCCTGGCGAGTTTTCAGAACATATACATTTGACCAGGCAAAGAGGAATGAAATAAGGATTTAAGGCTCCAAAAGAAATGAGCAACATATCCTTTAAAATGTCTTTTTTTCGGGGCTTCTGAATGGCTCAGTCGGTGAAGCATTTGACTCTGGATTTCAGCTCAGGTCACCATCTCATGGGTATGTGAGTTTGAGCCCCGCATCAGGCTTCATGTTGACAGTGCTGAGCCTGCTTACTTAGGATTCTCTCTCTCTTCTTCTCTCCTTGCGTCCCCCTCCTCTTCTTCTCTCTCTTAATAAACTTAAGGAAAATAAATAAAATGTCATTTTTTCAAAATTGCAACAGTGGTGGGCTCTTACTTGCTTTAGAGAAGATGAAATTAACAGGACATGATTTTAATAATTCAACCGTATCCATCTTTGAAGAGAAATGACGCTTCTCTTCTCAGTCGCTTAGATCTTGAGGGGCTCTGTCCATCTGATAGAATGTAATGCTTTTCTAAATGCAAAAAGGAAGTCAAATTAAATATATCCCTGCGGGCTGCTCTGAGAGCGTCCTTGGGTGTCCAGATGATTATGTTACAGGTGTGAGCCCATGTCTTTATGGATCTAAACTTCCTTGGGGCGCCTGGGTGGCTCAGTCGGTTGAGCGGCCGACTTTGGCTCAGGTCACGATCTCGCGGTCCATGAGTTCGAGATTCACGTCAGGCTCTGTGCTGGCAGCTCAGAGCCTGGAGCCTGTTTCGGATTCTGTGTCTCCCTCTCTCTGACCCTCCCCCATACATGCTCTGTCTCTCTCTGTCTCAAAAATAAATAAATGTTAAAAAAAAAATTAAAAAAAAAAAACTTCCTCTGGGATTGGCTCAGGAAAGAGCCGATCTGTATCAAATGCCACTTCAGCATAAATAATAGGGCTTCTGCGCATTTGATTCTTGGATGGAAATGTTCCCCTAATGGAGAGTGTGGCTCACTTATCCTTAAGACGATCTCATTACCAAAGTTCTTACTAATGACCAAGACTTGCCTTTTTCATTTTGCAAAATTGGTTGGAAAAAATGGGCCAACTTTCTGTATGTACCATGTACTATCACTTTCATTAATTTCAGTAACTATGGGACAGGTTGGATATATACCCACACACACAATTCTCAAAGTGAGAAATTGCCACTTTGAACTTACCCTCAAAAGCACTTTGCTCACTATATCGGTAAGTTAGTCAATATTTATTTAGTATCTATTATATACATAACATGATGCTGGCTGTTAAAAAATTCAAAGAAACATTTTAGTTTTAAAACGTAACTTTTGGGGCACTTGGGTGGCTCAGTTGGTTAAGCATCTGACTTTGGCTCAGGTCATGATTTCCCAGTTCATGGGTTCGGGCCCCACATCGGGGTCTGTGCTGACAGCTCAGAGCCTGGAGCCTGCTTTGAGTTCTGTGTCTCCCTCTCTCTCTGTCCCTCCCTCGCTCACACTCTCTCTCTCTCAAAATAAACATTAAACATTTTTTTAATTAAAAAAATGTAATTTTTCCTGTTAGATATCAACTAGTGATTTCAGCCATTTATCAGGTATTAAGATGTATTTTGCAACTTTGAATAACAAATATACTGGTACCTCAGTTTTCTTTTACAACATAATCTTGCTATCTGCATAGGATTATCAAAGAAATATTACAGGAAATGGGTGTAAGGAATATATATTCAGAGCCACATGTGGAACTAAATTACACTCAGGGAGACAATGAGACAATCATGAATGTGCTTTCCAAATGATCAAATATACTTTACTGTAAATAGCCTATTTCTTTTTGGATGAGTTGTATTTAATATATTGCTTCTTTCCTGTATATGATTAGTTTCTGATAGATTTCTACAGTTTACATGAAACACTCTGTGATTCAGAAATTATCACTGTGAGTAAAAGATAACTTTATGCCCTTTAGAATAAAGAATTCTTCTTGTCTTCATGAAAGTTAAGAAAATAATCTGCATATATCCATAAATATATATTATGAGTCATGAAAGTTTTAAGTAGAAATAATATATTAAAAAATTACTAATTTTAAGTCAGTTATCTTGATATTTAAATTTCTTCATATATTAAATTCCCCAGAGTGTACCTAGTTTTCTACAAGTCATTCCATTTAGTCTTACAAAAAAGATCAGCAATGGATTCAATGAGCCGAAGTCTCATTTCCTAATGACAATATAAGTCATTCAAGAAGAAAAGCCATATTATATAAGAATATACACGCCCCATTAATGAAAATGAAAAAATAGGAAAAATTAAATTTGTGCCACGTTCAACTAGACAACAGCATGGTATTCAATTGCATACCAGAAATTTTCAGTTTGGTTGATCACTACTCTTTTCTTTTTTTTTTTTTTTAACTTTTTTTAATGTTTATTTATTTTTGAGACAGAGCGTGAGCTGGGAGGGGCAGAGAGAGGGAGACACAGAATCCGTTGCAGGTTCTGAGCTGTCAGCACAGAGCCTGACGCAGGGCTCAAACTTACAAACCACGAGATCATGATCTGAGCCAAGGACGCTCAACTGACTGAGCCACCCAGGCACCCCATTCTTTTCTTAATATATCGAGCCAATGCCAGAGTTCTTCTTGAGTATAGAACAATGGAGAATATTCAAGAAAATGATAGCTAACAAGATGCAATTGACTTCATTGTTTGCTTTGAGTCACTTGGCCAACTAATTGGTTGTATCATGTACACGTAATTTCTGAAATTACCTATCATAAATTTCAACTACATTTTGAAGAGAATGGAAATGTATCCAATGAAACATAATGCATTCCCCCTTGGGCAATAACTAGGATATAACTCAGTTTGCACAGAACAATATCAGTTTAGGTTGTTGTCCCAGCATGATTATTAATAGTTCTTGCTTTCACTCTCATAATACTCCAGTCAAATAATAAATAATGCAGTCACCCTTGTCATAACCAATACACATCATTAAAGGAACATGTCAAGTATCTTCATGATCTACAAAATTATAAAACTATATGGGCGGAGCTACACACGGAAGTCAGTTCTCCTGCCTAAGCTCTTGGAGAGCAAGAACACAACTTTTGTGTACATTTTGGTTGCTCCCCATGCTCAGCTCAGAGCCTTGCCTAGAGCAGACTCTTGATAAATAGTGGACAAATGGATAACTAAATATTTTAAACACCAATTTCCACAAAGTCCAGTATTACAGCAATGCAGTGATCCCATCAGGGAGATTTAAAAGATGATGAGATTAATTTGACAGGTACCTAAAAAAGCTGTTTGATTTGGTTAGCTAGTCAATTCAGTGACAAACCTCAGCCTGGTTGTTTCTCACAGTTGTCTGTGGCTTAACACCAACCAATCCAGTTGTACCTCTCATCCTGGAGCCCCACTCTCCATCACCTGTTTCTGTTTTATTTTGGACACATGAAGAAATGTGCGCTGAAGGTGAAAGTCTATGTTACGTGAATTCTGTGAAGCTGGTGGTGATGACCTCACATTAAGAAATGAAGAGCATTGGGGCGCCTGGGTGGCTCAGTCGGTTGAGCGTCCGACTTCAGCTCAGGTCACGATCTCGCGGTCCGTGAGTTCGAGCCCCGCGTCGGACTCTGGGCTGATGGCTCAGAGCCTGGAGCCTGTTTCCGATTCTGTGTCTCCCTCTCTCTCTGCCCCTCCCCAGTTCATGCTCTGTCTCTCTCTGTCCCAAAAATAAATAAACGTTGAAAAAAAAATTAAAAAAAAAAAAGAAATGAAGAGCATTAATTATACTTGGTGAAGCAGAAGTCTTAATAATGTGTGAAAAGATGAAAGGAAAACAGATTAGTGAACTGAATCAGACCTGATTTCAGTGATTGAAATACATCAAAATAACATTCCAGAACCGTTTTTTATGTTAATGCTATATTTACTCCTTCCTGAATGCTGATTAGTGGAAACTCAGCGATAAGTGACAGTGCTTTTTAAAATAATAATTTGTAGAGAATGTCGTTCTGGGTACCTCTTTCCTGAAGGCCAAACTGAGAGCACAAAGAAACTGCTAGAGAGAGGAAGACTCCTGTGCCACTGGCCAGTGCTCTGTTCTTACAGAAGCCTGAGGATGTGGGCCAGTTGGCATCATCCTTGACATCAGCCTTTATGATCAAGCACGGCTCTCACCCTCTCAGAAACCATCTGTGACTCTGTCATTCACAAATGACTCCAAATCCCTGCTGAGTTTATTTTTACTTTCTGCTTTCCTCTCTTAGTTTAATGAGTTCTATAAATTTTGTAGTGTGAAGGGGAATTTCCTATTACTTGCTAGACTTACAAGGTCTCAATGAATGCTTCCCATCCCGGAATTCTGGGACTTTTTGAACAGCTTCCTTCAATCAGGCCCTCCATCAGTTTGCACGTATGTTCAGACCCTTGACTTAGCCGAGATAAAGAGTAACTTTAACGATTAGACATGTCTGCTCGCTCCTCAAATCTTCTCTCTCTGGGTATTCTAGTTATTCTCGCTATCGTCTCTATTTGTGACAGTTCCTTCGAGAGATGTGGCAACAAGCTATAGGCACCAAAAATTTAGGGTTGTATTGGAAAGGAGTTGTTACTTGGTTTTCCAAACCATTCTTGACGACGGCTAACATATTTTTTTGACCAGTTTGGACCACAATAACAAGGAAATTCCTGCTAATTGCCACAACATCCCTTTCTTGGCTCCTCACTCAGAGACCTCAAGCCTTTCTTTAGCATTAGACTTGGAAACAAATGGTGTGGATACACCCCAGTTCTGATGCTTCTCGGATACTTGGTCCAGACAAATTCAGGTGACCAATTTAAATCTCTATTCATTTATCTTTAAAATAAAGATAATAATGCCTCTCAGAGTTATCATGAGGGGGAAAAACTGGACTTACAAATATGAGAGCCTCTAAAATTGAAAGCTGTGCAAGTGCGTCTCATTCAATTATTATTATTAACAATTTCAACAGTATCATCTATTCCTTTTCTACCTTTCACAACAATTATTGGGGTGGTAGAAATGTGGTAACTTAACCTCCCCACAAAGAAAGCCCAGGACCAGATGGCCTCCCTGGTAAATTCTACCAAACATTTTTTTTAATATGAAATTTATTGTCAAATTGGTTTCCATACAACACCCAGTGCTCATCCCAACAGGCGCCCTCCTCAATGCCCATCACCCACTTTCCTCTCCCTCTCACCCCCCATCAACCCTCAGTTTATTCTCAGTTTTTAAGAGTCTCTTATGGTTTGGCTCCCTCCCTCTCTAACTTTTTTTTTTTCCTTCCCCTCCCCCATGGTCTTCTGTTAGGTTTCTCAGGATCCACATAAGAGGGAAAACATATGTATTCTAACAAACGTTTAAAGAAAAATTAACTGCAATCCTTCTCAAACATTTCCAAAAAAAGTGAAGTGGAGACAAATATCCAAACTCGTTTTATAAGGTCAACATTACCCCGACACAAAAGCCAAAGACATCCCAAGAAAAGAGAACCATAGGCCAATATCCTTGATGAACATAGATGCAAAAATCTTAGAAAAATACTAGAAAAGAAAATTAATAGCATACTGAGAGGATTATATACCACGATCCAGTGGGACTTACCCTTGGGATGCAAGGACAGTTCAACATATAAAAATTAATCAATGTAGGATGTATGGACGCCTGGGTGGCTCAGTCATTTTAAGTGTCCAACTCTTGATTTCGGCTTAGATCATGATTTCATGATTGGTGAGATCAAGCATGAACTGGGCTCTCTAAATGAATAACCGGTGTAATACATCACATTAGCAGACTGAAAGATAAAGGCACTCAATTGATTGTTTCTTTTGCTGTGCAGAAAATATGAAGTTTGAGGTAGTTCTAGATATATATTCTTGCTTTTTTTTATCTGTACTTTTGGTGCCATACCCATGAAATCATTGCCAAGACCAATATCATAAAACTCTTTCCTTATGTTTACTTCTAGGGGTTTACAACATACAAAAAGCAGCTGTGCTTCTATATACCAACAACAAACTATCCGAAATTAACAAATAATCATATTTACAATAATATCAAAAGTAATAAAACACTTAGGGATAAATTTAACCAAGGAGGTAAAAGACCTGTACACTAAACACTATGAAATATGAATGAAAGAAATTGAAGAACATACAAATAATGGGAAGATATTCTGTGCTCATGAATTGGAAGAATTTATTTTGTTCAAATGTCAAGCCTAAAGCAATCTACAGATTCAATGCAATCCCTATCAAAATTTCAATGGCATTTTTCGTAGAAATAGAACAAACAATCCTAAAGTTTATATGGAACCACAAAAGACTCTGAACAGCCAAAGCAATCTTGAGAAGAGAGAACAAAGCTGGAGGCGGCATACTTCCTGATGTCAAACACTATGGGCTTGGCATAAAAACAGAGACATAGACACATGAAAAAGAATCCAGGGCCCAGAAATAAATCCACCCTTATATGGCCAATTAATTTCTGACAAAGAAGCCAAAAATAAGGATTATTTTTTCAATAAATGGTGTTGGGAAAACTGGATAGCCACACACCAAAGTATAAAACTGGATTCCTTTCACACCATATAGAAAAATCAACTCAAAATGGATCAAGACTTGAGTGTAAGACCTGACACTGTGAAATTCCTTGACAAAAACTTATGGTGTAAGTTCCTTGATATTGGTCTTGGCAATGATTTTTTTGGATTTGATACCAAAAGTAAAGGCAATAAAAGCAAAAGTATTCAAGTGGGACTACATGAAGCTAAAAAGCTTCCACACAGCAAAGGAAACCACCCATGAAATGAAAGTCAACCTATGGAATGGAAGAGAATACTTGCAAATCATATCTGACTGGGGGTTAATATCCAAAATGTATAAAGAACTCATACAACTCAATGGCAAAATAGCCCTGATCTGAGTTAAAAATGGGCAGAGAAACAGAATGGACATTTTCCCAAAGAAGACACATCAATGGCTAACAGGCACATGAAAAGGTGTTCAACATCACTAATCATCATGGAACTATAAATCAAAACTATAGTGACAATGTCACCTGTCACAATGGCTGTCATCAAAAAGACAAGACATAACAAGTGTAGGGGAGGAGGTAGAGAAAGGGTGACCCTGATGCATGCTGGTGGGAATGTACATTGGTGCAGACACTATGGAAACTAGTATGGAGGTTCTTTAAAAAATTAAAAATAGAACTACCGTATGATTCAGCTATTCCATTTCTGGGTATATATATCCAAAGGAAATGAAACCCTTATCTCAAAGACATAGCTGCACTCCCATGTTTATTGCAGAATTATTTGCAATAGCCAAGGTATGAAAACAACCTATATGTTTACTAACAGATGAATGAATAAAGAAGATCTGGTATGTAAGTGTAATAGAACATTATTCCACACAAGAAATAATTAAATCCTGCCATTTGGATCTTGAGGGTATTGGGCTAAGTGAAATAAGTCAGACAAAAAATAAAAAGTACTGTATGATCCCACTAGTATGTACAATCTAAAAACACTGAACAAAACACAGAAGCAGAGAGTAGAATGGTGGCTAGGTGCTGAGGGTGAGGAATGGGGAGATGCTGGTCAAAGGGTACAAACTTTCAGTTATACGATGAGTGACTTAAATGGCAAAAGGATCTTTAAACACAATTTGGTCAAGATTTTGGAAGGTGGGAGATTTTGATTGTCCTCAGTGTTACCCGAATTTAATTATTTCTTCATGTTGCCAAAATGCAACATTTCTGCAAACCTTCCGATTTTCCCTACTTCCCTACTCCCTAAAAAGGAGGGTAATAAAAACCATTCTTCAGGCACACACACACAAAGAAGGAAGAGGCACGGCCAAAAACAGAGACAGAGCCTTGTTTAGTTCCGATATCAAATCTTAAAAGTAAGCAAAAAGAAATGATCTGTTATTCAACTAAATACAGGTTCTGTTTCAGAAACTTGTTGTAGAGGAGTTTGTGTGAATTTCTATCATTTAGGTGAAATAGCCCCTCCTGGGACCCAGGTTGAACCAAGTCTACTATGGGGGCAAAGTAAACCAATAGTAAAAATAAGTAGGGATATGATCAATTCTAGAATGTCAACTAGAGGAATACTAACCAGACAGGGAAAGTACATGGGACCTTGATTTTGATGGCTGAAGGTATTTACTTGCAGGGACACGTGTGGGGGAGGAAACCTCAATTCTGTGTTCATTATGTGATGTGTGTGTGTGCGTGTGTATGCGTGCGTGCGCACACACACGCATATGCGCATGCCTGGCTTGTGGACATCTTTCCATGCAAGACACAGTCAAGGAAAATGAAGACAGTTGTCAGAGGATGAGAAGTAGAGATACAGGAACCAGTTTTATTTTTCTGTGTAAATATGTAAAAGCCATAATCACACACAATGCAATTAAAAACACAAAAGAATAACAAGAAAAAGGAAGGTATTTTTGTTTTAAGTCAGAAATCTCATGACAAGACATTTGGAAAATAGAAAAGCAATTGACAGTTACAGTGACAACAGAGATCAGAATTTTACAGAGAAAGAGTTTGTGAATGACTCAAATATACTTGGAAGGTAACAAATCACATTGTAATGGCCTGTAAGTACATCCTTACAGGAATGTCCAAAAGGAGTCAATGTGAAAACTGTATGTATGGGTTTTGGCCATAATCTACTTTATGTTTACTTCAAATATTTGGGAATGCAAATATTGACGAAGGTTTTCCCCAAGTCTCTTGTCACAAAGTCTAACTTTGGAACAGATCCATCTGAGACAGCAGTCTGCATGCTGCCTGAATGTGAGGGAAAAGCATAGGGATTAAGGAAAGACTTCAAAATCAGTTGCTTCTAGTTTGAAACGACTGCCAGTATTCTACAGGATAGGAATTTTCTGCATTAAGCGTTCTATTGCTATTGAAAAATAAAATTGAACACATCTCATTTGCTTTTAGAGTATACCATTTTGTCTTTTTGTTTTGATTTGTTTTGAGTAGTATATTTAGGTTTTCCTTGGTCATTTCCACAGAAAAACAACTTTTTTAAAAAAAAACCAACAATTGGGAATAAATGAGTATTGGCTATCACCCGATGGCTAAATCACCCTCATGTTTTCAAACCAGGGCAGCTCCTAAAGACATAGACACATTTACACGATTATATTAGTCCAGTGACTGTTACTGTAGTCGCTTTCTAAATTAATTCATAGGGTCAAACCACTTTCCCTTTAAATGAACACAATGTCTCCTTTGGAAGGGGACATCCATACAAAGATATTTAGCAGAAATGCTAACATGCCAGTGGAAGCAATTAAAAATATCAAATAAAGCATTTTCTAAATTACTATTTTATTTACTCTATGAAAGCTAATAAATAAATAATTTTTGCATATCTCATTAGTTAATTACTAACTTAGTAGACTTAGTAGATCCATCATTTCAGGTATATATTTATAAAACATAATGCCAAATATATTCTAATTATGGAAGGTACTTTCCACACCTTTCATATGCTTTTATTATTTTTTCAGAAAGATACTCAAAGATGACATATTTACTTGTAAATTTTAGAAAAACATGCCTCCAAGAAATCAAGTTTTATAATATATATTTTTGGTGTATAGTAATAGTACTTTTTAAAATTAAATATGCCTTGAAAAACAATTCGAGTCAGTCCATTTGATAGAAATGTCAGCAAGCTCATAGATTTATAAGCAATTAGCAGAAAGATACTCTATTTGAATAGAAAGTATTGTAGGAAAAAGAAATGGAAATAGTGCTTATGCGTCATTCTATTGGAGGAGAGGTTTTGGGGAATCAGAAATCATACTGGTGAGCTATCACTTGAGTTTTGATACCAATTATACCAGAAAATTTTATTTCTATATTTTAGGGATTTCGTGTGATTTCCTTCTTTCTCTTTATATATATATATATATATATATATATATATATATTTTTTTTTTTTTTTTAACTTACCAGAGGGTTGGCAACATTTCATTAAAAAAATTTTTTTTTCATGTTTATTTATTTTTCAGAGGGAGAGAAGCAGGGAGTGAGTGGGGGAGGGGGCAGAGAGAGACAGAGGGAGACACAGCATCCGAAGCAGTATTTGAATAACAACATATTAAAACATAGACGGGTATGAAAAACAGTTTAATCGGTAATTTTAAAACTGTCAGGTCATGAATAATAGATGGGAATGAAAGAATATAAATGACTTAGGATCAGGGTGAATGAGGCAACTAACATTACAGAAGTCCACACAGCAGTGGAATGGAGGAGAAAATGTGGTCTTAGCGTAGTGGTCATTCACATATGGAAGCACTCAGAATGATAAGGTATCTTACTGAGTATACTCAATGATGAGATGTTTCTGGTTATGTTAAGAACAATATTTTTGGGGCGCCTGGGTGGCCCAATCAGTTAAGAGCCCAACTCTTGGTTTTGGCTCAGGTCATGATCTCACAATTTGTGGGTTCAAGCCCTGAGTTAGGCTCTACACTGACAGCGCAAAGCCTGCTTGGGATTCTCTCTCTCCCTTTCTCTCTGCCCCTCCCTTCCCAACACTCTCTCTCTCTCAAAATAAATAAAATAAACTTTAAAAAAAGAAAAATTTTTACATGTATAGCTGAAATAGGTAAATACTTGCTATGCTCATATTATGCTCGTGATCGCTTAATTAGCCCTTGAATTTATTTTGATTTTCAAGGTAGTTAGTTTTTTATTTTCTTTTTCAGAATCTAAAATGAGTCGAGGCATTTCTTGAAATTCAACGGCTTTTAAGTTTGGGAATGTCCAAATGAATGTTAATAATCTTCCGGTTCACCCCACTCAATAACTGCCTCATCATTCATGCGCAGAATGAGGTAAGAAAGAAGCTGAAAGAGATTCTGCCAGAGTAAGAGAGAGACATAAAAGGAGAGTCCGCTCACATCTACCTCACAGCGTTCACCAGCAAAGGCGACATCACAGAAGCACTGGAACTTGTTGACCAGGTCCTGGCACAGACCTCCATTGAAGCAGGGATCAGAGGCACACTCATCGATGTCCTTTTCACACCTTGAAAATAAACAGAACCAGCAGAACCCTTGGTCTTTGTTGAACAAACTGGCTGTGAAATGGGGAAAGGAAAAAACTCACCTCACCTACTTGGAACAGTGCAGTCTCATTTACCAGTCGCCACACAACTTACATATTCCTAATAATGGGGGAGATATTCCTTAAAATTCCCGTAACAAATTTGTTGTTAAGGGAAACGATTTGTAGACACACACACACACACACACACACACACACACACACAATTAGAATGAGAAAACAGGAGCAAATATTTAGAAACCAAGAAAAAACTGAAGAAACCAGTTTGTTCCTGAAGAGCATTAGGGTCTTTGCCACTTGTGGGTCAGTTTATTGGGGGCACATAGGAACCATGAGTGAGGCTGAATACACAGCAGGCCCAGGCTCCAGCTGCCAGGATGCTAATGAATCCAGCCCTTCAGGCTGTGGGGGGAAAGAAAGTCCTTCAAAAATAGGGGGGAAATTGGTTTATTCTGGGAGATTTTGGATTATTTTCCTTTGGAATCCCATTGTTTTTTTTTTTTTTTAACAAAAAGCAAAAGTAGATATTTAGAAAATTTCAGTTGCTAATAAATATGTTTCATAGCTAAGTGTCATTTTTAAATAGTCAGAATGACTTTCAAAAGCCAAGTTTTCCCAAACAAGTGATATAGCCACTCTAAAAAGTGTATTGAAATTTTCCTCTTCCCTGGGATGCTGTCATCTTTCACCTACTCTTGTTATTTATGGAACAACTTGTTCTTCCGTATATTCACCGATTAATTCGCCAGCCACTCATGCAGTCATTCAGTAGATACGTATTTAGCATTTGCCATTCGCCAAACACGCTGTTAGGCCTCAGGATAGAGCAGTAACTAAGGCATCTTTTTTACTTTGGGAAATTCATATCAAATGTTAGCTTCAAGGATCCCTAAAGAGAAGCTTACAATGTCGAAGCGTAATGTCAACAATTTTTCATTCCCCACCTCCCAAAAGCTACCACTTGCATGCATGAATCATCAGCTAATCACTAGGCTTAAAATGAAGAGAAATGAAGGGGTGAGTGGGGAGGCCCAACCCAAGGTATAAAGGAAAAAAGAAAAAGATTTCTTCCCAGAAAAACAGCTCCTTATCCCGTTGGATACCAAGCATAGCTGAGACATTCTGTTTTCCCTTTTTGGCTCCGGCTTCTGGCCTGGAAGGAGACTTCTCCGATTAGATCTGAACAAAAGCTGACAACTTGCGAGAGCCTGCCAAGCACTCCGTCCTGGGTGGACCAGAGTGTCCACACCATTCATCATTTACAACCTGCCAGGATGACACTATAAAGTTGGGGGTTTAGCCAGGCAGAAGAGGAGGCAATTTGCAGGAAGACAGCTTTTCAATATCTTTTGGCGTTATGGAAGTCACATTCCCCTAGGCCTTCAGAGATTATCTAGTATTTTCCAGGCCTCTTCCAGCTACTCTTTCTCCATTTCTTATCTATTTCTCTTTGGAACTAAACGGTGTATCACACATGCACATTCCTTATAAACATTATTGGAGCTTTCATTAGAGGTTAATTAATACATGGAAAATCAAAATAAATAAATCCATTAACATGCAACGAATTAACTAATGATGCCTAAGGACTTTGAAAAGTACAGAAGCTATTGAGCACGTGTTCACTCTTTTAGAAATCCATTTGCCACAGAGAAGTTTATCCAGATGAAAGAGTCTCGGGAGAGGAAGCAAAACTTGGAGCTTCCTTTTCTTACCACATTTTAAACAAATACTTTGCATTTATTTATTTATTTATTTATTTATTTATTTATTTATATACAGAGACAGTGTGCACATATGTGTGTGTGAGCAGGAGAGGGGCAGAGGGAGAGGGAGAGAGAGAGTCTTGGATAGCCCAACACAACAGTTTGATCTCATGACCACGAGACATGACCAGAGCCGAAATCAAGAATTGGATGCTGAACCGACTGAGCCACCCAGGCACCCCAATAATTTGCATTTAAATGCAAGATTTTTTGTTTTAATTTTCTAATGTTTATTTTTAAGAGAGAGAGACAGAGCATGAGCAGGGGAGGGGGAGGGGTAGAGAGAGAAGGAGACACAGAATCTGAAGCAGGCTCCAGGCTCTGAGCTGTCAGCACAGAGCCTGATGTGGGGTTCAAACCCACAAATTGTGAGACCATGACCTGAGCTGAAGTCAGATGCTTAACCGACTGAGTCACCCAGGTGCCCCATTATTATTTTTTAATGTTTATTTATTTATTTTGAGAGAGAGAGCATGAGTAGGGGAGGGGCAGAGGCAGAGGAGAGAGAGAATCCCAAGCAGGCTCCGTGCTGTCAGTGCAGAGTTCAATGTGGGGCTCGATCCCACGGCCCTGGGATCATGACCTGAGCCAAAATCAAGACTTGGATACTTAGCTGACTGAGCCACTCAGGTGTTCTCTCCCCACCCCATTTTTAAAGATTATTCTTTTAAACAAATGTGGGAGGAAAAGGAAATGTTTGTTGTAAATAGGCATAATGTGTGAATAGCAGAGGAAAATCATCCAAGGCTTTGGATGAGTCTATGCATTGTGCCATTGAACATTAATGTGACATTAAGTTGTGACACTGAGGCAGGGAATAACCAGCACTTAAATATAGTGAAAGAATTCTTCAAAATTTAGGATAAGGAAATATTTGCACTATTTCAGAGGTGTATGGAATCGGAGGCCAATTGAATGGTCTCTGTGTTAGCAATATGTGGCATGGTAAAAACTGGTGCCATAAAGGGTAGAATATGATCCAAGGTTATGTCTTTCGATGCACATATATGCTTGGACTGCCCATGCCATCTAAAGCCAACCGCTGGAAGCAGGCTGTAAAGGCAGGAACTCGATTTGTCATTGAACGTTGAAAGGGCAAAATGTAAGTATATCCTAGACTGTCTGCTGTTTTGTAAAAAGTCAAAAGAGCTGAATCTGTGTACTGCCCAAAGAGCCAGCTGGAAAAGAGGAAATTCAAAACTGTAATTGTCACGGAGCACAAATATATCTATTATTTTATTAACTACTCTTTTGAGAAAAATTAATCGGTCAAAATCTCATTGTCAAGTGCTTTGTATTCTAATTTATGCAATCTGTTCAATGCAGGAATTTTGGTCAGAAATTACTATCTTACCCTGAAAGGCATATGAGATGAAGGAGTACTTTTTCCATTTTCTGTTAATTGTTGCAAACATAGATTTATTCATTTAGGTGAGCACATTCAAAAGATGAGCACAGGCTTTGAAAGCAGCTCAACCCTTCTGCAGCATATACCTGGATACATCTGACCTGTAACTTAATCTCTCAGCCTCAGTTTATGTAAAGGAAAAGTGGAAATAATAACACCTAGAGATAGAAGTGCTTAGGTGGCTCAGTCAGTTGAGCATCTGACTCTTGATTTCGGCTAAGGTCATGATCCCAGGGTTGTGGGATTGAGTCCTGCATTGGGCTCTGTGCTGTGCATGGAGGCTGCTTAAGATTCTCTCCTCTCTCTCTCTCTCTCTCTCTCTCTCTCTGCCCCTCTACCCCACTCACGTGCTCTCTCTCTCTCTCTAAAATAAAAATAAATAAATAACAAGTAGGGATAACATTTATAAGATGCACGACTTAGTGCTCAACAAATGGTTAATTATTATCTGCTTCTATAGAGGTCTGCATCTATATCCTATAGAACCCTGGTTTATAATCATTTTGGGGACACTGATCCTTTTGAGAAGCTGATAAAAGCTGTGAAGTATGTCCCTTTTTCTTATCTTTGACCTCATCTTCAGCTAGTCAAACACATATCTAAATTTGCCTACATTTTCAGCCAGCCACAGACTGTCTAAAGCCATTGTCCAACCCCGTATCACCAATCCTTGTATTATCTGAAGAACTGTTGAAGGGTTTCTCTGGGAAAGACAGACTCTTATGGGTAAGGTATATATACTTGTAGGGTTCTAGGTAATTCTATCAGGCAATCTTTCAGGTATATTTTTGCTTTACTTCAACAACAACTATATTTACATCATGTATGAGAGGTAGTGGGAAAGAAACATGAATCCAGAAGTACTTATCAGAAAGAAAAATACCACATTTTTTCAAAGACATATTTTCCTATTTGAAGTCGTGGCTAATAAAGTGTTCTTTACTTTGACCTAAACTGTAATTTTTCTTTTTTTTTTTTTTAATTATTTGACTCTGGTTGGACCCATATTTCAGCATGGATTTTCCTATGGGAACTGAGATGAAAAATTAGAGAAATCAACTTTGAATAATCCCCCTGTTCTTCAGCCCAGAATTTTCTTCTATGAAGTTCTAATGTGACTCACCATTCCCCAGTAAAACCTGGCGGGCACAGACATTTTAATTCACCCTGGAACTCTGAGCAGTTGCCTCCGCTGTAGCAAGTGAGATTTGTCTTCTCATTCCCACAGACTGTTGAGGGTAATCTGGTGTGTCTAGAGAGATAAAAGTAACAGCCACAGCTGTTCATCTTGTTCATTTCATTCAAGAAAACTTTTTGGAAAAGTTCATATATGGAGTCAATGCCAAACTAATTAAGTACTCAGGCTGGCTGAGCTACAGATGCTTAATGGTGCTACATTATACCCAAATCTCTTTCTTTTAGTAAACAGCTCCTGCTGGAGGGTGCTAGAACAAGCATAGCTATATATCTTCCATTTCTACACAGTTTTCATTGGTGAGATAAGATCTGTGCTGTGGGGTGGCAATAAATTTAGGGGTGGGAAGAAACTTGCTCTAGCTTGTTTTGCTGCTGCTTTGCTAATAAATCAACACAGGCCAAAGGAAAACTGCATCTCTGTAAAGGCCAGGAAAGCCAGGACAGCAGTCTGGTACCCACGCACTCATGCGATTTCTCTGTAGGCTTTCAGAGCTGAACTCCTGTTGCCCTGCCAACACTTGCTGTTCCCTATATAATGATTCATAGCTTAGTGGAACACAAGCCAAATCCATCTGGGAGGATTGTGTATGGCACTCAGTGGCAACTACATGCGAATGCAGAGTGTGGCTCTTTTGTGTAACCACAAAGCTGTACCTGTTAAGGAATCCTTATGAAAGGCAGAACAAATTGTTAGAAGCTAAGCAGAACTTGACTGCAAGGCACAAGATCCACAGATGTGAAGGGATTGATTAAAAAGATTTTAAGGGTATTGTGCTGGTCCTTTGACCCACTGTGCATGGTATCTGATACATAATTAATGTTCAGCAGATATAAGATGAATTTAATTTTGTCGTGTTGTGTGCTGCAGCTAATATGGAGAAATTAGCCTGTATGACGGTAAGTGTGTCTCTTCCCATAAGAGCTAATCAATTCGACTTTAAAAAGAAAATATCATAAGGACTTTTCAAAAGAACCAAAAATGTCAACCAGCTTTGAAAGAGGTCAATTAGCAATGCAAATGTGAAGCTTTGTATACATCTTACGTTTAATAAACAAGGTTTGAATCTCATTAGAAGGTACTTTTGAGAACTTTAATCTTTGAGAACTTGACTTTGATAAATAGGCAGGAAAAACATACTGGAGAACTAGTTACTGGGGCATATATGTTTACTTTACTTATCCGAAGTCACTGTGGCAATACTATTAATTTTGATCCTGAATGTCTTTTGCTTTTAAGCAGGCAGTTTGCCTGTTGGCAAATGAGTCCTTGTTAACTCATGGGAAGTGACATATAACTGGAATGTCAACACTTCACACCTAATACGGTGCCTTGCCTTCACAGGTTCTGAACAACAATAAGTGTTGTGGAGATAGATACATTTTCTTACAGGTACAGCTACGTGTTCTGTCTGCTAGGAGATTCATCCCATTAGGGTACCACCTCTGAGTTACTGTAATGCCTACAGGCTGCCAACCCACTCCAGGTGTTCTTGCCAAAGTCTGGGAATGTATTACTTGTTATTAACAACCTTCTCACCTCCCCATAATGACTCAATTGTTTAGTGAATTTAAAAGCAGTATGAGTTAGAAAAACAATAATGAAGTCTACTTACGTGGAAATATTGAAGCAATGTGACTTAGCTGGAAAATATTGATTCTTATTTCTATTTATGTAACATGAAATGGAGGTAGTTACTAGAATTAAAACACCGCTTTTGTAGTTTTAGAAAAAATTGTGAAATACGTCGAAATGGGCAAAAGATATTACTGAGTATTCTTTCAGTGGAGTGTTGGGCGTTATAGAAAGGACCCTCTAACTTTCTTTGATTTTATAGTCTGTATGTCTTAGATTTTCTTTACTAAACTATTTTACAGCTCTGTAAGCTGCAGAAAATGACATTAGTACAAATGGATCTTGGTCATTGAAATGCAAATGAATTTGTCTGTAGTGCTACAATTGTCACAATATAGAAAAGATAGTTTCAAATATTAATTGTATTGCCCTATAGGAGATTAAATAGTTTTGCATTTATTAGTAACTTCATTTCCTCCTCTCTATTTATATACATATTTATGTTTATGTGGATTATAATAATATATATAATTATTATATATGTAAATAATTAGGTTGTCATTTGACCCGGTTTTTATATCTTACTGGTTTTCCTTATTAATTAATGACTTAAAAACACGAAGACATGTTCATTTACATTTGAGAGTCATGATTTCACCTTCTCGAAATGATAATTTAGCATAGTCTTTTCAAGATCATACAAGGTTTTCCTGCCTGAAACAGCCAAGGGCATTGTTTCAGGGGTAGGAGTCCTGCTTCCTCAAATAATACTAAAACTGAACTTTTGGATTTATTGTAAAAAATATTTGCTCCTTGAGGCCTTAAGGCAGCCAAACTCTGAGGCTGCAGTTCATGAAACATATTCTAACAAAGATGTCTCCTCAAAACACTACCATTCTTCCTCGTAGAACATCCCAGCATGTGAGATCCTGTCTACATGACCAAATTGTGATGGAAAGGACTCATGTCACTCCTGCTCAGCACAGCCTACATATGCACAGCTGAGGAGAGAGCTTTCCAATTTGACGAGGAAAATGTAGAGCATAGCTCCGAAGGCCAAGCCTTATATGAACTTCATGCTCACCTGCAAAATTTTCCTGTGAAGTTTCCAAAACAACGGCAAGAATAGCCATTGGTGTCGCTGATGCAGGTGGCCCCATTTGCACACTGGTGACTCTGGCAATTGTCTATATCCATTTCACAGTTCACACCGGTGAATCCAGGCTCACACCTGCAGTGATAGGCTGCCACTCTGTCGGAGCAGTTGCCATGGATACAAGGGTTTGAAAAGCATTCATCGATGTTGAGTTCACAGCGTGTCCCTGACCATCCCAAGGGACATAAGCAGTGATAAGAGCTATAGATGTCTTCACAATTTCCTCCATGCAAACAGGGGTTGGAGTTGCAGGCATTTAACTGCAAACAGCCAGTAACCACTGAATTTATAGAGATTTTGAGAAACTGCTCTTCTTGGGGTTTATTAGTGAAACCATGAACATTTTCAAAGTAAGAGAGATAAATGCCACTGATTTCTATTGTACTGAGACACCCTTTCAGGCCCTGTGTATTGCCAACAGCTCGGTCACCCACATAAATGTCTGTATCACCCTTCAGGAAGTTGAGGCTTCCAGTAGCAACTGCACTGATCACAAAAGGTGCTTGGTTATCCACTTGCATTTGCCACCTGGAGGCCTGGGCCAGTGGGTCTGTCATGGAAAGAGTCACTTGGTGCCATATGCCATCATTCACGGACTGCACACTTGTAAGACTCAACATATAAAAACTGTTGTCACTTTGCAATTGAAATAACAATCTGGAATCTTGAATGCTAATATTAAGAAATCCAGGCTCCTTCTCTGCGTGCAATATGACCGCATTTGCATCCCTTGTTCTGAAACCAAATGTGATATTGGTGAGTTCTCTGGTAATATTCCCATTGCTCCTGAATAATATTTCACTGCTTTGTGCATTAAAAACAGCATTTGCAATACCTAAAGAGAGAAGGCAACACCAATCAGCAACTTCATAAAATCTGTCATGTTGGCTTCATTACCTTTATTAATATTAATGATCATCCTGTTACTACCATCATGTATTGATTGCTTGATATGTGCTAGGCACTGTGCTGGTTCTTTTTATATTATTTCTAATACAGAATTCTAGAGCAAAAGTTTATTATTATTATCATCATCATCATCATCACCCTCATTTTATAAAAGGAGATATTGAGACTCATAGAAGTTAAATAATCTTTTCATAGTCATGTGGCTAATAAATAATAAGACCAGAACGCCAGAACTGGATGGTTTGATACCAAAACCCAAAACTACATTTCTTTTCCATCGAAAAGAGGCTACATGTTGAAACAATGTCTAAGAAAGGTGACAATGAGTGGGACCCAATGCATAACGAGAAGTGGACCTTGGATGGGGTGTTGGAACCTACCCTTGTTCACTTGAGTAGAGAAAACCCAGTTCTCCACCTCCTGGGTGGTCTCCTTTCCTCTCACATGACCTCCACATTCACAGCACTTCTGACATCAGATGTGTGGGGCTTTCCCCCCACCAAGCGATTCTGTGCCTCATCATTTTCCCTCCCTTTTGGTTGTTTCCCAACAGCATGGAAATATACTGTAACTGCTCCAATCTTACAAAATAAAAAATTAGCAAGACCCAAAAGCACTACTCACCTCCCCCTCACCCCACTGTTTCTTTAATTCCCTATCCCTTTCCCAGCACATCTTCTCCAAATAGTTCTATATTCTCATTGTCTCCATTTTCTCATCTCCTGTTTTCTTTTTAGTTACATGCCACTTGGCTTTTGGTGCCAGTCACTTCACTGAAGCCACTCTTGTCAAAGTCACAATGACCTCTGGGTTACTCAATGTAGTGGTCAATTCTTGATTCTCACTTTCTGGCACTCTTTGGTAAAGATTGACCTTAAAATGCTGTCTTTGCCTCAATTGTGGGGCACCACAGCCAACTGCCAACTTTTTTGACATAGACTATTCCTTTTGTTTGTTTGTTTGCTTTCTTGTTTATTGAGAGAGAGAGAGAGGGAGAGAGAGAAACCTTGAGCGAAAAATGGGCCTCAATCTTGATCTCACAAACTGTGAGATTACGATCTGAACCGAAGTCTAGATTTGGATGCTTAATCGACTGAGCCATCCAGGAACCCCAGATTTAGTCTATTCGAATTACTTCCCTGTGTCTCTGCTTCTATCATTCTGCAGATCAATAGAGCAATCACTCTTTAGCTCAAGACCTCCTTTGGTTACCATCGCATCTAGAAAGGCATCCTAAATCCTAAACGTGGCCTGCAAGAGTGTCTGCGATCTGACTCTTGATTAACTATTCAATTCCATTTGCTAGCACCCTCTTCCTTATTCACGTGCTACAGCCACAAAAACTTCTTGCCATTCTTTGAAGACATCAAATTTGTTCCCAAATCAGGCTTTTTACTTGCTGTTACATATACTTGGAGTATTCCTTCCCCAGATCTTCCCACACATGGCTTTTCCTCAACATATGTGCTCAAATTTCACCTCCTCTGGGGAGCTTTCCCTGACTGTCCACCTTAAAATAGCTCCTTCCCTGTAGTCACTCTGTTCCATTAACTCCTACTTTATTTTCTTCACAGCATTTATAACTATTTGAAATTATGTTGTTCATTTTCCTACTTGTTCTTTGTCTTTCTTTCGGAACTAGAACATGAGCTTTATGAGATCAGGGACTTTCTCTGTTTAGATTATCACTAAATCTCAATGCCTAGAACATCGCCAGATATGTAGTAGGTAAATTTTACCAAATAAATAATCTGTAAAAATAACTCCTTCATCCTCCATGCTGTAAAGTGAGATAATGATTAGAAATGACTGCAGGAGAAAATTCAAGTGTTGCCATTCAAGTGTACAATTCAAATGTATTATTTGGATTAAAATTTCACTTGGTTTTATAACTTTTGACTGTTGTGTTTTTCCCACCAACCAAGTTTGGGGTTGGGATTAGGGAGTAAAGGAGCAACAAGTGTCTTATTCCATGTTTTTAAATAAATATTAAAATAACAAATCTCATTAGCTCTCCAACTCCTACAGGACGAATACTGTCTACAATGCTAAAGAAATTCATTTTACTAACACCGTGGAGCACACTGAAATCACTCCTTATCTGGGTAAAATCACAATACACATAACAATATTTGTATTTCACGTTTTCTTTTTGGGAACTTTATCATAAGAACACACACCTGTATATAAGATGGGTTGTAAATTTTTAAGTCTTGGTTTTCTGATAGGATGCCCTACAGGCAAACTCAGGGTGATGCATGAGCTATGCACTCCAGAGTATGTTATTCTATTAGGCCTAATCTTCTCAATATATCTTCCTTGAAAGAAAATACAATAGGGTCATAAGATCACATAAAATTAAAATTACATAAAGTAGCAGAAGCATGTTCTAGGGTTCACACCTGTCAATTAGTAAAAACTCACCCCTCCTATTGATTTACATTTTCTTCCTTCATTAAGATAAGTCATGCTTTTAAAACATGTTGAGACTTTTTGGGAGATCAGAGGCAAACTTTCTACTCTTTCTGTAGTGGGCATGCAGTAGCAATGAAAATTCACTTCACTCCTTTCTGATGCAGCGTGTCCAAATCCTAAACTGCTTTACATCAAAACGAAGACAATATACACCAGGGGTATGGTTCTTGGTCTGCACTGTTTTTAGCAATCCTATTCTTTTTTCCCTGTGAAAATACTCCAAATGATTCAAACCTTTTTGTAGAACATAACTGGGTCCAAGACCTTTAATATTTCTATCAAACAATTAACAATAAAATTCATAATACATTATTTTAAATAAGCAGTTCAGAGATAGAACAATGGAAAGGTTGCATTTAAACTTTGGTGTCATGGGGCGCCTGGGTGGCTCAGTCGGTTGAGCATTCGACTTCGGCTCAGGTCATGATCTCACGGTTTGTGGATTCAAGCCCCGCGTCGGGCTCTGGGCCAACAGCCTGGAGCCTGCTTCGGATTCTGTGTCTCCCTGTCTCTCTGCCCCTCCCCTGCTCATGCTCTGTCTCTCTCTGTCTCAAAAATAAATAAAACATTAAAAAAAATTAAAAAGAAATAAACTTTTGTGTCATATTAGAAACCAAAAAGCATTCTTTATGCCAACTCATCATACTTTATATAGCATATATATCTGCCTTACTATACCATAATTCAGTTATGTATATTTAAAATATGAAACATGTAACTATATTTATTCTAGAAAACTTTCCCAAGTATATACATATAGTATAACACATTTCATATATTCTTTTTTTGTTGTTTTGTTTAATTTTTTTTTAACGTTTATTTATTTTGAGACAGAGAGAGACAGAGAGAGACAGAGCATGAACGGGGGAGGGGCAGAGAGAGAGGGAGACACAGAACTGGAAGCAGGCTCCAGGCTCCGAGCCATCAGCCCAGAGACCGACGCGGGGCTCGAACTCATGGAACGTGAGATCGTGACCTGAGCTGAAGTCGGACGTTTAACCGACTGAGCCACCCAGGCGCCCCTCATATATTCTTTAAATATGTCTTGACAATACAGAAACAGGGGTGCCTGGGTGGCTCAGTTGGCTGAGCGTTGGGCTCTTGACTTTGGCTCAGGTCGTGATCCCATGGTTGTGGGATAAACCCCGTGTTGGGACTAAAGGTTCTCTCTCTCCCTCTGCTCCTCTCCCCTGCTCACGCTCTCTCTCTCTAAAATAAAAAATGATAAAAAAAGAAAGAAAGAAAATACAGAAACAGAAAAGTAAACATATTCTCTTTTCCTCAGCCACTGCAGCTCAGTCTAAACAGACTGTTGTTGAAATAAATTTGAGGTCAAACTATTCTCTGGTTCCATTCCATTATTTTAGTGCAATGTTTTCCAAGGTGATATATATCACTTAAAGTCTGGAGCATTTAGGTGAAATACTGAGTCCACTTGAAGAAAAATAATATCCTTTTATTCATTTAGCAAATACTTATTGACAACATCCTATATGTTTGGCACTCTTCTAAGTGCTGAGAATAATGTGAGAAGCCAGATAGGAAATTTCCTTCCCTTTTGAAATGTATATTCCAGTGAGGAAAGGGATGATGAACAAGTAAACAAGTACATATACAACAGAACATGAAAGAATCATAAGAGATATGAAGAAAAATAAAGCCAGATAGGAGGACATTTGGGTTGGAACCTGACTGAAATGATGAAGACCACCTGCCCAAGCTCTGAGTTGAGCGAGTTCAAGACACGGGTAGGGTGTGATGGCCCCTGATGGAATGGGGTAGAAGAATAAACGGGTAAGACATCAGAGGCAGATTGAGGACAACTCTTTCAAGAGTTTATCATATTATAAAAGGAAGCAAAAAATAGGATGGTAGCTGGTGGCGATGGAGGGTGGCCAAGGGAAATTTGTTGTAATGAGGAAATTTGGCAGTGTGTTTATACGCTGACAGAGATGTTAATGGTGCTGAAGAGCAAGGGAAAAATTCCAGAGCAAAATCTTCAGATAAAGGGAAGAGACTAGAATTCAGTGCAAACACGAAGATTTGCTGTTATTGATTAGACCGCATTATTTGATGTAGGAAAGGAGAGAAAATATAAATAATAGTGTGGTGAGTATGTAGAAATGTCAAAATCGTGAATATAGTATTCAAATTCGCTAACATTTGGAAAACCATGGTCTTTAGTACTGAAGATGGTCAAGAAAACATTTCAGATTGAGGAAAATACTCAGAAAACAACAGAATGCCGACTGTGTTTCATTGTTTATACTTAAGGTTAAAAATCATCACATACACACACACACACACACACACACACACACAAATTTTTAGATGTTTTATCCCCATTTTACAGAGAAAGCTTTAGATTAGGGAGATCGGGTCAACTGCCTGAGGCCTCATAGTTAATAAAAGTCCATGAGCTTGCACTAGGACTTTATTCTGTATTCCCAATAAGGAAAGGAGAGCCAAATATTACTTGGTTAATTTCTTCAGAAATTAGCTTTAAATCATCAAGTACCTAGGTCTGGTGTTGCTCTGACCTCCATTTACTCCCCACCCCTCCCCTCCCTGCCCTCAGGGGCAGGATGGGGCATGAAGCCAATCTGGATATTATTATTATATTAGGTTTATTGTACTACTCAAGTCAGGGAGAAAGAGCCACAGGTTTCCTTGAGAAGCAGGTTCTGTATTCTTTTCCTGGGTTGCCTCGTGGAAGTGAAATACCCAATTGGATGGATGATAACTTTAAGCTCCACCTACATTCAAATCCTCGAGACACCAACTGGCACTGGGCTTTGGGAGGACACGGGCTGAGCTGACACCACTGAACTTCCTCGCAGGCTTTCCCAGCTGTGTTCGCAGGGCAGGAACATGAGAAGTCATCCCACAGAGAATAGCAAACACCTCCATTGTGACAGGGGTTGGACTGAGGAGACAAAAAGTCAAAGGTATAAAAAGCTCTGGCAACTAAATATGGAAACGGTAAAGGCAAGACCCCATAGCTGTTATTTTTACATCTTTACATCGTGAATTTTTTATATTCATTGGGTTATCAAATGGAATAAAACTTACTGCTACCATTGCCAACTCTTTTCTGAAAGAGAAATGGGGAGAGAAAGAAACAGAAGGAGATGAAATGAGAACTAGAAACGACATGGCACTGGTTTTCTACAGCACAAAGAGGATTTTAAAAGGTATAATAACATTCTATGGAATTTCCAAATTACCAGGCATTTTCAATCACACCAATTACCATTTGAGGTAGAAGTTATTACTTCTCTTTTTACTAATGAGGAAAACACCTTCCTGTTACTCAAGATTTTAGTAAGAAGTGAAACTTGGTACCTAGATCCTCTGGGTCCAGATACAGTGACCTCTTCAGTTGCCCTGCCTCTCAATCAAAAACATACTATTATTATTTGAGTTCTTAAACAATTTCTCATAAAATATTCAAAGTTAAAGTATTTAAGAGAGAATTTCTAAGAGCTGAGACTATATTTATCCCATCCCCACTATTAAGATGTGATTTCGGCTAGTTACATAGGCTATCTAAACTTCAGTTTCCTTATCTGTAAATAACATAAATGGGGCTAACACAGCAGTCCTTCCACAGAATTAAGTGGGTTCATCTATGTAAAATAGTACCTGCCATTTTGGAAGTGCTCGTCTAGTAATGTTAAGATGATTCATTTTTTTACATTTAGAAGTAAGCCCAGTGCATGGCAATAGTCAAGCTCCATAAATGTTCAACAGATATAAATGTGTTTCCTTCTTTTTCTTTGAAAGGTCATGTAGAGCTGACAAGTTCATATATTTAAATAGCTTTTGGAAGAGCATACAAAATACAAAGGAAGTAAAACACAGGTTCTGGGAAAATAGATTTCAGAGAATTTCAAATCCAACTACCAGAAGGAAACTACCTACCACTCAGGGTTTCTGTTGTTGTTGCTGTTGACTTAATAGTAGTTCCAAACAATGGTTGTTGGGCATTTAATATAAAGTTAATGATCTCTTCCACAATGAGTTAATCCAGTTAAACTTCTGGGATGCCATTAAGGGTTTGAGAATTAAAATACTGTTATCCTTAGGTAGTTTGGTTGTTGTGGTAGTAGAAGCACGTGTCTAGAGTTATCTTGGATGATTAAATAGACCATGATACCAACAAGGTCAAGGTGATTTTTTAATGGCTCAATATAAATCCACCAGTCTTGCTGAAAAAATATTTATGAAGTTTTATTCTGTGGCTGGTGAATCAGTAACATTATCTTCACATGCAAAGAATGGTTATAATATATTATTTAATGGAACAATTTAGCACACAATATAGACATAGTTGGTTTGAATAATCCTACCTTGCACATGTTGTCTCCAGGACAGCCTTGGGTCACATTGACAAGAACTGGATTGTGGGATGCATTGTTTGTTGAATTTGGGAAGAATTCAAGATTTTGGTTGTTTAATCTTATATCTTGGATACAGCCTTTGAAGAAACCACCTTTAGCTTCAGTCTCTTGTATGTCAGGCAGGCCACCAATGTAGATGACATCTCCTTTTTGGATTTTCCATGTAGGGGCAGAAATAAATCCTAGGTTTCGTGAAGACTGGTATAGTTCAATTTTATTTGGCTTGATTTTCAAAGATATCAAGTGGGCATTTCCATCACTAAGAACAGATTTTACTACTAATTTGGAAGAACCTGGATGTAGCATTGCTAGTCTGCCATGCTCTAGCCAAACACGGATGTATTGATAAGTCCTGTTTTCCAAAGCTAGAAGTAAGCCCGATGGTCGATGTGTTCGAACAAACATGGAGATGGTGAAGTTGTCTCCATAACTCTTGTCAAGATTAAAAACAGCATATCCAGTGGAATCATCCTGGCCAAATCTGCCTGCTACATACTCTTCAGTGTCAAAATAGAGGAGGAGAAACAAAGAAGAAACATTTTAAGACTCACAAGTAAGAAGGGCCAGAAGATACACACACACAAACACATACCTATTTTTTACAATTTGACCCCTTTTCTGGAAACTTCCAAGTTTACTGAAATTTACTCAGTTTACTGAGTTTTCTAAAAACAACTACATTTTGGTTTGGAGTTTATAGCCTAGGCCCATTGATTACAGAAGAGAAAGATCTCTGTGCCAATAAACTTAAGAACCTCTCCTTTACTGCCTTAAAATGTTGGGGCTTAATGGTAGAATTTCAGATACTACTATCTTCCAACTTGGTGGAAGAAATTCAGAGAAAACGAGCTCTTCCTGTAACATGTCTAAGCAGACTGTTCAGGAGGCTATCATCTTTGCTATTTGAGGACATACTGAAGCAAATGTTATTAATTCAAATCAATCTTTCTAAAGAAAGAAATCAAGAATTAGATTCACAAATCCTCTTTGAGGATCATACTCCAAATAATAATAAAAGGCAAAGGAGTTGAACAGAGAAGTCTTCCTTCTACGGTCCCGGTTGGGAGAGGCATGGGAGATAGACAAGTAGGGGGCAAAGCTGAGCACTGAACTCACCAAGAATTTCATGTGGTCAAAGAAGTTAGTAATGCACGAATGTGTCAATATTATTGGTGTACATCAAATGAAGCAAACTCTTGAGATGTATAAAAATGAACCCTTACCTTCCAAAATATTGATATTTAGGCACTAAAGTCCCTGTCTTCTTAAAGCCTAGTTGGCAGTTGCAGACGAGACACAGATAAAGAAACAAACTATATGGTATGTCAGATAAATAAATAAATATAAATCAGGTAAGGACAGGGAATAGGGAGTGCTGGGGGTAGGAGCAGAATTGGAATTTTTTAATAGAGTAGTCAGAGAAGTACTCTCTTAGAAGATAACATTTGAACAAAACCTCCAAGAATGTAGAGATATTTTTGCAGAAATTCAAGAGAGAATTAATGGTGGCTTGGGTCAGTGGTAATGGTGAAGGTGATGAGAAGTAGTCGGATTTTGGAAATATTTTGAAGGTAGAATCAATCTGATTTTCTAAGGCAAGTTCATCTCCAAGGTTTTTTTGCCTAACCAACTAGAAGCATTAAATTTCCATTCACGCAATGAAAAGAAAACAGGAGGAGGGCACCTGTGTGGCTTAGTTGAGTGGCCAACTCTTGATTTCAGCTCAGGTCATGATCCCAGGGTCGTGGGACTGAGCCCTGCATCAGACTCTGCATGGAGCATGGAGCCTGCTTAAGTTTCTCTCTGTCTTTCTCTCTCCCTCTGCCCCTCTCCCCAGCTCATGCTCTCTCTTTCTCAAATAAAATTTTGTAAAAAAAAAAAAAAAAAAAAAAGGAAAAAAAGAAAACAGGAGGAACATATTTGGGAGGAGGGTGGGAGTCTATATTAAATTTGAGATGTCCTATTGATATCCAGGTGAAAATGTCTACTAAGCAGTTAGATATAGAGGTGCAAGGGAGACATTCTGGGGTAACTATAATAATTTTTGGATTTGTCAGCGTAATTAATGCTATTTTAAACCACAGGACTAGATGAGATCACCAAGAAACAGTAAGAAACAACTTGGGGCAGTTTCTGGCAAGATGGAGTAAATGAGTTCTTCATTCCTAAACATGTGTAAGCAGGAGTTAGACCACTACCCTTGGCAGACACAAGAATTTAAAATATAGTCACTGAATAAAGTCCCTTCTATATCTAAGAAATTTCAATTCTAACAGGAGAAGATATTCAAAGTCCAGATGTATGGCTGAAGACACAACATATGTACATTGCCTCTACAAATCAAATATTCTGTAGAAGGCAAGAGGCCTTCATTCCGAACAATATCTTGGAAGCTCCATGTTCTTATACACAGCCAGCACAAGATATGCTGAGGCAACCTTCTAGACAGTTCTGAGAACTAAGCTTTGAGAAACCCTTTCCAGAACTTCCCTTAGTGAGACATTTAATTATTTTTAAAAGATCAATATGAAAATATTGGAAATCTCCATGTCATTCATGTTTAGCCAGCCGATTAAATCTATCCATTTCTGCTTGTTCATTGCAATGTGTACCAGGATTGGGAAACATGGAAACAAGATCATGAACTGAATGAAGTTTGCCTTTGTAATTTTTAGTACCTCTCCTCCCTCTTGTACATATATGCACGATGATAGAAAGACTCCATGTTCTCATTACAGCTTGTAAGCCTCTTTTATAACAAGAATAAGCTCCCCAGCAAATATCACAGATAACAGCAAATACAGAATATTTTAGTTTTATGACTGAGGTGATATGAAAAATATAACTTTTCTTAAACTTATACCAAGAATCTTCAGAAAGAGAAGATTTTACAGAATTCCCTCCTTACGAAGACAATTTTTGAAGCCAAGCATTTTCATGAGGGTTAAACAGTTTCAAATAATATAGGGGAATCAGGAAGCTGGGGGAGGTGGGGCAGGTAACCAATTCAGGAATTTGGTTTAAAAACATCATAACTTTCCAAGTTGGAAAAAATAAACTAAAGAAAACCAGAACCCACTGGCTTGGCATCCCTTGAAACTATTTACCAGGACAGTTAGCATCACCATGGTCAGTATTAACCTCATGGGTCGCTGCATTTGGAAGCCAGTCAAAACGAGTCAGCATCTGTTTGTTATTTTGTATATGTAGTAAAAATATTGCCTTGGGTCAATTAATTTTTTCTTCAAAAAGTGAACATTGCCTCAGCATAATATCTCTTTTTCTCCTTAAAAAAATCACAAAACAACTTGCCATTCTACTTAAAATATTACATCGAGCTAGTAGATGCCATACCTCATTGTCAAACAGGTCCATGATTTGTAATGAATATTGTGGTTAGGGGGGAGACCCATGAATAGTTTCTAATAACTCTTAGCCATTCATACATGGAATAGGGTAGAGGCTAAGACTGGTTTTAATTTTACTTCATATAAAGCAGAGAAGACTATTTACCAGATGTTGTCCTATTTCAAGCTGCTCTACAATCTTAGGGTAAATTACAGCTAAACTTCAAAGCAGTCTGTTGCAATTACCTCTCAGACATTTTCAAGGCATGATAATAATAATAAAAAGAAACAGGTATATATTGATCACTATCAACAGCAGTCTTTGGAACGATGTTGGAAGTTAAGGAGTTTGAAATAATTTCAAGGTGTGATTTGGTAGAAAATTTAGATCAATTAGTGTATGGTCTCTCTAAAATTTCACTGTTGTTACCATCCACATCCACATTTTTTCCCCTTAGGATGCCTAGGCAGAATATCAGTTTTCTCCAATGCAGCCCTGGAAAATATACCTCTGAAAAAAACTGGTGGTCTATAAAAATGCTAAGTGGTAGCATTATTTTGGAGCAAGTGTGAATCGAACAGAAAGGATAGTAAGGGAGTAAATATTTCCTAAGAGTCTACTATGCACAAGACATTGACTAGTTCCATGTCTAATGGTTTTTTTCCCCCAAAAAGATTATTTCTCTTTCAAATAGGTTTATAATAAATTTCTGACATGTAGCAAATGGTAAAATTGTAATAGCACTTTGTAAACTCATCAAGATGAAAACTCATTTAGATAGGAGCTCTCAGCTTATTTTTTTTTACTTCTCTGCATGAGTGCCCTGGCATCTAAAGAATTCACTCAAAATTAATTAATGCACATTACTAGCCTCTTCTTTTTTCTCATCAGTAGGCAACCAGAAGCAGAAGTACTGAGGGGTCATTATGTTTCCTAACAGGAGAAGCAGGCTGGGTATTTTTGTAACTGCTCTGCTCTCAGGCATATAGCATTCCTGGGTGCCCAGCCATCTCTCACCTCTCAGGCAATTCAGGCCTTTGTAGGGCCGGTAGCAATCACATTGGTAATTAAGCCACAAGTTGATGCAGCGTCCTCTATTTTGACAAGGTTGTCTTTCACACCAATCCTTTCTCACGCAGCCTGCCTTGACATTTAATGATGAGCCAGATGAAATGTTCCCTGGAGTAATATGATTTGAATCAATTTTAATGTCTTGGAGACAGCCTACAAATGAAGGTGTGGATGGTATATTATAAACGTTAAGCAGAGCAAGGCCATTGCTGCTCGTTTCCACCGGTATACCACCCAAAAAGGAGTTTTGAAAAGCACATGTTGATTGATCGTTTTCAAATGGAGAAGGAGCTTTACTGATGCACTTCTCCTTACAAGAGTTGTCAAGTAAAGTAAGGGTCACAGCCTCTGCAAACATCACCTCCACTGAGTGCCATTCTCCATCACTGGTGTTATGGGAAATGTACAGGAGCACCTTTGACTGATTATTGGCTTGAATTGACAAGTGAACATAGCCACTGAGCAACTCCAGCATTATAAACATGTCCCCGTTGCCTCGGAAAAGTAGAAGTGCCATTGGCTGAACAGTCTGAAACTTGAGGGCTATGTTACAAACGAAGCCCTTGGCTGTAACTGGGCCACTTGTGATCCACAGGAAGCCATTGCCCTCAAAAGAAAGTGTGGTGACAATTTCACACAGCGATCCGGTAAAGCCAGAAGGACATAGGCAGCTGAATCCATGCTGGCCATTTTGGAAGTGAGGGATACATATTCCATTATTTAGACATTGGTGATGGGTACAGCCCAGGAAAAGATCAGAACAGTTCCTTCCTCCATAAAATGTTCCCAACTGGTTATCAAACGGGCAATGGCAAGTATAATCGCCAGGCAAATTCTCACAAGTACCACCATTTTGGCAAGGGTTTGAAGAGCATTCATCAATGTCTTCTTCACAGTGGATTCCTGTTAAATAACAAAGAATACATTGAAATTCCATATATTCAGATCAGAAATAGAAGTTTCACATAATGTTCATGTATAATCTCTGGAAGTAGAGAGCTCGTTTAGGCTTTTGACGTTAATGGAATAAAATGTGAATAGTTATCGAGGAAGCTAAAATTGATTATATCGTTCTGTGTACATTGTGCAGAGAAGTGCAGTCATGGGAGACCTTGAATTCTTCCTCCAGAAATAAGTTATTTGCCAAGTATAGTGGTTGACTCAAACCATTATTGTCAGACATTTTTGTGGAACTCAATATCATAAAAATGATAAAAGAGGAAAAGGTTGTTCTTGGCAGTGATGCTTGGTTCATACTATTTATTTGGGGACTCTATTCTCTGATATTGTTTATCCTGTCCTAGGCTGCTGATGTTACTCTATTGTACTTGAAATTGGTGATTTTGCCTTTTATCTTGTTTTTACCTCTTCATAATCCCTAAAACCAAAGTTTGCCAGATATATAGAAAGTCTAGACAACTCTCACCATGGATAGTTTCTAAGGTGAACAGAAGCCCCTGTTTCCTCCTTTCCATAAGTCTAGTATAAACCATGAAATACTTCCCATAACACTCTGTCTCATAGTTTTAACTTCACTTTCTTTTACTTTTTTCTGATTCCAAGTCAAAGAAAGATAATTAGAGAATTCTTAGAATTCATGTAATCAAAGTAACAAGAAGAAATACACCTTTCAAGAGTGATGGCTATTGCTTTTCCTGTGAGGTTCAAATGAACAAATAGGTTAACAAAAATTGACGTGTGTGTATAGCACAGTATGGTTTCCCCAACACCTTCATCCACATAACGTATCTGTGCCTACCACGGTCTTCTGAGGTTTTCAGTGCAGATATTCTTAGCTCTCTTTCACAGAGGATACTGAGGCTTAGAAAGACTGAAGTCTAAACTCCAAAGCACTCCCAAATCTGGTTTCTGGGTTTTTAAAATCTAATCTGACACACTCCATTCTTTCACTGATAATTTAGTGTATTCTCATTTACTGTTATTACTAATGTGTGTTCTTATTTTCCCATTTAATTCCATGCCTAAATGTATGTGTTAAGAGTACAAAAATGTAAGATAACTTAAAATATTAAATATTAAAATTAAATTATAAAAATTTAATCAAAGACTCCTATATTGACAGGGTTAAAGATCTGAATCCCAGCTATGCTGTGAACAGGTTACATTTACTTTTGTGTCTCCATTTTCTCATCTACAAAATGGTGCTAATAGTAGTGCTTACCTCAGAGGGCTTTTAAATGATTGAATTAATCTCACATCATATAGGATGATCATATAACATGATCATAAGATGATCATAATATCGCTTGATATATAAGATGATCATAACATTCCTTGATATATAATACATTCTCAATAAGTGTTGGTTGTTATTAGAAAGTAATAAACAAAAGAAATACCCTCTAATGACAAAATTCAAAGAGTACTATGGCACATTGGAAGGTGTGGGTATATGGAGTGACCCACAAATTGCATAACTTTCCATAATGAGCATATTAGGCTAGAATCTCATTATATTGTGTTCTTCACAAAGGAAGGGATAATGTCTGTTTTATTCACCAAAATACATCTAAACCACAGCATAGTGCCTTGCTCACATTTGATACCTGGTACTTAATTTTTGAATTATTTAATTAATGATGACTTTTGTAGGGTGATTAAAGTATTTATAATGCATTTAATCTAATCCAATCCAAAACCTAAGGTGTTTTTTGGGGGCATATTTTTAGATGAATATATCCAATGTTTATCTTTGCCCACCGCCATTATGTATGCAATTTAGACTCTTGAAGGGATCCTGTTGTACTTACATTTTACACTACTTGGATTGCTTTCACACAATCTTTGTTAATCCAAATATATTTCAAGCTCCATAAAAAGAGTGAACGTCTTATAAACTCAATTAGAACCAGCCACTGCACTTTACAATGCTGAGCACATATGCGTTATGAAAAGCTTGATGAGCAGAAAAAATAAAACCAAATTGAACTGATTTGTTATGTCCTCATCCTTAGAGGTAAAAAAAAAAAAAAAAAAAAAAAAAAAACTGATATAGGAGATACATCCTAAAAGAGTGTTCTAATGCAAATTTAATTTAACTGAATTTATGAAGAGTCTAAACTTTTATATTAGAAGATATTTGACTTAAATTTGATTTTCACAGGATTTTGAGAACAAAAAAAAATTCATCAGTAATCATTAATTAAGGAGACTATTGAACAAGTCATGGGTTATAATCAAAGCAAAATACTTTGGTTTTTTTCCCCCACAGTGCCTTTAAACATTTAATTGAGGGAAGACTTTTCCTCCTTTGCTCTGTTCCTCCACCTGATGCACCAGAGACCCTGGGGGAAGCAGGCATTACCTCTCCTTTGACCAGCAGCTCCCACACTGCCGGTCCCCAACCCCTTCACTCTTGGTTTACTGAGACTCACTCCTTTATCAACTCTCTCCGTTGGGGTTCCTTCACCTTCTGACAGAAGCCTATAGGATAGGATCTCTTTCACACTGACCACCAACTGATATTCCTACCATGACTTGCACGTGGGCCTTACAATTTGTGTGCCTTTGACCTGTGGTTGGAGGCGGGCACATTTACTTTCCAGTACAACAGGGCAGCACTTCTTTCTTTCTCTTTCCTGCTGCCTTAGGTGAAGAGTCACACCCTTTCTTCTGTAGATTCCTCAGAGAGCTGGAGAATCCAGTCTAAGTTGACCATGCTTGTGACCCCTTCTCCACATTTAGGTGAGACCAGATTTCTTCTTGAAGCGCCTCACTCTGCTTGGGGTTAAAATATAGCTTCCAACCCCCAAAACTGAGTGGTGGGGTATAAGTCACAGCACAGCAGCAAGACTCTCCAAAAAAGTCTCTTCACAGACTCATTCCTTTAAACTACCTCTCAAGAACTTTCACATATGCTTAAAATGCATAAACATTTCAAAGCCTGAAGCCTAGTATTTATTTTGACATTCTGCATTAGAGTCTTTCTCATAATTCACTTCGGTACCTCACAGAGACCGTATCTTGACCTCTTATTTGAAACTTCAATTTGTTGTTTTGTCAAATTTACAAATATCTACTCCGTGCCCTACCCTCACATAGGACTGCAAAGTAGAAAGAGACAGACATGGCCTCGATATGCCTACAATGATAATATTACATTATAATTACATTATAATAGCAGTACATATTTATGAAAATACATTGTACATAGTAGGTTCCCAATGAATGGTTAACATGTGAGGCTCAAATTCAGGCAACAGCAGAGAAGATCTATAAAGTTTTAGGGGAAATGCATTGAATCAGAAATAATCATAAATCTTTAGCTATGAAAACTCAACATTGAACATAGTGATTACATACCTACCATATGTAAAACACTGTAGATAACATGAGGTAGTAACTGGTCCCTGTCCTCAATGAGTTTACTGAAGAAAACTTTGTAAAAAATGGAATGATAGTGTAAGACAACACTAAAGGGATTTCACTAAACAGTATATGATGAATTCCAAGTGAATTGTGTAAGCAGTAACTTAACAGTGATGAATCTCCCGAGGGAGATTTCTCCTCAGGCTAGGCTGGGCTAGCCAGGCTTGAAGGAGAAAGGATTTAATACAAGTTTTCAAGTATGGATCAGACTGACAAAAAGGTATGTGGAAATAACTGAATAAACAATAATTTATCATTGGAAAAGTATAAGACATTTAGAGGTGATGGTGGATTTGTCAATCTAGTTGGCATGGAGAATTTATGTATAAAAAATTAAGTCAGAAAGATTAAAGATAGACTAGAGAAGCCCTGGGAATATATCATTTTTATTGTTTTGCTTTATTTATTTATGTGCTTGTTCATTTATTTTCTAAATGCAGTGGAGAAAAATGGGGAATTGTTGAATGAAACACCAACACGGTTTCTCATAAAGATCAGTGACACAAGGATTTGTCACAGAGTAAAACAAGAAGAAACCAGATACAAGAACACACATAGACAGCTACTAAATTTGTCCACACCTAAGATTATTAGTGTCTGCTACAAGACATTTCAGTTCTTACAATTTACCGTATTACCTCTTCATTTATCCTTGGTTAGCAAGTAAGTACAAATGTTAGTCCTTTCTTTTGTTGCTTATTGTACTTCTTTTTATGAGTCCTAAAGTTGACACATTTGATCTTCCGTACAATAACTACCAATAACATTTTTTCCTTAAATACAAGCAGAGAAGCTAGTTTCATATTTTACTATCATGAAAAATCCCCAAAAACAAGATAGGAGAGGAAACTTGTGTTAAGGTCAATAGTCTAAAGAAAATAAACAGAATTAGATATTAAAAGCAGAATAATGAGCAGTAGTCTATGCTTTTTGCCCTGTTTAAAATCAGTTCTATTAACATCTCCAATGTAAAATAAGATCGGGCATATTTATTGGATGAGCCCAACACAGTGAAAGTGGAAAAAAGATGGAAGCTTCTTTTATTGGCTACTGGACCACTGGCAAAGAACAAGATCTGCTGTCAATCAAGATAAAAGGATTAGGGATTACCTGTGTCATTCAGTCTTCCTAATTGGGTTTTAGTTGACAATGAATTGGTTATTTATGTCTATGTATTTATAGTATGAGGCGGCTTGCTTGAAGTTTACTGTTATTTTGTTTTGTGAAGGCAGTTTATTTAATTAACTAAAACCTGTCACTTCATTTTATTTTTCTAAAGTCCTTTTAGTTTAGTGTCTAGTTCTATGATAAGACTGTATTTCAATGATATTCATGATAGGGAAACTTTTTACTACCTGGTATATCCCATATTTTCATCAGAACATATAATATTAATGGATCAAAGAGACACAGAGTTTGTTTAAGAAAAATATCTTTGACTATTAAAATGACTTTCGCTTTCATTCCCCTTTATTGAAAGTCACAGATAACGAAATATCTAATGAAAAATTATTTCTACAAAAAGTATAGACAAATAAGTAAGTTTCATCTTTCTCTATTGTAATTGACTTAGATTTTTTAATTTTAATAAATAGAAATCCAAGAAAAAATTAAGTATAAAGACAAAGGGCTCAGTGCATAAACATTTCCTTTACTCATTGTTTTAAGTAACTTTCTCTTACTCAAAAGTTCTAATTTTCATTTGATAGTAATATCTGTTATAGCATTAACATAAGTTTTTAAATAAACACCTTAAAGACTCTAACAATGACACCAATTAGCTCATACAAGTAACAAGAAAAGAGGGGGTTACCTATGAGCATCGCCATTAAAATGTGAAAGCCTTGTGTCTTGGATCCAAACATTTTTCTGGACCAAAAGAGAGATCCATCCAAACACCTACTGGGTTGACAAAGCCAGTTCCTGAAGATCTCATACCATTTGCAAAAGTGGGGGCTTGTGTTTCAATGTCACCTTCTTTCTCTCAGGTGGAGTGTGAGGACTTAATCTTGACTCATTTCCTCCCCAAGCTGGATCAGCGGGGCTTAGTGTAAGACCCATTTGTGCTGCTTCCAAGTAGATTTGTTGTATTTTTAGAGATTCTTTCTACTCAACACATGGTACCTCCCCTTTTTAAGTCACACTAGTGAATATTAATATGTTCCTCCACTGAATATTGACACTATTATCATGGAAAAACTAGTTTTGGGGAATCTAAATACAGATGGGTGTTTTTGGTAACTTATTATTATGGAAACTTAGAGCTTGATTTCAGTTTTCTTTACAACAATGGAAATGCTGGTGCGTTTTTGGTTTTTTTTTTTTTTAAGTTTTTCCTCTCGTGCTTTTAAATGAGTAGTTAAGAAATTCATGGCAACTTCAAATCTATTGAATATCTATGCAGGGAATGGAAAAGAAAAATTAAAGAGAACAGCAGGAGTTTTCAGTAGACTTCACTGATATTTTGCCAAGAGTTATTTGTGTGGTGCTCTCCGACTTAAATTCCACCCCCTATGAAAGAATAACTAGTTTCTATTAGTCTTAAATATAATGGTATTCTATTTTAATAAAGCAGGATAATTTGAATAGGTAAGGTGTTTGGGACATAGAGTAATTGGTTGTTGACTTTTTTTCTTTTTTTTATTTTTATTTTTTACATTTTCTGAGAGGGGAACCTGAGGACTGCCAGAAGTTTCACCTGGGCAGTATAGGCTGAGAGGTCACTGAGTCCCACAGACTACCACAGTGCCTGAACTTTTTACCATTAGAGCAATTTCTTAGGTTGAGACCTCATCTTTCGGAAGGCTTAGAAAAGATGCAAGTACTACCTGAGAGGGGTGGTGACTATATCATGAGGCAGTCACTGGTGCTTTATCATGGGCTAGCATCTCAGCTTAAACATCTGCCCTGCAACTGAGGTCAGGTAAGTTGTGATGGAAACCAGATGATAAGGCAGGAAAGATGTAAAGCAGAAGGCACCGCGACAGGGTGTTTCTTCATTCATGTATTACTCATTCATCCTTTTCACAGGTGCTGGAGCTGCAGATAGGATGGGGAGTGAAACTACACATAGTCCTGCTTCATGCGGCCTGCAGTTTTGCAAGTGTACGGTCATAGGGGATCTTGGGCAAACAGGGACCTTGGGGACTGAAGGAGGAAGTTAATCCACGGGGAGGCCAGCTGTTGAGGGTGGGGTAGGGAGGAGAGGAAACATATTCAGAGCTCTTATTAATAGATCATCTTGCAGAGAGTTTCTAGTAGTTCTCAGGAAGCCAGAATGAAGTAGAATAAACATGGACCAAGGGTCACACACACAAAATAATGTGTTTCAAATCCCAGCTTTAATGCTCACAAGGCTATGAGAATTTGGGCAAATAGCTTTCTTTAAGCTGCAGTTTCTTCATCTATAAAGTGGACATAATAAAGCACATTTTTTAGCGTGTATTTAGTTTTGAAACAGAAAGAGAGAGAGAGAACGAGAGAGCATGAGCAGGGGAGGTGCAGAGACAGAGAGGGAGACAGACGATCCGAAGCAGGCTCTGCACTGTCAGTGCAAAGTCCGACATGGAGCTCAAACCCACAAACCGTGAGATCATGACCTAAGCCTAAGTAGGACACTCAACTGACTGAGCTACCTAGGTGCTCCAAAAGCACATTAAACAGTTATTTTTATGTAAATGTATTTTGTGGAATGCTTGGAGCATAGTAGTCACTCCAAATAATTTCAACAGTTTGTTTCTTTGGGAGTGAGCGTGAATACAAACTATTCGGATAAAAATATAAAAGGCTTGCTTACCAAATTTGTAGGCAACATGAACTTGTTAAAGATCATGACTACCCTGAAGCAGAAATGATGGTTACCTACCCAGCAGTCTTTTCCCCAACACATCCTACCTCCCTTCCTTATGGGCAGAACATGCCTCCTACTACAAAAGGTGAAAATGACAAATATGTGTTTTCATAACCTCCTTTACCAGCTGGGCCATGGGCAAGTGATTCAGTTCTGGTCAATAGGATCCTAGGGGAGTTCTGTTAGGGTAGTCTGGGAAAAGCTTTATTCTTAATATAAAAAAGATATGCACTTTTAGCCTGATATTGTCTTGTACAGATGTGTTCCTGGAACTGCATTAGCTATGCTACAGCCCTAGGGGTATAAGTTTAAAAATCATGCAAGATACTGAGAATGGGATCTTTGTTAAGTAAGATAATAGATTTTCCTACTATGTAAGCTAGTTTCAGGTGTGGATTTTCTTTGTGAACCAGAAGCATCCTAACTGATGGTTTTATGGTTATCAGGATCAAGAAAGGTCTTTATAGGCTTAAATGATGCACTCTTAAAGGAATTTTATCGAAGAAAAAATTTAAATTTGTACATTTTGTCCTTAAATTTTATTAGAATTTAAACAAACTTGGAGAGAGTACATAAAAATTGGGTAGGACATGAGGCCATGGATTAAAAAAAAAAAGGTAGGATGCACAACCTGGAAATGTATACTGCAATTAGAAACAGACAGGGGCACCTGGGTGGCTCATTCGGTTGAGCATCTGACTTCAGCTCAGGTCAGGATCTCATGGCTTGTGGTTTCGAGCCCCGCATTAGGCTCTGTGCTGACAGCTCAAAGCCTGGAGCCTGCTTCAGATTCCATGCCTCCCTCTCTCTCTGCCCCTCCCCCACTCACGCTCTGTCTCTGTCTCTCAAAAATAATAAATAAACATTAAAAAAATTAAAAAGCTAAAGAAAAAAACAAACAGATGTATACCCAGCACCATGGATAGAGCTAAATAACATGATGCCAAATGAAAAACAGAAGAAAATGAGAACTTTAACACAATACATATGTATTAACAACACAATAATTTATATGAATACATGCATATTGAAGTATATATATTTAATATATTACTGAGGTTTCCAAAAAGAGGAGAAAATATGAATGGGGGATTAAGGAAATTAATAGAATAGAATAGAAATAAACAGGTAAGCCAAAATTCTCACTTGAACTAAACAAGACAGTTTTCCATAACCTGAGAAGACTTAATGTTTTTCACTTGAGATGAAGCAACCACAAAACTGGATGGAGGAGACAGTTTATCAGTTAAAGGCACATGAGGTTCAATTGACAATAAACTTAATTAACAACCAATAATAATTAGCATTAACATTTGTAGAATGTATTAGTTTATAGGTTACTTCCATGTCTATTATCCCAATTTACCTTTGAAGTGTAGATCCATGTTGATGTGGCTTCCAAAATTTTACGTGGCTCTGGGGCTGTCATGGGGAATAATGGCATCAAGGGTAAAGGAAATGATAATCCCTCTGTTACTCTAGTCTTGATCTCAAGATATTCTTATTAAGTTTTGAGTCCTTTAAGAGGACAAGATGCACACTCCAATAAGGAAAGCTAATATTATACTAACCTTCCTGAAATCATGTCATTAGAGAAATTCTTGAAGAAAATGAAGAGGTTTAACCTGGAGAAAAGCAAATACTGGAGCAAATCAGAGGGGTCTTCACATAGCTGAAAGCCCATCCCATGACATCTCATGTTTTATTTGGTCCCTCCAGGGAAAACAAGCATCAATGGTAAGATGCCATAGGATTTATATTTATGCTCACTTGGCAGAATCTTCTCTTAATTGATGCTGATCAAGCATAGAATCAGCTGTCTTGGGAGACAGGAAGTTTCTTGCCATTGAAGATGTGCAGATTCAGAAAGGATGTTACAGACAACAATTAAGAAAGGGTGGGTTGTAGAGTTCAATGGCCTCTACTGATTCTTGCAGTCCTGAGATTCGGTCATCATTTCTAAGTAAAGAAGATGCTGTATGCATCATTTCTAAGTAGATAATAGAAGCAGAGACTTTCTAAGTGGAGAATATGCAGAATATAATAAGCTCCACCATCTTCCTAACTTTGTCACAGTTTTAGAAATCTATGAAAAGGGGAAGGCACTAAGCTCCTCCAAGGACTGCTGTAAGGTTTCAATGAGAAGACTGTTCAAAGCATGTCGTTTCGGGTCTCTGTAAATGCTTATCAAACACCACCTATCTTGCCATAATTTCCTACCTCCATTTTTAATTGCTTAAGAGGACAGTTAGGTTTCATGACACTCCTAAAGTTTCTCCATTTGGATTACAGTTAAATTTCACTTTTTTCCAGAGGTCAATGTTAGTGATCTCAACTATCCAGAACATAATCAAGAATAAAGATAAATCCTAAAAGTTTCTGTGTTTAAAAATAGAAATTGCAGGGCGCCTGGGTAGCTCAGTCAGTTAAGCTTTGGACTTGGGCTTAGGTCATGATCTCGTGGTTCATGAACTCGAGCCCCGTGTTGGGCTCTGTGTTGACATCTCAGAGCCTGGAGCCTGCTTTGGATTCTGTGTCTCTGTCTCTCTTTGCTCCTCCCCTGCTCACACTCTGTCTCTCTGTCTCTCAAAAATAAATAAACCTTAAAAAATTAGAGATTGCATGGGGCGCCTGGGTGGCGCAGTCGGTTAAGCGTCCGACTTCAGCCAGGTCACGATCTCGCGGTCCGTGAGTTCGAGCCCCGCGTCAGGCTCTGGGCTGATGGCTCAGAGCCTGGAGCCTGTTTCCGATTCTGTGTCTCCCTCTCTCTCTGCCCCTCCCCCGTTCATGCTCTGTCTCTCTCTGTTCCAAAAATAAATAAACGTTGAAAAAAAAAATTAAAAAAAAAAAAATTAGAGATTGCAAAATCTATTAACTACTTCTTCAGGCCCTAGTTCATCATTTGTTATTATTTTAGACACAACTAATATAAGCTTGATTACCAAATATCAGAGCTTGCAATGAAATAGAATCAGTAAAGGAAAGGGAAAAGGGGGAGCGACCATGTATATTTTCAAGCAACAGGAAATGATGGTTGAAAGATAGTTGAAAGTGAATGTGAGCAGATGGAACTAACACTTACTGAGTCCTAAATCTGTGTCGAGCACTATGTTAAGGACTTCATCCTTGTGGTCATTTAATCACTTCAATAAATGATAAAGAGTATGTTGCTACCTTCATTTCACGGATGATGAAACTGAGCCAAGTTGCAATCGGTGCCCCAGTCTATTAACTCCTGCGATGAGCCATTGTATTTTTCCTACAACACACTGTCTCCAAGGGAAACAATAGCTGGCATAAAATAATATTATAAAGTATAACAGTTTGGAGATATTGACAAGAGAAGCAAATCAATGTCTATTTTACAGCCCCATTGCAAAACAACATAGGACAATGACATAAGTTAATAATGTAAGTCATCAATTAAATACAAATTGCATGTAATATTTTTTAATCCAGAAATGCAAGAAAATTTGTGACATATTTCTGAAGTATTTTAATACAAAATTATTAAAAGAAAACAAATTTTTCCACAAGAATTATAAAAATGTACTATTTCAAAAGCTCTTTTTTTTTTTTCAACGTTTATTTATTTTTGGGACAGAGAGAGACAGAGCATGAACGGGGGAGGGACAGAGAGAGAGGGAGACACAGAATCGGAAACAGGCTCCAGGCTCTGAGCCATCAGCCCAGAGCCCGACGCAGGGCTCGAACTCACGGACCGCGAGATCGTGACCTGGCTGAAGTCGGACGCTTAACCGACTGCGCCACCCAGGCGCCCCCAAAAGCTCTTTTATGTGGGCCACTCCCAACCTGAATGATATCAGAAAAATGTGGTATGATTGCTGATTTGTTTTGTTTATTAAGATTGTGTATGTGTGCAGCATAAGCAAGAGATTGTTTCTTCCATATCCAGTCTTTTGTTCTATTTTGTTATTACACTATTTTAAAGTTATGATTCCAGAGACACATACACACACTCTCCAGACCTGACATTTGTTCAGAACCATATGGTAGCTCAGATAAAAAATTCTGAGCCCAGAGGAAGATTTGATTCAGTCTATTGTGTGAAAAGTATTCTGAGATCTTCAAACGAAAGACAAAATAGCTGCAACAAAGCTTTGCATTTCAGTTCTACGTTGTACTTGATTTTGCACTTCAAAAGTCACACTTTGAAGCTCAGTGTATATAGGTAAGTGATTTTTAGCTTTTTTTTTTTTTTTTTTTTCCGCACTAACAAGTAGAAAATACAGCACGGCACAGGCTCACTCTTGTTGTCTTTACTTTGAAAAGTAATTTCAGAGAAACTCAATCCAGTTCAACCAGAGCTATCCTAATTGGCTTTGATCAGTAAATCATCAGAAACGGCTCTGCTCTTGCTTGGTCCTTTTTTTCCCTCCTCTTGTCAAAAGTGAATGATTAAACACTGGAGTTATGGTGAATTACAAAAACCTGCTTTGTATTGGGTTGGATGTGTTGCTGTTCCACGCAATGTTTGCTTTCTCTCTGCCACGGTAAGAACTGGCTTTACATTCTTTAGCAGAACTGACTGTCATTTCTCACAAATTTATTAATATTTTTGCTCTGCGCAGCCACAAAAATAATGTCAAAGGCCAAGTAAATTACTGACCTGGTAAGACCTGACGTTCAAGGCTCTCTACAATCTGGCTTTTATTTATTCCCCTTCCCCACCCCGCTCCCAGCCCCTACCAGCACTATTTTCCCCACTGTTCACTACATAAATGGTCTGTATTAAAATATTTTTAGAAAAGTAAAAATTAAAGCACTTTCAAAGTTCTCTCCCTCTCTTGACTTATTCAAAACCCAACTTTCTTTCAGGGTTCAGCGTGGTTGGCACTTAACTCTGTGGAATGCCTTCCCTGATAACTGTCAGACACGCTCTGTCCTCAAACATCTGAGGCTTGTCCAAATGGAACTCAGCATAGACTACATTGTATTGCTATTTATTGTTTAATATTTGTGATGTGCTTTTCTTTAACAGTATTATAAGGTTTTTAAGTGTAAATGCCTCTTTCTAGCTTTACTTTCTAATATACTTATTATTGAATACAACACTGCATACTATAAACTGTACTGTAGAATAGTACAATGTGTGTATGTTTAAAGTGTAGGCAATACTGTCATGGGTTTCCAAAATTCAAGCAAATATGCATCCAGTCTCCTCCTGCACAGAAGTAGAGTCTAAGGCATTAGAAGACAATTCTAGTTTAAGGGTTTTGGACCTGACATTCATAGATGTCGAAAGCATCCACAAATGGACATTACAGATCTATTAATCCCTTGAAAATATATGAAATATTTTGTGATTTGTTGTTACTGTATTTTCCATATTTTCTGGGTAGAGAATTTATAGTAGTGACTCTCTAATAAGAAATGCTTAGTGGAGATATGTTAAAAAAATGTGGATTCCTAAACTACATCTCCAGAAACTGATTCTATAAATCGGGATTAAGCCTATGTGATAAATCACCCGATATGTGAATTATCAGGTAATTCTGATAATGATGCTCCTCAGACATGGTCTAAAATTCCAACAAAATTTCAAAGGAATATTTTATCCCCAAAAGGCCCAAGAAATTCTGTTTGAAAGAAACAAATTGTATCTACCCATTAAAATGTATCAATGTGGGTAAACTGGCTTTGAGTTGACATTTTATTTATTTATTTATTTATTTACTTATTTACTTATTTACTTACTTACTTATTGGGGGGTTGACATTTTAAACTGTCCTTAACCAATGACAGTGATTTTCAGAACAAATAATTTGATAAAGGTTTCTTGTTAAAAAATCTGGAACTACTTCACCAAAATATTTCTTTAAAATTACTATTTAGCCAAAACTCGAAGTCTTTAACATTCCATGGACCATCCATATGCTGCTTGTTAACTGATTACATCTCATTACATCCTTCATACGATAAACAGAACATATTCAATATGCACCAGGGCATTTCCCTCCACATTTTGTCTTTTTCCTCTAATTCTTTTTCCATTTCATCCTTAGGACATTCTTAAAATTAAAAAAAAAAAAGTTTTTGTCAAAAAAGCTATTCGTACAAGCGGACATAATTTCTTAACTGTTTTACATATATTAATGACTAGACTATTCAGTAAATAAAGAAGAGGAAGGAGGTGTTTGGGGTCAAGTGTTTTAGTAATGGCTCTATTTAATGTGCATTCTACAGGAGATCATTTAGTTGCTTTGAGTCTCAGCTTTGTCAATAGCAAAGGGGAAGTGAGCTCATTGTACTGCTTACCTCTACACGTTGTTGTGAGAATCAAATGAGCAACTAATACGTAAATATTTTGGAAAATATAAAGTACCATACAACTGCAGGGTAACATGTTTCTCTAAATGCTTTAAATTTGTTGCTTGGTTAAAAAAACAGAAATCCCATTTTTTTAATGGTTTTGTTTTTGTTTTTGTTTTTGTTTTTGAAGGAGAGAGAGAGAGAGCGTGAGTGGGGGAGGGGCAGAGAGAGAGGGAGACACAGAATCTGAAGCAGGTTCCAGGCTCTGAGTTGTTAGCACAAAGCCTGACGCGGGGCTGGAACTCACAAGCCATGAGATCACGACCTGAGCTGAAGTTTTGGATGCTTAACCGACTGAGCTGCCCAGGTGCCCCAGAAATCTCATTATTTTAAAAATTAAACTAACAAAATAACTATTTGAAATGTTAAACTTATGTTAGAAATAGGTTTTATAAATATAAATTCTAAAGGCTATTTAATTAAAATATGCAGAATACTGAACACACTATTAGCAATGCCTACTATACTATGTTCAGATCATTGTGCTCAGTGTTTAAAGATTACTTATTTATAAGAAAAAAACACTGGCTATTTCTCACAACCTCATAGTGAGATAAGTATTATGAAGCTGCATAAACTGCATATGAAACTGAGCTTATACATTTTTCAAGATCACTGAATTAGCAAGGGGCAGAGCCAGAATTTAAAGTCAGATCTGGCAGTGTCCAAAGACCGTCTCATTAACTAGGATGTAATTTTGTCTCTCAAAGTTTTCTTTCTTTACACTTTCCATATATCTGTCATACATTTAACTGTATATTGATCGCAAGAAATTAGTTTTAAAACTGTAAACACCCATGACAGTAATCAACAATTATAGCAATATGGCATTTTTTAGCAGGTGTACCATCTGTATATCATCTATCTAATAGCTCCTATCCATGTCCCACTAAAATATATATGAAGACATGAAAAATATGGGGACTAACAAATTACTAAAAAATAAAATTAAAAGAACCTACTGTCTGAACTGGGAAGAATTCCTAACTACAAAACAAAGGAGTGGAATTCAACAAGGCCAATATAATATATAAATATAAAACAAAACAGAAAAGTAGCAACCGAACTGATAACTGACCTTATTTCATAAACCCCATCACCCGAAGGGACAGTGAGAAGACACAGTTCTCCTCTGTGGTCTGTCCTAATGAGAAAACCAGGCAAACGCCACCCAGCTGCTTTTTCGAGGTAGCCGGAGGACTATTTCCCTCTTCCAGTCTTGTATTTTGTCTTCCTACGTGCCGTCAGAAATTACAACTTGCAGAGAAGATAAGGCAACAGTAAAGACAGACAACCGTACTTTATGTATGCCTCCCACAAGCGCCATTGGTATGCCCGCCTGAGAGAGAAAAACTCTGGCTGGAATTGGAACTTTGCCTATGTTCCACTGGTCTAAGGGATCTCTGTCAGGTAGGTAAAAATCCCTCTTCAGCAGTCTTGCAACAGATGAGTACCAGCTACCTGAAATTGAGCAGGATCTGTCTTCCTAATGCCATCTGAGGTGGAGCTTTGACTGTTACCCAAGGTAGTCAATGAACATGTGCCATGATGGCTCACAAATGTATTCTGTAGGCAAACACTGGGTGTAGCTGTTGCTAGCCCTTGTTATCTATCCTTGCTAAGAAGAGAGGAGGGGAGAGAAGGGGGAGTGGAGGTAGGTGGGTAAACCACTACCAATGTCATATTGAGGTCATGTATAGTTAGGATGATCTGGCATCAAACAGTATAAAACCTAAATGAAACTTGCTTAAATAATGTTTGTTAGCTCATGAAAGAGGAAGTGCAAGAAAAGACATCATCGTGGTTGCTTGACCCCAAAACTCAACAAAGTTAGGGATTCAGTTATCTACCAGCTCTGTACTATGCTGGGTGAAGGTTCAGCTTCATCCCAGAGCTATTCTCAGTTATAGGATGGATGAGAGGGGCACTCTATCTACATGCTTCCTCATTCACATCTTTCCCATAGCTCTTCCTTAAGAACAAATAAGAACTCTCCTAGAAACCATCAGTAAATCCTGACTCATACCCATTACTAAAGGAATCAGTGGCAGGTAGGGAGAGGAAATAGGAATACTCTTTGGAACTGAGAGTGGAGTCAGCTTCCCTGAGATAGCTAGCTGCTAGGAAAAGAGGGCTATTAAATAAATTAATGCTCTTTTAGGAAGGAGTAAAGAAAAAAAGGAATGCCTGGTGCTCAGGATATATCATATATCCATCACATATCCCTCGTGCTCCACAAAAGAAAGAAAACATCACTCTAAAAAGTCAAATAACTTCTCTTTTTAAATTTTGATTTATAAAGGGATATGAAGAAAATTTTAGGAGATTGCACTATTTTTTGTGATAATATATGCATGAGAACTGGTTGCTATGTGTGACATAATAAGAAAGATGTATTTGGTCTCTAACCCCAGTTTCTACACAGAGCTCCTAAAACCCTTGTAATTTCCTGAGTGAAATTGGAGATAGTAGCGTCCTACACAGAGCTCCTAAATCCCTTGGAATTTCCTGGGTGATAAGAAGGTCTTTTGTTCTGAGGCAACTTTGGTGGGCTCCTGGATGGCTTCCAGAAGGGAGCGGGTCACCTGTGAGACCAAGCCAACCTTGGAAGTTTGGAACTTTCGTCCCCACCCCACATCCTTCAGGAAGGGGAGAGAGGGCGGAAATTGTCAGTAGTTAATCATATCTATGTGATAAAGCTTCCATAACAATCCCCAAACTATGGGGTGCAGAGAACTTGTAGGCTGGTGAATATATCAAAGTTCAGGTAGAGTGGCGTGTGTTCAGAGAGAGGAGGGAAGGTCCACACGCTACAACCTTGCCTTATGCCTCTCTTCCATTTTGCTGTTCCTGAGCTGTGTTCTTTATATATATACATATACATATATATATATATATATATATATATATATATATATATAAATGAAAATGAAATATATATATAAATGAAAATGAAAATACAACAAAATAAAACATATATATATAAATAAATGAAAATGAAATATATAAATGAAAATAAAACATATATATATAAATGAAAATGAAATGTGTATATATATATATGTATATATATATACATATATATACATATATATATATATAAATGAAAATACAACATTCCAAAACTTATGGGATCAGCAAAAGCAAGATTAAGAGGGTAGTTTACAGTGATAAATGCCTACATAAAAGTTAGAAGAAAGATTTCAAGTAAATAACCTAACACTTCAAGAAACTGGAAAACAAACACACTAAGCACAAAGTTAGCAGAAGGAAGGAAATTACAAAGATTAGAGTAGAAGTACGTATAATGGAGAATAAAAACAAAAAAAATTATGAAACTAAGAGTTGGTTTCTTAAAAAGATAAATAAAACTGACAAACTCTTAGCTAGACTAGCTAAGGGAAAACACAGAAGACTCAAATAAACAAAATTGCAAATGAAAGAGAAGCCATTACAATCAATGCCACAGCCTTAAGGGAGAAGGAAATCCTATACCAAATGGGACAACTCGGATGAACCTGGAGGACATGATGCTAAGTGCTAAATGAAATAAGCCAGAAAGAGAAGGACAAATACTGCATGATCTCATTTGTATGTGGAATCTAAAATAGTCAACCTCACTGAAGCAGAGAAAAAAATGGTTGTTGGCAGGGGCAGGGGTGAGAGAGAAACGGGAAGATGACAGTCAAAAGGTACAAAATTTCAATTATGAAAACCGTGTATGTCCTAGAGAGCTACTCTAGAGCATTATGCCCATAGTCTATAATACTATATTCTACTTAAAAATTTGCTAACAGGGTACATCTTAGGTTAAGTGTTATTAACACACACACACACACACAAAGTAAATAGTAAAATATGTGAAAACATTTAAAATAGTTAAACCTGTTTTCAAAAGCAAGTCATAAACACATAATAAAAATAACTACTGTTCTAATTTTAAGCTTTGGAAACAGAAAATAATAAAAACATCAGCCTAAGTGGTAAATCATATAAGGGCAGAGATCAATGAAGGAGAAAGCAGAATATGCAGTGGAATTGAAAGATTCAAGAGCTATAGGTTTATATTTCCATGGAGGGAAAATGATAGACATAAAAATAAACAACATATAAATACACAAATAAGTAAATAACATAAATTTTCTCAAGAAAAAAATTTTAAATCAAGAAGAACAAAAACAAATTTCTTGTAAAATCAGATACAAAGGAAATGGAAATATATGGAGAAATACAATTTGGAATTTGGAGTCAGATATTTAAAATCTGAAAATACTGTAAAGAGAGTATATGAGTGATATAATAGCTAGGAGAAATATTGCAAGAGGTTTCTATCGACAAAAGTTTCAGGCACTAAACAGTTTTTATAAATTAATAATAATGCCCACGCTCGATAGTCTCTTTGGGAAACAGACAGAAAGGTATTCAGTGCACTATAAACCTAGCATACAGCCAGCATCTAAGCATAGTTTTACCCAAAAGAAGATTATAAACCAATCATATTTATGTATACTGATCAAAAGTACTAAACGAGATATTAACAAACTAAATTAGAGGTGCATTTTTAAAAATCCTGGCAAACATTATCTTTAGGACACAACCTTTAAGATATGTGATCAAGGTTAACATCAACTCGATAAGTTCTATTGATAGCATGTTCCCTTGACATGATGTGATGAAATGGCACTTTACCTCTGTGGTCTTCATTCCAAAAGGAAGGAAGTTTAATTAAGAGAATAGCATCAGCCAAATCCTAATTGAGGGACATCCTACAAAATACCTGAGCAGTACTCTGCAAAACATCAAGGTCATCAGAAACAAGGAGTCTGAGAAACTGTCACAGCCAAGAAGAGCCTAAGGAAGCATGCCAACTAAATGTAATATGGTATCTTAGATAGAGTTCTGCAACAGAAAAAATACAACAGGGAAAACTAAGGAAATATGAATAAAATATGGACTTTTAATTGTGAAGGTAGCAAGCTAATGTAAAAGGTCAGTAATAGGGGAAATGGGGTGTATGGTATTAAGGGAACTCTGTACTGTCTTTGAAATAATTCTGAAAATATAACACTATTCCAAATAAAAAGTTTATTTAAAATGCATTAAAGGAAATGTAAATAAAAACCATGTGACATAACACCCATTAAGATGGCTATTACCAAAAAAAAAAAAAACAAAAACAAAAAACATACCCCATAAAATAGCAAGTGTTGGGGCGCTTGGGTGGCTCAGGCAGTTGAGCATCTGACTCTTAATTTCAGCTCAGGTAATGATCTCAGGGTCATGGGATGGAACCCTGCATCAGGCTCTGTGCTAAGCATGGAGCCTGCTTGGGATTCTCTCTCTCTCTCTCTCTCTCTCTCTCTCTCTCTCTCTCTCTCCCTCTTCCCCTCTCCCCTGCTTTCTCTCTCTCTCTCTCTTTCTCTCTCAAATAAAAAAATAAAATAAAATAAAATAAAATAAAATAAAATAAAGTAGCAAGTGTTGGTGAAGATGTGGAAAAATTGGAACGCTTGTCACCATTGGTGAGAATGTACAGTGGTGCAACCACTATGAAAAAGAGTACAGTGGTTCCTCAAAAGCTTAAAAACAGAATTACCATGTGATCCAACAATCCCACATTGGATGTATAGACCTAAAAGCAAGGTCTCAAAAAGATATTTGTGCATCCATAACATAGCAGCATTATTTATAATAGCTAAATTAAGGAAGCAAACCAAGTGTTTGCCTTTGGGTGACTGGATAAACAAAATGTAATATATATACACAATGGAATATTATTTAACCTTTAAAAAGAAGGAAATTTGGACACATGCTACAACATGGCTGAAATGTGATATATGCTAAGTGAAATAAGCCAGTCAGAAGAAAAATACTGTATGATTCCATTTATGTGAGTTGCTAAGAAGAGTCAAATTGATACAAAGTAGAATGCTGGTTGCCAGGGGCTGGGCAGAAGGGGGAAATGGGGAGTTGTTTCATGGATACAGAGTTTCAGTTTTGCAAGATGAAAAGAGTTCTGGAGAATGCACAATAATACCAGTGTACTTAACACTATTGAAGCTCTATTTAAAAATGGTGAGGAAGGAAAGTTTTTTGTGTGTATTTTATCATAATGAAAAATGTAAAAAATGAGAATAGGAAAATGTTTTTTTAAAAAAACACATTATAGGAAGCAATTCAAAATTATGATCATTCCAGAAATACAGATACTGCTTAAAACTGGAAAATTTGTCAGTGGCATACATCAATATGTATAATAACAAAAACATGATACTTTCAATAGGTACTAAAAGTCAGTAACATACAACCCCGTATCTAGAAAATACCATTCTGCTGGAATAGTGAAATGGAAGGAAGCAAGATCGACATGATAAAGTGCATCCGTTACCAAATGTGCAAATAATGGTAACAGAGTAAAGTAAAATTATGAATCTAATGAGTTAATATTTAATTATACTTAATTATAATCAGTTACACATTAATCTGAACACATAATTACATTTAAATATACCTTTTGAGATTTGTCATCAGGTTTGGTCATCTTAGTAAGAGATAAAACAAAAATTGTAGCTATTGGAAAGAAACTATTTGCAAACAAAATATAATACATTTCATGCAATATTTAAAATTGAGGCACAGGGCACCAGGGTGGCTTAGTCATTAAGCCTCTGACTCTTGATTTCAGCTCAGGGAATGATCTCACAGTTTGTGAGTTCAAGCCCTGTGTCGGGCTCTGTGCTGACAGAGCCTGCTTGAGATTCTCTGTCTCTGTCTCTCTGCCCCTCCCCTGCTTGCATTCTCTCTGTCTTTCTCTCTCTTTCTCTCTCTCTCTCTCTCAAAATAAATATATAAACTTCAAAAAAATTAAAAAAAATAAAACTGAGACCTGTACTAGGTCCTGAACATTAGCTCATTTTATCCTTTTAATAACTCTAGAAAATAGACATATTCACATATTTGGAAACTTGAGTCTTAAAAAGGTTAAGTTCACACAAATAGCAACTGGACCCAGTTCTCACTTAAATCTCTGTCCATCAAATCCTAAAGGCCACTTTCTTTTCCTTCCTCGTGCTTTTTCATTTAAATTTTAGCTCTGATTTACAAAACCAGAGACTTTTCTACAGAGCTACAACAGAGTTTACCAAAATTACAGTTTTAGAAAATATTCCAGAGGACAGAGACAGAGAGGAAGGCAGAAGAAACACACAAAAATATTTTTGGGTGAGATTAGAATTATTTTTAATTTTCCTTATTCTTTTTTGGATTTTCCCAGTTTTCTACAATGATCATATTTTACTTTGATTTAGAAAAATGTAATAGACATTATATCTGAAAACAGACCCACGAAAGCTTCCAAGTCTCTGAAAGCCCAAGTAAATGAAAGCCCAAGCCCAATGAAAATTTAAAGCAGGGCTGGATGAGTATCTGAATGAGAAATCTATCAAAATGAAGCTGAATGGGATTTTTGTTTATTTTGTTTGCATAGTTTATGGTTTACTCTAGAAGAAAAAGGCATGATAGGTTTTGGAAGAGCACTAGAGATTCAAGAGTCTTCATTAGGTGTTTAACATCTTTGTTTTAAAAATGTGTCTTTGTTGATTTCATTGTTTGTAAATGTCCTTTTACTTCTGGTTCCGCTGTTGGCTCCTGCCCTCAAAATCGCTGACCCCACTTTAATGACACAATGCTACGAAGGTTGTACCACCATCTAGTGGTGACTCAGGATAACTGCAGAACCATTCATTCATTCATTAGTTCCGTTTGTCTGTGAGATAAAAACAGCTGCTTGTGAGGGGCGCCTGGGTGGCTCAGTCGGTTAAGCGTCCGACTTTCAGCTCAGGTCACGATCTTGCGGTCTGTGAGTTTGAGCCCCACGTCGGGCTCTGGGCTGATGGCTCAGGGCCTAGAGCCTGCTTCTGACTCTGTGTCTCTCTCTCTGTCCCTCCCCTGTTCATGCTCTGTCTCTCTCTGTGTCTCAAAAATAAATAAATGTTAAAAAGAAAATTAAAAAAAAAAAAACAGCTGCTTGTGTACTTGCTATGTATTAGACATTTTGCTAAACCTTTTGGTTTTATTGATTCAGCATTCACACATGGTAGGCAGACTTCTAATATGGCCCCCAATGATCCCCATCTCCTGGTATCTATACTCTTGTGTAATCCCCTCTAATTGGTTCTGGAGTGGAACTAGTAATTTGCTTCTAAAAAAACCCCAAAATATGGCAAAGGTGATGGGGTGTCACTTCTGTGATTATGTTAAATAGATTGTGACTTCCATCTTGCCAGATGGCTCTTTTGATGACTTTGATCAAATTATCATTGTTAGAGGGTCCATCGCCATCAAGGAACTGAGGCTCTCTGTCCAACCACCCTCAAGGAATTGAATCCCACCAACAAGTACATGAGTGAGCTTGGATGTGGATTAGTTCTCAACTGAACCTTCAGCTGAGACCCAAACTCTGGCTGGCACCTTGATTGCAGCCATAGGAGAGACTCTGAATTAGAGGGCCCAGCTAAAGATATCACACATAAGCCATGAAGTAATAAATGGGTGTTATTTTAAGCTGCAGAGTTTTGGAGACGACTTGTTAAGCAGTAGTAGATAATTAACACGTCACAATAAGTCTCTGAGGGAAGTAGCAGTACAATCCTTGTTTATAGGAACTTAAATCTCAAAAGAGATTAAATAATTTAACCAAGCATGCATACTAGTAGATACAACATGTGGAGTTCAAAATAAGATGTTTGATTTACTAAACCATGTTCTTACCAAGTCTTTAATACTGCCATCCTGTTTAAACATTTCCCACAAGCCACGCACTGTACAAGGGACTGGGGACGCAGAGAGGAAAGATATCAAGAAGCTCACAATCTTACTGTGGAAAAGTGACAACTAAAGTAATCAACACTTGGATTAGAGTAACTTAAATGTTACACCCATTAGAGTGTTTAAATGTGAAATTGTAATGCACAAAAGATGTGCATCTGACCGCATGAGAAGGGGATGAAGGTGCACCTTAAGGCATGAAGTAAATCAAGGAAAGTTTCTTCAAGATGACACCTGAATTAATAATCATGGAGGATGAGGGGCGCCTGGGTGGCGCAGTCGGTTAAGCGTCCGACTTCAGCCAGGTCACGATCTCGCGGTCCGTGAGTTCGAGCCCCGCGTCGGGCTCTGGGCTGATGGCTCAGAGCCTGGAGCCTGTTTCGGATTCTGTGTCTCCCTCTCTCTCTGCCCCTCCCCCGTTCATGCTCTGTCTCTCTCTGTCCCCAAAATAAATAAACGTTGAAAAAAAAATTAATAATCATGGAGGATGAATTAGAAATAACATTGCAAATGGAAAAAAAAATGTATGTGGAACTACATAGATAATTGAATATTTCCTGACTCCTGGAAAAAAAGACATATTTTTATTGTATATATGCACATATATGTTATACATAGTGCATATATATGTCTGTATTTTATAGGAATGTATGTATATACTATATATATTACACATATAATATATATGTAATGACTTGATTCCTTTCCTAAAATGTAGACCTATTTTTTAACTACCTTTTCTCCACTTACTTGCTTTTATATGTTTGTCTAAAATGAATTGATCATATATCTGTGTTTTCATTTCTGGACTCCATTTTGTTCCGTTTACCTATGTTTATCCTTTATCAATAGTACAATGTCTTGATTCTTGTGCTTCTATAGTAGATCTTGAAGTCAGGTACTATGACTTCTTCAACTTTGTTCTATTCCAAATTTGTTTTGGGTATTCTATTTCCTTTGGTTTTCTATTAAATTTCAGACTCTCTTTGTCAATTTGTACCAAAAAAAAATCCTCCTGGTATTTTAATTTGTATTACATTATATGCATACATCAAATTTCAGAAAATAGATAACTAACCAGTATTGAGTTTTCCAATCAATGAACATTTCATGTGCATTTATTTGGGTGTCTATGATTTCTTGCATTTGTGTTTTATAGGTTTCAACATGCTAATCTTGCAAATGTTGTGTTAGATTAATACCTAAGTATTTCATTATTTTTGTGCTACTATAAATGATACTTTAAAAAAATGTTTCCATTTCAAATTCATATTCAATATTAGTATATAGGAACACAATTACTTTTGTATATTTACTTTGTATTCTGCAACCATATTAAACTCATTAGTTCTAGCTTCTTTGTGGCAAATTCTTTGAGATTTTCTACTTAAATAATCACGTATATTAATAGAAAGGATTTTTCATTATTTTTTCCAAGCAGTATAGCTGGGCTTTTGTTTCATCATATAGCACTGGCCAAGGCCAGCAATACAATATAGAATAGAAATGGTTGAGAGTGGACACCTGTGTTATTCTCCATCTTAGAAAATATTCAGTCTTCCAAAATTACATGATGCTAGTAGCTAGCTCCAGGTTTTTTGTAGACGGCCATTATCAGATTGAAGAAGTTTCCTTTATTCCCACTTTGCTGAAAGTCTTTATTTTTATTTTTTTAATGTTTATTTATTTTTGAAAGAGAGAGAGAGAGAGAGGAAGACACAGAATCAGAAGCAGGTTCTAGCCTCTGGGCTGTCAGCACAGAGCCGGACATGGGGCTCAAACTACAAACTGCGGGATCATGACCTGAGCCGAAGTCAGACGCTTAACCGACTGAGCCACCCAGGTGCCCCTGAAAGCTTTTATAATGAATGAATGTTGAATCTTATTAAATATGTTTTCTGAACTTATTGGAGTGATCACATGAATTTTCACCCTCATTTTGTTATAGTCAATTATCTTAATTGAATTTTGAATTCTGAGTGAACCTTACATTCCCAGACTAATTCCACTTGATCTTAATGTATTATCCTTTATAAATATTGCTGGATTTGAATTATTCATATTTTGTGTAGACATTTTATGTTTGTGTACATGAGGGATATTGCTTGATAGTTGGGTTTTTGTTTTTTTTTTTCATGTACTGTCTTTATTTGGTTTGGGTATCAGGCTAATGCCAGAATTATAAAATTAGTTAGAAAAGGGGCCCCTGGGTGGCTTAGTTGGTTAAGCGTCTGACTTTGGCTCAGGTCATGATCTCACAGTTCATTGAGTTCGAACCCTGTGTCGGGCTCTGTGCTGACAGTTCAGAGCCTGGAGCCTTCCTCAGATTCTGTGTCTCCCTCTCTCTGCTCCTCCCCCACTCATACTCTCTCTCTCTCTCAAAAATAAATAAAAACATTAAAAAAATTAGTTAGAAAAAATTTCCTCTCTTCTAATGTCTATAAGAGTTTGTATAGAATTGGTATTAATTCTTCCATAAATAATTTATAGATATCACCTGCGAAGTAATCCCAGCCTTGGATTTCTTTATTGACAGAGTCTAACAGTGAACTTGGTTTCTTTAATGAATATTCAAATTATCTATTTCTTCTGGAAAATTTTTGACATTTATGTTTTTCAAGGAATTTGTGCATTTCATCCTGGTTGTCCTAAATACGCTTTTTATTACGCTGTTTTCTTTTTTCTTTTTTAATTTTTTAAAAATTTATTTATTAAATTATTTATTATTTATTAAAAAATTTGTTTATTTATTTTTGAGACAGAGACAGAGCATGAATGGGGGAGGGTCAGAGAGAGCAAGGGAGACACAGAATCTGAAACAGGCTCCAGGCTCTGAGTGGTCAGCACAGAGTCTGACGCCGGGCTCGAACTCATGGACCACGAGATCATGACCTGAGCTGAAGTTGGACGCTTAACCGACTGAGCCACCCAGGCAACCCTATTACATTTTTAATGTCTGTAGAATTTATAGTGTTTTCACCTCTTTCATTCCTGATACCGGTAATTTGTGTCTTCTCTTTTTCTTGATCAATTTGGTGTGATATTTATCAATTTTATCTTTCTTTTCAAAAAGCATCGTTTGGTTTCATTTGGTTTTCCTCCTATTGATTTTCTGATATCAAATTCATTGAGTTTCATTTTATTACACATTATCTTATTACGTCCTTCTTTCTGCTTGCTTTGGGTTTAATTTGCTCTTCTTTTTCTAGTGTCTTACAGTAGAAGCTTAGTTTACTAATTTGGAATCTTTTCACCTTTCTTTTTTTTTTAATTTTTTTTTAACGTTTATTTATTTTTGAGACAGAGAGAGACAGAGCATGAACGGGGTAAGGTCAGAGAGAGGGAGACACAATCTGAAACAGGCTCCAGGCTCTGAGCCGTCAGCACAGAGCCCGACACAGGGCTCGAACTCACAGACAGCGAGATCACGACCTGAGCCGAAGACGGACGCTTAACCGACTGAGCCACCCAGGCGCCCCTCTTTTTACCGCTCTAATATAAGCATTTACTTGGATAAATTAGGGATCGCTAAACTTTTTCTGTAAGGGCCTGACAGTAAACATTTTAGGCTTTGTGATCCATGTGGCCTCGTGGTGTGAAAGCAGCTATAGACAATAAATGAATAGGTATGTTCCAGGAGAACTTTATTTACGAAAATAAACAGTGGTATGAATTTGACCAGTGCGCTACAGTTCACCAATCCCTGCTATAAATTTTTGAGATTAGGTTATAAAAAGACAGTGGCTTCTATCTTGGGTACACTGTGTTGCTCTCTCTCGGACTGCCTGCTGTAGGGAGCCAGCTGCCGTGGGATGAAGCAGTCCTGTGGAGAGGCTCACATAAATGACATTGGTAGCAGATCACTGCAGACTTGCCAAAGGCCATGTGAGTGAGTTTGGATTCTCACCCATTGGAGCCTTGAGATCATTGTAGTCCTATCGAATACGTTGATTAAAGCCTAAGGAGAGACTCTGAGCCAAAAAAACTCAGATCAGTTGAGCTTTGATTCATGGCTCACAGAAAACATCAAATTAAAAAAAAATTATTGGTATAAGCTGCTAAATGTTGGGTTGTTACATAGCAAATTAAATAACTGATACAAATGGATAGTGTAACTACCTAACAGCATGCTTCTAATTGCCCCCTCCTTTGTGCCGTTGTTATTATGCATTTTACTTTTATGTATGTTATAGTATCCCCATATATCATTACCATGTTAGCTTTAAGCAATCAGTTGTCTTTTAGAACGGTTAGAATTACGAACAAAGTGTCTTTTACACTTACTTTGCTTGAATCTACATTTTTAATGCCATTTGTCAAGATCTTCATCCTTGTGTTGATCCAAATTTCTCTCTGGTATTCTATTCCTTCCACATGAAAGACTTCACATAATAGTTAGGCTACTGGTAATGCATTCTCTTAGCTTTTGTTGTCTAAAAATAGTCTTTGTTTTGTCTTCATTTTTGAAAGACATTTTCACTGGGCATAAAATCTCTGAGCTGACTTTCTTTTAAAGTATTTTAAAGATGTCACATTGACATAGTGCCTGATAGTCTGCTAAAATTCCTATCTTTGTTCCTCTATATGTAATATATCTCTCTTCTTTGGCTACTGGTAATAATTTTTTCCAAAAGTAATGATACAAATGATGTATCAAGGTGTGTGTGTGTGTGTGTGTGTGTGCGTGCATGTGTGTGAATTTCTTCTTAGTTTCTGAGATTCCTTAGTTTGGGATACAATGTCTTTCATTATCATTACTTGTAGAGAATTTTTAGCTATTTCTCTTTGTCTATTTCATTTGTTTCATCTCCTTTCTTGCTGCTACTTCAATTACAGATATGTTAAACTGATAATATCTCAGAGGTCTTGGATGAGTTTTTTTTTTTCCCTCTTCATTTTCAGTTTGGTTAATTTCTATTTACTTACCTTTAAGTTCACTGACTCTTTCCTCAGTTGAAGTTGAAATAATTCTTCATTTCTGATACTGTATTTCTTAAATATTTCATTTCAGTTACATTTGACATTGGAATTTTTATCTCATTGTTGGAATTAACAATCTATGTATGTATATTGTCTCTTTTTTTCTCTAGATATTTTGACATATTGATCATAGTTATTTCATTTTATTTTATTTTTTTAATTTTTTTTAACGTTTATTTATTTTTGAGACAGAGAGAGACAGAGCATGAACAGGGGAGGGGCAGAGAGAGAGGGAGACACAAAATCTGAAACAGGCTCCAGGCTCTGAGCTGTCAGCACAGAGCCCGACGCGGGGCTCGAACTCACGGACCGTGAGATCATGACCTGAGCCGAAGTCGGACGCTTAACCGACCAAGCCACCCAGGTGCCCCGATCATAGTTATTTTAAAGACCTTGTCCACTAGCCCCAACATCTGGAACATCTCTGGGCCTTAGTTTTTAGCTGTTCCTGTATGCCTGCAGCACAGAAGTCATTTCTCTGTTTGTTCTTGTGGTGGTAAACTATTGTTTGTCATTAGGTGCTTGCTAGGGTGGTGGTAAGGGGCAAGTGTATTCTCTGTTGTGCTGGTAAACCTCAGTTTTAGGTAGGCTTCATGTGCTTAGCTCTTGGAATTGGAACTTTTCAGCTCTCCTGTCCCTCTTCCCCATGGCAGCCCAATTCTGGCTTGTGTCTGCAGCTGATCTTGTGCAGGAAAGAGTTTCTGATCTCTCTTCCAGTGATGGAAGCTTCCAATGGTGTAGGAAACTGAGTACAGGGTTATTTTCTGCCTCTCCCACGAGAAAGAAGGTTTTCTTCTATTCTTCTGCCAGGAGCAATGGGTCTTTCCTGTGCTCTGAAAGTGACAAAGTCTGCTGTCTCTTCCCCACTGGCTTAAGATTTTTGCTCCCTATGAGAGAAGGGTCTGAGTAGACGGGTAGGTTTTTTTCCTTCTCTGCAGTGGTTGCCGATCACTTCCTGCAGGCCTGAAACAAGAAGGCAGTTCTCTCTGGTCTGCAGCCCTGCTTCCTCCAGTCTTTCTAGGGAGTTCTTATTGAAGGTCTGTGGAAAGGGACTGCAAATGAGTGCAAATTCCCACTGTGTCACTTCTATATTGTCACAGAAGCCTACACTTGGCCATTAGTGACTTAACAAATTTGATTCCTTCTTACTCTTTTGCATGATGACTGGTGTCTCTTCCTTCCATGCCCTGCCATAGCTGAGGCAATATGGGTGATCCTCCTTAACCTGTCCCTCCTTTGAACTCGATCTGTTTGGTTGTCTTTTACCTCAATTCTGTGATGAGTCCAAGAAGAGTTATGATTTTATATTTTCTTCGTGTTTGTCTTATAGATTGGGTAAAAGTGATATTCTTTCCAGAATTCTACATTCTAGACAAAAGCACAGCCACTTTTAACTTATGAAATTCCTATTATATTATAAAATGAAGAACTAAAAAAACAGAGCTGAAGAAATGGATTATGAATTAAGTGTTTATATTAATCAAATTAACAGTTTAAGACCAACCAATACACGCAGGAGACTCTTGGTGGTAACTTTAAAAATCTAAATTTAAAGCTTTCTTGAAAGTGAGGCCAGGTCTCGGCTGTGATGTCACCAGAAACCCAAAATGTGGGAAACTGGAAAGGAGAGAAAGAGGGAGAGTAGCCAGGAGAACTGCACACTTGATAAAGTTTTGTTTGTAAGGTTGTTGATTTGCAGCATGAGAGATGGGAAAAAGAGAGGAAGTGAATGAAAATGAGACTTTTGGAGAAGAAACTATAATCAAAGCCCTTGTGGAAATTAGAGAAGAAAGGCAGATTTTTCAAATGCTGGTCTATGAATGAGTGGCTAACACAGATTTTTTCTTTCCTTTATCACAGGTCCTCCCTGATTACCCCAGTATAAGGTAACATTTCATGCCCTAGAACACTTCTCTTGTAGCATACCACATATTACCACTGGCTGTGCATGGCTAGCATTTTGTTTACATGAGCCTTATTATTTTAATTAGAATAAAGGTTTTATGAGAGGAGAAGACAAGTCCCATTATTATTTATATACTCCTTAGAACTTAGCATAGTATGATTATACTAAGTAAATTTTTAATTGACAAAAGGCAATTGATTTTCTCTTCAGGGATATTAACCATTTATTTAGTTTGTCTAGGTATATCATGATACTGGTCTCTTGATGTTCTCTGACCAAACTCTATCAAGGACTTTGATAGAAATGGATGAGCCCAGAAAACACCGTTGTCTCTGAAGTTTTCTTGAGACCACAGAAATTCTGCTTATAGGCTAAGGGGGCAGGAGACATAGATGTTCCTAAGACACACCTCTGGTCCCATGTTATCTATTTATTCACCCATCTACCTGTATATAACTTCATAGCTTATCATTACGAGTTTCAGAAATTGCTCTTTTCCATTTGTTTGAAATAATCTTTTGGTGTCTCTCAAATTTTTGTCTGATTTGGTTTTCTTTCTGGAATTTCCTTACATGGCGAGCTACATGTAGTTGTTGACTACATGTCAAAAACTGGTAACATCTCCTTCAGATCCCTGAACTAGAACATAAAGGCAAACAACATCCATGGTCTTTTGTCTCCTGTTCAGTTCTGCATTTCCCAGTGAGGAGGAAGCAAGCACACAGGATCCTTTTACCTAGTCTTTGGACCATCAGCAATATCCTGTTTTACTCCACACAGTTATCTGGCATCAATCAAAGAACACAAAATTCACACAAGCTGTGAGTGTGTGCCTGTGTGTGTGTGTGTGTGTGTGTGTGTGTGTGTACAGTGTGGAGGGTTGATGCCAACAGAGAGAGGGTGCTAGGTAGAGGGGGTAAGGAAGGAGGATCAGAATACAGGGAACATCTAGGGGTTCTATAAGGATGAAAAAAGAGGGGGGGGGGTGTAGAAACAGAACCTGATTTATTTTACACAGAATTTCTCTCATGTTCCAACTTGGGGCTTTATTTGAGGTAGTCATTTTTGTTTTTACAGTTCTTTAGTGAATATCATGCAATCTCCTAAGCAACTCACCAAAGGCGTGCACCTAAGGTGGGAAATTATTTCTGGCTTATGAATAAGTGTTTCTTGTTTCCATTTACAGAAAATTTCAGAGTGTCAAATAGTTTCAGCTATAATGTACCTTTGTTAAGTTCAGAAGAAACCTTTTTAGAAAGTTATTTCATTCAACTATCACCCTAAATAATGTTGGATTATAACAAAGTTATTAGATCATTTTCATTTATGAAGTAGGAATAGTTATTTCTTTTTAATAATTTTTTTCAATGTTTTTATTTTACTTTTGAGAGACAGAGCATGAGCAGAGAAGGGGCAGAGAAAGGAGAGACACAGAATCTGAAGCAGGCTCCAGGCTTTGAGCTGTCAGCACAGAGCCTGACACAGGGCTTGAACCCCCAAACTGTGACATCATGACCTGAGCCAAAGTCAGACACTTAACTGAATGAGCCACCCAGGTGCCCCAGGAATAGTTATTTCTTTTAAATAGTTCTGCTGCATAAGCTCTGGAGACATCCATTAGTATAGTTCTCTTCAAATTCTAGCTTTTCATGGAAACTCTAACTTCAAGAAAGTCACTAAACCACTGAGGCCCAAACTTTCTTCTCTCTACAAGGCTGATAATAATAAACACACTCCAGGTTTCATATGAAAACAAAATGGTGTAAACAATGTTCCTTGATAACTTGGAGATACTCCGTTCTCATCTGACCACAACCTAATATAAATGCTTTTCTGGTATAAAATAGGGATTCTGTGAATGGTTTAGATAACCTACTGAATAAACCTGTTGTTGCCAAATCTATAGAAATAGTGACAGCTACTCCTATCACTGACCAGAACGACGACCCTGCATTAAAAGTGACTTTAATAAAACTGAAATAAGAAAGATTCCTTGAAAGGAAATAGCAAAAAGCAAATTGAAGATTAAGGTTATTAGGATTTTTTAATTACCTAAATTATAATTTATAATTATAATAAATTAATAAATATAATTATAATTTGTTTTAATTAGTATGAAGTAAGTACTTTTATATTATCTGCATTATATAGATATTATATATAATACCACTCAAAACTTCATAAATTTTGTAGGAAATTTTTTAAAGGATGCATGAACACTCTTCATATGTAGTTAAGATTTTAAAATTGGTCTTAAGACCTTAATTGTAGTTTTGAAAGAAAACTATTTTAACAGAAGCACCTTTTATTACCATATATTCACCTTCCTTTATTCTGTTTTCCAAAGTACATTTTTTAGAAGTAAGTAGTTTGGAAAAAAAAATAAAGTGAAAAAACACACCAATGTGATTTAATCTTCATAAAAATTCCATTCTTGCTAATGGAAGTAGAGTTTATAAAGGGCTATGATTAGAATAATATGTCATAACCCAAACATTTTAAATTCCATTGGGTGAAACATGATCTGTAGTACTAGTCTGAACTGTTTGGGCAATACTTTTTTGTAAGAGTTTGATTACTAAAATCCCTAAATCCTTAGACATGTTTAAAGTAAAATAATACTATTTTTCCCATTCATTTCACCTTTTAAATAATGAATTTTTATCCTCTGGAAAAAAATGAGCACTTTTTAAGCAATTAGTAGTGCTGAGGGTCCCTGGTATATTCATCTAGATTTGCACAAGAAAATTGAAAACAGCCCAGCTATTTAACTGAGAATATTAGCTACTGAGCAATGTTAGCCACTCCTTCTCTTGCTATGCTATTGCTAGGGTCCCATGCTCTTTACTATGGATTCTCTACCTAGCACATTGCAGAAGTTGAGATCCTATTAATTTAGCAACAGCAAGCCTAGCTTTTAAGAAACAATGGTTTCTATTAGTTCCCATGACTCCTTCTAGAAAGGATGATAAAATGTTGAGAAAGCAATCCTATTTGGGGCGGGGGGAGGGGGTCTTATGTTGAGTCCTGTGCTTCTTTTGCATGTACTTTCAAATTTTAATCTGTTTTTTAATTGTATTTGTAATGCTTTGAAAGAACTTTAACTTGATTTACAGTCTTAATTGTATTTATGTTGTAATAATTAATTAGCTGCTGCATGTTGGATACTGCTACACAGCATTTATGCATATATTGTCTGAGATACAAGAAGTACCTTCTCCCTGTGCCTTTTTCATCTGGTGCCAAGTTTAAAGACTACCTGCATTTGTAACTCGATTCCCTACTTGGCTACTCTGGTGGCAGCTCCAGAAAATGAAATTTCCAAATATGCAGTTGCACTTTCTCATTTCTAACAGGACCTAATTTCCTTGTGAGAGCAATTTCCCTGGTCCACTGAAGATCTGTCGAATTTCTATCCAGTTGCACATCTTATAGCTGATCCACAGCACTTTTTAAAGTTATATTTTATTACAAGCATTCTGTAGTCATATTGATTCATTTAAGTGAGGATTTCGAGCTCTGCTGTTCCACATTTTATGAAGCAGTAGTTGCACTGGAAACAGTTCATCCTATTTCTCTCTCCCCTTTTAGTTCCTTTGGTCCTTTCTTGGCATTCAACAATATTGCTAGCAGAGTTTGGAAAATGAACATCTACTAATAGTACCAAGAGAAATCATTAGTATAACGAAGAGAAGCTAACAGTCCAAATATCAGTGTGAAGTGTATTTTTGCCGATTGGGACTATTTTCCAAATAAGAAAAAAAACTTATATATATACATATATATATATATATATATATACGCATATATGTATAATCACATATACATATATACACTTTTCAATCTGGCCAACTCCCAAGTTTGTATTATTTTTACATTGTGCTTAAACAAATAATTCTGTATATTTTCTATATAATCTATTTCTTTACTGCCTAGAGTCTGTTCAAGTGGAAAGTCTGAAATATGGAAATTGTGAAAGCAAATTATTTGAACCATCTTCATAGCTTCATTCCCTATCCAACCCAAGCCTTCTTCCAACTGTCTGTAATTAGGATCCTGTTAACCTGCAGGGCTCCTCACCCAGCTATGCAGTCTCTGTGGTCTTACCTAGAGCAAGATATTAGGTGCTATCTTCCTCACTTGCAAGTGGGAAACCTACATACGTATAATATATAAATTGAAATATACAACCTCAAAATATATTTTATATTAAACTTTATATTAAATTTAAATACATGTAATTGTATGCATGTATTTTTGGTTTCTTGCCTTGTCATCAGAGAGAAAAATTAGAACCACAGGTGTAGAGTAAGAGTAGAGGAAGGCCCTCAGGTGTTGGTCACACCATCCTGGTACCATCCTGGTTAATTGAATGTGATGAAGTGCCAGCAGGATTCTTGAGTTCCTTACTCCCTGGGATTTGGGCACTACAAGATGCCGTACCATGTACTAGCCTTGGAAGCCCTCCCCTGGCTCATCCCTAACTTCTTGAATACACTCCTCAGAATAAATTGTGCCTTTGCACGGGGACTCCCAAATTTCAGCAGCAAACTCTATAAGCAGAGGCCCCGGCATACACAGACTTGGACTCTCTCAGATACTCTACTCTATCCAAGACTTGAACTTGACTTATCACCCTGCTAGGAAGGAGGGTCTACTGCTTCCTTCTTCACATTTTTCATAATTCTTGTTTTTGTCATCCACAATCGGACTCAGCAGCACCTCATGGAAAAATTTCCATTATGGCAATACACTTCTGGGAACTGGTTAAGTTCAACTGTAATAAACAAGAAGTCAGCCACTCAGATGTGCAAAACCCAAGAGTGGAATTTATTATAAAGTTTCAGGATGCAACGATCAGAAGTAAAGATACTTGCTAGTCTGTGGAGTTACATATGATGCTCACTTCGCTTGTTAACAGGAAACTACAAGGCAACTACAAACATTCTTTACCATTTGAACTTCCTCTGATGTAATCATCCTCCATTACAGTGACAACTTCACAGCAGAAACTTGGTTTGCTTTTTTATTCTCTTCGAAATGATATCATTAAACCACTCTTCTGAAGGGATCAGAAGAAACTACAAGAAATTTATGAGACTCTGTCCAGCTGTAGACCCTTTGCCCCTCTATCAAAGTTGGGTGAAATTAGCCTATGGGATCAATAGTTATTATAGGAGGTGGACAGGCCAACAAGGCAGATGACTTTCTAAGGTTTCTTTCCTGAGGATACCACACTAAAAACAAATTTGTTTTCACTCCAACAACCTCTGAAGGGGATTTCAGAACGTTAGCTGTTTGATGAATGCTACTATTGAGACAGATTGGGATGTTTCTAATATACCATAAAAGGGATTGTGTTTCTGGTCTCTAGGTGAATTCTCTTGCTCCTTCTAATTGCAATTGGCATGTAATCCCTTGTGCTGTCTACCACAGAACTGTTTCTGCCTTCGACGCTTGCCTGGGGAAATAGTTTCTTGGGAAAGTATTTCAACAATTTCTAGGGTTTTTTTTTTTTTTTCTAATTTCACTCTAAAATATATGAATCTGCAATGGATAAATGACTATGTTTGCATAACCTTATTATTAAATCCTATCACAGAATATTCTTAAAGGCCTCAGGCTAGAAAATGATGGTTTTAACAGGAAATGTCTGTCTAAAAAGACATGTGATCACTGAGAATCATGAAGAGACTCTCCTGGGTTGTCTTTTTCATGAGAAAAAAAAAAAAAAGGAAACTTAAATATTTTAATTAGCTTTTTTTCTTTTTTTTCCAGCTTTACTGAGATATAAAGAACATATAACTTTGTATAAGTTTAGGATATACAACATGATGGTTTGATACACGAATATATAGTGAAATGATTACCACAAGAAGGTTAGTTAACACATCCAGCTCCTCACATAGTCACTTTTCTGTGGTGAGAACTTTTAATATCTACTCTCTCAGCAACCTATAAGTATTCAATCCACTATTGTTAAGCACAGTCACCATGCTGTACATTAGATGGTCAGAACTTATTCATCTTATAACTGAAAGTTTGTGCCCTTTGACCACTTTCACCTAATACAAAGGAATTAAAAGTTGCCTAAAAATTATAATAGAGTAATAAAACTAATGGTATCACTGGTTATAATAGCATATAATTAATAATTAACATTATACTTAATAATGTTATAATTAATTAATATAATCTATATAATTAATGCCATGAATTAATGTTAACAAATATTAATACTAATACGTTATGTAGAGAATATATATTACTACAGTATAATACCTTCTCATACGTGATTGCTATCACCATTATAAATAACCTGTTGAACTTGACACCGTGAAGAGTTGGGGTGATATGAGGAAAAAAAACTAAAGAAAGGAGAGGAACCTGAAAACTTACTTCCTATTTCCCAATTTTATCTCCTACATTATAGTCATATACCTTCTTGAGAGAATATCAAAGAGAATAACAAAGATCAGTTTCAAGAAATGCCTCCTTTATCTACTTGCAATTAAAAAAAACATTATTTTGGGAAAAACAATTCTCAATTGCTTTTTAATTTAAATTACAATTTGGGAATCAGGAACATGATTTTAACAAATGATAAAGTACAATTGTACAACTAACTCAACTAATTAACAACAGTGGTTTGTCTCAGGGGCTGGAAGTTGTGATATAGAGAGAGGAAAAAAAGGTCCGCAATAGCAGCATTTCAGAGGAAAATTCCCTTTTTAGAAACAAGTTACCTGAATTAATGAGCTTAGCTGACTCGCTGACTAAATCATATCCTTTCCTCCCTGGAAACTCCTCAGACAGAAAATCCTTCAAAGGTTTCTGCTTATCCTCTGAAGTGCAGAGCAAGTCCCATTTTATTAAAAGTCTCTCCACCTTTAATGAAGGAGATTAGTTTCACTTTCACTTTTTTCCATCCAAGAATCTTTACCACAGAGAAAAGATAACTGACAGAGAACAGGTGGTATACAAATCCTTCTAAAGCAGTGACTACTGCAAACAGGGCAAATGAGCAATATAAATATGCAAATGTGGTCATTCATGTCCTTATTATCCATAAATGCGAAACAATTAAGTGTGAAATGCTTTGGGGAATAATTGAGGTGAAATGGCTTGTATGTGCTGTGCGACAGTGAAGTGTATTTTGGTTCTCAGTTGCCCACTTCGTTGTCATCCTTGAGGGTTTCACAGAAAGCTCTCCAGGCCTGTGGGACTCATGAATGTTAATTAACCCCAAGCAAAGATGACACCTACGAATGTAGAAAATGCATTTAAGATGCAGCTCCCCTCTCAAGCCTATATGCTCTAAACTTAGAATTAAGGCAAGGGTCATAAAACTAAAATGCCTACAAACCCAGGGTATCACCTGAAGAGGCAAGGCTGTTTTCAGTTCTGGCTACTGATGCCAGGTCGTCAAGTGGGAACGTGGGTCCAGGCCTTTGGATCTCTCTTTTCAGGTAACATATCTGGGAGGGTTTGGAGCCTGGTGGTCCGTGTTCAGGTCCCAGCTGGGCTGTTAGCTGTTGTGATCCTACTGAATCTCTCTGTGCCTTAATTTCATTTGTGAAATTTAGATAATAATATCAGTAGTATTTCAGAGGACTTTTTAGAAGATTAAATATTAGAACAGCATCTGGCACAGAGAGAATGTAATTACTGTAAGCCATTAGTATCATTTAAGACAAGTCAGAAATCCAATTTTGCATTTGGGAGTCTTCTAACTCTTAAATGCTAGCGACTTGTTTTTCTTTTAAAATTATTGGGTCTGCTATAAATCAACCCCATCCAAAGTGAAAATCTGGACCAAGGCCCTCAGTTTGTGACTTCTGCATGAAACTTATTTGAGCCCGTTGAAAAGCTCTTATGAATTTCTGCTGGTTTTAAGGCTTCATGGCCATTGTTAGGAATTATTTATTTGCTTGTATATTCTCTTTCCATTTGCAAAAGAACTTATACTTTTGATAGCTTACATTAAAAGCCACAGTCTCAACTATCCTGGTTGTCAGTAAAGCAAAAAATACACAGGTCATTTTAATAGCATGAAAATGTAGAAGGAGGAGAATAAGTGTCCTAGACAACTAAAGCTTGGAAACCTTATTGACACTGAAGAGAAAATGAACCCTGAGCTTCATGACAGCCAACACAAAAAGGGAAGCATCATGAGTTTGTAGCGATCACATGATCCAACAGAAGGAGATAGCATATCACGCTGTCAAAAGAGATTTCTTTCAACTCTGAACTCTAAAATTTCTTAAAAGGGTCTTTGTAAAAGGAACATTGGGCAATTTAGCAAAGAGTGACTTAAGTAGCACTTGCATTGAAAAAGTAGAGAATTTCTGTATGTAGTAGCTCCTTAAGCCAGCCCTCTGGGCATGCTTATTCATAGCCATGTAAAGCTATTTCCAAGAGGCAGAAAGAGAGGATAACCTGCCCAGATATATCTGGACCACACAGAAATGAAGCTTAGAAAATTTTGAGGTAAAAGTTGTTAATATGATCCCTATTTTTTAGCTTTCCCAAGTATCAACAATTTTAGTGTGGGTCCATATGGAAATGTTATAGCAATATAGACATTTATGTGTTGACTAAAAGAAGATCCATTTACTCCACAAGCCAGGGATTTGTATGGATTGGGGGGAGGGGTAAGCAAGTAAGAGTGGAGAATCGCACAGAAGGGCCAGGAATTCTCAAACTGTAACTGTGGGCCCATTCAAGTCCTTGAAGGGTTCTGGAGTAGAGCTCCAGAATTCTGCAGCAAAAACAGCAGGCAAATAACCTCAGCCTAGGAGGTTTTTGAGAGCAGTTACCAATTTTCTACTTCTATTATCGAAGAACTTTAATCTAACTCCTGTAGAATGGCTGGTGTGGAACAGCCCTGCATCCTGACAGGTCAGCAAGGTTTAAAAAAGCAGCAAAATAGACTCTGAAAATGAGTTCTAGTAACACACCTTTATTGTCTTTTCTCCCTCCCGAGAATATAAGCTACGTGATGGCAGAGATCATCATCTGTTTAGTATTTTCTGGGCATGCAACGATGCCTGGTACAAAATCTGCTCTTAATAAATACTGGTTGAGTGTATGATCAGAGTTGTTTGTTAGTGTACGTTCAGAAACATACATGCATGATTTTTTTTAATGACGATATTCGCTTTGGCAGATTTTCTACTTCATAGCTTCTGCTGGATACAACTGAGAAACAGGATCATTTGCAACTGAAAATAGGCTGCTTTATACACAGAGCGTTCTTTAGAAAATGTTTTACCATCCTAGAATGATCATTGTAGTATCTTCTCTGAGATTTACTTTCTTATACTAATACGTACATAAAGTATTTGACTAGATTAACAAATTTGAAATGTCTATATATCCTTAAAAGAAGTAAGACTTTTTCAATTCATTCATCCATTCTTTCACCAGTCACTTATCACATACTTTTGGTGGTCATTAAGTCTGCACCAGGCATGGTGCAAGGTATTGGAAAGAAAATTGTGAGCCCACAAACCCCTGGGCTCAAGGGGGATACGTCATGATGGAAAATACTTATATTGGGCTTTCGGTACACTAGAAGCTGTTCTAGGCTTTTTGTTTATATTATCATTTATTCCTTACAACCACTCTGTAAATTAGGTTACTATTATTATCTATATTTTGTGAGGAAATAGAAGGACACAGAGAAGAGTCTTCCTTTACACCAAGGAAGTCTGGCTCCACAGCCCATGCTGCCAACCACGGTCACAGTTCACTTCATCTTGCCCGATAAGGAATGCCTAGCATAGTGCCAGGCACACCGTGTGTATCTGAACATGGCATATTGAATCAAACCTCTTATGGTCTAAAGGAGGAAAGCTTGTTTGGAAAGCATCAAACACATCCGAAGAAAAGAGTTTACTCCTCAAAGCCCATCAGTTATTTGGCTCCCTCACAACAGACAGCGCAGAACATTTTTAAGAAGTTCAGCTATTCCAGTGGTTGGTATGTATGTGACTTTGCTAATCGGTATGTAAATTTCTAAAATTTTTCATATGAATTAAGTGGCTGTGGAAAGTTTTTCTGTTAATTTCAGACAGTGATAATGCTCATTATTACTATTGCAATGAGTTGTACTATTATCTGAAAAATCAAAGGCTCTATGCACAACCTCTTGTGGCTTTAATCATTTTCTATGGGTGCTTGGTTTGACCAAATCAATTTAATACATGACAGCTAGAGGATTTATGACAAAAGACAAAATATAATTATGCTCATTAGTTGCACATATACAAATTAAATTTATGTCTAAATTTTCCATACAGAAAATCTTTGGAAGACATCACTGTATTTCCTAAAGAAAATAATTACAGTTCACCCTTGAACAACATAGTTCTGAACTGTACAGGTCCATTTACATGAGGATTTTTTTCAACAAATAAAACACAGCACTGTAAATGTAATTTCTCTTCCTTGTAGTATCCTTAATAATGTTTTCTTTTCTCCAGCTTACTTTATTGTAAGAAGACGGCATGTAATACATATAACATAGAAAATATGTGTTAATCAACTATTTATGTTATAGATAAGGCTTCTAGTCAATAGTAGGCTATTTAGTAGTTAAGCTTTGGGAGTGGGAGGACTTAAAAATTTTACACAGGTTTTCAACTGCATGTGGGGTTGGTGCTCAGCCTTACAGTATGGAAGGGTTTTAACCGTATTTATTCTGTGCAGCTGAAAGAATACTGTATTTTTATTTTTCTCAGCATGCTTTCTGCAATCTACACTTGCCTGTGAAATATGGATTAAATGGGGATTATGCAATCTAAGTGACTCAAGCATAATCATAGTCTAAGATCCTCTCATTTCTCTATTACAATATAGTCTTTAAAATCACTGAAAAATCCACTGCTTTCTCCAATGTACATTGCTTAAATAGGCTAAAATATTAAAAGAGGGAGAATGACAATAGACCAGAACAAGGAACCATTTAATGGAAATTGACTAAAGGTCCTAGTAAGGCATTGCTTAGATGAAGACTCATAAAGCTGATATTAATTAATGATCTTTCAGGATCTAAGAGTAATAATTCACACAGGAATGGTTCTCAGATGAGACAGTGGGGTCATGAAAGGAAATATATCCTTCACTAGAAATAGGGAGGAGCCGAGGAATCTCTTCCCTTTTCCTACTGCTTTCAGGTGCATGATTTGCATGCTAAAAATCCTCACCAACGAGGACAGTTCAACTAGGAGAGATGCGCCAGACGCGCACTTGCGCTGGCTCCTGGGCCTTGTCAGTCCTGCTGGGCTGCTTTGTGTAACTTGGCATGGTGATGTGTTCAGACAGGATGGATCAAAGCGCCCAAGAGCCAACTGTGAGAATTCAAAGGCAAAAGGCTTCAGATGATCTGGAATGTATCTTGGTGTAAAGCTTCCCGGTGTTTTAATTTCTTGTAACATTTTACCTTTTGGGGCTTTGCAGAATTTAACTATGGTTGAAGTTAAGTGCTCAGCTGGGTGCCTGCTTCTATCATTTTTCCTAATGAATGCACTATGAGCAATTGGATTATCTTACTTGGATTTTCTTACCTATTTGTCTAAGCTGTTCAAATCTTTTCACTGGAACAAATTCACTGAGCTTCTTCCTGCTTCTGTGGGGGAATGTGAGATACAAGGATGTCCTTAACTGCTAGATAAATCTAGCTACTTAAGTGAAAAACCACAGCTGGATGGCTGCTCTAAGCAATATTATGAAAGTGGGTTAAGACAAGAAATATAGGGCCTTATTAAAATTTCAAGGTCGATTGAGACAGGCAAGATATAATGAATGGTATTGGAGTTCGGCCAGGTCAATGGTGTTAAAACTCACTCAAAGACACAGATAAATTTGAGGCCCAGGCCTTTGTTTAACCTCCCATCCAAAAAAAGATTCTTCTTTGCCAAAACTTTTGACGATATTCCAGAATATTTGTTTAATAGGTGACTTAAAAGCAATGCTGCTTTCAATTTAATCACCTTGGGCTCTGCAGAACCCAGGTGTTAAGAAGAAAATCAGTCAATTCTTATCTTTATTTCCCTCTTTTCCTGTTTATTAAATCATTGAAACAAAATAACATATTAAAACATTTAAAACACAAAATGAAATGGTCACATATGGAAGAATATTAAAGAAACAAATGTCTTCATCATGGAAAAGTACACAAGAATGAAATCTTAATTCTATTGTTGAATTTGGGATGCATAGTTACGAAAAAGTTTTATAGTCACCACCTAGGTACCATCTTTGTGTTAAAATTATGTTAGCTTTAATAAGAAGAGACACACAAATTTCACTATTGGTCAAAATTCACCCAGAAAACAGGATTAGATATACATCTCCCACCTTATGAAACTTACACTAACCTTTAGCCCCAGATCTCATTGTTAGTATTCTTTTCTTAAGTTTATTTTTACTTATTTTTGAGAGAGAGATAGAGAGAAAGCAGGGGAGAGGCAGAGAGAGGGGGCAGAGAGAGAATCCCAAGCAGGCTCTACACCACCAGCATGGAGCCCAATGCGGTGCTCAAACTCACAAACCATGAGATCATGACCTGAGCCAAAACCAAGAGTCGGACGCTTAACCAACTGAGCTACCTAAGTGCCCCCATTGTTAGTATTCTTAGCTTACAATAAAATATTCTATGAATATGGAAAAAAAACCCATCCCACTATTCTTTCAATGAACTTACTAAATGGGACTTAAAAAGTCATTTTTAAGGATCTTCTAACTATCATCTTCAATGATACTTAGAAACTAGAATTTCATTATGAATATTTACAATTGCCTTGATGCTACTTCTAGGATACTGATCTTCAGTTTGTTTTTATATACATTCTTAGAGTTGGAAAGAATCAAAGAGGTCATCTAGTCCTTTCTATCACAGTCAGTGGAAGACCTCATCTTTCCTACTCATGAAAAAAAATTCCAATCACATGTAACCTTGCTTCCTTACAAGGATGCCTGTCCATTTGTAGATAGCTTTAGTTATTTGAAAGCCATTCCTTTTACTGAGCTGAGCTTTGTGTCTGTTATGACCTACACAGGTTTTAGTTGCCTTCTTCTTCAGAAGGTAGCTAACAAATTTATTGAGCTATGAATGGATGAAGCATACACTTTTCTGCCTGTGTGTTATACTTCAATAAATTATTTACATGAACCAAATAAGGGAGGTGAAATCACCATAACTGAATTATCACGGTTTTTCAATAGAAGGTAAACCACAATTTTGAGAGAGATGCTTTTAAAGAAAACCTATTGAGGAAAGAAAAGAACAGAGATAGCTTTTAACAGTTGAGTATCTGTGACACTTTTAATAAATGTTTCATTCAGACCTTCCTTTTTGGAGCCAGACTACCATCAGAGAAGTTAAAAACAAGTCTTAAACTTACATAGGTGCATCTCCAATGCATCAAAAGTGAGTCTAGTTCCTCTTTTCTCAAGAAGTTGTGACAGAGTTTTGGATTGAGGAATCCTTCATACAAAATTTTAGTGAATTTATTAAGAGCCATCATAAATGAGAGAAAGAGAGAGATGTGAGGAAGAATGAGCAAGAGAGAGAAAGACAGATTAAGAATGGAGAAAGACGACAGTAAAACAGGCTAATCTCTATCTACAAAATAGCTATATAATAACTACCTGGAAAAGTTCAAATAATAAAGCTATCTTGATCTACACTGTGAATCCAATTTAAACAAAAATTTACTTCTTTGTAGAGAGCAGACTATTTTGCTTGGTTAGATTTTTAAACTCTTAAACAGTTGGCTAGCACCTACATCATTGTGTGATACTTGGAAAGTACTAGAAGTTTCATATGTGCCAAAAAGGGCCTATCCACACACAGCCTTATCATATCGTTCCCCCACCCACACACACATGCTATGAGAAATAAACCAGGGAAGTCAAAATGGAAAAAAAGAATCCAAAAACATTGTTATATGTGAACAAAACCTTGTGCTCCTCCCTTGAGAAGCCAACTCAACCAGAGTAACTATATGATAACATCTAACCAGTAAAGTTACTTTTGTCATAAACCAATGAACTAAAAATACTCATTTCACCCAATGATAATGCCAAGGGAAACAGTAGGCACAGAGATAGAGCAACCTTGCCTTAAGCTATGAAGTGCTTATAATCACATTTCCAATAACTCGTACAGAATTGGCATGATCCATTAAAAAAAGAGATCATGAAATCATAAAAAAATAATTTAAATTTTAAAAGATTTAATTTTTATATTTTTTATTTTATTTTTTATTTTATTTTATTTTTGAGAGAGAGAGAGAGAGAGAGCACACGCACATGAGTGGGAGAGGAGCAGAGGGAGAGGGAGACAGGATCCGAAGCAGGCTCCATACCCAGTGCAGAACCCCAAGTGGGGCTTGATCTCACAATCTTGAGATCATGACCTGAGATGAAATCAAGACTCAGACGCTTAACTGACTGGGCCACCCAGGTGCCCCAAGACTTCATTTTTAATAAAAGTATTTCTCACTAAAGTACAAACTCTTATAACACATTTGAGTTTTTATTTTTTTTTAATTTTTTTTTAACGTTTATTTATTTTTGAGACAGAGAGAGACCGAGCATGAACAGGGGAGGGGCAGAGAGAGAGGGAGACACAGAATCTGAAACAGGCTCCAGGCTCTGAGCGGTCAGCACAGAGCCCGACACGGGACTTGAACTCACGGACCCTGAGATTATGACCTGAGCCGAAGTCAGACGCTTAACCGACCAAGCCACCCAGGCGCCCCGACATTTGAGTTTTTCTTTGCAAATCTTTAAATTCCTGATACGAAGAAAGTTGGAACTGTGAAACTTAATGATGTTAGATGCTTCTAAAATTGAAGATCAATCAGAAATCTACAGAACACATTTTTCAAATTATGATATATCGACTTGCATGGAAAACTTAATTTATCAAAATTGGCATAGACCATAATTGGGGCAAGAATTCTGAACCTCAACTAATTATATTTGGTTAAGGAGAATGAAGGAATCCTCCTAGGATTCCTTAATGTTTTTAGCTGCTGAGAACAAAACTTTAACTGATAGGTGGACTGATGAGCAATACTTGCTGCTGGGATTCCTGCGATTTGACTGAAGCTTCCACTGAATGGTGTTAGCTTTTATATTCGACAGACATTTGTTGGGCCTCCTATTATGGGTTAGGCACTGGACTAGGTCCTGGAGCCATATAATCAGCAAGACATTCAAAGCCTCTTTTATGGTAGACAATTCCAGTCAGGGCTGGGACAGGAGAGCTAAAAAATAAACAGAAGTGTGTGTGTGTGTGTGTGTGTGTGTGTGTGTGTGTGTGCGCGCGCACACATGCGCGCGCGCACGCAGATGCACACACATGCATGTGTGCATTAATCACGTAGTAATTAATAATAAGAAGAAGTTAATGAAGGTAAGGAAATAGAGTATGTATATGTATATGGTGGGGTCTAGAGTCAGGGCATCTTATTTACTGAAATCCAAAAAGACCTCTCTGGAGAAGTGGCATTTGAACTAATATCTAAAAGAGTAAATGAGGGGTGCCTGGGTGGCTCAGTCGGTTGAGCGTCCGACTTTGGCTCAGGTCATGATCTCGCGGTCTGTGAGTTCAAACCCCGCGTCGAGCTCTGTGCTGACAGTGCAGAGCATGGAGCCTGTTTCCGATTCTGTGTCTCCCTCTCTCTCTGACCCTCCCTCCATTCATGCTCTGTCTCTCTCTGTCTCAAAAATAAATAAACGTTAAAAATAAATAAATAAAAGGGTAAATGAAACACCATTATGGTGTCCTGGAATCTTCGAAGAAGAGAGGCAAAACCTAGAAACAGAATGGCAGTGAATAGGAAGAAAAGGAGACAGATGTAAAATAAAGAAATTAGACCCAGAAGATGGGAGAGAACACTGGTAAAATGGTACCGAGAGGTCAAGTAACATAAGGACTGAAAGCTAAGCTTTGAATTGGCACAATGGGAATTATTGACAAGAAAGTTTTCACTGAAGCTATGGGAGCAGCTTGACATTAGAGGGTTAGGGAGAGTAAGAAAGTAGAATGAGTATAGACATCTCTCTGGAAGAGGTTGGCCTAGAGAAGTGGGGTGACACCTGGAGATGCATTCTAGAGACCATTTTTATTTCAGATGGGAGACAGCCAAGTTGATGAGAGTGATTTAGAATACAGTGGAAATCAATGATGCAAGATACAGAAGAAATGATTGGTAAATGAAATTCCTTGAGTCACTGAGGGCCCAATGCATGAGTGGAGGGCCTTGGGTGAGAGTGTAATATGGAAGGTAGTCCAAACATGGGCAGGTACTGGGATGTGGTGAGTAATGAAAAACAGGTAAATTGGCAGGTGTCAGAGTGTCAGTCTGCCTTGAACATTCAGGATCCCGGCAAATTTTTGCTGGCTGTGCCAAGAATGCAAGACCTGACCATTCTTTACCTGAGCCAATTTTCGGGATTTTTTCTTTTCCACCAAGCAACTTTGAGGTGACATCTCTCTCTGGGACCAAAAGCAGACTGACTTACTGCTTGCTATGAAAACAGCTCTTAGGCTATGGATAATGACCTAGGCATCTGGTCTGCCACTTGGAAGACAACAGACTACAGATTAAAGATCCCTCTTTTTTTTAATGTTTATTTATTTATTTTGAGAGAGAGAGAGCACACAAGCAAGGGAGGGGCTGAGAGAGAGAGAGAGAAAGAAAGAATCCCAAGCAGGCTCCACGCTGTCAGCACAGAGCCCAACACAGGGCTCCATCTCACGAAGTGTGAGATCATGACCTGAGTTGCAATCAAGAGTCAGGAGCTTAACTGACTGAGCTACCCAGGCACCCCTAAAGATATCCCTCTTTAGGGCCTCGAACTATGGAAGCAAATTTCAACTGTCAATCAGACAGTCTGGTTCAATCACACAGATGACTATAGTAAGAACCCATTGTCTAATGAGACTGACTAGAATCAAGCTGCTCATCAAATTTAAACCACCCAGATCACTGCTATTACCACCATCACTGCTGGATTCCATTCTCATACTGGACAAAACAGTACATTCACCATCATGGGCGATAGCAAAAAACTGTATGTTTGTAATCTAGAAGCCACCAATGCCTGTGACTCCTGCCAAAATTGGTCTAACTGTCTTTCAGTGAAGGGGGCCACATTCCATGGAGCATTTCCTCTGCCTTATATTTTTCTAGAAAATTGAGTACATTGGATCTCTGAGAGTCTCTTTCAATCTCTTTTTTTTAATATGAAATTTATTGTCAAATTGGTTTCCATACAACACCCAGTGCTCCTCCCAACAGGTGCCCTCCTCAATGCCCATCACCCACCCCGCCTCCCTCCCACCCCCCATCAACCCTCAGTTTGTTGTCAGCTTTTAAGAGTCTCTTATGGTTTGGCTCTCTCCCTCTCTAACTTTTTTTTTCCCTCTCCCTCCCCCATGGTCTTCTGTTAAGTTTCTCAGTTTCCACATAAGAGTGAAAACATATGGTATCTGTCTTTCTCTGTATGACTTATTTCACTTAGCATAACACTCTCTAGTTCGATCCACGTTGCTACAAAAGGCCATATTTCATTCCTTCTCATTGCCAAGTAGTACTCCATTGTGTATATAAACCACAATTTCTTTAACCATTCATCACTTGATGGACATTTAGGCTCTTTCCATAATTTGACTACTGTTGAAAGTGCTGCTATAAACATTGGGGTACAAGTGCCCCTATCCATCAGCACTCCTGTATCCATTGGGTAAATTCCTAGCAGTGCTATTGCTGGGTCATAGGGTATGCAAACTGGTGCAGCCACTCTGGAAAACAGTGTGGAGGTTCCTCAAAAAATTAAAAATAGATCTATCCTATGAGAGTCTCTCTCTTAAGCACATGCACGACTAACATTGGTATTTTGCCACTATAGACATATTTTAAGGTTATATTGTTGCTGTTCCAGTGTGATCAGCTGACTCTTATTTTCAGTTTTCCAGGCTATCTACAACCAGACAAGAGTGTGTTGTTTTTCTCATAAAGGCCAACCAACAATTGGCAGATATCCAAGAAATTCAACAGCTATTCCATATCTGCTTATCATTCATTCTCTGGTAAGACTTCTGGCACCACTGAGATGTGAGGCAGGCTTTTGGAAAATCAAGCCCAGAAGATTTTTGACTATATCTCCTTTACCTCTTCCTGGCCCACATACTTTATTGAGGCAGGCCACAAAACACAGCCATCACCAGAAAAGAATTATCTCGTGTAGGCCACCTCCTAGGCAATGATCAGAATGAAAAGGGTGGAAAATATAGATTACTTTGAAAATTCATGATTCTGCCCCTACCATTAATAACCAGGCCACCTTGCTTTGTATATACTCTGAGTGGCAGCTCACCTAAAGGGGAGACTAAGGAATTGAGACTTTGATTCAGCTACCTGGATTCTTTTATTGAACTAACATGGTCCTAGATCATAAAGAGAATGACCACTTGGTTGAAAATACTGGCCACCAATTTTTACAGTGGCCCACTTGGACCAACTTGAAAAATATAATGTACCACTGCAAATTTTTTAAATGACCTTTTCATATTTATACTTGACTCCTTTCACTGAAAGGTACTGGTTCAAGCAGATATTTGGAGAAAAGGTAATGATACAGCTACAAGGATGGAACACATCAGTTACATAGCCATGGAAGGGAGAATAACAATCAGCACTTGAGGGTAGGACACTTTAGACTCTAGGTGGTTCAGGGGAAGGTGGAAATTTATACTCTCCTTGTCCCTTAGACCCAGCATTGCCGACTGGAAAACAATAATATGGTCTAACTGAATCCAGCGGCATCTGTAGTTGACAATTTATTTCACTACTGGATTTGTCGACATGCTATAAAAACTCTGTAGTCCTGGTGATCCTAAACTACTCTGCCATGCCTGACACCACCGATGGCATTCCTAAACCTGTCCCCTTCTCAACCTTGGATGTGTACAAACAGATGGACACCTATAATATTGTATCAATCCTAATAATGCAAATTTATATGCTCCTCCTGATGCCCAAGCAGCTTTGAGTTGTCATACATAGTAACCAAGGCTGCAACTACTCAGTGACACTGCCCAATGTACCACATTAACCAAACCAACATAACCATGATCTAAATCAAGTTTAGCAACAATTTCCAAACTGGAGTGAAGTGTGTTCCTCTGTATTATATATTTGTATGTGAAAGAATGCCTTTCCTTTGAGGGTGAGGGTTACTCATCTGTTACCCCAGAGATTATTAGTAATGACGTCAAAGAATTGCCAGGTGGGTCTAAACACCCTTGCATAAGTCACAGACTGGCTTTAGACTATATCTTGGCTATCTGAAATAATGGTTTCCCTGGGATTTACTCCGTTTGCTGAGTTCAGGACCTTGGGGAGTAGAATTGAAGTCAATATTACATGCTGACCTTATCCTATTGCTTAGAGTCTTGTTGACAGTATCCTTTTTTTAAACATTTTTTTAATGTTTTATTTATTTTGGAGACAGAGAGAGAGACAGAGCATGAGCAGGGGAGGGGCAGAGAGAGAAGGAGGCACAGAATCGGAAGCAGGCTCCAGGCTCTGAGCTGTCAGCACAGAGCCCAATGCGGGGCTCGAACTCACGAACTGTGAGATCATGACCTGAGCCGAAGTCGGATGCTCAACCAACTGAGCCACCCAGGCGCCCAGACAGTATCCATTGTATGAGGCAAATAAAACAGATTTGGTCCCAATCTCTGACAGTCCGATTAATCAGGGTGGCTAATAGAGTAGCATATTCATATGAAAAATCAAGTTTAGCCAAGAACGCGTGTGGCAATGGGATGGTTTGCTGGAAGAAGCAATCCATCATGGGCTTGTGTATCCTTGCAGGCTCTTGCTAAAAATGCCAAGAATGCATGGCCCTGACTGCATGGCCCCAGGTCATTCCTTGGGGTTGGTTTGACTGCAAGTTAATGTGAAGGATGAAGTAATGTCTCGCTCTCAAAGAGTAGCCTCCATACTGCTTTCTATAAAAACAGTGGATTCCCCATCTCAGTGTTCTTCAGTTGTGCCTCTGTCATACTCGTCTGGTCCATATATATAGTGTCAACTCTGTGGGACTTGTGTGCAAGAGCAATTGAGGTAAATCTGATGCTCATGCTGTTTGTTGTATGGGCCTTTTTTTTGTGACTCAAAAGTCTTATGTCTTCTGCCAGCATCCATGAAGCATTCACATACTAAGTTACGAGCTTGTAATTAGGATGAAATCGAATCTCAGATCCAACAATAGGTTTAGTAGAGAGAAGATCAGGTAGTTCTTCTTTGACTGAAATCAGAAATCTGAAAATCAACTTAGAGTAACAAAGAAGGGAGTATTGGAAGTTTGAAGGAAAAGAAAGTATAAAAGGTCATCTTGGGAAGTGGAACTCCCAAAGGATTGTTTTCTAGTGCTAAGGCCCTCCTTGAGATGTGGGTCATAAATTTAAAGTGATACTCATCAGTGCAGTGGGTGACTTGTGAGATTTTCTCCAGCCACATTCAAATTGCTTGTAGATGTGGAGAAGGTAGAGTGTTAGGTCTAATCATAAGTGTACTTTTGCCAGGTAAGTGCAATGGGGAGAGACAGGGTCAGGGTTGCTGACAGTATATGCAAGGGAATAATTATAGGATTAGACTATGAAATCCAAGCTGGGATAAGGAATGAGGTAATTAGTAAAGAAAAAAATATTAGAACAATTGACTAGGGACAATGAAAAAAGTCTTGGAGTTAAGAGAACTGGAAAATATAGAGGTTATGGTTAGAGAATAGAATGATTGAAAGTGAGGTTTTTTTTTGTTTGTTTTGTTTTGTTTTTTTGTTTTTTTGTTTTTTTTAGTGAGGTTACTGGTGATGAAAAAACTGTGATCATAGGGTAAGTAGAAGTTGTGGGGTGGCAGTCATGGTGTTTAGAAATAAGTAGGCCAGGGGCGCCTGGGTGGCACAGTCGGTTAAGCGTCCGACTTCAGCCAGGTCACGATCTCGCGGTCCCTGAGTTCGAGCCCCGCGTCGGGCTCTGGGCTGATGGCTCGGAGCCTGGAGCCTGTTTCCGATTCTGTGTCTCCCTCTCTCTCTGCCCCTCCCCCGTTCATGCTCTGTCTCTCTCTGTCCCAAAAATAAATAAACGTTGAAAAAAAAAATTAAAAAAAAAAAAAAAGAAAAAAAAAAAGAAATAAGTAGGCCAATGGGACATAATGGGTGCATGGACTTTCTGCATGGGTGTTGAAGCCTCTGAGAATGATGAAAGTACAATACTAAGATCTTCAGTGATGGAGGGAAAGGCACCAGGAGGAAGGAAGAAGGTTGCAGTGAGGACAGGAAGTAGGTGGCATCATCCAAAGACGCAGGCTTTAAAATAAGTTGAGCGTTTGAATGAAGAGAGAGGAACGACTGCCTAGAAGTAACAATGAAATGACAGGGACATGTAGCTTATTTTCAGGACCAGTTAACTGGGATTTGGGAGAACAGAAAACTGCCTCCATGTGAGAGGGCTGCAGAAGAAATAGTATCCTGAGAAGATAGCTGGATTTCAGCTAAAGCAAGTAGGTGAAAGAAATGTTTGGACAAGAGCTTAAGGTTATTGGTAACTGAGCTGAATAATAATGCTTGGGATCTTTAGCACATAGTGGGCAGTCCAGAAAAGGGTGGGAAATTGGGTGAAATTAGGCAATGCACAGAGCATTTTGGCATAAGAGACCGAGGCTCAGTGGACCTGGCATGAAGGGACTTGGGTGCTGGGGCATCTGGAGGGGACTGAGGTATGTTCACCTGTAGGTCATGGTGAGATTACTTCTAAGAGACTTTAGAGGAAGTTATAGTCAATTATGATTACATACTTTTCAGGAATTCTTATGTAACGTCTAGGAGGAGGTGAATAGGATCACTACAGAAGTAGGAGTGGTTTTTACCAAGAGCAGGTATAATAATCTCTTTTGGGTAAAAAGAGATCCGACTCTTCTGTAAGAGATTTGGTTGATCTAAGGTTTTGAATACTTTCCCTAGGACTGGGACCTGAGCTGCTCAGGGCTCAAGTAAAATTCCAGGTGAATGTAATTTGAAGATGGTTGGGGAGAAGGAAGCGGGGGTGGGGGAGAAAGGTCTTTCTTAAGTGTCTTCTGCGTTACTGTCAGAAGGCAGACTCTAAACAACTACAGCAATGAACTTCGGTATAAGGGTTGTAACCATTGATTAGGTCAGGTGAAGGTCACTAATATTGTTCTTCCCAATGATTACCATGCTTAAAGAAACTTTGGGGGATCTTGGGCAGCTAGAAAATGACATGTGGTGTCAATATGGCCACCCTCACAGGAAGCAAACATGCAGTTGATGACGTCATATGAGGGTTTGCATATGATGGTCCACTGCAAGCACATATCCTAGCATCTTCGCCCTCCTCTCTGAACATTTTGTTCAATTTCTTGCACTAACAAACACCTTTATATGATTAGAACATGTTACTGCCCTTACAGCTTTTTTAAATGGTGGTAGCCCATACCTCTCACAGGAAAATAGGATTTCAACATGAAAATGTACCATTCAGGTCCTTGAAGTTGCAAGGACAGCACCTATAACCTATAACAATATGAATTATTGAGAATTGAATTACGAATTTCCTAGTGAAGAATTTATAATGGTGTTATGCCTTTGTCTTAGAAAATTAATCTTTTTCTAATACATGGCCAGAATATTTGATTTGGAGAGTTGGCATCTGTCTACTGATTATTCATTTGAGAGCTTTTCCTTAGGTCATTTGACTTCAAGTCAACAAAATGATGCTTACCTGTAAAGTAGCCAAGACCCTTGATGGCATGGTTATCTATCTCTGTCATTAGGGTACCACAGATATGCCCATTCTCTGTATTTGTTCTAAATTTGGTTTACCAAATCATAGCCGTTACATTTTCCTACTAGCTATAATATCTTAGTAGAGCGCGGGCAGTAAGTACAAAAACATGATTTTCAAATTAATCTATGTACAAGGAGGTGGCACACTTTTCCTAATTATTGTAGTTACCATAGCAAAACCAAAAGTAGTTCAAGCAAAAATGTGCTCATACACAATACAAACAGTTTTGTGTATAGAGGTTAATATGCATAACAAAGGCAGAGAAAGTGAATTAGATGAATCTATTGGAAATATTAATACACATTTTATTAAGTAAGTAAAAACTGAAGCAACACTTGATCTTTTAGAATAATAGTCTTATTTGTGTATCAAATATATTTAAGTTATTTAGGACCTGAGCTCTCAAAATTAAAATTGTAAGTAAGAAAAACAATGAGTCTCTCAGAAAAACAAGAAGCCTAAAACATAAAGTCAGCAAATGAACAAATCCTATTGAAAAAGGTCTCTTTAGACAGGAGATATCAACTGTCCCATATACCTCAATACTTCATGAATACGTGACACTTTCAATGCTACATGTTTGGCTCTATATGCCGATTTCAGTTGGATTTAGGTAAAGTGACAGGTTTTAACTTTTAAGGAAAAGTGAATGCTTCATTTTTAGTAACATTGTGCTTGAAGCAGATGAACCTGAGAATTGAGAGCTCCTGTAGACAGTCACTTTGCCAGGTGGCTCTCATCGGGGTGTTTATTGTTAAAAACCCCGCTATTTCTGCCTGAGGTTTGAAGCCAGGACTTCACAAGATCCCCTGCTGCACTCCTCAATTCTTTCCACGCAGAGAGCAGATGGGTGAAGCAGAATAAATCCCAGCCTCAGAGGCAATAATGTAGCATTCCAGAGACCAGTGATGGTGTTGCTTTTAGTTGGAGTAAATGCTAATTGGAGTTGGGAGTGAAATTTAGAATGGAAAATTGGACTTGCTTTATGAGACAGTTGGGAAACTTGTTAAGGGTATTATCACTACCATATTTTGATAAACAGAAACAAAATGTTAACATCACAAACTTTAGTCAATTGTTTCCAATTTAGCTTGGTTGGTTAGAACAGGATGCTTCAAGGATAAGCACACAGGTCGTGGGAGCCTGTCTTAATCTTTAAACTAACATGGTCCTTTGTATTAAAAAATGCTAACTTACCAAGTCATTTGGATTCTTGTAACTTCTAATAAATTGTATGTCACAAAAATAGCATAAATAGGTCATCTCTTCTGATCTGTCTGTATCTTTTTATGGTTTCGCTGAGGCAGTTATGACACTGCCTTGTATTTTTGTGCATCTTTTTCATCATGGCTTTTCCGCTTTTGGGGGGAAGAGATCATGTATTTTCATTATTATATCCCTAGAACTGAGTCCATTGCCCCAAACTGGAAAGCTAAAACATAATAGAAAGAAGCAGCCAACATTCCTTCCAGTAACGGTCAAGGATGGTCGTACAAAATAAAGTTAATTTACTGATTTTGGAATGGACTGAACAGTGTTATGCAACGACAGGCTTTCTTTGATTATAGGTTTATTTAACTTACCACTAAAATTATGTGACCATGTGGGTTTAAATAAATGCATCGACCTGTAAATCAAGTGTTTATGCACCATTATTATTTCAATTTGAGTGCTGCAGCTATGGGGACAAAACAGTCATGACAGTATGTGAAGATATTTTGCCAAGGAAATTTTATTTAATGATTTTGGGGAATTAGAGGATAGTAACCACTATTGCAACCAGACCCATGAGTTTCCAAGTCATTAAAATACCTAAATGGATCTTCATATTTTTCTCAATTATAACATTGAATGAGACTTTTGGTCTCTCTGGGCCATGATAACTTGCTGTACTTGTTGGAATTCCCAGAGAAGCCACGGATAAAAGCTAGTCTTCCTTCAGAGGGGCTTGGATCTTGTCACCAGAATTCTCTGCCTCCTTGTTTTCACTACTTCTCACTTTCCATAACCGCAAGCTCTCTTTATTTCTATCTCCCTGCATATTGTCTTCTGGGGCTCTGAGTTAATTTCTACTCTAGTATATTTCACTTTTTAATTATAAAAAAGTTAGAAAATTACATTGCATATGCAACCATAACCATTTTCAACACAGAAGGTAACTCTATACATAGTGAAGAGTAACAAACACATCCTTAATTATAATAAAAAAGAATAGTTTGTAGCTATATTTAACAACTCCAGTGGTTTCTTTGAATGGTGATGTCACTAAATGTATTATAAAGAGTTGCATTTTTTACCATGATAGAAAAAAATGTTTTAATCTAATAAGTGATAGAACTGTAAACTTTTACAGATGTATAAAAAATAAATTTGTGTCATTTATATCCTTAGCAGAGGCCAGTGGGAGCCCTGTGGCACCACATGAACAAAATAGACCAAAATAATAACAATGTAACAGCTCTGAAATTTAACTTATCATTGGACCCATAGCCCACCAAAGTAGGTGAGGACTATTTTCCAAAACTAAGCAGATCACTGCCTGCTAATTTTTTTTTTTTTTAATTCTGATAGGACTCAGAATCTCCTAACGTAACATCCAAAATGTCAAGGATTCAACTGAAAATCATCCATCATTCCAAGAACCAGAAAAACCACTAACTGAATGAGAAAAGAAAATAAACTGGCATCAACACTGAGTTGCATCAGATGTTGAAATTATTTGACAAGGGTTTTAAATAAATCATCACAAAATGATTTAATAAGCAATTAAAAATTCTCTTGAAATAAAGACTTCCTAAATTTGGCAAAAGATATAAATCCACAGATTTGAAAAGCTGAATGAAACCCAAATAGAACAAACTCAAATAAACTGACACCAACACATCAGAAATAAAATTCTGAAAGCTAAAGACAAAGTTGAAGGTATTATCACTACCATGTATTTTCTCTTCAAGCATCCAGAGAAATGATGCATTACCTATATGGCGACACCAGATTTCTGATTTTAAACCATGGTGTGTAGAATGAAATGGTGTATATTTTTTCAAATGCTGAAAGAAAAGAACTGTCAATTCTCTTCGCGAGTTTTCTAAATTATATGTAGTGATTAAAACAAGAACTATAATACCATCTGATCTTCAAGACAATGATATTCTGAAATGGGAAAGATAAAGAAATCTAAATGGAAATAAAGTCCCTCTATTTCAGTCAAAGTGTTAATGTCAATACCAATAGGCTGTAATACCCAGAACCTCCACCATGAAACTACACAAAACAATATACCCAAAAGTGCTATAAATAAATCAAGATGAAATCCTGAAAAACGGTCAAGTAACCCGCAGGAAGGCAAGGAAAGAAAAACAAGGGAATCCAGAAGAAAACAAAATAAGAAAATGAGATACTTCAACATGAACATATCAATGATTACTTACACTAATTAAAAAGGCAGAAATTGACAAGATAAATTTTTTAAAAAGCTGACCCTACAATATGTGTTTAATATACTGTTTATAAGAAATTCATTTCAAAATCAATTACAAGTATAAGGATGGAAAAAGATATACCATGCAAACATGAATTTTTTAAAAGGCAGGAGCAGTAAATTTCATATTAAAAAAAAAAAAAGAAAATCTGAAAGAACTGACAAAAAAAAAAAAAAATTCCTAGAACTAACAAGCCCATATAGCGAAGTTGCAGGGGATAAGGTTAATATACAAAAGTTGATTGCTTTCCTGTATAACAGCAATGAACAAGTGGAATTCAAAATTAATAACACATTTACATTAGCACCTCAAAAATGGAATACTTAGGTATAAATCTAACAAAATATGTACCAAATCTATATGAGGAAAACGACAAATCTCTGATACAGGATATCAAAAAAGAAATAAATAAGTGGAGAAATGTCCCATGTTCATGGATACGAAGATTAAATATTTTCAAGATTATTAGTTCACCCCAACTTGATGCAATCCCAACCAAAATTGCAGCATATAACCTCATAAATATGAACAAACTGATTCTAAAGTTTATGTGAATGGGCAAAGGACCCAGAATAGCAACACACAATACTGAAAGACAAAAATATTGGAGAACTGACGTTACCCAAGTTCAAGACGTCCAGACAGTAATCACATGTGGTATTGGCAAAATATACACAAATAAATAAATAGAACAGAGCAGATAGCCTGCAAATAAACGTATGTAAATACAGTCGATTGATCACATACAAAGAGCAAAGCAATAGTCTTTTCAGTGCATGGAGGAACAAAAGATAGTCTTTTCAATACATGGCAGGGGAACAACTAGACATTTACATATGGAAAAGTGAATTTAGATGAAAACCTTACACCCTTCACAAATATTAACTCAAAATGGACTGCAAACCTAAATCTAAAATGCAAAACTATAAAATGTCTGGAAGATAACATGGGAGAAAACTTAGATACCCTTAGGTAAGTTGATGACTTTCTAGATACAATACTAAAGACACGATCCATGAAAGAAATAACTGATAAACTGAATCTTATTAAAATTTAAAACTTCTGCTTTAGGAAAGGCATCATCAAGAGAATGAGAAGACAAAGTGGATAATTCCTCACGAAATCTCTCTTCTCTTTAAGTACACAACAAAACTAGATTTTTCCAGCCTGTGCCGTAGTTAAATGTGGTCATACGACTAAATCTGACCAATGAAATATGAATAGAAGAGATAGCCACTACATTTGGTATTGGTCCCTAAAAACCTAGATGCCGTGCTCCATTTTCTTTCCTCCTGTAGTGGCTTGCTGCAGAAGAGCATGAGAAACTTGGAAACCATTTTTGAAGATGGAAAAAAGAGAGAAGAGCTTGTGACCCTGAATCACCATTTAGAGGACAACTGATCATGAGAACCCATTTTTGGAATTTACATCCGTGAAAAATAACTGATTTCATTAAGCCATAGAGATTTGGGACAGCCACGACTTCTTTATTCATATAGTCATTCTTGGCAGCTTGTCAAAAATTGAGGCCAACACACTTTTCCAGAACATTCAAGTGCCTCTCCTGTTTGGATCTGCAGATTCATTGGTCAATTATGTCCTTTTGTATAATGAGGCAATATTTACAATGGCCTCTAACTTCGATATAATTTCCTCTTTATAGCCCTAAATGTAACATTGAAAAAATTTATAACTCCCCTAACCGGTTTCAAGAAGAATTTAAAATAGCTGACAAAAATACATATACTATACCAAGATTAAACATTTTTTAAAAAAATAAGAAAAAAAAGGCATCTATAAGAAATAGGAAACTTAAATAATCCCAGGTAAGGTAAATACATAAATATATTCCAGAAAAAAACCGTATGCTTACAGAACTCACATTAGCTGATAAGATTTCTAGCAGACTGTATGATCGGCAAATATGATGCATTCCACAATTTATTTCATGCTTTTTATCATTTATCAAGATTTTTTTTTTTGCATGCTTTTTACTAAGGGAAAAAGCATGCAAGCTAGAAGTTGTTCAGGAAAAATATTACTTCTCCTGACATTGACACTGGGGAGATTTTTCTCCTATGTGTTCTCATAGAGGGGACAGTGATTAAGGAAATGTCTTCTATAGCAACCTTACAACAAACAGTGCCATGAATCAAAGATCAATAACTTCGCAACTGAAACTCTAAAAGGGAACAGTAAGTGAAAATATAAGTGAAAAATTTCCCCTGTTTTCTTATTCCTTATTTACTTTTTTCAGAAATCTTCAATAACAACCTAAATGTTTTCCTCAGGTATCAATTAATCTATTAAAAAAGGAGTAAGATGGAAAAGTTAGATTGCAATTAGTTTTCTCAGTGGTGTCTATGCAGTAGTAGGTCAGCCGCTACTCATTACCAAATATGGGGACTGCCTCCAAACTTCTGAAAATGTTCAGAACACAAACACAAGTGCTCATTGGGAAACACACACGCAAACCTCCTCTGGGTTTCAGCGTAAGAATGTTCCGCATAAGAGAAAGATAAAATCGCTTACATTTGACATATATGAACAGCGTTAGCTATAAAGTAGGGGAGGAATATGCCTTGAGACTAGATAATTGTTCTCAGTGTAAATATAAATAAGTGCATTAACCTTTTACAGGCAAATATGAATAACACAAAAAGTTAGCATCATTATAAAATTTAGTAACATAAAAATTTCAACATTTTCTGTTTACAAAGTAAAGGATTTGAGTCAGGCTCCGATTCCCAGTATAATGCATAAAAAATATTTCCCCTTTATACACCTCTTTTATCCTTATTTTTAACATTTTCCTCATGATTTGAAGAATTATGATTTATGAAATACACTGTTTTTCATGCCCACAAGGGGGACCCTTTGCACCATAGCAGCAGAGTTTATACAGCACGGATCTTACTGCTATTACACCATTTGGTTAAATGCATGATCTGCCATGAAGTGCTAAAAAGTCAAGGCATCTCCCCTCCCCTTGTCCTCACCTGTGAGTCCAGGGGGACAGATACAAACATAACCTGAGGCTTCAGGGTAGCTGAATGAAGAAGGCAGCTGAGCAATGTGTCCATATTGTTTCTCTGAGGACAGCTCCACACACGCCCCACCAGAGTGGCAGGGGTTACTGTTGCATTCATTGATGTGAGTCTCACACTGGGTACCTGTGTATCCTGCAGGATAAAAGTTCAGAGAAGCTGCTAAGTCAAAGATCCTCAACCGTAGAGTTTAATGACTGAAAGGAGGCCGATCACTGTGCTGCCACCAATTCACAAGACAACATGCTGCTCTCAAGGAGCTAGCAAGAAGAAAATGGTAAAGGAAGGCTTCCTTTTTTTTTAATTTTGCAAGTCCAATTTTTAAAATTTTATTTATGTATTTTTTAACATAATTTATTGTCAAGTTTGCTAACATACAGTATATACAGTGTACTCTTGGCTTCAGGAGTAGATTCCCGTGGTTCATCACTTACATCAACACCCCATGCTCATCCCAGCAAGTGTCCTCCTTAATGCCCATCACTCATGTTTCCTGCTCCCAGCCCCCCACCCCCTTCAACCCTCAGTTTGTTCTCTGTGTTTAAGAGTCTCTTACGGTTTGCCTCCCTCTCTGAACTATTTTTTTCCTTCTTTTCCCCTACGGTCTTCTGTTAAGTTTCTCAAATTCCATATATGAATGAAAACACGATATCTGTCTTTCTCTGACTTATTTCACTTAGCATAATACCCACCAGTTCCATCCACGTTATTGCAAATGGCAACATTTCATTCTTTTTCATCACCAAGTAGTATTCCAGTGTGTGTGTGTGTGTGTGTGTGTATACCACATCTTCTTTATTCATCAGTTGATGGACATCTGGGCTCTTTCCATAATTTAGCTATTGTTGATAGCACTGTTATAAACATCGGGGGTTCATGTGCCTCTATGAATCAGCGCTCCTGTATCCCTTGGATAAATTCCTAGTAGTGTTATTGCTGGGCCACAGGGTAGTTCTATTTTCATTTTTTGAGGAACCTCCACACTGTTTTCCACAGTGGCTGCACAAGTTTGCATTCCCACCAACAGTGCAAGAGGGTTCCCATTTATCCACATCCTTGCCAACATCTGTTGTTTCCTGAGTTGTTAATTTTAGCCCCTCTGACTGGTGTGAGGTGGTATCTCAATGCGGTTTTGATTTGTATTTCTCTGATAATGAACAATGTTGAACATCTTGTCATGTGTCTGTTAGCCATCTGGATGTCTTCTTGGGAAAAGTGGTTATTCATACCTTATGACCGTTTCTCCAATGGATTATTTGTTTTTAGGGTGTTGAGTTTGTTAAGTTCTTTATAGAGTTTGGATACTAACCCTTTACCCGATATGTCATTCGCAAATATCTTTTCCCATTCCGTTGGTTGCCTTTTAGTTTCGTTGATTGTTTCCTTTGCTCTGTAGAAGCTTTTTATCTTGATGAGGTTCCAATAGTTCATTTTTGCTTTTATTTCCCTTGCCTTTGGAGATGTGTACAGTAAGAAGTTGCTGCAGCTGAGGTCAAAGAGGTTGGTTAAGGCCTCTTTGAAAATAGCAGTAGCAAAGGAATCACTTGTATAATAGTGATGAATATTTTTTAAAAGACTTGATTAATAAGGCTTGAAATAAAAATAGGACTTCAGGATAACCCTGATTTCCCAATTATCTTAAAGACTCCAATTCCTCAAATACTGAATTTTTAGCAAGAAAAAAATACGTAAGAAAATAGCCAAAAAGTCAGCAGTATGCACAATAGCCAACCCTAAATTCTTTTCTTAAAACTCAAAGTACAGGTAAATGATTACTTCTGCACACTGAGTAAGACAGAATAAAAAATTATTTCGTATTTGAACGGATTTAGCTGACTCATTTTATTACAGACAAGAATAAAAACAATAGAACATTAATTATTTAGTACTTTATAAAAATATTATATATAATATATATATATTAAATATTATATATAAAAGACAGTTCATGCCAGAACTCTTTCTTTGGTTTTACATACATGTGCACCTGTTTAAAAAAACTACATATATTCACATACATAAATATACATATACATATACATATACATATACATATACATACACATATAAATATAATTTGTGTGTGTGTGTATGTTGACATAAGTGCAATTCCACTATATACCTGCTTCTGGAGCTTACTTTTTTCACTCCTTTGAACAATCTATCCATGTTAGTAATATATATCTAACATAATTTTTAACTATTGCCAAGTATTCTGTAACATCAAAGTACCATAATTTAAACATGCGCTTAGTAGACTGATACATGTTTTGCTAGTACAAACAATGTTGCAGTGGATACTATCATTATATATTCATGCTTGAGCAAATATCTGAGTATAACACTGGGGTCTATGCCTAGAGGTGGAATTTCTAGGTTATAGGTTATATACATTTATTTTAATAGATACTGATAAAAACCTGGAGTAGTTTTACCATCTATGTACTTACTAGCACTGGATGACTGTGCATATAGCTCCAAGTCCTTGCCAACATTTGCTATTACCAAATAAAATTTTTTAACAGTTGGTTAGATAAAAAAATAATACTTCATTGCTATTTGGGTTTACATTTTCCCCAGTTACTACTGAATTTAACTTTTCTGCAAATTTAAAAAAAATCATTTCATGACTTTTTCTTGTTTTTCGCATTAGACTGTCTTTCCTATTGATATATAAGATTATTTATATAGCACTATACATATATAAGCTGATATACGAAGTTCTTAAAGGAACATAATTTGATCTATAATACAAGTGACTTCACAGTCAACTAAAGATCTTCGTAATGTCATTTAACTCCTCTGAGAAATATGTTTTTAAATTTACAATCCAAAATTATAAAACTTATAAATCTGATCATGGTATTTCTTTATTTTAAAATCATCCAATGGCTTCTGCTTTCACACAAAATAAAATCCAAAATCCCTAACCTAAAATGACTTTTATTATCTGGCCTCCATCCCATCTCTAAATTCCTTCCCTAGAATGTCTTCTCCCCCAGGGCCTTTATGACACGGTTCCCTCTACTAGAATATCCTCCTCCAAGACCATGGTTGGCTAATGCTTAGTTTTGAGACTTAATCTTGTATGACTTTTCTCAGAATGACTTTTCCTCATGAACAGATTTAAGTATGATCCCTTCGTTTTCTCTCATATCACCCAGTTATTTCTTTCATTGCTCGTATGATAATTTTCATTATTTTTGTTATTTTTATGTATAGTTGCTTCCCTCAATAGACTTTAAGCTCCACAAAAGCAGGGACTGCTTTTTATTTATTCACCCTTCCAATACTGAGCAATGCATAAATAGTTGACTTGCAATCAACAACTGAATGAGAGTCAAATAGCAATAACTATTTAAATTATAATTCTAGTTTTGCAAGTAAATTAGAGAATTGACTATTAATAAGTAAATAATGAAAACATGATATAATTGCTCATTTTGTAATTTTAATAAAAAACCTGAATGGGTTCATATGTCAAATCATAACCACAACATAAATTCTGTTGCTCAACAGTATAATACATATGTCACATATGACCCTTGGGGTCTGTCTCAGTCATCTGAAGAAGACACTTAGATGAAAAAGGAAACTAAAAGCACATGTCAGATCACAATCCTTTGTGGTGACCTCCCACCAAGAACCCTATGTCTCTTAAACCTGAATATCTACTTTTTTACAAGTTTTTGTAAACTGGTATTTGTTGTGCTACAGTGAACTTATTGAAGAACGTTCCAACTATTTTCAATTTTCTTCTCGGAGTAAGTCTCAAGACTCATGTGCAGGCCAGGTTAGGAAGTAATTTAAAGCCTTCATAAATCCTTTTTTGCTTTCTGATTCATATATTATCCTATTCCTACAGTGAACATTAGGAAGGTTCTGATTTACGGTCTTCCCAGCCCTGTCCCCACCACTGGGGCCCTGTGGGAATTCTGTCTGCTGCTCCCTTTAACTATGTATATAAATAGATTCCTTCAGCCAAGGCTATATTCAATAGTTTTAACAAGTTTCTCCATAAACTTTGTATGAAGAAACAATATGATATTGAGTCAAGTCCCCAGGGTTCTTATGTTTTTCTTTTTTTAAACAAATCCGATCTTACCTGGGTAACATGAAAACTTTTAAGATAAGCACTTAAAATGAATGACACTTCTTGTAATTAATTACTTTTGACATGAGGACCCCAGGCAATTACAGTGGTGGGTTCTTGCCATTGCCTTCAGTTGTGGTGGTCTTATTTCTTAGATACAGGGTAGCTTGTAGCATCAAATCTTCTCTTTATATGTAACAGTAAGAATAGGGTATAAGGAAATTCTGAATTTTCTATCTGGGCAAAATCACCATTGTTCCACTCACCCAAGAAAGAAACTCAGAAGCAGACCTGCCCTAAGTCTGTGCCCCTTTCTTAATTTCCACATCATGTCTCTCTTGACATGAAGTTGTAGTTCTGGCAAATAGCCTTATCTCTTGTTTAAAATAGTGCACAACATTTTTTAAGCTAGACTCCCTGCCTTTCATTTTATTTCTCTCAATCATCTTCCACTAAAGTTCCAAAGAGTTCTTTTTAAATCAACAGGTCAAGTTATGGTATCTCTCTGCCCCACAGTGTGTAGGGCAGACAAACAGTATGTGATCTGGCTTGAGCCCTGTCTTGTCCCCCAGCCCCAGCTCTCTACCACCAGCCAACCCTATGTAGTCCAGCATTTTGGAACAATCATTTAAAGTTCTACAATTGGATATGCTCCTTTCCATGTGTGCCTGCAGCCCTTTCTTCCTTCTGTCCTCCTTTTCCTTCTTCTCTTCTTTCCCTAGACAAATAATGGGCTGCTATGTGCTAGCCATGGGGGTCTAGAACACTCAGTCTCCTAATTTTGGTACCTAGTTAACATTTACTGCGTGCTTACTATGGTCTAGGCTGAGCTAGGAACTTTATATGTATTACTGGATTTATCTCTAAAGCGACTCTGTGAAGTGGATGTCATTATCATCTTTGCTTTGCAGATGGGGAAACTGAAGCTCAGAGAAGTAAAGTTTCTTGTCCAATATCACACAGCCAGTGAGTACATTTCTGGAATATGCTTAGTGATCTTTCAAATTTTCTAAAATGCTGCCTATTGGGTCAGGCCATCTCTGTACATCTCCCTTTATTCCCTGTTACAGAATTTATTATAGCTTTTTATTGTACCAAAAATCATACTATACACATTTTTTCACACTGTCTCCCAACTAGAATTTAAATTCCTTGGAAGAAGGGACCATGTCTTTTTGATTCCAGACCCCTGATATATATAAATTATACTGAACTCCATGTGGTTTAAATGATTGAATCCATGAATGAGTGGAACACATATTGATTTGTCTTTTTTAAGGTAGGTCTTCTTAACTGCCTGACTTCATTACAAGCCCTCTAGAGAACAGAAGATATTCTCATATGTAATTCCTACCTCCTGTTGTAGAACCTGGTACGTAATAATAGTTGCTTTTTTTTTCTGAGTACCTAATATGTTCCAGGCTCTACTTTTAAAATTTTATTCTTCTTAATACTACAAGTCATTTTTCATCCCTCATTTACAGTTGAGGAGCTGAAGAATGAAGAGGTGACCAACTAGGTCACTCAGTTAAGAAGTGATGGATTTGTTCTATTCCCAAACTGTCCACTCTACCTCTGCTTCCAGATAGAGATCCTTTACAGGGCGTTGTGTGAATGTTGAGTGCTGATTGATGACAAGAATGTGAAAAACACATTTTGAAATATTTTCAGTATGTAAATCAGGTCAATGACCAAAGGATAACAAAACACGCCCCGTTCATTACCTGGAAGTGGGCACACACAACCTACAAAGATTCCCGAGCCACAGAATTCCAAACTTCCTTTTACACTTTCACGTTTACTTGTTTGTTTGTTTGTTTTACCTACGAAATACATTTAGCCAACGCATATTAAATGTCCCTTAGGTAGTGAGATGCCTTTCGATAGGAAGCTACTAACAACTTGACCCCAGTCTCCATGCTTCCTCCCCAACCACAGGATTACTTTTTCCTTAGACAGTAAAATGAAAGGCAGAAGGGGATAGATGATTAGTAAGCTTGTAACAACAAGATTTTAAATAATCATATGTTTATCATTATTTGCCAGTGGATCAAGAAAGAAGACATGAAATGCTCTCTTATTTCTATCAGTGAAATCCCAGTGAGAATTAGGTTAAAAATATGTTAAGCAGTTTTTTTTGATAAAACTAACAGCAATATTTACAGGTGACTTGTTGCCTAAGTGTTATATAATGTTTTCTACTGATTCTGGTATTACCTCTACATTCTAGCCTAATTACCCTTTATGTGTAATTTTTAGTTATGGTTTATGTATATTAAACTAATAATCTCAATTATATTATAAATGCTGAGGAGAATACACCTATTTCTGGAATAATCATTCTATACCCTCTATGGGACCATTGTAATTATGTTGACTATGAAATATAATACAGTCTCCTAGGGTTTTAATGTTGTTTCATGGGTTTCAATATATTCTAGGTATCAGTGAAAATATCTTGGAAGAAAAGGAAGCATCTTCAAGTGAATTTTTCTCCATGAAGACCATGCTAAAATTGATTCTTCTATTCATTTTTTCCTCTCTGTTTCCTCTAGATGGTTCTAATGATTAGGCACATGGTAACCTACTTTAGACAATGCATAGTGTAGCAGTAGGTATGTGTGAGCAATGAAGAATTCAGTTGAACAATGATAACTAGTGGGGTGCCTGGGTGGCTCACTCGGTTAAGTGTCCGACTTCAGCTCAGGTCATGATCTCGTGGTCTGTGGGTTTGAGCCCCACATTGGGCTCTGTGCTGACAGCTCAGAGCTTGGAGCCTGCTTCAGATTCTGGAGCCTGCTTCAGATTCTGTGTCTCCCTCTCTCTCTCTCTCTCTCTCTCTGCCCCTCCCCTGTTCACACTCTCTTTCTCTCTCTCAAAAATAAATAAACAATAAAAAATAACTTAATAAAAAACAGAATCTAGAAGAAAGAGTTGGTTTTAAACCTTTAACAGTAAGATTTTTTAGTTTACATTTGCCATAAGTGGTTTGTTTCTACTCTAAGCAAAAAAAAAAAAAAAAAAAAAAAAAAAGTTGGTGGAAGATATTTTGTCACTTACCAGGCCAGCAGTGACAAGTGTAATTGTCATCACTGTCCTCACATGTAGCATTATTGTGACAGGGTTTTGACCAACATAGAGGCATCAGGGTCTCACAATGTGTCCCTGTGAATCCACTATCCATGCAGTTACAGCTATAGCTGGAGAGTAAAACGAAATTTTCACATCAACTCTTGGTCATATTGAGATCAAGTACCTTTATCCTGTCTCTTCCCCTGTCCATCAGTCTGAGACCCCGGGCATGGCTTTAACACTTGTCTCAAAAACTCTGGGGAATTATCTCTACAAACCTGAACACGTTATGTATTTCCATACTGGTACCTGATTATCTTTTAAAATTTATGATAATCTTTAAAAATTTCATGCAAAATTATTTGGAAACCATGATTATTTACTTCAGTTTCCTCATCCATAAATTGAAGACAATAGTACCTATGTCACAGGGTTATTGTGATAATTGAATGTGCATAGAAAGAATAGACATGGTATCTGAAACATCAGAAAACACTGAATAAATTATTACTAAGTAGTACTAAATAAAGTTGTTAATATTTGTGAAGGCAGTGGAGAATGATTTATACCACTGTGGTGCTCTTTTATATTTACAGCCCATTAATAAGGTCCCTTACGAAAAACGAAACAATAAATTATTTAAAAAAACAGGAAAAGCCCTCATTATATAAATTGTGACTTACGTTCTCTTATTTTTAGATTACAGGAATATTTTAGTCTTGCTATTTCTATCCATTCATTGGTTGAGTGAGATTATCTGAGAGACTCAAAACACAAATCTGATGGGGATACTTGTCAACTTTATCAAGAGGAGCTTTTAATTTATATGGGATCTCCTCAAGGATTTAGTATTATAAAAATATGGGGTTGCACACTCGGCTTTGATGAAATGAAGGTCTAGGGGAAAGAACACCTATGAACTTATAAAGACTTAGAGTTCTGTTCACTATGGCTTGTGTGAATGTTTACCACCAAACACAGATAAGAAGATTTCACTAAGGAAACTGAAATATTAGCAAATGTAATAAGTCACTATAATTTGTTATGTATTGCTAGTGAGAAATCCTCTTACTAATTAAAAGACTTACTAAAAATCTACTATATATAGGACATTAGAGACAAGAGCCCTGTACTAGAGGCTGGCTAGTGGGCCCCAATTCCTGGAAACTCTATTTGCATATCCCTTTGGTCTACAAGAAACTTGTTTGTTTTTTGTTTCTTGGGTGTATAGTTTCTGACCTTCCCATAAACCTCATAGAAAATGTGTTCATTTTTGTTGTGGGAAACTAAAGTCAGGTTGTATTGTTGACCGTGTACTCATCTTCCCAAAATTTAGGTACTAAGAGAGAGAAGGGTAAAACAGAAAAATTATCCATGGCACATTACACAAAGAATTGAAAGGTGGCAAGGTTCAGTAGCCTTGTTTTGTTTGCATCTCCATAGGAAGCAAAAGCTTTGTGTATTTTCTGTCCTGATGTTTTCTGGAGGCAGTAAAGCATGGATGGGGAGACCTCCTGCTCTTCCTCTGCAGTACATGTGTGGAAACTTCCATTCTGGTCAGTCTACATGTTGGTCAGTAATCTGCCTTGGGGAATATAGATTCTTGTCACTGGAGAATGATTTGGGTAAAACTGAAAGTCAGAGTCAAGACATGAAATGTGATTAAAAGTTATACTTTAGAGTTTACAAAAGAAACATACAACTACATTGTTCTATTTAAAATCACATTATTTTGCTGGATATATTTGAAGTACATGTGCCTTTTACTCCTCCCCTTTCGAGTCCGATTCTCTTTGAAACTTAGATTTGGGATAAACTGGATCTTACTTATTAAATAAAGAAGAATTGGATTCTAGTCTTTCTTCTACAAAGAATTAACTGTGTGAACTTGTGGGAGTCACCTAACTTCCCTGAACTTTGGACATCTAATGTAATGTGAGAATATGAATGCTCAGCTTGCCTTCCACTGAGCTGCTGAAGGATCCAACAAAACATTAAATACTAATGTTGTTCAAATTGCCATGCATTTGATAATTTGGTATTTGTGGTTTAAATAGGTATCAGAAAGTTCTTTTTAAACTATTTTCTATAGGGGCACCTGAGTGACTCAGTCGGTTAAGATTCTGACTTTGGCTCAGGTCATGATCTCACGGTTTCTAAGTTCAAGCCCAGCATCAGACTCTGTGCTGACAGCTCAGAGCCTAGAGCCTGCTTCAGATTCTGTGTCTCCCTCTCTTTCTGCCCCTCCCCACTAGCTGTCTCTGTCTCTGTCTCTCTCTCTCTCTCCCTCTCCTTCAAAAATAAACATTTAAAAAAAATAAAATATTTGATATATAATCAATTACCATCACCTACATTTATTATTTATATTGTATTAAGGTTTATTTATTTATTTATTATTTTAAATAATAAATTAAAAGCCAATGATAGAATCAGCTGAAAAGTCAATGATAGAATCGACTTCGGAGCAGATTCACATAGCTACTTCTCGCCAGTCTACTCTCTCAAAAGTATTCACCCAAGTCTCCAAACACCTGGACATTCAAGATACAATCAATTTGATATCACTGCCTTTTCCAACACTGTTTATATACAATTTCTAAAGGACTTATTTTTCATCACTTGATTTATATGCTTGTAATTATGTAAATACCACCTTATATTCACATATAGAATCTATAACTTTGTTTTTGCACTTTCCCTATCTATAACAAGTTTAGTGGAATTGAAAAGTTGGCATTTTTTTTTGTAATATAAACAGTCCTAGAAGATTACCAGAGTGACTTGGAAAATTCTCACTCTTGGGACAAATGACCTCTAAAGGATGAATTTTTGAGTAAAATCTGAATGTTACAACTTTTTGTCATTTAAAGTGTAAAGCAGGGATTCCTGGGTGGCTCAGTTGGTTCTGACTTCGGCCCAGGCCATGATCTCACAGTTCATGGGTTTGAGCCCCCTATCGGGCCCTGTGCTGACAGCTCAGAGCCTGGAGGCTGCTTCAGATTCTGTGTCTCCCTCTCTCTCTGCCCCTCCCCTGCTCACGTTCTGTCTCTTTCTCTCTCTCAAAAATAAACATTAAAAAATAAAAATAAAAAAATAAAGTGTAAAGCAGTGTGAACATCTTCAGCTGAGGACATGAGCTCTCTAAAATCCCCAGAGAGGTACAGTAGTGGTTGGTTGGTCAGTGAGTTCTCTCTAAGCCAATCGCCCAAACACAGGAGAAAACGTACCTATTGTGTCCATCTATGCACAGCCCTCCATGGAGACACGGCTGACTGGCACATTCATCAGTACTGAGTTCGCAGTGATCACCAAGGAATCCAGCGGGACAGTCACAGAAATAAGCCCCCAGAGCATCATAACAGGTTGCACCATTTAGGCAGGGCTGGGACCAACATTCATCAACTTCCATTTCACAGTTCACACCTTTTAAGAAAGTCAGCACAGAAAAAAGGAAAAGTTTTAGCACAGCGTTAATATTTTAGCTCTTTGCCAGTGCTTTATTTACCAAGGCTTTTTGTCAAATGTTATATTACCCAAAATAATTTTCCTCTTTAATTGTAATTGATATTAACTTTCTGGCATGCTCATGGGAAGTTGCACAATGCAGAGCAGCTGTTACTTACAAAGAACTATTGGATACAACAGCTTGTGGCTTTTTAATCTGTTGAAACAAGTCATTTTTAGAATAAAGTTATTGTTAATTGTACTTTTGTTGGAAGCTTTATAGGGACCGGTCAATTTTCTTCATTATTTTTAAGCAATTAGTTAGGCATCGTAAGGGGAGTGGGTGCAAGCTCAGACTCCAAAGCCAAATGACCCAGTGTGGAATCCTGGCACAGCCACTTATTGGCTGTGTGATCTTTGGCAATTCCTTAATCTTTCCATATCTCAGTCTCTGCACCTGAAAAATGGGACCACTACTTGTAATTACCTCATAGGATTATTATTACAATTACAATGTGTTCTGAAATGCTTATGATAGTAGGTGGTACTAAATGTTGCTAGAGGGAAAAAAACAATACTTGGTCCTTCTATATTTATTGTACAAATAATGATGTGCAATTATTTCCTTAAGTGCTCCTTCTGCATAGACGTATTTTAAATTTAAAATTTCCATAGTGTTGTAAAATACTACTTTTAAATAGGAAATCAGTTTGTGACATAATATAATTAGTATAAGCTACTTCATTTTGGGGCACCTGGTTGGCTCAGTCAGTTAAGCTTCCGACCTCAGCTCAGGTAGTGATCTCACAGTTGGTGAGTTCAAGTCCCGCATCGGGCTTTGTGCTGATAGCTCAGAGCCCAGAGCCTGCTTCAGATTCTGTGTCTCCCTCTCTCTCTGCCCTTCCCCTGCTCGCACTCTGTCTCTATCTCAAAAATAATAAACAAACATTAAAAAAAATTTTTAAAGAAGCTAGTTCATTTTAAGGTAATTTACATGAAAAATCTCTATTTATTCTCCCCAAAATTGTAAATGAGTATTTACTATACAAAATATGTTCAAGACTTAGAAAAGTAGTCACATGGAGATAACAAACCACCTTACTGACTCTATCAAAATAATATTTGATATACCATAATCAAATTTGCATACATGTTTTAAAAGACACAAAAGGGGAAATATCTATATTTACCTATCTTTATTTCTATTCCTACAACCCAGGATAATAGATTATGTATTAAAATGATATTGAGGGATTTTCAAATGACTCAGAAGTTGCTAGGTGTCTGAGAATGTGCTCTCTTTCCTGACAGAAAAAGCAGTAGCATATCCTAACACTGCTGACCATTTACAACTGTGACTAGATTCTATAAATACCTAAGCTGAAAGGGATCCCAGCATATTAAATTTGATTGTTTTTTTGAGAAGAAAAAAACTTAAAAATTAAATTTTATATTGATAAAAATATAAAGCTGTGGAACAGTATTTGTTGCTAGGTAAACGGCTTGCCATTTGGGGCCAGGCTATTTCTTACCCAATCTGGGATTGAGATCAATCATAACTATTTTACTTGGCATAACTAAGGTCAAGGGAACAAACACTGAACTGGCCAGTGGAACACGTGTATTTTCATTCTCATTCTCTCTCTGAAATGGCTTTTCAGCAATGTTTTAGCATCTTCATTTCTGCCATGTAAAATAATACAATAACATCTCTGTTTTCCAAGATGTAAGACAAAAATAAATTTGTTAAAATATTTTTTCTTACAATTATTTTTTAGACATATATAGCAACTAAAATGATAATGGGTTAGTCCTCAGTAACTACAAGGCACAAAATGACCTCCCCTGAAATGACAACGATCAATCACAACCTTTTTAAAAAAATTTTTTTTAATTTATTTTTGAAAGAGAGACAGTGTGAGCAGGGGAGGAGCAGAGAGAGAGGGAGACAAAGAATCCGAAACAGGCTCCAGGCTCCAAGCTGTCCACACAGAATCAATCATAACTTTAAGCAAAGTGAACTATGCCCACCCAGGAATGTTTGGTCGATGTGGATTTCCATAGTGCTCTGTGAGCAGAGGGCAACTGCTACTTACTCGACACCTGCCATATGCAGTGTCAAGGCAAGGTGATTTTACATACGTTCTTGTGTTTCATTCTAACTCCTTTAAGGTACATTGACTTGTCTGTGTCCCATAGCTCTTCAATGACTGTGTTTCTTCGATTCCTATCACCACCTATTCCTGTCCTTTTGCCAATCCACTTTTCCATAGTGCCTTTGCCTATATGACATTAGACTAATACCTTTGGTATCTTAGTCATCTATATTTGCTGCAAAGGATTAACATACAAAGCCAAACCAGTGGTTTAAAACTTGCTAAAACTTTTCCAAATTTTATTTCATAACTCCAATCAAATTCATATATTCATCTGCAATACACCCGGATCACTTCCTCGTGCTTCAGAAATACATTATATGCCATTATTTTAAATTCTGAAGCTCCTCTTATAAATTGTAGCCCAAATAAAGAAATCGTGGTACATACAAGAATGTGTTTCAATAGTTTAGATATCATTTCAAATTCAACTAGTGACTTTTGGGTGATTTATTTGTATTACCTTAATATTACTTAACAACATGATTTTTATTGCAGTTTATCACTGCTCCTGATATAGACAAACATGATTTGGTCTACGTCTGCATGATGCCAAAGTAGTCGGATGAAATGTGGTAAATACAGCCAGTCATCCAGATGTTTTTGTATTTCCAGATGCTGGCTTCATAGATAAAACATCTGGATAACTATGATTTTGATTTTTCACTTGGATGCTTACTGTCACATGCTTATAGCCTTTCAATATACAATTAATCAACATTCAAAACATACCTGTACTTGTAGTCCATTCCACCTGAAAACATTCATTTTATGCCTAGTGTTTTTAAGTAGTGCACCATGTTATTATAACTATATGTAGCAACAGCAATTGAATACAGTTACAGTGAGCAGCACTTCTATGGCTGATTGTCTAAGAAACAGAAAATTCATAATTCTAAAATTCTTTCACAAAAATTCATCCAGGAACCAAACCAATGGTTGGAGTTCATTAATAGTTAGTAATATGAAACATAAGAAAATAGAAAGGGTATGAAAAAAAAAAAAAAAACAGGGTAAGGAGAACTCGCACCCAAAGAAGAAAAAGTATAAGACAGGAAAAAAAAAATCCCCTGATGTCATTAGCTTTGGTGACTCACCAAAACTAATACTGTGCTAAAATCCAGAGGCTTCCCTACATAAATACAGGTGACCTAAGGTGTCATTAATTCCTGACAGTCAGGGACAGTTTCACTCTGAACTACTCAATCTGCACAAACTGTCAAAAGTTCAGAAAAACCAAGTATTTAACTAATATTGGCAACAACAGCAGTATCTGCTTTCAAATAAGATCACATTCTGAGGTACTTCAACACAGGGTGTAGAACCTCAACAGAGGAATGTGTGTGTTGGGAGAGGTCACAATTCAAACCTAACAGACTCCTTCTTGGTTTGCTTTTCTGTCACCATCTCGAAGTTCTTAATGACTTTTGAACTAGAGGCCCCACATTTTTATTTTACAGCAGAACCCATGAACTATGTAGCCTTTCTGCATATAAGCCCTTAATTCCCATTTAAACTTTTTATAACTGATATACGTAGAATGAGTTCTTTTTTTCCTGACCAAAACCCAATTGATACACACACCCGAGAGAGGAAAGATTTGAGTAGAATATTCAAACAAGCAGACTGTTCAGTTTTGGGTCCAGCCCTCAGGCACATAGTTAAAGATACAGCAAAAATGGGGGTGCCTGGGTGGCTCAGTCGGTTGAGCGTCCAACTTCGGCTCAGTTCATGACCTCACTGTCAGTGAGCGCGAACCCCACGTCAGGCTCTGTGCTGACAGCTCAGAGCCTGGAGCCTGCTTCGGATTCTATGTCTCCCTCTCTCTCTGCCCCTCCCCCACACTCTCTCTCTCTCTCTCAAAAATAAAATAAAAACATTAAAAAAAAGATGTAGCAAAAACGAAGCTGGTGCAGAAGTTCCACACTCTTCAGTCTTGCCATAGGCGAGCTGGGAATTCGGTATCACCCCAGATAGGTGTTGGGATCCCAGGAGAGAAGCTGTCTCCACTTCCCTTACAGAACTTTGGAAAGACATCAGGACACACATAATTCCCAAGCCACTGTTGTACAGGATGGTAGAACAGAGAAAACTACACAGGACCTGGGTAGGTGGAAATTAAATGGCTTTAAAGAGAATACTTATTGAAGCAAGCAAGGCAGCCAAATGCGCTCTCCAATTAGTCCAACACATACTCTTTGTATCAAGTTGAGTTAGGGAGTTATAAAAATTGTACCTGCTATTATTACTTCCCTTCTTCTTCTTTTCCTTTGCCATTCATCATGGAAGAGTAGAAAGAACGTGGATTTTGTAGACAGACCACTTAGGACTAAGCTCTGCTCTGCCACGGCTAATACCAAGGTTGGATTATAGTAAATGCTCCATGAATGGTAGGTATTACCTATAATCTATTTGTTCTTTCCTATTACTTCTTCAATTCCTCTGGGTAGACAGAATGGTAAACATTTTGAAGTCTTTGGAAACAAACATATCCCTGGAAGGGAATTTGGAATAACTTCAGACTCAGTTAAAACAAATACAGATGGCATACTGAGAGTATAGGAGCTAGAGATGCACAAATTTGGAGCAGTCACTATACTGAATACGATTTTAAAAGGGGTGGGGGGTACAATGGACATATAAGTAGGTAGTGAGCAATAGTAAATATATAGCCCAAATTTGGTAGTAAATATTGGGATGGATCAATAGAGTTTAAATTAGGACGAAAGAAAGTAGGCAATAGGGGGGTTTTCCGGGACTGGAAAACTGCAACATAACAATTGCAGGTCAAGCACGAGAAGGTTTAGAGAACAATACAGGCACATCAGTAGAAGAGCTCTCCACAAAGTCTAGGCCTATAAGGAGATATCGAGATAGAGAAGGAGATTTTGGACAGGAGGAGTATGGAGAAGCCAGATGGCTAATATTCTGCTAAAGATGAGGTAAGAATCCAACCGAAGCAAAGACATCAGAAGCGCAGGTTGTAGTGAGAACTTTGGTGGTAAAGTAGTTTTGGATGATGAGAGGGACTAACTTGAAGCTGCATCGGCATGTCGCTGTGGCAAATAGATGGAGGTCACTGAAAACAGGAAGCTCAAGAAATTCTAAAAGCATATGGGCCATCAAATACTCCAGCAGCTCCTAACTGGATTTGGATAAATTGAAAACTTCTCATCGTGGCATCAAAAAATCTTTGTAATACTTACAGTTTCATTTCCTATCACGAATCTGTAATCACTCTATGTGCCAATCTTATCAGATCATTTTCTTTTTCTCAAACCCACCATATCCCCCTACCCTCTAAGAGTTTGACATACTGATCCTTTCTCTCTCTCTCTCTTTTTCTCTCTCTCTCTCCCTCTCTCCCTCTCCTTCTCTCTTTAGGTTCTTTCTTATTTGTCCATCTGATGAAGTCATCCTTTAAGACTTATGTGAAATGTCCCACCTTCAGTGAAGTCTCCCCTGATTTCCTTACTGGTTCCACCCTCTTGTGTTTTCATAGCACTTACAGCATTATATTTTATTATTTGGTACTTTCTTATCTCCAACAACTGCTTTAAAGACAAGGATCCTTGCTTTGATATTCATAGTAACAACTGACATTTTTTGAGAGCTTATTTCACATCAGGTACTGTGCTCAGCATTTTATGTACCTTATTTTATTTTGTGTGATCTTCAAAAAATTATCCATGAGGTACTACCATTATGCTCATTTTCTTCAGGATGAAACCGAAGCACAGAGAAGTTAAGAAACTGATGCAGACCAACAGGCTAGAGAGTGGTAGGGCCAGGATTAGATTACAGGCAGTCTGAATTCAGAGCCTGTGCTATTGGCCATGAGGCTACACCACAGCCCCGTACATTATGTTTTTCAAGGATGTACATCCTCGGTGTGTAGAAACACCTGCCCCGTGACAGGTGTTTAGCACAGTTTGCTGAATTGAACTGAATGTGAAGAAGTTGTCTGGGAAAGAGAAGTCACTGAGAATACTGAGAGTGTCCTGGAGGAGGTAATAGCTTACAAAGAAAAGAAAAGAGAAGCGTAAGTGGTAAGTGAATGATGAACCCGTGGTCTTTCAGAAGCAGGGGGTTAGTGAGAAAGCCAACCCTTCCTTCCTTGAGAATCAAGGAGAAGAAAAATCCTTTAATAAGGGTCGCATAGAAAGTGGTTTCATCAGATAAATGCCAAGTTCAAGTAAAGGCCAAGGAATTAAAGACACATTGGGAAAAAAAATAAAATGTTGTGTTTACTTGTGTTTAAGAAAAGACTATGGATGCAGAGCCTGGGTGGCTCAGCTGGTTGAACGCCTGACTTCGGCTCAAGTCATGATCTCATAGTTTGTGAGTTCAAACTCTACATCGGGCTCTGTGCGGACAGCTCAGATCCTGGAGCCTGCTTTGGATTCTGTATCTCCCTCTCTCTGCCCCTCCCCTGCTCATGCTCTGTTTCTCTCTCTCTCCCAAAAGTAAATAAACATTAAAAATAATAATAATAATAAAGACTATGGAAGCAGGGGCCATTCTAATGAATTTCAGGAAGCTTTTCCTGTGACATTTTCACATAAACTATACGTTAGCAGTCTAACCCTAGGCCAGATTGCTCTTCTGAACCCAACTATCTATAGGTTGTCTTCTCCACGTATCCCAACAGACATCATTCTACAATTCCAAATAAAACTCTCTCTCCTCAATCCACCCTCTCTCATCCCTGCCAAACTTCTTCTCTCAGTGAATGATATTATCTCCAAATAACCCAAGCCAGATTTCTAGGAGTTACCATTATCTTGGTATTATTTCCCACATTAGTCACCAAATCCTGTCATTTCTCCCTGGGAAACGGATCTAAAAGGCCATTGCTATTGCTACAACCTTATTCAGACCCTCAACATCTCTCTTCTTATCTTATTGCTTACTGGCCTCTCTCTTTCCAGGCATTCTCTACATTTCTGAGAGTGATCATTATAAAATACAAATTTGATTATATCATTGCCTGTGCAAAGTTTGTAAATAGCTCCTCTTGTCTCCAGGATAAAGCCTTGGAATGTGGCAGAAGATTCAAAAAGATGAGGACTCTCCTGGTACCACCTACAATGACTGTCTTGCAGCTCCACTGTCTCATGTCTTTAGGCTGCACATAGGTGCCCCCTTGCTTAAAATGCCCCATTCCTCATTCCTACTTCCTCCAGCTAATCCTAATTAGTTCTGAAAGACTGAATTTGAGCATCATGATGCCAGAAACGATACTTAACCACTTACATCTGCCTTGGGTGCCACTCCACAGTTCTTTCATAATTCCCTGTTACTTAAAAGTATGTATTATATATTTGACTGCAAATGCTTATTTGTTTATATTATCTACAAAACTGCCAAAGTGATTTTTTTTGTCCTTTAACACTAAGATCTATAGCACATAGCACATACTCTTGAATATAGAAAATGCTCAATGAATTTTAAATGAATCCTCCAGTCCTAGGTATAGATTAATTCACCCTCTCACCCGAAAGGCAATCTGGTCTGCCAGGACAGAGGTCCTCAATGCTTCTGCGAGCCTGGGCCCACTCTCAATCAAAAACCGTAAAGGCAAATTCATGGCTTTGGCAAGCGTTTAAAACAAAACGTTGTTTCTGAATGACTGTGCCCTAAACTTCTGATCAGTGTTTAGAGACTGTGCCCTCAATATGCATCTTTCAGCAATTACAAATCAATGTTAACATTCTGTGCCACGAGATAACGCACATCGTATGTTATCAGCCTGGAGCAGGTCTTGTCACTGATGTTGTCCTCGTCACTCATTACAGTGGGGAGAGAGTGCACAACACGTGCCGTGTGGCCCTGATAGACTGCTCTGAACACCTTTCTCATTATCTTCAGAGCCCAGGCTTCAGAAATAATTGTACTCTCATTTTTGGTTAGCATGCTAAGTTTCAAAGTCTCCCGAATATATTTAGTATCTAACAGGCCTCTATGCATAATATTTCCTTTTGAATAAGAATTATGTACACTGCACCTGAGTCCTTAAAGAATGATGCATTCTTACAGTTGTATCAATTACAACAATGATCAGTGCAAAGAGGTGCACTAACATTAGTTTCTATTACAGATACAGATTTATGCTACACTTTTCTCCTGTATATCACATTCACATATTTAACATCCCAGAGCAAAGAACGGAGGCCAAAGACTTCATTCTCTAATTAACAGTGTCAAACAAGCATTATATTGATTAGCAAGATGCTAATCAATGGGAAATTAAAGGCAGATTTCTTATTTTCAGTGGGAACATCTTTGGGGTTTTATCCAGTAAGATTTCTGGCTTGTGCATTTAGATAGACCTTTTCTAAGGAAACCAAAAAGTACCAAATACTTTTCACAAGACACTCACTTGAAGTAGACTTTACAAGCCTAGGATTTGCCTCTGAAAGACACCTGAATTTTTTCAATTTGGGGACTGCTCTTTTCTCCGTCATAAATTTACCATCTAGGAATTATGATGCACTTTATAATCAAGAATGTCTTGGTGTTGTACTATATTTTAGTTGCAGAAGTTTTCTTTCTTGGCCTACATGAAATCAGTGTAATTATCAGTGATTAAGTCTGATGAAATATGAAAACAGTTTCGTATTTTTACATTATTGTTTTACAATATTTATTTACTATATCTATTTTATTACTTTTATTTATAAATATTGTTAATAATTTATTATTACCAAAAGAGTCTCCTCCAGCGTCCTGGCCTCCCTCTACCCAGGGACCAGGGCTCCCTGGTCTCTCACTGGAGGATCCCCCACACCGGCCCACCCACCTGGCCAAGGCAAGGCAGTCATATTCCCAACAGATGTGCCTTCTGGGGAACAGACACTTATAGCTAGGTTAGGGATGGAATCCCATGCTTTGTTCCCTAAAGATCCCACTCCGAGGAACTGGCATCTCTCCACGGTGGTCTTTCTGCAATTCTCTGGCTACCCAGAACTGCACTGCACCAGTATGTGTAACATGGCCTTCTCTCCAGGCCTTGGGCACCTGGAGGCCTTCAGGCCTGAGGTCTATAGCCCAGTCTCACATCTGGATAGCCTCGTGCGTGGAGGGGGACGCTCCTCCCACAAGACAATCTGATACTATGGCTACAGAGAAGAAATAGTCATTCCCCATTTGGAAGTGCTGCCCGATAGGGACCCAGGCCTCTCCAGGAATGAGGGATCCCAGATATCTCTCATTCCAGGACACCAAGGCTTCAGAATTCCCAATGTGTCTGACTTCGGGGTGATAGGGTTCCTTTGCGAAGGTGCAGCCTTGGACGTTGGCAGACGCCTGGTTTTTCCCATAGAACACCGTAGGGGTCCAGCCTCTCCTGAACCTGGTCCTGGCCGGGTTCTGACCAGGGCTGGACAGGATTCCTGCTTGCTCCAGACAGCTGAGGTGGACCAATGTGCCCGATTAGCTCTCTGGCACCAAAGCCCCAGCAGCCAGGCCTATCCGGGTAGTAGGACCTCCTGGTATCTCTTGCTGGAGGACCAAGTTATTAGTGCACTGAGGTGCACTAGCACTAGTTTCTATTACAGCTATAGATTTACGCTACATTTATGTCTCTTGTTGGAGGACCCCCAAGCAAGCCTGCTCCGCCTGGTCCTGGCAAGGCAGTCGAATTCCCCCAGATCTGCCTTCAAGGGGAACAGTCATCATTAGGTTGTTTAGGACGCGGAATTAGGCAGATGTCTATTTCCTACAAGAACCCGCTGTGGTGACCTGGCCTCTCCAGACCCAGGATGGCTTTCAGATCCCTGACCTCCCTGAACCGCACCCTTGGCAAGCCCAGTACATACCCTTTCAGCAAGTCTTGAACAGCCAGGACCCTCCAGGCCTGTGCAGCTAGGGCCTGGCGCCAACCACCTGCACATCCCCGGGGGGCAGGGTTGCCCAAACCCTGTGAGTCACTCTGAGGCGGGGAGCTGCATATTGGCGACAGTCCTCATTGGGACGTGATAGGGACCCAGGCCTTTCCAAGAACCAGGGATCCCAGGCGTCTTTCATCCCAGGGTATACTGGTGCCACCAAGCACGGCTTCAGAGCTCGCGACATAACTGGCTTTCGGATGTCAGGGTTCTTTCTGAAGGTGCAGGCTTGAACACTGGCAGATGCCTGGCTTTCCCCCAACATCCCAGGGCAGGGACCCAGCCTCTCCTGATCCGGGTCCTGGCCCAGAACGGAAACCGGGACGGGCGGGATTCCCGCTTGCCCGGAGCGCGGAGCAGGTCCCGCATGCGCAGTTGGCTCTCTTCCGGAGACCCCAGTGGCCACGCCGGCAGCCCTCGCTTCCGGGGTCTACTTGGGGGGATCCCCAGGCCTGCGCGCCCCGCCCGGCAAGGCAGCGGGGTCCCCCCACGTCTGCCTTTGGGGAAATAGGGCACCACTGTGGATGGCGGGGCTTGCAACTGGGCAGTTGCCTTATGTCTCCACGACCCTCGAACTCTCCCGTCTGTGGGCGCTGGTAATGGCAAGACACCCTGGCGCACGGTATGTAGTGTTTCTTTATGAATTAGTTTTATTAACTTGCCGTTAGAGACCTGGAAATCAATCTCTTCCGTTTCTACGGGCTTTACTTTCCCAGAGAGACCTCCCTGGAATAACCTCTGCCTTCAATCTTGACTTGTTTTTTGCTGCTTTTCTTAATTCCTGTCTTATTTGTCCTCTTGTCTGCTTCTATCAGCCGTGCAAGTTGAAGAATGTTCTTGGCACCATTTTAGCATTCTGATCTTTCTAGAAAAATCTTAGAGGCTAGAACTAGTTCGGACTAGAAAGACTGGCTCTTGTTTGTCAGCCCTAAGAGCAGAGAGTGGGGAGTGCATTCTTGTGCTTTTTGGTAGCAGTGATAATTTCAGGAGTAAGGTTGTCTGTTTGCGGAAATACTCTGCTTCCCCACGCCTGCCGCTTCTCCCAGCACTAACTCACCCTTCCTTCTCCACACATTTTTTTTTTTTTCTAAATCCACCTGGATGCTCTTCCTCCCACTTTACTCCTATCATAAATCTCAGAACATGTCAAAAGACATCATTTTATTTTAAAACACATCCCTGGGTTGCCTGGGTGGCTCAGTCGGTTGGGTATCCTACTTACGGTCTCGCGGTTCATGAGTTGGAGCCCCCATATGGATGAACTTGAGCCCTGCCCAGGATTCTCTCGGTCTCCCTCTCTCTCTGCCCCTCATGTGATTCTCTCTCTTTCTGCCCCTCGCTCACTCACGCGTACGCTCTCTCTCTCAAAAGTAAATAAATAAATAAAATATATTCCTAGTTAATATGCATGACTTCCTCAATAGTAGCTTATATTTAATATGTATGTATCTGTGTATTTTTAGTATGTAACATTGGTAAGATATATATAAAGCTTAATTCGGAGTAACTCATTTCGAAGTCTCCAAGATGCTATGTTTGAAAAACACTCTACTTTTATAAATGGTTTCTATCTTGCTTAATTTTGAAGTTCCTTGGGATCATAATAGGAAAATTGTAATAGTTGCATTTTGTGCTAAATATGCCAATGTTCTACATTTCATACTTCTGTCATTATAATGTTTTAATCATAACAAATATCTTTCTTGTGTTTTTGTTTATTAGGATGATTGTCATTCCTGAATATTTGAAATGTTATAGTATTAATACATTCTTAACTCCTTGGTTTTATGATATGGTGGCTTCAGAAATTAAATTCTTGCCTACACCTATGGCAACTTTCCCATTTAAACATGTAAATAGAGCACAGAGATTATGATCTCAGTTAATCTGTTACTGAGTATGGTTCTAATATATTCCAAAAAGAAAGCAATTCAGTATAAGAAAAGGATACCTATAAAAAGTACAGGTAAAGATTGTTAAACGCTAGCATTTATACTAGCAGCAATATTTGAAGATATTAAAATAGTGACAGCCAGCATTTTCATGGCTTCATAGTTTATGGGAAAACTTACAGTAAATCATTTCATTGCCACCGTGACCCTGAGAGTTAGTTGATATTATGCCTGCATGTTAGAGTGAGGACCCAGAAGCTCAGAACTATTTATCAATATCAAAGCACTTTCTTAGAAACCACTAGAACACATCAAAGCTGGGACTGGGAGCCCTGTCTTCTGCTCTCAAATTCCACAGCCTTTCCACTACACCCATTCTTCATATTACTACATATATTTTGGCTCATCCCCTCCTCACTCAGACCTGCACACCCACCCCGCTGATGGCTAGGAAATCACTAAGAGCAGTAGTCAGACAAAGGGGGTTTAAAATGGAGCACGCCATTCACAGCTACTCGCTAAACCACAAACCAGCCGTCAAAGCAAAGATGACAGAAGAGACATTGACCCCTCGCTAAACCCTCTGCAGTCCTTCTCCCTTGCTCTTCAGCTCGTTCTTATTCATACAATAAAAGTACTAATAAATGTAGTCAGAGGGCAGAAGTTTCAGTTGAACATCCTGAACGAAATGCATTGCTGCTCTGCTCGTAGGCCACCTTTTCTGTGAAGATTTTCCTGATCCGAAGCAGCGTCATTGGCTCCTTTGTGCTGCGTCAGCATTCTGGTCAGAGAGCGATTGTAAGTTTTGTTTGCCTGCCTTCTCCCAGGGTAAACTGTGAGTATTTCGTCAGGGATAAATTTTGTCCTCGTCATTTTTATGTCTCCGTGGTCTGGCACAATGTCCAGTGCCATGGAAGCATGTCCTGAATATTTGCTGAGTGAATAGTATTTGTTACTTTGTGCGCTCATTCAACAAATGCTTGTCAAAAGCCAGAAACTTCATTTCTTCATAAAACTGTTTCAGATGGCTCTAGTTCTGAGCAAGAGCCTGAATACGTGCGTAATTTTTTTTTATATGACACTACAGAAATGATCAGTTTCATCATTAAGAGCATGTAGAAAAACAGTCATTTTCCTTTGATAACATGAAGACACAACCCACGAAATCCAAATGTTTTCTTTTGCCTGCTAGTCATTATTTGCCTTTTGGGTGTGAAAGATATTTGTTATGAATATATATATTATGTGGTGAGTAAAATGTGAGGTATTTAGATAGATGCTCACAGAAACAATATTTAAGTGTCCTTTAAACTCATGTCTTACAGCGGGGGAGCCTGGGTAGCTCAGCTGGTTAAGTGTCCGACTTCGGTTCAGGTCATGATCTCATGGTCTGTGAGTTTGAGCCCTGTGTCGGGCTCTTTGTTGACAGCTCAGAGCCTGGAGCCTGCTTTGGATTCTGTGTCTCCCTCTTTCTGCCCCTCCCTGGCTTGCTCTCTGTCTCTTTCTTTCTCTCTCAAAAATAAACATTAAAAAGATTTAAAAAAACTCATGTCTTACATATTGTATATCTTTATATAAATATGGACTGTTAATAATTATTCCCAATAAATTGACTTAAGTTCATCAAATGGTTTATTTGTTAACTTTGTAATCAGCAAAAACTTTCAATAATAATGGTAATCATAATGATAATAACAATTTTTCTCATGAAAAAGCTTATATTTTATGATACACAGTACTTTTATTTCCCCCAAATTATTTTCATCACCATTAAGTTATCTATATGAATTGTCATAGAAAAATGGTATTAAAAAAGTATTTTAATTGATCAAAAATATATTTAGAGAAGATAGAACATTAAGCCTAGATTCAAATCTCCTCATTGCCTGAAATTCAAATTGTGCTTTTGATAAATGCTACTGTAATGAAATGGTTAGTGCCAATGACTGTCAGAGTTAGTGACATCATACCTGTTAGTCTGTCGGAATGGATGAGGAATATTGGAGAAGGCACAGAGAAGAACATAAAAAGTTATTAATAGAAGAAGGTCTGATAGGAAATTATAAATGAGTAATTTATATGTAATTCAAAGGCGTAGAATAAGTTTCAAGTGTGCCTGTGAAAGACTGTATGAAAATATGGTTGATACAAACTACTGAGGAACACCGTTGTTGGAACTATTCTGAATAGACCTGTCCTGAATAATCTAGACCTCCCACCAGAGGGCAATAGAGAGCAGGTCAGGGAAGGTATGCTCACGTTTTCTTTGCATGATCCATGATCCTTCTGTGTTCATTCCTATCTTAATTAAATGTTAAAGGGGGGAAAGTTGTTAACACTTGATACTTTTATTTTGTTCTTTCCCATGTAATAATAGTCCATTCACTTGGACTATTGTATTATTGGGCGCTCTGATTCTACCCTAACAACCCCCTTCAGTATATACTCAACATAACAAGGAGAGTGATTTTCTTAAAATGTAAGTCAGATCATTCCAGTCCTCTGCTCAAAACTATCCAACAACTTCCCATCTTATTAAGAGCAAGAGAGAAAGTCCTTCCAGCCGCCCACAAGCCCCAATAGTCTGACCCTATTATGTCTTCTCCTTGCTCCCTCCATTCCTGTCACATCAGCTTCATTGCTGCTTCTCAGACTTTCCAGTACTCTTTACCTAAGGGCCTTCACATCTGCTGTTCCTCTGCCTGGATGCTATTCCACAAGACATTTGCTAACTCCCTTCCTTACCTATCTAGAATTTTATTCATGTGTAACCTTCTTAGTAGCGCCTTCCCTGGTCATTGTACCTGAAGTTCAGTTCCTAATTCCCCTTATTTGTTTTCCTTTTCTCCACTGTGCTTATCACCACCTAACCTACTATGTATTTTATTTATTACTATTTTATACATGTCTGTCTCTTCCCTCTAAGATGGAAGAGGACTTTTTCATCACCTCTTTATTCTTATATTTACAGAGCCTATAACAATGCTTGGCACGTTGCAGGAACTCAATCTATATACACACCTGAGTGTATACGGGTGTCTGTGTGTTTTGACAACATTAATGGCTGGGTGAATTCAACAGATACTTATTTGTTATTTATTTTTTTAATATTTATTTATTTTTGAGAGGGAGAGAGACAGAGTGTAAGCCAGGGAGGGGCAGAGAGAGAGGGAGACACAGAATCCGAAGCAGACTCCAGGCTCTGAGCCCAAAGCAGGGCTCGAAAACACGGACTGTGAGATCATGACCTGAGCCGAAGTCAGATGCTCAACCTATAAGCCGCCCAGGCGCCCCTCAACAGATACTTATTTTTATCCATATCATCTATCCAGGACTGTTACTAGCAAAAAATACTACACACATACACACACACAGACACCTTTGTGTTGTCACATGAAAATCCACATAATTGTCTACATCAGTGGTTTCTCAAAGTGTGGTCCCCAAACCAGCAGAAGATCAGCATCGATATTGCATGGGAACTTGTTAAAAATGCACGGACCCCACCACAAATCTACTGAATCAGAAACTGTATTTTTAAACTTTATTTATTTATTTTTGATGGGGGTGGGCAGTGAGAGGGGCAGAGAGAAAGGGAGAGAGAATCCCAAGAAGGCTCTGCACTGTCAGCCTGGTGTGGGGCTCAATCCCAAGAACTGTGAGACCATGACCTGAGTTGAAATCAAGAGTCAGACGCTTAACTGACTGAACCACCCAGGTGCCCCAGAACCTGTATTATAATAAGCTCTCTGGGTGAGTCTGATGCATGCTAAAGTTTGAGAACTACTGATAGAAATAAGTTTATTGAGCTGGAATAGGCAATTGGACTTTTAATGCATTCTTATTTTGCATGTTAGAGATTTCAAGTTTTGCTTGGATAAAATAAGCTTGGAAATATTCTGGCTTTAATAAATGCCAAGTGAGCCGTCTTCTTAGTGAGCCCTACACCTACCTTCCCATTCATCCCTGCAGTCACTCTTCCTGGCCAGGTCCTAATGTCTTATCCCTGGTCTGGATGGCTTTCTAACTGAGTAGTCTCTCCATGTGCTAACTAGTCTTCTAACTAGTCTCCATACACTAACACATTTTCGTGAATATAAAATGAATTTTTCGTATGTTGTCATCCTTGAAATAAAGATGCATCTTGCAATCAATAAGTAAATTTAATGGTGTTTCTTTTCTTATTTTCCAAAAGATTATTTTTATGCCAAAGACCTATTTTTTAATGAAGGAAATAAGATATTTTCCTACACTGTTTTGCTTCATCATGCATCAGATTGGCCTGGTCCTGCCCTCTTGTAGCCCCATTTTTCTCATGCTTCAGGCACCCTAACATGAAAACTGTTCATTTGTCAATCTGCTAATTTTAAGAAAGCCCTCAGTGAAAGAACGGTACACTGCATAAACTTGAACTAAAAGCAGCTACGAGCTCATGTATTCTTTCCATTCAAAAAGTCTGCAGCTGCTTCCTTTCTGCTTAAGTTGGAGTTTTTGCTTATGCCTGGCATTTTCTCACCAGTTCTGCCTCTCTCTGAGCCTATTTCTGCAGTTCATGAATCACCACGTAGGAAGCACAGTGGCATGCACAGAGAAGGATTCCCGCAGTGTGAAGCCCCTCTCCGCGGGCTACTGCTCTTTTCCCTCTTCTCCCTCTCTCTGTCTTTTAAAATTTATTATGTTTTCTTACTTTGCTGCACTGAGGAGCACAGGCTTTTGCCTGTAAGCCAGGTTCTTTATGATCCTCTAAATTTGGATGTAGCACACGGCAGCTGGGTTATTATAGTAGTTTCCAGGATTCATTGGGAGGTCTGGGTTCAGGCAGAGCATCTATGCATCCATGCTGATTACTAATAGTCTTCTTCCCTTCCCAACTCCAGCTTTTCCCTTGTTCCTAGAGACCTTCTTTGGGTTTCTCATTAATTGGCCTTGGTCCTATAGACCTTCTTTGGGTTCCTCATTCATTACCACAAACGCTGGTCGCCATGGGATAGCACTGAAGCAAAGCAAGCCTCCTTGTGGGTCTAAATGATGGGATATTGCAAGAAAAGTTTCTAAATTAAGTTCACATAAACCAAACTCCTGGCTCCCAGCCCTACCTATACATTAGAATCGTCAATTAAATTTGACTCTCTGAAGGTGGAATCTGAGCATCTTTGTTTCAGATCTCCCTGGGTAATGGCTAATGCCTAGCCAGGGCTGGGAGCCACTGATGAGCTCCCAGAATGCAGGCTATTTTACTTGTGGAGATTGGTGATCAAGACGAAAATCACACCTTTGTGTCTGAATAAGCCTAACCAGCTAATATCAGACATAATTCTTACTGCCTGATGAGTCTGTCACTTAAACTCTGCAAGCAAGTTATATTTATGTCAACAGAGCTAAAATAATAAAAGTTAGTTGATTTCTTACAGGGCAAGAGAAGAACATAGTCAAATAGGGAACAACTCTATTATACCAGGGTTTGGACAAGGGAGGTGACCTCATTGTGGGCTTTGAGCTAACGTTATGGTGAGAAAAAGGCATTGATTTTCATTGGGCCCAGCAGGGATACGATTTATCCACAGTATAAATTAATTCGTTGTAGAGTAAAATGTCTTATAATTGAATTTTACTATATTTCCCATTTGGAATATACTCTTGACATCTTTTATGCCTAAATTTATGCCACTGAAAGGATTCATTACAATCCAATTAATTGAAATGTAAAAAATAAAAACATACCTTGTAAAACATCATTTCTCAAGCTGTGTTTTGCCATTATGAGACTATTTAAGAACACTGTAGCTAAAATGGCTGAAACATTTCTTTGATCTCATGTCTGTCTCTTTCAGTCACCATCCGCAATATTGTACTAGCAGCAGGAAATAGAAGATACTATCTTAATTAAACCATACTGGGTTTTAAATGTGTCCATTATAAACAAAAGCAATCCCACACCAGCCCCACAAAAGTTTATTTTTTTTTAATCAAAAATTTTAAACATTGAAATTCAATTGCTGTAACTCAGTTTTAAAAAAATAGACATGATGATTTGGCATATAGATAAGGAGCTTTTCACGTAGGAGTACTGTTTTATAACCCCTTTTACTGTTCCTCATAACTTTTAGCTTAGTACTGTAATTAAAGGCAATCAATAAAATAATTTTCCACTTAACACAGCATTCTACCAACACAAAGCATAGAGAAGGTAAACTCTTAATATGTTTACCTCAATTTCATTACCACACAGGGTGTCCAGAAATGTATGGAAAAATTTAGAAAATTAAAACAATTCAGTAACAGTTTATTAAGCAGCCATTATTGGCTATGCTGGGCACTTTGGGAATAGTGCCTTCTCTTAATACAATGACTGACATATAATAAATACCCAAAAAGGACTGATGAGTTAAAGCATAAACATAATACATGACTTCTGTCCTTTAGGAAGTAATACTTCAGTGGGACGAGACAAAAACACAGATCTCTGAAGAACAGGACAAAGTTCACGAATAGAGGCGCAAACCACTATGGAAGTGATAAATAATTACTATTGCAGTTGAAAGTGTTATTTCAGCAGATGGTAAATCAGAAATGCTTCTTGAGTTAGGCGAGAGTTGAATGAAGTACTGAAAGTCCAGAACGTCACAGAGTAGACACTGAATTGAGGGAGGGAGGGAAACCATTGGAACAGAAGATGAAGACAATTCAGGAAATGGAATGCTCTGGTGGAAGGAGGTGTGGAGATACGATTACAATGTAAGGGACAAATTGTGGAGGGTTTTTAATGAGACGTGAAAATTATTCTCGTGTGGTGGGAAGCTCTCGAGTTTCTTCAGAAGGGAATGGCACACTCAGATCTATTTTAGAAGGATGATTTCAGAGGCACTGTTCAGAACAACCTGGAGAAGGCAGAGGCCGGAAATAGAATCTAGGAGGTTGTATAGTAAGTATACACAAGATGATGAGGACATGAGCCAAGGTACTGGTAACAGTGGATAAGCTCAACTTGGAAGACATGTTGGATGTCCAGATAGATTTTGAATATTTGTTTTAGGTGAGGATTGAGGGAAAGGGAGCAAATTTCACGTCAGAGCAACTAGGGAAATGGCTATTTTATAAGAGATGTTTCCAGAATGTGTAATATTAGAAAAATGACATACTGGTATACGTTTTGAAGAGAAATACTTTACAAATAATTATATTGCTTAACATACATGGAAAAAGAATGACAAGAAAAAGAAGTAAGTGTGAAAGCGTTGAGAGAAGGCAAGTTGAAATTCAAGTACCACGGGAGGTTATAAAAGTGGCGAGCGATAAGGGAAATGTGGCATTAAAATGTGAAAAATGTCACAACGAGGTGAGTCAGGAAGCACAGGAAAGTGGCGAGCAGAAGTCAGAATGAATGAATGGGAGAAAGCATAGATTAGTGTAGAGAATCCAGAGAGTGAAACAGTGCATCAGAGATGGTCACCATGAAGAAATGACCTAAATGGGTAACTGGTTCTGGAGGATAGGGAGCAGAGAAGGTAATAAATAACACGTAACCTTCTAGTGAATGAATGGTCAACTCGTTACTCTGTACTGAAATACCACCTCAACAGAAACTTGGTGAATAGCTATGAGGTACTATTATTTACTGTTTCCAAGAAATTAAACAAGAAGTGACTTCTTTATTAGTAAAATTGTGGTTTAACTCATTTACCATATTACATCAGCCTTGCCATCACTCATCTGTTGATCACACCTTAGAACCCACTAACATGTATCCGTTCCATGGCCTGCTTTCCCGGTTGGCTGCAATGTCAGGCTTTGGACATTAGCTGATAGGCACACTTTAGCTAAGACAAAAGGAATCTTCTCTTGACGAAACTTGAAGTGCCCTGACCTGGAAAGCTAGGCCTCATAGGGCCCACTAATTCTAGACTGAACTTCAGATTTAAATAATGTAAGGGCTCTATTTAAAACGACAACAGTGACATCTGGCAAATGTTTAAGCCCAGCGGACTTTTAGTAGTCTAGGATGCTTTCTAATTCCTAGCAGCAGGAATTAACAAGACCATATTCATAAACAAGCGGCTAAGACAAAAAGTCACCTCTGCTTCTGTCATATTAAAGAAAGGGACTCTGACCCTCCCCTGTTCATGCTCTGTCTCTCTCTGTCCCAAAAATAAATAAACATTGAAAAAAAATTTTTTTTTAAAAAAAGGGGCGCCTGGGTGGCGCAGTCGGTTAAGCGTCCGACTTCAGCCAGGTCACGATCTCGCGGTCCGTGAGTTCGAGCCCCGCGTCAGGCTCTGGGCTGATGGCTCAGAGCCTGGAGCCTGTTTCCGATTCTGTGTTTCCCTCTCTCTCTGACCCTCCCCTGTTCATGCTCTGTCTCTCTCTGTCCCCCCAAAAATAAATAAACATTGAAAAAAAAATTTTTTAAAGAAAGGAAAAGCTGATTACGTCCTCTGGTATTCAAACGTGATAGCACTTACCAGAATAATCACGGGGGCAGATACAAGTGTATCTTCCTATCTCATTGAGGCATGTAGCTTCATTCTTGCAGGGATCTGAGACACATTCGTCCACTTCCAGCTCACAGTGCCTGCCCTGATATCCTGGGACACAGAAGCAGGAATAGCCATCCATTCCATCCTGGCACACGGCTCCGTTGTGGCAAGGGCTAGAAGCACACGGATCATGACCCTCTTCACAGAATCTTCCAGCATATCCTTCTGGGCAGATGCAGACGGGGTGAACAGGGTCCTGATGGCAAACACCTCCGTGTTGGCAGGAGCTTGTGCCACAGAAAACAACGGCAGTTTCACAGGTTGTCCCACTAAAACCAGGAGGACATTTGCAGAGAAAGCTCCTTTCTCCTGGGGTATTCACACACGTGGCATTTCCTTGACAGGGATTGGAGAAGCATGGGTCTTTCGTGTTGTCACAGTCTTCGTCCAAATCAATCGCTGTGTCCGAACAGTGGCAACTGTTGTCCTTTGAAGTATTACTGCATGTAGAATTGTTTCGGCAAGAACTTGCAAGGCACCTGGTGTCATTTTTATTGCCAGAGGAATCTAGAAGGAAATAAAAGATGTCAAGATGTTTACAAATAAATGGCTGAGGGTAAAAATAAAGATTTTCTCTCTGCTTCCACGCATCTCAAAGAAACTCATTAATGAAATACAGTTGGCTGCATTCTAATGATGAGTTTTAGCAAATGATGTCCAATGATGAGGTCTTTCATTAATGATGGTTTGTCATATAGTTGGTAATGAGAAACAAAAGTAGCTGGTTTCAGATTCTTTGCTTTTCCTCCACTTCCCTTTCTCGGGGCCAAGTGAGCAATGGAATGCATTGAAGCAACTGTTAAGTTGCCTCACACACACACATTTTTGAAATTCACATTCTCCCATGGAGGATCCTGGAATATACTGGGAAATGACGTACAAAATTGTCTCTGAATATATTGCCTAACTAAAACTAATATTCAAATGAATGACTCAGTTTATGACTGCTTTGTCACAGTTACCCTTTGTATTCTAAATTTTTTTTTTTCAACGTTTATTTATTTTTGGGACAGAGAGAGACAGAGCATGAACGGGGGAGGGGCAGAGAGAGAGGGAGACACAGAATCGGAAACAGGCTCCAGGCTCTGAGCCATCAGCCCAGAGCCTGACGCGGGGCTCGAACTCACGGATCGCGAGATCATGACCTGGCTGAAGTCGGACGCTTAACCGACTGCACCACCCAGGCGCCCCTACCCTTTGTATTCTAAAAAGAAAAGCATAGGAAGATGAAAATACTAAAACAGGATAGAGTGCCAACTATTTATTGAAGGCTTGCCAGGTATTTCACATATATTATTCTAACCCTCATAGCAACACAGTGTTACTATGTACAGTTTACAGATGACAGATTAAATAAATCCCTCTTCAAGGAAACAGATGTAGTCAAGTTCATGCACTTTTATTTTCCTATGGACTTGTGTTTTTATATGCGTCTCTGTTCTAGGGATACATTTTTTTGAAATTCTAATTGGAATAATAACCAACAGAAAAACAATAATTCTTTAATTTGTTGACAAACTCATTAGCTATGTATATGCATATAGGTTGTCCCCAAATATGCATAGATTATGATTACAGCATAGTTATTTTCTCAGTCGTGTATACTTAGAAGCCTTATGATTTCTCAACTCAATTGTATTTTCCCATGAAACACTGTCTTGCATGTGGATTCATCTACTATATCATTCTCTTATTTTTACTTTCTTTCTCTCAGTATTGCTCACAAATATAAGAGTGGCAACAGTACAGGCTTGTAATAAAAAAAAAGTTACAAAACGGGGAGTTTGCTCTTAGGATATGAGACATAAATCAACTATTGTTGGGAGAAAATAGTGTGCAAACTTTGAGAAATATGTAATGACAAATCTTTTCCCTCTCTTCCTGCAAAAGAAGAGGTGATTCTTGTAACCTGGTGTGGCCACAAGCAGGGTGATGAGAAGATACTTAAAAGAAATGATGGACTGGTGTGTCGTACAACAGTGAGAATATTTTCATAATTATCTTCTATGGAGTCTTTCTGGCAGCCAACAATTTTCCTCCAGTGCCTACACATAGAAAGTTAACATATGCTTATAAGGGCACCTGGGTGGCTCAGTCAGTTGAGCGTCTGACTTCGGCTCAGGTCATGATCTCACCGTCCGTGAGTTTGAGCCCCACATTGGGCTCTGTGCAGACAGTTCAGAGCCTGGGGGCTTACTTCACATTCTGTGTCTCCCTGTCTCTCTGCCCTCCCCTGCTCGCACTCTGTCTCCCTCTCTCTCTCAAAAATAAATAAACAGTAAAGAAGAAGAAGACGAAGAAGAAGAAGAAGAAGAGGAAGAAGAGAAAGAAAGAAAGAAAGAAAGAAAGAAAGAAAGAAAGAAAGAAAGAAGGAAAAAGAAAGAAAGAAAGAAAAAGAAATTAACATATGCTTATATATTATCAGGAGGGTTGATCAGAGAGCCAACATTTTCTACTCCCTATGAGAAAACTCAACTAATCATCCTTTTACTTTAGTTTTAGTCTTTTTGTTTTTTTTTGAGATGCTGGCTTTCCTATCACATCTTCAAATGCGATATCTTAGCTGCAGTGTCACTTCCTGAGAGCTTTCTCTGAACTCCTTTTCTAAATTTTGTTGTTTTATTTGCTATGTTACATATGCTGTTATTTTTTTCTGTTTATGTTTGTTTTCTGTTTTCTTCATTAGAATGTTAGTTCTTTGGAGGAAAGGAGGAAACCTTGTCTGTATTTCCTGGGTCTGCAATATTACTCATCACGTAACAGGTGTCCATACATATTGGAAGGAAGGGGGAACATGTCACAACCGAAACATGGAAGGGTGCTGTGAAATCACATGTGTCAGGGAAAGCATACCAGGAAAAGCCTCACTGAAGAAAAGGTACTTGAGATTTTTTTTTTTTTTTAATGAATGCAAGGGAGGAAAGATATTATTTGCACACAAAAGAACTAACGCATGAGGAGTATTGGCATTCTTGGCAATACTAAGAAAATTGTGAGAGGGTGTGGGGCAGGAAATGGGGAGGGATATGAAGAAATATTTAATAAGTTCAAACTTTTGGAAGCATTTAAAGTTCTTGTGTCCAAGCTGAGAAAACTCAGTTGAATACTCCAGCTGTCCTCTTAACTGCACCAGCAAGGGAAGGCGTTGATGAAATTTGGTTTTCCATTTATTTTTGTTTTGTTTATTTTGTTAGTGGTGATGGTGATGCTGATGGTTGTTTCCTTCATTAATCATCAAGCATTATCACTGAAGCCATGAAATAAAGAATTAGTGTGGGAAGACAGCAAAGGAAATTGGCATTTATACCCAACGCCTTTCCAATGCAACTTTTAAAATAGATTTCTAACAATATTTGTGTAAAGCGTTCTACAGATGGAAAGCTAAGCTTTGTAAGGACTAAGTCATTTGAATGGTGTCAAAGAGAGGAAGGATTTGAATCTCTGATTTGTTTGGTTCTAAAGTCCATTTCTTTTTGCTGTATTATTTTGGAAGTTAGGATACTTACTGGGTAGGGTTTCTGATGTAAACATGATGATATTCGCATTAAGTGTTTTATTCTGTTCCTTTCCAAAATTCATGAAAGACGTGAAGGGATAACAAATAAGCACATTGAAAAATACTCAACATTATTTGCCATCAGGGAAACAGAAATTAAAAACAGTATCACTACTTACCCACTAGAAAGAGCAAATGACAAAAATTGGCATTACTAGATGCTCACAGGATGTGGAAAAAATGGAAGTCTTATTCAAGTCCTCTCTGTCTCTGTCTCTGTCTCTCAGTAACTAATCATTCTTGCCTGTGTGTTACCAGTTATATTAGTGTTTTCAAATATTGGCCTTCGACTTTGTATAGTTTCTCCAGAAGATCTTTGTTTTCTGTCCTAGATTTCTGCTTTTACATTTTTATTTTCTTAATTCTGCTAAGAATTAAGCAGTTTAGCTTGTTATTTACTTTTTCAGGCATTCTTTCTAATTTATTAATTTAAGACAAAATTTCTGTGTAAGCACCGCTTTACTGCATTTCATGTGATTTCTTTTCAATGTTATTCAAATAAAAATATTTTCCGATTTTCATGGTGATTTCTTTCTTCTTTGAACTATGGAAAATCTGTAAAACTCAATTATATCAAATTGCTAACTGTGTTATTCAGAACTTCTATAGCATTGGGGCTTTTTCTGCTTCTCTTCATTGAGATTGATGCATTGAAATCTCTGACAGTGAATATGAATTTTTCTGTTTCTCATTTTAGTTCTGACAGTTTTCACTTCTATATTCTGAAACTATATTCCTGTGTCATAGAAATTTAACATGGTAACATTGTCCTGCTAGCTTGACCCTCATAGGCATAAAATATCCTTTTTATCTTTAGTAATGCATCATACCTTAAAAGACTACTTTCACTGTTGTTGTACTGCCCTATCAGTCACATATCTCATATGTGGCTGGAGGGAATACAAAATGGCATAGCCACTTTGGAAAAAAGTTTCAAAGTGTCTTATTAATTTAAACATACACTTATTCAGGAATCCCACACCTAGATATTTCCCCCAAGAAAATGAACACATAATATCCACACAAAACCTTGCTTGCAAAATTCATAGCAGCTTTATTCATAATGACTGACACTGGAAAAACCCCAAATGTTCATCAGTTGGTAAGTAAATTTTAATATATCACACATTGGACTACTACTCAGGAATAAAATGGGCAAATTACTGACCCAGTGAACAACATGGAGGAATCTCTAAAGTATTACGTTAATTAAGAGAAACCAGACACAAAGACTATCTGCTGGATGATTCCTTTTTATGAGACATTTAGACATTTTAGAGAAGGCAAAGTTATAATGATGGAAAGCAGCTCAGTGGTCACCAGGGAATGGAGGTGGGTGAAGGAAACTAATTGTAAAGAGTTTCTGTGGAAACATTCTATATCATGATTGTAGTAATAGCTATTGACCATATGTGTTTGCCACTGAAATTGGGTTAATTTTTTTTTTTTTTTTTTTTTTAAAGAGAAGTTTTTTCAACGTTTATTTATTTTTGGGACAGAGAGAGACAGAGCATGAACGGGGGAGGGGCAGAGAGAGAGGGAGACACAGAATCAGAAACAGGCTCCAGGCTCTGAGCCATCAGCCCAGAGCCTGACGCGGGGCTCGAACTCACAGACCGCGAGATCGTGACCTGGCTGAAGTCGGACGCCCAACCGACTGCGCCACCCAGGCGCCCCGAAATTGGGTTAATTTTATTGTATGTAAATTATACCTCAATAAATAACACATAGAAACAGTCCTAGGGGGGGAAAAAAAGGACAAGAAGGAATGAAATCGTCATACTCACAAGATCCAGAAGGAAGGTTGAGGGGACAGCAATAAATACACATATACATACACTCATACATATTAGTGGAAGCTCATCTGTAGATGGATGAGTTGGAATAGACTTAGTATACCAGAATAAGCAAATCCCAGGTGAGAGAATCCCAGAAGCAAGCCAGTTGATGCTGCGGAACCCCAGAAAGTTTCAGGAATTAGGGGTTCCAGGTACTCAAGTGGTGCTGAAAATGGGAAGGTTGTTTGGAAAACTTACCAAAAGTACAGTTAGATTCCCATGTTCCATCTTTCATCCCAGGAAACTACATGACTGCCCTTCCCCCATGAAGGCGATTCAAAGCCAAAGGCACAAGTGCTGGTGATGTGGGAGTGGCTGGCTCTGGTCTGATAAAAAGGGGGGAAGTGAATATCTACGTACAGAATTGTGAGACCCTCCCCATCCTCATTTCTAATTCAGTTCTAAAAATGCCAGCAGCCAGATTTACTCCCTAAGCAGGAAATAATTATTTCTCTTGATAAGCCCAAAAGAAAATACTTACAGATACTGGTATTGGGTGTCCCCATTGAAATGACCCAGGCCAATCACTCTAGAATAAATTTAATAAGCTAGAAAGTCCTGTAACATGAAATAAAAGAACTTTCCAATAGCTCTTTTTAAACAAATACATATATGAGTATATGTAAAGTGTATATATGCATATAGGGAATTGCTATCCTTTAATTATACTTTAAATGTTATTACAATTATACTTTAAATAATGATAAACAAATATCCTTGTATCCACTAATCAGCTTAAGAAACAGTAGTACCTCTTTATTTAATATCAACATATTTTTATGAGATTACCAGATGGAGAAAACCCTTTAAGATAAAACACTAAGAACAGAACACACACACAAAAAAAATATTTTTTAAGTAACTTGGATGAGACAAAGACAATTTAGGGAGTGGACAAAAAATTATGAAAATTTGAGGTTTAACATATTCAAAGAGTTGGAGGATATTGTGGCAATGAAATAAGTATAGGAAGTTATTAAAATAAACTTCTAGATAACAAAAGAGGTCTTTACAATTAAAAATACAGTAGTAGAAATGAAAAATCCAGTTGAGTTACTTGAAAGGTAATTTTGAGGAAAATCTACCAGATGCTAGAAAAAAAAATACTAACAGATTGGAAAGGGGAGGTAGAAGCAACAGGGAACCAGAGAGTGACTCAAGGAGGAGTTTCAAAATAAGAGAACAGGGGTGCCTGGGTGGCTCAGTCGGCTGAGCATCCGACTTCGGCACAGGCCATGATCTCACAGTTCGTGGGTTCGAGCTCAGAGCCTGGAGCCTGCTTCAGATTCTGTCTCCCTCTCTCTCTGCCTTCCCCTGCTTGTGCCTTATCTCTCTATCTCTCAAAAATAAACATTAAAAATATTAAAAAAGAAAAACAAAATAAGAGAAGAAAGGAAATGGGGTGGGAGGGGGAAGGAGGCAAGGAGAGGAGGGAGAAGGAATTTAAAATTATGACAGAAATACAGAAATTGTTGCCATAATTAAAAACAAGTGTATAGATTTAAAGTTTCTACTAAGTGCTATAGGAAAATAATTTTTAAAAAATCCACAGCAAGCCTTATCATTTTTCTGAGGTGGAACAGAGAATAACTCATTTACAAAGCATCAGAAATCAGAATAACATCTGATTTATCAGCAGAAACATTGGAAGCCAGGGGACATTAGAAACATGCCTTAAAAATCCTGAAAGAAAATAATTTCTAAATTGGAATTCTATGCCCAGCTAAACTGTCAATCAAATGTTAAGGGAGAAGAAAAATATTTACAGAGATTCAGAAATTCAAATTTTCACCTCACACACTCGCTTTTCAGGAAGATTCTAGAAGATAGGTTCCGTGAAAGTGGGAGTGTAAATCAAGAAAGAGACATGGAATCTAGCATACAAGCGTTCTAATAAAGAAACAGAACATTTTACTGAAAATTGCCTGCTGTACTACAGGTATGCTACCAGCATAGAGATTAACCAGTGCTGAAAGAGAAAGCAGAGCTCCAAGAAGGAAAATGCAGAGTACCATATAGAGAAGTAATGGAAAACTAAACTCTTTTTAAAAATATTCCCAGTATTAATTCTAGGGAAAAGGTTGCACAAAATGGGAAATGAAATCATAATATACTGTGTAACTGCAGAGAGTTCTTTGTAATACCAATAATGATAATAATACATGATTTAACCAAAGCAGCGGAGCTGTGGGGTGTGTGTGTGTGTGTGTGTGTGTGTGTAGTTGAAAACCACGGGAAAATTAAATCTACTTTTAGCATAGTAGGATTCCAATAGATTATGCCAGTATCAAAAGCAAGGGAAAATCTCAGCCTAGTATTTACAAGTATATAAATAAAAACCGTAAGAAAGAACTGAAAGAGTTTTAAGTAGTTGCTTCTGGAGAATGCACATTAGGAGTAAGAAGCAGGAATGGGGATGGCAAAAAGTGGACTAGTGTTTCCCTTACAACGCTTAGAGACTTTTAAAGTATTACAGAATACCTCTGATAAAGATATTTTTAAAAGCAAAAATGGATATTTATAATTTGGTCATGCACACTGACCCCCATCGCTTTGTTCACACATACACTTTGAATTATGTTTTCAGTACTCGTTCTGGACAAGATCATCTATCAAGCACATGCTTTTCCTGGGTTTCATCCAGGATAAATGGGAATATTGGCACCGTTTGCACACTTGCTTCCTGGGTTTATGGTGTGTCCATAGGTAAGGTGCTAATGGGACCTCTTGGAAATGCCCCCTATGACCTAGGCGTTATTAACTGACACTTGAGCGGACTGTAGTAAACAAGCAAAGACAACTGCCTCTCAAAAAGAAAATTATAATTTTTCAAACTTACAAAGGACTTGCAATTTACTGCCTTATTAAAAAATAGCTAAATAGCCAATTAAAGAAATAAAAATAAACTATGCATAGCCCAATGAAGTCATGAAGTAAGGGTTATAATTATTCCAGTTTTGTGCACCTAATTGAAAAAAATCTGTCATCTATATATATTATTGTATTGTGCCTAGTACATTGTGCGAACACTTAGTCAACAATGAAATAATTTTCGTTGTAATAATACCTTAAGAACGAAACTTTGAAAAATACTTAAAACTATAATTGGAGGAGTTTAATTCCCAGGGAAATGGCCATTGAGGATTTTGTTCCCCACTTTCATATAAAATTTAAATCCAGAGCAAGAAACTACTGGATATGAAGTGCAATTGGTATTTTCAGACCAATTTAGATAGTCTGCCAAACTGTTTCCTTGCAGTAAAGTTTGCCATCTACTGGCTGTTGTAAGAAGTTCTAGAACTGTGGGTTTCAGACTTTTCTTTCTGTAAGCACAACAGTACTCCTTCAAGTAAAATATGAGTAATCCCAGTATACAAAATCGTAATGTGGACCAGCTCAGGTTGAAGGAGACCTTGTGGCCCAGTCACGTAGCCTCCTGCCCTTTCTAAAGACAACTCCAAGGAGCCCTAGGAGCTGAGAATAGCAATTTGAAAATCTCTGTTCAGGAGAAAACAAGAAAATTTGTATGGTTACCATAATTCTTATTGTATTTGCTATTTTGGTATTGTGTATATCTATACATATATATGTGTGTATATACTTATATATATATATATATATATACACTCTATTATTATATATAAATTTACATGTTTATATACATATAAATATTTTTCAGAGAAGTAAAAACTAATTTGACCAGTTTCAAAGGAGATGAATGCCCAAGCATTAAATGTATTGTGTATGTGTGTGTGTATGTGTGGGTGTATTTTCTAATAATTCAGTGTACTTGGAAAGCAGCCATTTTGGTAAGTTAGCTTAATTATAGGGAAGAATATATTTATTCAGAACAAAGAAACACTACAAGGTGATTTTGGGGAAGAGCATTTTAGTTTCCCAGAGATTACTATAAATAATATTTGTTCCTTTGTTTTCGATGATTTTAATGCACTTACCTATGAAACAGGCAAGTGTTTCTCTAATTTAAAAATCATCATCAAGAATCTGAAATTTTTGTCAAGTGTTTGGTTTTTTTTTATCAATATGTTTGGCAACTTTTGTATTAGCCAACCATAGGAGATTTGTCACAAAGAGGACAGTGTAGTGGTGAGGAACAAAGTCCCTGAAGTAAAACACACCTACACTAAGTCTAGCTCACGGCCTGTTTCCTCAGCTGCAAAAAAAAAAAAAAAAAAAAAAAAAAAAAAAAAGGAGAAAAGAGTAAAATTTACTTCTTAAAGTTTTTGTCTTCGTGAGGATTCACTAGCTTAAATGGTTGATGGAATATCATAAGTGCTCAATAAATGTTAGCTCTTATTGTTATGTTTAGAGATAGTTTTGCATTCCTAATAGAAAATTCACTAGATTAGTACAAAATATAGCAATAGCAATAACAAAAAAAAAAAAAAAAAGGCGGGAGGAGGTGGGGAGTATCATCCACAAACATATTTTCACTGCAGGAATTTTATTTTGGAAAACAAACAAACCCAAGCATATCCTTATAGGGAGAGTTTGTCGATGAACTAATTCAACATGCCAGAGACATTTTTTCCCATAAAGTACGCAGACTTGCTTAGGATCAAATGAAGATAAACATCAGTTAGACTTAGAAAAGATCTTTTCTCCAGGGTTTGGTTTTCACAAGAAGATATTTAACATCTCCCTATATGTTTTGAGTACCACAAAATTTTGGCTCAGGGAAATACCTCGCAAAGTAAGCATTGCACAAGGCTTTCCCTGTTCATAAGACCTGCTCTCCTCAGTGCCTGTTTATGCACAACAAATGCTCAATGGATATTTCTTGGGGATTAATTGTCAAAGCCAAATCCTTACCTTAAAGATTTCCCTTGCTGTGTAAACTTTGTGTATGTATCTGTACACACACACACACAGAGGCATGCATGAGTAATGACTGACATTTTTTTTCCTTTTTTTTTTTTAATTTAAATACCTTCTTTTTTTTTTTTTCAACGTTTATTTATTTTTTTGGGGACAGAGAGAGACAGAGCATGAATGGGGGAGGGGCAGAGAGAGAGAGGGAGACACAGAATCAGAAACAGCCTCCAGGCTCTGAGCCATCAGCCCAGAGCCCGACGCGGGGCTCGAACTCACGGACCGTGAGATCGTGACCTGGCTGAAGTCCGACGCTTAACCGACTGCGCCACCCAGGCGCCCCGTAAATACCTTCTTATCACAACTATACTTAGTCTTTTCTTAGGGTTTACTAACATAATTCTCCCCATTTGCTCTCTAACCACCTCTGTCTCTAGTTCTCATTTTTACTGATACTAACTTTAAAGTCAATGTCAGGGGCGCCTGGGTGGCGCAGTCGGTTAAGCGTCCGACTTCAGCCAGGTCACGATCTCGCGGTCCGTGAGTTCGAGCCCCGCGTCGGGCTCTGGGCTGATGGCTCGGAGCCTGGAGCCTGTTTCTGATTCTGTGTCTCCCTCTCTCTCTGCCCCTCCCCCGTTCATGCTCTGTCTCTCTCTGTCCCAAAAATAAATAAACGTTGAAAAAAAAAATTTTTAAAAAAATAAATAAATAAAGTCAATGTCAGCAGAAGGGAAGGAACAATTGTTAATGCTGAAATCGAATTAAAATGGCAATTTTTAATATGCCTCATATGAGTCAGATCAAAACACTCCCCAATTACTCCCAACAGTACAAAAACAGCTGCTTGCTCTCATTGCTCTGGGGCATATATTTTACTGTATTTTCCCCCTGAAACTACTGAGAGATGGGCAGGGATTTGGGGAAGCAGAAGCCTGGGATGGGGAAAATGATATGCTAGCTGTGGTAGAGAATGATGTTTCAAACATACAAAGTCATAGGGTTTTTCTATTTTAACTCTGATTTTTTAAGTTTATGTATTTATTTTGAGGGAGAGAGAGAGAGAGAGTGAGCAGGAGAGGGGCAGGGAGAGGGAGAGAGAGGATCCCAAGCAGTCTCCGCACTGTCAGCACAGAGCCGGACATGGGGCTTGAACTCACAAACTGCAAGATCATGACCTGAGGAAAAACCAAGAGTTGGATGCCTAACCGACTGAGCCACCCAGGTGCCCCTATTTTAACTCTATTTTTAATATATGTTTAACCTAATTTCACTTAAAAATGAGACAGGAAAAGAGGAATTGTAAACATAAAATTTGATATTTCCAGCAGCAACTACTGAGTGGTTTCTGATATTGTTCCATATAAAAGATCTTTTCCTACAGATGAATTAATAAACATTTGCTAATGAGTTATTTTATTGTATTTTGTATTCACTTTGGATTTGCTTTTATTAAAACAACAACAAACTCGTGCCTTTACATAGGCTTTTTGTTTATGTCCTCGGTATTTTTAGAAAACAGTTTTTTATATTTTATGAAGCTACCTTTCAAATGCCACAGTTGATTTCTGTAAATTGAAACACCATTGACTTAATAAAGAGGACTTAATGAAGCTGTCAAAGAAAAATTTATTCTTTGTTCAAAGTTTACTGTATCCTCAATTCCATTCAAAAATTTGACAGATTGCATGGCTCTTAACATTTTGGTGAACCACCTAACATTTTCAATCATAGTTTAGATTTTAAACAGCAAATATTTGGGGTGTGCCAAGTTTTATTTTATTTTTGTGTGTGTGTTATTCATTTATTCTTTAATTCTTTTTTGTTTCTTATTTTCCTAGTACCTTATTTTAAAGGAAGAAATCTGATGTTCAAAGACAAGTCTTTTCCAAAAGCTTCATCTTTCTTCCTTTTCTATTTTTCCATGAATCAAAAATTTATTTACATCCATAATGACTTGCTAAGGCAGAGGGTGTAAACGATGCTACTGGTGATAGAACAGAAATTTCCAGATCTGAAAATTTCAATTTCTAAGAGGAAAGTGGCCTGTTGAATTTTCTTTAGCCAGGCTTTCTGCAGAGAACAATATTTCATTCCAGGGATGGGGCCAGATCGCAGGAGAAGTGAGTGCAGGAGACATACATCTTTATTCAGGATGTAACCAAAATGGCTTACCCATGGTGGATAGTCAATAAAACTCGTTGAATAATGAATGAGTGAGCAAGAAAACCTGAATTTTCATTTAAGCCTTGCTGTGAAGTTCTTACTTTGACCCCTTTTGATAAAATCAAGCAAATCTTTGGGTAAATCACTGACTTTGATGTACGGTGTGATAGGATCCACGTGGAACAGTTAAAATAAGAAGTAGATGAACTCTACAAGGCCATTCCTTTTCTTTGCTTTCCTATGGCCTCAAAAACTAGGCAATAATTGTTTTATATGTGGTCTTCAACACCAAACTAAGGCCAATTTTATGTAATGTCAAGAGTATAATTTTATGGGGGCGCCTGGGTGGCGCAGTCGGTTAAGCGTCCGACTTCAGCCAGGTCACGATCTCGCGGTCCGGGAGTTCGAGCCCCGCGTCAGGCTCTGGGCTGATGGCTCGGAGCCTGGAGCCTGTTTCCGATTCTGTGTCTCCCTCTCTCTCTGCCCCTCCCCCGTTCATGCTCTGTCTCTCTCTGTCCCAAAAATGAATAAACGTTGAAAAAAAAATTAAAAAAAAAAAAGAGTATAATTTTATGGTCGCATAGATAGAGGTTTAAATTTTAGTTCTGCTATTTGCCATATCTGTGGTTTTAGCAGAATCAGTGTCACTGAGCCTCAGTGTTCTCATTTTAGAAGGAGATGCATTGTGCTTAAGAGCATGAACTTTGGAGGGAGGTTTAAATCTAGGCTCTGCCACTTTCTAACTCTATGGATTTTATTAAGATACTTAACATTTCTGTGCCTTAGTTTCCATTTCTGTAAAAATTATAACCACCCCAAGGTTTACTCTGGAGATTAAATCAGTTAATGTACATAACATGCCTAATAGTGCTTGGCACAAAGTGCATATTAGCAGCCATTACTGTTGTGATCATTATTGTTATTATGGTGAGGGGTAAAAAAAATATATAGCATACATAAATTTCCCTTGTAAAAACCTGCAATAAAGGAATTATTTAGTCAATATTATTTCCTTTCAATGCAAAGTCCAAAGTGTATGTAGCTTGGGACCGTCCTCTTGACAAGCAAAGTACCATGTACATAGTTGGTGCTTTGTAAAAGCATGTCTAATAAAGGAATAAATCCAAGAGAAGGGAGACTATACAATATTGTAAAGACAGTCTCTAGTTTTTGTAGTTCCAGGAAATACAAGTTTATTGTCAGCACACATCCTCTGAGAATCTTGTGTCATAATCCTGGTAGGAACCCAATATTGCCAACTATGTATTTACCACAATTAACTCACATGCAAAGGCTGAAACACGCCTTCCCTGCTCCGGTTGAGAAGACTATGGCCAAATCTCATTGGTGTCACCTGTATCTCAACAGGTGTCACCTGTATCTCAACATCCTTCACTATTATCTCCTCTACAGAGTCCATGGAATCAGTGAGAAACTTTTCCACAAAGATATTTTTTTTTTTTAAAAATTTTTTTTCAACATTTATTTATTTTTGGGACAGAGAGAGACAGAGCATGAACGGGGGAGGGGCAGAGAGAGAGGGAGACACAGAATCGGAAACAGGCTCCAGGCTCTGAGCTGTCAGCCCAGAGCCCGACGCGGGGCTCGAACTCACGGACCGCGAGATCGTGACCTGGCTGAAGTCGGACGCTTAACCGACTGCGCCACCCAGGCGCCCCTCCACAAAGATATTTTAAATGCACTGTACATGACTGACATTCGGCTGGGTGCTTTTACATAAAACTTCTGATCATCAATATCATCACTGTTGAAATAAGGGGGCTGCTTCTCTAAAGATTTCTTTTACTCTCAACACTTTCTCATGAGAATCAAACCTTCTGGGTCCTCATCTACACAGCCCACATACCTAAGCACAGGGTCTAGACTGGATCTGGTCTCCGTCCTTAGGGTTAGAGTGCTGGACCAAATGCACACTGCAATCACACACAACTCAGAGAAGATGCCCTGCCCTTTGTCATCCTTACAACATAACTAAACAATGCAAACCTTGAAGGTCATTTTTACTGAACGTCAATCATTGAAAATGTTAATGAGGATCTAATCATGTTCCTTTGATTTAAACTCATTTAAAGCTAATCAGGCCTAGACTCTTTATTATAATCCATGTATACGGTAATAATGACTGGATTTTCAATGACCTCTTCTACTTATGGAATAGACTTAAATTTTACTAGTTCCTTTACCTCTAGCAAATTGACAATCCCACAGTAGAGTTAAAAGTATTCTTTAAAAAAATTTTTTTTAATGTTTATTTTTGACAGAGAGAGAGAGAGAGCAGAGCACAGGAGGGGAGGGTCAGAGAAAGAGGGAGACACAGAATCCGAAGGAGGCTCCAGGCTTCCAGCTGTGAGCCCAGAGCCCCACGCGGGGCTCGAACTCACGAACCATGAGATCATGACCGAGCTGAAGTTGGACGCTTAACCGATAGAGCCATCCAGGCACAACAGAGTTAAAAATATTCTAAATAAAAAGATTTTTCCCACTTTATAAAGCCATCACTTTTTTCAGTGCTCAATGATTAACAAATATAATAATTTCAACATTAATTATAAAACCAGTCAGGATAATTTAGCTATGTCATATTTTAATTCTAAAAAGTCAGCCTGAAAGTTCTAATATTTTCCTTTAGATTTGTACCAGAAAATTAAGTAAGTATATTATACACAGTTAGGGTTAAAGAAAAAAAACACACAAAATTGGCAAAAATAAATGAAAAAAGCCCTTCAATCTTTAGCCCATTGCACAGTGTACCAAAATATAAGAATGAAAAAGTTGAATAATTTTTCAATTTTATTATTGATATTATACAAATGTTTCCAATTTATTGGTTCCTAGGGATAAATGTATCACCCTTGGTGTCTCATTTAACCCCTATAGAAAAATTGTGGGGCTGGAGGTATCACATCCATTTTATAAAAATCGAGGTTCAGGAATGTTAAATAACTTCCCTAGGTTATGCAGTTAATATATGGTAGATTAGTGTGCCAAAAAGACTTCAAAACATCTATTTGAAAAAATAAAATAAAAAAAAAACAGAATCCAGAAAAAGAAACACCTTAAAAGTATCTAGATCAGCACTTCCTAAACTCTATCATTCATAAGAACCACTGAGGATCTCATTAAATTGCCGATTCTGATTCAGCAGGTCTGGGATGGAGGCCTGAGATTAGGTATTTCCAATAAGCTCCCAGGGGATGTTGATGCTGCTGCTGTTGTTCATAGGCTACATTTTAAATAGCAAGTTCTGTCTAATAGAAATGTAATGTGCGTGTAATGTTAGGTATTAACACCTATATTGTTAAGTCTTCTAGTAAAAAAGTATAATGAAAAATTACATTAAAAAGTAAAGATAAACAGGTAAAATTAACTTGAATAATCTAGTTTTAACTAAACATGACTAAAACAGTATCATTTCAGTATGTAATTCATGTTAAAAATTCATGAGACACTTACTTTTTTTTATACTAAGTCTTTGAAATCCTGTGTGTATTTTACCCTTGTAGCACATCTCATTTCCAACTATTCACATTTCAAATACTTAAAGCCACACAGGATGGTGGCTACTATATCAGACAATGTAGATCTCAACAGTTTTTTTTTTTTCATATTTTTGTGCAGGAAACTGAGGCCTAGAAAAACAATGTGTGGTTACAACTATGAGTAAGACATTAGTCTTGAGGATTTAAATTACCTTCTTTTATGACATGATTATAGTAATAGCCACAAATAAAGACATTTCAAAGTACTTTATAAGAGTTTATTAATTATGGTGTATATTCGAATTGTGATATCCTTGGAAGTCTACTTTTTCCATGAATCTTTTCCATAACTTTGTATTCTTTGGATCTCTTGGCCTGAGATACAACTTTATGTTTAGCTGTGTACCTCCTTAATTTTTCTCTGTTAGTAAATGAACTCTTTAAGTACAGGAACTGTAATATACGCTTCTTTAGTATGTCTGCATATACAGCTCTGTATATTGGGTCTCGATCCCACTTTCAATACTAGCTCCTGAGTGGTGTAATAAATACGTGCTGATTGTTTGCTGATTAATTGGTTTTACCCCAACGAAATTTATTCTGCTCACTTTATGGCTCACTACACTTGAACAGAGAGGGAATGATTTATTTCTGCCAGGTCACTCTACGTTGTGGACTAGATTTGGGGAAAACCCAGGTTACTGTGGTTACTGGATAACTTGGAAGACATTGTGAATATATTTCATTTTCTTTTTATTCAGCTAAAAACCCCGTGGTACTGAGCGCAGCAAGTACAATGCCGCTGTGCCTTTGGTCTGGATAAGATTTCGAAGAGTTTATGAATGGCTCCCTGCCCAGTATGTTCTGGCACATGCTGTACTGAGCAGGGCCTTGGTGTATATAGACGTGCCCCAGCTCATCTGCACAGCCCCATGACACGCATGGAGAATGGGTCTTGATCTCCCAGGGACCTATTTGGCAGACTCTACCCCAGAAGGCTATGGCAAGTGCATATGTAATGAATTCTGAGGCTTCATTACTGAGCACAGAACACCAGGGAAATGAGAATACCGCAGCATTGTTTGAAAACTCAGAGGGAGACGCATGGTTGCTGACATCTTTCTGAGAGTTGAAATAGAATATGTCATATTTGGAGTTGGTAGCCTAACTAAATAGAAAATAATAAAAGTGTAAGGATAGCTCTATTGTAGAAAGTGCACGCAAGTATCCCTTAGATGAAATCACCCTTGCTCATATATGCCAACAGTCGTCTCTTTCAGGAAGGCATGGATATGCCTTTGCACTTAAAATATTTGGGGGTAAGTGGGGAAAGAAGAAAGATGAATCCAAGCAAATAATTCATTAATTTCAAATCAATAAATTTAAAAAGTCAATCAATATCTTGTTTAATAATACAAAGTGTCTTTACTTGATATTATAGTTTAGTTTTAAACAAAAATACCATATTTATTCATCATTATGTATACCTTCAGTGTCCAGCTTAGAGTAGATCATCAATAATTCATTACCGAACTGGACCAAGCAAGTTTAATCCCCATATCCCTAAATTTAACTGATCGTGTGACTAAATTTAAAGCTTCCATATTTTTTCTCTTAAAACGTTAAATCCAGCCTTCCACCATTCCTTTTTGTATGGTGTGTTTGTCATACATCCCCAGTAATCTTTCACTAACAAAGGGCTCCTGAAGGACATTTATGTATGAAATGTGGGTCTTCATTTTTTCCATGTTATATTTTACTATGTTAAAAGTTAATAAACTCAGAAAAATTCCATAACCTTCCTGTTATAATACTTAGTGAATTATAAGTTAGAGAGGAAAAATGTCTAATGTGAAGTACACTGGATAGCATAACAAAGGAGTAATTGGGCTCCATTTGTTAGAGCAGAAAGATCACCACCAATCAGGGAACCTAACAGGTATAATAATAGTGTATACAAGATTTCGCTAAAACAAGAGGCTGCAGATAATCTGTGAGAGAATTAATACATGTTATAATGAGGAATATTTACCGCTTTCCACATTTTAGGTCAATACAATGAAAGAAATAGCTTTAAGATTGTTTCAATGTCATCATGTAGAAATAAAGTAAGAATGCTATCAATTATTTTCTGAAACGAAGGAGCCTAAGATCCTGTCAGCTAAAGCCAGGTCTTTAAAAAAAAAAAATGTAAATGTTTAATCTTTACAAAATAAAAGCAGTATTTTTAAGGCCTCCATCAAATAAGCCAACTAATATTTATCCTTCAAGAGGATGCTAATCTTATGGAATAAAAGGGGTTAAGAGACCCTTAAAGAATCTATTTACCTCAGGACTATTTCTAAAGCACCCTATCATGTTGTTATAGAAACCACTTGCAGCTGAAAATCTCCCATCATGATTATTGCTATAGTAACCACCAAAGACAAGACGCTAGTTTTTCATCCATTTGCTATCATCCCCCTCCCCAAGATAGTTTTGCTTTTAGATGCTCCTATGTTGCTAGAAACAATGCAGAAAAAAAAAAAAAAGGAGTAAATAAATTTATGGGGGAAGAAAAAGAGAAACAGAGACAGAGACAGAGGGAGAGAGAGAAATGAGGGCAACAGTCCAAACAATAAAGAGATCCAAGTTATTTCATTTATACTTTATAGAAAAAAGATATTATTAATTAGACAACCAAATCAACCTTTAAACTGGTGACCAAATCTCTCTATTTTCATCTTTTGAAACTCAAAGTAATGAAAACTATATGCAAAATATTGGTGTTCTCAATATTTTAAAGCCATCATTGAGAATTTCCCGATTGAATATATGCCTTTGCCTAGTGTTGTCTCTCTTAATATAAATCAAATTAAATATATAAAATAAACTTCTTGTAATAGTTTCTTATATTATTAGTTTCTAATATGCTATATCATGTTTAAAAAGTCATGTTTTGATAACAATAATTTATCTCTTTCTCCCCAAGCGTGAAATGAATTTTAAAATTCTAAGGTGATACTAACTTTTGGCATGGTTTTATGAAAAACTGCTCTAAATAAATAAAACCAAACAAAAGGATTTCTTTACTTTCTTGCCTCAGACTTCATCTTATCATATTGAATTGCCTTGTCTGCTAATAAGTGGCAAGTCTCAGTTGGATTTTATGGTTTATAGTTTTTAAAATTCTAGCAGACACATACATAAAACTGACTTTGAAATAGTTTGAAATCAGAGTTTTTTGGAACAAAACTCCTGTGTTGAGAAAGTGACACAACAATGATGGCAATAATGTTTAAAATCTGTCACCCCAGTGAAGGTCTTAGAAATTAGTATCCCTGGGGCACCTGGGTGGCTCAGTTGGTTAAGCAGCCGACTATTGATCTCGGCTCAGGTCATGATCTCACAGTTTGTGAGTTCAAGCCCTGCATCGGGCTCTACGCTGACAGTGCGGAGCCTGCTTGGGATTCTCTCTCCTTCTCTCTTTGGCCCTCCCCTGCTCACGCTCCCCCACCCTGTCTCTCTCTCAAAAGAAATAAATAAACTTAAAAAAAGAGAGAAATTAGCATTCCTTCTGAGACCAAAACCCGAAGCAATGATGTATTCAGTAGGAAATGATTGTTGCCAAATTCGAGTACATGAAGTCAGGATAAACATTGTATACTATTAAATCAATGTACTGCTATTAACCTCAGTCCATAATCTAAGATTATCCGTTTCGAATGTCTAGTACAAGAAACAATTGCTATCATTTTCTAAACATTTTATATGGAAATGAATAATTTCAATCATTCAAAGGAGTGTTGGCCGTCTCCTCTCTATCAGAGTATACATATAACACACATAAAACTGCATCTAATTAATCTCTCAGATAAGAGCAAGGTACTTTGTACAAACCAAACAACCTAACTCATTGTACTGAGAGTCGATTCAAACGTGTCATTGATTCAGCTGGTTGTCTTTGTTTGGGTATTCATGAAGTATAATTGAACTCTTAGAGAGTCCATATGAATGGAAAAAATAAATGTCACTTATGATACTTTTCTTCACACTTGCATATTTTTGTAACCCTCAGCAGTATTTGTTTCACATCTGTTTATTTTAGCTTTGTTCAGGCATAGCCTTGGAGACGAAAGGGGAAAATTCTCTGAAACCCTGTCTGGCTGAGTTGTGTTGACATGGTACTTAAAATCAACTCCAGGCTTTTTCCAAAGTAGTTACAATATGATAATCAACAGTGTATATGTGTCAAATAATAGGTAACACACAGACACACAGGAAACATTTAATACCACTTTGTGTGTGATCAAAGACTACTTTAACCATTTTGATTGAGTCAGTTAGGTACCAAATGCTTTTCTAGGATTATTCAAACTGACTTAAAAAATCATACCCACTGTGATCATAGATAGTGCATATATCTTTCTTATCTGGTCTTGAATTACATTCTTCTTACACCTGAACATATCATTAAACCAATTAGGTTTTGTTGTTGTTGTTGTTGATTAAGCTGCTATGGAATATCTAATAATTTCAAGAAATAGCTGCCTTTCGCCAACATCCACTTCTGCCCAACACAGAGTAGCTGGCATATGACCTATCCTCCCGGTATGAACAACTAAAAAAAGGGAGAAATATATGAGCTAACTATTTTCAGGCACTGAGCACAGTGTAAAACCATAATTTTTGTTAGAAATGAAATAAAGATACCTATGATCACCTGGGATTTATATTTAGAATCACTTTAATGCTGGGGCAGGAGTATAATCAGACAAGGAGCAGGGTTTCTGAGCTGTGGAGGATGAGATCAGAGTCATGGGCTGTGAGCAATTAGAGTTTGCAGGTCAGAGCACCAGAGAACAAAAGGATACTCGTGATGAGCCAAAAGATTCATTAATCATCACAGGTTTTTGGGAGTCTTACCAGAAATCATCTGCTGAGAGACTGAGATAAATTGAAACACCAAAAATTGTGCGGTTGGAGTTCCATTCCAGGCAGAGTACAAATATTTCACTGAATATCTCAAGCATTGAGAAACCAGGAAGCCCTTGCTTTAGGAGTAAGGACTATACCATGAGGGAAGAAGATGTTATAGGATAAGGCAGCTATTCAGAACCAAAATAGAGCCGCAAAGAATAAAAGCAGGATTTATAAGAAAAGCCCCTTTTTAACTGCCTGCCAGAAAAAAATTCCAAATCGTTCAGAGGAAGCTCACATAATCAGGAATCCCTACACTTATTATGTGAATATCCAGCATCTGATACAAAAAATTAGCAGACATGTGAAAAACAGGAAAATGTGACCTATAATCATGAAAAAGTAATCATTAGAAATAGATGTTGAGATGACTCAAAAATTCATAGACAATAACTTAATATTTTCAAGGGCTTACAGAAAAGGGTGAATGTGAGTAAACAAATAAGAATATCAGCAGAGAAAGAAAACTACGAAAGCCAAATGGAACTTCTTCTTTATTATTTTTTAAAACTTTTTAAAAATGTTTATTTATTTTTGAGAGAGAGAGAGAGAGAGAGAGAGAGACAGGGGGCGAGCAGAGAGGAGGGGCATAATGTAATCAACAGAATCTGAAGCAGGCTCCAGGCTCTGAGCTGTCAGCACAGAGCCCCACATGGGGCTCGAATCCATGAACTGTGAGATTATGACCTGAGCTGAAGTCGGACGCTCAACAGACTAAGCCACCCAGGGCCCCCCCCCCCAAATGGAATTTCTAAACTGAGAAGTGTATTATCTGAAGTGATGAATATTATTGATGGTCTGAACAGCATCCTGGGCCAGAGAAGGAAGGATCCATGAATCTGAAGATAATTAACAGAAGTTATACAATCTGGAAAATAGAAAAAAATATTTTTAAAAATGAACAGAGTTGCAGAAAACTATGAGGTAAGTCCAGCAGGCTCTCATATATGTGGTTGGAGTCCCAGAGGGACAAGAAAAGAATAGGGAAAAAATATCTGAATTAATAATAAGCAAAATTTCCCCATATTTGGTGGAAAAAAAACTACTTAGAGATGCAAGAATTTTAGCAAACCCTAATCAAAGTAAATACAAGGAATATCATGCCTAAGCACATTATATTAAAACTACTTAGAAAAATATAAAGTGAAAACTCTTACAAGATGCCTATGGATTGAGGAGAGGAGAACTACATTGCATGCAGATGAATGGGTTGATGACTAATTTCTCATTAGAAACATACGGAGGTCAGCAGGCGATGGAATGGAATTTTTGACATTAAAGAAAAAGAACTGTCAAGCTAGATTTCTATACTAGTGAAAATATCCTTTAAAAGGGAGGATGAAGTAAAAACACTTTCAGGTAAGCAAAAGCTGAAAGAATTCATCAGTCACCAGTGTATCTCATTCCTCAGGCTGAGGAACTGACATCAGAAGAAAACTTGCATCTACAGGAAGGAATGAAGAGACTGGAATTCAAATACATTTCAGTAAATGCAAAAGGTTTCACATGCTTTTCTCTTGATTTTTTGGAAACAAAATTTACTGTTTAAAACAAAATTGATTAAACTGTGTTGTGGGGTTGACACATACATAAATGTAAAATGCATGTCAGAAATAGTGCAAAAGAGAAGGCAAATAGAATTTTACTGTTGTAAAGTTATCACATTTTATGTGAAGTGGAACAATATTAACTCTTAAGTTGAGAGGGATAAGTTAAGGACACATGCTGTTATTATGAGAGCAGCAATTCTCAAAGTGTGGTATATGGACCTCTGAGGTCTTGAAATCTTTTTTAGGGAATTTGCGAAGTAAAAATCATTTTCACAATGTAATTAACATGTTAATTTCCTTTTGCCCTGCATTATTATTTGTCCTGAAAGTTTACAACCAGACAAAACTGATCAGAACAATGATCACCTTTGGATGTAGGGACTGACTAGAAAGTGGTATATGGGATATCTTTGGAGTGATAGAAACATCTATTTTCTTTGTTGTGTTGTTACTTACCTAAAGGTATATAGTTGTAAAAATTCATCAAGTTATACACTTAAAATTTGGGTTTTTCACTGTAAGTAAATTTTATCTTACTAAAAGAATATGAATATTTAAATACATCTAAATATAGACCAAGGAATACAGAAGTAATTTTTTAAATGCTATTAATTTACTGTATTTCTGCTTAACATTCAATAGTAAGTTAAAATACAACATTGTCTTTTCTAAATGATTTCATGTTCTCAGTTTAAGCTATAGTTGACAAATAGCTTCCAGAGTCTATAAAAGAATGGTCTCAATGTTAGTGGGCATTTTTAAAAAAATACTTAGTGTTTTAGAGTCAAGTAAGATCTCTATTTCAAGACCTTTTTCATACAATATGATTCTTTTATTTTTATGCAAACATTTTTATAGTAATGGAGATGAAAGCAAATATAAAATTTAGGGGTTTATTTTCGTATAACATTTGATATAAAAATAATAATATGCACAGGGGCGCCTGGGTGGCTCAGTCGGGTAAGGGTCCGACTTTGGCTCAGGTCAGGATCTCGCAGTTTGTGGGTGCCAGCCTCGCGTCCAGCCCTGTGCTGACAGCTCAGAGCCTGGAGCCTGCTTCGGATTCTGTGTCTCCCTCTCTCTCTGCCCCTCCCCTGCTTGTGCTCTGTCTCCCTCTGTCTCAAAACTAAATAAAAAATTTAAAAAATAATAATAATATGCATATAGGATATATAAATATGATGCTAAAACATTTGTGTCCCTATTCTCATTTTAAGAAATAAGAGTTTTGGTCCGAGATGGTGACATAAGAGGCTCCTGAACAGCCCTCCTCCAATGGACTCGCTAAGTGTACAGGTGCACATGAGGCAATTCCTTGATTCCATTAATATATTAAAGAAAATGAAAAATACAAGAATGTTAAATGTGGCTATGTGTAATTTTTGAAGAAGTCCAGTATAAAAGCACTTTCTTTTCTTTTATTTGAATGGATAATGACCCCTATTTTGTAGCCATACTGTGTTTTTCCCACCCGCATAGTGTATCATTAATGACAAAGGTTACATACTTTGTTTGGTGCCTGTAGAGGTTTTTTGTGTTTTCTCGAACAGTAACTAATAAACAGTATGTAGTTATCCTTCCATCCTAAAGTTTATTTTTATCATTTTTCAGTTTTTTTCAGGGAAGTTAAATTTTTTTTTTTATCTTATCAAATCTGAAGCAACATGCCTAAGTTATATTGTTTATGGGAATGCTAGGACATGATCATTCAACTATCTTTAATTATCTGTAATTGAAGATGATAACTATTAATTAATAATTATTCTTATAATTAATTGATGATAATTCTTATTAATTAATTTGAATCAATAATTATATAATTGCTATAAAGAAAAGCAGCCAGTATGAGAAAATCCTTAGCTTTTACTCAGACTTGCATTGAACATCACTACATAAATAAATTTAAACTTATTTTTTAAAACTTTCAGTGGGAAAGCACTTAAAATATCTGACAGAATTAACACCAACAACAAAATACCTCTAAAGCTTCCGGTCATTAAAACAACTTCATCTAAAATAATCATGCCCTGAGCCAAAGTCTGACACTTAACTAACTGAGCCACTCTGGTGCCCCTGTCTCATAACTATTTTAAAAGAAGGAAAGACACATTTGTTCCTTATCTGAAATTAGCCAAGGCAGTACACTGGATATCATGTGAATTATTTCATAGATGTTTGCTTAGTTGAACAGCCAATAATCAAATGCTAGATTGCATAGGAAAGACATAGTCTAGGGAGTTAAGAGAGATCTGCATTTGAACCCCTATCTCTGCACATGGCCCTGAGATGTGACCCCTGAGCCTCCCCATTTGTGGATGAGAAAGTTTTAAGTTACTTAATTAAGTAGATTGCCCAAGGTCTCATTGCCAGCAGCCAGTTCATAATTTCCTCCTCCCAAGCGTGTTGTTCTACCACCACAACCAACAGATCCCTTGGCCTCTCACTCCACCTTAGCCATGACAGCAACAGGGATGTATTGCCCTCTAACATACGGACCTCTCCACACAGTGCTCTGCATATGACATGAACTCCAAATACTAAATGCTGCTATATTTCTCCCAACCTTAGTGTTGTGGTTTTTTTTTTTTTTTTTTTTTTTTTTTTTTGTCTAAGCCTTTAAAATCAAACTTCTGGAATTTATGAAATTTTACTGAATTAGCACTTGCCAGAGGAAATGTGTAAGCCATAGATTCAGGGAAATATTTTAACAAAGCTAACAATTTTGTCAAACATTAAAATGTATGTGTGAATCTAAACAACAATAATGATAATTCATTCAACAAATGTAACAAGGAATAGCTTTCACTTATTGAATATTCCTGGTTTGATAGGCCCTAGACTAAACACTTCACTTCCCGTACGTTCACCCTTTCAAACTTTCCAAAAATCCTTGGAGATCAATGCAGTTATAATTTTCACTCTACAGATGGAGAAACTGGATGAATGCTGAAATTGGTAGAGCGAGGACTCAAAGGGGCTAGCTGACTTAGAAATGTGATTATTTCCTCAAGCCACAGTGCTTCTTATGGTCTGGATTTTGCTGATTATCCCTAGGTAGTGTCACTTAGTATGTTCTCTGTTCCTTCTAATTCTGAAATTACTGTTAAGCTAACAATTAACTAAATAACCAAAATAACTGTTCTGTCAAACTGAGAAAACTCATTTGATACAGGTTTGATTTTGAGGGGGTGGCAAGGCCACTTCATAAGTGGTATTTTATACTTTCGATAGGAGACACATCATTTCTGGCGGCCGCTCTTTTCATGTTGTTGTTTCATGTTTCATGTCATGTTGTTAGCAGCCATTAATTCCTTAGAAGTTGCATAATCTTGCTACTCCAGTCCCACCGCTTCTTTCTTATTTATTGGTTGGAATACACATATACTGAGAAACTTTCCTCGTTATCTATTATTGGCTACCCTGAAGTACACCTTGCATAAAAAAGAAGACATGCTTTGTTTTTTCCTTTATTCGCCCCTTTTCGAAATGAATTGATTCCCTAGTATCCTCCAAATTTGGCCAACATATCGTTTGTTTCTTTTCGTAGGAATTTCCCTAATTACCAAATGCTTATCTCTTTCTTATTGGTCTGTAGGAACTCTTTATCTGTTATAGATGCTGCCCTCTTTTGCTTGGTTTTCAATTTCTGAATGATGTCTCTTTTTTTCTACAGAAGTCTTTACACTAACGTAGTTGAAACTTGCTGTTATTTTGACTGCTCACAACTGCTCTGGAAGCCTCATTCATTTTTTTTTTCTATATAATCTTATTTAAATTTTTTTTAACATTTATTTATTTTTGAGACAGAGAGAGACAGAGCATGAACGGGGGAGGGTCAGAGAGAAGGAGACACAGAATCTGAAACAGGCTCCAGGCTCTGAGCGGTCAGCACAGAGCCTGACGCGGGGCTCGAACTCACGGACCGCGAGATCATGACCTGAGCTGAAGTTGGCTGCTTAATCGACTGAGCCACCCAGGCGCCCCTATATAATCTTATTTAGTAAGTATTGGTCCTGGTCCAAAGGACAATTACATGACTACTGCCTAGCTAGTGTACCACACACCCAGAGAGTGCAGAAAGGAATACATACCCCGTGCAGACCGATCACAGACCTCTTGAAAAGAAATTTATATTTAATACCCCCTACTGCAGTTGAGAGTGATAAGGACCCCAAGTCTTTAAGAACAAGTAGTTCCCCTTGCTGCCAGGTGGAGGATGCCAACCATCACTGTTCTGTCCATTTCAACAAAGGCCCACTATGCCGTTCAAATATCTTCACAGAAGTCCAAACTATTCTAACGAATGAACAACAAAATGTGAATACCAATGGGAACAGAATAATCTGTCCTGTTTATCTCTGTGATATTATGAACATCAGTGAGTATGCACCTGTACATTATAACATAAATATAACATATTTATTTATACATATTTACATGTTTTCAGATTTATTATATATAAAAACATTTGGTGTATTATGAAATGCTAAAGAGATGTGGGGAATTATTTCTCTTAATAATCACTATCATCACAACAGCTCACATTTATTGAGAACCTATCATATGGAGCACTTTGAAGTTTCATCTTTATAACACCAGTAAGAGGTAAATCTTACCATTCTCCCTATTTTATAAACAAATATGCCAAAGATATCACCATTAAAGGTAGCATTAGCAAGGCTAAATAACTTTTATTGAGCCCAAACTATTTGCCAATATTTTTTAAAGCAGTTTACATAGATTATCTCATTTAAACTTAGAAATAATCTTATGATGTAGAATCTGTTGTTATTCTCATTTTATAGATAAGAAATAGCAGAGTGGAGAGTTTAAGTAAATTGCTCAAGATTATGTAGCTGGTCAATGGAAGGGGCCAGGTAAAGAGGATCAGAAATATTCCCCAGGCCATGTAGTTAAGGGAGGATAGGCCAGGGCCTGACATAAAACTGGGGGCTCTTGCCTGCTGCACCATAAAGCTTATAGTACTATTAGATTAATGAATAACCTGGGGCACCTGGGTGTCTCAGTCAAACATCTGGATCAGGTCACTGTCTCACAGTTCATGGGTTTGAGCCCCACATCGGACTCTGCTCTGGCAGTGCGGAGCCTGCTTGGGATTCTCTCTCTCTGTCCCTCTCTCCCTGCCCCTTCCCTGCTCACATGCTCTCTCTCTCTCTCAAAATAAATAAATTAACTTTTAAAAAATAGAGTCATGAGTAACCGATCATCTATTAGCGTAAACCAACTACCTATCATCAGTGATCATTTTTGGATATTTCTATTTATTGTTTTTAAATTTTAAAACAAATTTTACAAACAAAAAAGAATCAGCATGTATTGAGCACCAACTGTGGTCTAGGTATGGGCATTATTTAGTCACCCTCATGCAAGTCTTCTCCTCTCTGCCCTCGTAATTCCTGCTGCTTTCTCTAATGTTATTGAGGTATATTGGTCTCCTTCAGACTCAAGATCTCAATGAAAGAAATCACAGTTTATTCTTAGTACTCCCAGGGACTTGCATGCTGTTTGATACACTTTATTTTGTTAATAAACATTCATTAAACTGAGCTGCACATATAAAACCCTTTTATCCTATCAATTTTGTAAAACAGCTTTCATAATCCTCAAGTAGCATTGTGAACACTGGTGACTGGGGAAGTAATTTGCTTGAGGTTTCTGCCACTTAGAAATAGGTCCGAAACTTGAACCCTCAATTCTGACAGTGAGTCTAAAATTCACTACTACTCAGTTCTATGAGCACTTGCTGAGTTCTATGAAGACTTCTGCATTAAATATTGTATGTAAAGTCCAAGGCAAATAAAAAGTGCTTAATAAATATTAGTTATTTTTCTGGCCTCTGGGTACCACATGGATTCAAAAGAAATTTGAACCAAACAAATAGAATCAAGGTAAGTGGTCCTTCATTTTTACATTTCACAGTTATAGGGAAAAAATAGGCTGCACAAATCAAGTTTCTTTTGTTAGTGTAATGCTAGGGAGCAAAACCGACAACATGACGTGTCTAGAATACAGAACATTCTATTGAGTTGTAATGGTTAATTCCATTTGCCCTGCTTTAGAAATGATCATCTGTTGGGGCGCCTGGGTGGCGCAGTCGGTTAAGCGTCCGACTTCAGCCAGGTCACGATCTCGCGGTCCGTGAGTTCGAGCCCCGCGTCGGGCTCTGGGCTGATGGCTCAGAGCCTGGAGCCTGTTTCTGATTCTGTGTCTCCCTCTCTCTCTGCCCCTCCCCCGTTCATGCTCTGTCTCTCTCTGTCCCAAAAATAAACGTTGAAAAAAATTAAAAAAAAAGAAATGATCATCTGTGAGCTTTGGTGAGCAGTGAAAATGACTGCGGATGGCAAGAAAACATAGAATAGGATCTCTATCTACTTGACTTTGGGTGTTTACATCCTTTTGGTGTCAGGGAATTTTCAGCAATGGACCCATTTCTTTCTTCCTTGACCCTGTGCCTTGAGACTTCGTGCCCAAGCCCTGCTCTCAGCACAGAATTCTCTTCCTGCAGTCTGAATGCCCCACATAACACCCCATCAAAACTTTCACTTGCCACCCACTGGATGTGCCAGCCCCTTTGCCTCGAGACATATATTCAGTTTCTCAGCAGAGTGCTTTCAATTTTCTGGCTAGCCTGGACTGTCCACTATGGGATACGTTCTTCCCTAGGCTTTAGAAAAACCCTAAATCTCAGACAGGAAATCTACCTTAATTGTCAACATAATTCTCTTTCTTGACACTTCGAGTATGCTCTCTGCTGTCTCCTAGTTTCTCCTGATTATTGGTTGGAATTTTTTCACAACTTCCCTTCTTTGACCATTTAATTTCCCTCAGGCAACCTGGGACCTAAATGTATTGTCCTACATTTTGAACTCTACACCAATTTGAACCTCCTTTTTTGGAGCATCCTGGCCAAATGCTTCCTCTGAAACACGTTCTTGCACATGCCCAGCCCAGTTGTTTTCCTGGGTCCGACCTAGTTCTCTGCTTACATTCCCAGATGCTGTTCATTTTCAGACACTCTTTATTAATATTGAGACTGAATTCTGTTTTTTTTTTGCCCCTAACCATCTTTGATTTCATTCCCCATAATTCAGTAACAAAAATATTCCCAGAATTGAGCCAAAGACTTGCTCAGTTTTTGTTTTGTTTACTTGATTAGATCCCAAAGATCAGTTTCTAAAATGAATGATTCATCACCTGCATTATGTAGATCTTAAAATATAAACCTTGCAACTTAGAGGAAATATTCAGAAAGATTGACAGTATTTGAGTGTTTTTAAGCTCAAGAAGAATGTAAAGTGTTCAAGTACTGATTATCAAAGACATTAAGAAGCTGATTGCAAAAGGCAAATAATTCTTCAGGTGCCATGATAGTTAATCCAAGGTAAAAAGTTGTAAAAAGACCCTGGTGAAAATTTGCAGATTATTAGCAGACATTCATGTAATCATTATTTCTCTTCTCTCTCTCTGTATACACACACACACACACACACACACACACACACACACACAGACACACAGATTTTAATAAATATTTTGTATTTATATATACATATATAATTTATTTACATATACACATACATATTTTATATGTATTTATATATATATATAAATATTGTCATTATTGTAACCATCAAATTTGTTTTACAAAAACACTGACTTAACATATTTTAAAATCTGCTTCAGACATTTTAACTGACTGTAGTATAACCCACAAGTTTTTTTTCAAATACATGCCTACACTTTTTATTTTCAATTACACCCCATAGTTACCCACTCTCTTTACTTTAAAGGCTATTGATTCATTACCAAACAGGTTTATACATTTGACTCCCATATACTCAAAACCAACAATTACATTACAGATAGACTCAGAGATAGACACAGAGAGAAACTGAAATGATTTAAGAAACTTACCAAAAAATTTTAGAGACTGTGTGTTAGAAACATGAGGAAAGTGAAGATAATAGACTCAAAGAACATTAGAGCACAAAGAAAATTTAGATATTGCATCACGGTTCAGTAGAAGATACAAAAATCTGCTCTAAATATCTTTAGTACAAATAGGTTTAATATAGAGGATTAGAAGCAAACATCGTTGGAAGGAGTCCAGAGTGGGCTCCAGCTGGGCTTCCAGGAACATCTTCCAGAACACTAGAGAACTACCTTTGAGCCTGCCACTGGAATTGGAATTGTCGAGTTTAAAATGCAGGGCCATGACTATGATCTAGGAATTAGCATGGCTTGGTTGTCACTCTCACCACTGTCATGGTTTTTGGACGGCCAAAAAGCAGGTAGAGAAACACTAGATGTAGAGGGTTGTCACTGCTTTGCCACAACTGTCTCTCGACATCGAAGCAGCTGGAGCGTGAATGATGGAATGCTATTGCCAAAATCCCTATGTCTTCATGGCTGCGTGAGCCTATAGACGTAGCCAAAAAAGGGAAGATGGCTTTCACTTCACTTCTGCCTTCCAAGTGCTTTTAGCTGGTGGAATCTAATTCACCTGTAGAACCCCACCGACATGGAAACTGAGAAATGTAGATTTTTTTAGCTTCCCAGCCTCTGCAATACAGAAAGACACATAGAAGGAGGATAATATAAAGGATGAGCAGGTCAAGACACAGTATCCATCACAGAGGTCACCTATGTGAACTACCCTAATTTATAAGCAGTGAATATGAGAATTATAGAAGTTAAGCAAGAATATGGCTCGGCCAAGACATAAATTTGCCTTTACTGACTAAACCCAATATTCTTTTTCACTACACCCCACTGTCACTCGCACAGATCAGTCTCTCCCAAATGTTTAAACATTTAATGCCATTTGAAATTAATATCAATATTTTTAATATGGCCATTAGAAAAGCACAGGCCAAATCAAACTTGCATTTTAAAAGTTAGATAAAATTATTGTAGATCATATTATATTCCATTTTTGAGAGCTGTGCTTTGAGAATTTTAGGACAGGATTGTCTTAGTTGGTACTACTATATATCAGAAACTGGAGTTCCTAGTATTTCCTAATCCACCAATAGCACTAACACGTATCAACACATAACATCTAGTTTTTAAAGGCATGCTGAAGATTTGCTGAAAGATCTCTAGACTATTGCCTTTCTTTTTTTCTAAACCACAATGTCTAATTTTAAATATTTTTAAACAGTGTTTTCCCGAAATATATGATGTTCCTTTTTTAATGTTACAATAAAAATAAATTTACCTATTAGATAAAGGTAAATAGACATGGGAAATTTAAAGTGACTTATTTAGATTTTATCCAAGGAGGGTATGAATCAAAAGGTCTAAATTTTAGTTTGGTTGCTATCATTAACCTCACCAGGAAAAGTCACTTATTTTCTCAGGGTCTGAATTTCTTCAGTTTCAACCTTGGGATGATTTGCCAGTTAGTAGAGGGGTTGAGAAAATACAGCTAGCGAATAGCTACTTTTAAACCACATCCAGAGCTATATATAAGTATAAGATGGCACTCTTATTTGTGAGGAGTCGTAATTCTTTTACTTCAGGGTAAAAAGAAACAGAAAAAACTGAACAAGTTTTTTTCTTCGTTAGGAATAATTGACCTAGACATTTGGATTTGGGATTCATTTTAGCGAATAACTGATAATGAGAAAGTAGGAGGCTGGAGACCAAGTTAATAACATACAAAATGCTTGTATTTAGTGCAGCCTCATTAAAGATGAGAAATTTAGAAAATGTGCATGATTTAGGTATGCCTTGAGAATGTATCTTTAGCCATTAAGAACTTCACACACCTTCCTACTTTGCTCATGTTGCTCAGAGGGGCACTTAATTTCACTAACACATTCGGTGCTTCTGATTTTAATTTGATGTGGTTTCTAACACTGACAGATTTTAGTTCAAGCTGATCTGAAGAGGCTTCTATGCCCCAAGTTCATATCCTTCACTTTCTATCATGAGATCTTGTCTTAGACATTTTTACTGTGGCCTATGACATGTGTAACCTTCTCTGACTTCTCCTGGATTTTTAATTTTTCTGTCAATTATTCAGAGACAGACCAGCAGACTCAGACTTTGCTCTTGACGTTTAACTCAATGTTGGCCACTTCTGTCCTCAACTTGTGTGCTTCAGACCCTTCTTAGTCCTTTATTTTGCTTACTTTTTTGGTTAATTTTGAGCTTTGTAACTATATCATCTTATAGTTATTGACATCATGCTTCTTGTACTCAATTTGAGATTTAAAAAAAAATTTTTTTTAGCATTTATTCATTTTTGAAGACAGAGAGAGACAGAGCATGAACGGGGGAGGGGCAGAGAGAGAGGGAGACACACAATCGGAAGCAGGCTCCAGGCTCTGAGCCATCAGCCCAGAGCCTGACGCGGGGCTCGCACTCAGGGACCGCGAGATCGTGACCTGAGCTGAAGTCGGACGCTCAGCCGACTGAGCCACCCAGGCGCCCCCAATTTGAGATTTTTAAAATTCATGCAGGTAGTTGCCTGTGGTGTTCATTCACTTTCAATATTACTTAATCAGTTATATAAATATATCATAGTTTATTATTTCTCTTCCGGTCAACACATTTTCTTTTCAAGATCTTTGCTATGAGGAACAACACTGCATGAACATTTTTACACACATTTCCCATTACACATACACGTGGAAGATTTTTCCTTTGGCCTGTGTTCCTAGTAGTGGAATTACTAGACCATAGACTATATTATGTTCAAATTTGCAAACTAAGGTCACACTGCTTTCCAGAAAGGTAGTTTTTCACTTCACAAAGAAGTAAAATATGTAATATAACCCTCTTAATCTATCCTTCATTTCCCCGTAGCTACTACAGTATGTCTGTCCCTCAACCTCTCAAAAACAGTTGTCTATGCTCACCATCAATTCTTACTCAGCTTTTACTCGGTACTCAGTCAACTGCCATCTGTCTACTGTCCTCACCACTCCATGAACCTACTGAAGTCAGTGTCACAGGTAATGCACTTGGAGTCATGTTCTTACTTGAATTCTTGGCATCTGAATTCTCTGGCCTCTCCTTCTTGAAAGTTCCCCCTCGAGTATTTTGTAATTCCACACTTGTCTGACTTCTCTCTTAACCCCTATAAACACTGAAGGCTCTTTTGCAAAATTTTTCCCCTCGATCTACCACTTAAAATGAATATTTCTCAATGGTCCTCTTCTCTTCTCCCACACACTCTCTCTGCCTATGCAATCCTGAACCATCATGACTTTACTTGTTAAGTATAGTTTGATGTCTCTCAAATCTGAATCTCCAGGGCACCTGTCTTTCTTCAGCTTGAGGCTTTTGGATCTAACATCCTATTCAGTTTACAAATATGAGAACACCCCTCACCATTATTTCTCCCTGCACTTCCCACCCAACACTTCTCCTGCTATAATCCAAGATCTCAGTTACAAAGTTGTTGGAAGCACTGGCCGCACAATTGACTAAGCCAGATCTTGAGTGCCATGTTTGACTCTCCTCTCTTTTACCAACACATTCAATTAATCATCAAATCTTGTAGACTCTAACTCCCAAAGACGTCTCATACCCCAATCAGTATTCTCTTAGTCTAGGAAGGGACACAGGATCAGATAGTAAACATTAAGGAAATAATTTAAAAGAGAAAAAGGACACTTTGAATAGCAGGACTGTTGGGCAAGGTCCAAATAAAGAACATAGTTGAGATCATTGTAACTGGTGATGTTTCAAATGGTCCAAGTGCTTATGGTAGAGAATCATGCCACAAGATTCAGTGATCCAATCACAGAGAAACTCGATATTAAAATGAGAAAATCCTGATGCTGGGGAGACCAAGTTGATGGAATTAAACTCATCTATCGGGAGTGAAGAACAAAGAGTATAAATCAATCAATGGAGAGAGTCTTGCTTACTGGGAGAAACCAGTTCCTGCAAGCCTGGGGTTCCAATGTCAGCTAAATGGGGTCTCAGTAGTAAATCATTTGGATTACTAAGTGCCAGGCACTGTTCAGCACTGTCGTAAATCACTTACTCTAATGATGTCAATTAAACTTTATAAAAACAGGTTAGTGTAAGTATAATTATTATTCCTATTTTACAGATGAAGAAGCTGAGGCTTAGAAGGGTAATTTTCTCAAGCCAAACGTCTGATAAGGGGTGGAGCCAGGACTCAGCCCCAGCAACCTGGCTCCAAAGACTCTGCTCATATCTTCTATGAAAAAAATATTTCTTTTTATTACAGGTATGGGCATTACTTACACCTCTATTTTGCATAGGGAAAAACAATCCCAGAAGATTAAGCAATTTGTATTTTATAGTTTAGACAGTTCTAGAACTTAGATCTCCAAGTCTGATGTTCATAATTGTCATAAAATGCATTCATGAAGGAATATATTTTGTCTTGTCTGAAGGGAAAACAAAAAATCTCAAAAGGGTTTAGATGCCACCTCTCTTAGAGCCAGCAGGCAGAAACAAAAGAAGCTCCCTTCCAGCTACATGATGCCACACTTTATGATATGCCTGGCTTTTGTCTTTATGAAGACACAGTATGTTATTAGGGTCATCTTAGGTACACCAGGTCTCAGACAGAAATGAGATTAGTCCCTCAGCCATGTGTCACACTTAAAAGAAAATCTAATTCACAGTCTTATACGGTCCGACAAATACCTCCATTAACAAATCTTAATCATGTGGGTAGAAGAGGGAGGGTGACTAAAATAAAGCTACTGAAATACATAGCAAGTAGTAGATGTAGCTGTGCCACAGATATGAAGGCTTGAGATTGAGCCATTCCGTTATCACTGAAATGCAACCTACGAAATGTAACATGATGAGACACAAACCCAATGAGATAGTAAAGTCCTTGAGTGACTGGTGCCAGGCTTTGGCTCAAAAAATCTGTATCCTTAGACATCTTTGTCCTATAACAAGACACTCCCTCCAGCCCCAAGTGACTTCTCCAGGTTTAGCTGGTCTAACCTGGATATCCCAAGCTGCTCTCAGTTGTCCCTACTTTTACATCCGGCCCATGTTCTTACCCGCCTTTTGGGATTTAATACATTACTTTGACATCCAGCTTTGGTCCTATAGTACTGAGATATTCAGTACCCAGATGACCCAGTCCAGTTTCACATTCACGCAAATCTTGGACCGACTGGAAGCTAGAGGGCAAGAGAACAGCATCTACAGACCACTGAAAAAGATTACAATCAAGGATCCTATACCTGCCAGTAGGCTGAAAGATGTTTATAGTTTTGTAAGAATTAAGAGGATGTTTCTCATATCATTTACGAAAAATTACTCCCCTCCCAAATACTCAAAATAATCTGAGGTCTTGATCTTGCACGCACCTCCCAGGAGAAGATAGATTAGAAAGAAAAGAGTGATACATAATGAAACTTGCAATATTACATACGCATACATGTATTTATATTTGTATGAATTAAATATAATATCTATATAATGTAATATATGTAATCTAAAATTTAAATGAATAAAGACCAGCTGTCTGGGAATTTAGCACTGAAGAATCTGGGAATAGGAAAGACCAATAAATGAGCCCTCTTGAAATGGATATAAAATCTCTGGCTAATTCAGTTTTTACTATACAAATATAACAGCATGAACTAATATCCAACAATGTTGCATATTTTTAATAATTGAACTGATATAAAATCAATTCAATGGGATTTTACCATATAATTTGAGGTTATTTTGAGTGTGGGATGTTTGCAATAACCAAGAACATTAATTAAAAAACAACATAAAATCAAGTATTGCAAAAATAAGGTAGTAGTACAATATTAAATTCTCTAATATAATGAAAAGCTACAGTAAACTACTTGGAAAGTGTCTTATGATCATTAGCCCATAGTGAAAGAAAAGTAAAACTCATTTCATTAGAATGGAAGAAAAAGACATACATGTGCGTTCTCTTACGTATTTTAATTTTTTTATTAATAACCCCATTAAAATGGAGTTTTAAACAGTATGTTGTTCAAGAAATGAATTATCTTGCACAGATACTTAAATATTAAAGATTAACATCTAAGATGTTAAGTGATTCTAGTTCTTGAATGACTACCTTTACTTAGAACCTAAGTGCAAACGTACGGAAGTAGCCAATTTTGAGATTGGCACATGTGAAAAAATAGACATGGTTAATGTTCATGGTGTATTTAGTTTCATCTCTTCTTTTGAAAGGTATTTATTTTTAAATGCCTTCTTTCTTTTTTTGTTTAAATGTTTATTTATTTATTTAGAGAGAGATGGAGAGTGAGCAGGGGAGGGGCAGAGAGAGACGGAGAGAGAGAATCCCAAGCAGATTCCACACTGTCAGTGCAGAGCTGGTTGCGGGTCTTGAACCCACAAACTGAGATCATGACCTGAGCCGACATCAAGAGTCAGACGCTTAACTGACTAAGCCACCCAGGAGCCCCAAAAAGCCTTCTTTCTTGATAAGAGTCAGTCCATTACAATTAAAAATGCATTTACAGGGGCGCCTGGGTGGCTCAGTCGGTTAAGCATCCAACTTTGGCTCAGGTCATGTTCTCAGTTTGTGAATTCGAGCCCCGCGTCGGGCTCTGTGCTGACAGCTCAGAGCCTGAAGTCTGCTTCAGATTCTGTGTCTCAATCTCTCTCCCCCCTCCTCCACTCACATTCTGTCTCTCTCTCTCTCTCTCTCTCAAAATAAATACAATAAACATTTAAAATTTAAAAAAAATGCATTTACATCTACTACTAGGAGCCCAGCACAAGAAACAGTTCCCTGTAACAGCCTGCCATTTCAACAGATACTTGTACATTTTTTTTCAAGTTTATTTATTTATTTTGAGAGAGAGAGAGAGAGAGAGCAAGAGAGGGGCAGAGAGAGAGAGGGAGAGAGAGAATCCCAAGCAGGCTTCACACTGTCAGCACAGAGCCTGATGCTGAGCTCAAGCTCACAAACCGTGAGATCATGACTTGAGTTGGAACCAAGAGTCAGACACTTAGCCAACTGAGCCACCCAGGCGCCCCAGATATTTTTACTCTAATAAATGGATAATTAGCATTTATTTTTAGCAGGATGGCAATGAATATAAACTTAATATTCTCCCACTACAAATACTCAGGAAAACCAAATCAAATAAAACAAATGTGTAGGTGAAGGAAAGAGAGATCACCGAGTTACCCAAAGAAAGAGTTGAAAATCAGCAGGATAATTATGTATAGCAACTTGTGTGGGTGTTCATCAACAGCGGGGAGAAGTGAAGAGGGGAGTATTGATCTTGTGTATCAGGAGCTTTTTTTTTTTAATGTTTATTTATTTTTAAGACAGAGAAAGAGCGTGAACAGGGGAGGGTCAGAGAGAGGGAGACACAGAATCTGAAGCAGGCCCCAGGCTCTGAACTGTCAGCACAGAGCTCAATGCGGGGCTTGAACTCACGGACTGTGAGATCATCACCTGAGCCAAAGTTGGACGCCTAACCGACCAAGCCACCCAGGCGCCCCCAGGAGCTTGTTTTTTAATGCCCATGGAAAGCAACTGGGGGATTTGCAACCAAGGGGTCAGTGAAAAGAAGGCCTAACAAATAATCTTCCCACTGTTGAGGGTTTGAGGGGCAACAGTGAAGATAATGGCTGTCTAGCCTTTGCATATCAGATCTCCAAGGAATCAAGACTCTGAGATTTTGCGTCTATTCCATTTACAGTATGCATTTGACCTGACGTCACCCTCCCCTAAGTGTGTGTGTGGCAGGAGGGGGGGAGGGAGGGGGTTGATGCACATACACACAAACACTAGCAAGGGAACATAGAAGCTGTTCCTGAATCAATGGCACACTTGGCCTCTTGGCAAAAGCAAATAAAAAAGTATTCAGAGGGAAGCTCCCATAATTCTGATTATAAATGTTCTCATAGAATAAATAAAAAATATTTTTTAAAGTAACCTCTCAAAGAAAATATCACAATAAAAAATCATAAGTCATGGAAGAAAACAAAAAGCAATGAGTTAACAGAAGCAATAAACAGGAGACTAGGGGTACCTGGGTGGCTCGGTCGGTTAAGCAACTGACTCCAGCTCAGGTCATGATCTCACAGACTGTGAGTTGGGCGCTGCACTGAGCTCTGTGCTCACAGCTCAGAGCCTGGAGCCTGTTTCAGATTTTGTGTCTCTGTCTCTTTCTGCCCCTCCAACCCCCCCCCCGCCTCAAAAATAAATAAACATTTTTTAAAAACCTGAATATTAAACAGGAAACCAAAACCCCAATCCTTGAGATAATAGATTGACAAATATGACTTTTATATAACTGGATAAAAATAATTATATATAGCCGTTTAAAATTCAATGAATTAGGGACGCCTGGGTGGCTCAGTCAGTTAAACATCCAGCTTCAGCTCAGGTCTTGATCTCAGTTCGTGAATTCGAGTCCAGCATCAGGCTCTGTGCTGACAGCTCATAGACTAGAGCTTGCTTCATACTCTGAGTCTCCCTCACTCTCTGCCCCTCCCCCACTCATGCTCTGTCTCTGTCTCTCTCTCTCTCTCTCAAAAATAAACATTAAAATTTTTAAAAATAAATAAATAAAACTGGATGAATTAAACACAGCTGAAAAGAGAAAGAGAAAATATGTTAGCAAGGTTAACAGATAAGAATAGAAGAAAAAGTTTCCTAATCATTTAAAAAGGTTACACAGACAGAATAGAAACAATGGGAAAGAGATAGTACCCAGGTGATAAAAGGCTCGATTCCTCAAAACCCATGAGAGTTGTGAAGCTTCAGATTTAAAAAGCTCAAAAAGTCTTGAGTGTGCTAAGCAAAATGAAATAAAATAAAATAAATAAAAATAAATAAATTCCCAACCAAGGCACATCACAGCCTACGGAGGATGAAGAGAATGTGTTTAGCAACCAGAGTGAAAATAGAGACACCAACAAAGGAACCAAAATTAGGGTAAGATTGCAAGTCTCTACAGAAATAATAGTGACTGGAAGACAAAGACATAATACCTTCAAATATAAGATAGCATTCAAAAATTAAGGAGAAAATAATGATTTTTCAGAAGGACGTTTCCCACCGATTGACAGTACTATGGAATACTAACACATACACTTAAGAACGAGAAAAACAAATTGGATAGAAAAGATAATGTGTTAAAAGCTTACAGTCAAAGAAATTATTAATATATAAACACTAACTGGATAAAAATAAATTTATGTGTATAAAACAAGGAGACACAAGGAAAATACACAGCACAATAGATATATTTCAAATGAAATATAAAAACAAAATTTAGCTATAGTTCATGTGCAAGAAATTACCCTAAAACATGATGATACAGAAAGGATGAAATGAAACAATAAAAACATCACTCTAGGAAAATTATAAACCAAAATAAAACTGATATACCTAACTTAATACCAACCATCCTTTATAGAAAAAAAAATGTTACTAGGAGTAAAAAGGAATAATTTCAAGTGGGACAATTTACCAAACAGATACAATAATCATGAACTCGTATGCACATAAAATAAAGCTTAGAAACCCAAAAGTAGATGAAATTACAAAGATAATTTTCTTTATTCTTTGCCAACCCGTGTGAAAGATTTTTAGTTCAGTAATCTCATAAACTGATAGGTAAGGTATTTTAAAAATCTCTAATAATTAATATGATGTGTTACTGGTACGGCGTAGACAAAAGACGAGTGGAACCAGAGAACTTAGAACCACGTGTATATGCAGAAGTATAACGATAAGTCACTGGGAAAATAATGGACCATTCAATAAGTTATAATCTCTCAGAAAAATGATTTTAGTTGCCAACCACAGAATCCTCTCTGTGTTAAATATAAAAGAATTTTATGAAAGAACTTTGGATAGCCCAGAGCCTCTCTTGAAAGTCAAACATCTTGGCTCTGAAGGGTGCAGCCAAGAAAAATGGCAGCCCTACCACAAGGATTTCTCTAAGGGAAACTCCGTCGCTACTGCATCTTGGCCTCAGTATTTTTCAGTACCAGATGCCAGAATTCCACCAACTTGCCTTTGAAGGAAAACAAACAGTTCTATCATCATGCTTGCCGAATATTGTTATGCCAAGGGCTACCGGGCAGAGCTGTCACTTCATCTGCCTACTTCAAAGTCCAAGTGTCATGCATGTCTATCTGATTGACGGAATGTAGGTCTCATACCTGTGTTCTAGCTATCAAGGAGTCTGACTTTTACCTTGAGAAGATAATACAAAATGGGAAATTGTGTAACTATAAAAACGGTTTTCAAAAATTGTTGAGTAGAAAATCATGTATTTCTGTGCATGCCTACTAGTCATCAACATGCACCGTTGTTCCATATGTAAACTTCAAAAATAAAACAATAGACTCCCACCTAATATAATAAAACTCTTCATCTTCAAAAAGAAAACACCAGGACCCTTTCTCCTCATATGCTCATTATTATAGATGTTAAATACAAAATGGAGACCAGACTTGGAAATTCCCTGACTGAGAAAACCACACAAGTGAAACTTAATTTAACTCATTCTGCAAAACAAGTGAAACTTAGGTTATTTCTTGTAAATGTCTCTGATAATCATACAAGAAAATTAAGTCATCTTCCTAAATATCGTGCAAGATAATAATTTTTAACCAATCCCCTGCAATCTGGAAACCCCCATTGAAATAATCAGTCATTGTCAAGGTTAAACAACGTGCTCATTTTCACTTTATAAGCCTTCCTGTAAGCCTTGAGACTCATATCAGTATTTAAATTTAAAAGCTTCCAGTCCATGAGCTTTCCTATGTGTACCATAAACTCTTACTAAATACTATTTATTGATTTGGTGCTTTTAATTTTTCTATTCCAGAATTTTTGACACATCATTCTCCAACTCTAGGATCTCTGAATATAGTAGTTATCTATTGTCATATAATAAATCACCTTCCAAACTTAGCTTAAAACAGCAAACATTTATTAACATGTAGTTTCTGTGTCAGTAATCTAGGCACAGTTTAACTGGAAATTTCTGTCTCAAGGTCCTTCATGTGGTCACAGTCATCCTGTTGGCTCGGGTTGCACTGCAGTCTCATCTGGAGGCTTAACAAGGGGACAATCTGCTTCCAAAGTCACCGGTGCAGTTTTGGACAGGTTAGTTCCTTGCATCTTTGGATTGAGGGCCTCAGTTCAGCACTGGCTGTTAGCCTTAGGCAACTCTTTGCCATAAGACCCCTCCATAGGGAAGATCACAATATGACAGCTGGCTTCCCTCAGAGCAAGCAAACAAGTGAACAAGAGTAAGCACGCCAGGTGGAAGCTACTGTTTTTTATAATCTAATATCAAAAGTGACATCCCACTACTTTTATATTATTTATAATAGGAACTAGGTTCAGCCATAGTCAAAGAGAAGGGGTTTCACAAGGGCATGAATACCGTGGGTGGGGTAGGGGAGATCATTGTGAGCCATCTTAAGGATGTCTACTATACTGGGCATTTCTTTCCACATCTAGTCAAAATTTTATCCTGACATTTTATACCCTATGAAATAACTATAATATTAAACATCAATAACAGTCCCAATATAAGATTGGATAGCAATAAGAAAAACCAGAAACAATTTTGTATGGAGTAACATGATATGATTATAGCATTTAGTAGTGTATGGATTGTGTTGTTTTGATAACTATGGTGGGTAGGAGAAACAAATCCAAATGTAGAACAATTGTCCAATTCAGTTGGAATACATCACATCCCCTCCATATTAAAAGTGGTATAATATAATCAACCTGCCACGAGATGCCTCGCTAGTTATGTATTTACCCAAGGGGAAACGCTCTCATTCTTGTCATTGTTCCTCTGTATGTCATATGTCTTTTTTTTTTCCTCTGGCTGCCTTTAAGATTGTCTCTGTACCATTTATTTTGAGCAATTTGATTATGATGTGTTTTGGGGTAGTTTTCTTTATGCTTGGCATATGTTTTTGGTGTTTTGTTTTGTTTTTGTTTTTGCAAAGGAGAAGAAGGCTTGGGGTGCTTTGAAGGTTGTTTTTTTTTGTTGTTGTTCTCTGTTTTGTTTTCCTTTGTTTGATTTGTGGGTTTGTAGATTTTATCCCCTTGGGAAGTTTGCCCGTTATTCCTTCAAATATCTTTTCTCCACATCCCCTTGTTCAAAGACTCCAATTGCATGTATACTAGACCTCTTGAAGTTGTTCCACATCTCACTATTGCTCTGCTTTTAGGTGTGTTTTTTTGCTTGTTTGTTTTACTTTGTTTTGTTTTTAATCCTCACTTCTCTGTGTAGTTTAAGTTTTGGATAGTCTCTATTGCTATGTGTTCATTTCGCCCATCTTTCCTTCAATGTCTAATTTCTCATTAATCCCACACAATGTACTTTTCATTTAGTATATTGTTGTTTTCATCTAAGTTTGATTTGAATCTTTTGTTTTATATCAACTATGTACCTATTTAACTTTTTAAAACATCTGTAATACAGTTATAATAATTGTTTTAATGTCCTTATCTGATAATTCTAATTTCTGTGTCAGTTTGTGATCACTTTTGACAGACTGATTTTTATCCTCATGTGGGTCTTATTTTCCTATTTCTTTGCATGCCTTTTCCATTTGATTATGAATTTTACATTCTTAGGTGCTGGTTATTTTTATATTCCTATAAATATTCTTAAAGTTTGTTCTGGGATGCCGCTAAGTTATTTGGAAATATTTGATCTCTTTCATTTTTGCTTTTAAGATTTGTTAAGTAACACAAGAGTGAGCTGAGTCTAGAGCTGGTTATTCACCAATACTGAGCAAGACCCTCTGTTTACTCTATCCAACGTCCTGTAAATCATGAGGCTATCTAGTCTGGCCAGTGGAAATAGGTACTGCTCTCAGCCCTCTGTGAGTGCTGGCCACTACAATCTCTAATCATTTCAGGTCATATCTTTTCCCAGGCCTTGGGTAGTTTCATCACATGTATGAGCTGATCAGCACTCAGCTTAATACTCAAAGGAAGCTTCTGCAGATCTCTGGTATTCTGTCTCTGTGCAGAAATCTCCTCCAGTACTCTGTACTTTGAATTCTTTGGATCTCCTCAAAATTCGACTTTGCCCCTTCAAGTCAGTGATTTACTGAGCTCAACCCAGGTGCATCCTTCCTATGCTGTTACCTGGAAACTTTCTCAACATAGTAAACTCAGACAATTGTAAGTCTCACTTTGTTTGTTTCCCAGTCCTTGGGGATAACTGTCCTTCATTACCTAGTAGTCCACATCTTGAAAACCATCATTTCATATATTTTGTCAATTTTTTTTTATGCTTCAGACTGGAGAGTAATTCCAGTCCTTGTTATTCCATTTGCTCAAGGAAGTGGAAGTGTCCTTCAGAATATGACCTTTAAGTGCAATGGATTGCTTTTCATTTTTACCTAAATTTATATAGCTAAGAAGGAAGGCAATTCCAGGGAGATAATTTGATTAGTTAGTTGTATTCCTTCTTCCTCCTTGAGAAGAATGATTCTTTCTTTTTCTTTGTCTTTCTTTTTCTTTTTTTTTTTTCAGGTAAGCCATAGGTAAACTGAGCATGAGTGAATGTTGCATTGTTACTACCTCCAACAGCTTTCTTCAATACTTTGTCCTTATGGTAAGAAGTCAGTGTACCCATTCTGCATTAGGGTCAGTGAGAATCCCCATCACAGGGTCCACTATAACCAGTTTTGCATGCTTAAAATGTTTTCCAAACTCTTCCACAGTTGATCTATTTAGGTCTTCTTGCTTCAAGTGTCTAAATTAGTGAACTGAAAGTAAATCTATGTTGATGAGTTGATGGATTAATGTAGAATTTTCTTTTAATAAGTGAGCCTTCTGTACAGTCTTAACTAACAAAAGCAACAAACTCTGAGGAGAAATTTTAGGTACTGCGGTAGACTATTTGGATTTATTAGGCTAGTTACAGTAGCATGAAGGTATTCAGTAGTTCAAAGGGCTAGAACCACCTATGTTATGTCCTCCCAATTTAGGGTTTATCAAATTCAGTCTCTTTATTATCAAGTTCTGCCTTTCTGCTTCTAAAATAGAACAACTTTATATTTAATTATATTTTAATTATGTTTCTTAATTAACTCCTACTTATTTGGACTATATTCCAGAAATTCATTTTACCCCTCCTGTGACCTATGAATGTGTGAATACAATGCAACACTATGTGAATTTTTGGAATTCCAGAATATTACATAATATTACATAATTATTACATAAATATTACATAATAATCTACCAACATAAATATTACATAATAATCTACCAACCTAAGTTTACTTTGAGAATTCTCTGATATTTATGAATTTTTATTCATAAATGTCCAATGATCCATGAAGAAGACAATTAATAGAATTCAAAGTAGTGTTTCTTTACCCTTGAACCAGAAACAAAATGATCCAAATGTTTAAATAACCAAAGCAAATTTTAATTATTCCTGTTGACCATATGGCTTTGTTTGAAATTACAGATACAAACAATGTGTTTATAAAATTATAATGCAAAAAATGAGAACTGTGTCAGTAATTTCTTTTTTTAATTTTTTTAATGTTTTTATTTACTTTTGAGAATGAGAGAGACAGAACGCAAGCAGAGGAGGGGCAGAGAGAGAGGGAGACACATAATCCAAAGCAGGTTCCAGGTCTGAGCTGTCAGACCAGACCCCAAAGCAAGACTCGAACTCACAAACTGTGAGATCATGATCTGAGCCGAAATCGGAGGCTTAACCTACTGAGCCATCCAGGTGCCCCAAGTGATTTCTTCTTAAAGCTGGATGGTGCATTAGGAGGTCATCCAAGATATCCAGTGGTCTTCAGGCACAAATAACCTGTGATAACACTGAAGATTAATTGTAACAAACAATGACTTTACAGTGCTGGCTAAGAAGTCCAAGAAGTACACATAGACCCAAGAAAACGTGTGTGTGTGTGTGTGTGTGTGTGTGTGTGTGTGTGTAATATTCTCCTCTAACTCAGAAAATAAGCAAAACTAAATTGGTAAGAAAAATGATAATTTATTGAAAAAGTTTCAGTTCTATCTAGATGATTCTTCTCATTACTTAATCAGCATGTGTCTTCCCCTGGCATAGGAGGAACTTTGGGGTGCCTGGGTGGCTCAGTCGGTTAAGCGTCTGATTCTTGGTTTCGGCTCAGGTGATGATCTCACAGTTCCTGGGTTTGAGCCCCACATCTGGCTCTGTACTGACTGTGTGGATCCTGCTTGGGATCCTCTCTCTGTCTCTCTCTCTCTGCCCCTCCCATGCATGCACACCTCTCTCTCTCTCTCAAAATAAATAAGTAAACTTAAAAAAAAAGAAAGAAAGAAAATGGGAGGAGCTTTGTCTCCTGAGTCAAGCACCTGTGCTCTACCTCTGCACAGAATGTTTCACCACACCAAGGGCTACTTCTCATTTTGCTGTCAGTCACCACCTTGACTTCTGGACTGTGATCTCTCAGAAATCTCCTGTGCCCATCACATTGGCCTCAGCAGAGAGGCAAACTTGAGTCACACTATATCTACGTAGAGCTCAAGTTCACCATTATTCACCATTCCACTCCCCAAGGCTATAAAAGTAATAAAATCTCACAGAAGTTTTGGAGAAACAGAGAGACTTTAAAATATCGTAATACAGATGACTTAAAGTTGAGAATTTGACATTTTTGTCTAGTCCTTTGTACATCTCTCAGCGAGGAATGTTTCACTGGTGATTTTCTCTGGAGGTATCAACTTTTTGCCAAGTTGACCAATCTCTTCCCTCACCCTCTTATTTCCCACAGTCTCTTTATTTACTCTCTGACCCCCCAAATTCATGGTCATTTATTATTAAAAGTAATTTAGCTATCATTTTCTTGCACAATCTCCTTAGAAGCCATGCCCTTGGGGGACAAGGAGCTTTGCCTTTTCACTGCCTCCAAACAATTATCCCAACTACCATCTAGTTACTTCCTACTCCAGGGGGACTTCAGTGTGGATAGGAACAATCCTTCACAGTTTAATGACTACCTCACACTTCAATAGCCTTCATCTCCAACCTATTTCAATAACCAGCTCTCAAGACCACAATTTGTCACCATCCCTCAATCCCTGACATTTTTAGTCTCCTATGATAATCATTAACCTGCATCACAATATGATTTGGAGGGCAGAATAGGTTTAAATTTTATTATATGTGAAAGCATTGAGACGGAGACATAGTGAAAACCACTGATTTTAGCAATGATCATTTCAAAAAGTTGTCAATGAGGAAAAGATTCCAACCAAGCAGCAGATCCCCTTGTTCTCTTTCTAAAACAATTATAGTATTATAACGAACACTTGATCTCTCAGCTTTTAAAAGACAAGTGCAACGATTGTAAGATTTTTATTTGTTTACTATGTGTCTCAGCCTTTTACATACTGGAAAAGAAGAGGGTTAACTCCTGTTTCTTTCATCTTTTCTCTAGAGTCAGGCATGCCTGAAGATTTGACCTTTAGTCTTGCAGCAGCAACTCAGGAATAGTTATAAATTACCCCTGTCAAATACAAGATAAATGAAAGGCCTGTGTACTGGACTAAGCACGAAACTCATTGTCAAGTTTGTTTAATGAGTGATTGGAAACTAATGAAATGGAGCTGCCCTGGAAAGTGGGGGTTAGTCACATAGACCTGAGGAGATTAGACTAAACAGTTATGCTCATATGGCTTGATATAAAAGCTGAAGGGACCTCAGCAACTTCCCTAAGCTGAAGTTGTTTGTATCCAGTCAACTTTGTTCCTCGTGACTACACACACCCAGTGTGCAGAATGATTGGGACATCCAAAGCTGTACTTAAGGATCATGAGACCACTGCTATGTTGTTGTTATTTGTGCCATGATGCTTGACCTGTAAACTTTCTTAAAGATGACCAACCTTAGCACTTGATGAAGCCTACTGTGAATCCTGAGTTTGACTGTCAATCTGAAATTAAGACCACAATTTTTGGTAAAGCAGAGAGGATGTCACACATACATTATTTTATTTAATCCTCACAATACTCCAAAGCAGTTAGAAATATTCGCCATTTCCATTTTGCAGATGAGAAAATACAGAGTTTGAGTGAAATGGGTCAGGGTCATATAGCTTACAATTGAAATGAACTATTTCTCATTTCTTACATATTTTCAAAACTGATTTCTCTCTAAGAAGCATATATTTTCAGCATCTTAGAAACAGAAAATATTTACTTAATATTTTTGCCGATAAATAGCTCCTTCTCTTAGCAGGAGCTCTGTGACTTAAAATTTGTTAGAATCACCTATATTATTTTTAAATAAAATTTAGTATCAATAATATTCTATTTTATGATTATTAAAGATTTTTGCCTACTTTTTTTTCTACATCACATATATGTTATACCTGACATACAATTTGACATTCTGTATGGTTTTTTTTTTTCACTTATATTTTGGGGGAGACAAAATTTAACTTTTTTTGAGAAAGAGAGAGAGTGTGTGTGCACACGTGTGCACGTGCAAACCAGAGAGGGGCGGAGAAGAAGGGAGACAAAGAGTCCCAAGCAGACTCTATGCCCAGTGTGAGCCCGTTGCCAGGGCTTCAGGACCTCAAGATTGTGACCTGAGCCAAAATCAAGAGTCAGACACGTAACCGACTGAGCCACACAGGCACCCCAAAAGTTACCTTTTGAATAAGTTGTTGACACCCTTTCCCCCTTTCCTTGCCATCTAGAGAAAATTTGGTTTTATTTGCTCATCTCTCCTACTCCTCCCCCAACCTCTGTGACTCGTTTTATCCATTCCAGCTTTATTCCTGGGTTTTTCTGATGCAAAATTAACATAATGGGGAAAGAGAGAAATGAGATTTGAGAATCCAAGACAGGAGACTTTTATTGAGATTTTTTTCAAAGAGGAAGAAAAGGGAGGAAACTATGAGGCTTTTAGGAGGAAGGATATTTGGGAAGGCTGAGAGATTGGACCTGGGGAAGTGGGGAGAGATGGTGAGAACATAAACATGGAGAAAGAGGTTTTTTGAAGTTTTTTCTATGCATTATATTCTGTATTTCTATGTGTTTCTTAAGAGGCACCACAAAATATTTAAATTGCTTTAATTTTGGTTACTGGATTGTGTTTCTATCTTTGAAAGTGACCCTAGATACTGGAGCGTAAAGCAAAACAATTTATGTTTCAAATATTTTCTTAGTACAAATGCTGAAGTACAAATGTATCCGTATTTTTTATTGATTTCATTAAGGCTGTTTCTAATTTCTCAGTATATACAAATGTTATTTATGGCTACTTTGGCATGTTAATCTTTGCCCTCGTTTTCAGTTATTATTTTCCTAGTAGAGTTACTGAGTCATTAGGTATGTACATTCATATTTAAGGCTTTGATCCATAAGGTAAAAATTTTTTACAGACTTTCTCTCTAGACTTTTTCTGTTTCCTGTTCCTATCATAGTAAATAGTAAGTAGTCCACAGTAAATAGTCCATAGTATGGGCTCAGTGATAGTTATTAGCAAGTGAGAACTCAACTCTTCCTCTCCTAATTGGGTGTTTCCCTTGAACTTTGGAAGGGTATCTCCAACTGCCTCATGGACATCTTCACCTGAATGTCCCCCTTATATTTCAAAATCAACATTTCAATTTCTAAGTATTCATCCTGCATCCTTTACTGCATTTACTATTTGAGATGATGTCATACCATGTAAGATTTAGAAGCCTAGAAATCATCATCCACTATACACCCTTTCCCTCTCACTCATTTCTTGTCAAATGCTAATCTGATTTTCCCCTAAATATTCTATGTCCACCCCTGTTTCTTCCTGTTTACTCTGGCCACAATGTTTCAGGTCCCCATCACTTTACACGAAGTCTTTCTACTTACAGCCTTGCCCCTACTTAGTACATCCTCATTGTGGCCAAGGCTGAACATTCAGTGCTCCTTTATTAAAGTCCTTCAGTGTCTTCCCAGCATCTTCAGTGGCACTCCCCAGTATGTGTGCAGAGAGTAGGTTATAGGACTTCCAGGGCTGCAGGAGGCATCACATGGTCATCTTTGGTTGTCAACCATCCCGACAATGTGAGCAAGTGTGGCAGTCATGTATTATCCTTTCTCTGTGGGCCATGATGGGAAAACACCTGGACAACTCTAACAAGAGGATGACTTTTCATGATCACATTTAAAGCCTTTTCTTACATGGACCCCACCCATACCCCCTCATCTCACATCAATTCCCCACTGGTGCATTTTTCTGTTAATGGGTCCCAAATGCACTGTGCCTTGGTGGCTTCTTGCTTTTTCTTACCCATCACTCCCCTACTCTCCTCACTTCTTCCCTCACACCACTCTTTGCCATACTTTGAGAATCAATAATCTTCCAACTCCTGTTTTGTTAAACTATGGATTAGCTATTCCTGGGGGGGGGGGACCCAGGAATAACTGAATCATAACATTTGGACTTGGAACCCATAAAAAATCCACCACTTAAATCACCCCCATGTGTTTATTTTACACATTGTATAAAACATTACCGTACACAAAACCTCACTGATTGATGTAGTTTGCAAAACATGACTAATATGTGCCATAAAATAGCAAAATCAAATAGAGTTAAATAAAAACTTCATTAAAATATTTGCAAGAAAAAGAACAAGAAAGCTACTCTTCATTTAAAAAAATAAACAGCTGTGTTGATGGTAGGGATTATAATTGACCCTAAGAATTAATGAGATGTATCTTTGTGATAACCTGTACTGTAAGCAATTCCAATTTTAGAGTAAAAAATGATTACATTTTAGATTACCTATTAGAGTAAATAAAAATGCCTTAGAGACAATGAGAAAGAAGGAAATCATGCCATTTGCAGCAACATGGATGGAACTGGAAGGTATTATACTGAGTGAAATAAGTCAGTCAGAGAAAGACAGATATCATGTTTTCACTCATGTGTGGAACTTGAGAAATTTAACAGACCATGGGGAGGGGAAGGGGAAAAACTAGTTACAAACAGAGAGGGAGGGAAGCAAACCATAAGAGACTCTTAAATACGGAGAACAAACTGAGGGTGGGTGGGGGGGTGGGGGAGAGAGAAAAATGGGTGAAAGGCACTGATGGGTGTTGTATGCAAGCCACTTTGACAATAAGTTATACTTTAAAAAATGCCTTAGAGAAATGCGCCTGATAGCATACATGGTCAGTATGATATTTGGATTTTGTAAAGCCAGTTTATTCCTCAAGTTTATGGTTCCTTGAAATTCTATCATCATCTCACAACAAATTCCCTTTGAAGATATACAATATATTGACATTTGAAATTATACTTGTAGCACATGCTCTGGTGATGAATGATGTGGAGAACAAAGGCAAAAGAAATGTAGAAAAAACATTAAATTTCCTTACAACTTACAGACTATTGACAAGTCCTCAAGATAGGCAGGATGACCTTCCTTCAGGAACTCAACTTCCTCATTGTTAATATTTTCCTAAAGGCAAAAGACAACCTTAGCTTGACATTAGCTCGACCTCCAGGATCCTGTGAGTCTTCTTTAACATATAAAAATCCCTTTGGAAACTTCCTTTATCTCTATCCCCCAAGATATATGTTAGCAATCATCCTCTAAACACATGGCCCTCTGATACATATCTGAAGGGTCTCATGACTAAAGTTTTATGAGACAGCAGAAAATGTCCCTTCAAGGTCCTGGAACCTTGCTTCCAAATTCCTTAGAGACTTGCACTGTCCCTAACCCCCTCCCAGCTTGAAAGTATGTAATCAATCGCTCCTCACAAACCCAGTGCAGCTCTTTCTGTCCATGGGTTCTGTCCCCATGCTTTAATAAAACCACTTTTTTTGCATCAAAGACGTCTCAAGAATTCTTTCTTGACCATTCATTCCCAGACCCCAACGTTTTACATCAATGGATACATGATATATAATTTTTATTTAATACCTTTTTAAAAAAATTTTAATGTTTATTTATTTGAGAGAGAGAGAGAGAGACAGAGTGTGAGCAGGGGAGGGGCAGAGAGAGAGAGAGAGAGACAGAATCTGAAGCAAGCTCCAGGCTCTGGGCTGTCAGCACAGAGCCAGATGTGGGGCTTGAACCCATATTTGCATTAATGTTTTCCTTCACAAAGCCAAAAGTCTGGATGCAGAGCTCTCATGCTATACCTATATAAAGGCTATGTAATTCTGGGGGGACCAAAATTTTTAAATTGCCCAATGTTGAAAAGGTCTCATGAATACTGGAATCAGTATTTCCAAATTCTGACTGTGTGATGTGGTATATTGAAAAGTACATTAAACAAACAAGCAAACAAAATAGATGTTTGAGTGAACTCTTCAGCGAGTGGCTTTACTTTTCCTCTCTAAGCCTTAGATTTCTATGCAAAATGGAATAATTGTCTTTTTTGCAAGCTTTTTTGCAAGTATTAAATGAGATAAACTGTGTAAACTACTCAGTGTAAGGCCTGACAAAGAGAAGACCGGTAACTAAGTTTAGTTGTACCTGACATCCAAGGAAAGTAGGATTCATAGAATCCCGTGATTTAAAAATAAGTAAGATTCTAGAGATTTATTCGATCCAAACACAAGCAATAGGACAATAAATGGGTAGGACTTAATGGGTTCCTTCTGCTTTTGACACTGAGTCCCTCAATACGGACACATTTGTATCTCTTTTTCTTTTTCTTCCAAGCCTAGAGAAACAGCAAGTTCATGCAAACTTGCCTTAGTTGGAGGGCTTAGTTCAACACCTCAAGTGGTCCCAGCAGCTAGTTAGCTGGCTCCTGCAGCTGAGCAGAAAATTAAATAGCGCATACATGCCCTGGTTTCCATGCTCCATAGAGGATTGCATAAAGGGAGCCAGAAGACAAAATAAATTACATATAATGAGGCTAGTTAGGAGAAGAAAATTTCTACTTATTCCTACAATTATTTAGGTTAACAAACAGGGAAAATAATTTTTTAATTATTTTACAATTATCTTAGGAGAAAATGTAGAGATATAGTCCGTAATGTAATAGGCAGATTGCAGCAGCTTCTCTTAAGGCTTTTCATCCATAAAATATTAATTAAACATGAAGGCCCCTGCTGAGGTAGCCCAATGCCTTAGCAAGCCTCCAGAAGCAAACCAAAACCTACATCTGTAACGCCTCAAAGTTAAGAAATCAAAACCTGGGTGGCTCAGTCGCTTAAGCACCGATTTCAGTTTAGGTCACGATCTCGCAGTTCATGAGTTCAAGCCCCACATCCTGCTCTCTGCTGTCAGCATGGAGCCTGCTTTGGATTCTCTGTCTCCCTCTTTCTCTGACTGTTCCACCATGTTCTCTCTCTCTCTTTCTCTCTCAAAAATAAATAAACCTTAAAAAAAAAGAGAGAGAAATCAAAACCTGAGGACCACCAATCACAGTCAACTGGGTTTTCCCAAATAAAGGCAACAGCTTAAAGTATTAGCCAATCAAACAATTTCCTTACTTTGCTTCCACCTGCTGTCTATAAAAGTCCTTCCCCTAGCTCTTGTCAGGGAAATGCTCCTGTTTCCCATTTGGCACGGCCTGGTTCAAATGGATTTTCCTAAAATAAAATTTTTATTTGTCTCAGTTCTTCTTTTAACAACACTTCTTATAATAGTGTGTTTGTTGCAGTTTTTAGGCATTGATACCTAGAATGTAAAGCCTTGCATTTTTATTTCTCTTCTCTTTTGTTACCCAACCTCTGGTAGAGATGTGTGATTTTGTGATATGCCTTCGTCCATAGTTCCCGGCACATAGCTCCTAAAACTCTTGTAATTTCCCAAGAGGCATTGGAGCATTGTTTTTACAATATTTGGGTTTTTGTCCTTGGTTCCCGAAATCGTTTCAAAGCAATAAAGTTGAAAGGAGTGTCTTGTTAAATCAGAGTAAGCCCTCTAAACACACCAGTGGTTGTTAAGTAGGTGATTTTTGGAAAACCCCTAGATAACCACAGGATGGGGGCTGGTTGCCTGGGGAACCAACTGTGTAATTAGGTGGTTGGAACTTTCAGCCCCATCACCTGATCCCTGGGGAAGGGAAAAGAACTGGAGGTTGATTTAATCAGCAATGGTCAATGATTTAATTGTCGTGACTATACAATGAAGCCTCAATAAAAAACCCTAACTGGAGGAGTTTGGAGAGCTTCTGGGTTACTAAACACGTGGAGGTTCCTGGAGAGGGCGCAAAACCTCTGCATCCTTTTCCACCTTCCATGTCTTGTCCTAGGCCTCTCTTCCATCTGTGCCAGAGTTGTATCCTTGTAGAGTAAATCAGAATCTGGTAAGTAAACTGTTTTGTTTTTGGTTTTTTTTTCCTGAGTTCCGTAAGCCACTCTAGCAAATTACCAAACCTGAGAAAGCAGACGTGGGAACTTCTGATTCATAGCCAGTCTGTCAGAAGCACAAGTGACAACTTAACTTGCAATTGGTGTGTGAAGTGGGGGTGGCGGGGGGGGGGGTGGGCTTGGGAGACGGAGACCTTAACCTGTGCAGTTGGCACCGATCGCAGGTACATAGTATCAGAGTTGAACTGAATTATGGGACGCCCAGCTGGTATCCACAGAGAATTGGAGAATCACTTGGTGAGGGAAAACACACACAATTTGTGGACAGAAGGGCTGAAGTATTGGGTGTGAGTAAAGTAGTGAGTACAGGGAGAAACAGCTTTTCCTTTCAAGGTTCTAGTGATAAATCAAGATGAAGACGCATAGGAATTTATAACATACAAACTGGGTGTGCCATTCCCCAAATTTGAATTGAAATTAACATCAAACCATAATTTTACTAGGACCAATTATTTCAGAGCAAGCTGGATTGTATTCCCTTTCAGAAAACATTTCTTTATATCACAAGACTAGTTTGACCTTTTGACCTAAATTTTCTCTCTCTACATCTGGAAAGAATGCCCAGATCAATGCTTAGACATCTGACAATATCTCAAAGTGTAATTATTCTCTTAGACCACGATGTGTACCTTTATACCTCTGTCCACTCCACTGTAGTATGGATATTCTTGGAGAATAAAGGTCTTTTCTATAGCCAATACCTAACTCATATTTAATTGCTTAAAAAAATATTTGTTGAAATGTTTGTCAATGTCATTTAAATCGTATGATTCATTATTCATTCACTTTAAATAATCACCCCCAATGGTTATTTAAATAAAGTTGTTTAGAAATATCTTCCTGCAGCCACTGGGTGGCTCAGTTGGTTGAGTGCCTGACTCAGTTTCCGCTCCATTCATGATTTCATGGTTCATGAGCTTGAGCCCAACATCAGGCTCTGCGCTGACAGTGTGGAGCTTGCTTAGGATTCTCTCTCCTCTTTCTCTGCCTCACCCCTACTCACATGCACATGTTCTCTCTCTTTCTCTCAAAATAAATAAATTAATTTAAAATATATGTATTAAAAAAAAAGAAAAGAAATATTTTCCTGGAAGTTGGAAACAAGAGAAAAATGAAGTAGACTATATTGTTGGCTTCAAATATTTTCTGCCATAAGAAATCCCTGGTCCAATGACATCAGGCTTAGCCACACAACCTGCTTTGGACAGTGAAATGTGAGCCAAAGTGACGTAAGCCACCTACAAGCTAAAGGTTTGAGAGACTTTACATGGTTCTACCATTGCTGTTTTCCCTCTGCCATGAAAACGCCATTTTCTGGAAAGGAATTTCCCCTTCCACTTGTGTGCCCAGATGAAAAAGACACATGAGGTTGCAATCAAACTGTACTGTGGAAACAAAATATAAATCTTTTTTGTTGTAAACCACTGAAATGTTGGGTCTGTTACTGTAGTGTAACCTAGCGAAAGCTAGTTCATAGGGGATGAGATTACTAAAAATACTCTTCTAAAACTCTAAGATTCAACCATTTAAAATAATCATGGAATCATCAAATGTAGATCTCAAAGAAAACTTGGTCATTATATAACCTAACCTCCCTCACTTTACAAATGAGCAATTAGAGACCTGTCGGCCTCAATGATGCATTCATGGACAGGCAACTAACTGTTGGACCAGGGCCTGAATCTGAATGTTCTGACCCTCCTTATTTAAAAATTGATGCTGACTGTAAATAATTACCCTTCAACTACATTTATGAGGAAGGATAACTAAAATTATAGAGATAGATGAAATCACAATGATTCATTTACTGTATGAAAAAGTTATTGCCACTAACTCACAGTTGATTTTTCCAACAATGATACTTGATTTGCTAAGAACTATTTTCATTCTTTCTCCTTGTGCTCAACACTACAAATCTGAGGCCAGCTGACCAGGCCATTACTTGTTGAATAGACTTGGTCTCTGTGTGACGCAGACTGACCCGTACTGAGACTGAACCATAAACGCAACCTCATTAGCCGCCTGCTCTCACCAATTTGCCTAAAGTAGACTTATTTTAAAGGGTCACAGAATTTTGAATTTAGAGAAAAGAATTATTCAATAGGAATTATCAGGACAATTATGTAAAGTACCAAAAAGACTCCAGTGAGATTAACCTAGGTTACGTAGGAGCAATGCCTGCCTCTACAGAAATTAGTCACAAGAGTGGGATAGCAGTTGAAACTGTAAACATGTTTAATTTGGAAAAGCTTTAAAGGTGAAATGGATACTTAGTTATCTAGGAATAATTAAAAAAAAATAAAAAGCTTCTGACTTGTAACATTTGCCAAAATCCCTGTGATGCGATTACCTCCGCCATTACTCATTGCCGGCTAGAGTGGTTTAGTAGAGGACTTGCAAAATCCTAAACGTTTGTTTACCTTGTGGCTATTGTGAGCTAGGGTGAGTAATAGAACCTGAAAGACCTGAGTTTAAATCTTTGTTTATCACCTCATAACTGTGTTTTAAATATTTCACATAAGCTTTCTTGCCTTCAGTGTCCTAATTGGCTTAATAATAACTTACTGTGTAGGGTCACTGTAAGAACAGACGCAGATAATAAACTGCTGATGCCTCTCCTGGTACTTTGCTCTATTTTGCTTAATCCACTCCAGCGGTGTTGAACACTTTGCACTAGCTCAGACACTATAGGCACATTCCTGCCTCAGGACCTTTGTACTCGGCTGTTTCTTTGCCAAAATACTATTCACCTACATATCCTTATGGCTTGCCTGCTCTCTGTCTCTCATCCTTTGCCTTTCTCCAAAGCACTTACCGCTAGCTCACAATGACACATTGTGCTTGTTTATTTGGTTTTTGTCTCTCTTATTCCATTTAAATATAAACTTTACAATAGCATGGATTTTGGTCTCTTTGTTGACTACTGCATCCTCAGAGCCTAAAACAGTATCAGCCATATAGACTTAAAAATATTTGTTGAATAAATGAAGTCATTGGATAAAAAAAAAAAAACCTTTTCATATTTATTAATTATCCTATCTTGAGGCTAGGGACAACTAATCTTACCTTGATTTCCCTCTAGAACCAGTAAACTTGCTGTTGCACCCAGCCAAAACCATTCAGTTCTAGTCATGCCCATTCCTACCACAGTGTCCTTTCTCATTCTGTGCCCCTTTTATTGTTATTATTGGCTTGAATTTTCCATTTAATAGAGAACAAAGGAAAAGCTAGGGAGTATATGAAAACCTACCTAACACATTGCTGTAAAACTTTGGAGAAGTTGCTGCATTTTATTAAATTGGGAAAGAAATTCTAGAAGATTGATTTAAAAGCATTAACATTGTCAACAAATAGGATCTAGGGGCACCTGGGTGGCTCTGTCGGTTAAACGTCTGGCTCTTGGTTTTGGCTCAGGTAATGGTCTCACAGTTTTGTGGGTTTGAGCCTTGTGTCGGGCTCTGCACTGATAGTGTGAAGTCTGTTTGGGATTCTCTCTCTCCCCCCCTCTCTCTGCCCCTCCCCCACTTGCACTGTCTGTCTCAAAATAAATAAACTTAAAAACAATAGGATCTAGAGCTAGATGACTGAGTTGCTTTCCTTCTCTAATTTCACTGTTATGCAAAAACATAAGAGGAAAAGAAAGAAAGGCATGTTCATAAACACAACAAATAATGTGTGCAGAGTAAAGTAATGTATAACCAGTGTTTTAAACCAATAATGGTAATATTTTGGTGCCCCAAATGACAAATACAGTTTCTGAAAGAGAAGCAGGTTAAAGTAACAAACATTTATTTAGGTAAAAGAGCTAGGCTATTTGTCTCAAGAAAATATGGAAACACATTTATGCCCAATCCTAGTGCCACTCTCTATATTAGTCACTCTAACTTAATTTCATAGGGCAAATCCATGTAGGAGAAAATTTCTTTTTTTTCTTTCTTTTTTTAAACTGTTTATGAGAGAGAGCGAGAGAGAGAGAGAGACAGAGTGCAAGCAGGGGAGGGGCAGAGAGAGAGGGAGACACAGAATCTGAAGCAGGCTCCAGGCTTTGAGCCATCAGCACAGAGCCTGACGCGGGGACTGAAATCATGAACTGTGAGATCATGACCTGAGCCAGTCAGAGGCTTAACTGACTGAGCCACCCAGGCGCCCCCTGTGGGAGAAAATTTCTGAGCACTCAATTCAAACCAAAAAGTTGACCATGTAGAAGGTGGGGATAGTGTCAAGAAAGATGAAAAAAAGAGCAAAATATGACCATACTGTATTGACCACTTGCCATGTTTTAAAAATCCTTTTATAACTCAATTCACATATATGAAGTTACTTTCACCCAATAAAAGTGGAATTAATCAAGTTCATCATATATCAGAGTTTTACTCATAGTAGATACTATAGGATGAATTGTGTCTCCTGAGAAGGTATGTTGAAGCCCTAACTCCTAGGACCTGTAGTTGTGACTTTATTTGTAAATAAGGTCTTTGTAGATATAATCAAGGTGATGTTATTAGGATGGGTCCTGATCCAATATGACTGATGCCATTATAAGAAGAATAAAAGAGATACACATAGACAAAGGGAGAACAGCAAGTACTTAGAGATTGGAGTGATCAGCTGTAAAACCAAGGGATGCCAAGGACTAAAGACCACCGCCAGTTGCTAGGAAGAGGCAAGGAAGGATTTTACACAAGAGCCTGGGAGGAAGCATGGCCCTGCTGACACCTTGATTTCAGACTTCTGGCCTCCAAAACCATGAGAAAATACATTTCTGTTGGTTAAGCCACCAGGTTTATGGTACTTTGCTACAGCTGCCCAAGGAAATGAATACCCTAGCCCAAAACTGGAAGAACCCAAGATAACTTTCACTAGGTGGCTGAATAAACAAACTGGTACATCTATACAATGATAAAAAAAAAAAAAGAAATGAGTCGAGTCACAAAAAGACATGCAGGGCCTTAACTGAATATTGCAACTTGAAAGAAGCTAGTCTGATTTTATGATTCCAGTTATATGGCATCCTGTAAAAGACAAAACTACAGACAATAAAATAATCAGTAGTTGCCTGGGGGTTGGGTCAGGAAGGAAGGGTCAAAAAAAGTAAAGCACAGGGAAGTTTTAGAGTGGTAAAACTATTCATATAACACTGTAATGAATTGTCAAAACCTACAGAACTTAAGAGCACAATGGGAGAACCTTATTGCATGCAAATTTTAGAAATCATTTGGAAGGTCAGGGGATTCCAGGAAGGAATGTAGAGTGTGACCCAACAATCTAGCTGTACTACAAATGTATGAAACAATCACACAGAAGGAGGTGAGGGAAAGGGCACTGATGTAAGTAGCATTGGAAACAAGTAGAGTGTTAAGATTAAAGACAAAAGGAAATGTACATAAGTACTGTACTCAAATTGATAGTTATTTCTACAGGATTGTGGGTTAAGAATCTGATGCTGCTATATACTTTATATACCTCTTAAACTGTATTTCCTGAATTTAAATAAGTAAATGGATGGCAGATGGTAGAAATCAAATTTCTCACTGTTAGAGTGGGAATTTACAGATAAGCAAGGTGAGGAAGCTAGAATAATCCATGTGATAATAAAGTTAGAGGCATTAGTATTAACTCGTATCTAACTTATTATGTACCAATGTACATAAAAGTATATTTATAAATAAATTGTATATAAATATATACGTAAATGTGTATATATGTGTATACATCTGTACACAGGTGTTAATATATACACATTTACTTCTATGCTCTGTCAGCTAAGGTGGTCTAAACAAATGATACCCCAGTGGCAACAAGCATACCTTACATTTAGGTCTTGGTTTGTATTGTCATTCTCTAATACAAAGGAACCAGGGCCTGTTGGAATAAGGGCTTAGGCTAGGGCTGCCACAGGAAATATATAAGATAAGTCTGGAACATCCTGTAGAGCCAGAAAAGTAAGGTAGTTTTCAAAAAGCATATCGACAGAGGTTAAGTTAAAAGAGGACAGGAACTGACGGAAAGAACTCTGAGTGGACAAAGCTGGGACATTTCAATAACAAAGTAGTATCAGATTATAGCCCAGAATATGTAGTTAATAACCATGAGTCCATGCTGATATCAATAAATCTTTGAGGGGCACCTGGGTGGCTCAGTCAGTTGAGTGTCCGACTTTTGGTTTCAGCTCAGGTCATGATCTCACGGTTTGTGAGTTCAAGTCCTGTGTTGGAATTCACACTGGTGGTGGCATAGAACCTACTTGGGATTCTCTCTCTCTCCTTCTTTCTCCGCCCATCCCCTGCTCTCTCTCTCTCAAAATAAATAAATTTAAAAATAAATATTTGAATAAATGTTTGGATAAATAAATGGAGAAAAAGAATCAAATCTCCCATGCAAAGGAATCCCGAATAATTTATGTTGATATTCTGCCCTCCAAGATGGGGAGCAGAATTCCCCACTCATTAGGTGTGGGCTCTGCATAGTGATGTCCTTCCTAAGAGTACGGACAAATACCACCTCCCAGGTGATGAAGGTCAATATCGACAGTCAGAAATCATGTTGATTGTACATATCCTTGATATGATGTAATGAGAATGATGCTTTAACTCTGTGGTCTTCCTCTCAATGACCAATAATTCCAGTCTTACCATGAGAAAAACATCAAGTAAATTCCAATACTGGAGGATCCTATAAAATACCTAATGCCTTAAGAATTGTCAAGGTCATCAGAAATAAGTAAGGCCCAAGGAACTGCCGCTGCCTGGAGGAACCTAAGGATACAGGACAACTAAATGAAACTAGTATTTTGGATGGGATACCAGAATAAAAACAAAAGATATCAGATAAAATCTAAGGAAATCTGAATCAACCATGGACTTTAGTTAATAATATGAATACTGGCTTATTAATTGCTGTAAATCAACCATACAGAGGTAAGAAGTTAAGGAGAGTGTCGGAAACTAGGTGTGGGATACAGGGGACCCCTCTGTATCATTCCTTCAATATTTCTGTGAACTTAAAATTATCCTAAAATAATAGAATCAAAAAAATAATAAAGTCTATTATAAAAAAGTTAAACAATGTAAGAATATTAGAAACCAGGCAAAAGTGTCACGAAAACGGAAGCTATTCAACTCTTATAGCAAATGTTATAAAAATTCCATCATTAACTTATTTATTTAATGACTATTCCATGAGTGACTACCCTGAGTTAACTCAGTTGCCTCCCACTGATTTAGGATATATAGTTTGCAAAACACCCATGATTCCTAGAGTCATGTATTACAATCTCATAACTAAAAAAGAAATAAATCAACACAAAAATGATAATTCCAAACTTTGATACCATACAAGATAAATACAAACTTCAATGTAAGTACAGATCACAAAGCTTAAGCGAGTATGAGCAAAGATGGTGTGAATGGGGAAGAGTTACACTCTGAATTTCATTTTCTAAAAGGAGAAAATTGGGCTTCTTGGATTTCCTATAAATTAGCAGTGAAATTTAAAGGAGACCTAAGAACTGGGGCACGTGGGTGGCTCAGTCGGCTGGGTGCCGACTTCAGCTCAGGTCATGATCTCCCGGTTCCTGAGCCCATGAATTCGAGCCCCGGATCGGGCTCTGTGCTGACAGCTCAGGGCCTGGAACCTGCTTCAAGTTCTGTGTCTCCCTCTCTCTCTGCACCTCCCCCACTCACACTCTGTCTCTTTCTCTCTCAAAAATAAATACACATTTTAAAAAAATAAAGGAGGACTAAGAACTGATTTTTCTTGTCCACTTGAATTTCAAAATATGATATTGTAATACCATTAATAATTTTTGAAAATCACCAAAAATGAAAAAAGAATGCAATTCTCCCCAAAAATATGATTCCCCTAGAAGCTAAAATTAATTCTGCTGTATTATTTAGGGAACAGTGAGTAATCTTCATGAAGTATTGACTATTTTATTATAAGCTGACAAGATAATAAGTTCATGAAGAAGAAGATATATCTTTTTCTCTAATAATTATGTAGGCAATTTATAACATGTTGTTGCAAAGCTGTTAACTAGCACAGTGAATACCAAACTTTTAAATGTCTCTACACATGCAGAATTTAAAGAAGAGTAGGCAATTACTCCCTAATGAATAATACCAACCTCTGACCTCAAGTATTTCCTGATAATGACATTAAGATTGGATAAATCAGACCATATCTTTATAGATTCTATTTGCTCTTTATACTTGAGATAGATTGAAAGGAAAATATTCTTTAAAATAACTCTATTCAGAGGTGCCTGGGTGGCTTAGTCAGTTAAGCATCTAGCTGCAGCTCATGTCTGATCTTGCAGTTCATGAGTTCAAGCCCCGCAACGGGCTCTGTGCTGACAGCTCAGTTTTGGATTCTGTCTCCCTCTCTCTCTGCCCCTCCCCACTCACGCTCTGTCTTTCTCTCCTTCAAAAATAAATAAACATTAAAATAACTCTATTCAAATTCAGCTACTTAATAATTGCTGAGGGGTTCTAGAAGACTGGATAGCACCCCCAAAGTCATTGAAGTTATTTAAATAGCTTTAATAATAGTTCTGTCAAACCACATTTTATTTACATTCTTGACCGCGCTTTGAAGTTGGGTTAAAACAATTACTTTTAAATTAATCTAAATGTGGCATTTGCATAGGAAATATTCAATTTGCCTCAAAATATATAAAAGATTAGTGAAATATTGCTACAAATGACTTTTCTGATTCATAGTTGCTTCATTGTAGTAGTTTCTTTAAAGCCCTTCATAACAGATTCATATATCAAGGTTGCACAGAGAATTATTACAAGGTGCTCTCATTATTTAAAGCAACCCCCACTAATGGACTATAGAAAAGTCTCCCTCCAATAAAATTCTCTCTTGACACATCAGAAGCAAAAAATAATAGCTCTTTGTAAATTATTATAATTCATTTGATTCCATACATGAGAACGAGTTTTGCAAATTGTGGAACATATAAGAAAACAACCGGGAGAATAATAGGAAATTCATTGCAACTCCATGTATAGGGGAATATCTACATGCTCAGGAAGAGGAGGTGAATGTCACTTCTGGAACTCTGCACTAATACTCTTCATGTCCCACTTGCTCCTCCAGAAGGAGATAAAGAGCATTGGACACTGGACAAACAATATAAATGGCATGCTCCTGGTAGGCAAGCAAGGTACCACTTTTATAAAATATACATATATATATAATATAACATATTATATTAGATATATAATATAATATATGTGTATATATATGTAGATATATACATATATATATGTATATATATACATATATATATATATAGTTTGCAGCCAAAGGTGACTCTTTTCCCTCAAACTCAAGAAAATATATTTCAAAATTCAAAAGGAGGAATCATCGATTCATTCAACAAATATGAACCTAATAACTAAGATTTTCTGTGTGTTTATTATATCGGGAGTGTTAAGCCTCTTCCACATTATCCTTTCAAGGGAATCCCTAAATTTAAGCTAAGAGCACAGAAGGCAGAGCCAGACCATTGGATTCTAGTCCAGTGTTCTCCATTCACTAGCACTCGCCTTGGGCAAGTAAATAAACTTGAATGTGCCTCAGGTGCTTCAGCTATGAAAAGGAATCAATGACAAATTCTACTTGATAGCTAGGTTAAGTATATTAAATGGGAATAATTCTTGGAAGGCTTATATTGCTTACCTTCTCTCCTAAAGAATCCCTTTGAGGAGAGAGGGATGTTTATATTTTTACAATTTTAAGGATTCCTAGCATCATGATGTTCTCAGTAAGGTTTTCAAGAAAGATTTATTGGGTCGTGCAGAACTGGTGAACACTGGATTTGAAATAAGGAGCTTGATCAATTACAGGCTCCTAGGATCCACCCAGACATACTAAATGTCTGGGGCTGTTCTCGAGACTGCATCTTCAACAAACATTTCAGCTCTCTGATGTGCACCAAAGGCTGAGATATACTGATATAGCCATCTGAGGCTTGCTCTCTTATTCTATAAAATGTGGATGATTATAATAGTATCTATTTGTATAGTTGTAAGAAATAAATGGAATATAGCACATATAAAATGCCAGCACATTAGACACTTCTAATAGAAGGTAGTGTTTTGTTCATTTGGCTGAAATATTTTCAAGAGTACCAAGAGATGCTATAAAATGTACTGTAAACTCACTTCACCTTGCATTTTATGTCTTATTTCTTTTGCTCCCTTTCTTCTCCCACCTGTACATCTCACCATACCATTTCTCTTCCTCACTTCCTATTGTATGGAGCCCATTTGAAGTTTCAAGAAGGATGAATAACTATTTAAATAACAACTCTTTTCAACAAATACACTGCCAAAAAACAAAAACAAAAACAATCCGTGTGTGTGTGTGTGTGTGTGCGTGTGTGTGTGTGTGTGTGTGTGCGTGCGCACGTGCGTGCTGTGTATTGCAATCAGGTAAATTTTACTGTTTATTTATTTAAAGTTTGACTTGAATTTTCTGTAATTACCCTCAGCTACCTACCTATAGAATCTACTCCTACTTTCACCCAACCTCTCATATATGCTCAGATGGAAACAGTGTAAGTAACAATCTCACGGGCGCAGCTACGGAAGGTGACCCAGATTACACAACGCTGGGCATTAATGCCAAGTCGTCTTGTTCAGTGGCAGCTGCTCTATGCTTTGCCTTATTGATATTCAGATTCAACAGACACAAATCACACAGCTCTTTTGACAAGCACACACTCTGCCTGTCTTCATTTGAAATGTATTCAATAGCTACTGTCCTCCATAAACACACAGCTGAGGCCATTCAGTCTCCTTTGATTTGCCATACTGTGATACATCTGACAAGATTACCCCAGAAATATTACTTCTGTTTTTATTTGGGGAATGTCTGTGGAATATAATATCTTCATTTATAGAACAGAAGCACACACAATAGAAAGGAAGCCCATTTCTCTCCGGCAAGAGATGCTTTGAACCATTATCCTTTGGGAAAAATTGAGATGATCCCCTTGATTAGGAGAGCAAATGTGTCAATACAAAGTTCTTTAAAAGTGAACATAAATACAGAGTATCGGGAACGAACTGCAATATAGCTTATGATGAACTTCGTTTTAAAGTATATCAATCATAAAGTGCCAAATCTATTTTGTAAAAGGTGTAACCACAACAAAATATCTTCTTTGCTGTGTAGCCATTTCAGCCCCCTGCTCGCCACCACTCAAAGGGTTAACTCAAAGGGTTAAAAAAGAACATTTTCTGTATCTAGTTATTAGAAATCATAGAATCAGAATATTACTCACACTGACTGGTACCAATGACTTGTTTAACACAGGACACCTGCTTACGTCAAATTCTTTGTGCTTCTTTTTTAAGTGTTGTATTCTGTAGAACATGCAACATTAACAACTATTTGCTAGAGATATTTAAGAGTCAGGAAAAGTGCCAAAAGTTTGATAAATGGAAAAGTCTTACTTCTTATGTAGGTGAGCAGTGAGAAACTGAGGCAGAAGATGAGCAGGTAGTTAATTTTCGTAAGTGCCATGGTCTTATTCAGAGGACATGCTCTGATGTGTTGCTGGTGATCTGTCCGAGTCCGCTGGTGACCCCTGTTTGACTCAGAAAGAAGCGGGTGCCCCAGAGTCTCCTGATGCCATCCCTGCCTCTGCCTCTCTTACAGCCACTTCCCGGGAAACACAGGGACTTCAATTCAAAAAGCTGTTGTGCTTCTAAGCATCTTACACTGGAGGATGGGGTGAGATTTCAAACCTGGTGCAGATTTTTTTCATGCTGGACTGGATTCATCTACCCCTCAGGTCTTTTCTCATGGTTTTCTTCCATTGTTTTTGTTTTGGAAGATTGCTTTAGACCATTCTAGAGTATAGTTTGATAGATATACAGATGACAGATGACAGACACATGTAAAAATTATTTTTCTTCTCATTTTCTTTCTTTTTAAATAATGATATCATACTGTGTGTATCATCACGCAGCTTGCCTTTCTCACTCAGCAATATGTCTCAGATGTTTTGACACATTATAAAATCTATTTAGTTCACACCTTTTAATGCCACGTGGCATTCCATACTTTGGATGTACCAAACCATAGTTGTTGTTTTTTTTTTCTTAACATATATTGTACCACAGCTTATTTATCCTTTTACGGGCATCAGTGATGTTTCCAATTTTCTTCATACAAATAATAGTTCAATAAGAATCATTTTACACACTTGCTTGTACAAATGCAGAAGAGTTTAAAAAAAAGAATTTCTCTAGAGTAAATGCCAAAAAAGTAGAAATTGGTGGTTTTACATTATGTTCATTTTTTAGTTTAGCAGATACTTCACAAAATTTCAACTCTTCTCAGCTGTGTGTGCAGGAAGCTATTTCTCCATACTTTCCTCAACATTTGGTAATAGCAAAGGGCAAAAGATATGTCTAAATTTCAATGGAAAGGGGAGCACATATATAGACAAGATCGGCCATTTGTTAATCATTTTTGAAGCTGGCTATTGGGTACGTAGAGGTTCATCATACTATTTATTCTGCTTTTGTACAGATTTTTAGAATTAATAGTAAAAATTGGCATTTTTAATTTGCATATTTTTCATATTAGAAAGATTGAGCATCTTTTTGACATTTGTATTTTCAGTGACTTGCAACTCATGTTGTTCACTTTCCTATTAGTTTTGTTTTTCATTTTATTGATATAGTTGTAGCATTTCTTTGTAAATGTTGGATCTTGATTCTTGGTCAGCAGTAAGGATGGAAAATACTTGCTCCCAATAACTTGTCTTTTAAATTTTTTATAGGTTTTCTTCATAAAGTTTTAACTTTTTATTTAAAAATGTAGTGTCTTATACACATTTACTTATTTTATGATTGTGCTTTTTATCTTATTGAAGAAAGCTTTTCTGCTGAAGACTCACTAACATAGGATCTGGTGTTTTATTCCAAGTTATCTTAATTATTTTTTCAATACATGAAATTTATTGTCAAATTGGTTTCCATACAACACCCAGTGCTCATCCCAAATTATCTTAATTTTTAAAGTAAGTTCATTAAAAAAATTTTTAAGCTTTGTAACTTTAATCTATATGGGGCATATTTTTATGAATTGTGTAACTTGTAGGTCTAAATTTATTTCCAAATGGATAGCCAGTGGTCAAAAACAATTCCCTGTGGATTTCAAATTTGAAATCCTGTATAAAATTCCCAGCTATATATGAATCTATTTTGTTTCATTAATTTTTTTTTGTATATTTCTTTGCAAGTGAATGTAGTTGAAGTTTAAGTTGGGTATCTGGTATGGTAAGCCTAATTGAATCTTCCTTTTTCAACTTTTGCCTTCTCTTACACAGTTTCTCTTCCAGATTAACTTTATAAGCAATTTGTCAATCTCCACTGAATAACTCCTATTTGGATTTTAATGAGGATTGCATTCATTATATAACTTAATATGGGGATAACATATTTACAATGTTGAATCTTCCCATACCTGAATAATCACACAATATGTAATACATATTGAGTCACCATTCTAGGTCAGACCCTTTCTAAGGCCTTTGTATACATTCTCTCATTTAATCTCCACCATAACACTATGAGGTAGGTTCTGATTTTTTCTAGTATGCAGATGATAAAAACACAAACACTCAGTAATTTGTCTCAGATGTCAGAGCCTGATGAAGGGTGTCCCTTTGCAAGGGAAGAGAATAAAATAAGAAAGGGAGAAAACCAACAGCCACACTCTAGAGAACACCAATACTCCAGTACTTAATGATAAGAGGATAATAAGTCAGAGGTTGAAGAGGAAGAATGAGAAGAATGTGTTATAATGGTAACAAAGAGAGGACAGTGGCAGGTGGGGTGTGCACCTTGGTGGTTCAGTTAAGTGTCCAACTCTTTGGCTTGGGTCTTGATCTCACAGTTAGTGAGTTTGAGCCCCTCATCAGGCTCTGTGCTGAGCTCAGAGCCTGGAGCCTTCTTTGGATTCTGTGTGTGTCTTTCTCTCTCTCTCTGCCCCCTGCACCCCACTCACACACTCTCTCTCTCTCTCAAAAATAAGTAAACAAAAAAAAACAAAAAAAAAAAAAGAGAGGACAGAGGATCAGGAAGGAGAGTCATAGACAATGAAAATGCTGCTGGAAAGTTGTTTGATAAGTGTCAAAAATTGTCAGTTGGATTCGGCAGTAAGATTTGTGAGAAGACTGTCAATGAAGCACTGGAACAGAATTCAAATTTCAGGGGCACCTGGGTGGCTCAGTCAGTTAAGCATGTGACACTTGACTCAGCTCCAGTCATGATCTCATGGTTTGTGAGTTTGGGCCCCACATTGGGCTCTGTGCTGACAGCACGGTACCTGCTTGGGATACTCTGTCTCCCTTTCTCTCTGCCCCTCCCCCATTTGCGCATGCTCTCTCTCTCTCTCTCTCTCAAAATAAAGAGATAAAAAATAAAAAGCTTAAAAAAGGGATTCAAATTTCAGTTATTTTTATGAATGCTTTGAAGGCTAGAAAATAGACACAGTGAATGCAAACTACACTTTCCAAAAAACTTAGTTGTGAGGAAAACATAGGGTGGGAGAGGCAAAGTTAAAAACAGATGCACGTATGGCAAAAGTTTTTTCTTTTTAATACTGCAATGCATGAGAAATATGGGAAGAACCAGTGAAGTTAAAGATATGGAAAAGATGAGGGATACTTAATGGAGCAAGCTTCCTGAGGAGGTGGGGAAAAGAGATTTCAAATGAGAGTAGTAAGCCTCAAACAGAAGAAAATACGACATTAAGTACTTAAGGAGTAAGAATTGAAGACTCCCTGAGAATAGAAAGGCAGTAAGTCATCTACCAGGTATAATAACAGCAGCAAGGGAAGGGTGTCACTGAATTGCAGTCTCATTCATTGGTAATGCTGCTAATAAATGCACGGGCATGATCTTCCCAGCAGAAAAAGGAGTGCCAGCGTAGAAGCATCGCTGGCCAACCATGGGATTACCCTAGGGATAGGAGTTTTCAGAGTGGAAGGGTAAGTGAGGGAGGGACTCACAATGGGTACTGAACTGTGTAATGAGGAAAGCGATTAACAGACAGGAAGGAAATAAGGTCCCATTGGATTGGTGGTGTTGATATGATAGAGGAACAGATGATACGGAACTTGAGGTTGAATTTAGGCAACGGGACATTGACGTCTGTAAATATAAAACAGAATGCTGATCAGACTTGATCTAGGTTATATTGGAAACAATTGGTAGAAATTATAAGAAAATAGATTTGGGGTTAGCCTAAGAAAACTGTAAAACAATCAGCTGTTTAATAAAGTTCACCTTGACACGCAGGTATTCAAGCAGCTTATGACCAATTGGGAGGGGAACCAAGTATAGCTTTCTCCTCAAAGACTTCCGACATGCCTCCCAAATCTTTTTAATTCTATTTCTGTGACCTGTGAGGAAGTAGAATATAGAGAGTGAGAAAAGTAGTTTTCTCTTGCTTAGAGAAAATAAAAAATTATAGATTAAAAATTTCCTCAGGGCGCCTGGGTTGCTCAGTCGGTTACACGTCTGACTCTTAATTTTGGCTCAGGTTATGATCTCATGGTTCATGAGTTCCAGCCCTGCATCAGGCTCTGTGCTGACAGTGCAGAGCCTGCTTAGGATTCTCTCTCCTCCTCTCCCTCTGCTCCTCCCCCACTTAAAATAAATAAACATTAAAGAAAAAATCCCTCAAAAGCATTACAATCTCTTTCTAGTTATCTTTACACTACTGGAGCACTTTTGCTTCTAGATTTCATTTGTATATCCTTAACAAAATATAACAATTCTTAAATTTTGGAATCAATGGACATTTCCTGGTACATATGTTTCTGCTCTGTATGAATTCCCTTTTCCTGGATCTGATAAGATCTTGTCATTTGAAAATAACGTTGAATATAGGTCTCAACTAACATAAATATTTTTAATGGCCAATATTTCTTCCAGATGGTTGATAAATATGCCAAATGTCCTAGGACAATTTTAGATGTAATATCTAATTCTATAAATAATTTTAATGTCATAAATTGTAAAAAGATAAATAGATTTTGATGATTATCTTAACACTGGGTTTTGATAAAATACCGACAGATTTTTGTACTCGCTTCATTTTAACCCTATTGTTATTATTCTATTTTGAATTCCTACAATCTAATATTTTCATTTTGCATTCTTTTTGTTTATGCAAATAATCTGTTATATTTGGGTTGATGAAGATTTCAGTAATATTCTTCCCAAAAAATCAATTATTTTCGTAAGTGAAGGTTATTGGTAAACATCATCCAAAAATAAATTTCAATCAAGAGTTTAAAGTCTGTTTATTCAAAGAGCTGGAGCTACATTTTAATCCAGAGAAATCTTTTAACATTGACTCTTCCATTCATTGTATTTTCTGATTATATACTACCAATGTTTATAATGTCATTTTCCAATAGTGTTGACTTAGTTAAAGACTGTTCCATTTGTTTTTAAACTTTGTTTCAGATTTGGAAAAGTTGTAGACTATAAAAACAAAAAAGAAAGCTAGATTTCATGAACAGATTTTAGTTGCAGGTTCATTTTCTTATTCAACTAAATAAAATAAGCATTAATTTAATATAGGCATTATCTGTAGTCCATATAAGTAGATATCTGTTTCTTACAAGTATAAGAGAAATAATATAAAGGGAAACGAGACACTCTATTATAAATACTGAACCAGGAGTACCTAGTACAAATGCTAGGGCTTTCTCTTTTATACCATCATAACCCCACAGGGAGTCAAGGACCCCACCCTCTGTTTGGGGAAACCTTCCAAGCAACCTGGTCTTTTAACAACAAGGATTTGAGGATACATGGGGCAATTAGGACAAGTGTAGACCAGGCCTGCATCAGGGCCTGTGATTCACAGTCCCTAAGCAATTGTAAGAGAAAGGTCTTCTATAATAACCAGGAAAAACAGCTGGCCACTTCTTTCACACAAATGATGATATATGTTCAGAAAAATGGAGAAGGATGATTTCAGGCATTGGTTCAACATCCCAGATATCTCTGGTGCTTAGCCATAGTCTTCCCAAGCCAACTCATCTATTTCTAATCTACCCCCACCTCTCCCACCCTCAACCAGGTCCAACTTACTCTTTTGTCTCCTGTCACTGACTTCTCCAGAGTCAAGCTCTATTACCCTCTCTCTATTACTCCAGATCAGTTTACCCTCATCTAATAATCCCCTAAGGTGGATGCTGAGTCCCATATTTTACAAAGCCAAACATACTACAAATACAAAAAAATATATATTGATCAAGGAAAGGAACAAAAAGCACAAATAACAAAATTATAAATGAAAAGAGATTTAATGATTAAAAGAGAGGAAAGGTGTTAAATTGTAAGAGATTGCTTTTTTATAATTCTATGTAAATAAATATGGAAATCTAGATTCAGTGCATAATTTTGTAGAAAGATACATATTACCAAGTCTGAACCCAACACAACAAACACAACAAAATAACTGAACAAAATACTGAACACAACAAAATAACTGAACAAAATACTGAACACAACAAAATAACTGAACAAAATACTGAACACAACAAAATAATGCTTTTAGTGTGTGACTTAGGAAGCAAGGGACAATTAAGGAAAATACCACTTTATATATTCTCCCATCCTTTTCTGTCTCTCATGTACCTCTTTCCTCGCTTCTTCTGCTCTGGGATTAAACCTGCAATAAAACATTGACACTTGCATCATTGTAGGAAATCCAAGCAAAGACACACAAACACATAACATGTTTAAAAGACACTGTTTTAAAATGTAAGTTTTATTATTATTCAGGTATGACGAGGCCAAAAGATTAGTAGATAATTGCCCCTGAAAAGATAGTTTGTTATTCACAGTGCCCAAGAGGAAGGGAATACCAGACTATGCAGAGACACACGGGGAAACACCATGGTCAGTCAAGAGGCAGAAGGAGAGGGAGGAAAATGTGGGCAAAAGCCTTTATTGTGATTTCTGCAGGAAGGAATAGGTGAGAAGAGTGTTAATGTGAATAATTTTTGCAGGCTCTAGGCTTTAGAGGCTGTCTCTAGTCTGATACCTAGCTCAGGTTGTCTGATACCTGATACCTGATTTGGGCAAAAGAATAGTGGTCTGGAATATGAGTCTGATAAAGGAAGTGGTGGGGGTGTGTGCTCTGAATTAATTAGTTCACATGGGAGAGGCATGCTTGCAGGGGAGTCTCATGTCTCTAGGAATTGGATAGTCCTGGGAAGGATAGTCTCTCAGTCTCTCCAAGGTCAGAAAAAGGTCCCAGACGTCAAAGCATTGGATATACAGAAAATAAAAAAGTGTGATTAATTGAGGCACTCAGTAACATCCAAAATACTGGACAAAGTTGAAATTTCAAAATGTCATGTAGAATGTTTGTAAAGAATATATTTCCTGTAGAATATATAACCATAATTTAAATAATAGTTATAGTTGATAGGTGATAGATAGATAGATAGATAGATAGAAGATAGCAATTCAGCTTCTATGCTTTAAAAAGACCATTATGAACTTTTATGAACTTCAAGAATGCACTGCATCAATACACTAGTTATCACAATCACACGTTAAATATGGAAGACAAATGGTTCATGCAATAGTTTGGGAAGAGTAAATGCCTTTAGTTCATCCTAGTTACAATCTCATTTTTAGTTCATGATGAAGTCTTTGTTTGCACTGACATTAATCTGGACTTGATTTATACAAAACAGTCTCCTTATTACTAACTTGATCCTTTTCACTAATCCAACAGATTTGCTTTAAAAAAAAATTGAACATTGACTACCTGGCTCAAAATTACTGCTCTCATAGGAGTAGGAAAAAATAATAAAAATAAATAAATACATGATAAATATATTTCAGGTGGTAAGCCCTACTAGAAAAAATTAACTGGGATATGAGGAACAGCATGTGCTAGGGAGGTAGAGGATTACTATTTTATGGAAAGTGATCAAAGAAAACCTGCTGGTAGGTGGGATGAGCAGAAACCTGAGGAAATAGAGGAATAAGCCGTGAGGCTTGCTTTGGGAAGTAATCCTATCCCTAACCCTAACGCTTTAGGAGGAAAATTCCAGGTAGGGATATCAACAAGGGCATCTGAGTTGAGAGCATGTTTGATGGGTTTGAGGAACAGCAAGGAGGTCACTTGGTTCCTGAATGAGCAAGGAGAATGGTTGAAGATGTCGGAAAGGGAAGAAGAAACTGGTTCTTGGAAGACGTTTAAGACATGGTAAATGTTTGGCTTTGACTCTGAGTGAAATGTGGAGTTGTTTCAGGGTTTTGAACAAAACAGTAGTAACAGGATCAGACATTTAATTTAAAAGATTACTCTGGCAGCCATGTGGATAACAGGCGATAGGGCAGGATGGACGCTGGGAGACCAGTTAGTGAGTTATTGAATAACCCAGGCAAGAACTGGTGGTGATGACCAAGGTGGTGACCAAGGTGATAATGGTGGTGGTGAAAACTGGTCACATTCTGAATATACTTTGAAGGCAATGCCAATATGATTTTTTTGATGAATAGAATGTGGTATGAGAGAAAGAATGAATAAACATAACTCAAAGATGTTTGGCTTGTGTAACTTAAAGATGAAGTTATCTTTTTTTTTTTTTTTTTTGAGGTGGAGGAGTATATAAAAAATGAGAATTTGATGAGGAGGAAGAAGCAAGGATACAGACTTAGGCATGTTAATTTTTGAGAAGTCTGTTAGACATACAAATAGGTATGTCAAATGTATACTTACATAGGTAAGTCTGGAGCCCATGAGAGAAGTCTGCATAATGATGGCTCTGACGCTAGTTGGAGAGATGATGACACTTAAGGAGTAAAGAGTAAACTACAAGAAAAGTGACTAGGACTAACCCATCAGGCTCACCTATATTGGTGGATCTGGAAGAAGACCAAAAAGAACCAGCCCCAGTGGGTAGAAGAAGAATCCAGAGAAGATGGTTTCTAAGAAGGCCAATAAACTATTTTGCCAAAAACAGAGTGATTAATTGGGTAATCTACTACTGATAAGTGAAATGAAAGGACGACTGAAAGCTGTTAGTTTAGTGACATGCAAGTCATCGATAACTTCAACATGAGAAATTGCAGTGCATTCAAGAGAAAATGCAAGGAGAGAAAATGCAAATAGTTTTGTTGGGAGGGAGAACAAAAAATTGATGTATAGCTGTGGTGTAAGAGATAGATGCATCCATATACACTCATACAATACACACATATTACTGAGTATATATGAACACTAAGGGAATGATCCAGCAGACTGTGAAATTGCTGACATCTTCCCACTCTCCTTCTACTACCCAGAACAACTAAAGAAAAGGAGATTTTTTCATGATCTGTATTTTTAGGGCTTATTCCAAACCTGTGCTAGATACTCATGCAGTATTAGACTGAATCACCCAGTAAACCTGCTTTATCAACTCCATTCCAATCTTTCAGACGTGGGTGTGGCTTTGTTTTGAAAGGGAAAGTATGCATTAAGTACAGGCCTCTCCATTTGCTTTGTACACTTGGGAGGTTCTGCCCTGTGTATAGAATCCTTCCTGGCTTTTTAATTCTTTTAAGCACAAATGGTTTAATAGTTAATATTCTATGCTAATATGCTTGGAGGTCTCTGGACAGAAAGGTTTATTGAAACCAAATACCATTACAGAGACAGCATTAAGCTCTTTGCCACATGCTCAAAGCGCTTTTGATGTTTGCCATATTTTGGCTTTTCTATAAAATTGTTATTTTAATGTTCAGTATTTCAAACAATAACATATAATACCAAACAAAATAGAAATGAAAATGAGATTGTCTTTTATACATTGACAGTAACTGAATTAAAGGAATGTTGATTTTAAGCAGTTAATGATGACAATTTATCAAATGCTTATTAAGTTCGTGCTTACTATATGGCAGATTTTGTGCTACCTGAAAGATTCAAAGATTAATTTTAAAAATAGCCTCTGCCTTTGTTTAGTGAGAAAGATGAGTAAACAAAAGCATTTAATACAATAACTTTAATTTATTGGTTACTTCATAAGTTCCAGTGATGATTGTAAATGTGTCAAGAATTTATTTAATCTTTACAATAACCTTAAAGTACGGGTACAACTGGTAGTTTTATTTAATCAAGGATAAAAATGAAACACTGAGAGTTTAGGGACACCTGGGTGGCCCAGTCAGTTGAGCCACCAACTTTTGATTTTGGCTCATGTCACGATCTCACCTTTGAGAGATCTCACTGTGGAGAGATTGAGCGCATAGTCAGCTTCACACTGGGTGTGGAGCCTGCTTAAGGTTCTCTCTCTCTCCCTCTTCCTCTGCCCCTCCCCCACTCATGTGTGTGTGTGTGTATGTGTGTGTGTGTGTGTGTCCGTGTGCGCGCATGCACTCTCTCAAAAAAATAAAACATAGTTTAAATGACTTGCACAAGTCCACACAACTCACAAGGGGTGGAGCTCTTACTCCCGTTAAAGAGGCAGGCATAGCCTTGTGGCCCATGCTGCCTCCAGTATAATGTGTTACATATCAAATAAAAGAGGTACAGAACACAGTAGGTATAGAGAAAATGCCCCCAAGCTCGCTTGGGAAACGGCCCCTAAGATAAATCTTAAAGTATGAACCACAATTACTGATCTGAATGAGGAAGTGGAAGAGAGGTGGGGATGTCCTAGATCAAGAAAATATAACGCGAGATGTAGTGTTCTAATGAGGGTAGCAATCTACAGTTAACCTTATTGTAGAATGAAAGTGGGAGGATGAGAGGGAATAAAGCTGAGCCGGAATATAGTAGTCAAGTCTCAAAAAGCTAAGTTAATCAGGTTGGACACCACGAAATGGAGCAGCTGTCTCCAACTGGCTGTTCTGTATTAGGTTTTCTGGGGTAGGGCCAGGAATCTGCATTTTCAATGCTTCCTAATAGATTCTGATGCAGCCCATTTACTTCAGGGAGTCTCAAGATCTAAGAATTTTTCAAGCAGGGAGCCAAATATTGTGTATAAATTGGTCACTGCTTAGGAGGAGGATAGCTTTGCAAGGGGACAACTGAAGGCAGAAAGTCAAGGTACGAGGCCAGCACATTTTTTTCTGTCTGAGATACCAGGGTCTGAACTGGGTACTAGGCACTCTCAAAGAGAAAAAGTCAATTCAAGAAATACTGGCAGGACTTAGTTATTGATGGAGAGTGAAGAGTATGGGAGAAGGAGGCACCAAGGATGATGCCCAGGCTTCTGGCCTTGCAAACTGGGGTATTTAATGAAGACAGTAAAGCCAAAGAAATATGGAATTATTTTGAATCTCAATGCTAGGCAATGTGAATGTGAAATAATCTAAAAATATAAATTGATTGTCATATACGTAAAAATATTTTGCTACAGAAAGCATAGGCACATGCACATCTATAGGGAGGGAATGGATTGGATACAAATAAAATACATAGCAGAGCATATGTTCCCACAGACTTATGTGGTGGATTGCATGGTGCAACCGCAGTGCTAAATAAACAAATCATGCCCAGAGTCAGGCGGTTTCAAGTTGGTCCATTTAGAACAGAAGTACAGCCAGCGGTCAAGCTCTTAGGCACTGGTCTAGATAATGGTGGAGAGAATATAGACATGATGTACTTAGGGTGTTCAGGACTCCAGGCCCATGGGCAGTATTCATAACAGAGACTCAGGCCCGCAGGGAGAAAGATAAACAGATCAGCAAGCTCAGGCAGAAATTCAAGTGTGCTGAAAAAAGTATGATGTGAATTAAAGTGCAAGAACAGTTTCGTAATCACGTGAGAGAATGTTCCAAGGACAAACCAGACTAATTCCAGTTCTAATGCTAATTCCCGTGTCTAATGCTTTGACAAAAATGTCAGCAGCTCTATAAGGCTCGGTCTACAGTCTGAAGTTCCCCTGTGACTATAGCTGAGCAAACTGGAATAAAGCAATTAATGGACAGGTACGAGAGTCTTTGTTTCTCCAAAACAGGCATATGTGACAGTAACTGAAATACATTCAATTTATGGGCTTTTTCTTACAGTTACTAATGCTCGTTTCTGACCAGGATGTGAACCATTGAAAGGTATTGACTCCTTAAATATTTTCCTTGGCTAGATTCATATCTAAGAAAGAGTTCTTAGATTATGAGTAACAGATTACCTTAAGAAACAAAGAATTTATTAGCAGAGTACTTAATGCCCCATAGGAAAGATATTTTCTGAGCCTGGGTGGCTCCTGAGTTCAAGCCCCACATTGGGCTCTGTGCTGACAGCTTGGAGCCTGGAGCCCATTTCAGATTTTGTCTCCCTCTCTCTCTGCCCCTCCCCCTACTCACATTCTGTCTCTCTCTCTCTCAAAAATAAATAAACATTAAAAAAAGTAAAAAGAAAAGATAAGAACTCAAGAGAACAGTTTTGGGTAGAGTGGAGCCATGGTAGTGTAGAATTGATACAATAAAAACCACATAATTTTATCAGGGTACTGTCACTCAAATGGATGAATTTCATTTTCTAGTCTGTCAAAGTCCAGGGAGAGAGAATCAGAGTAGCATCCCTAAGGTAGGTCAGTGCACATTGATTCTCTGTGAAGTACCACCAAACTACACCAAATGGAACGGATAAGTCATCCAAAGGAATTTAGAATGTTGCTATCGAAAGAAGAGGAAGTAGGGGTGCCTGGGTGGCTCAGTTGACTTGGGCTCAGGTCATGATCTCCTGGTTAGTAGGTTCAAGCCCTGCATCTGACTCTCTGCTGCCAGTGTGGAACTGGCTTTGGATCCTCTGTCCTGCTCTCTCTCTGCACCTCCACTGCTTGCTCTCTCTCTCTCTCTCTCTCAAAAATAAATAAACATTAAAAAAAAAAAAAAAAAAAAACGAACTGGATGCAGGCAGCCAAAAGGAGCAAATGCCCATTATGAGCCTAAAGAGAAAAATTAATTAAGAATCCATGACAAGCTTGAGTATCCTTAAGAGGCTTTTAAATTTGAACAACGAAATCCCAATGAACAAATCATTGTACGTTACGACATGTAAAAAAATCTGTCCACATTGAAGAAAATTCTCACCGCAAATGTATTGGAGATTTTTAAAATGTACTTATTTGTGTTACTCAGAGTTCTGCAAAAGTTTGAGAGACATTTTTTAGAATTGTAGGGAGAGCACAAATATTATAAATTTGAAAAGTCACATAATAAGAAAAAGCAATTATTTGATTAATTTATCGGCTATATGAACTTACCTTTGAAAAACTCTGTCATTGCCTTTGGAAATTATTATATTTCATTTAAAGATATGTGAAGACACATTTTTAAAAACTGATTTACTGAGTTCAGGTGGCGTTCCTGGTTCTAGTTAATCTATGTCCCTACTCAGAAATTAAAACAGATGAGGCCTTTTTGTTCTCTCTCTTCATTCAATTATCACCACTACAGAGGAGCAGAAATAGCAACAGAGCCTGGGACTCAGGTAGGAAAGATAAAACAGAAAAAAAAATTCTGTTCACATCATAAATCATCATGACATGATTAAGAATATAAGCAGCTCTGAGTAGCTGTCCTTAATGATTAAATATTAATTTCTAAAATCCTTATGGGCTGAAAACTTGAGCACCATATAGTAATTTTTTTCGTCTATCTTGATATGAATAATGATTGCATAGAGTTTTGTGTGCATTGCTCAGGACAAAGGGAGGCAAAGGGATACAGAGGGATTCATGTGCTGATCCTGGTCTCTGAGGACCCTGGGTTGCCATCCTGGGTGAATAATCACAAGGTGTTTGAGCCTGCAGAATCTCCAGGAAGCTTTTTACCAAACGTGTGTGTTGTGGCTTTCTTCCCTTGAATGATGCTTATATCTATAAATAAACTTATCTAGCCTCTTTGCGAGGAGAAGAGGGGATGTATGAATTGAAAGCTGAAGAGAGTAGAAAGGAGGCTCAGAATTTGGATCAATAGCCACCTGAAGCTTTTTCATCATCAGTAGCCCTAGGACATTTGGGATGAGCTCTGAGATTTTTCTGGGCCCAAGGACTTATTACTAAAAAAACTCCCCAAATTTCAGATTTCGAAGTTTGATCTCACCAGGTTTCCCTAAAAGTGGTAGGAGAAGCCATCAGCACAAACAGCTGTTATTTCTTTAAAACCTTGATTATTTTAGCAAATGAAAGTATAGCCTTAAAGATTCAAACCCACTAAGAAAAAATTCAAAAACAACCACCAAATTTTAGAGTGAATTTAATTTACCATGTGATTCTTTGTTTTGCAAAATGACAAACCCATATGGTACTTTCCTTCCAAAATGTTCTGTGTATCTTTATGTTTCTTCACTATAAAATGAATTTTGTATGAAGTATGATAGATGTGGACATTCACATCTAATTCTTTTGTGGTAGCATTCAAAGTCATTCATCAAGTGCCAAATATATACCAGGTTTAGAGAAAATAAAAATTAATTAATCTCTTACATTAAGAGCTCGTACTAAAATTGTTGTAGGTAATCATGACTGCAATGCATTATAACCGAATGAGATAAATGTTTTAAAACATGTTCAAAGTGCTATGAAAGCATGAATGCAAAAGTGATTAATTCTGCCTGAATATTTATTTTTTTGTCTTTTTAAATGTTTATTTATTTTTGAGAGAGAGAGAGAAAGAGAGACAAAGGATAAGTAGGGGAGGGGCAGAGAAAGAGGGAGACACAGAATCCAAAGCAGGCTCTAGGCTCTGAGCTATCAGCACAGAACCCGACGCAGGGCTCAAACTTGTGAATCGCCAGATCATAACCTGAGCCAAGTCAGATGCTTAACTGACTGAGCCATGCTGGCACCCCATGCCTAAATATTTAGAAACAACTTCATGAAAGAGATGCCATTTTATTTATTTATTTATTTATTTATTTATTTATTTATTTATTTATTGAATTTTTGAGATGTCATTTTAAATAGACTTTTAAAGAATAAGTAAAAATATGCCAAGTAGCAAAGTGTGATAAAGGTATTCAAAGCTCAGGAGAGAGTAGAATATCTTCACGTGTTTGTGGATTGGCAAATAACTGGGATTGGCTTGTCCAAGCAATGCTAAGAGGAAAATATTAAGATATGTCTAAAAGAAGTAGACTAACAGCAGATTTTGTGACCTGGAGTGCCGTGCCAAGGACTCTGCAGAATCAATTCCTTATGATACTTTGAAGTACCATAAAGAAGGAAATGACTAGTATTTTAAACTGGTATCATGGATAAAGTGAGCTCATCCAGATGATAGGAGTTGTAGTCATCTAGGGCAGGAGGACGAGTATAAACCATGGTCTGTAGACCAACTCTAAAGTGCTGCCTGTTTTTATGTAACCTGCAAGCTAAGAACGGGTTTTTATATTTTTAAATAGCTAAAAATTTTTTGAATAGAATAATGTTTCATGATGTGTAAAATGCAGAAGTTATATGAAATTCAAATTTCTGTGTCCATAAATAAAGTTTTATTAGAGCTCAGCCATGTTCATTTACATTCCGTATAGTCTACAGCTACGTTCACATTACAATGACAGAGTTGAGTATTTTGGGACTGAGACCATACGATCCACAAAGCCTAAAATATTTCTTACCCAGCCATTTACCAGAAAAGTTTGCTGACCCTTGATCTAGGATATAAACAAACTGGATGGCTAAGTCCAATATGAGTTACATTCAGAGAGATTCTACCACAATTGGTAAAATAGCGGCATCACCTAAAAATATTAATTGCTCTAAATATTAACGTAGTTCAAGTTCTGGTAGCTGATAAAAATCTTGAATAGAGAAAAATATTACTACAGTAGAATATTGAGAAACTGGTAACAAGCAGATAACCTCACTCTCCTTTTTCTTTTTAATACCGCAACACCAACTGAAATGATTTTTTAGAAAAGAACATTAAAATATTGGAAAATCCCATATTGCACTGAAAACTTGAGGAGGAAGCTAGCTCTATGGGACACATTTTGAGGAATTTCTGACAGAATGTTTTGCGAACAAGACTAAAGGAAGCCAGAGAGAGTCATCGTGCAACAGCTTTGGGAGAAAGTAATATTCATTGGCGGGAAGTAAGTAGGAGAGACCTTTCGAGGAATAACGATTAAAGGCACAAGCTTTGATGTCAGCTGCACCTTCACAATATACCTCTATCTCTGTAACTTCACTCATTAAATATAGATGTATGTATTTATATATGTGTGTGTGTGTATATATATATATATATATACACACAAATATATATATATATATATATATATATATATATATATATATATACACACCAACTGTATACCAGGCTATTACATATTTTACAAGCTTAACATCCCTGAGCCTGTTTAAACCAGTACCCTATACTATAAAAATCAAATAACTACCACCACCACTCTGCAAACAGAAAAATAGACGCTTCGCTGCCACACAGTGCTTGCTTTGTGCTTAACATCTTTCTAAGCACCTTGTATAAAGTTGTCTCCTCTTATCTGCAGGAGATACGTTCTAGTGGATGCCTGAAACCACAGAGAGTACCTAACCCTCTATATCCTATGCTCTTTCGTATACATACATACCCATGCTAAAGTTTAACTTATAAATTAGGCACAGGAAGAGATTAACAACCACAATAATAAGTAGAACAATTATAACACTATGCTGTAATCAAAGTTATGCATATGTGGTCTCTCTCTATCTTAAAATATCTCACTGTATTATACTCACTGTTCTTGTGATGATGCAAGATGATAAAATGCCTTCACCCTGAGATGAAATGAGGTGAATGATGTAGGCACTGTGATGCAATGTTAGGCTACTGCTGACCTTCTGATGATTCACTAGAAAGAGGATCCTCTGCTTCCAGACTGTGGTTGACCCCAGGGAAAGAGAAACCATGGATAAGGGAGGACTACTGTACGGATTCATTTCAGTCTTCATGACATCATTTTATGGATGAGAAGATCAAAGAACAGAGAGGTTAAACAAATTGCACAAGTGTCCACAGCTTGTGACTGCAGAGCTGTGGCCAGAAATCAGTCTGTCTACAGTCCTGCTCTTAACTACTTCACTGTACTATTTCTCCAAATAAAATAAAATATGTAAAGCAGCATGATGTCTATGTTTTGTTTGTTCAATAAATGGTGGCTATAAGTATAGTCTCTGGAAATCATCTCAATATAGAAGTTATATATAACATATATAATATATATTATAATATATAATAACTATTACATTGCTGAATTGATATAATTTACCTCAAACAACGCTCCAAAGTAAAATCTGAAAGGGGTAATTTTTTTTTTAATTTTTTTTTTAACGTTTATTTATTTTTGAGACAGAGAGAGACAGAGCATGAACGGGGGAGGGTCAGAGAGAGAGAGGGAGACACAGAATCTGAAACAGGCTCCAGGCTCTGCACTGTCAGCACAGAGCCCGACGCGGGGCTCGAACTCACGGACCGCGAGATCGTGACCTGAGCCGAAATCGGCCGCTTAACCGACTGAGCCACCCAGGCGCCCCCTGAAAGGGGTAATTAACACAATGTAGGTGGACAGTAAGGGAATCTGAACAGAACGTAACCATGGAGCCTTTTGGAGAATACCTGTCTGCATATTCAAAAATGAATAAAGAGGAGAAAAGAGCCTTGTATCATCTTTGAAATTAAAGAAAACATTTACTTTATTAAATAAGAGCTAACAGATTAGAGGAATTGACGGAATAAAGGGCACAGCGTAAGAAAATGCCATAGGAGAATTGAAAATACTTTTCAAAAGATTTTTCCCCGTTTAACACTATGCATCAAGATAAATTTCTAATGGAAGAGCGATTTAAGTGAAAAAGGTAAAACAATAAATAATGCATAATAGAATATATATGCAACAACATCATTTTGGAATGGGGAAAACTTTCTGTAACTAATACCAAAACAAACACTATAAAGAAACATTTTATATTTGAACCAATTGAAAAACAAATGAAAACCTGAGAAAAATAATGGTAATCTATATGGAAAAAGATAAGTCACATAAGCTGCTTTCTACCACAGGGACTTTGCATATGCTGTTCTCTCTGCTTGTTACTACTTCTTTATATCATCCTTTAATCCTTAGCTGAATTTTCCACCATTTATTTTAACATCAATTTCAGAAAACTTCCAATGTAAGATAATAATAATTTTATTAGTGTATGAAATAGAGGCTTTTAAAGGCCCAGCCCCAGTCTTGACTCCAGTAGGCCCATATTTCTCATCTCATTGATCTCTTTTTTCTCTTTTGGTGTTTTTCTGTACAGACACACCTTGGAGATATTGCACGTTTAATTTCAGACCACTGCAGTAAAGTGAATATCACAATAAAGTGAGTCACAATAATTTTTTGGTATCTCAGTGTACATAAAAGTTATGTACACACAGTACTGTAGCCTATCAAGTGCACAGTAGGAATATGTCTTTAAAAAACAATGCACATACCTTCATTTTTCAAATGCTTTATTGCTAAAAAAATGCTAATCATCATCGGAGCCTTCAGCAAGTCATAGCCTTTTTGCTGGTAGAGATCTTGACTCAATGCTGATGGCTGCTGACTGATCAGGGTGGTGGTTGCTGAAGGCTGGAGTGGCTCTGGCAATTTCTTAAAATTAGACAACAATGAAGTTTGCCACATCAATGGGCTCCTCTCATGAATGATTTCTCTGTAGCATGCAACGTTGGATGACATTTTACCCACGGAAGAACTTCTTTCAAATTGGAGTCAACCTACCCAAACCCTGCTGCTGCTTTATCAACGAAGTTTGTGTGATATTTAAAATCTTTCTTGTCATTTCAACAATCTTCATAGCATCTTCACCAGGAGGAGTTTCCATCTCAAGAAACCGCTTTCTTCACTCATCCATAGCAAGCAACTCCTCATCTGTTAAATTGTTATGAGAATGCACCAATTCAGTCACACCTTTGGGCTCTACTCCCATTTCTCTTGCTATTTCTACATGTGCAGTGACTTCCTCCACTGCAGCCTTGAACGCCTCAAAGTCATCCATGAGGGTCAGGATTCAATGTTTCCAAAACGCCTGCTCATGTTGACATTTGGATCCCTTCTCGTGAATCACAGTTGTTCTTAACAGCATCTAGAAAGGTGAATTCTTTCCAGAAAATTTTCACTATACTACTCTGCCCAGATCCATTAGAAGAATCACTATCTATAACAGCTATAGCCTTGTGAAATGTATTTCTTAAATAATAGGACTTAAAAGTCAACATTTTACTCCTTGATCCATGGGTTGCAGACTGGATGTTGTGCCAGCAGGCATGAAAACAGTGTTAATTTCATTGTACATCTCCAGCACAGCTTTTGGGTGACCGGATGCAGTCATTGTCCATGAGCAGTGATCTTTTAAAAGAAATTTTTTTCTGAGCAGCCGGTCTCAATGGTGGGCCTAACATATTCAGTAATTCATTAGAGTAGATTAGGCATAATTCTTAAGGTCCCAGGATTTTCAGAATGGTGAATGAGCATTGGCTTCAACTGAAAGTTACCAGCTGCATTATCCCTAACAAGAGAGTCAGCCTATCGTTAGAAGGTTTAAAGCCAGGCATTTCTCTAACCATGAAAGTTCTAGATGGTGTCTTCTTCCAAAATAAGACTGTTTGTTCTGCATTGGAAATCTGTCGCTTAGGGTAGTGACTTTCATTGACTTTCTTATCTAGAACTTCCGTATCACCTCCTGCAGCTTGTACCTTAGCACTGGCTGCTTCACTTTGCACCTTTATGGAGATGGCTTCTTTCCTTAAACCCCATGCCCTACCTCTGTTAGCTTCAAACTTTTCTTCTGAAGCTTCTTCAACTCTTTCAGCCATCACAGATTTGAAGAGAAGTAGGAGCTTGCTCTGTACCGGGCTTTGGCTGAAGACAATGCGTAACTGGTTGGATCCTCTACCCGGACCACTAAAACTTTGTCCATATCAGCGGTAAGACTGTTTCCCTTTCTTGCCATTCATGTGTTTGCTGAAGCAGCACTTTTAATTTCCTTCAAGAACTTTTCCTTTTTCACTTACAACTGAATCTGTTTTCTGCAAGAGACCTAGCTTTCAGCCTATCTCTGCTTTTGACATGGCTTCCTCACTAAGCTTAATTATACCGAGCTGGTGATTTAAAGTGAAAGATGTGTGACTCTCCTTTTCACTTGAACACTTAGAGACCTTTGTAGGGTTATTAATTGACCTAATTCAATTTTGTTATGTCTCAGGGGAATAGGGATGCCTGAGGAGAGGGGAAGAAATGGAGAAATACCAGTGGAGAAGTCAGAACACACACATTTGTTAAGTTCACCATCTTATATGGGTGTGATTTGTGATACCCTAAAATAATTCTAGTAGTAACATTAAAGATCACTAATCCCAGGGGCACCTGGGTGGCTCATTTGGTTGAGCGTCCAACTTCGGCCCAGATCATGATCTCACAGTTAGTGAGTTTGAGCCCCGTGTCAGGATCTGTGCTGACAGCTTGGAGCCGGCTTCAGATTCTGTGTCTCCCTCTCTCTCTGCCCCTCTCCAGCTCATGCTCGCTCTCTATTAAAATATATTAAAAATATATATATTAAAAATACATATATTAAAAAAAAATCACTAATCCCAGACCAAAGCAGGGCTGCCACAAACCTTCAATTAAAAAAAAAAATGTAATAAAGCACAATAAACTAAAGTGAAATAAAATGAGGCATGTCTATGTTTGAAATATTTACTACATTATTTGGAGTTCGTTACAGTCATTACCATTTACCTAACATATGTTCCAACCCTGTATGTTAGGTAATAATGTCTCATTTTACAGATAAGGAAACTGAGGCCCAGAGGAGTCAGGTAATTATAAAAGGTTCAAAAGCACCAGAGCTTGGGTACTTCCCACTCAGTTATATTTTGTTTTGTATAATTTCTAGTTAGTTCATCTGCTAATTTTATGACAAATTAGGAGTGAGCCCTTTGTATACAGATGGAAATATTAGCAGTGCTCAGTTTTGTCCTTCATAGCACCAAGCACAGCTATGAGAACTTAATTATTCATAAAATGCTCTTACATGGTAAGGACATATTTTGTTGAAAGTTTGACATTTGGGAAAGGAGCCACTAAATATACATTTATAATTAAAATATGAAAATATACTTTCAGGCTTAAAATATGCAATTTTGATTGATATTAGCGTAGTAATCTTTCTGGTGTCACAATACTTGAAAGGGGAAATATTTACAAGAGTTTATAACATGTATCATTACTACAGAGTTAAATGCAGAGTATACTCCCTTGCTTATAGATTTAATATTGACTGAAGTACCTACTCGTGGTCAATTAGATTATCTAAGGTACAGATTCATGGGATGGTTGTTTGTCCGGAGTTCCAAAGTTCAAACTGTTTTTCTTTAAGATGCAAACTTCCCCTGAGCACTTTGCATTTTACAGACCAAACAAACCGACTCAGATAAGATGTTGGCTGCTCTCTAGGGAGTTCCTGAAGGCAATGGTGTGTGATACAGCTCTGCTTACTTTTGATGAATTCCTCCACGAAGAACATGTTTTCTCCGCCTTGCCTGTGGCTGATACCACCAGGGAGCAATTCCACTGTCACTGATGAATGCTAGCTAGGTCAGACCTTGTCAGTGCAGATGAAAGTCTTGTGATTAGTATTCTGTACCTTCTTACTAATGAACCTTCTAATCATGAAATCTGTCTGTACTTATAATGTTCTCCTAACTGCTAAGTGCCCTTGAAAGGTTAACTAAGTGGGAAATAGTACCATTGTTTTTCTTTACTTCCAAATTAGTTTCGGACTTACTGTTTATGACTCGTAGGGTAAGAACTGGTCATCGCTATGACAGTGGTTATACAATTACAGCATGAAAACAGAAGTTACAAATACACAAAAACATGTGCAATCATAATTAAAAAAATGTTTTTGGAAACATTCACGCTTCTTGGAGAACATTTTGACAGTAGAAAAAATATAGAAGAATATTTGTGCCAGACTTTGCTAGAAAAGCATTTAATTGGAAAAATATATAGGTGAAAAATGTTTTGCACCGACAAGAATTTAAAAAGTGACTTCGAGGTCAACGTTTAAGGAAAAATCATTCAATATAACCTGAGTAGCTTTTGCCTTAAATTCAAAAAGGTATATATTCTTAACTGCACAAGGATTTATTTGTAACTGCTGGAGATCATTTGCATATTTCAGTAAATCGAAGACATCATCAATTGGAAGGTATATCATTATTTTATACATGACTAAGAAAGAAAAAAGAGTGCCAATTAAAATATGACAAGATACTGAATGTAAGTCACATCAGAGATGTTCAAATGTAAAAAAAAAAATACTTCTTAGAATTGATGAAATGAGAATAACTGGAAAAAAAAAAACATGGATGCTAGATGGTGCAGAAAACCTTCTACGGTAGCATCATCTTTCCCGACCAACATTTCAACCAAAACTTGTACATCCAAGGCATAAAACTGAGCAGAGTCTATCTGAATTTCCACATCCTTCTTTCTATTAGTTTTGTTTGAGGAGTTACTCTACTCAGTTCTGTTAATAAAATGCTAGTAATTCATTCCATTAGGTGATTCAAGGGTCTGTAAATTTCTATAAAAAAATCAGATGGTAAATATTTTATGGTTTGTGAACCACACAGTCTCTGATGCAACTACCCATATTTAGCCAGTGTAGCACAAGAGCAGCCACAGACCATTATTTACAGGGGCGCCTGGGTGGCTCAGTCGGTTGAGCGTCTGACCTCAGCTCAGGTCATGATTTCACAGTTCATGGGTTCGAGCTCTGCATCAGGCTCTGTGCTGACCGCTTGCTCAGAGCCTGGAGCCTCCTTCTCTCTCTGCCCCTCCCCTGCTCACGCATTGTCTCACTCTGTTTCTCAAAAATAAATAAATGTAAAATAAAAAAAAAATTTTAAAACCTTTATTTACAGACGTTAAAATTTTAATTTCATATAAGTCTTGTATCAAAAAAAATTTATTCTTCTATTATTTTTTTAAAAACCTCTTAAAAATATAAAAATATTCCTGGGACGTCTTCTGGGAAAATGGAGGAGACGTACTTTCCCCTATTCCTTCTGCTGCTAATTACAACTTAAAACCTTGGGCACTGTATGTAAAGCAAACATAAAGTGACTCTGAAAGATAGAGGGAAGAAAGCAGACTGACAAGCTTACTCAAGCCCTAAGAAATGACACAATGATTAAGTTTCTTGGGTACTTTTGTTTTGTTCTGTTTTGTTTGGCATGATATATCCCAGACTTGGAACTGAAAAAGCCAGCAACTCAGAAATGCCAATGGATGCAAAAAACCTGTGGTCCCACTTCTATCTGTTCCAGCAAAGGGCAAATGGGAGCCTCGCCTTCCATTCCATCAGGCTGTAACCAGTCACCCCAACTCTTCTGCCGCAGTTGTCAGAGAAGGCTAAACAGGGAAAGAGGGTGTATACCCACTGCGTGGTAACAGACCCTTCCCCATATTGCCAATGGAGACTGTGTGGGGAGCCTGGATTTCCAACCACATTCAGCAGTTATGAAGCATCCCTCCCCACTGGGGTGGTATCATACGAACCTTACAGAAAAGTTAGAACACTTGCCACTGCCCAAAAGTAATGAGACCACTCCCATTGCTCTAGTGTTAGTGAAGGCCACATGAGAGCAATAAGACATTTCTTCCTCTCTCAGCCAAAAAGGTACAACACTCTTGGATGTCAACGGAGACTGAATGAGTAACCTAGACTTCTACCCACCTGACATTAATTACAGTATACCCAACCCTTTCCCATGCAGTAGTGTTAGAGGAAGTCAGCTAGCCCAGGTTTGTTTGTTTTTTTAAGTTTATTTGTTTATTTTGAGAAAGAGAGTGTGAGCTGGGGAGGGGCAGAGAGAGAGAGAGAGAGAGAGAGAGGGAGAGAGAGAATCCCAAACAGGCTCAGTGCTGTTTACACAGGGCCTGACATGGGGCTCCATCTCACAAACTGTGTGATCATGACCTGAGCCTAAATCAAGAGTTGATGCTTAACTGACTGAGCCACCCAGGCGTCCCACTCATACAGAAGTTTTAAGTAAGACCCAGAATCTTTTAATTTTTTTTTTAAATTTAAAAATAAATGAATAAGACCCAGAATCTCTTAACATAATGTGCAAATTTTGGGGTTTTGATAAAAAAAATTACTCACTGTAGTGGGAACCAGAAAGATCTCAAACTGAATGAAATAATAATAATAATCTGTGAATGCCAACACCAAGATGAAAGAAATGTTAGAATTATCTGACAAATATGTTAAAGTAGTCATCATAGCAATGCTTCATTGAGTAATTACAAATATCCTTGAAGCAAATAAAAGAATAAAAGTCCTCAGGAAAGAAATAAAAAGTCTTAGTAAAGAAATAGAAAATATAAAGAAGAACTGAATAGAAATTTTAGAACTAAATATACCATAACTGAACAAAAACACTACAGATAAATCAAAATGGAATTACAAAAAGTGACCTACACCAAGACAGAAAAAAAAAAGGAAAAAGAGAAATAACAAACAGAAAACAAAAAGTATAATGGCAAATCCTAATGTATCAATGATTATATTAAATATAAATAGACAAAATACACCAACTAAAAGACAGAAATTCACAAAATGAATCTAAAATCATGACTTAATTATATGCTCTCTCTCTATAATAATACAGGCAGATTGAAAGAAAAAGATATAAGATGATATATAATGCAAACATTACTTAAAGGAAAGCAGAAATGACTATATTAATTTTATTTAAAATTGACTTCACTGGGACACTGGGTAGCTCCGTTGGTCAAGCATCCGACTTCAGCTCAGGTTATGATCTCATAGTTTGTGAGTTCAAGCTTTGCGTCAGGCTCTATGCTGAGAGGTCAGAGCCTGGAGCCTGCTTCAGATTCTATATCTCCGTCTCTCTCTGCCCTTCCCCCCACTTGTTCTCTCTCTCTCTCTTTCTCTCAAATAAATAAATATTAAAATAAAAGTAAGATTGACTTCAAAGCAAATTACCTGAAAGAGGAACATTATATATACCAAAAATAAAAATACAGGCAATCCTAAATGTATATATACCAAAAATCAGAGTTGCAAAATATGTAAAGCAAAAACTGATAAAGCTGAAAAGACAAATAAACAAGTGTATAATTATAGTTGGGGACTTCAACACCCCTTTATTAAAAATTGTTACAAGAGTATACACAGAAAATCAACAAAGATACAGAAAAACTCAACAACATCATAAACCAGCGTGATCTAAGTTACAGATTTACAGAACACTTCACTGAACAGCAGAACACACATTCTTCTCAAGCTCACATGGAGTACATATCAAGATAGACCATAATGTAGGCCATCAACAACCTCAATAAATTGAAAATAATTAATATCATATACCTTACTCTCTAACCATAAACCAAAAAAAAAAAAAAATCAAACTCAAAAAAAAAATCAGTAACAGAAAGTAACAGTAAAGTCTCTATACTTGGACACCGTAAAACATCTAATGTTGCCATCTTGCCAACTGGCTGGTTGGTTTCCTCATAGCATGTTTCGGTGTCGTTCTCCATTGCTGTCAGTTGGGACTTGCATGAGTGGCAGTAACTGAAGAGATAAACTTTGGTGAATGGGAGCTCATGTTGTTGGGACGGTGAATTGCTTTCATCCCTGTACCCAAGGCTTCCCTATTCCTGCAACCATTTTACTAGTGCTGGCGAGGCTGATGACAGAGGCTGATTGATGACAAGTGGGTTGTCATTTTATCTATTCAGTGTTTCTTCAATAGTGGATCCTTTTAGATCGAGATTTACAAATATATTGATAACCTATTGCTATGTAACAAAGTCCTTTAATACTTAGCAGCTTGACACAACAAACATTAATTGTCTTGCCTCATCTTATGTTTAGAAATCCAAAAGCAACTGCTTCTGGTTAAGTGTCCCTCAAGAGATTGCAGGAAATTTGTTGCCTAGGGTTGCAGTCTGGGTACTACATTCACATGGCTGTTGGCAGAAAGCCTTTTTTCCTCACCACATGGACTTTCCACTGTTTCCTGTTTCTTCATGATAAGGCATCTGTCTTCCTCCAGAGAGAGTGGTACAAGACAGAAAAAGCAGAAATCTATAGTGCCTTTTATAAACTAGTCTCCAAAGTTTTACATCATGACTTTTCCTTTATTCTATTCATTTCTTCTATTCATTTGAAGTGAATCCAGCCCAAACTCAAGGACAGGAGAACAAGGTTCTACTTCTTGAAAGAGAAGAATCAAAGAATTTTTGGATACTTGAAACCACTCTCACAAGGGGTACAAAGATCTTTTTATCATGAGCCCACTTTCATACGTGCTCATTCTCTAACCTACCCTACCTCTTTGTTCAAGTCTGTCAGGTTCTCTGGGAAGCAGACGCAAAGCTGGAGTTAGGAGGGGAAAAAAATGTTGAGGGAGGAGAGATAACATCTGGGAAAGACAAAAGGGAAAGACAAAATTTGGCAGAGACAAAAATCATGATGCAGGACTGACAAATTGCCAACTCAATGAGGAGTTCTGGAACAAAAAACTCATTAAAAGAACCCATAAGAGTGATCTTACTTGGGCAGAGATGGCCAGATCTATTTTACTCAGTCATTAGCTTCCCTGAGAAGAGCGTAACTTTGGCTCAAAAGTTGAGGCAGAGGGGCATCTGGGTAGCTCGGTCAGTTAGGCATCTGACTCTTGATTTTGTCAGGTCATGATCCTAGGGTTGTGGGATTGGGCCCGGTGTCAGGTTCCATGCTTAGTGTGGAGATTCTCTCTCTCTCTCTCTCTCTCTCTCTCTCTCTCTCTCCCCCTCTGTACCCCTCTCTCATATATATATATATATATATAAGTTGAGACAGAGATTGAATAAGTAAGCAGCTATAGATCGTCAGCTAACCATATCCTAGTAGCATCAGGAGGAACATGTTTTACTCCCACCTGGGTGGCTCTTGATAATACCTTGACCTATCTTGATGGTTAATGGGCAAGTGTAACAGCTATGCCCTAAGAAGGGCATGGTGAGCCAAGGGCTCAGAGCCTTTATAGATGAGGATCTGAGTCTTACCAGCATTAATCCATCTAGAAGAGCTGAGGGTGAGGGTCATCTAAAATTCATAGTAGAGGAGAGAAATTATGAAGATCAGCTCTATCCCTGTGATTAGCTGTAGTGGAAAGTGCTCTGGTTAGTGCCACTCTTTTCTCCTTAAAGATTCCTCCAGAAGAGGCCCCCTAGGAACCTGGAGAAGCTGTTCCTGGAACTTATATAAAGATGTGGATCATACCATCCCCAATGCTATGAAAGATTAATTATAAATGACATGGGGTATCTGTGCCCTCTGGCCCTGCTTGTATCTAATCCACAAGGTAACATTTCCGTTTCAAAAGTACTGCTGCCCCCACCCAGACCTTGTAAGTTGGTGTTTCTGATGGAATCTTGTTCATGATGAGCAGCCCTGGAAGCATGATCATTTAATGATTCACAGCCAGATACTCCCTCTCTATCAGGCCCAGTAGCCCATCAGGATTTATTTTCCAGGAGTTGTGTAATTCTCCACTGCAGATGGCCTGACCTTGCTCCAGAACTCCAAAGGCTTGCATTGTGATTCTTTTTCTTCCTTTTCTTCCTCCCTTCCTTTTCCTTTCCTTTCCTTTTTTCTTCTTTCTTTCACTTTCTTTCCTTCTTTCTTTCCTTCCTTCCTCCCTCCCTCCCTCTCTTTCTTTCTTGATTTTTTAACGTTTATTTTTGAGAGAGAGAGAAAGAGAGCAGGGCAGGAACAGAGAGATAGAGGGAGACAGAGGATCCAAAGCAGGCCCTGTGCTGATAGCAGAGATACCCACGTGGGGCTCAAACTCACAAACAGTGAGATCATGACCTGAGCTGAAGTCAGACGCTTAACCAACAGAGTGGCCCGAACGCCCCTGTGATGCTTAAACCGGAATTTGGCCAGAGAGTCTTTTCTCCATTGTGTATCCCACAGATACATCCAAAATAACATGCTTTGCTGAATTGTTTGGCCCAAGCTGCAGAGTTAGTTGCATCATTTCCTCGGCTTGCTTCAGAACACTTTTCTGCTCTGGGCCCCACTCAGAAGTGTCAGTCTTTTATGTCACTTAACATATAGGCTGGAGCCATATTCCCATTTGTCAAATAGTCTGTCCTCAGAAGCCGGGGAGGTCTCCCATGCATTGTACTTTATTCTTCATAATGGAAGATACAAGACGCAGGAATTTGTCCTTTACCGTGAAGAGGATATATTGACATGCCTCAGATGACTGGAACTCTAAAAATATTACTTATGTAGCAGATCCCTTAAATCTCGTAGCATTTATCTACCTCTTAAGTAAATGTATCTTATCAACGCATCTAAAGTACTGGCCATTTCTTGCTCATCCAATATGATTAGACTAGTGTCCTCTATTTAGTGTACCAGTGTGTTGACACAGTTCAGATCTTTTGGGATTTAAATTATGATAGATGATAAGAGAGTTAATATAGTCCTCAGTCAAAATTGTTAATGCATGCTTTTGTCCATTCCAAGTGAATATCTGATCCACTTTTCTTTTTTTTTTAATTTTTTAATGTTTATTTATTTTTGAGAGCGAGACAGAGTGTGAGTGGGGGAGGAGCAGAGAGAGAGGGAGGCACAGAATCCTAAGCAGGCTCCAAGCTCTGAGCTGTCAGCCCAGAGCGCATTGTGGGGCTCGAACTCACGAACCGAGAGATCATGACCTGAGCTGATGTCGGACGCTTAACTGACTGAGCCACCCAGGCGCCCCTGATCCACTTTTCTACTAAGGATGCAAAAAAATTTGTTTGTCTAATAAATCTACCTAAGTTCTTGTTTTCTCCTGTCAAACATTTTTTTTTAATTTCTTTTCTATTATCATGTTTTATTTCATGTATAGTGTACAGTTAACATACATACAGTGTTATATTAGTTTCAGGTGTACAATATAATGATTCAACACTTGTAACAGTCCTTAGTACTCATCACAAGTGTACTTTTAATCCCTTTTATCTATTTTACTCATCCCCACCCCCACCCCCCAATCTCACCTCACTAGTTTGTTCTCTGTATTTAAGTTTCAGAATTTTTTGTCTTTTTTTTTTCTTTGTTCGTTTGTCTTGTTTCTTAAAGTGCACATATGCGTGAAATCATATGGTATTTGCCTTTCTCTGACTTATTTCACTTAGCATTATAACCTCTAGATCCATCCATGTTGTTGCAAATGACAAGATTTCATTCCTTTTTATGGCTAACTCCTCTTCTTTATCTTCTTCTTTATCCATTCATCTCTCACTCAATGGACATTTCATATCGTGGTTGAAATAAACATGGAGGGCATATATCTTATTGAATTAGTGTTTTTCTTTCTTCTGATAAAAAGCCAGAAGTGGAATTACCACATCATATGGTATCTCTATTTTTAAATTTTTGAGGACAATACTCCATACTGTCTTCCGCAGAGGCTACACCAACTTGAACTCCTACCAACAGTGCATGAGAGTTCCTTTTTATCTACATCCTTACCAGCACTTATTATTTCTTGTGTTTTTGAATTTAGCCATTCTGACAGGTGTGAAGTGATATCTCACTGTGGTTTTGATTTGCATTTTCCTGATGATGAGTGATGTTGGGCATCTTTTATGTGTCAATTGTCCATCTGGATTTCTTCTTTGAAACAATGTCTAGTCATGTGTCCTGCCCATTTTTCAAATTGGACCATTTGGTTTTCTGGTGTTGAGTTATAGAAGTTCTTTATATATTTTGGATACTAGCCCCTTATCACATATGTCATTGGCAAATATCTTCTTCCACTGCATAGTTGTCTTTTTGTTTTGTTAATGGTTTCTTTCATGCACAAAAGCTTTTTATTTTGGTGTACTACCTCTAGTTTAATTTTTATTTCCTTTGCCAAGGGAGACATATCTTGAAAAATATTGTTATGGCGAAGGTCAGAGATATTATGGTCTGTGCTCTCTTCTTGGAATTTTATGGTTTCAGGTCCTACATTTAGGTCTCTAATCCATTTTGACTTTATTTTTGTGTGTGATGTAAGAAAGTGGTCGAGTTTCTTTCTTTTTCATGTACATACCCAGTTTTGCAAGCACCGTTTCCAGTTACCCATTGTATATTCTTGCCTTCTTTGTCATAGATTAATTGATCATAACAGAATGGGTTTGTTTCTAGGCTCTTTAGTCAGTTCTATTGATCTATGTGTCTATTTTTGTGCCAGTATCATACTCTTGATTACTACAGTTTTGTAATATATCCTAAAATCTGGGATTGTGATCCTCTAGTTTGGTTCTTTTTCAAGATTGCTTTGGCTATTCAAGGTCTTTTTTGGTTCCATACAAACTTTAGGATTATTTGTTCTAATTCCATGAAAAATGCTCTTGGTATTTTGATACAGACTGTATTAAATCTGTAAATTGCTTTGGTTAGTATGGCCATTTTAGCAATATTTGTTCTCCCAGTCAATAAGCATGGAATGTCCTTCCATATGTTTGTGTCATCTTCAATTTATTCCATCATTATTTTCTAGTTTTCAGAGCACAGATCTTTCACCTCTTTGGTTAGGTTTAATCCTAGGTATCTTGTTATTTTTGGTGCAATTATAAATGACATTGTTTTCTTCATTTCTCTTTCTGATACTTTATTGTTAGTGAATAGAAAAGTAACAGATTTCTGTATATTGGTTTTGTATCCTACAACATTATTGAACTAATTTGTCAGTTCTAGTAGTTTTGTGGTGGAGTCTTTAGGTGGAGACATAGTATCATGTCATGTCATCTGCAAATAGTGAAAGTTTTACTTCTTCTTTACCAATTTAGGCGCCTTTTGTTTCTTTTTCTTATCTAATTGCTGTGCCCCAGACTTCCAGTACTATAGTGAATAAAAGTGATGAGAGTGAATATCCTTGTCTCATTTCTGATATTAGGGGGAAAGCTCTTAGGTTTTCACCACTGGGGATAACATTAGCTGTGGGTTTTTCATATGTTATATGTTATGTTATATCCTTATGTTAAGATATTCTCCCTCTAAACCTACTTTGTTGAGGGTTTTTATCATAAATGGATGTTATACTTTGTCATATGCTTTTTCAGCATCTATTCAAATCATCATGTGGTTTTTACCCTTTCTCTTGATGTGATGTGGCATGTTATTTGATTTGTGAATATTGAACCACCCTGCATCCCAGGACTAAACCTACTTGATCAAGGTCAATGATTTTTTAATGTATTGTGGTATGTGGTTTGCTAATATTTTGTTGAGGATCTTTGCATCTATGTTCATGAGAGACACTGATCTGTAGTGTGTGTGTGTGTGTGTGTGTGTGTGCGTGTGTGTGTGTGTGTGTGTGTGGTATCTTTCTTTGCTTTTGGTGTTAGAGTAATTCTGTCCTCATAGAATGAATTTGGAAGCTTACTTTCCTCTTCTATTTTATTTGAACATTTTGAGAAGAATAGATATTAACCCTTCTTAAATTGTTTGGTAGAATTTACCTGTGAAGTCATCTTGCCCTGGACTTTTTGTTGTTTTCCCAAACAACAGTTTTGGGATTACTGATTCAATTTGAAAGCTAGTAGTACATCTGCTCAAATTCTTTATTCTTCCTGATTCAGTTTTGGAGGATTACTTGTCTCTAGAAATTTATACATTTCTTCTAGATTGTTCAATTCGTCGGCTTAAAATCTTTCATAATATTCTCTTATAATCCTTTGTATTTATATGGTGTTAATTGTTATTTCTCCTATTTCTGATTTTATTTATTTGAGTTATATCTATCTATCTATCTATCTATCTATCTATCTGTCTATCATCTATCTACTTATCTTTGTGTGTATGTGTGTGAGTCTAGCTAAAATTTTATTAATCTTGTTCATCTTTTCAAAGAACCAGCTGGTGGTTTCATTGATTTGTCCTATTTTTTAAATGTCTATTTCATTATTTCCTCACCAATTTTTATTATTTCCTTTTACCTACTGGCTTTGTGCTTTATTTGTTCTTCTTTTTCTATCTCCTTTAGGCATAATGTTAGGTTGTTTATTTGAATTTGTTTTTTGTTTTGTTTTGTTTTACTTCTTAAGATAGGCCTATATTGATATGATCTTCCTTCTTAGAACAGCTTTTGCTGCATCCCAAAGATTTTGGTTCATTGTGTTTTCATTTTCATTTTTCTCCTGGTATATTTTTTAATTTTCTCTTTGATTTCTTGGTCGACCCATTCATTGTTTAGTAGCATGTTATTTAACCTGAATGTATCTGTGTTCTTTCCAGATTTTTTTCCTGAGGTTCATTTCTAGTTTCATATCATTGTAGTAAGAAAAGATGCATAAGATGATTTCAATCTGTCTCTGTTGAGATTTGTTTTGTGGTCTAAAATGTGATCTATGCTAGAGAATGTTCCATGTGCACCATGTGTTCTGGTGTTTTTGTATAGAATGTTCTGAATATATCTGTTAGATCCATCTGGTCCAATGTGTCATTCAAGCTACTGTTTCCTTGCTGATTTTCCGTTTGGATGATCTATCCATTGATGTAAGTGGGGTGTTAAAGTGCCTTACTAATATTGTATTACGGTCAATTTATTCCTCTATGTCTGTTAATAGTTGCTTTATGTTTGGGTCCTCCCATGTTGGGTGCATAAATATTTACAATTGTTATATCTTCTTGTTGGAATATTCCCTTTATCATTATGTACCTTCTTCTTAGTCTCTTATTACAGTCTTTAATTTTTTTTTGCAGTCTTTGTTTTAAAGTCTAATTTGTTCAATATAGGTATTGCTACCCTAATGTTCTTTTCATTTCCATTTGCATGATACATGTTTTTCCATCCGCTCATTTTCAATCTCCATGTGTCTTTAGGTCTGAAGTGTGCCTCTTGTAGGTAGCCTATAGATGTATCTTGCTTTTCTATCCATTCAGTCACCCTATGTCTTCTTATTGGAGCATTTAGTTCATTTGTACTCAATTAATTATTTATGGGTATGTATTTATTGCCATATTGTTGCTTGTTTTATTGTTGTTTTTGTAGTTCTATGTTCCTTTTTTCTCCTGCTCTCTTCCCTTAGTGATATGCTTGGATTCCTTTCTCTTTATTTCTGCATATTTATTACAGGTTTTTGACTTGTGGATTCCATATAGTTGATATATAACATTCTATGCATATAGTAGTCCATATTAAGATGATTGTGGCTTAAGTTTGAATGCATTCTAAAAGCATTAAATTTTAACTCCACCCACCACACACATTTTGTGTATATAATGCCATACTTTACATTCTTTAATTTTGTCAATCCCTCAACTGATCTTTGAATATCAGTGGATTTTACTGCATTTGCGCTTTAATCTCTTTATTGGTTTTGTAACTGATTAGTCTGCTTTTATTATGTTTGTATTTACTTGTGTTTTTTTTTCCTTTCCTAATTTTCTTACTCTTCATTATGACCTTTTCCTTCCATTCAAAGAATTTCTGTTAACAATTCTTGTAAGGCTGACTTAGTGGTGATAAGCTTCTTCAACTTTTATTTGTCTGGGAAGCTCTTTCTCTCTCCTATTCTGAATGACAGTCTTGCTGGATAGAGTATTTTTCTTTGCAGGTTGCTTTCTTTCAGTACTTTTAGTATATCATGCCACTCTTCTGGTTTACAAAGCTTCTGCTGAAAAACCAGCTGATAGCCTTACATTGTTTCCTTTGTATGTAACTATATCTTTTTCTCTTGCTTCTTTTAAAATTCTCTCTTAATCACCATTTTTCGCCATTTTAATTATTAGGTATCTTGACATCAACTTCCTTGGGCTGATTTTGTTAGGGGCTCTCTGTGCCTTTTAGAACTGGATTTCTGTTTCCTTCCCCAGATTTTAGAAGTTGTCAGCTATTATTTGCTCAAATAAATTTTATGCTCCTCTTTCTCTCTTCTTCTGGAATTCCTATAACATGAATGTTATTACATTTGATGACATCACAGAGTTTCCTTAACCTATTGTCACTTTTTATTATCCTTTTTTTTTCTTTTTGCTGTTCAGCTTGAGTGATTTCTATTACTTTCTTCCAGCTCACTGATCCATTCTTCTGCTTCCTTCAGTCTACTATTCATTCCCTCTAGTACATTTTTAATTTCAGTTATCGAGTTCTTCATCTCTGATTTATTCTTTTTTTACATATTCCATCTCTTTGTTGAAGCTCTCACCAAGATCTTCCACTCTTATCAAGTCCAATAAGTACATTTATAACCAGTATTTTAAATTCTCTATCAAGCATATTTCTTACCTCTGTTTCATTTAGCTCTTTTACTCTTTTGCTGTGATTTGTCTTGTTACCTCATTTGGACATATTCCCCTGTCTGCTCATTTTATCTAACTCTTCGTGTTTGTTTCTCTATATTAGGAAAGTCAACTATGTCTCCTGATCTGGAAAGTAGTAGCCTTATGAGGAGGAGGTCCTATAGTGTTATGTAGTGCAATGTCCCCTGTTCACCAGAATCTGGTACTCCAGGGGTATGTCCTATGTGTGCTGTGTGCACCCTACTGTTGTGTTTGAGCTGAATTTGCCTTCCTTCCAGTCTAGTAGCCTGCAATGGCCCCTATTTTCCTGTTGTGGACAGGGTTTGGTCCTTTTAAGGAGCCTGTCTGGGCTGCCTTGGGCTTGTAGTTGGGTCAGACCTGATTCTTGCACTAAGGCCATTTGCTGGGCTGCTGTCAACTGCATGGCACTCTCCCTGAGAAGCTTTGGGATGTTGCCTGGATCAGATCAGATGTCTGCCTCCATTCCATTTGCTTGGGTTGCAGTGACCCTGACCTACTGGGATGTCTCTTTGAGCTGCCATCTGTGCAGTTTTTATTGGTAGGTCAGGCCAGCATCAGTTCATATGTCTGCCCCCAGCCTGCTGCTAAGGCTGCTGTCAAACTGGGGTGTATTTACCTTCCTCTCTTTCGATGGCAGGAGTCACTTGGGGTGGTTCTGGCCACTGTTGGAGCTACTTGAGGAACGAGATTCATCAGGCACTGCTTTGGAGAGACTCTTGCTGAGTGGGTGGGTTGGATGGGGCAAATCTGCAGGAAAATGCAGGGCAGAGTGCAAGGTGTTAGCAAGCTATGTGGAAAGTGTCCGTGGTGGTTCCCACAGATATCTAGTTATCTAGGTTTGGAGAAGGTGTAGAGAAATAGTGCCTACCAGCCCTTTTGTTCTTGGAGATGTCACATAAAGATCCCTGACCCCCAGCACATATTTTAAGATTAGCAAATAAATCTTAATGTGTACCCCAGGCACTTTTCAAGTGGCTGCCTCTATGCTGTGTCTTGGTAGGGTTGTTTGTTATGCTGTCCCTTTAAATGCAGGTACTAGTTCCTCTCACCCTCCAGCTGTCCCAGAGCTGAGACTGCTTGCTGATTTATAAAGTACCTGGAGTTAAGCCCCATTGATTATAAAAACTCAAGAAGTTAAACTCCTGGTTTTCAAAACCAAATGTTATGGGGACTCATCTTCCCAGTGTAGGTCTCCCATGACTGAAGTGTCTAGTGTGAGGTCTGTTCCTCCCCCTTTTCTGTGTTTATGTGTCCATCCCACTTTTGGTTAGTCTCCCCAGGAGTTTGGTTACCAGAGGGTCTCTTCCCCTCCTACCCTCCTACTCTTTTTGATGGGGCCTCCTCTCTACAATTACCTGTGTAAAGTCTGTTCCACTAGTCTTTGGGTCATTTTCTGGGTTAGGTGCACTGATGTGACTGGTATCTAGGTGTATCCATGGAGGAGGTAAGCTTAAGATCCTCCTACTCCACCATTTTCCCAGGTTCCTCCACCTAAGTTTTTTTTTTTTTTTTTAATTGGCTCAAGAAAAGACATGTTATATCACATGGAAACTACAATTGGGGCAACTACCTCACAGAATTTGTAATATCTCCTGAAATTCTTCAGGTACCATCTCTCCTTTATAGAAATCAAACTGGTAGATTAAATGAAAACAGGGGGAAACACCACCTCTGTATCCCTTAAGGAAGATACTAATTTCTGCCATTCCTCCTGACATGGAATTTTGTTTTTTTATTTACTATCTTGGTTATGGGGGACGCAGTTTCAAAATCTTCCACTTAGCTTTCCTCATTATGATTATTTCCTCACCTGCCCACCCCAGGCCAAAGAATCAAACTGAGGGTTGTGGTAACTATCAAGTATGTTCATTTCAATTATACTTTCAAGGACTAAGGTAATAAACAGTAGGTATATCTGTGGAACTAGTGGACCCCCTATGAACTGGATCTGAACCAGGATTCTTTATTGCTTGGTCTTCATATGTCCTCAATATAGTACGGGTGCTGTGGCAAGATTTGGGGCTTCTGAGTAACAATGTCAATTCATATTCTGAGTTTAAGCAATACTTAAAATGTTTGGTTATTCACCTTTGCCTAGAGTATGGTCACACAAATAGTTGGCCATAGGTCCTATTATGGTAGTAACAAAGAAATTATTCCCATATACACTTTTCAAGAGTTTTTCCTATTGGTGATTTGACCTCTCCTTTAGGCAATAGATTTAAAAAGTAACTTAAATCCAAAAATTGCACACAGAATTATGAATAATTATTGAAGCATCCAGCTTCAAACTTCTGGTCATCCATCCTTGATTTCTTTTCATTTTATAAACTGAATAGTATCCCAGTGGGTTACCCATCTATCTTGCCACTAAAAAAGACCATGTTCTAGGAGCCACAGGCTCTCTATGAGTCAGGTATCTTGACTGCCACCCAAACCTTGTTCTTTTTTAGCATAACTTCACCCACCTGACTCTTTACTGTTAAGCATGGCCATTAGCCTCCATAGTATTAGGGTCAATTGCCCCAGTTCTTTAGAAGTGTGGTAGTTTCCTATTGCTGTTGTAACAAATTACCAAAAATGATGGCTTAACATTATGCACATTTATTTTCTTGCAGATCTGGAAGTCAAAGTCCAAAATATGTCTCACTAGGCTAAAATCAAAGTGTTGGCTCAGCTGTATTCCTTCTGGAGACTCGAGGGTATAATGCATTTGCTTGCTTGTTCCAGCTTCTATAGACTGCCTACATTCCAAGGATGTGGCTCATGGCCACATCATTTCAAGGCTGCTTCCAAAGTCACCTTCCTTTCTGTCTCTGACCCTCCTGCTTTTCTCCTTTAAGGACCTCAGTAATTACAGTAGACTTATTTGCATAATATAGGATAATCTGCTCATATCAAAATCCTTAACTTAATCAAACCAGTAAAATAATTTTTGCCATGAAGGTTACATATTCTCAGGTTCTGGGAACTAATACATGGATATTTTGGGGAGGTCATTATTCTGCCTACCACAAATAATAACTCTAACTATCTGGCCTATACAGAAGAGCTACTACTGTGATTCTTTCTGATGCTGGTGCCTCTCTTACCAACTCACTCCTCACTGTACCATAAATCATCTAGGCCTTCCATGGAACTTAAGCATTAGGTTAACTTTTCAGTCTTACATGGTATACCCACCCTAGCAGGCTCACTTTGCCTAGTCTTTTAGTCCCTTCTTTCACCATCTGAGATGTCAATTCTGACATTTCTACCTTGTTTATCATGGCTTACTTTCTCTATGTTACTAATGCCATTTTTTAAACATGTTTGCATTGTTTTCCAGGGTTCTTTCCAGGGTATTAATTCTATATCCTCAGAGAGTGCTCCCATACTGAAGTTTGTCCGATGTTATGGTACATCCCTTGATTCCAGCACCCTTGGAATTCAGTCCCATGCCTTCTCTCCTGGCAACAGGCAAGTGGAATGCTGCATAAGAGAAGTCTGGCAGCAGACAAATGGCAGACATTCTTAAATTTGAAACGCAGATTATGAAAACATTGGAAATGAGATGGGGCATTGGGCAAGAGCAATGTCTTCCTTGACATAAAGCTCTAAAAGACATTCATTTTTTATTTTAAATTTTTTTAAGGCTCTGATTTCTGTTAAAGCCTATCCCAAAGTGCTGTTATTCAGGTAAGACCTCCAACTGAATACATAAAGCATATCTAGTGCTTCATTTATTTTATGGTTGTATTTATGTTTATGTTTATATGTGTAAACTCTGTTAAATCTTCTTAACAAGTATATAAGAAAGTTCCCCTGAACTTTCTTGAGTACTTGTAAGTATCTTTAACACCCCTTCTTATTAAGTGCATGTTTTTCTACTTTCCATACAAAATGTCCCATCCATTCCCTTCTTCATTCTTATTTTTAAATCTTGACTATAAAACAATTTTCCCATCAAATTCATTTCATTTTAAATGTGGCTACACTAGAACTAGTTTCTTATTGCCCATTCTAATTTATTTAAGTCCTGTATTGTAGGCGACACAGACTCACTTATCATCAGAGTCAGGTTGCTGAGAAATGAGGACAAAAGCCAAGGAGGAGAAAATTCATCTTTCCTACCTTTATTTCACACATACATTTTTAATATTCATTCCCAGTATGTTTTTACCTAAGCATCTTCAATACTTGTTAGGCCTCTCACCTTTTCTGGATCTATCGATTCTCCTCACAATTTAGGCCATTTTGAAAGGAGTTGATCTGAGAAGATGGGAGAGAAGGGCAGAAGAGCATACTGGAGGCTCTTTTTTTTTATTTCTCTCTTGGGGACAACACTGCAAATAGGCTGAACTCTTGTGGTAAGAGATGAAGTGAGGGAGGATGTCAGAAATGAAAACAGAGACCCTGAACTCATCTTCCCTTTGATGTGAGGCTGGCTGCTGTGGGCCCTGGAGAATTTGACTGATAAAATATTCAGAGCTCTTAAGCTTTGTGGTGAAGGATTTCCCCTTCTCACAGAATAAAGGCAGGGTCTACCGTGGCACATGAATATATATTTATAGGTATTATTTATAACTTAGTGACTTTGCTTTAGATGTGAGTAATACTTGAACACTGTGGTCACAGCACTGCCTAGAAAGACTAGATCTCATATTTATTTTGTAGTTAGCTCACAGGAGTGTTAAATATAATATTTGTATTGTTTTATACCTAAGAAATCTATTTCAGAGATAAATAGCTGAAAGAAGGTCGAAGATTTTTCTGCCAATGAATTTACATCGTAGTCTCTCATCTGCTAGTATGGAAGTGGTATTGTCTCTTTTCGTTTCCCGAAAGCTATTAAAGAATTTAAAAACTGAGATTGGATTTATAGATTAAAATTTTTTAATTAGAAATCATAATTTCACTAAAAATATTTGGAAAGACTTTCTGTGAAAAATCCTTTTGTCATTTTTTTAGAAGACTAAAACAAGATAACCGTAAAAATGTTTTTATGAGATTATATAAAAATGATAAACCAGGAATTTAATCTAATTATTATTTGAGGTAATGTCTAAATCTTTGTTCTTGAATTTTTGTGTTTTATTCCAGTTGTAAGTTTTTTTTTTTTTAATTTTAATTCCAGTATAATTAACATACATTCATTTTAGGTGTAGAATATGGTGATTCAACAGTTCTCTACATTACTTAGTCTTCATCCAAATAAATGTGCTCCTAATCCCCTTCACTTGTTTCACCCATTCTCCCCACCACACTCCTCCCCTCTGGTAATTATCACTTTTTTCTCTATAGTTAAGAGTTTGTTTTTTGGTCTTGTCTCTTTCTTTCTTTGTTCCTTTGTTTAGTTTCTTAAATTCCACATGTGAGTGAAATCATATGGTATTTGTCTTTCTCTGACTTATGTCACTTAGCATTATACCCTCTAGATTCATCCATATTGTTGCAAATGGCAAGATTTCATGATTTTTTATGGCTGAGTAGTATCCCATTGTATACACATACCATTCTTCTTTACCCATTCATCTATAGATGGACACAAGCTGCTTCCAAAATTTGGGAGCTGTAAATAATGCTTCAATAAACATAGCGGTGTGTGTTTTGGAATTGATGTTTTCATTTTCTTGGGGGTAAATACCCAGTAATGGAATTATTGGATCATAAGATATTTCCCTTTTTTTTTTTTTTTTTTTTTTTTTGAGGAACCTTTATACTGTTTTCCATGGTGGCTGCACCAGCTTGAACTCCTACCAAAAATATACAAGTCTTCCTTTGTCTCCTCATCCTTGCCAACACTTGTTGTTTCTTGTGTTTTGATGTTAGTCATTCTGAGGAGTGTGAAGTGATATCTCATTGTACTTTTGATTTGCATTTCCCTGATGATGAGTGATGTTGAACATTTTTTCATGTGTCTGTTGGCCATCTGGATATCTTCTTTGGAGAAATGTCTGTACTTATGTTCTTCCCATTTTTTAAATTAGATTATTTGGGTTTTTGGTGTTGAGTTGTGTAAGTTCTTTATAAATTTTGGGTATTAACCCTTTCTTGGAATTGTCACTTGCAAATAGCTTCTTCCGTTTGTAGGTCGTCTTTTAGTTTTATTCATTGTTTCCTTTGCTGTGCAGAAGCTTTTTATTTTGATTCAGTCTGAATATTTTTGCTTTTGTTTCCCTTGCCTCAGAAGACATATCTAGAAAAATGTTGCTATAGCCAATGTCAGAGAAATTACTGCCTATGTACTCTTCTATGATTTTTATGGTTTCATGTCTTACATTTAGGTCCTTACTCCATTTTGAGTTTAATTTGTGTATGGTGTAAGAAAGTAGTCTAATTTCAATTTTTTTACATGTAGTGCTCCAATTTTTCCAGCAGCATTTTTTTTTTTTGCCATTGAGTATTCTTTCCTGCTTTGTTGAAGAGTAATTGATTATATTTTATAGGTTTATTTCTAGGCTCTCCATTCTGTTCTATTGATCTATGTGTCACGTGTGTGTGTGTGTGTGTGTGTGTGCGTATGTGTACACCAATATTATACTGTTTTGATTACTGCAGTTTTGTAGTATCTCTTAAAATCTGGAATTGCAATACCTCCAGTTTTGTTCTTCTTTTTCAAGACTGCTGTGGCTATTCAAGGTTGCAGTGATTCCATACAAATTTTAGGATTATTTGTTCTAGTTCTGTGAAAAATATTGTATTTTGATAGGGATTGCATTAAATCTGTAGATTGCTTTGGATAGTATGGGCATTTTAACAATATTTGTTCTCCCAGTCAATAAGTATGGAATACCTTTCCATTTCTTTATGCCTTCATCAATTTCTTCCGTCAATATTTTATAGTTTTTAGAGCACAGGTCATTCACTTCCTTTGCTAAGTTTATGCCTAGGTATTTTATTCTTTTTGATGCAATTGCAAATGGGATTATTTTCTTCATTTCTCTCTCTGCTACGTGGGAAATAAATTTAAGAATTCTGTATACTTGCATCAAAGGGTTAACAAGGCTTAGGGCGGAAAGCTGCTACCTGGCGAAAGCACCCAAGGTTAGATTATAAGTAAAACAAGGCTTAAGGTGGAAAGCTGCCTCCACAGGACGAAAGCATCTGAGAACAGTTAGAGGCGGAAAGCTGCTATGGGGCAAAAGCGTCCAAGGTTAGCTAGGGAAAAGGGTGCCTTGTTAGCCTTGAGGCAGCATGCTCTGGCAATCTTAAATTTTGGTGATAACAGATACTTAACACTATTGCCCGCAGAAAAATACTGTCCATCTGGTGTCTGGCACCAATATATCATTGTGCTTTAATCTCAACTTCTAATGCCACTCGCCCCCCCCCCCCCAAACCCTTTACTTCTTACACACACACACTAATGGTAACTATCTTATTGTTTTCTTCTGCACATTCAGCACATACGTAAAATTTTGAGAGCTCAAGAAATACAGAGACAAAACCCCTGTTAGGGTTCTTGTTTCCTCCCGGACTAACCTCTCTTGTATTCAATTCTGTGTCCGCTCTCCTGCTGGACAAAAGAGAACTCCGGACTCAAAGTCTGCAACACTGTGACTTCATTATTAGTGTATAGAAATACAACTGATTTCTGTATATTAATTTTGTATCCTGCAACTTTATTGAATTCATTTATCAATTCTGGTAGTGTTTTGCTGGAGTCTTTAAGGTTTTCTACACATAGTGTTACGTCATCTGCAAACAGTGAAAGTTTTACTTCTTCCTTACCAATTTAGATGCCTTTTATTTCTTTCTCTTATCTAATTGCTGTGCCTCAGACTTCCAGTACTATGTTGAATAAAAGCGGTAAGGGTGGATATCTTTGCCTTGTTCCTGATCTTAGTGGGAAAGCTGTTTTTCACCATTGAGGATAACATTAGCTGTGAGTTTTTCATCTATGGCCTCTATTATGTTGAAATATGCTCCCCTCTAAACATACTTTGTTGTAGGTTTTTATCATGAATGGATGTTTGACTTTGTCATATGATTTTTCTGCATCTATTCAAATCATCATATAGTTTTCATCCTTTCTCTTTTTGATGTGATGAAGCACTCTGATTGATTTGTGAAAACTGAACAACCCTTGCATCCCAGGAATAAATCCCACTTGATTAAGGTGATTGATTTTTTAATGTATTGTGGTATGTGGTTTGCTAATATTTTGTTGAAGATCTTTGCATCTATCTTCATCAGAGATACTGATCTGTAGTTTTCTTTTTTTGTAGTGTCTTTATCTGCTTTTGTTATCAGGGTAATGTTGGCTTCATAGAATGAATTTGGAAGCTGACTTTCCTCTTCTATTTTTTTGAATAGTTTGAGAAAAATAAGTTTTAAGTCTTCTTTAAATGTTTGGTAGAATTTATCTATGAAGCCATCTGGTCCTGGACTTGTTGTTTGACAATTTTTTGATTAGCAGTTCAATTTCAAAGCTAATAATCAGTCTGTTCAAGTTTTCTATTTTTTTTATTCAGTTTTGGAAGGTTATTTGTTTCTAGGAATTTATCTATTTCTCCGATGTTGTCCACTTTGTTAACTTATAATTTTTCATAATATTCTCTTATAATCCTTTGTATTTCTGTGGAGTTGGTTTTTATTTCTCTTCTTCCATTTCTCATTTTACTTATTTGAGTCTTCTCTCTCTCTTTTTTAATGAGTCTGACTAAAGGTTTGTAAATTTGGGTGATATTTTCAAAAAAAAAAACCAGTCTCCTGGTTTCACTGACCTGTTCTATTGTTTTTTTGGTTTGTTTGTTTGTTTTTTTTTAACTTTTTTTAATGTTTATTTATTTCTGAGAGAGACAGAGACAGAATGTGAGTGGGTTAGGGGCAGAGAGAGAGAAGGAAACACAGAATCCGAAGCAGGCTCCAGGCTCTGAGCTGTCAGCACAGAGCCCAACTCACAGCTCGAACCCACGAACCGTGAGATCATGACCTGAGCCAAAGTCGGACGCTCGACCGACTGAGCCACCCAGGCGCCCCTATTTTTTGGTTTGTTTTTTTCTTTCTATTTCACTTACTTCTGCTCTAGTCTTTATTATTTCCTGCCTTCTGTTGGTTTGGAGTTTGTTTATTCTTCTTTTTCTAGTTCCTTTAGCTATAAGATTAGTTTGCTTATTTGATATTTTTCTTGTTTTGTGATGTATGCTTGTATTGCTATAAACTTCCCTCTTAGAATAGCTTTTGCTGCATCTCAAAGATTTTGGACCATTGTGTGTTCATTTCATTCATCTCCATATATTTTTCTTAATTTCCCCTTTGACTTCTTGGTTGAGTTCTAGTTTCATTAGCATTTAGTAGCATTTTATTTAACCTACATGTATTTGTGTTCTTTCCAGATTTTTCCTGTGGTTGATTACTATTTTCATACCATTGTGGTCAGAAAGGAAACAAGTTATGACTTCAATCATTTGTAATTTGTGGAGACTTGTTTTATGGCCTAATAAGTGACCTATGCTGGAGAATATTCTATGTGCACTTTTTAAAAAAGGTATATTCTACTCTTTTGGGATGGAATGTTCTGAATATATCTGTTAGATTCATCTGGTCCAATGTTTCATTCAAAACCACTGTTTCCTTATTGGTTTTCTATTTGAATGATATTTCCATTTATAGGGTGTTAAAGTGCCCTACTTTTATTTTATTAACATCTATTACTTCCTTTATGTTTGCATTAGCTACTATATATATATATATATATATATATATATATATATATGAGTGATATATATATATATGAGTGATATATATATATGAGTGATATATATATGAGTGATATATATATATATATATATATATATATATATATGAGTGCTCCATGTTGGATGCATAAATATTTACGCTTGTTATATCTTCTTGTTAGATTGTTCCCTTTATAATGTCCCTTTTGTGTCTTGTTACAGTCTTTGTTTTAAAGTCTATTTTGTTCAGTATAAGTATTGCTACCCCGCCTTTTTTTTTCACTTCCATTTGCATGATAAATACTTTTCCATTCTTTCACTTTTTTTCACTTTCACTTTTAATCTGCATTTGTCTTCAGGTGTGAAATGAGTCTCTTATAGGCAGTATGTCAATTGGTCTTGCTTTTTTATCCATTCCATCACCCTAAGTCTTTTGATTGGAGCATTTAGTACATTTACATTCATTTATGGATAGGTATGTACTTATTCCCGTTTTGTTATTTGTTTTGTGGGGTTTTTGTAGTTTTTTTTCTGTTCCTTTCTTCTCTTGCTCTCTACTCTCATAGTTTTCTGGCTTTAGTGACATACTTAGATTTCTCGCTGTTTATTTTTTGCATATTTGTTACTGGTCTTTGATTTGTGTTGCCATTAGGTTTATATATAACATCCTATGTATATGACAGTCTATATTAAGTTGATGATTGTTTAAATTTGAACCCTTTATTTACTCCTCACCCCTCCACAACACTTTACGTATCATACTTTACATGGTGTCATATTTTATGACCTTTTATTGTGTGAATTCCTTGACTGATTTTGAGAGATGTCCTTATTTTTTACAACTTTTGTTCTTCCTTCTTTTCGTATTCCTACACATATTCTTTTTTTTCCACTCAAAAAGCCCCCTTTAACATTTCTTGTAGGACTTATTTAGTGGTCATGAATTCCTTTCACTTTTGTTTGTCTGGGAGACTCTTTATCTCCCATTCCATTCTGAATGATAGCCTTGCTGGATAAAGTATTCTAGGCTGCAGATTTTTTTTTCTCTCAGCACTTTGAATATATTCTGCCACTCCCTCTGGCCTATAAGTTTTTGCTGAAAAAAATCAGCTGATAGCCTTGTTTTCTTTTCCCTTGTGTTTTTAAAATTCTCTCTTTATCACGACTTTTGCCATTTTAATTATTATGTGTCTTGACCTCTTTGGGTTCATTTTGTTTGGCAGTCTCCCTGCCTCTTGGATCTAGATTTCTGTTTCCTTCTTAAGATTTTGTAAGTGTTCAGCTATTATTTATTCAAATAAATTTTCTTCCTCCTTTTCTGTCTTCTTCTGGGATCCCTATAATGTAAATGCTATCATGCTTGAGGGTGTCACTAAATTCCCCAAGTGTATTTTCATTTTTTATTTTTTTCTCTCTCATGTTCAGCTTGATTGCTTTCCAATACTCTGTCCTCCAGGTCTCTGAACTTTCTTCTGCTTCCTCTAGTCTACTATCTATTCCATCAAGTGCATTTGTTTTGAGTCCTTCATCTCTGGTTCTTTTTTATGTTTACTATCTCTTTATTAAGGGTCTCATTGAAGTCCTCCATTCTTTTCTCAAGTCCATTGAGTAAGTTTATGACAATTAATCTAAGTTCTCTCTGAGGCATATTACTTATTTTAGTTTTATTTACTCTCTTGCTGTGATTCTGTCCTGTTCTTTTATTTGGGACATATTCCTCTGTCTCCTCATTTGATTTAATTCTCTGGGTCTGTTTCTATGTGTTAGGAAAGTCAGTATGTCTCCTGCTCTTGAAAGTAGTGGCCTAATGAAGAAGAGGTCCTATGGTGCGCTATAGTGCAGTGTCCCCTGTTCACCAGAACCTGGCACTTCAGGAGTGTCTCCTATGTGTGTTGTGTGCATTCTACTGTTGTGGCTGAGCCACTTCTGCCTTCAGTCGAGTCATTTGCAATGGCTCTCTTTGCCCGTTGTGGACAGAGTTTGGTCCCTGTGTTAGTGGGCTAGCCTGTAACTACCTTGGGCTTGAGTTGAGTCAAACCAAACTGAAAAAGTCAAACATTTTCCAGTTATTCAGTAGCACTGAAGTGCCATGTACTTTCCCTATGTTGTCCCCTGAGAAGCTTTTGTTGGTGGGCAGGACCTGAAGTCATACCAGATGTCTGCCTGTAGCCCACTGCTGGGGAAGCAGTGGAACTAGTGTATATGGGGTTATCTTCCCCTCTCCCCAAGGCAGGAGTCACTTTGGAGTAGTGCTGGCCCTTGTATGGGCTGCTTGCACACTGCCAGGCTTCTGGTAGCTCTTTGGATGGGCTCTGTCCAAAGGTGTATTGGAGAGGGTAAATCCACAGGAGAACACAGGGTCAAGGGGTGTGATATTAGCTAAGTTTGAGCAGGTCTCTCTCTGTGGAATGGGTTCTGGAGCTGCTTTAGAACTCCTTCATCAAGGCTAGAGGGGACAAGTCTACAGAAAAGCATGGTGGGCAGGCAGTACCAACAAGGTTAGTACAGATCTTCTGTGGGAAGGGACATGCTGCTGCCCAAACTCCTGCCAAGGCCAGCTAGGTTGGAGGGGGTGTAAACCCAGAATAGTGCTGGGGGTGAGGTGTTAGCAAGGTTTGTGTGAGTATGCTGTTGGAGAATAACTAGATGTGAGGCCTGGCTGGAGGTACATGTCCATAGGGAACACAGGGGTGGGGGCAGGGTACACTGTTAGCAATCTAGGTAGAGAATGTTGCCATCATGCTCATTTCTGCAGGTATCTGTGTGTCTAGGCTGGGGGTGAAGGGGGGAAATGGTACCCACCAGCTCCTTTGTTCCTGGAGAAGCCTCCGAATAATACCTGCCCCTGCTGCACATACTCTGGTATTAGTAAACAAATCACTCTCTGTATCTCCCCGGATGTTTTAAAATTACTGCTTCTATGCTGTATCCCCACAGGGCTGTTTGTTGTGCTGTGTCTTTAAGGGCATGGACTCAGTTTCCTCTTTTCCTTCTAGCTGTCCCAGAGTTGAGCCTGCTGATTTTTAAATTTCCAGATGTTAAAACCCACCAATTGTAAGAATTTGTGAAATTATACTTCTTTGGTTTTCAAAGTCAAATGTTCTGAGGATTTGTCTTCCTGTGTGGGTCCCCTGTGTCTGGGGTGCCTGTTGCAGGGTCTGGTCCTTTCCCCTCTGAATGTCTGAAGTGTGCCTCCCTCAGACAGTCCTGTGAGTCCATTTACCTCCAGATTGTGTCTCCATCCTTCCTGTCCTCTTCAATGTAGGCTCCTCTCTACATTTGGCTGTGAAGAGTCTGTTCTGCTAGTCTTCTGGTCACTTCCTGGGTTATTTACACTGATGTGGGTGTTATCTAGTTGTACCCATGAGACAAGGTGAGCATAGGATATTTCTACTCTGCCCTACTCTACTCTAATGTCTAAAACTTTTCCAAAGTGTTTATAAGTTAGTAGTTTGCAAAACACTGTCATTTATATCTTATCATTTGACCCTCATGACAGTTTTATAGATGATATTATCATTAGCTAATTCCACTAGTTAAAAACTTGATCCCTCCCAGAAGTTCAGCAACATGTCCAAGTTTTCTTGATTAATGAATTGCAGAACCAAGATTTGACCTATATCTTCTGAAACTAGAGTGTGTGCTCTGTATATGCTATTTACATTTGCTACCTTTTGCTTGAGTAAATTATCTTGATCAAGTTTTTTTGATGAGTCTGGATCTTATTTCCCTCTACAAAATACAGGAACTATTTTATTTATTTTAAAGGGTTTTTCCAGCTCTACATATCATTTCCTTTTGTATATTCTTAGTAGACATGAAAGATAATTTTATTTACCTACTGAGCCAACTATAAGGAAAGAGAACCAGACATAATCAACACCTTATAAAACTGAGTAATTTGCCACCTGATGATTCTTTCCCAAGACTGAATGTAAACCTGAGTTATAACATTTATCCTAATACCTATATATGGTGAGGTCATAAAAAATAGAAAAAAAATATGAAGAATTTAAATGAATGCTATAACTGTTTCCTTTGGAAATTATTTAATTTAGTAAAAAAATAAATTAACAATCTTAAACTATTAATGTAATAAATATTCAAAAGGTGATGTATGTAAATTTACATTTCAGTACCAAGAAAGAGGATCTGAAAAGCCTAGATCATGAAACTATATTTAATATAGTTTTTTATATTTCTCTAATTGTATTTTTGATTTAGCTAATTTAATACAATAATTATAACAATTCTCTGAATGTATTAATACTTTATAATAATATTTCAAGGTCAAAAAGCACGGGTTCAAGTCTCGATATTTTCATCTTAGCTGAGTCACTTTGAGCAAATTATTTAAAATCATTTTGATTCAGTTACCTCAGCTATAAAATATTAGTACCTCTATTAGATATTGTGAAGATTAATTGACATTCCATACAAATCACTTAGTACTGTGCCAAATACATAAGTGATACATAAGTATAAGATGGTATTATTAACAAGCACACTATACTGCCACTGTAATTGTTGCATGTGGCAAAATCTTACAACTGTATGATCTTCTTAACTCCCATAGACCTTTGGTCATCGAATCTAGAGTGAAGTTTATGTGTTTTTCCCCCCAGACTTTGATTAAACCACAAGGAAAGGGTCTTAAGACAAACCTCATTATTCTTTTCCCATAAGATAAGAGACAGGCAACAAGTTTAAGGAGAGGACAGCAGGGGCTCCTGGGTGGCTCAGTCTGACTTTGGCTCAGGTCATGACCTCACAGTTTGTGAATTCGAGCCGGCATTGGGCTCTGTGCTGACAGCTCAGAGCTTGGAGCCTGCTTCAGATTCTGTGTTTCCCTCTCTCTTCACCCACCCCCCAACCCCCGTCCTCTACTCGCACTCTGTGTTTCTCTCTCTCAAAAATAAATAAACATTAAAATAATAATAACAATAATAAATAAAGGGAGGATAGCAGAATCTAGGCTTGTGTCTAAGCAAAGAGGAAATGCCAAGATGAAGTTTATGCGTTCCATTATAGAAAATGACTATGTCATACTTATTCTTTATTGCCAAACCAGGTTACTGATCTCAAAGAATACTTATTATTTGACCTCAAGAAAAGTACACCATAGTATTCTTCCTGGTGACAGAAAGGAAAATATATTATAATTATAATATAATATATATTAAAATATTTGAGATGAGCAACAACTTAAAAGCAAGTCACAAACTGTTAACCTGAGTAGAACAATTTTTATAATTAATTTTTAACTACAGGTAGAAATGGTCCTTGAGAAAATAATGGTATAAAAATAAAATAAGTAAACCTATAATACTAGTTTAATAACATATGAAAAATTGATGTAGCATGAAGAGATAGTTGATCACTTCATGGTAGAGTCTCATCTAATGAGTAGGTCGGGGGTCTGGTGTTGACAAGACGAAAAGATATATAAAATGGGCTCTTAAATCATATCAAAATCTGTAACTGTTAATACAATTAAATACACCTGCATATAACAGAAAAATTCAAAATAGAGGCTCAAAGAATTCCTTCCCTCTTCTGTCATCCTGTTGTTCATCTTGCCTCAATGTCCAAAATGGCTGCTTAAGCTCTAGCTGCTCTTCATGCTGGTGCTGCAGACACTGGGAAAGAGTAAGGAGGAGTATTGTAGGACTCAGACCTCATTTTTCAAGGAGACTGCCTGGAAATCCTACACAACACTTATACAACATGTCATTGCACACTTAGTTATGCAGCCATGCATCTCTGACACTGCGTGAGATTGGACAACGCGGCCTTTGACTCTAAGTGACACGCGCCAACAAAATATTGCTCTTCTGTTAACTGACAGGGGAGATGGGCTGCTGAGGTAGGCAGTTAAGAGTCTGTACCACAAGATCAATTATCTAAATCAGAATTAGAACTGGAGTTTTAACAGTTGAGGCCAAGCAAAAAACACAATATTTGGTGGATATTTTTGAGACATTAACCCCACAATGGGCAGTGCCTATCTGCGAGTGTCTAAAATAAAATCAAAACATTACTGAGTAGCAGTGGTTGACATCAACAGGTTTAACATAGTTATTAAACAGTGATTAAGTCTGAGCCACTGCTCCAAGTCACCTATGTTTAGTCCTGGTATTAATTGTATCAGCTTGGGCAAGTTGCTTGATACCTTAGGTTCCTCATCTATGAAACGGGGGAAACGGTACCTATTTCTTATAAGAATTAAGTGAATCAAAAATGGAAACTTAGGGGTGCTTGGGTGGTTTGGTCAGTTAGGTGTACACCCTTGATTTTGGCTCAGGTCATGATCTCACGGTTTGTGAGACTGAGCCCCATGTTGGGCTCTGGGCTGGCAGGGTGGAGCCTGCTTGGGATTCTCTCTCTCTTTCTCTCTCTTCCCCTCCCCCCCCCACTCTCTCTCTCAAACAAATAAATAAACATTACAAAAAATAATAAAAACTGAAACTTAATAGAGAGCTCTATCTGACACCTAGCTGGTATTCAATAAATATTGGCTATTATTATTTTTATACTTTATTAACATCATATCTAAGGCATACATTATCTAGTAACCTTCATACTATGTGAGATATACAATAAAAACAAAAATATTTTCAATTAAATGTATATGTTAGTATCGTGCTTATTAAATTTACATCTAATTTTAGACCACACGTTATTACTGTGTGTAAAATCTAAAAATGGGAAAGTGATTTATATTTTATAGAGAATTTTAATGAATACGTAGACTTCTGGGGACAACAACTGCAGAACTTTGCAATAATATTGGTAGGATTATATTTTTATTCATTATGAATTATTAACATACATTTTTCCAATATTAATAATAAGAAAGTCACATATAGTATCCAGAAAAGAGAATAAAAGAATAAAATACACTCAGCTTATAAACCATTTGATTCTAGTTAAATCATAAGTATATTGTAGAATAGAGTCCAGATTTGTATTAGTGGCATTTCATTTTATTTAAAGTTTTATGAAATCTACTCAGCATTCTACATTAGTTCTTGGAAATAATCAGCTCTCCCATAATTATTTGTAAAGTACACTCATTTAAGAAACTGCAGAAATCTTGATACACTGACAAATTGCACCCTCCAGTGGAAAAAAAAAATCTGTTTTATCCATTAAAATTGAGTGTGTTTCTGCATTGCGGGTTTGTATATTAAATGTGTTTGTGCCTAAAAATTTTTCATGCAATTATGTTTTATGATCGGCAATAATGTATATCAACCACTATTCATTTTCTCTGCATCCCCAGGAAGTTGCTCTGAGTTTCAGAGTCTGTTATGTAAAAAGTACATTAAATGTTGGGAAAGCAAAAAAGCTTTGAAAGACAAATTTTAAAAGAAAAGTAAAAGATAAAATTGGGCCATATATTAAATATCTTCTAGAAGAATATTTTTGACTGTTTATTTAAAACAGTACTACTTTAGATACACCTTATCATCAGGTAAATCTTTCTTTCTATGTCAAAATGTATATTATTTTGTCAATGTAGAAAATGTAAAATACTGTTAGTAAAATTATTAGTTTTTGGAAAGGACTAAAAGACTGATCATATCTGTATGTTTTTCACTCTAGTCTAGGAAGCATAAAAGCTGACACTAACAGGATGTGACAAGAAGCATGTTTTGAACACAGATCAGTTTGACTCCAAGACTAAACTCATTCCATTATATTCTATGCCAATTCTATGGTTATCGTCCTCTTGTGTTACCTTCGGTTGCTTATGAATTGGTGGCATATGATCAAAATCAGCCATAGGTATCACCTAAAATTGAGGTTCTTTTCTTAACTGTCATCTCTCCTTGAAATCCCTTCCCTCTTCGGGGTGAGTGGGTGGGGGATGGGCCAAATGGGAGAAGGGGCGTGGGAGATACAGGCTTCCAGTTATTGGAATGAATAAGTCATAGGGACAAAAGGCATAGCATAGGGAATATAGTCAATGGTATTGTAATAGGGTAGTGTGACAGATGGTAGCTACACTTGTGAGCATAGCATAACTTATAAACTTATCCAATCACCATGTGTACACCTGAAACTAATGTAACATTGTGTGTCAACTGTACTTCAATTAAAAAACAATTCCTCCCTCGTTGGCTTTCCTCTGTACTGCGACATGGCCTCTGAAAGTCTCTTCTATTTCCATAATTCTTCTTTAGCTTTCATCTTACACACTCCAAGCAAAACAAAAGCCTGATAATCCAGGTGTGGCTACTTTTAACCTCAACATGCTCTTTAGAGGATTTACAGATCTCTTTCTTGGAGAGAAGTATGCTAAGAAATAACATTTTCCTTCGGTGTTACCACTTTGCCAAACATTTGGTGTCCTTCACAAATCAAGTTAAATCTTTCTCTGAAAAGAAAGCAAGCACAATATTTATCTCTGTTACCCAACACCCTTATAGCCTCTGGACTAATTCTGACCCCTCCCCTTCTTCTTTCTTCTCCTTTGATCTCGTCTCATCTCCAAAGTCCCTGTTTGGAACCAACCTAGGCATTACCTGTCAGAGAAGGTTCGTTCTCACTCCTCTTGAACACCTTCCTTATCCTAATTCAGTGTTTTGACGTTACTTGCTCCAGGTCTTAGTTCCACTTTTTCTAAGTCCTTTATTTACTTCACTGTTCTACCTATTGATAAATGTATCCACTTTATTATACTTAGATCTCACTTTTTGTTCATCTATTTTAAAAAGGTACCCCCTACTTCCTAAACTTTTGTCTTACTGATTTTATTCTTTAACCTATTACTATCTCCCCTTTTCTCTTTTCTATTCTTTACCCATTCCAATTCAGGGTTTTTTTTCCCCCCTTTTCTTTTCTTTCCTTTTCTTTTTTTCCTATCAACCCCTCCATGTTAGATAGCAGGGTAGGACCACAGTGGAGAACAAAGAAAGAAGACAGTCTCTTATGTCTAGAGGAGGAATCTATTGATCAAAAAAACACACAAATAAACTTAAAATTACAGCTGTGTTAAATGCTACACAGGAGAGGTATGTGGTTTTATGAGAGTATATGACTAGGTTATTAGCCTAGTCAGAGAAATTAACAAAAGCTTCTGTAGAGAAGAGATGAAGTAAAGTCTCATGAAAAGATGAATATGTGTAAGACAGTGAGTGCCACAGGCAGGCGGCAGGACAAAAACCCAGCAAGGGGAGAGAACATGCAAGTTGATTTGCAAGAAGTAAAACAAGGCTGTGTTGACTGGAGCACACACAGAGTGAAGCATGGTATGAGATTTAAACACAAGTGGGTTTGAATTATTACAGGTGTTGTTCAGAATTTTGGTGTGTATCTTAAAACCAAAGGGATGGCATTCAAATATTTTAGCAGAGATCAGAGGAGTGGTGTGAAGAGATTCCATGTGAAATCTTATGTCTTACGTATTTGCCACGCGACATGATTTGGGGCAAGTTTCTCAACTTCTTCTAGCCCCATCTTTGAAATGGCAATAAAATGGGCCTTACAGTAGCAGTAGCATAAACAGCAGTAATGGTAATGATGGTTCAGCTTTATGGAGCATCCACCTTGCACTAGACACCATTCTCAGTGTCGCAGGCATTGATCCTTTAGGTCCTATTACTACCATCCCTGTTTTTCAAATGAGGAAAGGGAGGTACAGAAATGAAGTGGAACAAAACAGCTAGTAAATGGTGGATTACCTACGTCATAGGATTTTGAGAAGATTGAAAGAATTGATATATTTCAAGCTGTGGCCACAGGATCCAGTGCATGGTAAGCATTTGGCAACTATTAAATCTTGTATTGGAGATCCAGTTTCAAATTAAAATGAACAAGATTTTTAAAACGCTAGCTTGAAGTCTAGTCAATGACAGTCTCTCTCTTTTTCTGGCTGCTTTTGCCATACTTACTTTTAATACTTTTCTCTTTTTTTAAATTTTTTAACGTTTATTTATTTTTGAGAGAGAGAGACACAAAGCGCGAGCAGAGGAGGGTCAGAGAGAGAGAGACAGAATCGGAAGCAGGCTCCAGGCTCCGAGATGTCAGCACAGAGCCCGACGCGGGGCTCGAACTCAGGAACCGTGAGATCATGACCTGAGCCGAAGCTGGATGCTTAACCGACTGAGTCACTCAAGTGCCCCAATACTTTTCAAAACCTTTATTTTTCCCTTTTCTCCACTAGGACTTTCAGCTCGCTTGGACCTCTATAGTGTCATTAGCTACATGGATTTTTTTTTTCAACGTTTATTTTATTTTATTTTATTCTTTTTTTGGGACAGAGAGAGACAGAGCGTGAACGGGGGAGGGGCAGAGAGAGAGGGAGACACAGAATCGGAAACAGGCTCCAGGCTCTGAGCCATCAGCCCAGAGCCTGATGCGGGGCTCGAACTCACGGACCGCGAGATCGTGACCTGGCTGAAGTCGGACGCTCAACCGACTGCGCCACCCAGGCGCCCCGGATTTTAATCTTCTTATTGTCTATGTCAACTACACTGTACTACTCTGCATATCAAAACTTTCCACTGGGCTTTCCCCTACGTAAATACGCTTCTCTAACTTCACTGAATACTCCCTCCAACTTCTTTTGTTGTTATTGTTGAAGTGTATTTGGTGTACAACATTATTAGTCTCAGGTTTACAACATAGTGAGCCAACATTTATAAACATTATCAATTGATCACCATGATAAATCTGGCTACCATCTCTCACCACGCAAAATTGTTACAATATTATTAACTATATTTCATACGCTGTACATTATATCCCTGTGACTTATTTATTTCACAACTAGAAGTTTGTACTTTAACCCCTTCTCCGGTTTCACCTCTTTCCCTGTTCTTCTCCCCTCTGGCTTCTCTGTATCTATGCATCTGTTTCTGTTTTGTTCCCTTGTTTTGTTTTTAAGATTCCACATATAAGTGAAATCACATGGTATTTGTCTTTCTCTGTCTGACTTATTTTACTTAGCATAATACCCTTTAGGTATATTCATGTCGTTCCAAGAGAGGACATCATCCTTTTTATAGCTGAGTAATATTCCATTATATATATCCCACGTCTTCTTTATTCATTCATCTTTTGATGGGCACTTAAGTTACTTCTATATGTTGGCTACTATAAATAAGGTTACAATGAGCAATAGGAGTACACATATCTTTTCAAATTAGTGTTTTCATTTACTCCTATTCAAAAGCAGAATTGCTGGGGCACCTGGGTGGCGCAGTCGGTTAAGCGTCTGACTTCAGCCAGGTCACGATCTCGCGGTCCGTGAGTTCGAGCCCCGCGTCGGGCTCTGGGCTGATGGCTCAGAGCCTGGAGCCTGTTTCCAATCCTGTGTCTCCCTCTCTCTCTGCCCCTCCCCCGTTCATGCTCTGTCTCTCTCTGTCCCCCAAAAAATAAATAAACGTTGAAAAAAAAAATAAAAGCGGAATTGCTAGATTGTATGCTATTTCTATTTTCAATTTTTCAAAGAAACCCCATAGTGTTTTACATATGGCTCCACCAATTTACGTTCCCGCGAACAGTGCACAAGGATGCCCTCTTTTACATGTCTTCATCAAGACTTGTTATTTTTTTCCTTTTTGGCAATAGCCATTCTGACAAGTGTGAGGTGTATCTCATTGTAGTTTGGCTTTGCATTTCTCTGATGATTACTGATGTTGAGCATCTTTTTGTGTGTCTGTTTTTCATCTGCATGTCTTCTTTGGAGAAATGTCTATTCATGTCCTCTGATTATTATTGTTTTGTAAATTTTCTCTCTTTAATACCCATCATCCACTTAGCCCACCCCCACCCACTTCCCTTCCAAATCTTCCATTTGTTCTCTGTAGTTGAGTCTGCTTTATGGTTTGCCTCCTCTCTCTTCTTTTCCCTCTACATTAATCTGTTTTGTTTCTTAAATTCCACATATAAACAGAATCCTATGGCATTTGTCTTCCTCTGACTGACTTACATCACTTAGCATAATATATTTTAGCTCCATCCATGTCATTGTAAATGGCAAGATTTCATCCTTTTGATGGCTGAGTAATATTCCATCGTGTGTGTGCGCATGTGCGTGCGCATGTGTATACCACTTCTTTTTACATTTATCAGTCAATGGAAATTTCGGCTCTTTACATAGTTTGCTAGTGCTGCTGTAAACATTGGGGTGCGTGTGCCCCTTCAAATCAGTATTTTTGTATCCTTTGGGTAAATACCTAGTAGTACAATTGCTGGGATGTACGGTAGTTGTATTTGTAACTTTTTGAGGAAACTCCATACTGTTTTCCAGAGTGGCTACACCAGTTTGCATTCCCACCACCAGGATAAGAGGGTTCTTCTTTCTTTACATGCTGCCCAACATCTGTTGTTTCCTGTGTTATTAATTTTAGCCATTCTGACAGGTGTGAGGTAATATCTCATGGGAATTTTGATTTGCATTTCCATGATGAGTGATACTGAGCAAATTTCCATGTATCTGTTAACCATCTGGATGTCTTCTTTGGAAAATGCCTACTCATGTCTTTTGCCCGTTTCTTAACTAGATTTCTTGTTTGGGGGTGTTAAATTGGATAACTTCCTTATAGATTTTGGATACTAACCCTTTATCAGATATATCATTTGCAAATGCCTTCTCCATTCCATAAGCTGTCTTTTAGTTTTGATGATGGTTTTCTTCAGCATGCAGAAGTTTTTTATCTTGATGAAGTCCCAAAGTTCATGTTTGCTTTTGTTTCCTTTGCCTTTGGCAATGTGTCAAGAAGTTGTTCTGGCCAAAATCAAAGAGGTTGCTGCCTGTGTTCTCCTCTAGGATTTTGATGGTTTCCTGTCTCACATTTAGGTCTTTCATCCATTTTGAATTTATTTTTGTGTATGATGTAAGAAATTGGTCCAGGTTCATTCTTCTGCATGTCACTCTCCAGTTTTCCCAGCATCATTTGTTGAAGAGACTGTCTTTTTTTTTTTCCCACTGGATATTCTTTTGTGCTTTGTTAAAGATTAATTGACCATATAGTTGTGGGTTCATTTCTGGGTTTTCTATTCTGTTCCATTGATCTACGTGTCTGTTTTTGTACCAGTATCATATTGTCTTGATGACTTCAACTTTGTAATACAGCTTGTCTAGAATTGTGATGCTCCCAGATTTGCTTTTCTAAGATTGCTTTGGCTATCCAGGGTCTTTTGTGGTTCCATACAAATTTTAGATTGTTAATTCTAGCTCTATGAAAAATGATGGTGGTATTTCATGAAGATTGAATTAAATGTGTAAATAGCTTTGGGTAGTATAGATATCTTAACAATATTCTTCCAATCCATTAATGTGGAATGTTTTTCAATTTCTTTGTGTCATCTTTAATGTCTTTCATATGTATTTTATAGTTGTCAGAGTACAAATATTTTAACCCTTTGGTTAGGTTTATTCCTAGGTATCTTATGGCTTTTAGTGCCTTTATAAATGGTATCAATTCCTTGATTTCTCTTTCTGCTTCTTCATTACTGATGTATAGAAATGCAACAGATTTATGTACATTGATTTTTTTATCTTGTGACTTAACCGAATTTGTGTATCAGTTCTAGCAATTTTTTGGTGAAGTCTTTTGGGTTTTCTACACAGAGCATCATGTTGTCTGCAAATTGTAAAAGCTTGACTTCCTCTTTGCCTATTTCTTTTTGTTTCTGATTGCTGAGGGTAAGACTTCAAGTACTATGTTAAATAATGATAGTAAGAGTAAACATCCTTGTCTTGTTCCTGACCATAGAGGAATATCTCTCTTTTTTTCCCCGTTGAAGATGATATTAACTGTGCATCTTTCATATATGGCCTTTATGGAATCACTGAGTTCCTTAAGTCTACATTATGCTTCAACATTTTTCCCCTCTTCTATTCAGCTTCACTATTTGCCATACTTTTATCTTCTATAGTACTTATTTGTTGCTCTGTTTCTTCTATCCTTGTGGTCATTACATCCAGTGGGTTTTGCATCTCAGTTATAGCATTTTTTATTTTGGCCTGACTAGGTTTTTTGTCTTTTTTCTCTACAGTAAGGGATTCCCTGATGTCTTCTTTGCTTTTCTCAAGCCCAGCTAGTATCCTTATGATTGTTGTTTTAAATTCAGGATCAGGCATAGTACTTATATCTGTTTCAATTAGATCCCTGGCCATGACCTTTTCTTGTTCTTTTTTTTTGGGATAAATTCCTCCAACTTGGAATTTTGTCTAGGTCTCTGTCTTCTCTGTGTTAGGAAAGCCTGTTATATTTTCTGCTCCTGAAAGTAATGGCTTTATTAAGAAGAGGTCATATAGTGTCCAGGGCCTGGTGCTTCCAGAAATGTTTTTGGTGTATGTTGTGTGTACTTTACTGTTGTGTCTTGGCTGCTCTTTCCCTTAGGTCAGTCCTCTGCAGAGTTTCTCCTGCAGTGGGAAGTGTTTGGACTTTATCCAGATTGTGACAATTTTAACTAGGTGTGCCCTGGTTTGCTTGTTAAAAGAGGCCTGATGGTATTTCCACTAAGAGTTGCAGTTTTGCAGCACTCTATGGTCAGTGGACTTGGTGTGTGTGAGGGGTTTGTGCTGGTCTTCTGAAGGAAGGGTCTGCTGCTCTGGTTCTCAGGTACATTTGCCCTAATAAAGAAGCACCCATAGAGTACAAGTGGCCGGACTTGGTGTCAGTGGCCCAGGCCTCTGCTATTCGTGCTCTGCTGCTCACTGAAGTCAGTTGATGCTGATGAATGGGAGAGAAAACTGGTGCCAGCCCTCTCCCTTGTCCTTAGAGAGGGGAGTTTGCACCTGCTGCTATTTGGGAAGCCCTCACAGAAGAGCTAATAATCTCCTCTGTTGTGTCCCAGATATCCCTCAGATCCCTGACTTCATCCTGTGTCCAGGCCATCTGCCCACACAGAAGCATAGTGCACCTGTGTTCTATCCCAGACAGGCTGCCAAACTCTAGGGACCCAGATCCATGCTGGTTGTCTGGAGTAGGGTCTCACTGTGCTGAGGCTGGTGTAGGTTTGTCTGAGAAGGGCAGTCACACCAACGTGCAGAAGCTTGGAGTTTAGAATAAAGCACAGAAAAAAAAAAGACCTCTGATTATTTTTTTTTTTAATTTTTTTTTTCAACGTTTATTTATTTTTGGGACAGAGAGAGACAGAGCATGAACGGGGGAGGGGCAGAGAGAGAGGAAGACACAGAATCGGAAACAGGCTCCAGGCTCTGAGCCATCAGCCTAGAGCCCGACGCGGGGCTCGAACTCACAGACCGCAAGATCGTGACCTGGCTGAAGTCGGACGCTTAACCGACTGCGCCACCCAGGCGCCCCATGACCTCTGATTATTTTTTAATAGGATTTTTAATATTGACTTGTCTGAGTTCTTTACATATTTTAGATATTTAACCCCTATTGGTTATATCATTTGCAAATATCTTCTCCATTAAGTAGGTTGACTTTTTGTCTTATTGATGATTTCCTTTGCTGTGCAAAAGCTTTTTAGTATGATGTAGTTCCATTTATTTATTTTTGCTTTGGTTGTCATTGCCTGGGCAGCAGATTCAAAAAAATATTGCTATGATTGATACCAAAGGGCTTATTGCTTATGTTTTCTTCTAGGAGTTTTATGTTTTCCAGTCTTACATTTAAGTCTTTAATCCATTTCCACTTTATTTTTGTATATGGGGTAAGATAATAGTCCTGTTTTATTCTTTTGCATGTAAATATCCAGGTTTCCCAGTACCATTTATCAGGGAGACTGTCTTTTCCCCCATTGTGTACTCTTGTATCCTTTGTCAAAGATTGACCATAAAGATGTGGGTTTATTTCTGGACTTCCTATACTGTTCTATTATTTTCTGTGTCTGTTTTCGTACCACAACCATAATGTTTTGATTACTATAGCTTTGTAGTATAATTTGAAATCAGGGAGTGTGATACCTCCAGCTTTGTTCTTCTTTCTCATGATTTCTTTGGCTATTCTGTGTCTTTGTGGTTCCATACAAATGTTAGGATTATTTGTTCTAGTCCTGTGAAAAATGCCATTGGTATTTTTTATAGGAATTACATAGAATTTGTAAATATTTTTGGAGATTATGCAACTTTAAACAATATTAATTCTTTCAGTCCATGAGCACAGTATATCTTTCTATTTATTGGTGTCAACACCAATTTCTTTCACCAATGTCTGTAGTTTTCAATGTCTAGGTCTTTCACTTTGTTGGTTAAATAAATTTCTAGGTATTTTGTTCTTTTTCATGCAACTGTAAATGGGATTGCTTCCTTCAGTGCTCTTTTTGATTGTTTATTATTACTGTACAGAAATGCAACAGATGTTTGTATATTAATTTTGTATCTGACAACCTTACTGAATTTATTTATTAGTTCCAATAGTTTTTTGGTGGAATCATTAGGGTTTTCTATGTATAATATTGTGTCACCTGGAAATGGGAAGAATTTTACTTCTTTTTTTTCCCATTTGGATGACTTTAATGTATGTATGTATGTATGTATGTATGTATGTATGTATGTATATATGTACAATTTTGGTCTTATTGCGATGGCTAGAACTTCCAATACTGTGTTGAACAAAAGTGGTGAGAGTGAGTATTCATGTCTTTTTCCTGATCATAGAGAAAAAGCTTTAGGCTTTTTACTGTTGAGTATAATATTAGTTAGGGGTTTTTTCTAAATAACCTTTATTATGTTAACATACTTTCCTCTACTCCCACTTTTTGAGAGTTTTTAACATAAATGGATGTTGAATTTTATTGAGTGCTTTTTCTTCATCTACTGAGGTGATCTTTTGATTTTTATCCTTTTTGCTAGTGTGATGTATCACATTGATTTGTGGATATTGAACCAAACTTGCATACCTAGAATAAATATCACTTGATTGTGATATATGATCCTTTTAATGTGCTGTTAAATTAGGTTTGCCAATATTTTGTTGAGGATTTTTGTATCATCTATATTCATCAAGGATATTGGCCTGTATTTTCTTTTTTGTGGTGTCTTTATCTGGTTTTGGTATCAGGGTAATGCCAGCTACAAAGAAATGAGTTTGAAAATATTCCTTCGTCTTCAATTTTTTAATAGCTTGAGAAGTATAAGTATTAATTCTTATTTAACTATTTGGTATATTTTACCTGTGAAGCCATTTGGTCCTGGGCTTTTGTTTATGGGTAATTTTTTGATTGCTGATTCAATTTCATTACTAGTAATCAATTTAATTACTAGTAACAAAACTGTTCAGATTTTATACTTCTTCCTTTCTCAGTCTTGGAAGAGTGTGTGTTTCTAGGAATTTATCCATTTTTTTCTAGATTGCGCCATTTGTCGGCACATAATTATCTGTAGTAGCCTCTTACGGTACTTATATTTCTGTGGTATTGCTTGTCATTTCTGATTTTATTTGGGCCCTCTCTCCTTTTTTACTTGATGTGTCTTGCCAAAGATTTCTCAATTTTGTTTCTCTTTTCAAAGTACTGGCTCTTTGAAGTTCCATTGATCTTTGTTTTTTTGTATATGTGTGGTTGGGTTTTTTTTTAATTTTTATTTTTTTAGTGTTCATTTTTGAGAGACCAGTGCAAGCAGGGAAGGGGCAAAGAGAGAGGGAGACACAGAATCCGAAGCAGGCTCCAGGCTCTGAGCTGTCAGCACAGAGCCCAATGCAGGGCTTGAACCCACGAACTGCAAGATCATGACCTGAGCCAAAGTCGGACGCTCAACCCACTTAGCCACCCTGGCGCTCCTGTGAATGTGTTTTTTAAGGCTCCAGTTCATTTATTTCCACTCTGATGTTTCATATTCCCTTCCTTCTACTATATTTGGGCTCTGTAGCTCTTTTTCTTGTTCCTTTAGATCTAAAGTTACATTGTTTATTTGAGATTTGTTTGTTTGTTTTATGAAGTAGGCCGACATTGCTATAAATTCTTCTCAAACAACTGCTTTTGCTACATCCCATAGATTTTGGAATATTGCATTCTCATTTTCATTTGTCTCGAGTATTTTTAAAATTTCTCTTTAATTTCTTTGTTGACTTATTGGTCATTTAGCAACATGTTTAGCCTCCATGTGTTTGTGGGCTTTATTTTTATTTTTTTCAACTTTTTCCTTGTAATTGATTTCTAGTTTCATACTGTGGTAATTGGAAAAGATGCTTGATATGAGTTTGGTCTTCTTAAATTTATTGAGACTTGTTTTGTTGAATCTATCCTGGAGAATGTTCCATGTGTACTAGAGAAGAATGTGTATTCTGCCGTTGGACAGACTGTTCTGTATTTATCTGTTAGGTTCATCTGATTTAATATATAGTTTAAGTCTAATGTTTCCCTAATCAACTCAGATGCAAAAATTCTCAACAACATATTGGAAAACTAAACTCAACAGTGCATTAAGTGGGCCATACACCACGATCCAGTGGGGTGTATTCCAGGAATATAAGGGTAGTTGAACATCTGCAAATCAGTAAATGTGAAATATCACATTAACAAAATGAAGGTTAAAAATCATATGACCACTTCAATAAATGAATAAAGGCACTTGAAAAAATTTGATATCCTTTCGTGAATAAAACTCTCAACAAACTGGGTATATAGGGAATGTACTTCAGCATAATAAGGAAAGACCGCATCTAACATGACAAACCCACAGCTAACATAGTTAATGTGAAAAGCCAAAGCTTTTCCTCTAAGACCAGGAACAAGACAAGAATGTTCCACTCTCACCACTTTCAGTACGGGAGGATTTAGAGTAATTAGGCAAGTAAAAGAAATGAAAGGCATCCAAATCAGAAAGAAACAAGTAAAATTGTCTTTATTTGCAAATGTCATGTCATTAAATACAGAAAATCTTAAAGCCTCCACCAAAAAACTTTTAGAACCTAATAAACTGAGTCAGTAAATTATAGGATACAAAATCAACATACAAAAATCAGTTGCACTTCTATGCACCAACAACAAACTATCAAAAGAAATAAATTATTGAAACAATTTGATTTATAATAGCATCAACAGAATAAAATACTTAAACATAAATTTAACCAAGTAGGGGAAATATCTGTGCATTGAAGATTATAAGACTTTGATGAAAGAAATTAAAGAGTATACAAATAAATGGAAATATATTCTATGTTCATGGGCTGGAAAAATTAATATTGTTAAAATATTCATGCTATGCAAAGCAATAGATCCTATCAGCAGTATAATAACATTCTCCATAGAAATTAAAAAAAAAATAGTCCTAAAATTTGTATGGAGCCACCAAAACCCCAAGTAGCCAAAGCAATCTTGAGAAAAAAAACAAAGCTGGAAGCATCAAACTTACTGATTTCAAGCTATGTTACAAAGCTATAGCAATCAAAATAGTATAGCATTGGCATAAAAACAGACACAATGCCAAATGGAACAGAATAGAAAACCCAGGAATAAACCCATGCATATATGGTCAGTTAATTTTTTACAAAGAAGCTAAGTATATACAATGCAGAAAAAATTGTCCCTTCAATAATGATTTTGGGAAAACTGGACAACCACATGCAAAAGAATGAAACTGGACCCTGATATTCCACTATACACAAAAAGCTAACTCAAATTGGATTAAAGATTTGAATGTAAGACCTGAAACCCTAAAACTTCTAGAAGAAAACAGAGAGTAAGCTCTTTAACATTGGTCATGGCAATGACTTTTTTGCATTTGACAACAAAAATAAAAATTAACAAGTGGGACTACATCAAACTAGAAAACTTCTATACAGCAAACATTCAGAAGAAATGAAAAGCAATCTTCAAAGGGAGAAAATATTTGCAAACCACATATCCAAAAAGGAGTTCATATCCAAAATATTCAAGAAACGAATACAACTCAATAGCAAAAACAAACAAACCCTCCAAATAACTCAATTTAAAAATGGACAAAAGATCTAAATATACATTTTTCCAAAGAAGACATACAAATAGCCAATGAGTACATGAAAACGTGTTCAAAATCACTCATCCTCAGGGAAATGCATACCAAATTTATGAGATATTACCTCATACTTGTTAGGATGTTTATTATCAAAAGACAAGAGATAAATGCTGGTGAGGATGTGCGCAGTGGTGGTGGAAATGAATATAGCTACTATAGAAAACAGTATGGAAGTTCCTCAAGAAATTCACAACAGAACTATCATATGATTGAACAATCCCAATTCTGGGAATATATCCAAAGGAAATAAACCTATTGTTTCAAAAAAATATATGCACTCCCATGTTTATTACAGCATTATTCACAATAGCAAATGTTTGAAAACAACTTGATGAATGTAGACACATGAAAGGGTAAAGAACATTTTATATGTTATGTATATATTGATATATATGATATATAATGCATTTATATAATATTAACATATTATATATGAATAATATCCATTATATATAAAATATATACATAATGTATATGTTATATATACATTATGTGTATATATGATATACATACATTATATATATACATTATATATATATATATATATATATATATATATATATATATATAAATAATAGAACATTACTCAGCCTAAAAAAAAGAAAGTCCTGTCCTTTGCAAAACCATGGAGGACATTATGCTAAATGAAGTAAGTCAGAAAAAGACAAATACTTCATGGTATCACTAACATGTGGAATCTGAAAACCAAACAAATAAGCAAACAAAACCCTTGAAGTCATAGAAACAGAGAGTAAGTAAAGCGGTTGCCAGGGACTCAGAAGTAGGGGAAATAGGGAGAGATTAGTAAAAGGCACAAACTTTCAGTTAACAGATCAATATGGTCTGAGAATCTAATATATAGCATGGTGACGATAGTCGGTAACTCTGTACTATGTAGCTGACATTTCCTTAAAGGATAGAACTTAAATATTCTTACAAAAAAAATAAAAGTAAGTAAATACATGAAGTGATGTATGTGTTTATTAACTCAATGGTTGGAATCCTTCCACAATGTATGTGTGTATCAAATCATCATGTTGTACACTAACTCTTACAATTTAATTGTCAATTATACCTCAATAAAGTTGGACACGAAAATGTTTTCCCTCCAGTTAGCAGAGGAATCCCTAAGACCACTTGAAGTTTTTATAGTCATGATGTTTTCATAATAAGGTGACAAACCTTTCTTATTCCTTGGCCAGCATATGTGACAAAGCTCTGACTTTGGAGTCTGTAGTCTATATGAGCCTGCAAGTACTATGACCTTATCTGACACTTTTTCTTTATGGTATTTTTAAAATTTATTTTTTGTTATAAAAATCCATGTTTATAATAGAAAAGTTGACATTTTTTTAATTAAAAGAAAGAAAATCTTACATCACCCTACCACCTAGAGAGAATTTCTGTTAATATTTTGGTGCAGGGCCTTCTAGTCTTCATTCAGTAAATTTTTCTTCTACACACGTGACCTTACTATACAAATAACAATTATTCTTTTTCACACATAAAAATTATTACACGCTATTACAATTACAAACATGAGTATATCATTTTTATTGAAATATAATTCACATACCATAAAGTTTGCCCTTTTAGAGTATACAGTTCAATGGGCCTCAGGATATTTGTACAGCTGGACAACAATTACTGCAATCTAGTTTTAGAAGAGTTTCATCAGCCCCAAAAGAAACCTGTACCTATTAGCGGTCACTCCCCATTTGCCCCTCTCCCTAGCACCTAACAACTAACTAATCATTGTCTTTGTGAATTCCCCTATATAATTCATAGAAACAGAATCATAGAATATGTGGTCGTCTGTGTTTCACTTCTTACACTTAGCATCATTTTTCAATGTTTAGGCATGCTGTAGCATGTGTGAGTTATTCCTTTCTATAACAGAATAATATTTAATGCATGAATATACCACATTTTGTTTATCCATTCATCAGATGATGGACATTGGGTGTTTACCACTTTTTGACTATTATGAATAATGCTTCTATGAATATTCATGCACAAGTTTTTATGTGAACATGAGCTTTCAGTTCTCCTATGGGTGGAACTGTTGAGTCACCTGGTAACTTCATGATTAACTTTTTGAGGAACTGACCTTTGAGAATGTTTTCCAAAGTGGGTGCCCCATTTTATGTTTCCACCAGCAATGTTTGAGTGTTCGAACTTTTCCACATCCGTGCCAATGCTTGTTGTTATCAGTCTTTTTTAATTAAGACCAGCCTGGTGGATGTGAAGTGGTAGGTACTTAATTGTGGTTTTGATTTGCATTTCCATAAAGACTATGATGTTGATCATCTTTTTATGTTTCTTGGCCTTTATATATCTTCTTTATAGAAATGTCTATTCAAATCCAATGTTCATTTTTAAACTTGAATTATGTTTTATTTTTGATTCATAAGTTTTGTAAAATATATTCTGTATACTAGATCCTTATCAAATTTATGATATAAAATATTTTCTTCTCTTCTAGGGAGTGGCCTTTTTACTTTCTTGAGAGTGTCCTTTGGAGGGCTTGAATGTCACTTTCCAACTCTGCTTTTCTTATATCCTCTAAATCTCATCTATTGTTTTCTATTGGTAGAGACTAAAGGGAGCCAGCCTGCAAAGCTGAGTTCCAGCCCCAGCATCACAATGCAGAGTATTGAAGGATGGACTTGAAGTCAGTAGACAATAGCTTAATAAATAGCACGTAAGAAAGTCAATCTTCCCGTGGGGTTAGCAATTGTACGATATTTTGTTGTTCACAAAAAAACCCCACAAGCTTTTAATATTGTTGAGCCTTTCTATTAAATGGTTGTTTTCCATTTCATTGATATCTGTTCTTTGGTGTTTCCAATCTTATAATTTCTTTGAAATTTGTGGGGGGGGGGGTTTCTTTTTGTAACTTCTTGAAATAAATGCATAAGTCAAGAATTTTTCATTTTTTTATTTCTAGTGTATGCATTTAAAATGAAAATAGCAAAACAAAAAAAGTTAAAACTGCCCTCTAAATATGATTTTAGCTGTATCTCACTTGTTTTGATATGTACTTTTTCATTATTATTCAGTTCAAAATATTTTCTAATATTCATTTTGATTATTTTCTTTTATCTATGACCTTTTCACCCGTGGGCTACCCATGTATTAATGCATTTCCAAATATTTGGGGTTTTTAAGTTTCCTTTTTGCCATTAATACATTTATAATGTTATATATAATAATTAATATATAAAATATTATATAAGAGTACACTTATCTTTTTATGTCAGTATATATGAAGTAATTATATATACACATGAGGATAGAGAAATAAAAATGAATGAATATGTAAAATATATAGATAATTTCATACAGGCATACATATTTGGAATTGCTATGTCTTCTCTGTGGATTGCAAATTGTATGATTATAAAATGTCCTGTCTCAAGTAACTCATCTTGTGTTAGAGTTTACTCTGTCTGATATTAATATTTTATATTAATATAGTATATTAATATATGTACACTTAATATGTTAGTCTGTCTTTGTTAGTAGTTTCATACATAACAAAATTTTCATTTTCCAAATATTTATTTATTTTTTTTTAAATTTTTTTTTTTTAATGTTTATTTATTTTGGGGACAGAGAGAGACAGAGCATGAATGGGGGAGGGGCAGAGAGAGAGGGAGACACAGAATCGGAAGCAGGCTCCAGGCTCTGAGCCATCAGCCCAGAGCCTGACGCGGGGCTCGAACTCACGGACCGCAAGATCGTGACCCGAGCTGAAGTCGGACGCCTAACCGACTGAGCCACCCAGGCGCCCCCCAAATATTTATTTTTAACTTTTCTTTAAATTTATATTTAAATTTGTCTCTAGTAGTCATCATGTAGCAAGGTTTGGTCTTTTTAAATTCAGTCTGTCAATCATTGTCTTTTTAAATATGATGATTTGGTCATTACACAGTTAAATAATTAATTATTACATTTGGTTTGAAATCTATCACCTTACTATATTTCTCTATTTTTCCACATGCTCTGTTTCTTTTTCTCTCCTTTCTTTTCTTCTTCTGGATTCTTTTTTAGTGTTCAATTTCCCTCCTCTATTAGCTTGTTTATCAAATATTCTTTTAATTTTGATTTTAGTAGTTACCCCAGAGATTACAACAAACATCCTTGAGTTATTAAAGTTGTATATAAATTAGAACTTTTAATATATGCTGGACAACTCAGAACTTGAGAAACTCTTAATTTCATTCAATGTATCTTGCCTTTTATGTTATTATTTTGTTAATCCCAAATTATTATTATTGTCATTATTGTTTTCAGAGTCAATATTAATTTACATTTACTCATGTTGTTCTTTATTCTTTCTTTCATTACATTGTCTCCTCTGTTATCATTGTTTTCTTTGCGTAAAAGTCTCCATTTGGTATTTCTGTAACTATAAGTGTGCAACTAACAAATTCAAGATTGGTGTACTCCAGCCAGTTTTTGGTTCACTTCTTATACGAAGGATTTGTTCACTGGATATCTAATTCTAACTTGACAGTTATTTCATTTTAGCATCATTAAGATATTATGAAGATGTCTTTTGGATTCTAAGGTTTCCATTGAGACGTCAGCTCTTGGTCTAATTTTGTTCCTATAATGCCAACATCTTTTTTCATGGTCGTTCTGGATGCTCTCAAGATTTTTTTTCTTATTCCTGATTTTCAGCATTTTTAGTGTGACACATCCAATTTGATTTTTTTTTTTTATCCTGCATGAATCCAAGTGTTACTTGAATCTCTAGCTTGATCTCTTCCATCAGTGGGAAATTCTCAGCCATTATCTTTTAATGCATCTTCTTCATTCTTATTTTCCTCTCCTTCTGCAGTTCTATTCAGATTTACATTAGTCTTTTCATGTGTTTCACTTTCTTTTCTCTTTTCTGTATTATTCATTCTTCGTGTCTGTGTTTTATTTTGGAGATTTCTTCTGATTTATCTTTTAGTTCAGTGGTTTCTCTTTAGCTCTTTCTATCTCAGGTTAAATCCCTCCATTGTTTTTAATTTCATCACGTGTATTTTCCTATTTTAAAATTTCTAGTTAATTTCCTTCTCTTTGTTGAAATCTTCAACATTCTCTACCAATTTCTTGAACATATTACTCATAGTTTCTTTGTTGTTGTTGTCTTTCCAATAAGTCCATTTTCTTGATCTCTTGTGGAACTGTTTTGTCTACTTGTCTGTTTTGTCTCTCCCTTTTTTGGAAACATCCTTTTGTGTGTATGTGTTTGATTTGATGCTGGATATTGTGTATTAAAAATTGACAAGTTAAGAGTCTGGATGATGTCATCTCAACTGAAATAGAATTTAGTTTTGCTTCTGGCCAACAGCTAAGCTGAGAGAAGGAGAAATTCCAGATTGCCTTTCTTAAATAAGGAATTTAAAAATATTAAGGTCTTTAGTCCTGTGATTTAGTCTATCTCTGGTACAGTTTTACTCCTAGGTTGGGACTTTTAGGGGCCCAGTTGAAAACCTGGGGTGTTTACTAGGGCACTTGCTTTTTTAGTGATCCTTAAATTTCAATTTTTATCCCTTGATTCATGAGTCTGTCAAGTTCTGCTCAGCATATCAACTTTTCAGTCAGTAACTGCTTTGAGGGAGAAGCTCCCACAAACGACAGGATCACCTCTTTGAGCTTTTTCTGCAGATCGTGACCTCACAGTTCCTCACATACAACTTTGATAGTTATCCCATGCATTCAAAACAGAAGCTTTGGTTAAAACTGTTTTGTCCTAGCTGTTCATGGTGAGAGAATTGGTTTGAGCTACTTAATGCACCATTATTAATACTAGAACAACTCCATTCAATTTTTTTAAAGTTTACATAGTTTATTTAAAAGTTTTATCCCTGAATTGCTTCTGAATTCTGATTCATGGTTAGAGTGACCTTCCCCATTTTACTGTTATTACAAGTTTATGTGTGTTTTGTTATGGTATTTTTATGGTTTCAATCTTTATGTTGAAAATTTTTATCTGTTTGGAATTTATCTTGATCTGCTGAGAGGTTTATATACAACGTACTTTTAGTTTTGATGCTCATCTCTTTACCTATTCTAATTTACTTAACAGTCTATCTTTTTTCACAGACTTGAATTTTATTTTTCTACATACTAAATTCATCTGTGAATTGAATCCCTGGGCTTTCTGTTTTCCTGTTTTTCCTGTTGTTTATGTGTATGTCTCTATTCATGTGTCTGTGTGACATTTTTTTTAATGACTTTATTTTGGATTAACTATCATGCAATATCCTGCTTGCATTTAAAGTGTATAATTTGATTAGTTATAACATATGTATCCACTAGTGAAACCATCACTACAATCAAAAGAATGAACAAAAGTTTTCTTTCATGTCCTATTTTAATCTATCATAAACTGACCCCCACCTGCTGTAACCGAGCAACAAACCGATTGGCTTTCTGTCTTTATAATGTGCATTTTATAAGATTTTGATAAAAGAATTAGTTAGAATATACTCATTTTGTCTTTTATTCACTATAATTGTTTTCAGACTCATCTATATTATTGCCTTTATCATTAGTTTGTTCTTTTTTATTGTCAAGTAATAGTATTCTATATTTTGATTTACAATTTGTTTATGAAGTCACCTGTTGTTGGACCTTTGGGTTAGTTCCAGGTTTTTTTTTAATTTTTAATTCCACTATAGTTAACATATAGTGTTATATTAGTTTTAGGTAATTCAACAATTATATGTACTACTCCGTGCCCATCATAAGTATACTCTTAATCTCCTTCATGTATTTCACCCCACTTCCCACCCACCTCCCTTCTGGTAACCATCAGTTTAAGATGGTTCTTTTATTTGTTTGTCTCTTTTTTCTTTGTACATTTGTTTCTTAAATTCCACATATGAGTGAAATCAGTCTTTCTCTGACTGACTTATTTCACTTAGCATTATACTTTCTAGATCCACCCATGTTGTTGTGAATAGCAAGATCTCATTCTTTTTATGGTTGAAAAATATTCCATTGTATATACACACCATTCTTCTTTATCCATTCATCTATTGATGGGTATTTGGGCTGCTTCCATAATTTGGCAATTGTAAATAATACTGCAATAAACCTAGAGGGCATATATCTTGTGGAATTAATGTTTTCACTTTCTTGGGGTAAATACCTAGTAGTAGAATTACTAGATCATATGGTAGTTCTATTTTTAATTTTTTGAGAAACATTCATACTGTTTTCCACAGTGGCTGCATCAGTTTACATTCCCACCAACAGCATATGAGGGTTTCTTTTTCTCCACATCCTCATCAACACCTGCTGTTTCTTGTGTTTTTGATTTTAGCCATTCTGACTGGTGAGGTGATATCTCATTGTGGCTTTGATTTGTATTTCCCTGATGATGAGTGATATTGAGCATTTTTTTCATGTGTCTGCTGGCCCTCTGGATGCTTCTTTGGAGAAATGTCTGTACATATGCTCTGCTCATTTTTTAAAATTGGATTTATTTGGTTTTCCTGGTGTTGAGTTGTAGACGTTCTTTCTATATTTTGGGTATTAATCCTTTATTGGATATGTCATTTGCAAATATCTTCTCCCATTCACTATGCTGTCTTTTATTTTTGTTCATTGTTTCCTTTGCTGTGCAGAAGCTTTTTACTTTGATGCAGTCTGAATAGTTTGTTTTTGCTTTTGTTTCCCTTGCCTCAGGAGACATTTCTAGAAAAAGGTTGCTACAGCCAGTGTCAGAGAAATGACTGCCTATATTCTCTTCTATTATTTTTATGGTTTCATGTCTCACGTTTACATCCTTAATCTATTTTGAGTTTAATTTTGTGTATGATGTAAGAAGGTGGTCCAGTTTCATTCTTTTGCATTCAGCTGTCCAATTTTTCCAGCACCATTTGTTGAAGAGACTTTTTCCATTGCATATTCTCGCCTTCTTTGTCAAAGATTTATTGACCATATAAGTGAGGATTTATTTCTGTGTGCTCTATTCTGTTCTATTGATCTAGGTGTCTTTTTTGTGTGCCAGTATCATACTGTTTTGATGACTGTAGCTTTGCACTGTGTCTTGATACCTGGGATCCTGATCCTCCAGTTTTGTTCTTTTTCAAGATTGTTTTAGCTGTTCAAGGTCTTTTTTGGTTCCATACAAATTTTAGGATTATTTGTTCTGATTTTGTGAAAAGCGCTGTTGGTATTTTAATAGGGATTGCATTGAATATGTAAATTGTTTTTGGTAGTATGGCCATTTTAACAATATTTGTTCTTTCAGTCCATGAGTGTGAAATGTTTTTCCATTTCTTTGTGTCATCTTCAATTTCTTTCATCAATGTTTTATAGTTTTCACAGTACAGATCTTTCACCTCTTTGGTTAAGTTTATTCCTAGATATTTCGTTATTTTGAGTGTAGTTGTAAATGAGATTCTTTACTTAATTTCTCTTCCTTCTACTTCATTTTTTTGTGTATAGAAATGTAACAGATTTCTGTATGTTGATTTTGTTTCCTGTGACCTTACTAAATTCTTTTATCAATTCTAGCAGTTTTTTCATGGAGTCTTTAGGGTTTTTCATATATAGTATCATGTCATCTGCAAATAGTGAAAGTTTTACTTCTTCCTTACCAATTTCGATCCTTTATTTCTTTTTCTTGTCTGATTGTTGTGGTTACGAGTTCCAGTACTATGTTAAATAAAAGTGGTGAGACTGGACATCCTTGTCTTGTTTCTGATCTTTGGCAAAAATCTCTCAGTTTTTCCCCATTGAGTATGATGTTCCTGTGGGTTTTTCACATATGACCTTTATTATGTGGAGGTATGTTCCCTCGAAACGTACTTTGTTTAGGGTTTTATCTTGAATGGATGTTATACTATGTCCATTGCTTTTTATGCATCTATTGAAATGGTCATGTGGGTTTTATCCTTTTTCTCATTGATATAATCTATCACATTGATTGATTTGCGAATATTGAACCACCCTTGCTTCTCACAAATAAATCCCACTTGATAGTGGTGAATGATTTTTTTAAATGTATTGTTGGGTAATTCCCATTTTTACTATTATAAAGTTGCCATGAAATTTTGTATATTAGACTTTGTGGATATAACGCTTTGTTTCCCTTGGATAAAGATGGAATGGTCAGCTTGTATGGTGTGTGTAAGTTTAACATTTTTTGAAATTGCTCAACAGTTTTCCAGAAGTGTAGGATATTTCTGGTTGAGCCATATCATAACCAACACTTGGTATCATTAGTCTTTATAAGGTTAGTTATTCTAATGGATATATAGTGGGATTTCACTGTGATTTTAATTAGTTCTTCTTTGAGATGCAATATAAATATAAGAAAGATCTTTCATGTGCATATTTTCTTTCATGAAGTGTCCAAATGTTTTGCTCACTTGCTCATTTTATGTATATTTTTCCTTCTCATTGGTTATAGAAGTTATTTTTATATTTTGGATATAAGTCTTAGCCAGGTGTATGTTTTTATTTTTTTTTTTTAATTTTTTTTTCCAACGTTTATTTATTTTTGGGACAGAGAGAGACAGAGCATGAACAGGGGAGGGGCAGAGAGAGAGGGAGACACAGAATCAGAAACAGGCTCCAGCCTCTGAGCCATCAGCCCAGAGCCTGACGCGGGGCTCGAACTCACGGACCGCGAGATCGTGACCTGGCTGAAGTAGGACGCTTAACCGACTGCGCCACCCAGGCGCCCCCAGGTGTATGTTTTTAAATATCTTCCCCTAATCTTTGAATTGCCTTTTTACTTTCTTATCTTTTGAAAAAAATGCATTTATTATTAATGGAAACCAGTTTAATGATGTATTTAAATCTATAGATCAATTTTTGGACAATTGATATCTTTACAAATTGATTCTTTCAATCTATGGATAAGACATCTTTCTTCAATTATTAGGTTTTTAACTTCTCTGAGGTGTGTTTTAGGAGAAGGGATCAGAAAACAATGGTCAATAGGTTAAAACCAGCCCATCGCTTGTTTTGGTACATCCATGAGATAAGATTAAATTTTACATTTTATTTTAATTTAATTTAATTTAATTTAATTTTATTAAGTTTATTTATTTATTTTGAGAGAGAAAAAGCATGAGCAAGCAGGGGAGGGGCAGAGAGAGAGAGAGAGAGAATCACAAGGAGGCTTCATGCTATCAGCGCAGAGCCTGATGCAGGGCTCGATCCCATAAACTGTGAGATCATGACCTGAGCTGAAATAAAAAATTGGACGCTTAACCAACTGAGCCACCTAGGCACCCCTAAATTTTACATTTTAAAGGGTTGTCAATAAAATGGAGAATGAAATGGGATAGAGACTATCTGTAGCTCAGAAGCCTAAAATATTTAATATGTGGCCTATACAGAAGAAAGCGTGTCAGCCCTGTTGTAGAGAATTGTGTATAAAGGTCTTGAACATCTCATTAGATTAGTTCACAGGTATTTTATATTTTTTTAATTAATTTATTTATTTTGAGAGAAAAAGAGAGAGAGCAAGCAGGGGAAGGACAGAGAGAGAGGGGGAGAGACAGAGAATCCCAAGCAGGCTGCACACTGTCAGTGCAGAGCCTGACATGGGGCTCAATCTCATGAACCATGAGAGCATGGCCTGAGCTGATATCAAGAGTCACACACTTAACTGACTGAACCACCCAGGTGCCCTGATATTTTACATTTTTAATGCTGTTGAAAAACTTCTTTTTATGATTAAGTTTATTTAAAATGTTACATTCTTGGTACATATTCGTTGTTCAATGGATATTCAATGAATAAATGAAGAACAACACGTTCACTTTCTCAAAAAATTTGTGAAACGGTCTGCTAAAGGATGTTGATTTAAGACCATGACAGATCAGCAAAAGGGAAACACCGGAAAGAGATTCTGGAGAGGGTAGGTTTCATTTCTTCTGTGGCTTTCTGTCTCTGCTCTTTCCTCATGGGTCCTTGCCCCACCAGATACTTCCTCTGGCAAAAACTTCTGACATCTTGGAGAGATGGCAGTTGATGCTATATAAGTGAGGAAATTTAAAAGGCATTATTTTTAATTTTTTAATCCCTTATTGTTCATTGCTGGTATATTAGTCAGAGTCCTCCAGAGAAACAGAACCAATAAGATGGATAGATAGAAATATAGATATTTTAAGAAATTGGTTCACATGTTTGATTATGGGGGCTGGTAAGTCTGAAATCCATAGGGCAGGCCTGTAGACTAGAAAGTCAGGTAATAGTTGATGTTCCAGTCTTGAGTCCAAATAACTCAGGGCAGTAGGCTGGAAAATCAGGCAGAGTTTCTATGTTGAAGTCTTAGGGAGAATTGCTTCTTTAGGAAAGCCCAGTCTGTGCCTAAGGCCTTCAACTGATTACATGAGGTCTAACAAAGATTCCCTTTTTGACCAAACTTTAATCGGACTCCTCGAAGCTCTTTCTCAAATAGGTCCTGACTTTTGAGCTTCTGTGTCTGTCTTCTTTGTTCAATTTTAACAAGAACCCACAAAGTTTAGCCAGAATCTCCCACCCTTACTATCTAATATCTTGTTCCACATCCTTCATCAAACCCTAGACAATGAATAAACATGATGGCTTGCCTTTAGCAAGAATCCTATTAGGTCAGGTTAGCCAGAATCCCCCACTTAACCCTGATGTTTCCTTTTAATAATTTCCCATCTACTGACACGCCTCCTCCCCTAGTCTGCTCCTGGGCTATAAATTCCCACTTTTCCTTGTATTTGGAATTGAGGACAATCCCTCTCCCTACCACAAAACCTCTTTGTGGTAGACACCCTGAATACAGTCAGCCTTACCATTCTTTAACAAATGTGAGGAATAACTTTTCTTTGACAGTTTCATCCATATTATGGAGGATATTTAGTTTACTTAAAGACTACAGATATGAATGTTAATCACATCTAAAAAATACCCGCACAGCAACATCTAGAGGGTTGATCAACATTTGACCATGTTGACAGATACAATCTTCCATCACAATGGTGTAGTATTTTATTTCATGTTAACTTTGTGTTCTACAATCTTATTGTATGAACTAACAGTGTATCCATAGTTTTTTCCCGTAAATGTCTAATCATGTCTTCAGCAAACAATAATTTTATTCTTCCATTCCAAGCCTTATACCTTTTATTTTTTATCCATGATAATGGTCTCCGTTAACATAGCAAGTTAAAGTAATGACAAATGGCGTTCTTCATGCATTCTCAATCTCCGTGGAAATCTTCAGCAGTTTTTGGTCAAGTACGGTATTTGCTGTTTGTTTGGGGTTTTTTTTGTTTGTTTTTTGTGTTTTGGTTTTTTTGTAGATTCCCTTTATCTTACTAAGAAGATATTTTCATTCTCAGTTTAAGAGTTTTTATTTTTTTGTTAGTACTAGTATTAGTATTAGTATTATACATATTTTTTTAGGGGAATGGGGCAGAGAGAGAGGGAAAGAGAGAATCCCAAGCAGGCTCTGTGCCCACAACCCAGGGCTCAATCCCAGGACCATGAGATCATGACTTAGCTGAAATTAAGAGTTAGATGCTTAACTGACTAAGCCACCCAGGCACCCCAAGATTTTTTTTAGGTCATGACTATGTGTTAAATTTATCAAAAATATTTCTGCAGCTATTGAGATGGCCAATAGTTTTTATCTTTTATTATTAATAAGAATTACATTAGTTCATTTCCAAAGTTAAACGATTCTTGCATTCCTGTATTAAATCCAATTTGGTTGCATTATAACCCTTTCTCCCTCCCTCACTCTCACAACACACATATATACAACACACATGTACACACACATATACACACAACACACATACACAACACTTGGATTTGGTTTTAAGATATTTGCACCTAAGTTTTTGAGTGAATTTGACCTGTAATTATCATTTCCTGCAATGTCATTCTCAGGTTTTGATATTATGATCATGCTGGCCTCATAATATAAGGTAGAGATTATTCCCTTCCTCTTTTTAAATACATTTTTTGGAAGAATTGTATAAAATTGGAAATTTTTCTTCCTTAAATGATGGAATTCACTACCTAGGTTCTTATCTGTAGGAAGACTTTTTAAATGAATTTACTAAGAATAAGACTGTTAAACCTTTTATTCAATTGTGATAATTTATGTTTTCCTAGGAATTTGTCTATTTTATGTCAATTTTGAAATTTATTGTTATAATTGCTTATAGTACCTTCTTCTTATCTTTTTAGTGTGACTAGAAGAATCTGTAATAATACCTTTCTTTATACCTTATGTTATTTGTTCCTTCCTTTGTTGTTTATATTCTTGCTGGTGACATATCAATTTCATTTCTGTTAAAATAATTAAGTTTTGGTTTTTGAGTAGTTTGTCCATTTTATATTATTGGATTTATTGGAATAAGATTATCCTATCAACTTTTAACAATTGTAGAATGTGTAATGTCTTCCTTCTTTTTGATATAGGTCTATATTTTTTCTTAGTCATTTTTGCTACAGGCTTATCAATGTTGTTTTTTCCCTGAAAGAGCCAACATTTGGTTTTGCTGATCTGTAAATATGCTTCTTTTCTATTTCATTAATTCCTATCTTACCCTTTTTCTTGCTTTTCTTTATTTTCAATTTACTCTTCTAACTTCTTGAGAACTTAGATGCTCATTCATTTTTAGCTTTTTTTTTTTTGGTATCATGTGAACTTAAAGATATAAACTACCCTTAATACATGTCTTTAGATATATATATCTCACCATTTTGCTATGCTGGATTTTTAATATCATTCAGTTCAAATTATGTGGTAATTTCCATTGTGATTCCTTCTTTGAACCATAGGTTACTTGGAATTTATATTAGTTTCCACCATATGGAAAATTTTAAATTATTATTATTGTTGCTATTCACCGATAGTCTTGTTACATTTCTTTGAAATACGTTGATATTGCTTTATGGTATAATATCTGATCAACTTTTTTAACCTGATCAATTTTTTTTTAACCTGATCAATTTTTATAAGTGCTCCATATGTATACTGTAGCTGTTAGATGCACTATTTCATGTGGGTCATTTATGTCAATTTTTAAAGAAATGGTATACTTCTGAGTAACTATCTTCTGATCTAATCAGCTACTGTAAGTTACTATGTGACTCTAGATTTGTCTTTCTCATTTCAGTTTTGTCAATTTTTAAAGTGCAGGTTTGTATTATTTTGTTAGAAGATTATATCCATCCTTTTAATCACTACAGCATTCAGTTATATTCTCTACATTTCTAAGATTTGACAGTCCATCAGACAGATTTACTTACCGCTCATTCAATTAAGCATGCAGGGAAGACTAGCAAATTCCATTAGAACAACTAAACTGTTTTGTGTATACAGACATTATTAATGGAAATTTTTAAGGTAAATTCTAAAGAACTCATCTGAATGTCACTCTGTTAACAGTAACAGCATATGCATTCAACAGGATTTAGAAAACTTAAGAAAATAAACTCTTGGGTTTATATTTGCATTTTCTCTTTTTCTTGCCAGAAATTTCTCAACTTTTTAAGTTTTCTAATATACAGATTTTTGCTCTATTGTTTCTCTTACATTTCACTTTTCTTTTTCCATTTCTTTGGATATATTCATTTTCTATCTTGTTTTAACCTTTCTTCTGTTTTAATAAAAGAATTCATATCTATACATTTCAATCTATATTCAGGGTACTAAGTACTAATATAATGATAACTTTCATCTCTAAATTACTAATCTGCTTGGGTATTTTTAATAATTTCTTGTTTTTTCATTTTCCTTTCAATTCTTTCATTTAAAAAGTATTTTTAATATATTTATTTTATTTTCTGCTTTTGGGGAATCCCGTATCTTCAGGCTTCGTGCATCCAAAGCCTACAGATACTGTTTTTATAGTTCTTTTACTCTTTTATAGTTTATTCTTTATAGTTCTTTTACTCATTTTAGATGACTGGTTTTTGTGGGATGAGTCACCCGGGTGATAGGAATCCTTATCCATAATTCATGTGTGTTTTTGCTAGGAATTTTCATAAAAAGTTTTGACTATTTTCAAATCACAAGACAATTTGAGTCGGTCGGTTTCCTCACAGTTTCTGTCTTTTCGTAGGAGAAACTCCCCTCCACTTCCCTCAGTTCTTCCACTGACAGCGGTGGCCCTTCTAGGTTCCAGCTACGCTTTGTGGTGGGGTGATAGGTAGAGTGGGGTCACCAATCTGGTTATCCCACTTAGCCTCAGCCTCTGCCTTATTTTCCTTGCGTCTGTAAAATCACATGATCTAGGACTTTGCTACTAAAAATGTGGCCCTCCGACCACAAATATCAGCATCACTCTGTTAGAAATGCAAAATCTTAGGTACTGGTTTCAAAAAGTTAAGTATTTTTCTATCTTGGCTTCGTTGCCTGCCCTAACAGTGTACACTTATATGTACATTTTTCAATGCTTTCTGTGTTCATTAAGAAGTTGCATAATAATTTTAGGATCAACAGCGTTAGCTGTTTAAAGCAGAAAAAAAAAAAAAAAACCCACGAAATCGCAACGTCTGTTCTTTAGTGTGTTTGCTAAGACTAGCTTCTGACCGTTGCTGCGTGAGTGATCGCACACTATTAAAGCTATTAGCGAAGATTTGTGCTATGGTGCCTCTGCCAATTTCTACTAAACTCATCAGTGTCCCCCCACACCCCCTACTCCCCAGCGAGGCTTCCCGCAAAGCTTCGACTGGTTCAATCACAGTAGGCCACCAAACCACCGCGAAAACCCGGAGTAACGGATTTGGGGCGTAGCTAGGGTCCTCCGGCGAGCAAGGAGAATTTACGGAGCCTGCGCAAAGACTGGAGCGCGCACATGCGCAGTGGTCGGTGCTGGGCCGCGCGCCGGTCGCTCCGGGAGGCTTGGAGGCTGCGCGCGCGGTTGACGTGTTCCGTGGCTGCGGAGGCGGCGAGGCTCTGGGAGGGGAAGGAGCGGAGGGAGGGAGGGTGAGGTGGGGGCTGAACCCGGAAGTGGGTAGGCGCTGGAGCGAGCGCGCCGAGAGTGGAGCTCAGCGGCTGGGAGCCAGCGGGGGAGCCCTGGGTTCCCGGTAATGGATCTGTGGGGATTTTGCCCAGGGAAACTGGGGTGGGAAGGGTAGCGGGTTCGCCGTCGGCGAGCGCAGTCCCCTCCTGGGCAGGGCCTGGGAAGGCTCTTCTGTTTCCTTTAGTCGTCCCTCTGGTTGACCCTACTCCTGCTCTGCGCCCCTCCTGGGGCCGTCTCCTGCCGGGTGATTTTGGCCGCGGGACGCTGTCTGTCCCCGAGGAGGTGTGCCTTGCCCGCCCTGGGAAAAGGCATGTTAATGGAGAGATCTGGATTTCGCGGCCGCGACGGCCTTATTGTCACCAACCCAGCGTCCCTAAAACCATGAATGTAGCGCGCCTCAACCTGCACCCTCAGTGTTCTTGGAAGGATCGTTCCCTTTTCGCCCTCCTTGTCTCCACCCTGTTCGTGAATTTAGGCACGAAAGGTGTGCTCTGGCTTCCTCTAAAATTATTCTTTTGTTGGCTGTCTTTTATAACCCGGCCCTCCTTGTTCTCCACCCTAACACCTTAGCCACGAATGAGTGGAAGCTGTGACTTTATCATAATTTAGTTCTGATTTGGAAACGATTAGTAGACGAATGCCTTGAATGATTTGGGATTGCTTTGCCATAGAGTTATTTTACGTGGTTCTTACTCTTTTGCAGACCATGAAACCCTCGGGCACGCCCCTCCAGAAGCTGTTAACCAAGACAATCTAGTTGGTTTTTTTTTTTTGTTTTTTTTTTGTTTTTTTAATAAATCCCTTAAGACACTTATGAAGTTTCTTGTTCTGAAATTGTTGTACTGCAATGAAGAAAAGGAGAAAGGTTACTTCAAATCTTGACGAGAAGATCCACCTAGGCTACCATAAAGATTCTTCAGAAGGAGATGTTGCAGTGGAGTGTGACGAAGTAACCTACACTCATTCCACAGAAAGACCGACTCCTGAAGCTCTTCACTGTTACCAGGAACTTCCTCCCTCGCCAGATCAGAGAAAACTTCTGAGTTCTTTGCAGTATAACAAGAATTTGCTGAAGTATTTAAATGATGACAGGCAGAAGCAACCATCTTTCTGTGACTTACTTATCATAGTAGAAGGAAAAGAATTTAGTGCACATAAAGTTGTTGTTGCTGTTGGCAGTAGTTACTTTCATGCGTGTTTGAGCAAAAATCCAAGCACTGATGTTGTCACCCTGGATCACGTAACACACTCAGTTTTTCAGCATTTGCTTGAATTTCTTTACACATCAGAATTTTTTGTGTACAAATACGAAATACCTCTTGTTTTAGAGGCAGCAAAATTTCTGGACATTATAGATGCAGTTAAATTGCTAAATAATGAAAATGTTGCCACTTTTCAGTCTGAGCTGTCTGAAAAGTCCTCACCAGAAGAAACACTAAGTGAATTAACTGGAAGACTATCAAATAATCATCAGTGTAAATTCTGTAGTAGACATTTTTGTTACAAAAAGTCTTTAGAGAATCATTTGGCTAAAACCCATAGGTCCCTTTTATTAGGGAAAAAACATGGGTTAAAAATGCTGGAGAGAAGTTTTTCCACGAGAAGATCAAAAAGGAATCGGAAGTGTCCTGTTAAGTTTGATGACACCAGTGATGATGAACAAGAAAGTGGCGATGGGTCAGACAATTTGAATCCAGAACATTTTGATAAGGAAAAGTCCGATAGAAATGATTCTGAGGACCCTGGAAGTGAATATAATGCTGAAGAAGATGAGCTAGAGGAGGAAATGTCAGATGAATACTCTGACATTGAAGAACACAGTGAAAAAGATCAGAATGATGCAGAAGAGGAACCTGAGGCTGGTGATTCTGTAGGAAATATTCATGAGGGGTTAACTCCTGTAGTCATTCAGAACAGTAACAAAAAAATACTGCAGTGTCCTAAATGTGATAAGACATTTGACCGCATAGGTAAGAAAACTTTTTTCTGTCTCTAATAACTTACTTTTCTGGATATTTTAAAGGTGATAGTTCAAAATAAACTTTGAAGGTAACTTTTAAAAGGAATGTTTAATGAAGATGGGTATTTGATAGGCATTACATATTTTATCCTGTTTTAAATTTCTTTCGATTCAGGAATTTAAGGTTTTGGGGGTTTTTGTGGGTTTTTTTGAAGGAATTTAAGTCTTTTTAGCCTTTATTTTCTCTTCCTCGTGCCCCACTAAAAGGTGACAGATCATTAGTTCAAGTATTTGGTATGGAAAAACTCCACAGAGTATTAATAATTATGAATGTGGTGCTTTGATTTATATGTTAATTTCATAGCTAAGTGCTGTTTTCAAGTCATAGAAAATTGAATTAGATTATATTAGATTAAATTTAGTAGTTTGTATACTATTTCCCCTTGAACATGGCAATATCTGAATTAGAAATGTAGTCCCTTCTCAGTGTAGGCTTATAGTTAAGAATAAAACTGAACTGGATATAATTTAATTCTGTTGGTAGAGACTTTTGGAAATGTCTTGATTAGTAGTAGTGTTTGGTTATTACAATAACAAATCAACTTTTCCTTTATTAGAAAAGTATATGCAGGAAATGTGATCTCTAACCTTAAGTTAAAAATATGTCCGTGAACATTTAATTTCAAGAGGTCTAATATTTGGAGATATCGTACAGGAACTGTTCAAATGTGAACTTTTAAAGTGCAACAATTATTTCTATATAAATCATAGTTATGAAATTGTGAAATATATTCCACCACATACAATGATAAAAGGAACATTTAAGTTCAGTTTGACCTTGTAAAATTACTTCTACGGTTTAGTATATCCCCATGTATCTTGCAGTTTTGAGTACTTATGTTATTGGGTTAGGCGGAAATTGATTTTATAAGGTATTAGTAATCATTTGCTCTCAAAATATGGGACAGTACACACTGTGGCATAAGTGGTAACCTTTTTTGGCTTTTTATTATGCCATTGAATCTCCAAATCAGAATATTTTTGACAATCCAGTTTAATAATTAGTTATTACTGTTTTTACTGTGTTTGAGGCTCTGTATAAAGGTGGATATAATAACTTTTCTTGGGTAACTCTATTGGAAGAGCATAGGAGTATAAGGAACTTGCTAAACTCAGCCTGGATAAATGTTCCCTTAGGGTTATAAACAAGTGCTATGAGGAGTATAGAGAAGAGAATAATTTTTGATTGGGACACCTAAGAACATGTTACCTTTTCAATGGATTCTACTTCTTGGACTTTGTATTCTTAGTGCATGCCTCCCTCTGTTCTGCCTTAATTTGACCTGATTTGACTTGAGATGAGTAAGCAGGGGTGTTCCCAAATGGCATTGTAGGCCCAATACTTACTTACACCTCAAACACAGCACTGTGAGATTCTTTAAGAGAGAGGAGTTCTATGTTCAAGTAAGATTGAAAAAAACTATATTGTATAATTCATGGTCAGTATTAACTCTGTCAAATTCTCTGGTAAAGAAACTTGGTAATTTTATTTAGCCTGGCATTTCCTCAAATTTTACTGTAAGACACTTTTGTGGTACTTCTTGTAATTTCCAAAAAACAAACAAACAACAAGAAAAAAACCTACAGTTCTTTGCACACGGTTTGGGAAAACACTGCTCAGGATTAAGTTGCTGATGTACTAAGAGGAGGATGTTTTGCAGCTTTTTTTACCAAGGGCAGCCTAGATAACTGTGAGAATCAATAGGTCACATTGTAGACTTACTTGTAGCCTACTTTTCTGAACGTATTGGCCATTATACTCCTCTTTTATCCACGCTTCTCTTTTGCTTAAGCCTCCTTGGGGCTGCTTGCCTTTTCCCAAGATTAAGAGAGAGAGAAAGATTGGGATTGAAATTCTATCATACTAGTTAAAAAAGCAGGAGTTATACGGATGTCAAACTGCCTGCCCTTTTGAGTCCAGGTCTTGGGCAAGTTACTTAACCTGTCTGCATTCTTGTTTCCTCATAGTGGAGTGGGATGGTGCTAATATAATGCAAATAGTACCTTCTCGTGGAGATTATTATGAGGATTAAATGAGATAGTCTTGAATCATTCAGAATACTGTGTGAAATTTAGGTGTTCAAGGAATACTAGCTACTCTTATTGTTCATTAGTTTAATATAGTTATCGAGTATCTCTAATGTGCCTACTACTGCTAGACAGCTATGAAATGATGTACTCTGTGTTCTCAAGAAGGTTAAAGTAATGAATACATGCAAAAACACAGTCATACTGTAGTGAAGATAATCTCATCAGGAAAAATTCAGAAGACTAAAGGAAACAGGGAAGATTTCATAGAGCAGGTGGCATTTGAGCTGAGAACTAGAGAATAGGGAAGGATTTATAGGGCAGAAGGACCAACATATGTGAATACGTTGAGGTATATTGTGTTCTGGAAATTGCTGAAGGGTGGGTGATCTCACAGTGGGTGAGGAGGCATATTGTAAATGACAAGAGATGAAGATTGGCACATAAGCAGAGGTTAAATTTTGCATGGTTTTTATGCTGTAACAGAAGAGTTTAGATTTTATACAGTGAGTGACCGAAACTTGAAAAAACTTTGACAAAGGAAATGAGAGCCTGTTGAAGTTTTAGGAAGGTCTTGCTGGCTTCAGTACAGGGAATGAAATTTGAAAGGACCGGAAGTATATTGTGGGCTTGGACTAGGAAGATGAGTAGCGTTGAGAATGGGCTGTTGGATGAGGGTAGATCAGAGAGTTGCACTGAAAATAGATTAAGTGGACTGGGTGATGGATAGAATTTAATTGTGAATTAGGAGAAGACTTGTGTTTCTTAAATGTCCTCCCTCCATTCTCATGTCCACCAGAAATCCTGTTTATTAAAAACAAAAACAAAAAGAAAAAAACAGTTCAAGGACTGTTGAAGCCTGGTGTCATCCACATTCCTATCATATGATTTAAAGATGTCTACCTCGATTTTTGGTTGTTATTTATTTCTCATGAGATTTGAAGCCTGAAATTTTTGTATCTTTTGGTTATTGCCCTTTCTTGATACCCAGGGTTGTTTCAAATAACAAGTTTTCAGTAAGCTCCTATTTAGCTGAACTAAATTGAAAGGTGAGTGTCTGACTTAACTTTGGACTTGGAGGAAGCCAGTTGGGCTTCTTTATAAGGTTCTGACTTTGCTGTCTTGGAGTGGGTTTTGATAATTAATGAATAAGCTGTGGGACCTGCTGGAACCATTAGCTCCACAATATGTAGTCCACTAATTTCATTCCATTACTTTGGATCTTTTATCCTTTCTGATGCATTTAATAGTTGCTTGGAGTGGGACTTCTGATCCAGTTATATTTTTCCTTAGGCTACCAGCTGTCTTCCTCAGTCTATTCTCATGCAAATAAGAGTCCTTTGACCTTTCCCCCTTAAGGTTAAAGTGGGTGAAAAAACCTAGTGGGTGAAAAGGCAAAAATAGGGAAAAGATGACAGATGGGATGAGAGAGAAAATTTGGATAATTTATCTTTTTTATTGTTCCTAGTGGGAACTAAAATCTTTCCTTGGATTAAATTTACAATCTCTTCTAGAGGTAGAAAATGTTTTATAGCTTTTTAAAAAATGTGACTCTCTAGACCATCCTGACAGAGATTCCAATTTGTTCTTAATAGAGAAGAGTTATAACAGTGACATAATACTTTAAGGTTAAATATCTTAGTTATGCATTCTTTAGAGTACGCCATATGAATAAATTCAAAGAATAATAGAAGATTTAGCAATATCAGATATATAATGAGCTAATTTGGCGATGTTTCTCTTTGTAAAAACTGCTCACAAAACCTGACAAAGGTAATTTTGCATGACCTATATGGGGGAATAATAAATTCTTAAGCACAAGGTCAAGTTTTTCATGTGAAAATTTCTTTAGAAGTGTCTTTTCTTTCAGAAAAAATTCTGTGGATGAAATTTGTTAATGTTATGTGTTTTGGTAATCAAGAATGGTCGACATAGTAGATTATTCTCTGAAGGAATACAATGTTTTATTGAAAATTTATTTGAAATGCACACTTTGATTTATTGTTGAATTTTCCCCACCCCATAAAAAAAGAAGTGGATATAGATGACTATATTTATGCTGAGTGCCTCCCACACTGCTACCAATTTTCTTAAATATGCAATTTAATATCTAATTAAAATTTTTCCCCACTGGCCCCTGGAGATCTACCTGACTCTCATGGGGTCAGTGTTTCCTCAGAAGTTATGTCTTTCTATTGTTCAGAAATGCAAATCCATAGAGATAACTGGCCTTGCAATGCCAATATGCATAAAATTGAATTAATAACTTAACAAAAAAGTTTTTTCACTTCAGATATTCTTAATGTCATAATGAATCATTCAAATTTATATATTTTCATTGGTCTCCTTGGACTCATGAATTTATTTAAATGAATTTTTAAAAATTTTGGCTCTTTTGGTTTAAATTTTTTTTTTCTTGGTTAAATCTTAATTCTGGTCTGTAGAAAAATGGAAGTTTAATTGTTAAAGGTGCTTTTGATTTTTAAGTTAACTGTCATTTTGATGGTTTCAATATTCAACTACATGTAACTTAATCATTAAATTAATCGTTTAAAAATTACACAGTATACTCTTGATTTGTTTACATTTTTCCATAAGTATGTGTCATTTATATAATTTTAAAAAGTAAGTTTAATAAAAATGAAATGTGAAAACTTTCATAGTCAAGGAAAACTTTTTAATTCCATGCAATGACCTCAATCTTTTCAAAATTAAAATTGTGGGATTTTAGTATATATTGATAATGTTTGGATTCTGTACTTTTTATCTAATCGATGTGTAATAAAGGTTAAGGATCTAATCATGCATGCCATATTATGATAGAAAAAGAATAAGATCAACTCAGAAGACATTTTCCCAAAGATATTATAGCAGTAATGGTCTGATTATACCCTGCAAAAAACAATATAAATCTGTGTTTGGGATAGTTCAAGGTCAGAGATACATCTAGTATTATACAATATGCATATTTACACATGTGCTTATACATAAATTGAAGCAAAAAAAATGCACAAAACTAGTATTAGTACACTCTGATATTTTCTACTCTATTCCTTTTTCTCCCCACTGCTAGTCACAACTCAAGTAATTTATTTCATGAACACTAATGAACTTTAGTTTGTAAAACACTGACTTAAACCATAACATAGTTCAACTCTTGTTCTATAAAACCTACTTATCTGTAACATTTATCAAAAGTCATTTCAGATTTCACCTTGTGGCACACAAGAACATTTCCCTCAATAAATTCCAGTATTAAATCTCATCCCTTGAACACAGCAGAAGTATTCGTGGTAGAGTGTGTATATGCATGTGTAAATGGAGAGTACGTCCTAGAGGTGGCAGACAGAGAACAGAGGTGATAGGCCATTTTAACAATGGCAAGGGGAAAAAGTCAAGTTCTTCCAGTGTTCTCAGAGAGCTGAAACCCCAGTTTGATCTGTTATAATGTATATTCATATGTCAGCTCTATCCGTATTTATTTTTGAGGTATAACTACATGTCTGCACTGTGACTAGTAATCCATATAATAATAGTAATAAATGGCTGATTTTTATTAGTGCTCACTATGTGCAGGAATGTTTTAAGCATTGTGTCTATATTAACTCATGTACTTCTCAGAGCCCCATGCAGTTTTAATAAACGCAGGTACAGAGAAGTTAAATATTAGCCTAATTAAGATCACACAGCTAATTTAGCAGATGACCAAACACTAAATTTTCTAACTACGTATATGTAAAAAATGCATCAACCATTATCTATATGGTCTATATATAAATACCTAATGGATTTTTCATCATACTTTTGTTTTTCTTGGCCCATAATTGTCAGCCTTCCCCCTCAACCTTGAGGAAAATACTTTGGTTCCCTTTCCTGGGTATTTTTATGTAAGTGCAATGTAATTAATTTTTAGGTAATATACTATGTGTTTATTAAACTTAATCATACATAAATATATATAATAGATTGGTGAACTCATTTATTTTATTAAGTAGAAAAATAATTATGATTGGGGTGCCTGGGTGGCTCAATCTGTTAAGTCCGCCTTCGGCTCAGGTCATGATCTTGCGGTTCATGAGTTTGAGCCCTGCATCCGGCTCTCTGCTGTCAGCACAGAGCCCACTTCAGCTCCTCTGTCCACCTCTCTCTCTCTGCCCCTCCTCTGCTCTCTCTCTCAAAAATAAATAAACTTAAAAAAATAATAATTATGATTATCTTTTTTCCTCAGTGACATAGAATATTTTGGGTTTTTTCTAATTTCCGTGATCTACATAGAATATTTTTTAAGTATATGACTGAAATACCATACTTTTACATTAGCTTTGGCCTGAAGAAAAATTTACACATTTATTTTGCAGGGCAAAGCAAAGCTAGCTTTTAACTGAAAACTGCTTCTCTTACCAATAGTATTTTTTCTTATTTTTATTGCTTTTTGCTCAAAAGAATCCTTGAAATTTCTATTTTAAGCTACTAGATGTGCACATTCACAACTTCTGTTACAGAATAATAATAGCCAACGTTAATTGATAACTTAGACACCATTAGAAGTGCTTTAATGTGTGTTCATTTATGCCTATGACAGTCCTTTGAGGTAAATACTTTCATTCCATTTTTTTCAGCTGAGCAAGATTTGAGGCATAGAGACGTTATTTGTTCAAGGTCACATAGTCTGCTATTTAAAGAGCCAGCATTCATATCTAGGTACATGTATCCAGGATCTGTGCCCTTACCTGTGATGCTGTTCTGTCTCTGGACTTTAGAAATTTCTGTTCTAAATAACGATGTGAAAAAATTTTAGTCTAAGTAGGAATATAAATAAAAATTAAGCCAAAAAATATCTTTGTATTTCATTTTTTATTGTAACTTTTTCTCCTGGAAAGTCTATGTTAAAATTTCTTGATTTTTTTTTTTTTTTTTTTTTTTTTCCCTGTTGGAGAAACGTATAACATTGTATAGAATTTAGGTGTGTATTCAGATAATACAAATCTCACGTTAGTATGATTCCTGGTATCTGTGCATTGATACCAGTTTATTTTTTCCTTTTCCTGCTTTCCCTGATACTGCCCATATATGTTGGCTTCAGCACTTTAGCGTTACGCATGCATCAAAGTACAGGTGATTTACTTGTTTTCTCATATCTTAGGAGTTGGAGAGATATTATATGAATATGTTGTAGTGAAGTATAGGTTTTGTTGAGAATTCTAGATTTGTCATACCCTTTCCAGATTACCTCCTGTGGGAAGAGAGATAAAACTATCATATATTATAAGATACATAAGCATATTATTTTTCCTTTTTAATATGTTTTTAAAAGGACTATCAAATCTGAAAATTTCAGTTCATGGATATACATAGTAAAAGTAAAATATAAATACTAAGTGTTAAATGAAGATTAGATCTTTGCTGAAGGTCAATTTTAAATGAAAAAAATATGTATATTTTAGGGGCGCCTGGGTGGCTCGGTTGGTTAAGGGTCCGACTCTTGGTTTTGACTCAGTTCATGATCTCACAGTTCACGAGATCGAGACCTGCACTGGGCTCTGCGCTGGCAGTGTGGAGTCTGCTTGGGATTCTCTCTCTCCCTCTCTCTGCCCCTCCCCTGCTCATGCTCACTCTCCCCCTCTTTCAAAATAAATAACATTTAAAATATATCTATATATTTTAAAGTTTTAAGTTCCAACAGTTTGCCTACAGAATGTTCAGCAAATTTACCCAAAGTCTTGTTTTTTAAAATGTGTAAACACGAGGGGGCCTGAGTAGCTCAGTCGGTTGAGCATCCGACTTTGGCTCAGGTCATGATCTCAGGTTCCAGCCCAGCGTCGGGCTCTGTGTTGACAATTCAGAGCCTGGAGCCTGCTTCGGATTCTGTCTCCCTCTCTCTGCCCCTCCCCTGCTCACGCTGTGTGTGTGTCTCTCTCTCTCTCTCTCAAGAATAAATAAGCATTAAAAAAAAAATGTAAACATGAACAATTTTTTCTAATGACCCAAGTTTTCAAGGAAGGCAGTGAGGTCAAAGTAATAAGTCTTGAGGTTTATCAGAGATATATACCGTATTTTAGGTATAAACTTGTGTGTAGGTGTGTGTGTATTAAATGTTACTAGTCATGAGATTTTATTGCACTGTCAAATTTCAGTCACTTTGTACCAAATACAATGAATTTAATTTTAGTTTCTCTCTTTTTATAGGGAAATATGAGAGCCACACACGTGTTCACACAGGTGAGAAGCCCTTTGAGTGTGATATTTGTCACCAGCGCTATTCGACAAAGTCTAATCTAACTGTTCACAGAAAGAAGCACAGTAATGAAACAGAATTTCATAAGAAGGAGCACAAGTGCCCTTATTGTAATAAACTTCATGCAAGCAAGAAGACTTTAGCCAAGCATGTTAAGAGGCAAGTATTATCTTGCTTCCATAATATACTTTATTGTGCCTTCTAATTTAAATATGGAGTAAGCTAAAAACATTTATGGAGTGCTTGTCTCCAATTCTTTCATTGCTTAGTATTTTGCAAACATTTTTGATTGCAAATATATTTGATTACAGATATATTAAGAGCAGCAAATGTTAGTTTATATTTTTTATTAATGCTGTTGAGGTGAAGTTTTTTAATGTTGAAACAAGAACTATAGAAGTTTAAGATAGTATTTTGGTCATCCTGTTTTTTATTTTGGGTTTTGGCAAGTATATTTTCAAAATCTATGTTTTTAGACCTAGGAAACTTACTCCTCATGCTCAACTTTGTCTTTAGTGTATAAAAATTTGTGAGAGAAAGCATGTTTAGTCAGTGTTCCATATTTAACTTTAAGAAAGGAAATTTACTGAAATTTGGACTAAAAAAAATCAAGTGAATTACCTTGAAGATTATCTGTGAATAGCTAGGTTTCTGAATGTATTTAAAATATGATTACATTGTCTTTGACTATTTCTGCATAAATTTAGGCATATACATTCATTTATTAAATGTTAATGATACCTATATTCTTAAGGTGTTTACATGTGTCTGTCTCTTAATGAAAGAAATCAGTGCCTGATTCTTACAGTCACTGTTGACAGATCATATGGAATACTGACTTAACTAATGTAATCTTTTCCTAACAGTCTTTTTTTTCCTTATAGATTTCATCCTGAAAATGCACAAGAATTTATCTCCATTAAGAAGACTAAGAGTGAAAGTTGGAAATGTGATGTAAGACCTTTTAATTTGTAATAAAAAACCAAAATAAATATAATGTTACCTTTGGGGAAAGTAATTAGATGTTAAAAAAATATAAACTTAGCTTATCTCACTTTTAGAATCTTACACAAAGTTATCTTAATATTTATAAGTTAAACCCCATAAGGGTTAGTGTTTAGATGGTGGACCTGATGGAAATCTTAGTTTTTATTTCTTATTTAAAAAAAATTTTTTTTTTCTTATTTATTTTGAGAGAGTGACAGAGGGAGAGAGCAGTGGAGGGACAGAGAGAGCAGGGGAGAGAGAATCCCAAGCAGGCTCTGCACTGTCAGCACGGAGCCCTGTGCAGGGCTCCAACTCATGAACTGTGAGATCATGACCTGAGCCAAAACCAAGAGTCAAACGGCTCAACCGACTGAGCCACCCAGCAGCCCCAGTTTTTTAGTGTAACTACCATACCGTGTACTTATGTTGTGTATATAAACTGACATTATTATACTAACAGGAGTGTAAAGTGTTTAGAATTTTCCCTCCATTTCTAGTTATCTGTCTCAAAACTCAGGGGCCTTTAACAACTGTCTTATTATATCCCACCATTTTGTGGATCAGTCATCTAAATTTGGAGAACAGCTTTGCTAGGTAATTCGGTTCCACATGTTGTCATCTGAAGTCACTCAGTTGTTTTCAGCTGACACAGATGGTCTGGTGTGTTTTGGGGACACTCATGGCTGGAACTTGATGTTGGCTGACAGCAAGGAGCTTAGCAAGGACAGTTGGCTGGGGACCTTGGTTCTTTTCCCCTTTGGTCTTTTCATGAGGCTACTTGATCTTTTTTCTAGCATGGCAGCTAAACTCTAAGAAGCCTAGGTAAAAATGATAGGAATTTTTAAGGCCTAGGCCTCAGAAGTCACTGAGCATCACTTTTAACACATTCTGTTGGTCAAACAAGTCCCTACAGTCAGGTCAGATTTAAGGGGAAGGGAATTCGTTTCTGTTTTTCCAGTAGTAGCAAAGAATTTTTAGATACCTGTTGTACCACATTCACTAACATCTTTTTCATTATTTAGGTAAATATTGTTTAAAGGAGTCACAAGCTGTCATTTGTCTTCCTTATTTTCAGGCTTCAATGTATTTATACAGCAAAATTTTCACTGTCTCTCTGATTTCAGCTTGTAGGAATTGAAGTTAGTTATTAATTATTTGGGTCTACATAAGTTGGTTTCTTCTCCTTAATAAGCTTCATTATACTCAGCTGTAAAATGGTGATAATAATTATATCTACCTCGTAGGATTATTGTGAGAATTAAGTAAAATAAACCATGAATTATTTAGCATGTGCCTGGTATATAGTACATGCTATATTATTATTGTTGTTACTGTTGTCATTGTTAACAGCCCCCGCCTTTTTTTAATAAAAGAAAATTGAGACTTTATTTTTCAGAGCAGTTTAAGTTTTACAATATAATTGAGAGGAAAGTATATTGATTTCCCATACCCCACTGCCCCCACAAATGCCTGTTCTCCCCCATTAACAGCATCCCCCTGAAGTGGTATATCTGTTACAGTGATGAACCTTCATTGACCTCCCCCTTTTTAAATCTTGTGTCTGCCAGATTTCTCTAAAAAGCTGTATCTCTTCCTTTTGACTACTTTAAGAGATAAATTCTAAAATTATTTTTCTGCAGTTTCTTGCTCCTATTCCTAATTAAGTATATGGCAACAATAATAAAACCTATTTATGATATATAAGTGATTTAAAAATATAAATTTAATGGATTTTAGAAATCTTGGCTAGAATTAAGGTATTAAGGTTACTGTGTAATCCTAGAAATTAGCCTATTAGAAATGTAAGGAGTGGAAATTCATCAACCTTTAGTATGAATTTAAAATAATTCCTTACTATAATTCCTCCAAGGCTTTTTTCTGCATAATTAAAATTTGATTCTATTTTGGGTAACTTTTCTGTTGGGAGAAATTTTCCTTTAACTGCTTGAATTCATGAGTTTATTTCTCATCATGAGCTTTGTATTTTATTTTTAATTCAGGTTTCCTTGTGTTTTGCATACATTTCTCTTAGATTTGTAAGAAGTCTTTTACTCGAAGACCACACTTGGAGGAACATATGATTCTGCATTCTCAAGATAAACCTTTTAAGTGTACCTATTGCGAAGAACATTTCAAATCACGATTTGCACGGTTAAAGCATCAAGAAAAGTTCCATCTGGGTAAGCAAATTACTTTTTCTCAAAGCAGTCATAGTAATTATTGATTATCACATCATGCTAGAGGAGCCTGCTGCTGTTGAACCACTTAGGGGAAGGAAGTCAGATAAATTGGGAGGAATACTGGATTTGCTGCTGTTCCTAGAGATGAGTAAATATGTTTATGTTTTGTTTTGGTGGCAGATGTGTCTGTAGTCATAAACAGCATTTATTCATAGTTAATTGGTGGATAGATCTGTGAGTGCTTGAATAAGGCATTTTTGTTGGAAAAAACTCTTTTTTTAAGGGAATAAAATTAACTTAGTCTATGTGGAATTTAGCATTGTATTTGACGAATCCTCTGTCTAATGCTTACGCCCAAGGTGGAAACCTGTGTGCCAGATGGTAGTACAGTTAGGTACATTTATGACGGTCAATACTGCTAGGGAATTGTCGTCATCCATAGTAGAGGCCGTTTGCTGCGCAGCATTGGTGGTGTAGTGGTGAGTATGGCTGCCTTCCAAATTATAGGCGTGTGTAGCTAATACACCAGAAAATAAAGATTAAAAAAAAAAAAATCTTTGTGCTATACAAAAGGTTAAAATAAATGAAGTTAAAAGTAATTGAGAGTAAATACAAAGTCATAAACATGGGAATTATCTGACCTTTGGTCATTGGGGATTACAGAACTATAAAATGGTATAGAATCCAAACTCCTTTATTTATAGATGGGCTTAAAAGCAGAAGCTTTTTAGGCACAATCTGAACAGTAATGTCATATGACTGACAAAAACTACTATAGTTTTAAACTGTATTAATAAAAATCTATTGTTCAGAATCAGGGAGGTAATTATCTCACTGATTTTAAATTCATCTGGAATACTGAATTCATTTCTGGATACTGCATTCAAGATAGATATTGACAAGTACATTCTCAAGAGGTGGGTAATTATGGTGACATAAGGTCTTAAAATTATGTCATGTGAAACACTTTTGAAGGACCTTGAAATTTTGTTTGGGAAAGGTAGAGCACCTATCTTCGAAAACTTTTGAGACTTTATTGTTCAATAAGGAACACTTAAATCTTTATAATTGTATATAAGACTAGTGTATGCTGGAAGATTATTTTTTAGCTTAGTCCTTTTTTGAATTGTCCTTAGTAAGTTGGTCTATCATAGGATTTCATCTTGGCATTTCTAATACCATCATATGAAGCAAGTTTTATAATTATCAGAAATATAGTTGGAGACACGTTCATGATTGCATGTTGCATGTGAGAAGTTTCTTTATACATTAGTTCCAGGAAAAAGAGTTTCTCTTGGGGAATTGGTGGGCTTCTTCCTTTTTGAGGTAAAAATCATAGGCAATCCCTTTTTGTCCCATGTTATAGAAACATCATAGCAAAATATAATAATTTTTATAGTGAACATATTTGTTTCCACTTCCTTTTTCTGTTCCTGATTTTCTATTTCAGCTTTTGTTAAGTATATCATTTAGTAAATAAATAGGCATTCTAAGAACATTGAGTGGAAATCCTAAGGTATAGATTTAGTTTCAATTTAGAAATCTTTTAAAGTATTGGAACTTATACATTGAAGTAAGTTGTCTTGCACAATAGTTATTTTCCTATCAGTAAAAGTATACAAGCAGATTCTTGAACTGATAACAGAGTTGTTAAAGAAAGCATTCTTGAAAAGATGGTTGAATTAGAACCATGTGTGCATATGTTTTATATATGTACATGTATATATTGCATATGTAAATATATATGACATATGTATGTTTTGTATACACACACACACAAGTTCTTTTGCATCCCATCTCTGTTTCTGTTTACTTGAATCACTGTATGTTAGGTTAGTGGTTCAGGTCTGAGGTGTGGCCCAATAATTTGTATTTCTAACAAGTTCCTAGGTGATGCTGATGCTGATGGTCCAGATACCACACACATGAGTATTACTGCTTTAGGCTATTCTGGGTCATATTCACACCGCCTACATTAGGATTATATATTCTGTAAATCAGAGGGAGTGATATCTAAGAAATACAATCTGAACAGTTAGGGCAGAAGACTTTTTTTAATGTTTATTTATTTATTTTCGAGAGAAGATGCAAGCAGGAGAGGGACAGAGAGACAGGGAGGTGGAGAATCCCAAGCAGGCTCTGCCCTGCCAGCACAGAGCACGACATGGAGTTCAGTCTCCGAACTGCCAGATCGTGACCTGAGCCGAAATAAAGAGTCAGAAGCTTAACCGAGTGAGCCACCCAGGTGCCCCAGGGTAGAAGAATTTTTAATGTATCTCCATGTATAAGTGTAAAAGTTACAGTAGGCTTTAAAGTCAAATCTTCTAATTTTATCCTATGTAGAGAGTTGGAATGAAAATCTGCTTTACTAACTTCCCAGCATAGCTTCATAAATAGAAGTTCAAGTAAGTTTAACTGTATGCAAAACTGGATATCTAATAGAGGGGAAAGAATGTAGGTATTTCATTTGAAAAACTCTGATAAGTAACTGAGCATGAAAGAGAAAGCTGCTTTCTTTCTTCCCCCAACTGGAGCCTTCAGTAGCACATAAAGTTATTTCACTCTCTGCCTAACTTACTCTTGCTGTAATCTGCTCATCTTAGCACTTTATTTACTTCATTTCTTTATCTTTGTGTTTATGCTGAATCTTTTTTTCCCACCTTCTTGGAGCCTTTTTTGGTGAAGAGGGATGTAAGAGGAGGCGGAGATTTTCCATAGCACTGCTTTGCTTAACCCAGTGCTAAATACGAATTAAGAATCAATAAATACTTGTTGAATGACTTAATAAATGAATAAAAGACTCAGATCTCATGGAAGATGAAACAAAAATATGTTGAAGATACTTAATACGTTTTGAGGTCGTCTCTCAAAAACGTGTTGAAATTCCCCCCAAAACTACTGTGGCTACTGAACTGTTTTGCTTATAGATGTTTCTGAATTCCAGTGTCCAAATGCCATTTTCTTTCCATTGTTCTGCCATGATTAATTTCTCATTAGAGTTCACAATAGAGTCCACAGTATTTTCAGTCTAGGCAACGTCGTTAAAAATGTGTGGTTTTGAGGAACGACAATATATTTCCAGATTATGAACTCTTTGAAGTCCTTTGTTTATTCTACCAGAGTTTCTCAGTACCCCTTCTCCCCAGAAATCTGGTATATAACATTTTTTACTTTATTCTAGTCTGATTTCAAACTAGGAATTGGCCATTTCAATTTATTAACCCATTACATTATTCAACATTTATTATGTTAGATGCCACACCCTAAACTCAGCTCTAACCATATAGAGGTGATTGTAACTTGCCTTCTAGGAATGAACAGTCCAGAAGAGAAGAGAAAACTATAAATAAATAACTTTATTGTGTTATTTATGTACTTACAGTGGTAGGTATATATAATTGTGTATGTACTTACAGTGGTAGGTATACATTGACAATATGCCCATTAAATTTAACTTAGTATCGATTCTTTAAACTTTAAATGTACACTTTCTTTCCTTTGTAGGTCCTTTTCCATGTGATATATGCGGTCGCCAGTTTAATGACACTGGAAATTTGAAACGCCATATAGAATGTACCCACGGTGGAAAGAGAAAGTGGACTTGCTTTATCTGTGGAAAATCAGTACGAGAAAGGTGAGGAATTATCTACACACCCAGAAAAATCCTGGTACTGTTATATACAAATAATTAACAAATATAGTTTAGAAGGATTAGGGTAATGCCAGATGTGAGATACTTGAATTATGCTTTAATTTGAAATTTAAGGATATGCGAAGAAATTATATAAAATGTTATAGAAGATGATATGAAATCAGGATTTTCAGGTTTAGATAGTGAATTTAACACAGGTAACATTTTATTTCTTTCTGGAACTCTAATAAAACTACATTAAAAGTTATTGATTGACTGATTTAAAAGATAGTAAGCTACAGAGACAGGGAGAACAGAAAGATGACAAGAACAACACAGATTTGGAAACTGGAAAGCAGATGAATCAGTGGCAACTGACTTAGCAGGTCTAAGAAACACAAATCCCAAGGTGGTGATGGAGAAATTGAGAACATAGTTTACATCAGAGAATCCACAGAAGGAATAGGAGTAGGCAGTATCAGATGCCTCTGGAACTAGAGTGAAGGGGAGGCAGAACAAGGAGCACTGGAGTAAAAACTTCTTTAGAAGTTCTATTCTTTGGATTTTCTTCTGACACCCACACAGGTCATTGCTGGTGGGCACCGACCCCTCTCCCAATTCAGCAGATATCTGGACTGGACTATACCATGTTGTCATATGATGAATGCTTTCTGAATTCTGGAAGCAGTGAGCCCCAGGCCTTATCCCTTCTGACCTCTTGGGTTTTAGATTTTATTCCCCCAGCAGTAGTTAGAAAACAATTCTCTGAAAATCTGAACAACCAAAGTGCAAATATATTCCCTAACAAATAGTACACCTAGATCACCTACTGTGAAGTCATTAGGGCCCCCTCATGCTCTTTGACCATCCCATCCACTTTTTAGTCTATCACACTTAATCATGGACAGATAGAAGAATTAAAAAACAGAGAAAGAAAACCTTTAATGTGAAAGCTAGATTCCAACACAATCAGGAAGGGGAAAAAAAAAACTTGAAGGAAACAGATTATCCAGAAAGATGAAAACTTTCAAAAAAAAGAAGATAAACAACTGTTATGGATATTCCATTGAAGATAAAGTTGAAGATAAAGAATCCATTACACAAGAACAGGATGCTATATAAAAGAGTCACATAACAAATCACATTCAAAGTATGATAGACAAAGTAAACAGCCTAATGGAAGGATTGAAGAATGAAGTTGAGGGAATCTCCCAAAAGGTAGAGCAAAAAGATACAGAAATGTAAAATAAGGATTAGAGCATTAGGGAACCAGTCAAGAGGTCTAGAAAGAAAGAACGAACAGCGAAAATAGCAAGGGAAAAAAAATCATCACTGAATAATTCAAAATAATTTCCCAGAACTGAAGCACATGAGTTGCCAGACTGAAATTACTCATCAAATGCTTAGGACATTAGATGAAAATAAACCTACTCCAAGATATATTGCTGTGATATTTCAGAACACTGGGGACAAAGAGAAGCTTCTATATGCTTCTAATTTTCAGGAAAAAAAAGTTACATATGCTGAATTACGAATTAGAAGTACTTGGACATCTCTCTGAACGGCAACACTAGAAATAAGATGATGCAGTTGTACTTTCAAAATTCTGAAAGAAAAGTATTTCCAGCTTAGAATTCAGTTCTTAGTTAAACTAACAATCAGACCTAAAGATCATAAAGACATTTTTCATGATACCAAAAAGGTAGTCTTTGATGTACTCTTTCTCATGAAGCAACTAAAAGGCATGCTTCACCAGAATGAGAAGGTAAACTGATGAAGAGGAAGATGAGGGCTACGGGAAATAGGAATTCTAATACTGGGGGGAGGCAACAGGAATTCATAGGAGGATGGTGAATGAGGTTTCCAAGTTGTCAGTTGTACAACATGTGTGTGCAATGGGTAGTTAGCCCACACTAGTAGTAGTAGTGACCCATGACACGTTGGGGCTTGTCATTGCTGAGATCCCTGCTAGCATGTTTCCTCTTTTAAGAACTGGGAGTCAGAATGCTAGAGCAGGTCCGACCCAAAATATTTTTCTTTTAATTTAATGTGGTAAGAACTTTTAACATGAGATCTACCCTCTTAATAAGTGTTTAAGTGCATGATACAGTATTGTTAACTGTAGGCACGATGTTGTGCAGCAGACCTCTAGAATTTACTCATCTTGCATAACTGAAACTTCATACCTATTGAGTAGCAACTCCCCATTTCCTTCTCCCTGATTCTGATTCAAATTCTTATCTATGCTCTGCCACTGTATGGCACGTGTATGCCAGTGAAGTTCCTATGATTATATTTATGCCTTGCTGCTTTATTTGACTGAGGATATTTGTTTGATTTCACAGAAATGTTTTTTGACCTGTCCCTGGGAATTAGAGATAGTTCATAGTAAGTTTGGAAGCAAAGTGTATACAATAGCCTATTTACTTTGACTGTATGTATTTCTGTCAGACTTTCTCGTACTTGATCCACTCTAGATTGTCAGATGCTCTGATTGTGGTGAACCTTATGTTTTCCGGTATTTATTCATGACTTTACCCACTGACATGCTGGAAAGGGCTTTTGCTAGTGCTCAAGCAAGCTACAGCCAGACTTTGATACAGAGACCCTATTCATTTTATTTCGTGGGCCCTTTAACTAATAGTGGCAATATTACTAGATTTGTACTTGCTACTCAGTGTTTCAAAAATATACAGTATATTGTTTAGTGATATATACTACTGGGTAGTAAAACAAAGAAGAGGGGGAATGGTTGACATACGTGGTTATCCCTGAGAGAACAGAGTAACGTGGAGGCATTCTAAGGTATAGCAATATTCTATGTCTTACTCTGCATGTAAATGTAATACTGTTCTTTAAACACTATTCATATTTTATATCCTTCAGCATATAAAAGTTCCATAATTTAAAAACATTAGAAATGCCACTTTCTTAAAATAACAAACTGATATCATGGTAAAATAGGAAAATCAGTATGCTATATTTATATGAAAACTTATATTTATAGACTGGTAAATTATACTTTATTTTATGCTTTATAAATTATTTTTATCTTAAAGGTCTTTCTATAAAAACAAAAAGCAGACAAACCAAAAACTAAAACAACCTTCCATCTTTTTATTTTTAGTTACTTAATACATAGGGGTGCGAGGATAGTTTTAGGAATGTTTTCCCCAAAGCTGGGTACACCTGCAAGCGCCGGGGTCAAGTGTTGTTGGGCCTTGTAGAAGAGCACCATCTACTGGCATAGATGAGGCATTAACAAATGAGCCAGGTCAAGTTATCCTTGCGAAATAAGCTACATTAGGCTTTGTTTTTATGACTAAACTAGTTTTGTCTGCTCAGGGAATTTTCAAGGCTGGTCTCTGTTTTTTATTTTAACAAACCCATATCGTGTCAGTAGGGCTGGAGGCTTTAGAAATGGCAATAATTGTATTCTTTATATTATTTCCCTTCTTCACATTGGCATCTGGAAGTCACAAACACCTGTAAAGATTTCCTTGGCTTAAAACATTCTTTTAATAGATACTGAGCACAATTTGAAAGGAATAGTACTGATAAACTGGATTCCTTCTATATTATTAAATTCTCTCCACTAAAATTCACATCAGTTTTACTTAATTTAGTAGTGACAGTTGAGCATTTTCCATTCTACTTCTTGAAAGTTGCTAAGCTATATAGTTAAATCTTTGAGCAAACCAATGGCAAAGGAAGGCAAAGTTAATTTTTTTTTTAAAGAAGAGAGACAAAACAAGCATGATTATGTGTTCGTGAGACTAATTCAATAAAAAGCAAAAATACTGTTGGAGAAAGGGAGAATTGCCATAATATCTTTAGCTTGAACACCTTTCTAGTAAGCTTTCTAGAAATATATGTTTAATATAAATATTGGTATTAAAAAAACTTAAGATAAATGTGTATTTTTAAAATACAGGACTACTTTGAAAGAACATTTGAGAATCCATAGTGGAGAAAAACCTCATCTTTGTAGTATTTGTGGACAAAGTTTTCGTCATGGAAGTTCATATAGGTAAGTCAAGCCATTTTTTCTCTGTATTAAGTAAGATAAATTATGTCTCTTTTAATTCTCTATTATCATTGCATTAGTTCATTGGTGAATTAAAACATTTTCTAGTACTCGTGGTAAACAAAATTATGCAAAAAACTCTACTTACAAACTTTTCCCTCTACATTACAGCTTTTAATATTGTTTTCATTCTGTAGTGCAAAATATTAAATAATTTCTTCATCACCAAGTTTGCTAGATGCTTTACTGTCTGAGTCGCTGTCATTTAAATGTTTATTTCATTACTTAATCTTTGAATTAAATTCATTAAAGCTCTGATATTCTAATCCCAATGCATTTTGTCACTCTTGGCTATCAAAGAAATGGTGTGAAATATGGCAAAATTGAAAACTGTAGGATTATTAGTTTAGGAAAGTCTTTTGTGTATTATTTGTAACCTGTGTAATTGTTTTTATAGCTGAATTCCTGACCACATTTGCAGTTTGTGAAAAGTTGGCTTTTTCCTGAATAAATAATAGGTGACTACCTACTGTGAGATATATGTACATTTTAAATTTTTATTAATGCTCCTAAGATTTTTAATCATAAGGCTTTAATTTTTATACTTCCATTTATTATTTACCTCTTTTTCATTTTAAACAGAATGTGCCCCCTTTAGATGTAGTTCAGTCAATTTTGCTGGTTATAGTTATGGAATAAACACCTGTTTTGGCAACTTGAGAGCTTGTTTGGAGGTTCTAGCAGGGGAGCGCAGCTACTTGCATACCCTTGACCGAAGAACGGTCCACCTCTATCGGGGAAGGTCGTCCTCTTCAACCCATCGCGCAGCTTCGGGAGAGACGCACATGGAGCGGTGAGGGAGGAAGGGGACACTCGCCTAGCCAGGCAGATCAGCCAAATCAACCCTGGCAATCAATGGGGTGACAGATGTCGCAGCCAGATCGCCCTCACATCGTGTTTCGGCAACTTGAATGGGAAAGCTATTCATTTCACTAGGGTATATATAGATGGAGGATTATGGGGATACGAATAATTCAAGTTAAATGAATTTGAATAGTTTAAACCTTTATAATCTGTCTTTGGGTGACTATAAAACGAACCGGACTTTGGTTAGTGTGAAGAAAAGTAGCAAATGTAACTGTCAGCAAGTTGATTACTTAATAAAATTTACTTAATTCTCATACATCAATTTAGAAGTGGTATCCATCGTCCAGGATAGGATTCTTAATTATTTGCTGTATCATATGTTTAAGTCACTTACCTTATTTGTCTAATTCCTTCTGACTCATTCCTACTTTGCTATCTCTGAAACTCCACCAGCAGACAGATAACAACCCTAGACATTTAGTACATTCTAAAAAGTCAGGAAGGAATGCCATCCAGACATAGTGTATATGCACACGTTGAAGTGCTTTTGTGAAAGAGGTGAGCAGCAACCCTGGAGTAAGGTAGTGAAAAGAGTGGGAAAGACGGAACGTCATAGATGTAGAGCACATAATGTATGAGGGTGGCTGAGTAAACAGCCCAATTTCCCTTACTTAATCAAGATTTTCCCTTTGGTGGCACCAGTTTTTATGCTCTTCAATTTTTTTCTTTATAGACTTCATTTACGAGTACATCATGATGATAAACGATATGAGTGTGACGAATGTGGGAAAACATTTATTCGTCATGACCACCTTACAAAGCACAAAAAAATACATTCGGGTAAGGTGTATTTCGTAATGATGGTTACAAAATCCTTTAAAAAAGCACCTGAATAGGACATACTACATCACGTTTATGTTGGCTATAATTTTAATAGTTTTAGTAATATATATGCTGGTCACCCCATCAATAATGCTCGTTCTGAAAACTTTCTTTTAAAACATCTGAAAGGGACATAATTTTATGGCATGTTTTTGTTCACTGCAATTTTAATAATCCGGTTGCCTTTTATGCCTACAGACTATATTTTGAAATTTGTTTTAATCAAGTTCTCAAAATTTGCACTATGCATATTATGTGGATATGTGCAATAATTGGTATTGGCATTTCTATAAAGAGAGATGCCAAGATAACATTTTTCATTTTTATTGGATTTGAAAGAAGTTAGCAAAACAGATGTTTGAAGAGAAATGATTATAATTAGGTGTTAACATTAATGTAATAGTGAATTTTTGAAACCCTGTCTTTGGAAAAGAGTACCTTAATAGTCGTGATCAATTTCAGATCTTTATACTATATTTATAATTTTTATATTCTGGGGCTTTCTTTCATATTTTCTTCTCTGATTGATGTTCAGAAAGAGCTAAGAGAGCCAACTCTGTGAGTACAATAATTGGAAAGAGCCATCTCTATAAGCACAGTAGAACAGGTGCTTATTATTATTTTAAACAATCTAAATATGAAGTATGCAACACATGTAATTACTTTCTTAAATGATCCCAATGAAGGGCGCCTGGGTAGCTCGGTCTGTTAAACGTCTGACTTCGGCTCAGGTCATGATCTACTGCTCGTGAGTTCGAGCCCTGCGTCGGGCTCTGTGCTGACAGCTCAGAGCCTGGAGCCTGTTTCAGATTCTGTGTCTCCCTCTGTCTCTGATCCTCCCCCATTCATGCTCTGTCTCTCTCTGTCTCAAAAATAAACGTTAAAAAAAAAAATTAAAAAAACAATCCCAATGAGGTTACAAGTTGCAGTTGTTATCAACTGTTATCAACTTTTAAGAGATGCTAACGGTCTGATGACTTTTTCACTGGAATTATGCATTTTCATTTTTAGGAGGAAGATTCTAACTCCTAATTCTAGAGATCACATGCCTTAATTGCATACTGGATTAAGTTAAGAGTGATTTTTAAAGCGCAAGCCTTTATAACTGATTATTAGAGATGAGAAACGGGACTCATCTAGAATTTTCCTTCATATTTGCGTTTTAGCTCATTGCAAATGTGTGAAATCCCCACAGATGAAAAATATTTTTTTAAAAAAGTACAAAAATCTGAAAATGTTCAGGTCCTTTTTATAAACAGTAAAACAGCCTTATCTTGATTCAGTGTGTTTTCATTTGAAGTGTTTGACATCTAGACTTATATATTCCTAAAAAATTCCTGAGTTTTGAAGTCATTTCATTTATCTTGCTCTGTTACATTGAGAGGTAAGATTTGAAGTCTTCCGCAAAAAGGCTATTCATTCCTTCTCCAGGTCGGGAAAAGGTTCACATCCGTGAAAAAAAGCATAGATTCATTGAAGAAAGGTACTTTAGTAAGGAATATAAAGCAGATAGCCCAGAATAAAGGGTGGCTTTACTTTTCTGGTTGATTTCCTATCATATTATCCTGTTGTTTGATCATCTATTTCTGGGGGGAACACTGAAGTGCATATTATAATCAAACTATTTGGGTCTTTAAGGTGAGAAGGCTCATCAGTGTGAAGAATGTGGAAAATGTTTTGGTCGTAGGGATCATCTCACTGTTCATTACAAAAGTGTACACCTGGGAGAGAAAGTGTGGCAAAAGTAAGTGAAAAAGCAATTTCTCATAATTACTGCATTGGATAAGTGTAGTTTGGGTGAGAGTTACAACTGGTCTCATAGTTTATTTTGTTTAATTGAGGATAGGTTAACTAGCTCTTTTTTTTCTAGCTTCTGTAGCTTCTCTGTTGACCCAAAGAAATTGAAGGAAATATTGTTGTTTACTTGTTTTCAGTTGACTCAAGGCTAGGAGGTAGTAGATAATGAAGTTAATAACTAATACAGTCTTGGCATTCTTTGGGCATTTCATTTATCTTTGGTTGCTGTGGCTCTTAGCAAAAAATATAAATGTGCTGCCTATATACTATACTTAAAAAGAGTTACTGCTGGAAATGTTTCTAGTCAGAATTTAGATTTCTAATCACACTAAGCAGTTAAAATGGTATTTTCTTTGGGGGGGGTGCCTGGGTGGCTCAGTCAGTTGAACTTCTGACTCTAGGTTTTGGCTCAGGTCATGATTTCACGGTTCGTGGGATTGAGCCCCGTGTTGGACTCTGTGCTGGCTGTGTGAAGTCTGCTTGGGATTCTTTCTCTACTTCTCTCTCTACCTGTCCCCCTCCTCTCAAAATAAAGAAATTTTAAAAATAAATAAATTAAATTAAATGGTATTTTATTTGAAGGAGGCATGTGCTGGCCTGAACACCAACTTTTAAAAAAAATTTCAATATACTTAACATACAGTGTTATAGTAGTTTCAGATGTATTCAACAATTCTGTACATTACTCAATGCTCATCACGATAACTGTACTCTTAAATCCCTTCATCTATTTTACCTACCCCCTGCCCACTTCTCTCAGGTAACTTAGTTTATTTCCTAAAAGTCTTTTTTCGCTTGTCTCCTTTTTTCTTTAGAACACCAGCTTTTTAAGCAATTTAGATATTCAGGGTTAACTGAGATTAGTTGTTGAGTGTATTATGTTCAGAGAATCCATGTTCTTGGACTAGGTGTTTGACACAAATGCTAAATAATGCACATGGTCTAAGGTGCCGAGAAACTGTAGCTGTAGTTTAATAGTACTGATCATGATCAACAAAATATATATATAGTACCTTTAAATGTAGTAAGTGACAGAACACTTTGAAGAAAAGTAGGAAGTGTTGATTTCTGTCCATTTTCTTACATTTTCATATACTGGTTTATTGTTTCTTTCACTGATTTTGTTCAGTGATTCACTCACTGAATCAATGTATTCATGGTAGTCATTGAATTCTTGTATTCATTAGATAATAGGAATGCTGCCAAGGGCTGGGATAGAAAGATATACATGATTCTGTATAGAAAAGAAAATAAGAATTTCAACATATTGTTTGAATAGGTAGAAAATAGACTGAACTGCATACTCACTTGCTCCAGAAATTCTGTTAACTTTTTCTCAACCCCTTTATACCCTTAAAAATTATTCAGTATCTCAGGAGCTCTTGTTATAGAAATAATAATATAAAAAATTATTATTGTGTAAGTAAACTCTACAAATCATATTAGAAATTCAGTTGATAAAATGAAGACCTTGTTCATTAATTCACTTGAAAATAGTAATATACCCATCACATGCTCACATAAAAAGCAATTTTGTGAAAAATAGCAACTTTACAAAACAAATTAAAAATATTAAAGGAGGGGCGTGTTTGGCATTTTTGTGTATCTCTCTAATGCTTTAATAGAAGATAGCTGGAGTATTGTATCTGCTGCCATGTGTTATTTTGTTTGAAGTAAATGAAGAAAATCTAGCCTCACTCTACACATCGTTGGTAAAAGGAGGAGTACTGTGATAGCAGTAATCTTAGATAATTGTGGATATTAGTCTTTGCTACTATACCCAAACTAAGCAAGTGGTAGTTTCTTAAAGGTAGTTGCAAGGTGAAATCTGAAACAAAATTAATGAAGTTTTTGTACTCTGTTACACTCAGCCTATTGGTCTTGTACTTGAATGATTTTTTTGTACCTACGCACAAATTGTAATACGATGCATTTGTCCTTTGGAAAACATGGGTTCACTAAATTATGGCAATTTTCTAAATGTAAGCACATTTCACAGTACAGGATCAACAAATCACATGTGTTAATATTGCCTCCAGTCTCTCAGAAAGGAGTATTGGGAAGCTGTCAAGATCACAAGGGCAGGTGCAAGTTTTCCAAAATTTTTATACTAGCTTGAAAGCTCAGACTTTATCATTGCTGACAAATATTGTCATTTTTTCCCTTGATGTGACAGGTTTCCTTCCTTTAATTTTCATGAAAATATCTGGCAAAAACTCAAGTCTGTAACTGTGGTTTGTCTTTCATTCTTTCAAGTAAAATGGTATTTCATGAAGAAAGTGGCTACTTCAGCTCACAACTCAGATTCACAAGTGCTTTGCTTTGAGACAACCATTATGCTTTGGTATGCCGTAGAAGTGCTTCTTGTGTCCTTCCCATTTCATCACAAAAAACATTAAAAAGGCCACACTCGGAAAGGTTGAAAGTTAGTAAAATTATAATTTAGCCCCTTTCCCACTTTTTTTTTTTCCTGTGATCGCGTGGTGGTAAAGAGCACAATGACTGTTAGTACATTTTGGTACCACTCCCTTGTTTGGAACTGAGGTACCAGCACTTTTATCCGCCATTTCTTTTGTATGTGTCATTAGTGTAAATGTCTACATAATGAGAAAGGAACATAAGTGTTAAGGTATTATTTTGAAAATAACTTTGATCTTATAAACCCTATGAAAGAGTTTTGGGATTCCCTCCCTGCCACAAGAGCCTGCGGACCTGTCTGCTGGCCTAGATAATTATGGAACCAGAACCTGTAGGCTCCACTTTCTACGAGGGCTGGCTAATGGTGGATCTAGAATACGGAGCCTTACATATCATTTTATGGAACCAATACTTATTCCTATGTGATAAAAAGCCATTGAAAATTTTAAATGAGGGGCACCTGGGTGGCTCAGTCGATTGTTCGACTTCAACTCAGGTCATGATCTCATGATTCATGGGTTCGAGCCCTACCTCGGGCTCTGTGCTGACAGCCCAGAGCCTGGAGCCTGCTTTGGAGTCTGTGTCTCCCTCTCTCTCTCTCTGACCCTCCACTGCTTGTGCTCTGTTTTTCCCTCTCTCTCTCAAAAATAAATACACATTAAAAAAAAACTTTTTTAAATAAAGGAAAATTTTAAACAAGAAGGTGACACAGTTGGATTTCTTTTGGGGTAAATTACTCTTATTGATGGGTGGAGGCTGGATTTGTGGCGGATAAATTAAGACAAGTAAATCAGCCAGTTAGAAGGCTGTTAGAATTTAGGAAAAAGATGGTGAGGGCCTAAACTAGGGAATAGAATTAGTAATAAACAGTAGCAGATACTTATTTGAAAAATACTTAGTTTTTTTTAATTGAAAGAATGGTAGCAGTCATGGATAATTCCTGTTTTCAAAGAATTCCTGTTTTCAAGTGGGTGGTAGATAAACCAGCCATTGAGATAGAGAATACAGAAGTTGGACTAAATTTACAGAAGGAGACAATGAATTGTTTGGTGTGTATTGGGTTTGAGATGCCTAATAGAAACTCAAACATAAAATGTGACAGGTAAATAGAAGTCTGAATCTCAGAAGTGAAGTCTGAGCGTTTATCAAGATTTATATGTGAATACGTAAAAGCAGATTATCCAAGGAAAAAATGTGGGGAGTGATGAAGGTTAGCACCCCTCCTCCCACCCATTATTTTATAATGTTTCTTCTTCCCTTTTATAGATCTAAATTTCTTAGCCACAACACTATAGGCATTTGGGGCCAGATAATTATCTTTGTTGGGGAGCTGCCCTGTGTAGTGTAGGTTTATTTATCAGTATTCCTGGCTTTTATCCACTAGATGGCAGTAGCACCGACTTACCTCCAGTTGTGAAAAAACGAAAATGTCTTCAGACATTACTAAATGCCCCACGGTGACAAAATTGCCCCAAGTTGGGTACCACTGCTTCTTTCTGTATGTGCCTATGGTGACCCTGTTTATATCTCTATTTGTATTTACCAGGGATATGAATGGAATAGGACAAACCAAGTATGTTGGTTACAGGTCTTTTGCTAAGTTTATCAGTGACACTCCCGTTATCTTTAAAAAAAAAATTTTTTTTTTTTAAACTTTTTGTGTTGTTTTGTTTTTGTTTTTTGGGACACACAGAGAGACAAAGTGCGAGCAGGGGTGGGGGCAGAGAGAGAGGGAGACACAGAATCCAAAGCAGGCTCCAGGCTCTGAGCTGTCAGCACAGAGCCCAGTGCAGGGCTCGAACCCATGAATGCGAGATCGTGACCTGAGCCAAAGTTGGATGTTCAACTGACTGAGCCACCCAGGCACCCCTCCCATTATGTTTCTAAATGTTTGTTTCATCAGGTAGAAGTAAGTTTCTAGAAGACAGGACCTTGCATAGAGTTTTTGTAGCCACTCTTTAAATGTTGAGTTGAATGAATTGAAAAGTGTGAATAGCATTTGAAATATTAGGCATACTATTGCTATTGAATATTGTAACAATATGCTAAATATTCCAGTAAAACCCAGATGTTAAGAGCAAACTGTCTTACAGAACATCATAGTAGCCTCTGTTTGAGTTAATTATTTTGCCATGTGTTCAATTAGATATAATTACTTCCAGGGTGAGATGATAGACTTTTAATAACTATAATTTAAATGCTAATCATTTTACACATATCTTAATCCTCACAATTAAATTGGAGTCTAGGGGGGCGCCTGGGTGGCGCAGTCGGTTAAGCGTCCGACTTCAGCCAGGTCACCATCTCGCGGTCCGTGAGTTCGAGCCCCGCGTCGGGCTCTGGGCGATGGCTCAGAGCCTGGAGCCTGTTTCCAATTCTGTGTCTCCCTCTCTCTCTGCCCCTCCCCCGTTCATGCTCTCTCTCTGTCCCAAAAATAAATAAACGTTGAAAAAAAAATAAATAAATAAATTGGAGTCTAGGATTGTTTAACTCACAAAGCGTATTCTTAGGCATTATACTTTACTGCCTGATAAGTTAGGTTTTGAGTAATTTGCAGCTTTTTATGTCTATTAATTCGTAATAAAAATAAAAGGACTGGTATCTCATTCTTTTTTGATTTAGGTATAAAATTTATTTTTAAGTTCAAGTTTATGATACTTATTATATTTGTTATAAAGTGAACCAGTTTAGAGCAGTGTCACCTTTTTGATGAATGCACATTTTTGAGAGTACTGCAGTTTTTTTTCAGTCAGACTTAGCGTCTATTTTTTAAATTAAGGTATGCTTTACAGACAGAAAAATGTTTTTTTTAGTCTGTAGTTTTGCACATTTTGATAAATGCATGCAGTCATGTAATCATTACCACAGTCAAGATATGGAATAGTTCTGTCACCCCTAAATTACCACTACACCGCTTTGTTCAACTCCTTTTTTCTTCCTTTAGCTCATCATTGATCTGTTTCTGTCCTAGTAATTTTTCCTTTGATATTTTTAATAGCAAATAATAATAATACAGAAGTTCAGTGATTTAAATCTTAAAATAAAGGGGTTTAAAGTTAAAAGTCTAAGGACCTCTTTGTATAGATTCATTCACTGAATATGACTGGAGGAGGTAAGGTTGGTACATTTTTTTTTTAATTTAATTTTAATGTTTACTTATTTTTGAGAAAGAGAAAATGAACGAGTGGGGAGGGGCAGAGAAAGAGGGAGACAGGATCTGAAGCAGGCTCTGCACTGACCGCACGGAGCCCAATGTGGGGCTCAAACTCACGAACCCTGAGATTATGACCTGAGCTGAAGTCAGACGCTTAACCAACTGAGCCACCAGTTTGGTACTTTAAAAGTAATTCCACATTCCTTTGGAGTTCTATGCTTTATTAATGTGAGAATTCTGTGTGTAATTTTTGTACATGATGTAACATATTTTTATTGTGTTATTAAAGTTATATTGAAAACTCAACCCTTTTTATTTTTCTTAGATACAAAGCAACGTTTCATCAATGTGATGTTTGTAAGAAAATTTTTAAAGGCAAATCAAGTCTGGAAATGCATTTTCGGACGCATTCAGGTAAAAGTTAATAGGTACTTTACATATATCTTTGTGTAATTATTCAGGATAAAATATGGACATTTAAATTTTGTTGTTCTTGGTTAAATTTTTTGCCTTTTCCCCGTACGATTTTTATTTATTATGTTAAAGGTGATGTCATGAATGAACAATATTCTGCACTTTGATTCTCTGTAAGCTTCAGTACTTTTGAATATTATTTTGTAGAATTTGGGAAAATTTTTTCCCATAGGGAATTAACTCAACTTCTAGCTCTAATTTTCCCCTTTTCTGGAGGTTTTTGGTTCTTCTATATCTGTGTAACTCTCTGAAGACATTTCTTTTTTTTTTGTCTTTTAAAACAATAAATTAGTATGATTTGATTGTCTTGCTTACCAAGTTACTGTTGTATACTTTCCTTTTCACTTAGTGAGTTGTGATTTATAGGTAGTTCAGTAGAATGATTTGCTTCAGCTGCTTCCCAGAAGATATCATTTCCTAAATCTTTTTTCCCCCTTGGTAATGCTACCATATTTTGAAATACAGACTATGTTGGATTCTTTCTTATACGTTGTCTTACTCCTTGTTTGACTTCCCACATAAATTGACAATTTTTAAAGCTTTCCTTTTTATTTTATTTATTTATTTATTTATTTATTTATTTATTTATTTATTTATTTTGGGACAGAGAGAGACAGAGCATGAACGGGGGAGGGGCAGAGAGAGAGGGAGACACAAAATCGGAAACAGGCTCCAGGCTCTGAGCCATCAGCCCAGAGCCCGACGCGGGGCTCGAACTCACGGACCGCGAGATCGTGACCTGGCTGAAGTCGGACGCTTAACCGACTGCGCCACCCAGGCGCCCCTAAAGCTTACCTTTTTAAAAAAGGAACTTACTTATGCATTTAAGGGTGCTTTGTTTTATATTTATTTGGATTTTGTCAAGCTACTGTTGTAGAAGAGAAAAATAACTGATTTCATAAATATCAGAATAAGAAATAACAATTTGGGCAATTTCAATAGCAAAGAATTGCAGTAAAGTATTTATTACTTATAAAGTGCTGCTGTTAAAAAAATTTACGGCTCCCTACAAAAGAAAAGTCACAATTTAGGGATACATAAGTAGGACAAAATGAGGAAACTATACTAATGATATCTTCCATATTATAAATAACAAACTTAATAAACTCATGATTTAAAAGAAATGATGAGCTTACACAAAGTTATTTCAACCATTGATGATTTAAGAATTGTAAAACAGGAATTATTTTAGAGGAGAAAGTTATATAATAAGGACTGGCTTTATAATTGAATGAAGTTTTTTGAAAACATTCACTTATAGTAATTAGTCGATGACCAATGATAATGTAGAATTTCCATTTCTGAATATCTTGGTTGGAATTTGGGACAAGTTCTCACGTTGAAAACTGAGGACGTGAGGGGCGCCTGGGTGGTTCAGTTGGTTAAGCGTCAACTTCGCCTCAGGTCATGATCTCACAGTTTTGTGAGTTTGAGCCCCGCGTCGGGCTCTGTGCTGACAGCTCAGAGCCTGGAGCCTGTTTCGGAGTCTGTGTCTGCCTCTGTCTCTCTGCCCCTACTCCGCTCGCGCTGTCTCTCTTTCAAAAATAGTATGAAGACTGCTTGGGATTTTCACTTTTTAAATAGAGTATGAGCTCTGTTATAGAATAAGATGAAGATTATGGCAGTTATGAAATGAGAATGAGAAATCACCTAAAGCAGAGGTCAGCAAACTTTTTTGGTAGAGGGCTAGATAATAAATATTTAAGGCTTTGTGGGCCAGACAGTCTCTCTCATAACCACTCAACTGTGCTTTTGTTGCATGGAAGCAACTATAACCATGTAGGTTCAAATTAACATGACCGCATTCCAATAAAATTTTATTTGCAGAAACAGGCAAGAGGCTATGTTTGGCTTTTGGGCTGTAGTTTGCCAGCTCTTAATCTAAAGTGATCAGAAGGCTACCCAGACAGGACTTCACAGTGTGGCTGTTCCATGAACTGGTTGCCATGTTCCCAAGTCCATTCCTGAGATTTATAGGTCCAGAATATCATTTTTACATCTGTACACAAAGATTATAAGTATTCTTAGGAGTTCTTCATAATTACCATTGGAAATAGATTCACCAGAATGTCAGCTTATTATTCACCCTGTAGAAAATGAAGAGTGTACTAGCCAAGGTATCCTTTTTCTCTAATCAAGGAAGTAGGGTTGCTAAATTTGTTGATTAGAAAAACTGCTAAATGTAGTTCTAGACTAAGGTAGTAACTTTATGGAATAGTTTCTAAAGGAAATGGTGAGGGATACTGAGTCATCTTTACCCATGTAAAGATGGGTATCTCTTTTGGGACCAGAATAATTTTGCTCCCCAGATTATTTTTCCCTAGCCGGGATGCCTTTAGTACATTATCTAAATTGCTAAATTCTTATTTTTCAAATCCCCTTAACTAGACTCCATGTAGACATTTTTGTATTAGTATATTCTTTCTCTAGACAAGGTGTAACTAATGGATTGGTTCCAGTTTTCGACAGGTCAGTACACTTAATTGGTTCAAATGAGTAGATATGATTAGTGCCTATTCCCAAACTTGCAAATAGTAGATGCTTAATAAATATTTGTTGAATGAATTAGAGAAATTGGTTGGAATACAGATGTAAGATTTTCTTCTGTAAAGGGCTTATTCTCATCCATTATATGTTTTGTTTGTTGTAATTCTCAGAGTAGTGATAACATCTGTTCTTCAGCAGTAGTCTTGTTGAAATGTAGTGCATTTATTTTAAACAGGCATTAAGGCTGATAAATTTAGGACTTGACTTTAGAGTTGGCAGAATTTTTTTTTTTAATGTTCATTTTTGAGAGAGTGTGAGCATGGGAGGGACAGAGTCCGGTGTGGGGGGGGGGGGATACAGAATCTGAAGCAGCCTCCAGACTCCAGCTGTCAGCACAAAGCCCAACTCAGGGCTTGAGCCAATGAACCGTGAGATCAGGACCTGAGCCAAAGTTGGACGCTTAACCGACTGAGCCACCCAGGTGCCCCTAGACATGGCAGAATTGTTTACGCTGTATGTAAAGTATCCAAAATTTAATGAACAGCTCAATGAATTTTTGTAAATGAATACATCCACGTAACCACCACTCAGATTGGTATATAGGACAGTACCAGAATTGCAGAAGTATCCTCTCTGGCTGCAAGGAGTAACCTCCTTGCAAAATAATCATTGTTGTGACTTATATCACCACTAATTAGTTTTGCCTGTTTGAACTTCCTATGAATGGAATCATATAGTATGTACTCTTTTTTGTCTGGTTTATTTCACTCAGTATGATGTCCATGAGATTCATCCATGGAAGTGGTTTGTTTCTTTTCATTTTCATATCAATATACCACACAATTTATTTATCCCCTGAACTTTAATGGACATTTGGTTTGTATTTACTTGGATCTATTATGAATAAAGCTGCTTTGGAAATTCCTGTTCATGATTTTTCATACACAAATGCATTTATTTCTCTTGTGTATATGCCCGGCCATGGGATTGTTAGCCGATAGGATGTGTATGTTCTACTTAGTAGACACTACCGAACAGTTTTCCAAGGTAATTGTGCCAATTTGCAGTCCTACCAGTAAGTATACGGCTTATGAGAATTCCAGTTGCTCCAGGTTTTCACCAACACTTGATACTGCCTTTTTTTAAAAGTTATTCTGATGAATATGTAGCACTATCTCAATGTGGCTTTAATTTAATTTGCATCTTTGTGGTAAGTAATGATATTGAGCACCTTCCCATATACTTATTGGTCATTTGAATATCCTCTTTCATGGAGCACCTGATTAATTATTTTGCTGATTTTCTTAAACTGGATTGTCTTTTTTTTTTTAATGTTTGTTTGTTTTTGAGAGAGAGACACAGAGAGTGAGCAGGGAAGGAGCAGAGAGAGAGGGAGTTACAGAATCTGAAGCAGGCTCCAGTCTCTGAGCTGTCAGCACAGAGCCCGACACAGGGCTTGAACTCACAAACTGTGAGATCATGACCTGAGACAAAGTCGGACATTTAACTGACTGAGCCATCCAGGCGCTCCTGTCTTTTTCTAATTGATTTATTATAAGAGTTCTAGCTATATTCTGGAGATGAGTCCATTGTTGGATATCTAAATTTCAGATATATTACGCTCTGTGACTTGCCTCTGAGCTCTAGTAATGGTGTCTTTCAGTGACTGAAGTTTCTGAGTTTTATGAAAGTCACATATCAGGTTGTTTTTGTTTTTTGGTTTTTGGGTTTTTTTTTCCTTCTAGTTAGGTTCTTGCTATATCCTCTTTAAGAAACTTTTGCCTATTCCAAGGTCGTTAATATTTCTGTTGCCTTCTATTTTAACTTACATATTTAGATTATGAACCTTCTCTAATTTACTTGTTTCTTCTTAGGTTGTTAGGTAAAGATCAAAATTCTTTTTTCACTTGTTTTCCTTTTATTTATTTTTTTCTTTTTACATGTAGCTTTCTATACCCAAGAACCATTTATTGGAAAGATTATCCATTCTTTATAGCATTTCATTGGCATATTTGTTTTAAATTAAATGAAGCTGTGTGTGTGGTTTGTCTCTGGGCTCTGTTCTTTATACTGCACTGTCTGTATATCCTTGCTCCATTGTTGCTGTACCACTTAAATTGTTATGGCTTTTGATATCTGGTGATGTAACTTACCCAACTTTGTTCTGTTTTGGTGTCTTTGTTATTCTTGTTCCTTTATGTTTTTAGATAGATTTTGAAACAACTTATTAATTTCTAAACATAAAAATCTGGGAATTTTATTGGAATGTCAGTGAATACATAGTCAATTTTTTCCTAATTGGTTATCTCTATTATATTGAATCATCAATCCATGAACAATCCCTACCCTAACTTAAGTCCTTTTACTTTTCTTGATATTGTAGTTTTGGGGGGTACCTGGCTGGCTCAGCCGGTGGAGCATGCAACTCTTGATCTCGGGGTCATGACTTCAAGCCCCGCATTGAGCGTGGAGCCTACTTAAAAAAAAAAAAAAAAAAAAGATGTTACAGTTTTTAGTGCAGATATCTTAAACATCTTCATGAGATTTATATATAGATGTTTGATGTTTTTGTACAAAATTATAAATTGTATTTATTTGTATTTGTTTTTGATGTATAGAAATGCAGTTGAGTTGGTATGTTGACTTTTTATGCAATGACTTTGCTATCGTTTAAGTTCTTTGGATTTTCCAAGGATACAAGCTGGCCATCTGTGAATAGTGACAATTTAATTTCTCCCTTTCTAAATCCTTTTCTCTCCCTCTCTGCCTTATTGCTTTGGTTGACATCATCAGTGGTATATGAATAGAAGTACTGATAGTGGACGTCCTTGTCTTATTCTCAATCTCCAGGGAAAAGCTTTCAGTATTTCATAATTAAATATGATGTTTTCTGTATATTTTGTAGATACTGTTTAACAGGTAAACAAATTACCATCTATCCACAGGCACCAGGGTGGCTCAGTCGGTTGAGGGTCCGACTGGCTCAGGTCATGATCTTGGGGTTCATGAGTTTGAGCCCCACATCGGGCTCACTGCTGGTAGCCTGTCAGTGCAGAGCCCACTTTGGATCCACTGTCCCCTTCTCTGTGCCTCTCCCCTGTGTAGGCTTTCCCCCAAATAAATAAATGTTAAAAAAAGAAATTACCATCTATTCCTGATTTATTTACAGTGTCATGGATAGGTGTTAGATTTTTTTCCTATATTTATTGAGGTGATCAGATCTTTTTCCTTTGTTAATGTGACAAATTACATTGATTTTTTTAATATTAAATCTTACATTCCTGAAATAAACACAGATTGGTCGTGTATTATCCTGTTACTATATAGTTGAATTTAATTTGCTTATATTTTGTTTCTTTTTTTCTTTTTGGCTATGTTGTTTAGACATACTCCTTTTTTTCCCCTCGTAATATCGCTGACAGGTTTCGTTATTATGACTCTGCTGGCATCAAAAAATAATTTGAGAAATAATACATCTTTTTAAATGAAGTGGATGAGTTTATGTAAAGTTGGCATTATTTCCTCATTAGTATTTGGAGGAATTCACTGATAAATCCCTCTGAACTTATTTTCTATGAAGAGATTGAAGTCAGAGATTCTTGGGGTGCGTGGGTGGCTCAGTTGGTTAAGCGTTCGACTCTTGATTTCAGCTCAGATCATGATCTCATGATTCGTGAGATCAAGTCTGCATCGGGCTCCACACTGATCGTATGAAGCCTGCTTCGGATTTTCTCTCTCCCTCTTTCTCTGCCCCTCCCCTGTTCTCACTCTGTCTCTTAAAATAAATAAAACTAAAAAAAAAAAAAAAAAAAGATTCTTTAATAGTTACAGAGCTGTCATTTTTTGTTTTGTTTTTTTTATTTTTAAAGAACTCTATTTAATCTAAAATATGAAATCTATCCACAGAATTCAAGGTATCATATTATGTATCTTTTCAATGACTATAGGATTTTTTGATATTTCCTTTGTTTAGACATGTTTTTTATTTCATTTCTGCTTTTTTTGTTTTTCTATTTTATTTGGGTTAAATTGCTGTCTTTCCCTAGCTTTTTTATATCGATGCCTAACTTAATAAATTTTAGCATTTCTTTTTTTTATTTATGTATTTTAATGTCCTAAGTTGCCTTTCAAACATTGCTTTCAGTCCCACACTTTATGTTTCATATTTCCATTATAAATAAGTTAAAAAATATTTCCTAATGTCTGTTCAGATTAATTCTCTCATTTATGGCTTATTTAGAATTGTATTGCTGAATTCCTAAATATTCGAGGATTTTCTATTTGTATGTTACTCATGTCTAGCTTAATTCTACTTTTGCCAGAGAACATGTTTTATTACTCGAATATTCTACATTCTTACTGATATTTTTTGTGTGTGTTTATTCTATAAGTTACTGAGAGATCTATGTTAAAATCTATTAACCTATTGATTGAAAATTATACTTTTTCATCTTGAGTTCTTTAATTTTTTGCTGTATATATTTTGAGGCTGTGTTATTAGATATGTACGGATTGTCGTATCTTTCTGTCCCGTGGTCAAAATATTCCTCTTTATGTTGGGATAAAGATTTACCAGGTCTCTTTTGGATAATGTTTGTATATGTTTTTTCTGTCTTTTTACTTTCAGTCCTTCCGTGGGCTTGTATTTAAGATGTATGTCTTTGGAGCATCATTTTATCATCTATTATGATAATCTCTTTTAACTGAGATACTTAGTCATTTAAATTTTGCATGATATCTCATTTATTTGGATTTAAATCTATCATCATGCTATTCGTCCCATCTCTTCCTTGATGCTTTCTTTCTCTTGTCTTCAATTCCTTGAAATCACAAAGGATTTTTATTACACATTTTCACCTCGGGTGCTTGTCAGTTGTATGTTCTTTCATTGTTCGTTAGTAATCACCCTAAAGATTGCTATGTGTATCCATAAATTATTAGTCTACTTTGAGTTAATTCTTTATCAATTTCTAGACAACGCAAAAAAACCTTACAACACCCTTACCTCTCACCTTTTATGCATTGTATGTATTTTAATTTTACATATACTTTAAACCACATAAGACATTATTTTTTGGTTTGTTTTAAATAACCCATATTATTTATTTTTAACCATATATGTGCCCTTTACTGTTTACTGCTTCCTGCATTCACATTATTCCTCCTGGAATCATTTTCCTTCCACATGCGGACTCCTTTCGAGCGTATCTGCAGACACCAGGTTCTCTTAGGTTTTGACTGTCTGAAAATGTTTTTATTTTACTTTATGGAGAATATTTTTCCTGACTATATAATTTATATTAGCAGCTAATTTTCTTTCAACATTGTAAATAGGTGATTTTTTTCCTCCTTGAACCTCTTTTGTTGTTGAAAAGTATACTGTTAGTCTTATTGTTGCTCATTTAAATGAAATGTCTCTTTTTAATTGGCTGCTTTTTTCTCTTTAATTTTTAGTAGTTTTATTATGGTGTGCACAGATGTGTGGTTTTTTTTGCTTTGGTTTTTTTGTATTTTGTGAGGTTTGTAGAACTTACTGGGTCTGTGACTTGAGATGTCTTTTCTTTTGTATAGGGTAAATCTTCTTAAACAAAACTCTCCTCTTTCTAGGATTCCAGTTTATTTATGTTAGATATGTTACTTTGTCATATATATATGTGTCTGTGTGTGTGTGTGTGTGTGTGTGTGTATATATATATGTATATACACACACACAAATGAATATCATGCTTTTTGTATATTTTCAATCTATTTCTCTTTGTGCTTCCACATAGATAATTCCTATTAATCTACTTTCCATTGTACTAATTATTTCTTCTGTGGTGTCTAATATGCTATTAAATCAATCTACTGAATTATTCAGTTATCTGTTCCAGAATTTTCTTTTTCCCATAGTTCCAATTCTGTGGTGAAATTCTCTTTTCCTGTGTTTTCTTGAATATATTAATCATATTCATCTTAATATTTCAGTCTTATGTAATTTCTCTTCACCTTTAGGGCTATCTGTTATCTTTTTTCCCCCCATCTCTCAACATTTGGTCATTTGGTTCTCTTTCTTGACATGCCTGATCGTTTTGAAATGAACCTTCGATTTTGTGAATGAAAAATTGTAGAGGTTCTTGAAGTTGTATTCTTTCTCAGATGTATTTAATTTTCTTCTCACAAGCAGATAGAATGAGATGGCATGGGTCACTTCTTATCTATTTCTGATCTACCTTTCTGCTAGTTCATCATTATTGTGGTGAGACTTAAACTCTAATCTTCATCTCCCCAGGACCCTTGGGTTTGCTAAAATATCTTTTCATCCCTTCAGTATCCAGCCTCTGGTTTCTAGCTGTCTTATCCAGCAGATGTTCATCTTGAGAGCTGGCAAATGTCAGTATTTCTGTTCATTTCTCTGTTGTTCTTTCCTTTCCAGGCTCTTGACCCCTTAAATCCTGGGTAGTCCCAAACTCTAGCTTTTATCTTCCCATTCCAGTGGAATGCCATCAGGCCCTCGGTGCCACTTGACCTCTTATTTCCCCTACCCAGGGAATTTATTTTATTTATTTTTCCCCATACCCAGAGAATTTATTTATTTATTAATTGTCACTAAATCTGAAAGTACACTAAGGAAAGAACACATGTCCATACCTTCCTGTGCCTCCAGAATCTTGGCCCCTTATGTCCTGGCTGCCTTGTTTGTGCTTCAGTGCCTCCAAAGAGTAGATTCTTTGAATTTTAAAAAATCTTTTATCTTTTCCTCTTCACTAGCAAGAGACATAGTTGTGATATAAACTACTCCATCAAATTTGAATGCCAAGTTCTCGTTATATTTTCATATACTAATTTTTAATATCTAAACATAACTCATCTATTGGAAGACATTTTTTAATTCTAAAGACTCATAGGTTACTATGATTTTAGCTGAGAAAGAGATTACATTTCTTTAAGCATTGTTTTATCTATTTCCACTCTTAAAAAATAGACTCCTTTCTGTGCATCTTGCAGGAGACCTTTCCTTTGTTTCCTTAGGTCTCTGATTTGTGATCCTGAGATTCACCCAACTTGAGTTCATTGTTATCAAATAGATAATTTTGCTACAGAAAGCCTTGCCTTGCTGTAGAATGTTTCTTCAATAAGTATTCCTCTTTTTATTAAGTCCACAGTATTGACCTTTCTCACTGTGTATCTATAAGCACTCCATATTTACTTTTTAAATATAATAATATCAACATTTCCTTTGTGGATCTTTGTCTTATAAACATAAATTGATTTTTTTCTGTGGAAAAATGAAATTTGTTTAAAATGATCATAGAAACTTCTCAAAGAAATATGCCTGAGTCCCAGCTTCCTAACAGTATTTGTGGGACACTGGAACTGATTGACTATGACTTTACATCATCTATAAAAGCTTTTAAGAATGTGCTTAAGAAACTATCATGGCTAATACTGTGCCAAAGGAGAATACTTAAAACCAATACTTTTATCTTTAAAACTAAATTCTGTGCTTGTTGGTGGTGTTCGTAATGCTATGCTAGAGTTTCTATTTCTTTTTTTTTAATTATAGAACACTCCTGTCATGACTGGTTTTAATGCCAGGAATTATAGAAAGTTCTTGCATTTTAGAAGTGTAATTTTTTTTCAGAACATTCTTTTATAACCTTTTTCATATTGTCCCTGATTGTAGGCATTTCAGGTGAAATCAAATGTTGGATACAGTGTGTTCTACACACAGTTGCAAATACTATCTTTTCAAGAATTTTAACCCTTTATAAATGTTTTACTTCATGTTTTACTTCCTCTTTAGTGACATCAGTCATGATACTAGTTCAAAAACAAGTAGAAATGTCATAGTCCAGGAACCAGCATCCCAGCCTGTATACGTTTTCTGTACTGGGATTTGAAAGTTCCTGTGGGCCACAAAATAACAATTAATAATATTTAATGAATAATTGTTTGGTATTAGTGGCTCAACTTGAGGGTGCAATTCTCTTAATTTTCTAGGAGAACTGGCTTTCTTTTAAATGGAAAGATAAAACAGTGATATCAACAAACCCGTGTAACAATTAATATAAAATCTTTCCATTTAGTTTTAAAATATATGCCTTGTGTTTGTTGTGCAATTGTATGTCTAGGTTTGTTTTCTCTTGCTGCTGTAGTAAATTACCATAACCTTAGTGGCTTAAGTAATACAATTGTGTATGATCTTAGATCTCTGTTCGTGAGAAATCTGACATGGGCTAAAATCTAGATGTTGGTAGGGCTGCGTTTCTTTCTGGAGGTTCTAGAGAAGAATCTCTTTCCTGCTCAGTTGGGTTATGATAAAACCGTCTTTGAGCTGTAGGACCAGGACCCAGGTTCTAGTTTTATTACTTGTGGTAAGCTGAGAGCCTTTCCCAGCTTCTAGAGGCCACCACATTTCTTGGGTCCTGGCCCCTTTTCCCATTTTCAAAGCCAACAGTGAAGGGGTTGAGTTCTCCTCTTGTTGCATCTCTCTGATGCATTCTTCTTCCGTTATCTTCTGCTTTTGAAGACTCCTGTGTTTAAATTGGGCCATGCTGGATAATCCAGCTAGTCTCCCCATTTCTAGATCTTTAATCTGCAAAGTCCCTGTTGCTACGGAAAGTAACATATTTACAGCTTCCTAGACTTCCTCTTTGGGAGGTCATTATTCTGCCTACCACACTGGCTAACCTAGGAATTTACAATGCTTCATATTAAAAACAAAAAGGAAAACAACAAAACTACAGTGTAGAAACCTGACTCAGGAGGGACTGAAAACTAGTTCGGTTTCCTTGTTCTTTATCCTGATCAACTCTCCTTACGTTGACCTCAGGCCAGACATTAAATATCACTACTTCTTAGTTTGATTCTAAGAACTCAGTTCATCAGAGTTGCTGTTTTAATTTTAATCCTTCTTGGGTGGGAGGAAATCGGATGTTCCTGTTTTATACCTTTTTTAGGGGCTATAGTGGGAATAAAAGCAAGCAATAATAATAGTCTGTGAGTCCATCATGTACTTATCTTATGCCAGCTACAGTTCTCAGCACTATTTGTTTTCTTGTTCAATCCATTCACCATCTCTGAGGTAGGCACTATTATTGTTGCATATTACTGGTGAAGAAACTATGCTTAGAAGTTGGGTATCTTGCTCAAGGTTTGGCTGGTAAGTGGTACAGCTAGAATTCAAACCTGGATCTTTTTAATGTTTGAGCCCATTGTCTTTACTGGCTTACTGTACTGTCTCCATTTTGTGATAGCATATAATATCACTGCTTTTGTTAAGTTCTTGTAAGTATTCATATGGAAAATTTGCTACTTTAAATCATTGTCTTCCCAACTGAATGCATTTTACCTTAATTTCATTTTTGTTCATACAGGTGAAAAACCATACAAGTGTCAAATTTGCAATCAATCTTTTAGAATTAAGAAAACTTTAACAAAACACCTGGTTATCCATTCTGATGCCCGACCTTTCAACTGTCAGCACTGTAATGCAACATTTAAGCGGAAAGACAAGCTGAAATACCACATTGACCATGTTCATGGCATAAAATCTCCAGACGATCCTCTAAGTACTTCTGAGGAAAAACTTGTATCCTTGCCAGTAGAGTACTCATCTGATGATAAAATCTTTCAAACAGAAACAAAACAATATATGGACCAGCCCAAAGTTTATCAGTCAGAAGCCAAGACCATGTTACAGAATGTGTCTGCCGAAGTGTGTGTTCCAGTAACATTGGTTCCAGTTCAGATGCCTGACACTCAGAGTGATCTGGTGCGTCATACAACCACGCTTCCACCATCTTCTCATGAGATCTTGTCACCACAGGCACAATCAACTGATTATCCCCGAGCAGCTGATTTAGCTTTTCTGGAAAAATATACTCTTACTCCTCAACCTGCAAATATAGTTCATCCAGTACGACCTGAACAAATGCTAGACCCTAGAGAACAGTCTTATCTTGGAACACTACTAGGCCTTGATAATGCTACTGCTGTACAAAGTATTTCTAATAATGAGCATCATTCATGAGTAAATCTAAACATTCCACAGACTTTCTTGATTGTTATGTGCTAATGGTAGCCTAGACTGATGGCTTTTAAATTAGTAAGGCTGCTATTTTTTTCATTTTCTCTAGTTTCTCAAGTCCTCAGAACCATTTCAAATCAAGAAAAATATGTATTTCTGTTTACTGAACATACGAATATTTGGACACATTTTGAGGTATAATATTTGAAATGAACATTTTTGTGATTTTTAAAGATAACTTAGTGCTTAATTTTTAATGGTTCCTCAAACTTTTCAATATTACTAGCGGTTGACTTTATGGTTTTGTTTTTGTTTTTGTTTTTAATCATCAGTGGACGTTTTTATTCTTCTTTAGTTTCAATCCTCTTTTCTCCCTTCCACATCTTCCAGAGAAGCTTAAGGACCATGTAGCCTTTCAGAAAGACTATAAGAATACACTGATAATTGCAACTCTTCTTATCCTAACTTAAGATTCATTATCATTTCTTCTGCATTTTTAAAATTTGAAGGTAGATCTAAATTTGTAGGGAAATCTTGGATATTTTTGTGTTGTTTTTTTATCTGGCCATAATGTCAGGTTATTATTAATCCTTTGGTCTTTTGATAAACTCAAAGCCAGAAAGCTAACTTAATGTAAGATTAGCTTATTAAATGAAACGCAGAATTGAAATAATTATTCAAAGGATTGGTTTTTGCCAGTGCTTTAGTTACCATGAATACAAAATGCAAACATATGTGCAGGTGTTAAATTATACAAAGTTGAAAAGGTATTGAAAGCAAATTATGACCGTTTTAACTAGATAACTTTCAAGGTAAGTTCACCTTTTATATTTTGTCATTTATTTAGAAACAATAACAGCACATAATAGCATATATCTTCATTTCACTAAAGGAGGGGCAATTCTAACTAATCAGTGAAATTTAATTTATAAGCTACTTTTGGTCTCATTTACTTTGGCTAAGTGAAATTCTGGGAAACAGAACCTACGTATTACGTATATAACTGTTAGGAAAGGTGCCAAATTATAAAATTTATGTCCAACTAAACTCCATGTTTACTTTAATTAAAGGGAACCACTACTTGTATACAGATTTACATGTAATCTAGATCTTTATTTTGATTTTCAATAAGCCTAAGGCCTGTAATTATCCTTAATTTTTATTTTTGTAGGAGACAAAAGTTGAGGACTTGGTGAGAGGAAATAGCAGTTAGAGCAAAAACCTCACTGATAAAAATTGAGGAAAAAGTCAAAATTACAAAATACCTTTCAAGATGTGCACTTTCCATATTTTCAAGTCCATTTAAATTTAAACTAGGATGATACTTCCTAGGAGCTGCTTGAAGGATTAGAATAGGCAGGGTTGATTTATTATTAGCATGTCATTTGTATGTAAACTACTGGAAAATAGCAATTTTAAGATTTTTCTATTTCAGTTTTGTTTACACTCCTAATTGCTTTAAGCACTTTTTTTGTGTAAACTGTAAAGTCTGGCCCAGCCCTTGTGAAAAAAATCACAAATAAAATAATGAAGTTTTAATGAATAAAATTTAACCACTTACTAATGGGGAAACTTGTTTGCTGAAGCACTTAAGAAATGAAGGTACTTTACAGGAACATTCACATCATATTAGTGGAAATAAAAGAAAAAAATGTTGAGATTGAGGCAGTTAACCAAAGTAGCTCATATAAGTAACAAAACCAACCCGAGTTTTGCCTCAGTTATCAAGGTTTGGTTGTAATTAGTCTAGGACCAGTAGATATAATTAATGTGTTCTTTTCAAAACACTTTTACTTTTGTGTGAAAATGTTATATCTGGGGTACTTATGTGATAAAACTTGACTGTATGAGGTACTATTAGTCTGTTAGTCTTTCAAATTGACTTTTAAAAATATGTCTTTATGTTTTTTGATTCCTCTCATGAAAACAAGACCTTCAACTCAAAAACTTACTATAATGAAATGAAGTAATACCTAAAAGTATACCCTGCCTTACATATAAACCATTGTAGAAAAGTTTGGACTTCTAAAAAGGCAATGGTATATATGTGTCTGTGTATGGTATATTATATGCTTGGTAGCAAGAAAGAAATAGGGTGTTGCATTTTCACATTGAAAAGAATACTTTGCTTTTTTGAAGGTATTTAGGATTCTTTTAATAATAATTTCCTAATTCTATAAGTACATAATTTGATCATAGGAGTTGGTTTACAGAACGAAACTTTTCTGGAATACATCTCTTACATAAAGTGAAATAGAACTATATTTAGTTATTATTGTAGATAAACTTGAATACTGGTTTACTCTTTTATAAAATGCTTTCACAGTTCTCTCGTTTAACCTCATAACCAAATCTGAAAGAGAAAAGACATGCTGTATTCCCATTTTAGAGATAAAGAATCCGAGGTTAAGATAAAGGACTCACTTAAGCTCTCAGCATTAAAAATGGCAGAGCTACTAATAGGGAAAGAAAGCTAGCATTAATAAATGCTTACTGTGTGCCAGGCACTACATTTTCTCATGTAATTTTAAACAGTCTGAGAAGTAGATAGTATAATTCTTGTGAAGAAATTATCTCAGTGGGTGGACAAACAAATCTGCTGCCTCTAATTTCCAAAATTAGAATATAGAACATTTTAAATTGTGAAAACCTCATGGATTTGGGCAAACTGAATGTATATAAGTTGTTGAAGTTGGCACAAAAAATATGAAATGAGGCCTACTCTTTTCAGTTAAACTTTTGTAATATTTAATTTGGAGTATTTGGACAAGTGTTCCATTAACTCTAAAATCCATTAATTTTGTAACTGTACTGAAATTTTTGAATCTTGCAACTAAGTTTAGCCTCATTCAGAATTTTTTATTTTATGAGCATAATTTATTGTTTTAAATTAATTTTTTAGCTGATAGCAGTTAGCACTTAATATGTAAATTGAATAATTTATCAAGTGTAGAAATGTGTTAACCTAATCAGTTTTTCCTTAAATGCACCAAAGATTTTTAGTAGGTATTAAAATAGTTTAAAAGAATTAAAATTCTTTGTTGTTTGAATAAATATTTGTCCAAAGAAGCACAGTTGAAGTCCTAGGATTATGGATTTAAAAAGAAAAATCATTAGTTTGAATACTAAGATTAAGTGTTTGTGTTTATATGTATAAAAATAAAAACAGAAGAAAATACTCTGGGAATAGTCATACTGACAAACCAATTACAAGTAAGAATACTCAGTTTTCCTCAGTTCAGTTAATTGAATGTTATCTTTTAAGTGGACACTATTAAATGCTAAATAATAAGCTTATTTTTTACACTACACTATTAAAATAATTTTGCCTTAGAATTTTTTTTTAAGACAAGTTGAAGTTATTTTTATAAGAAACTCCACCTATTTTTTGCAGCCTAAAATACCATTTAAGGTTAGGGTTTGTTCTTCATGCCAGCAAGATTTAACCAACAAACTGTAAAGGTAATGATCTTTGCATACTTTTAAGTAATTTAGTCGTTTTGCTGGGAGAAAGGAGTAGCAAAAATAGGGTTTTAAACTGGTGCTTTATTAAGTGACTTCCTTTTAAGTGATTGTAGGTCATGATATAGGTACACTAATTTCTGTCAACTTTAAAAGTGTCAAACATCTTTGCAGAGTGACTGTAAACTGTTAAGGGCTAATAAGTAATTAAATATCATTCATTGCTTTTCAGTCTTTAATCGCAAACAAAAACACAGTTAAACTGGTATGTTTATAAGTTTGAGTTCTCTTCCTACCAGATCATTCTAACATATCGTTGATGAAAAGTCAGATTTAAAGCTTAGCTCTTCGACAGTGTCCTTTTTATACCCAATCTTTTCTGAATTGAATACTTTGTGCCTTTTCAATGTGTTGTAGTTGCTTAAAATTGATTCTGCTGGCTAGATTGTACTGGTTAATAAATGATTTTGATTTTGTTGTTGTTGTTGTTGTTGTTGTTATGGGTTTTATGTTTGTGCTGCCTGCTGGTCAGGCAATACTTTTTTTAGATTACTTTATGATTAGGAAAATGGCACTAAGTAATAGTGTGAACATTTATTTTTGTTTTTTGTTTTGTTTTGTTTTTTTAACTCTTTTGTGGCCTTTATAGTTACTGTGAAGCCACTCCAGGGCCTGTCTCTAGATGCTTATTAGAGGAATCTGACAAATAAAATAAAATGAGTAGTGTGTCTGCCTCTCTGTCTTCTCCGCACCCCCCCCCCACCTTCCTTTTTAAAAATAATCAGTTCCCCATATCCACACAGCTCTACTTTGAATGGCTTCTCATTTCAGTTTGCCTAAAACTGAACTAGAGGTGATGGTTTGAGATGAGTTTCTCATTAGGAGCAGCAACATCCCAACCAACATATAATTTGAGTTGATGAACTCAGGAAAACTTAGGACTTTTAAAGTCATACTTGTATAATTCTAAGATTCAGTGTCAAATTTAAAATGACTAAAAATACATTTTTTAATAAGGAACAGGTAACATTTCTAAAACTTTAAATAGTGTTATGGTAAATGTTACTTGCGATTAGGGTGAATAATGGATAATGTGAGAACAATTTTCTAAATAATTTCTAGGAACTATAGGCACTTCTTCCTTAGATTTCCGCCCTCCCTTTCTTTCTCACATTCCTCTCTTCATAAGGTCTGTAGTGTTCTTTTGGGGGGATCACCCCTTTGTTTCCTCTAATGTTATTTCAACTTAAAGATACTTTTATCTAGAATATTAGCATGCTTTCTGCTCTTCTCTTTGGGAGTAGCATTAATAAGATAGAAGAAATAGGATTAGGTTGTGTGGAAGATGAGAGAAAGAAGGTCTTGGTAGAGAGAGTGACTATGTTTTGTTTCCTCTTCATGTTTCATTCAACTTGCTATGTATTGATCTTAAATCTATGACTATTAAAAAATCCCAAGAGAGTTTAAATTTAGTCTCTGCAGCCATTTATATAAAAAGAAATTAAGAATTATATCAGAATAGAGGTTCTACAAAGACGGACATATCTTTTTTTAATTCTTAAGTACAAAAGTAATTTAGTGCTTGCATTGTTGGAGATTCTAAAACATTTCTTGAATGAAGAGCATGTACACTTTTCATTGTTATTTCGCCTCTTTGCTTGGTATTCCTGCTTGCGTTAAAGTTGGACAGTGTACTGTGGTGTAATACAGAATTTTTTGTTTCTTCCAACAATTGGACTTTTCTTATCCCTATAGACACAACTGTATTACAATTGATGAGTGTGGCTGCCAAAAATAAAAATAATAATGAGTACAGAGGTGGGCATTTAGCTGCTCCATGTTGTGTAGTAAATATTCTGATTAAGGGGATTTATGATGTACATTAAAGTGGAAATGCTTTTGAACTTAGTCTTCAGTCTCAAATCATAAGTTTTGTTTTTAATCATTAAAGGACACTTAAAAGCAGTTACAAAGAAAAATCTAAAATATCAAAATTCATTATTTTGTCAACTGTGTGTGAAGTATCTTGTGAGTTACATATTTTAGCTGTCTCATGTTTCATAAATACAAATGTCTTTATAGAAAAAATTCAGTTCTCTGTGAAGACTAGGAAGTGTATTGTATATTGAACTAGTTTGTTGTGTTATTTTGATATTTAAAATAAATATAAAGTTCTTTGGTCCTACCTAATACAGCATATCTAGGTTTTATTGAACATATTTTAACAGCATGGGAATGCAGAACATATTCTGCATGTCTCCTTAAAAAATTGAATGCAAAGACCATAGACAAATAGAACAAATAGAACATCTGGCTTACCATACAGTTCCAACCATAACCAGGCTTTTTCTTCCTATATGAAACGGTCACAAGGAAATTTGCAATTTTCCCAAGTTGTAGATTGAGACAGAGTCTGCAAAAGACAGTTGACCCTTGAACAATGTGGGTGTTGGGGGAACTGACCCCTGGCGCAGTTGAAAGTCTGTATAACTTTTTGACTCCCCAAAGGCTTACTACTAATAGCCTATTGACTAGAAGTCTTACCAGTAACATAAACATTAACATTTTCTCATGTAATTTTAAACAGTCTGAGAAGTAGATAGTATAATTCTTGTGAAGAAATTATCTCAGTGGGTGGACAAGCAAATTTGCTGCCTCTAATTTCCAAAATTAGAATATAGGACATTTTAAATTGTGAAAACCTCAGGAACACATTTTAGCTGTCTCATGTTTCATTTGCATGTTATATGTATTATATGCTGTATTCCTAACAATATAGTAAACTAGAGAAAATGTTACAAAGAAAATCATAAGAGGAAAATACACTTACAGTACTGTAACAAGTCCTGTAAGTGAACCAGTGCAGTTCAAACCTATGTTGTTCTAGGGTCAGCTGTATTTGCAAAGATGAATGTAGGGTAACAAGCAGTAATGCAATACTCTGGAACTGTTAACAACTGTGATACTCCCACCCCCAGATCTAAAGGGATGAGGGGAGATCACCCATGTTGAGAGGCCACCTGTTCAACTACGAGTTGCTTTTAGTGTTGAGATGTAGTGAGTCCAAGGCAGGAGAGGAGTGGAGGAAGTAAGTACCTTTAGTGACCTCCCTCTTTGAAGCAAAACAGAAGCCATGGAGTAAGAAAAACTATTAATGTAGCATATATAGAATGCAGATCAGAATCCCACAGCAAAGAGCAGCCTGGAAAATAGTGGACAGTGGAAATGGAGAGGCAAATAAAAAACATCCAGTACAGTTCATTCTGCTTTTTTTTTTTTAATTTTTTTTTTCAACGTTTATTTATTTTTGGGACAGAGAGAGACAGAGCATGAATGGGGGAGGGGCAGAGAGAGAGGGAGACACAGAATCGGAAACAGGCTCCAGGCTCTGAGCCATCAGCCCAGCGCCTGACGCGGGGCTCGAACTCACGGACCGCGAGACCGTGACCTGGCTGAAGTCGGACGCCCAACCGACTGCGCCACCCAGGCGCCCCTTTTTCTTTTTTTTTTTTTTTAATTTTTTTTTTCAACGTTTATTTATTTTTGGGACAGAGAGAGACAGAGCATGATCATTCTGCTTTTTTAACAAAATTGTGAGTTAACAGCATTTATGAAAAACCGTGAAGGAAGAACACATATAAACAAAATGTGCTATCAACATGTTAAAAAAAGGTGAATCAAACCTTTCAGTGACTTACGCTTTAGAGGGCTTGTATGTTCAATGTTAATTTGATGAATAACATTCACAATATGAAATAAGTGCAATTGAAAATAATTGCAATTCATATTAACATTTTTTTGCTTAAAAAAACTAGTAGTGTTCTCATTGTGCATCAGTCCTAAAGGATTCCACAAACAAACAAACAAACAAACAAACAATATTCTTTAAAAATTGTTAACAGGATTCAACTTTAGGTCCTGTTGAGTGTCAGTGAATATAATTTAGTATAAACCTCACCTTTTTCCTTTTGTTTTCTACTCAGAGACTTTGCTTTGTGTCCCCATACACACATCCCCATACACACATCCATATATTATTTTTTAATTTCTTACTATCTTTAGAGGCAGTATGGTATAGCGGGTAAGAGCAAGAATATGGACCAACTGCCTGTGTACATATCCTAGCTTTGCAAGCTTGCTGTCTTGTATAGTCTATTGCTCATCTGTAAAATACAAATAGTAGCTATCTCACAGGGTTGAAGTAAAAGTTGAGATAAACGTGTAAAGGACTTTAAACAAGCCCTGGCATATAGTGACAGTAATATGCAAGCCATAATCATTATTATGAGATACCTACAATTAAGATAAAAACCAAGAAGTTATTTGTCAAGGGCACTGCCTGTCAAAACCATTACTTATAAATTATTGGGAACCTCGGTTCTCTTTTGTTTATCTAGTTTTGCTACCAGTATCCCGGGGTAAGAACCAGCACGTAACAGAATTACTGAGCACCTGTTATAGTCAGTGACTGAAATGAGCACGTTGATACAATTATAAATTTAATTTTCTTCATTTTTCTCCCTTTCGTCCCCAGGAAACCGCAAAAGAAGGCTAATGAATATAGTGCTGGGTGGGGCATATTAGATGACTGATTTAAACTAATTTTTTGCCTACCTAACGGTTTTACAAAGGTGGACCTCTGGGCACCCGCAATGATTGCTACATTTAATGTGGAAATGCTGTTACTCTCTTCCCTTTAACCCAACCTGTTTTCAAATAAAAAGGCGAATTTCAATTCTAACCCATACTTTCAGGGTGTGCCCAAGACTCCGCCACGGTTTTCGCCCCCTCCTAGGAGACACGTTGCGGCCGAGATGATTATTTAAATAAGGCGCTGCCGTCTCATTGGCTAGGGGCTGCTGCTCATTGATTGGCCTTGTGAGGAGGTGGGCGGTCTCCGGGCGCGCCCATTGGTGGAGGCGAGAAGTTTAAACCGAGGCTGGGGCCGCAGTTGTTGCTCCTTTTTGGAGTTTGCGAATTTGTGGCGTTTGTTTCTTTTTTTTTCTGGCGTGTCGGCTACTGGAAACGAAAGGGGGGGGGCGGATTCGCTCTCACGACCTCCACAGCCGCCTCCGAGGGGACGCGGTCGGGGTCCCGCTCCGGAGCAGCCCTGTGGACAAGGCGCCAGAATTTCCGGACGGCGTCTCGAAGCTGCCATGGCGACCCGGCGTGCGGGGCGAAGCTGGGAGGTGAGCCCCACGGAACGGAGGCCGTCGGCCAGGCCGCGGAACTCCGCGGCCGAGGAGGCGGCAGCTTCCCCGCCGGTCCTGTCTCTCAGCCACTTCTGCAGGTCGCCTTTCCTGTGCTTCGGAGATGTGCGGCTGGGAGCCTCGCGGACGCTGCCCCTGGCCCTGGACAACCCTAACGAGGAGGTGGCTGAAGTGAAGATCGCCCACTTCCCAGCCGCCGAGCAGGGCTTCAGCATCTCGCCGCGATCTTTTGAGCTACAGGTAGGTGGTGGGCTGGGCGTGCCCCGGCCCGCGCCCCCTCGGCGGGCTTTCACGCACCCTCCCTAGGAGGGGCGCGGCTTGGAAAAGAAACCCACAAATGAAAGACCCGTAGATCCTTTTCGCTGACTCTGGGCTGGTCCTTGTCCCACCGGCTCTATGGAAGGCTTGGGTGGGCGGTAACTTGGGCGGTGACCGCATACCACCGCGCGTGCACGGAGCATCCTTAGAAAAGTTCTAATAGACCTCTATTAAAATAGCTTTTTAGTAGACCTTTAATAGACCTTTTTAGTAGGCCAAAGACTTGAAGTTCTAAAAAAAAAAAAAAAAAAGACTTGAAGTTCTAGAGTTAATACTCTTATCTATCCATCTGTTTTTAAGATTGCCAGAAAGAGCAGCTTTTAAAAATGTTTTGCTTCCTATCAGTCATCTTCGCATGCATTTTAGTGTCCATATGTATCAGGGAAACTGACTCCAAATAGAGTCAGGGTAACTATGCAGGTGCAATAGTGGGCTTTGTTTTGGCTGAAGGTGTCTACAGCAAAAAAAATGAAAGCACCTGTTCAGGGTTTGTTTGTGCTTTTTTGTGATTGTTTTTTTTTTTTTTTTTTGTATGCACGCTTTAATATTTTAATCCTTTTTCCCCTTTGCTGTAGTGTACTTTTAATGGGGAATCCAATTTAATTTTATGACTTGTTTCAAGAACAACCTGGGTACCTTTAATGCATTGCGTTGACCATGATAATGTTCCCATCCCTCTTACCAACTAGAAAATTTATGTTCTTATGTTGATTGCTGTGGCCTTTGCATTGAGTAGAACCTCTGAAAGTGTGAAAATAAGCCCCACTTTAAATGTGGAGTGGCTGATGCGGAGTCTGACCAGTTGTCTAAGCAACTGCTTCATAAGGTAGTGGAAAGAGGTTCTCATCTGAGGTCCATAGAGGTGTGTGTAAGCAGTGGTTCATTTACACTTAAGAACCTTTGTCTCTCCTCTTTTCTGTGGACAGATAGATTTTTTTTTTCCCGTCTATGTAATACTTTTTTATTTCTTTTTGTTATGTGGACTAAAGTTGTTTTATGGTTTTTAATTTTGTATTGTTAGAATATGCCATCTTAACAGAGTAAAAGTTCACTTTTTTTAAGTTACATTTTTATTTCATTTTCTTAATGATTATTGATTTATTTTTGAGAAAGGAGAGGAAGAGAGCAGAGGAGGGGCAGAGAAAGAATCCCAAGCAGGCTCCACACTGTCAGCTCAGAGCCTGTTGCAGGGCTTGAATTCAGGAACCATGAGATCATTACCTGAGCCCAAATGAAGAGTCTGCCGCTTAACCGACTGAACTACCCAGGCGCCCCTCACTTTTTTAAAGTGTTATAATTTAAAACTAGCTGTTTATGATATTTTATGATTTCTACCCTAAAACAAAACTTGTCTTTTCTCCTCTGAAAAACAACGGACACAATTTGTTTTGTCATTGTCGGGGTATTGCATTCGACAAATTCCTACCGGGCTATGGGCTATAGATGCAATTAAGATTTTATTATAATTTTATTTTCTTGTTGAATCTTGTTATTATTAGTGGCTTTTTTCCTTATCATGACGTGAGATAGGGTAGGAAGATATATTTGACCTGTTAGATGTTATTATGGTGTAGAGTATTGGTGACCAATAATTATTAATCCTCTACTATGTCTAAATTGTACATAATATGTTTTGGTTATTATACATCACTACTTCTATAGTCATTCAAAATGTGTTCTTTGATTACAGCCTAAAGAAAAAATTATTATTTCTGTTAACTGGACACCATTAAAAGAAGGCCGAGTAAGAGAGATTGTGACATTTCTGGTAAATGATATTCTGAAACACCAAGCTATATTACTAGGACATGCAGAAGAAAAGAAAAAGAAAAAGGTAATAAGTTTTAATCATTCTGTGATTTACTCTAAGAAAATAATAACATATAAGAATCATTTTATATTTATATTTATATTTTGATAAGTCTAAAAGTAACATGTCTGATATTGCTAATTTAAAGGTAATTTTCGGTAGCTGTCAACCTAATCTGTATGTTTTGCTTATTTTTGCAGAGGAGTCTTTGGGATACAATTAATAAGAAGAAAATGTCAACTTCTTCAAGTGATAAGAGGAATTCCTCTATTCAAAATGTTAACACAACATTTTGTGTTTCCCAAAAAGCTGACAGAGTTCGGAGCCCACTACAAGCCTGTGAAAATTTGGCTATGAAAGAAGGCTGTTTCCTAACAGAAAACAATTCTTTAAGCCTCGAAGAAAATAAAATACCAATATCACCTATTAGTCCCGTTTTCAAAGAATGCCATGGTGAGACGTCCTTGCCTCTTTCTGTACGTCGATCTACTACATACACATCTCTTCACGCATGTGAAAACGGGGAACTGTTGAAAGTAGAAGGTGCCGGTGGCTCGGAAGATTTTAATTTTAATGAGAAAGTGACAAGTGAAACTTCCTTTAGCTCCATACATAATATGAGTGGCCAAATTGAAGAGAATAGTAAGCTTATTCTTACCCCCACCTGTTGTTCAACTTTGAACATTACACAAAGCCAAGGAAATTTTCTAAGTCCAGATTCCTTTGTAAATAACAGCCATGCAGCTAATAATGAACCAGAGGTAGCTACATGTCTTTCATCAGATACATTTAGGAAAGATAATTCAAGTCCTGTGCATTTGGAATTAAAAACTGTACATAAAACTTACCGGACAATTTTAAGTCCAGATTCTTTCATAAATGACAATTATGGACTAAACCAGGATCTAGAACCAGAGTCAATTAACCCAATTCTGTCCCCAAATCAATTTGTAAAAGATAATATGGCATATATATATATGTCTCAGCAAACATGTAAATTATCATCATCAAATAAAAATTCTCAGGTCTCACAGTCTCCTCAAGATCAGAGAACAAATGGAGTTTTACCTTGTTTTCGTGAATGTCAGGGTTCACAATCTCCTGAAGGAATTTTTGAAGAATCCAAAACTTTAGAAATGAAGTCAGATTGCTACAGTTTTACAAAAAATCAGCCTAAATTTTCTGAAATTCAGAATATTTCTAGTTACAGCCATGATAAACGTACAAGACGCCCAATACTTTCTGCCACTGTTACTAAAAGCAAATCCATTTATAGCAGAGAAAACCAAACTGAGGCTAATAAACCAAAGGCAAAAAGATGTCTCAACAGTGTTGCAGGTGAATTTGAAAAACCAAGAGATACTCAAAAAGAGAAAAGTGGTTTTCAGTCTTGTCTTCCAGTTATAGATCCAGTGTTCAGTAAATCTAAGAGTTATAAAAATGCAGTAATTCCTTCCTCAAAGACTGCTTTAGTTGCTCGCAAAAGAAAGAGTGAGGGAAACAAGGAAGATGCAAATGTGAGAGTTACGGTTACAGAACATACAGAAGTACGAGAAATCAAAAGAATCCATTTTTCTCCCGTGGAATCTAAAATGGCAACTGTTAAAAAAACAAAAAAGATGATAACACCCATCTCAAAACATATTAGCTACAGAGAGAAATCAAACCTGAGGAAGAAAACGGGTGAGTCTTGTTTGTAAAATCTTTAATGAAAGCATACGTATAAGGAGCATATTTTCTGTTTCTTTTGGTTTAGTAAATGTCCTGTTGATAAGCTTGCATTAAGTTGTACTTTTCGTTTACCAGTCTGCTTCGTACAAGATGGAAAAGGGTGGGGCTGAATTCTAAAATCCTTTTAATTTTGTTCTTACTTAAACTTTGATATTTTGTTCATTATGATGTTTTTGCCTTAATTTTAATGTAAAAAAAAAATACTGCATTAAAATATTTACCTTGATTACCCCAGTTACTTGGTACCCACCTCAAGTTTTACACCCAGGGGAAAGTACTTCGCTTGCCTCACCTTAGTCCAGGCCCTGACTGGAAGAGCTAGTGGTGTCCCTGGATCCCATATTACCATCTGAGAAAATGCAGAAGTTGTCTTTACATACTCTGTGTACCTCATGACATTATTCTCCCTCAGCCTTCACTTAGCCATTAATTAGCAACATAGATAGAGCCCCAGAGCTCTACATTCCTTTGGGAAAAATGTCATTGTTCCTTCCCCAGTACAACTGGACCACCAAGACTACCTCAAAAACAGGACTAATTCCGTCATGCCCTTTTATCCCAAATTACCTCATGGTAGTTAAGGTCCAGGAAGGGAAACAAACCACTCTACTTATTTAACAGATAATTTAAAAGAATCCTAGAGCTCCTAGGAAGTATCACACATCTGTATTATCTCATTTCTCTTTGAACGTCCCTTCCTTAATTTGAACCGTTTTCTCTATCTCTCCAGCTCTTTCAAGTGTCTGTGCCCTCTGGACTTACTCTCTTTCATTAGCATTATCTTTTCTAAACATTCCCTCAGTTTCTTACCTTGCTGAAACCTGGCTCTCCCCTGAAAGCACTGTTTTCATTGCCACCTTCTCAAGTTATGTCTGTTTTCTTTCGTATTCCTCTGACCTTGGGCCTCTTAATGGAATAGTGGACCACCTTCCTTCTCACATCTACTATTGTTTCTCCTTTCTTCCTTGAAAAACAAACAAAAAACAAACAGCAACAAAACAGCTTGAAGCTCATTTTTCATTCTCTTCCACCCATGTTCTTCCTTGTTACAGTAAAAGATTACTCTCAAGATTTTTACATTTGGCTTCTCCAAAACTACCGTCATTATCCTTTATGATTTCAAAATCCTTGTAGTGTATCCTTTCAATATTCTGGCCTTTTGATTCCAACGGACCTAGGCCACACTCTCCTAAAAGTCTCCAAACTCCAATCTCCAGTCACCATCTCTGTGATTTTAGCATTTTCTCTTGAAACCCAGCTCCAACATTTTTTCTCCTCTTCATACACACACAATCCTTTAATCTGTCATGGTTTCCACAGTCCTCACTCTGACATGTCCTTTCTTTCCTACTTATACAGCTTGGATTCCATAACTCAGCATCATCATTTAATTCATCGCTCTTCTCCCTCGTTGTATTTGCCTAGGAAATTCCATCCCAATCCAACCCTCTCTGCTCTGTGCTTGAACCTGGCTGGTTGGTCTTTAATGACCACTAATTTCAAGCAAGCCCTTAACTCTTTTTGGCTACATCTTTTTGGATTTATTGGCTTATATCGATTTACTGTAGACTATCTTATCCCTCCGTTCTTTTCTCCTGAAACTTCTAACACCTCTCATTCCTCCTCTCTCATCGTTGATAATAGGAGGTAATATTTACTGAGCACGTGTTCTGTCAGACCCAGTTGTAAGTGCTTACTACTACCTCATTTAATACTCATAACAATTACACCAAATAATTATAATCAATACAGTATTTTTTAATGTTTATTTTTGAGAGAGTGGAGGGAAGGGGCAGAGAAAGAGAGGGACAGAATCCCAAGCAGGCCCTGTGCTGACACAGATCCTGTGCACACAGCAGATTCTGTGCCCTTCTACCCAAGGACGTTGCTTTAGCAATTGTCTTCTCTGTCTCATATCTTAATTTTTTACTCTCTAATGGGTCATTTCTGATACAAATATGCTGTTATTACTTCCATCTCTTAAAACAAAAACAAAAACACCTCTTATTGATACCACTTATCCCTCCTGCAGCCCCTGCTCCATTCTTCTGCTTTCCTTTGAGCAAAACTCCTTGCAAGTACCTAAGTATTCACTTTGTGATAGTTCGCTGAGATATGGACACTTTTTTTGTGTAAACATGAATTAAAAGGTGCTTTTTAATGCAAAAAAGTCACTTAGAAAGTTGCTTGTATTAGCTGTTTCCAATTCCTCTCCTATTTTTTGAACCCACTTCAATGAGCTTTTGACGACTTCACTGAAACCTTTCTTATCAAGGTCCTCGATACCTCCCTACTGTTAAATCCAGTAGATATTTCTCAATCTTCATCTTGAACTCTTAGCAAACTCTTGGATGCTTTGAGCCTCTGCCTTCTTGGAACGCTTTATTCTGCCATCCCCGCTCTCTCCTGGTTCTCTTCCTATTTCGCTGGCTGCTTCTTGGTTTTCCTTGTTCAGTGCTCTTTATCATCCCGGCCTCTAAATCCTGGAGTAAGTGAAGGCTTAGTCATTGAACCTTTTTCATACTTTTACTCATTCTGTTAATGATCTCATTCCATCTCCTAGCTTTCAGTGCTGTCCATACATGGCAGCCTCCCAATTTTGTATCTTTAGGATGGACTTCTAATCTGTAGACTCATTTATCCAACATGTAACGTTTTTGCTTCACTGTCTAGTGAGCATCTTTAGTTTGTCCAAAGCCAAACCTTTACTGTCCCCACTTCCATGATACACATACCTGGCATGTTGCTTCCATCACAACACTTGCTACTGTGACCTCTCATCTCAGGCCCAAACCTTGTAAATGTCCTTAAGTGTCTTTCTCTCCAAGCTTTTCTTTATAAATTCAGACAGTCTGTCTGATTCCAAATTCAGTCCATCAACATTTTCTTTTTTTTTAAGTTCATTTATCGGGGCTCCTGCATGGCTCATTCGGTTAAGCAGCCTACTTTGGTTCAAGTCACGATCTCATGGTTCATGAATTCGAGCCTGTCATTGGTCCTGTGCTGACAGCTCAAAACCTGGAGCTGCTTCAGATTCTGTGTGTCTCTCTCTCTGCCCCTCCCCTGCTCGCTCGCTCTCTCTCTCTGTCTCTCAAAAAATATGAATAAATGTTAAAAAAAACTTTAAGTTTATTTATTTTGAGAGAGAGACAGCCAGAGGGGTAGAGAGAGAGAGAATCCCAGGTAGCGCAGAGCCCGATGTGGAGCTAGAACTCCGGAACCGTGAGATCATGACCTGAGCCGAAACCAAGAGGCTGATGCTTAACCAACTGAGCCACCCAGGTACTCCGAACAACAAATTGTATCTTCTCTTTCTTCCAAATACGGAATTTGATCACTTCTCACCATTTCCAGTGGCGCCTGATTTAGTCTGTGTCATTGCAGAGCCTACCAACAGACATTGTTTTCACCTTTGGCTTCTCTATAGTCTTATTTTCCAGTAGCAACGAGGGCAGTACTTTGAAATCTTGGAGTGTTGTGCCTTCTGCTTTGTTCTTCTTTCTCAAGCTTGCTTTAGCTATTTCAGGGCTTTTGTGGTTCCATGGAAATTTTAAGATTGTTCTATTCTCGTGAAAAATGCCTTTGGAATTTTGGTAGGAATTTCATTGAGTCCCTAGATTACTGTGGATAATATGGACATTCTAACAATGTTGATTCTTTAAATCCATGAGCCTGGAATGTCTTTCTGTTTAGTTTTGTCTTCAGTTTCTTTCATCAGTGTCTTACAGTTTTCAGTGTACAGGATTTCACCTCCTTGGTTAAATTTATTCTTAGACATTTTATTCTTTTGATGCAATAGTAAATGGAATTGTTTCTTAATTTCTCTTTCTGATTGTTGTTAGTATATAGAAATGCAACAGATTTTCATATATCGATTTTGTATCCTGCATCTTTCCTGTGTTCGTTTATTCCAACAGTTTTATGTTGGAGTCTTTAGGGTTTTCTGTTTTTAATATTTCATCTGCAAATAGTGACAGTTTTACCTCTCTCTTTCTAAATTGAATAACTGTTATTTCTTTTTCTTGCCCAATTATACCATGTTGAATAAAAGTGGCAAGAGTGGGCATCCTTGTCTTGTTTCTGACCACGTGTCTTCTTCCATTCTTACCTGTTTTTTTCCTCAGTAATTCAAATCTTTCATTTATTTCAAGTACTATAATCAACTTTTATTAACTCTACTCCCTGATGAATTTGCCGCTAGGTACCTTCCCTAAGCAAATTTGAATTCAGCGTATATGACATCTTGTATGTACCTGTAAACTCTGTTTCTTTGCCTGTGTTGTTTTCTTGTTTCCTATAGATATTATCTGACCAGGTAACAAATTCCTTGAGAATAAGGAACGTACATATATACCTTTTTTATTTTCTACAAGGTGTACAGTAAGTGATGAATGAATGACTTACTAAATAAGCCACTGAAGTGTTGACATTTGAACCTATAGTTTCTTTAAGGTGGCCACCTAGTTGAGCCTCTTTGCAGGGTTTAGAAAGAATTAGACACGCTGAGTATCTGATTTATGAGCCTATATGAGAGCATGGTAAGTCACTAAGAATGACTGACTCATCTTTCTATTCTGATGAACCTAGGAGAGCAGAGAAAGAAGACGGTTTTCCTAGATGCATTTATTCAGTATTTATAAGGTGCCCGCTGTGTGCTATGCATTGTTCTAGGCTTTATGGATATGAGGGAGAAAAGGGAGAGTTTCTGTGTTCAAGTTGTCTCAGTCCTCTGACTGAGCTATGCACAGGGAATCACGAAAGCACAGAAATGGAGGCACTTTACTTGGCTTTTGTGAATGGCGAGGAGCTGTGAGATGGTTCCAGGAAAGGCTGCTCACAGGATAAAATGACTCCAGGCAGAGGGACTAGCTTCCGCAATGTTTCAGAATGAGGATTTTTTTCCTCTTAATGTTTGAAAGGTTCAAACACAAAGAAACTCAGAACCTAATAACTATCATGTCACAATTGACTGTGTTCCTTATTTTCACAATTGGCGAAGATTTGCAATCCTTCTAAATCAAAACTAAGCAAACTTTTCCTCTAAAGATCCAGATAATAAAAATTTAGGTTTTGCAGGCCAAATGACCTCTATCGCAACTACCAGACCTCCACTATTGTAGGAGAAAGAGTCATAGACAATGTGTAAGTGAAGAAGTGCAGCTGTGTTCCAATAAAATTTTGTTTATGTACACTGAAATTTGCATTTCATGTAATTTTCAAGTGTCGTGAAATACAGTCATTTTGATTTTTTCTCAACTTTTTACAAATGTAAAAACTATTCTTGGATTGTCGACTGTGCAGAAGTGGCTGGATTTTGCCTGTGGGGCATAGTTTGCCCTCTGCTGTTTTTTATTAGCTCTTCATATTTAGCAGGTGTATAATCTGATGAAACTTGCTTTTGAGGAAGTGAACTGCTATCCTGATATAACCTATATCAACCTAGAAACGATATCACTCTGCCACTGTGACTCTTATTATACTTTTCTTTGTAGGTACCACCTACTGTCTCCCTCAGTCCCCTGGGTTAGATAACCTGGACATCATCTGCAGTTCTCATTCTTCTATCACCTGCCTAGCCAGTGGTTGTTAAGGCTTGTAGGTCCTATTAGAATAACTCTTTCTAATTTGTCTCTACTGCTTCTGTTTTAATTTAAATTCTCATAATAGCTAACTTGCGCTACTATAATAGCTTCCTCTTAGCTTTCTATCTCTAGTCTTGATCCCTTTTATTCCGTTGGCCACTGTTTCCTAAAATGTAAATGGTGGCGTCACCTCCTAGATTTGAGTCTTTCATTGGCATACCAGGTACTTCCAGCTGACTAATAGTGCAGGCTCTGGGACTACAGTGCCCAGCTCTGCCACTTACTAGCTTGTGTGACTTTGACCAACTTGCTTAATTGTTCTAAGCTCCAGTATCCTAATTATATAAAACCAAAACCTATTTTTATAGAAAACCTATAATAACAATAATACACTTCTTATAGGTTTTCTGGGATAATTGCATGAGGTATTCTATATTAAAAGACTATGCTAGTGCCTGCAGCAAAGCGTTCAAACATTAGCTGCCACTATTATTTTTACTATGATTGAAGTCTTTTCTACTTCTTTCAACCTCTTCTTGTATTGTTTTTCTGATATGTATTTTTTATTCAGGCACATTGCAGTTCTGTCAACAGGCCACATGCCTCATGCCTAGCTTCCACTTTAAGAGTCCGCTCAAGTGTATTCCCATTTAGGAAGGCTGTCCTGCCCTTTTAAGTGAAGTTAGCTGTCCCTTCTCCTTGTTCTCATTGCTGCTTAAATCTTGTATTTTTCCTCTATGTATTGTATTGTAATTCCTTTTAAACTTCTGTACTAGACTGAGAACTTCCTAAGGGGTGGGGCCATATCTCAATTCTGCATTCTCAGTACCTAGCATAGAATCTGCAATACATACATAAAATAAATTGTGATTGAATGTGACTCCTAGCTTCTATAGGCACTCAAGATATTAAGTGTAACTTCTGATGTAGAACTTCCAGATGTAGGTTTTATTGACCACCAAGTTCATAGCATAGTACGGGGTACATAGTAGCTATTCAGTATTTGCTAAATGGATGTGATACTGAAGAACTAAATTTAACTTTAAGACAGTTCATTCATGGAACTTATTTCATTTTTAATGCTATTATTCTACTTTCTAACTTATTTTAGATTCATTAGTATATAGAACTCCTCATTCTAAAACAAACAAAAGGACAAAACCCGTTGTTGCTGTGGCACAGTCTACTCTGACCTTCATAAAACCATTAAAAACAGGTAAGTGTTTACTATCTTTAAAGTCACTGAAAAACTGCCATGGAATGAAGCATGAATGGCATTTGAAATGGAAATGAATTGATACTTTTTTGTTGCATTAAAGCCTCGAGGCATTTTAAAATGTGTATTCAGATAACAATTAGGATATTTTCTCAGACTTCGGTGAAAGTGACTCAGGTAATTTAGGATTTTTAAATAACCAGGAGATGGGGCGCCTGGGTGGCTCAGTCGGTTAAGCGGCCGACTTCGGCTCAGGTCATCATCTCGCGTTCCGTGAGTTCGAGCCCTGCGTCGGGCTCTGTGCTGACAGCTCAAAGCCTGGAACCTGTTTCAGATTCTGTGTCTCCCTCTCTCTGACCCTCCCCTGTTCATGCTCTGTCTCTCTCTGTCTCAAAAATAAATAAACGTTAAAAAAAATTTTTTTTAATAAATAAATAAATAAATAACCAGGAGGTACAGCTCTACTTTTTCCCTTTAAACTTTGATTATATTTTGTACCTAAAACGCTTTCAACTGTTTGCACTAAATAGTGGAAAAGCGAATATTGTTCAGTGTTTTAAAGGTGGTTTTGCTAGGAAAAATGGTCTTTTGCTATATATTGCATAATAATGTAAAAGAGAACTTCTCATGCAATAAACCAATTGTATTCGTAGATATTCCTAGACACCCAATGCCGTTTGCTGCAAAGAACATGTTTTATGATGAACGCTGGAAGGAAAAGCAGGAGCAGGGCTTCACTTGGTGGCTAAATTTTATATTAACTCCTGATGACTTCACTGTAAAAACAAATATTTCTGAAGGTAAACATTAAATTAATGTTTAAGTTAAATAATACTGTTTTAACAGATAGTTTTTAACATGAATTTTCATTTTTTTAATTATACATATATATTATAGTTAATGGCATAGCTCACTAATTCATTGACATGAATGCTAAAGATTCATATAAGTGAGAATTTTTAGGGAATTCTGTACTAAAAGTACTAAACTTTTTTTTTTCTTTTTGCTTACCATTCTTGTTCATCAGCCAATTCAATTCCAGCCTTTCAGGGGAATGAGTTTTATTTTAATGCAAGTTCAGTCTGAATTAACAGTGAAACATGACTACTAAGAAATCCAATTCAATCTTAACCACATTAATAAAGTGTAATGTCCTGGTGAATAAATCTAATAGCCTTACATGACCTGATCCTTTCAGGCATATTGTCTTCCCTTTTTTTTTTCTTTTTTTGTCTCTACTTTCACATACCTTAGTTTGAGATGTGTGTAGGAAGACTACAGAATTTTGAGGAATCTTAAAACCAGTTGATATGGAGAAACATCTCAGTGTTTGTTCTGGAAAAGGGAAAACTCAGATGTAGAGCAAGATGGAAACATGCTGTCCTTCAAACATTTGAAGGCTTTTTTCCTGAGAGGAAGGGAAACTTAGCTTGTGCTACTCTTGCATAGAAATGATAGGGATCAGTTCAACTCAAGGTAAGGAAGAATCTTTGTAAACATTTAAATTGCCAAACCATCGCATATGCTGTCTTTAAGATGATGGTTTCTCCACTGTTACAGTGTTCAGGGAGAGGCCAGTCTATATTTGTTAAAGAACAATATATAGGATTTTCCCATTAAAAGCCCTTTGACTAGATGATCTCTAAGGCTGCTTTTCTTTTTCTCCAGAAGTAAACACAGCCTGATACTTAGTTCTCTTGGGAGAAAATGTGTTTTATAAAATTTCAAATTGCATTTCAAAATTTAATTGAGTTTTTTAAAGTCATGTTCTTTAAGAGACTTTTTTTTGCTTTTAATTTATGCAGAGGATGGAAACAGAGAAACCAGTTAGGAGACTATTTTAGTCTAGGTTAGAGTTGATTGATAGTGTTTGAACTTGGATAATAGTGGTGAGTAGCGCTAGAAGTAACTCTCACGTTAGACTTGGGATCCATTTTGCAGGTAGAGCTCCAGGTTGCGATGATAGAATGGCCCACGATATTGAGTGAAGAGTGACACTCCTATTTTGAGATAGGAAAGAGAAGAGCAAGCTTGTAAGGAGCAGAGAAGAAATCCTATTTTGGCCATCTTAAATTGCATGTATTGCTGGATTTAAGGATATGGATCTATAGTTTCACCGGAAACATTCTTCCTTTTGTTTTTACCCAGTAAATGCTGCTACTCTTCTTTTGGGAGTGGAGAGTCAACATAAAATCAGTGTTGCTAGAGCTCCTACAAAAGATGAAATGTCTCTCAGAGCTTACACTGCTCGGTGCCGGCTGAATCGATTACGTCGGGCAGCATGTCGTTTATTTACTTCTGAAAACATGGTCAAAGCTATTAAGAAGCTTGAAATTGAAATTGAAGCTAGGCGGTTGATTGTTCGGAAAGATAGACACCTCTGGAAAGATGTGGGTAAGAAGATATAGAAATCTTGAGATTAGTTCGTTGAAAACACTTGAGATTTTGTATTTTAGAGTCAGATTTGTACATGATTTCGCTTTGCTGCCCACCATCTTATACACTTTAATATGATCAATATACATTTAAGAATGGATATATATTTAAATTAATTGATTTCATGTATGTGATTATCTCCTTTTTCCACTGATTTCTCTCCATAAAATTTTATTTATTGTCTCTATTTGATTAGTGGTCTGAGCTTACTTGCTTTTCACATGCATTTCAGGAGAACGGCAGAAAGTCCTGAATTGGCTATTATCATATAATCCTTTGTGGCTACGTATCGGCCTAGAGGTGAGTATATACACTTCAGTTTCTGAAATGATATACTTTAAAAAAAGTATACTGTAAATTTTTTTAATTATTTTTAAAACTTTTTATTATATACTTTTATTGTATACTTTTTTATTATATATTCCTTTAGTAGACTTTTTATTATATATTTTTAAATTTTTTTTTTTCAACGTTTATTCATTTTTGGGACAGAGAGAGACAGAGCATGAACGGGGGAGGGGCAGAGAGAGAGGGAGACACAGAATCGGAAACAGGCTCCAGGCTCTGAGCCATCAGCCCAGAGTCTGACGTGGGGCTCGAACTCACGGACCGCGAGATCGTGACCTGGCTGAAGTCGGACGCCCAACCGACTGCGCCACCCAGGCGCCCCTATTATATATTTTTAATAGATTCTTTAATAAAATATAGTTTCATTTATAAAGTCATTTGGTTAGTTTAATTGATCTTTGAGTATAAAATTTAAGGTCCTTTAATAAATACTCATTAGGTAATTAGATCATGCCATTATGTATTATTGCCATGTCATCACAAAAGAACTTTCCTGGTAGTTTTCTTAAATATCAATAGTTTGGTACTTGATATAATAACAGGTATAGTAAACTCTTTTTTGAGCTTTTACAAATGATCATACTGGGCCATTTTAAATATATTTCAAATAATTGAAGCCTCTTTGAAACCCAGTGAGGTGTGTATTACTATTTCCATTTCACTGACAAAACTGAACCTTAGATTTTAAGTAACATGCCAGATGCCAACTAGTAGTCAGGATTTGAGACTATGCCAGTCTGATGCCAGAGTCCAAACTTGTAGCCATGTTGATGTAACTCTTCCCATAAAAACGTTGAATTTGAGTTTTTCACTTGGTGCATAGCTCAATAATACTTAGGATTTTAAAACTGAATGGAAAGGACCTTAGCGGTTGTAAATTAAAAATATGATTTTATTTAAAACATCCTCTCTGTGTTTATAGATTTCTTTCGTCTTTTACTGGTACACTTTTACATTTTCTTTAGGCTTTTTGCCATTGTCATGTGAGATATTCTGTTCTTCGGCTTATTCCAGGTGTTGGAATAGAATGATCTTTGGGACTGAAAGGAATTGTTAGCAATAATTTGGCTCTTATTTATCAAGAAGCTGTGGCACAAAGAGAACAAATGATAAGCTTACTGTGGTCATACAGCTGGATAGTGTCATTGCTAAGATTTCTTATTTCAGTTTAGTATACTTCGTTAATTGGAAAATTACGTATCAACCAGCTCTGCTTCACAAGTCAAATAATTCTAGAACCTTAACTGGAGTATAATCCCTCTATTTGGGACACAGCATTTTGTGCCAAAGGTAAAAAGCATGAGGTTTAGGTGGAAACTTAATGCCTTTTAAAACTTCTGCTTGGATAAAATGCGCATATTCCACCGGCCAGAGCACATTATTTGGCCAAACACAAATGAACTAGGACAGCAAGTCCATGGCAGTTGGTGGAGATGTACAATCCTTTTAGAGGGAAGCGAGGGATGAGTCCTTGTGAACACAATATTTTACCTCACCGCCACACCTTCAGGTTCTGGTAGTGGGCATAACCTTTGAGGATTTTAAGAAAACATCAAAGGCAAAAAACATAAGTAAATAAAAATACAGTTTTTCTATTTTGGCATATACTTGCTATGCTTTTATCTCTATATTTTGTTAACGTAAGGTTATAGGGTATAATTTGATATGTTTTTAGTTTTTTCTGATCACTTTAAAAATCATTAAACTAGACATGTTGATGTTAAACTAATTTCGTATTTAAATCATTAATTATAAATGGATCTGAACTTCCCAAATTGTTATCTTAGATTATTTGCAGATGGGTTTCCACGTGTTGACTATTAGAAAATTTTGAATATTTTCTTTTCTGTTGTATCTTCATGATATACTTAGCGCGACAATTCTAATTGAATTTGAACAATATGCCTACGTTTGGTAGTTTTTGTTTTTTTTTTAATGTTTGTTTCTTTTTGAGAGAGAGAGAGAGAGCGTGAACAGGAGAGGGGCAAGAGAGAGACAGGGAGACATAATACGAAGCAGGCTCCAGGGTCTGAGCTGTCAGCCCAGAGCCCAATGCAAGGCTTGAACTCATAAACTATGAGATCATGACCTGAGCTGAAATCAGTCACTTAATCAACTGAGCCACCCAGGCACCCCATACATTTGATAGTTCTTTAAAGGAAAACATTAAAATGTAAATATCACTTGTCAGATACTTAAGAATTTATCTTAGCCTTGAGCTTTTGCCTTTTTTCATCATACACCATATGCACTAAAAACTGCACAAAACATATACACAGTTTAAAGAAGTTATTTGGCAAATATCCATGTTATTTACATACTATTTAGAAAATAGAACATTAGAAGATCCTTAGAAGATCATAGTCTGCTCTCCCCCTCTTGTATCCCTTTGCTTCTTAAAGGTAACATAGTCTTGACTTTAGCTTTTAATTTCTTTTCAGACAATTTATGGAGAACTGATATCTTTGGAAGATAACAGTGATGTCACAGGGTTGGCTGTGTTTATTCTGAATCGCTTACTTTGGAATCCTGATATAGCCGCTGAGTATAGACACCCCAGTGTTCCTCATCTCTATAGAGATGGTAAGTAGTTCTGCCACCACCGCGTCCTCTCCACACTCTGCATAAATGTTGTCTTCTTATTCTTCCTGTCTCTGTTTAAATTTTACCTTCTTAGAGCTGCCAATATGAATAGTCAGTCCCTCTCTCTACTCTCCTCCCTTTCTTTACCCTCATCATTCCCCATCATTTCCTCCATCACTATAATTATTTTTACCTTTTTATTGTCTCTACTCACCCTGTCCCCAGAACTAGGCAGTAAGGCCTGCGGAGATCATAGTAGTTTTAGTTTGCTACCACATATGGCACCCAGGATGCTACCTGCATAGTAGGTGCTCATTAAATATTTGTTGCATGAGATAGACTAAATCAGTTGATATCTCTGTGCCTCTGTTTCCTCCTCTATGAACTGGAAATATTGAATGATACCCGCCTCATAGAGTTACTATGAGTAGTACATGAATTCATATATATAAAACACTGAGAAAAGCACATAGGGTTCTATTTATGCTTACTATTACTTTTCTTTATTAGCACATTGTTATCATATTTTCAGGTGAAACTTGTCTTTCACAGATTAACTTGCTGTGCTTTTTTGTACTTCATTGAAGGTCATGAAGAAGCTTTGTCTAAGTTTACATTGAAAAAGTTGTTGTTGTTGGTTTGTTTCCTTGATTATGCCAAAATCTCCAGACTTATTGATCATGATCCTTGTCTCTTCTGTAAAGACGCTGAATTCAAGGTATAGCTTTCATTTCTTTTATATTTCACATTTAAGACTTTTGCTTGTTTCTGTTGTATATTTTCTCCTTAGAAACTTTGAAGTTTCCCAAAGAACAGTAGTCTGGAGTGGAATAGTGTGTAGTCCGTCTTACTAGTAGTTCTAACCCCACCTAACCTAATGGTTGACCTTTCACCGGCACTCCCTATTAACTTTGATTTGAGAATCAATGAAACTATACTTCTGAGGAATTAACTTCGGGTTGGGGAGAGATTTCATTCCTAATTTAGCATATTATCAAATTAATACAGGGGCGCCTGGGTGGCTCAGTCGGTTGAGTGTCTGACTTCAGCTCAGGTCATGATCTCACGGTCTGTGAGTTCGAGCCCCGCGTCGGGCTCTGTGCTGACAGCTCCGAGCCTGGAGCCTGCTTCAGATTCTGTGTCTCCCTCTCTCTCTGATCCTCCCCCGTTCATGCTCTGTCTCTCTCTGTCTCAAAAATAAATAAACATTAAAAAAAAATTAATACTAATTTTTTGGAGTCTATTATTATGAGTAATTTTTTCCAAGGCCTTAAATTGGAAATAGATGTTCATTATTACTGTATGATATAAAACCGACATTTTTTTTCTTTAAATGTTTATTTGTTTATTTTGGGAGAGAGAGAGAGAGAACACATGCAGAAATAGTGGAAGAACAGAGAGAGACAGAGAGAGAGAGAGAGAGAGAGAGAGAGAGAGAGAGAATCCCAAGCAGGCCCCGCACTGTCATCACAGAGCCCGATGTGGGGCTCAATCTCATGAACTCTGAGATCATGACCTGAACTGAAGCCAAGAGTCAGACGCTTAACCAACTAAGCCACCCAGGCACGCCCTGACATTTTTTTTATACTACCATTAATTTTACTTTATTTCTATATGCTCAGAAATTTAAGAATTTGTTATTATTGTAAACAAAATTATAATCTTGGAATATAATACCTGCAACTTGTTTCTCCATAGACTAGTAAAGAAATTCTTCTGGCTTTTTCACGAGACTTCCTAAGTGGTGAAGGTGACCTTTCCCGTCACCTTAGCTTTTTGGGATTACCTGTTAACCATGTGCAGACACCATTTGATGAATTTGATTTTGCTGTTACAAATCTTGCTGTAGACTTGCAATGTGGAGTGCGTCTTGTGTAAGTAAGAAATAGAATTATTTTCCTTAATGGAATAGACTAAAATTTTCTAGAAAACACTTTTCTGTATTTACACAGTCTTTCCTGCTCTTTCATATAATGCAATAAATTTCAGGATTAAAAAACTTGGGGTAAGTATCTCCAACACTTTGGTAAAATGTGTCAATTTTAAACCATGTCTCCTGTCCACATTTTTTTTCCATGCTGGCAGTGACTAGGGTCACTGTGAGTAGGAACTATTGATGCCCCAGAATAGGAGTTGGGACAAGCATGGAACTAATTAAAATATCAAACATTTAAGTATCACGTGTATCATCAATGATTTCATGAGTACTCCATCACTTGGGACCAATTGTAGCAGTATTAATAACCTTGTTTTACATATGAGGAAAAGTAAGATGAAGTGACAGGCCTTGCCCAAGTTTTATATCATGATATTGAGACATAAACTCAGGATGTCTAGCTTCAAAGCACACAGCATCTGTCAGTAACAAACTAGAATCTTCGAAATGGGCTGTTATGTGAATTCAGTGTGCTGTTCCTGCTTTGGAAGGAGTGGTCATGAGCATGGTACTATAGTTGACCACTTTAAGACGTACGCATTGGAGACATTTGTCTTATTTCTAGGAAACTCTCCAAATTTATGTTACATTTGACATTTGTGAGGAAGGGATCTCTGGAAAAATCCCCACTTCTTCAAAAGCAACATACATGTCACATGCTTCCTTCTAAATTAAATTTCCATGAACATTCTTTTCTGATCATATGTTCTCACAGCAAGGTAATAGCTTTTGAACTTTATTGTAGCTTTCTCTTACTTGAGCAGTTTCCATAGAGGCTAGCGCATTGGCTGAAAATGTTTCACATGTTATTTTTGTATTTCATTTGTTCATTTCATAAATCCAAGCCGCCACATCTGTTTTCTGGACAATAAGAATTCACATTTTTAGACTTTTTCCACTTTCCAGGAGGGGCAGTGATTGGTTTCATGTTTAGTGCTATTTTCCACAATGACAGACATTTTTTATGTTTTTACAAGAGTTACTGAGGACTTAGCAGTATTGAACATTGATGCTTTTTATTTGATCAGAACCTCTCACTAGTTAAGAGACTTGACCATGCATACCAGATTTCTACTTTCTTCAGCGTCAGCAAAATGATCATAGATCTTTGAAGTTATTTGACAATGCTTGAGAATGGTTGATGTACTAATGCCATAAGTGATGAGGTGGTCTACTATTGCAGAAATGCTTCATATGTTGATTGGGCAGTTGACCTGGAATGATCTTAAGTTGCTTTCTAACCTTTAGAAATTATGGTTCTATAAACAATTCTGCCAAATTTTAGCTATATATAATAATCCATTGAAGCTTGCTTTTTCTATGGAAACACTGATTATTGTCTAGTAGATAAAATTCTAGTGACCTAGATGATATTAGGGGTTTGAATTTAAATTGGAGTATATGTGTCTTTTTGAGATAGGTGTTCATGTTTTTACAATAATCTGGTGTATATACCAGGATGGCTTTGGAATTTGATAAAACTGAGTTTGAGTTCTGATCTCAGTTCTGTCATTATTAGCTATGTGACCACAAGCAATTTACTTAATTTGTCTGGGCTTTGGTTCCTTCATCTGCAAAAAAGTGGGATAATAATGCCTGATTGTGGGATTTGCTATGAGGACTAAGAAAAGACAGCACGTCCTTGATTTGTAGAATACAGTAGCCCCTCCATAAATACACTTTCTCCTTTCCTTTCCCTGTAGAACTCTGTTATTTTGTTCATGTGTTCATTTATGTGTGTCTCATCTTTTTTTTTTTTTTTTTTTTTTTTTTTTTTAACATTCTGTTCATAGACCTCAAACCCCAGGCTTAAAATGAGAATGACTCTTATTTGCTAACTATGAAGCAACAGTTTTCAGATAGTTTTTTGGGATCTTTCTAACCTAAGATTCTTTAAATGTTGGAAATTTATGTGGGTGATAACTGTATTTAAATAAATTTCATCTTACGTATATATTTTATTTCGTTTTGTTTTTGTTTTTATATGTGTGTGTGTGGGGGGTTAAGTTTATTTGTATTTATTTTGAGAGAGAGAGGGAGAGAGAGAGAGAGAGCACAAGCCAGGGAGGGGCACAGAAAGAGGGAGAGAGAAAATCCCAAGCAGATCCCATGCTGTTAGCATGGAGTCCGACACGGGGCTCAATCTCACAAACTGTGAGAATATGACTAGAACTTCACCAACTGAGCCACCCAAGCACCCCTGTTTTTTTTTGTTTTTTAAAGCAAAGTTAAGTTTTTTTTTTCCTGTGATAAGGACAATCATACACTGACAGATTCTTAGCATCTCAGTGTGGGGAAGGTAAGGACAGGGTATTTATGACATTTTGGGATATGGTTTGAGCCCCATCTTTTGATGCAGGGGGCTTTTCCTATATATTTTTATATGACACTCTCATCTGAAAATTCCTTTATTGTTAGGCGAATCATGGAACTTCTCACACGGGACTGGAATCTCTCAAAGAAACTCAGGATCCCTGCAATAAGTCGTCTTCAGAAGATGCACAATGTCGACATTGTTCTTCAAATTCTTAGATCACGAGGAATTCAATTAAATGATGAACATGGTAAAAATTGAGTAAAGATAAAAATTTTTCTTCTCACCAAAAATTGATATATACATAGATTGTGCTAACAAACTGATTTCATTTACAGGAAATGCAATCCTATCTAAGGATATTGTGGATAGGCACAGAGAAAAAACTCTGGCGTTACTTTGGAAAATAGCATTTGCTTTTCAGGTATTGTACATTTTGTAAATTTTGCACTTTTTGTCAATTTTCAGTACTGATTTATAGAAGCATTTTGCATCAGGTAAGGACTAGCAAAATTACTAGGGTTTATTCTGTCCCAGGAACTGTGGTAATTGCTTTATATATATTCCAATTTAATCTTCACAACACCTGTGTAAGGTAGGTGTTGTCATTACCTCATAGGTAAGAAAACCAAAGCTAAAAGTTACCTTATTGATAGGAAGCAGAGACGAGACTAGAACCCAGGATCGTGTGGTCCCAAATCTTCTGTGTGATTCACATGACACACATTAACCACTATGCATTCCACTGCTTCATAAACTATGTTTACCGTAAGGAAAAAGACTAACTTTTGTGGGTTACAAATGACACACGAAAAACATAAAGAGACTTAGCTTTTTTTGTGTGTTTCAGGTGGATATTTCCCTTAATTTAGACCAGTTGAAAGAAGAAATTGACTTTTTAAAACACACACAGAGTCTGAAGAAAACAACGTCTGCACTGTCATGCCATTCTGATGCTATTATCAATAAGGAAAAAGACAAAAGGAATAGTGGTTCCTTTGAACGATATAGTGAGAGCATAAAGCTGTTGATGGATTGGGTAAATGCTGTTTGTGCTTTCTATAATAAAAAGGTAAGTTTCTTTGTTTTGTTTTGTTTTACTTCAGTGTCTTTAAATACATTTTGGTTAAAGTCAGACTTCAATTCCTAAAATATTTCATTGCATTTCTTAAATAATTTAGTTTATATATGAGCAAACTTGTCCTCAAATGAGTGAGGATATTTTCACTTACTGTATTTAATCTGTCACCAATTGTGTAATGCACAATTACTAAGAAAAATTGTTCTAGTCAGAAGTTTTAATAGGAGACACTTGTATAAAACTGGGACACCTAAGGATCACACCCTTTTTATAAAGGTAAATTCAAATAAACCCATCATGTAGGAAGGATCAGTAGAGAACCGGACCGCTGGGTACAAGGAGGAGGAAAAAATCTAAGTTGAGTGTTTTATTAGACTGATACTATATTTCTGTGTGAACTATACCTTTAATTGTAAATATGTAAAAATGAATAAAATATCTGGTAGGGAATATGAAGCCAGAAAAATGATACAGAATACATGTAACTAAATATTGTAAAGTATTATACCTTGAACAACTCTGGTTATAGAAAAAAAGTCAGATAGATGGATCATCTTCTACGTTTTAACTAAATATTAGAGAGCCACTAAAGATTAGCAGAGAGTGTGTTCCAAACCTTTCTCTTAACTTCTGGTGTTGCTGGCAATCCTTGGCATTCCTTCACTTACAGATACATTATTCCAATCTCCACCTCTGTTCTCACATAGCATCTTCCTGTGTCTGCCTCTGTGTGTCTCTCCATATAAGGATACCAGACATACTGATACTGAGAACCCACACTACTGCAGTATGACCTCATCTCAACAAATTAAATCTGCAGTGAGTCTATATCTGAATAATGTGACATTCTCAGGTCCTAGGAAGGACGCGGATTTTTTAGGGATCCTATTTCTCCCAGCACAATAATCAAAAAATTTTTTTCATGTTTATTTATTTTTGAGAGAGAGACAGAGCATGAACAGGGGAGGGGAAGAGAGAGGGAGGGAGACCCAGACACGAAGCAGGCTTCAGGCTCTGAGCTGTCAGCACAGAGCCCAACTCAGGGCTCGAACTGATGAAATCTGGAGATCGTGACCTGAGCCGAAGTTGGACACTCAACCAACCGAGCCACTCAAATTTTGTTTTTGAAATAGAATTTTATAATTGAGAATTTGGCTATAAATATAATATTCTTCTAGGTCCTATTAACACCTAATGTGATATTCTCAGCTATTAAAAGGAAATACGGACCATAAAACCACTAATAACCTATATTACTATATAATCCCAGTTAATTATGTTTCTGGTATTTCCATCAGGTGGAGAATTTTACAGTGTCTTTCTCAGATGGGCGTGTGTTGTGTTACCTGATCCATCACTACCATCCTTACTATGTGCCTTTTGATGCTATATGTCAGCGCACTACTCAGACCGTAGAATGCACCCAGACTGGTTCAGTGGTGTTAAATTCATCCTCTGAATCCGATGGAAGTTCTCTGGATTTGTCTCTTAAAGCACTTGATCATGGTTAGTCCCTTTTGGCTGATGAACGTTTCAATTTTTTCTTTGCCGTGTGAGATTTTTGACTGGACCTGTCTAATCTCTTTTTTATTTGCATAGTAGAAAACACTTCAGAACTATACAAAGAACTGCTAGAAAATGAGAAGAAAAATTTTCAGTTGGTTAGGTCTGCAGTTAGAGACCTTGGTGGAATACCTGCTATGATTCATCATTCAGATATGTCCAATACGATTCCTGACGAAAAGGTAAGCAAAAGAAGAGTTTCTAACTAAGAATAAGAGTCTCAGAAGGTGACAGTAAAAGTTGCACAATCTCTGTTAAACATCTGCTTTCATCCCTTCTGTTGTCTCTTAGGTGGTTATTACCTATTTGTCATTTCTTTGTGCAAGACTTTTGGATCTTTGTAAAGAAACAAGAGCTGCTCGACTTATACAGACAACTTGGAGAAAATACAAACAAAAAACAGACCTAAAACGTCATCAGGTACTACTAAAAAATGAAAACACTGTAATGTGAATTGTACTTCACAAAATGCCAGTTGGTTGATTCCTGATAGGATTTTTACGTTTTATTGATGTGTGGAACTGTGGACATAATTTTAGTAATTGTGTGTGTTTTGAGTTAGGGATGGATATTTCTCCCTAACTCCTGATGTTTGCTTCAGTGGATGTGTCTTCCAGCCGCTTTCCCCAAGTTTGCTCCGGGGGAAGTAGAATAACTTACTTCCTTTGTAAATTTGTAAAAGTAAACTCAGGAGACCTGACTCAGCATTTGCTTCTTCTTGGACACTAATGTATCTCCAGGGAACAGGACCTTTCCATGAGGTTTTCATGCTGTGTTCGGGGAGGCTTGGTGCTGGAGTGCCCCTTGGGTCTAGGCGTCTAGTGTCTGGTTTTGCAGTTCAGTTAGCCAGTTCATTCTGTCTGTCATGAAACTGTTTTCCAGTGTTTTCTTTATTAGTTTATTTTTTTTTTAATGTTTATTTATTTTTGAGAGAGAGAGTGGGGGAGAGAGAGAGAGAGAGACATGGAGCACGAGTGGGGGAAGGGTAGACAGGGAGACACAGAATCTGAAACAGGCTCTCGGCTCTGAGCTGTCAGCACAGAGCCCGATGCGGGGCTTGAACCCACGAACTGTGAGATCATGACCTGAGTCCAAGTCAGATGCTTAACTGACTGAGCCACCCAGTCTCCCCTCTTTATTAGTTTAAAAGTGGTACTTTGGTTTCTGTTGTTTTATTTCTCAAGATATTTAGGACCTGGGCATAGGGATAGGAATGTTACTTATTATTTCCCTTTGTGACCCTAATACTATACAACTTTGTATTAACATAAGTGATTTTTTGAGTTTCAAGAAAAATGTGATTTTTAACCATCTGTTAAGTGGTGTTGATCAAGTTGAACAAACTATTTTAGTCCTTTTTTCTACCTACTCCTTCCACTAATAATCCTATATTCACTTGTTTGGAAAATCAAACAAAATAAAATGAGCAACCATGCTTGATACATTTATTAGGTATTTCAGAAATACATTCCACCCGGTACTGCTCCTCAATTTTGAGTTACTGTGCATTTAGGATAGAGTCCTTAATAACTCTATAAAAACAGTTACATTTTGGCAACTCTTACACATACCATGTATTTTGTCATAGTTTATCAGACTCAGAAATAACATTAATTGAAATTTGCTTTCACCCTACTCAAACTCTTGGTAGTAACTTTTGGGAGCTAGGCAGTGGCTTATACTCACAAATGGTCTTTTCTGCTGTCATATCTTCTTTGTGCCTTCTTTTGCCCTCCATCTTCTCAGTATCTGCCTCCTTGCCCACATATCCCTTCAAGGATAACTTTTGTACTTTTGGAAGCTTGTAGGAGAATTGCTTTAGGAGAGTTTTCAGTGAAGACTCTTTCCTGGCTAGTTCTCAAATTATTTCATTAATTCTGTTTATATGATATTAAATAAGATACTTAAAATCCCAAGAAACAGATATTTATCAGAATTTGTGGGGGGTCGGTGAGTGGCAAATGAAATCTTCATTTTCCTGCTCAAGATGATCTTGTTTTAAGAAGCTATAAACTGCAAAGATTTCTTAGCTCTTTGCTGGTGAGATCTCTTTTCCTGATTTATTTCTTTGATATAAGTAGTAGAAATTTCCCTATTTTTTAGAGACCACTGCTTTTCTCCTTTCTCAAGTGACCATGTTCCCTCTCTCATACAATTATGCTAACATCCAATTATATCTTTTCATTTGCTATTTGGAACATTAAGCAGTAGGTTCCCTGTATATTCTCATAGAAATATTATAAGCTAATAAACCTATAAATACCAACTTGAGATAGCTGATTTTTCAGGTGTTAAATTTACTTTCATGTCACTGTTGTAATTCGTATAAACTATCCATTGAGAATAGAATGGCTCAAGTTCTTGCAGAGACAAGTGAAAATTGACTAATGGCCCAATTACCTAATGAATGAAGCAGGATTGTCCAAGGGTCTCCTGACCTGTTCTACCGTTTAGTTCTTCCCGTCAAAGTGTCGGCACAAACTGCAAAGCAAAGTAAATCCCTGTGTTTGGCTCATATGCAAGATAAAATAAAACAAGCCTGTAACAGGTTGGCTGTTGGCTGTCCAACAGCATAGGATTTAAAATGATGACGGTGGTCTAATTTAGAAAACAGTCAGTGACTGCCAGCATTGGAACTTTCACCATCAGTTTGTATAAGTTTTCAAAGTTGCTAATTTCATCACATGCTCACCTCCTTGAATTTGTCTACTTTCCATCTGTAGCTTCCCTAATGTCACATAAAATCGTTCCATTTACTTTGCTTGAGATTGAGATAGCCTTCAAACAGGAAAGTGTTAACTTACCTTAGCCTACTGTATCTAAGAATGCCCCTTGCTCTTAGAACTCTTGACTCAAATGCAACTTTTGACTCCATTTTTTTAAGCTAATAGGGAATGCTTTTTTAAACCCAGTTTTTAAAAATTGTGGTGAAGAACACATATCATAAAACTTACCGTCTTAACTTTTTTTCAGCGTACAGTTCAATAGTGTTAAGCGTGTTTACATTGCTATGAAACAGAGCTCTAGAATTTGTTTAACTTGCACAACTGAAATTGTGCTCATGAAATAACTCCCGTTTCCCTCTCCCCCAGCCCTGGAAATCATCATGCTACTTTCTATTTCTATGAAGGGTGACTATTTTAGATGCCTCATATATGTGAAGTCATGCGATATTTGCCCTTTTGTCAGTGGATCATTTCACCTAGTGTATGTCCTCAAGGTTCATCCATGTTGTAGCTTGTGGAAGAATTTCCTTCATTTTAAAGGCTGCATAGTATTCCATTGTGTGTATATTACCACATTTGGTTTATACATTCATCTTTCACTGGGCATTTGGGTTATTCCCACCTGTGGGTTCTTGTGACTAATACCTCTGAACATGGGTGTGTCTCTTTGAAAGACTGTACCTTCAGTTTTTTGGAATATGTACCCAGAAGTGGGATTGCTAGACATATGGTAGTTTCAGTTTTAAACTTTTTTTGAAGAACTGCCATACTATTTCATTGCATTTTACAATCCCACCAATAGTGCATGAGGATTCCAACTTCTCCACATCCCTGCCAATACTCATTAATAGTACAGAGATATCTCATTGTGGTTTTGATTTGCGTTTCTCTGATAATTGGTGTTGTTGAGCATCTTTTCATTTGTGTGTTAGCCATTCGTATGTCAGGCTATCGGATATTTCTGTTGTTGAGTTATAGGAATTCTTTATATATTCTAGGTACAAGTACCTTATTACATATATGATTTGCAAATATTTTTTTTCTCATTCTGTAGATGGTTTTTCTCTCTGTTGATTGTGTCCTTCGCAGAAAATAATTTTTTTGTTTGATGTAACCCCATTTGTCTACTCTTTGTTTTTGTTGCTTGTGCTTTTGGTGTCATCCTATAAATCATTGCTAAATCCAATGTTAATCAAATTTTTCTCTATGTTTTCTATAAGTAGTTTTATAGTTTTAGCTCCTACATTTAGGACTTTAGTCCATTGGGAGTTAATTTATATGGCATAAGAAAAGGGTCTAACTTCTTTCTTTTGTATATGGATATCTAGTTTTTCCAGCATCATTTACTAAAGAGACTATTCTTTTCCCATAGATCATTCTTGGTACCCTTGTCAAGGATCATTTATCCACATATATGAGGGTGTATTTGTGGGCTCTCTATTCTGTGCCATTGGTCTATATGCCTGTCTTTCTGCTAGGACCACACTGTTTGATTATTGTAGCTCTGAAATATGTTTTGAAATTGTGGCAGGGGGGGATGCTTTTAATTTGGCTATTTGTAGCCTTAAAGTCCATATGCTTCACATGGGACTTACTGACAGTGATATTAGATGGCTTACTGAGTTTGTTGGACATAATTCCGCAGCCCAGTTTTAGAATTGTCTAGTCTTTTCTCACTCAGAAGTGATCTAATATATGACTCTCACCATTTGTTAGTATTTGTTTCAATCCATTAACTACATTTTTCCTTTCTTAGAGTGGCAGTTTGATCCCTTCCGTAAGTGAATGTGTTCCCATACTGTGCAGTTTTCACTCAACAACTGATTAGGATTAATTAATAACTAGAATCTATAGCTAATATCTGTATAGAGCCCATCCTTGGATGGTGAGCTGTCCCATTTAGCTACAAAGAGGTTGTCACACGTGCTATAAATTGTTCTTGTCATAAGAGGGAATGACTTATATTCTAATTTCCAGTTCAGGTAACTGAAATGATAAATCTAGCCTTGAAGAGTTTGGCAAAGTGATTGCCTAGTTCAAACCCTGGTTATCTTACCAGTGGACTGACAATCTACTTGACTGCTCTGTCTCAGTTTCCTCATAGTCATAAAATTAGTATCTGTTCATCTGCTCTTACAGTTGTGTGAGATTTAGATGAACCATTCATGAAGTGTTTAGAATGGTGCCTAGTGCCTAGTGCCTAGTAAGTATTTAACCTATGTTGTTTTTCTTAGTAATGCATTATTAGGAGTCACAGATCTAGAGACATGTAGGGTACTAGCCTATAGTGCTCCCAGGGTAGGTGGCTCCTCTTTGAGCACCTATGCTGTCGGGCATAGGTCCTGATACCACGTCTCATAATCCAATATTCTTATCTTTTGAGTGTCTATGCTGTAAAACCGTTGTAGCCTGTGCTAAAAGTGGTATTTTGCTGCTTCTCTCTTTTTGTTAATTCTTTTGTTCAAGTTGTAACAAAACAATACTATATTCTATTGCAAGGCATTTTGTTTATTTTAGGGTCTCTTCCCCAACACCCCCCCATAGTCCCCTCTTTTTAAAAAATCAAGCATGAATCTGGGCCATAATCTGATAAACATACCATATTTAAATTGCCTTTACATTTATTATTGACAATCTGTGGTATGTCAAACATGTGTATGATCTTTATCTTAGACTTACATTTACTAGGAATTTTTGTTTCATCCTATAAATATATATGCAAATCCACCTATCGGACCATTCATCATTCCCAGAATTATCTTTACTCCAAAGATGAGCCTATCTTAAGTCTGAGGAATGTTTTATTTTCAGGATCAATTTGATTAATATTTAACAAATTATTTTCTTACAAATAATGGTTTAGGGTCTTAAGTAATTAAGTTTTTGATTCATATTTGCTTGTTTTTGTTTTTTGTCTTTTTTTTTTTTTTTAGGAGAGAGACAAAGCTGCAAGAATCATTCAATCAGCTGTAATCAGTTTTCTATCTAAACAACGATTGAAAAAGGAGATTAATGCAGCATTGGCCATTCAGAAACATTGGCGAAGACTCTTAGCACAAAGAAAGTTATTAATGTTAAAAAAGGAAAAACTAGAAAAAGTTCAAAATAAATCAGCATCAGTTATTCAGGTATAGCATCCTGGTATTTTGAATTTAAAAAGTTTTAATGACATTTTTAAGAAAGAAAGTAAAATATAAAGTTTTAAAGTATCTCTTAGGCTTTCGTGTTTTTCTCGTACTTTAACAAATATTTAATACTTTCCTACTACCTACTACTATGATCAGCATAAGGCTCAAACAAATCAAAATGCTTCCTTTGCTTTGAAGGAGCGAATAGTCTTAATTCTTTACCCCTTCTGTCTTTTTTTTTTTTTTTTTTTTTTTTTTTTTAACGTTTATTTATTTTTGAGACAGAGAGAGACAGACCATGAACGGGGGAGGGTCAGAGAGAGAGGGAGACACAGAATCCGAAACAGGCTCCAGGCTCTGAGCTGTCAGCACAGAGCCCGACACGGGGCTCGAACTCACGGACCGCGAGATCATGGCCTGAGCTGAAGTCGGACGCTTAACCAACTGAGCCACCCAGGCGCCCCTGTCTTTGTTTTATATTAGAGGTTTGCAGTCTTCTCCATGGGACATGCTGAGCCACTGTACCATTTTACTTTGTATGTCCACAAACTCTACCACGCTCTTTTTTTTAATCTTTACTATGAGTCCTGGAAACTTCTTTTGGGATAAATGTGTGCGTTTTCCTCTGTAGCCCACTTAGTTGGTATATAATGAAATATTACTTATAATCTATGTATAGAATGCCTATGTTAATTTCCTGCTTAGAAAAAATTTTTAACATATCTACTTTACATAATAGACATATTCCATTCCACATATCTTCGTGTGAGATTTTGATATTAGATTCTATTTTGATAACATCGGAAAGGTGTACTATTTAAATTTGCCCTATGTAAATGTCATTGAAGCTTCACCCCATAATTTTATATTTTATAAATTCGGAAATTTTTGTGTCTGGCTACTACTGTTGATGAGTGAAGGATTCTGATTTAACAAATTATCTTTTTTGAACCATTTTTAAATGTGAAATATTACTCATAGAAAATTGCACAAAACACAAATGTAGAGCCTGATGGTTTTTCACAAAGTGAATACCCATGTAACCACCTCCTAGGTCAAGAAATAGAATATTGTCAGCTTCTCAGAAGCCATTTCTCAGTCCATTAGCTTCCTCACCCCAGCCCAAAGTAACCATTATTCTAATATATGCTAATCATGGCTTTTTTCTACACATCTTTAAACACTATCATTTTGTCTTGCCTGTTTTTTTTTTTTTTTTTAATTTTATCTAGATGGGTCCAAACAAGGTAAATTCTTTTATTCTACATTATTAAATTTGTGATATTCATTAGTGTTGAGTTTAACTGTGGTTTAACTTTCAGTCTCTGATATTCTGTAATTTACTTATAATGTTTTAATTATTTATGCATCTCTTTATAGTAAGAGAAATAATGTGCTGTACACATTATTTCTCATCAGACTGAAGAGTAGAAACAGAACCACAATTGACACATAGTAAAGGAATAAGGCAATATCTGTTGAAAAATCTTAGAGGGTCCCTAACTCTCCTCACCCATGGGTGGGTGTGCTTGGACCAAGCACAGGTGCATAACAATGGGCAGTGCTAATGGAGACAGAGGTACCTCAACCCTAAAATGTTTTCCTTATGTGTAAGGAAAATTCATCTGCAGTAGGGAATTCTTCCCCAACCCTCACCCTGACGAAGGAATTAGGGACTGTGGGTGGTATGAGAAGGAAGCAACCTTGGCTATTCAAGAGATAAACAGTTTGTCATTTCTCAGATCTTTTCAGAATACTACTTTTTGACCGTGAGTCTATAATTCCAAAATTTGGGAAGAAGTAATTTTATTTTTAATGAGAAAAATGAGAGTGATCTGGCTCACTTGTTTCTCAAATTCCTGTGTTTAAACTATTAGACCTGAACAGGGTCCATCACGTAAACAGTTTCCAATGATTACCAGATAGCTTAGCAGTCTTGATATTAAGGAGAAAATACAAAATCTAAAGGTATATTTATAGGAAATTACTTAGAATCAATAGATAGCAGAATGTCACTATAATTTTATTTTGACTGTTTCTTATATGTTATTCTAATAGAACATAAACTTGCTTATATTTCTTATGTTTCTGAAATACAGATGCAATATAAATACCATTAAGATTGAGATCATGATTTCTGAATTGGCTACAGCTGTGTCAATATAGAAACTACATAACTACAAACATAAACAAAAACAAGAGACAAGTAATTTCCAAAAATATATTGTTTTTTTAATTTAACTTGTTTATTTTTAAGCAAAATGTTAGGAAAAATACTTGCAGAGGTGTTAAGTATAGAAAGTTATGTCTGTTTTACTTTGTGTCCTTTCTTACATTTCAGAGGTATTGGAGAAGATATTCCACTAGAAAACAATTTCTGAAATTGAAGTATTATTCAGTCATCCTGCAATCTAGGATAAGAATGATAATAGCAGTTGCTTCTTACAAACGATATCTTTGGGCTACAGTTACAATTCAGAGACATTGGCTTGCTTATTTAAGAAGGAAACATGATCAACAGAGATATGAGTTGCTAAAATCATCATCTCTTATAATCCAGTCTGTGTTCAGAAGATGGAAGCAACATAAAATGCAATTACAAATAAAAGCTACAATAATATTGCAAAGAGCTTTTAGAGAATGGCATGTCAGGAAACGAGCTAAAGAAGAAAAATCTGCTGTTGTCATACAGTCATGGTATAGAATGCACAAAGAATTACGGAAATATATTCACCTTAGATCTTGTGTTGTTATCATTCAGACAAGGTTTCGGTGCCTTCAAGCCCAAAAGTCATATAAAAGAAGAAAAGAGGCTATACTGACTATCCAAAAGTTCTACAGAGCACATCTGAAAGGAAAGACTGAGCGCGCCAACTATTTGCAGAAACGGGCTGCAGCCATTCAACTACAGGCTGCTTTCAGAGGGATGAAAGCTCGCAATTTACACAGACAAATTAGAGCTGCTTGTGTTTTTCAGTCATACTGGAGAATGAGACGAGACAAATTTCGATTTCTAAACCTTAAGAAAATTACTATCAAATTGCAGGCACAAGTAAGAATGCATCAGCAATTACAGAAATATAAGAAGATAAAGAAAGCTGCCCTTATAATTCAGATTCATCTTCGAGCTTCTATTTTAGCCAAGAGAGCTCTAGCATCTTACCAGAAAACCCATTCTGCTGTCATTGTTCTACAGTCTGCATATAGAGGGATGCAAGCCAGGAGAAAGTTTATTCACATCCTCACATCCATTATAAAAATTCAATCATATTATAGAGCTTATATTTCCAGAAAAAAATTTCTGAGACTGAAACATGCTACAGTAAAGTTACAGTCAATTGTCAAGATGAAACAGACTCGTAAACAGTATTTACATCTGAGAGCAGCCACACTATTTATCCAGCAATGGTACCGGTCCATAAAAGTGGCTGCACTAAAGAGAGAAGAATACGTCCAGATGCGGGAATCTTGTATCAAACTGCAAGCTTTTGTTAGAGGTCACCTGGTTCGAAAGCAGATGAGGTCACAGAGAAAAGCTGCTGTTTCACTACAATCTTATTTCAGAATGAGAAAGATACGGCAGCACTACCTGGAAATGTATAAAGCAGCTGTTGTCATTCAGAATTACTATCGCGCTTACAAAGCACAGGTCAGTCAGAGGAAGAACTTCCTGCAAGTTAAAAGAGCAGTTACTTGTGTGCAGGCAGCTTACAGAGGTTATAAAGTACGCCAGCTAATCAAACAGCAATCTATAGCTGCTCTTAAAATTCAAACTGCTTTTAGAGGCTATAGTAAAAGGAAGAAATATCAGTATGTGCTTCAGTCTATTATCAAGATTCAGAGATGGTACAGGACATACAGGACTGTTCGTGATGTAAGAATGCAATTTTTAAAGACAAAGGCAGCTGTGATTTCTCTCCAATCTGCTTATCGTGGCTGGAAAGTTCGAACGCAGATCAGAAGGGAACTTCAAGCTGCAGTGAGGATTCAGTCTGCTTTTAGAATGGCCCAAACCCAGAAACAGTTCAGATTGTTCAAAACAGCAGCACTAGTCATCCAGCAACATCTGAGAGCATGGAGCGCGGGAAAGAAGCAACGTATGGAATACACTGAACTCCGTGACGCAGCACTGATGCTTCAGTCTACATGGAAGGGAAAAATAGTGAGAAGGCAGATTCGAAAGCAGCACAAATGTGCTGTCATCATACAGTCATACTACAGAATGCATGTGCAGCAAAAGAAGTGGGACATCATGAAAAAAGCTGCTCGTCTGATTCAAATGTATTATAGGGCGTACAGGATTGGAAGGAGACAGCGTCAGTTGTATCTGAAAACCAAAGCGGCCATAGTCATCATACAGTCTGCTTACCGAAGTATGAGAGTAAGAAAGAAAATAAAGGAGTACAACAAAGCGGCAGTCGCTATACAGTCTACTTATAGAGCTTACAAAGCCAAAAAAAACTATGCAACCTACAGAGCTTCTGCTGTTCTAATTCAGAGATGGTATCGAAATATCAAAATTGCAAACCGTCAACGTAAGGAATATCTTAATTTAAAGAAGACAGCAGTTAAAATTCAAGCTGTTTTTAGAGGTATTAGAGCGAGAAGACGTATTCAACACATGCACACGGCAGCCACTTTCATTAAAGCCATGTTTAAAATGCATCAAGCAAAAGTAAGATACCACAAAATGAGAACAGCAGCTGTCCTCATTCAGGTAAGATACAGAGCATATTGTCAAGGTAAAATTCAGCGTGCCAAGTACCTGACAATTTTGAAAGCTGTTACTGTTCTTCAGGCAAGTTTTAGAGGAGTAAGAGTTAGACAGACTCTCAGGAAGATGCAGAATGCAGCAATACGCATTCAGTCCTGTTACAGAAGATACAGACAGCAAACGTATTTTAATAAGTTAAAGAAGGTAACACAAACAGTACAGCAGAGGTACCGGGCAGTGAAGGAGAGAAATGTACAATTTCAAAGGTATAACAAATTAAGGCATTCCGCCATATGCATTCAGGCTGGTTTTAGGGGGATGAAAGCTAGAAGACATTTAAGAATGATGCATTTAGCTGCAACTCTGATTCAGAGGAGATTTAGAACTCTGAAGATGAGAAGAAGATTTCTGTCTCTCAGGAAAACCGCTCTTTGGGTTCAGAGAAAATACCGTGCAACTGTTTGTGCAAAGCATCACTTACAACAATTCCTGCGGTTACAAAAGACGGTCATTACACTCCAGTCATCATACAGAGGATGGGTGGTAAGGAAAAAGATGCAAGAGATGCACAGGGCTGCCACTGTCATCCAGGCAGCTTTCAGAATGCACAGAGCACACGTGAGGTACCAGGCCGTGAGACAAGCCTCCGTTGTAATCCAGCAGCGACACCAAGCGAACAGGGCTGCCAAACTGCAGAGACAATGTTATCTCCAACAAAGACATTCTGCCCTGATCCTTCAGGCTGCATTTAGGGGTATGAAAGCGAGAAGGCATTTGAAAATGATGCATTCCTCTGCCGTGCTTATTCAGAGCAGGTTTAGGGGTTTAGTGGTAAGGAAAAGATTTGTTTCCCTCAAAAAAGCTGCTGTTTTTGTGCAGAGGAGATATCGGGCCACCACGTGTGCCAGGCGTCACTTGCATCAATTCTTGACAGTACAAAAGGCGGTCATTACAATCCAGTCATCTTACCGAAGACTGATGGCAAAGAAGAAGGTTCAGGCGATGCACAGGGCTGCAGCTCTCATCCAGGCCACTTACAGAATGCACAGGACGTATGTTACCTTTCAGGCTTGGAAATATGCCTCAATTCTAATTCAGCAACATTACCGGATATACAGAGCTGCAAAACTGCAAAGAGAAAATTATGTCCGACAAAGACATTCTGCTTTGGTCATTCAGGCTGCATATAAGGGAATGAAAGCAAGACAGCTGTTAAGAGAAAAACACAGAGCTGCTATCATAATACAAAGCACATATCGAATGTATAGACAGTATCTTTTTTACCGAAAGATTCAGTGGGCCACAAAAGTAATCCAAAAAATATATAGAGCAAAGAAGAGGAAAGCACTTCAACACGATGCACTCAGGAAAGTAGCGGCCTGTGTTCAGGCAGATTTCCAGGACATGATCATAAGGAAACAGATTCAGGAGCAGCATCAGGCTGCCACTGTTCTTCAGAAGCATCTTAAGGCCTCCAAAGTAAGGAAGCATTATCTGCACTTCAGAGCAAAAGTAGTCTTTGTTCAGAGGAGATACAGAGCACTAACTGCAGTGCGTACCCAAGCGGTCATTTGTATACAGTCTTCCTACAGAGGCTTTAAGGTCCGAAAGGATATCCAGCGTATGCACCTGGCTGCCACCCTCATTCAGTCACTCTACCGAATGCATAGGGCCAAACTTGATTATCGGGCAAAGAAAACTGCCGTTGTTCTTATACAGTATTATTATAGGTCATACGTCAGGGTAAAAATGGAAAGAAAAAATTTCTTAGCACTCCAGAAATCTGTACGAATTATTCAGGCTGCTTTTAGAGGCATGAAAGTTAGACAGAAATTGAAAAACCTATCTGAGGCAAAGATGGCAGCCTTTGAGAAGCGATCTGCATTCTGCCACCACAGAACTGAAACTCCGTATGAAGCTGTGCAAAGCTCAGCACTTAGGATTCAGAAGTGGCATAGAGCTTCTCTAGTTGCTTGTTCACAGGAGGCAGAGTGTCATTCCCAGGGCAGGGCTGCAGTAACGATTCAAAAAGCTTTTTGTAAAACGACCACAGAAATACTGGAAACACAGAAGCATGCTGCCCTACGAATTCAGTCCTTCCTTCAGATGGCTGTGTGTCGGAGAAGATTTGTCCAGCAGAAAAGAGCTGCTGTAACCCTACAGCAGTATTTCAGGACATGGCAAGCAAGAAAGCAGTTTTTATTGTATAGGAAAGCAGCATCGGTTTTACAAAATCACCACAGAGGCTTTTTGTCTGCAAAACCTCAAAGAGCAGCATATTTACACGTTAGGAGCAGTGTTATCATTATTCAAGCTAGAACAAGAGGATTTATACAGAAACGAAAGTTTCAGAAAATTAAGGATAGCACCATAAAAATCCAGGTACTTGTACATTTAAATGTAACGCTTGCATTCTTAACCAATATTTGTTAGATTTATAAAATGAGTTTAAGCAGATCATAAAACATAATACTTAGTTTACATGACCATTTCACTTTTCTTCCAAAATGGAACGTTTTTGAGAGTGGGAAAAGGGAACTAATAATTCAGCTAAGACAGTGCAGAACTAGAATTCCTCTGGACATGATCACTCTACGCTTGTTGCATTTCAGTGGGTGTTAATTTTGAGAATATAGTTTGATTATAGTTTTACTCTTTTGAGTAAAATTATTTTTTAAGTGAGAAATTTAAGCTAAGGTAAAGTGATATTTGGCCAAGTTTAGGCCAAATGGTATAATTTTATTCCTCTAACAATCTGCTAATAAGACCTACTTAAGCTAGATAGGCCTGTGTAGTTTATTCAGAGCATTTAGCACTTCTGGTTTCCAAAGCAATTTTATATTATTTTTTTCATTCTATTATTATTATTATTATTACATATAACATATATATACACATTATATTAATATGTATATGTATAATATTTATATACACATATTAACATGCATATGTATGGTATATTAAATTATACATATATTAAGTTGAGATGTTATGCTCAAGAATGAATTGGAAAGAGCCCACTAAAATATATCCAAGGAACATTCTAGTTGTAGGAGATAACAGGGAGTTCAAAACCTAGAGCGAGAGTGTGTGTAGTACTGTGAAAAGAGTGATTGGACACCAGGATGGCAATAGAGGGAGTGAGATTGTGGATAGCTTTGTAAGACATAGAAAGGTAGTCATTTTCCATCAGATTAAAAGAAGTTCTAGAAGAGTTTAAAAAGAAGACCAGAATCATATTTTTATTTTGAAAATAATTGCTCTGGCAATAATGTGGAAGAGGGACTGGAAGGGGAACAAGACTAGAAGCAGAGAGACCAGCCAGGAGGCTGTTGGCAGTAGGTCAGGTGAAAGATAGTTTAGTGGTGGCAGTGGGATTGCAAGGATTCGTTTGAGTGGAGGGCGTAGTACTTGCATCACATAGAGCCTAAACGAGTTTTCAATCCACGTGCGCGACTTAAGTAACAGCAGATGCTACCATTTGCTGACAGAGGCAGCAGAGAGGAGCAGACTGGAAGATTGACGAGGCGTGCAGTTTGGGGTACATGATGAAGTTGAAGTATCTAGCAAGGCAGCTGGCTGTGTTTGGAGAGTAGTACAGATTTCGGAATTTGACTTCTACATTATTGGCATACATAGCATCGTTGAAGTCATGGAGTGATGGGATCACGTAGGAGTAATGTGGAAAATGGGTAAAAGGAGAGAGCCTGCTGGGGACTCCAACACTGAAGAACGTCAACATGTGAGAACATTGAGAGGAGAAGCCAACACATGGTAGTAAGAGGGAACAAGAAAACTGAAAGATTTATAGTATCAAGAAACCAAGGATTGAGGGAAGAAGAAACGAATGCTCAAATTCCAAATGCTGCCAAGAAGTTAAGGGTTGAAATGTGTTAACTAGATGTGTTAGTTAGGGTTATATTCAGTTGAAATGACAGAAAAGCCACAGTAACAATCTTAGGAAATTTTGACTATTTTTCTCATACATGATTACGTTTAAAAATTATACTTTACACGTCTGGTTTTTAACATATCCTTCATGGTCTCAAACTTTAGTGCACATTGAAATCACTTAGAATTTTTAGAAATACTGATGCCTGGCTCCTACTGTGAATACCAATATGTTGGTGTTCAGGTTTGTTTACATAAAAGCCATATATAATATGCTCTGAGTAAGTTAAGGACATCACAAGAGTAATTCTTGCTTGTCAGCTGAATTTGGAGCTTGATCCCCATGTAGATTGTGACTGCAGTATTTGTTTGGAGTCAAGACTTGGGTTCAGATCTTGACTCTGTTGCTTACTGGCCTTGTGGTGTAACAAGTCTCTTCTTCGTCAACGTTGATTTCTGTTTTGTCAAATAGAGATCTTAATAATCATCTCACAAGATATTTGTAAAGAATAAAGGTACTTCTTCCACTTATTACCTGCACATCAACAAGTTACTCAATTTCTTTGGGCCTTGTTTACTCGTCTCTAGATTAAATATTATCTACCTATGTTATTATAAGGTTTTAATAGTGCTTAGTGCGAAGGGCTTAATAGGTTATAGCTGTCACTTACACATGTAGTCAGCTGCAAGGTTGCAGAAATTGGAAAAACTGATAGTCCTCAGACAGTTGCTCTCAGGATTTTGCTGCAGCCTGGACACAAAATCCGGGATACATGTGAGGGAGGTGGGTGGGAGGTAGGAGAGATTCCTGTTCCTTCCCAATAAGTAGTCAGTGTGTTCCTTTGCTTTCTGTTCTTCCAAACGGATTGAGATAGTAAGGACAATGCACGCATCTGGCTTTTCAGACATTATACATATATTAAAATTTAGGAATATTTGTTAAGGTTATATTACGCTTAGCTGTCAGCCAGCCAGGGTACGTGTGATAAAGCATATAATAGGTGTTCACTGTGGTAAGCCGCACTGTTTCAGGGGGCTCATCTATGTCAGGAATGAATGAGCCTAATAGAAGAGTCATCATATGACTATATTTCTGCAATTGATTTTTGTCTACTTAGCATTACATTAGCTATCTTTAATACTGATTTTTTTTTCAATTAACAACAATAAAAAAATACATCTCCTTGCATATTTTTTATATTTATGTATTTAATAGGCTGCGTGGAGGAGCTATAAAGCCAGGAAGTATTTATGTAAAGTGAAAGCTGCTTGCAAGATTCAAGCCTGGTATAGGTCTTGGAAAGCACGTAAAGAATATCTAGCTATACTAAAAGCTGTTAAAGTCATTCAAGGTTGTTTCTATACCAAACTGGAGAGAACACGGTAATGTATCATAGCTGTGTTAGGGGAGTATGAGGGTCTGTGTGTGTGGTAGCTAAGTCTTTGTATAAAATAATACTGCTTATTTCTTTGTCTTTTAAATATTTGCTACGCCTAGCTTGTATGGTTTCTTTTGTTAGTGTTATCTCCACTGATGAAACAAAATAAGACTCTTATTTTTTGAGATAGAGCCTTGATACAATCATTTTTCTTTTTTCTTTTTCTTTTTCTCTTTTTACTTTATATTAGCCCCCCTATTTTGCTTTAATGAAGACCTAATTACCAACTTATTTTTGTTCATTATATTTTCCTGTTCCTAGTTCATTTCTTTGAAACACATTTTCTGAAGCTCTTATCAGATTATCTATATTATTTTTTTATTTCACAGTGTAAGAATTTTCCCCCAGTTACCAGAATTGATGAATTATTATATCAGTGATAGTTTTAAAGATTGTTTTAGGAGAGACTCTAATGTTAGAAGAGTTTCTTGATAAATTCCACGTGTGGAAGCTCAGTGCTTACCATATAAAGATATAGTTGCTGCTATCAGCTGTTAAGGACCAGTAGTACCTAAGTTTCCTGTACCAAAATCTTGAATTTTTCTCATTGGTGCTCAGCTTTATTTTCTAAGAAATGTGGCAACATGATGTAAGTTAAATCCATTCTCAATTTTTATGTGTTACTGCTATGTTGGCCCCTAACGTTTAATCTCTGGCCCTTAGTTTTTAAGTTTTTCTCTAGTTCTCCTTACAGAACATTTCTTTTCAGATATTTGTACGATACCTGGCTTCCCTTTCAAACAAGTTTCCATTTCTCATTTGCCTGATGCTGTTCTAATCTCCCAAGTTCTTTTTGTGACCCGCTCCTATCTGCTCAAAGACTCGCTTGCAATATGGACCCAGATTTTAGACTCTGCCGTTACTTCTGTCAGCATCCCCTTTATCTAGGCTTTGTGTAGGTCTGGATAATTGTACTTTCTTTTCATCCTGGTTGGAGTTCTTTCTCATTCTAGAAATTCATATTTCTTGCTACGAACATTGCCAATTGCAAAACTTCTTTTTCATTGTGTCAGTTCGTGTGTGTGTGTGTGTAGAATTCTGATTGCTAGAATTAAAGTATAAATTGTTCTTTTCCACTTTCTTTTTTTCTTTCATTGCCTTTCTTATTTTTTCTTTCTCTAGTATTAAGTAGTTGGGGGGGGGCAATAAATACTGAGTAAATTAAAGAAATTTGTAATTGCTTTCCAATACCTACTTTTTAGGTTTTTGAATATGAGAGCATCAACAATTATCATTCAGAGAAAATGGAGAGCTATGCTTTCTGGAAGAATAGCTCATGAGCACTTCTTAATGATAAAAGTAGGTAAAGAAAGGGGAAAAAAAAAAGCTCATTTGCAAAGAGCCATTTTAGGAAAGAAGACAAAAGGAATTGGTTTTTTTTGTTAGCTATACCTTTATTTTAAACACATCATTGCAGTCAATTAAAAATTATATTCACCCTTAAAAATGCATTTTATGAATATATTAATTTGTATATTTATATTTAAAAACTATTCTGAAACCCAAGTTTGAAGTAAATTTTAGAGTAAATAATTTATTTGGAGAGAGTCATAATAGATGTAGCATATTTTGTCTACTATAAGTCAAACAATAAAAATTTTTTAAACTACAATTGGTGGCCTATTCAAAATATTTAACATCAAAGTTTTAGAATAGCTGCAGTACCTATAGTCTTTTATTAAAGAAAGCAAAATTAAAATTTTATTTGTAAATTTCAATGTAATATTCACTATTATTATATAGCTATTATTATTATGCCTACTAGTGTATATTTACTAATTTGATCCTCATAAAAACCCTCTGGTGTAGTGATTATTAATTGAAGTCGTTAGTATTCTTATTTTACAAATGAGGAAACTGAGGTCTAGAGAGGTAAAGTGACTTGCCCAACGTCATCTGGCTAGTTGGTGGGGAATCTATGTTGTAAAACAGAATGAGTGCCCATTTTAATTTATATACTTCTTTAGGTTTCTTAGAATTGGTTGTCGAGATGTTATATAATTGAGGAGTCAAAAAGATGTGCTGGTTCTGAGATGTAGTCTTTGGTTCTCAAAGCAACAGACAGCTTCCCTGGTAGTTATTTATAATGCCCATTCTGTTCTCTATATTGCTAGCACTTTTATTAAATGTACTTGTCCTTTGGTAATATTAGTCCTTTTCTCCCTCACAATGAGAAGTATCAGGAAGATGAGAGGGAAAGAACACCAGATATCTATTGACCTTGGCTTGCACCTTCATAAAAACCTAATTTTTAGCTGTGGAAATTACATACAGTCACCTTATATATGAAATATGACATTCTTAAGCTAAAAATGTAAAAAAAAAAAAAATCGTAATTACACCATCTCATTTTTCATTGAGAAATTCAAAAGCCTCCAGTGGGTTGAAATTATTATTCCTTTCTGTTAAGTCACTCACAAATTTTTCCTTGTAGAGACATCAAGCTGCTTGTTTGATTCAAGCGAATTTTAGAAGATACAAAGGAAGGCAGGTCTTTCTTCGGCAGAAGTCTGCTGCTTTGACCATACAGAGATATATACGAGCCAGGAAGGCCGGGAAGTGTGAAAGGATAAAATATGTTGAATTAAAAAAATCTACAGTTGTTCTACAAGCACTAGTGCGCGGTTGGTTAGTAAGGAAAAGGGTAAGTATTTTTAAGTAGAATACCTCAGTCTTAAGAAATGAAGGTATGTGGTGTTAAATTGTGTTAAGAAATTTTAGATTTTGGAGAATAATTTCAGAACTAATAATATAACCAATATAACCTCTCAGCTTCTGCAGAGGCCTATAACAAGATCACTGGTTGCTATAGATTTTTGTTTTGTGAGCCTGTTTCTCATAGATGCTCACCAAAAATGCAAACTAATTTTTTTCTTGTAATGAATCTTAACAAAGGAACTGAAAGAAGGATGAGGGAGGAGCTCCAAATGTGAAGGAGGTTGTCATTCAAGTAGCCTTTTGCTACCACCCAGCAACTCTGAGGTGTTGTTAGCTACTGTTCCTGTGATAACTTCCACATCTTCAGCAAGAAAGAATCCTTCCCGGGGAGGTCACAACGTTTTTGGCATCAATATGCAAAACGCTGTCAAAGACAAAATACTTAAATTTGAAATTAAAAAGGAGAAATCTCTTCTACTGTGTTCATTAAATACAAATTAGAGGTCTAAAGGCCACTATAGAGAGGTTTTGCTGCAAAGGGTCTTGTGCTAGATTTGTGCTAGACTGTCTAATAACTGGAGAAATCCACTCAGATAATTTTGTCTGACTTACTATCACCGTCTCCCAACAGTTCTCCCAACATTTTTGTGAGTATTGTATTCATAGACTTCTCATATTATAGTTAGTACATTGAAAGCTTTATTTACTGTTATTGTGTAGTCCAGTTAAATTAAATTGCTGTTCTTTAGTAAAGTGCCCAAAATATAATTTTGCTTTTTTATACTCTGAGTTAGGGGGTACACATTTGGAAATATTGTATAGTAAAAGATTATAATCACTTTGAGTTCCATCAATGTAAATAATTTCAGTAATTAAAAGTTAATTTATTATTGCTAATTTATATAATTCAGTATGGAGGATATACAAAAATAAACACTGATCGATTGTCTTAAGAGTCAAATGTGTGGTTAATTTTTTATTTCTCTTTTAGATTTCAGAACAGAGAACCAAAATTAGGCTTCTTCACTTCACAGCAGCTGCATATTGTCACCTGTCTGCTCTTAGAATTCAAAGAGCATATAAACTTCACATGGTTATGAAGAATGCTAAGGAGCAGGTTAATTCAGTCATCTGTGTTCAGGTTGGCTTTTTCTTTGCAGTAAAACTATGTGGTAAAATTTTTGTTATGAATTTTTTATTTTAATAAATAATTTCAAAATACCTTATGCTAAGATCATATAATATTTAGCCTTTTGCTTTAGGATGACATATTTAGGATGGCTTGATGGGCTAGAAATAGGTTGATGTTTTATGATACAGGAATAAAGCTATGAATTATTTTCTGAAATAATTGTACTCGTTTATACTTGTAGCAAAGTCTGAGAGTACCAGTTTTTCTACATTCTTGCCAACACACAGCATTAAAAGACTCTGGGTTTTGCTGTTTTGATGAATGGCAAATTGTATCTCATTTTTGCTTTGGATTTCCTTTGATTGCAAGCAGTTCTAAAAAATCTTTCGTGTGTTGACTATTCAAATTATTATCTGTGTATTGTGTGCTTTTTCTTAATGTACGTATATATGGGTTGTTTTTTCCATATACTTTGCCCATTTCTCTTTTGCATCTTCTTTTTTCTTATGATTTATAGGTTTTTATGTATTCTGGGTAAGAAATCTGTATACATTAACATATACTTACATATAAAATACTGAGAAAACAAATTGCAGAAGAACACATACAGCTTGATAGAATTTATATAAATTATGAAATGAAGGCCATGTTGTACAGGGTTAAATTCACACCCTCCCCCCGCTCAGTGAGTGCTAGAGGATTTGTACCAGATGGAGTGGAGAAGTAATGCCACTGGGGAGGATTGAAAGATATCAATCTAATGTTCTATTTGTTTCATTTATGTATGCATGTGTATGTATGTATTTATTTATTTTAAAAACCTGAAGTAAAAAAAAAACAAACATATGAAACAAAATCTCATGTTTTAAACAGAGATGGTTTCGAACAAGATTACAGCAAAAGAGGTTTGCTCAGAAATGTCATAGTGTCATAAAAAGTCAGCGTGAACTTCAAGAACATATGAGCCAGCAAAATAGAGCTGCATCAGTAATACAGAAAGCAGTACGCCGTTTTCTCCTCCGTAAAAAAAAAGAAAAAATTAATAATGGAATCACTAAAATTCAGGTAACTGAAAACATTACGATTGTTAGTTCCAGACTGGTTTATAATTCACCTACGTGAGACATCTAACGTGTTAAAAACACAGCCACATATATTTTAAAAAGCTGAGGTTCACCAATAAAATAACTCATAAATGCTATGTCATTGCTAAGCCCTTTATTTTCAGATTTCCCTAGAGACATTTATGATGAAGACATGAAAAAATACCTTAACATTTAAAATAGACTTAGATACCTTTGGTCAGTGAATGATGCTTCAGGTTATATACAGGAATATGATATATATTTTTCTTTCCAGAAAAATTGATTCTGCTGTTTATTAGAACCTGACTTGAGATTTTATTTGCAAAGTGTCTGATTACATCATATGAATTTACTGAAAATACTTGTTTTGTAGAAATAGTTATAAATATAAATTCAAAACATCATGGATTGTAATCTTACAATCACTGTGTTTTGTCTCTTTAAGGCATTATGGAGAGGATACTCTTGGAGGAAGAAAAATGATGGTACAAAAATTAAAGCTATACGACTAAGTCTTCAACTTGTTAATAGGGAGATTCGAGAAGAAAACAAACTCTACAAAAGAACTGCTCTTGCACTTCATTATCTTTTGACATATAAGCACCTTTCTGCTATTCTTGAGGCTCTAAAGCACCTAGGTTAGTTTGTTTTAACAATATCTTGTATGAGGTTAGAAATGCATTTTTACCGTTGAGTGTGCAAAGAGTGTTATAATACAATATTAGCTAAAATTTCATGTTGTTGCTGTGAATTTATTTCTCTCTCTTTTTTTTTCTCCTCCTTTCAGAGGTAGTTACTAGATTGTCTCCACTTTGCTGTGAGAACATGGCCCAGAGTGGAGCAGTTTCTAAAATATTTGTTTTGATCCGAAGTTGCAATCGTAGTGTTCCTTGTATGGAAGTCATCAGATACTCTGTGCAAGTCTTGCTTAATGTCGCTAAGGTAGTAACGTTTTCATAATGAGTTGTTCATTGGTCAAGAAATCTGATCCAGCAAATTAAGTTCATGCTTGCTCACCACTGGAATTTAGATCGCCAAGTTAGAATTAATTTGTGTGCAAGAGTCTTAGGTGGGGGAAATGTTTAATGCATTAACATAATTATACATAGAAACACTGATTTTTTATGATTTTATTTCTTGTCTTTATGATATTAATAACAATGATTACTAACATTTATTGAGTACTTACGATGCACTAGCGTTTTTCATGCATCATTTAATTTAGTTCTTAACAATATCCTCTGAGGCAGTTCATGTTATTCTTGTTTAATAGAGAAGGAATAGTAATCCTTATAGAAATTAAGCCTCCTGCCTCAGCACTTGAATGTGATAAGTGGTAGGGCTGAATTTGGATCCATTTTTTGTCCACCTCTAGAACTGGTGTTCTTATTCACTGCATTGTATCAAAGCAGTAGAACCTCTTACAATCATGTCTGGCAAAACATGATTAAGATATTGCTTCAACTTAGTTACCCTGTATGTCATACTCTGTATAGGTATTAGAATTTACGTTTTTGGCGTTGGACTAGTGGCAGATATCTGTACTAAACTATAAATGCATGTAATCAAAAGTATTGAGATGACAAATTTATTTTCCCCAACCAACCCTTCAGCCACAACTTAGAGCACTTTATCCAGTATTTTCTTTCTGAGAAGGAGTGGTTAAGAACACCAGTGTTCAGACCATAGCTCTGCAGCCTACTTTAGGTTACTTAGCCTCTTTGTGCTTCACGTTCTTTAACTGTAAAATGGATAAAGTAATAGTATCTACCTCATAATGTTATTGTGAGGATAAAGTGAGTCAATATATATAATGTGCTTCATACATAGACGTGCCAAATAAATGTTAACTGCTAATATTGTTTTGTTGTTATTTTTGTCTTAGTATCCTTCACATGATTTGTTCCCAGGCAAATTTCAATATGAATCTAGTGATACAAGGAGATAATTGAGGCAGGAAAAATATCTCCTAAATTTACTAGTTTCAAATTTATTTTATTTTAAAGCAAGTGCATCTTCCTCTCAAAAAGCATGCAGTAGGGTAACTAATTAAATCTTAGCCTTTATCAGTATTTTACCCTATGATTAACTATCACAGATAAGTTCTGTTTTTCCTGAGAGATTCTCACTAAAATTGCCCTGTTTTTGAGTTTGTTTTTATTTACTTCAAGGTGTTCATGTTCAGGGATTCTAGATTTGATTCACATTTTACGGCACTTTAAAGTAGGTGGGAAGAGAAAAATTACAATGCAGATATGCATATAAAATGGATTCAGAAATGATAGTAATATCAAAAATTCATTTCATGAAGTCCCTTGCACTGGCTGTAGATAGTCCAAAAAGTTGGTCCTAAGCTTTCTTTCCGCTTGGGCTCTTTCTAAGAGCATATGCATTTATTATAACTTTTGCTTTCTTTCTGTTCTCTTCAAGTATGAGAAAACCACTGCAGCAGTTTACCATGTAGAAAACTGCATAGACACACTACTGGACCTTTTACAAATGTACCGAGAAAAGCCCGGTGACAAAGTTGCAGACAAGGGTGGAAGCATTTTTACAAAAACTTGTTGTTTGTTAGCTATTTTATTGAAGACAACAAATCGAGCCTCTGTAAGTATTAATTATCTTTCTTTCAGGTATCTTTCTAGGTTTTCAGGTCTAAGACTTTTACACTTTTCCTTCAGTAATTATCACAATTTTTTAATTAAGTTCATTTATTTATTTTGAGAGGGAGAGAGAAATAGAGAGCAAGTGGGGGAGGGGCAGAGAGAGAGAGAATCCCAGGCAGACTCTGCACCATCGGTACAGAACCCAACACGGGGCTTGAGCTCACGAACTATGAGATCATGACCTGAGCCGAAGTCAGATACTTAACTGACTGAGCCACCCAGACACCCCAGTAATTATCACAATTTAAATAGGGTTTTGTATATGTTCAAACCTGCCTTTTTTGTTGATATAAGAGGTGTTTCTAACATATTAAAGAAACTGAATTTCAAAAATAAAATGTACTATGGCTATAGAAATAGCCATTTCCCTTTTACTTGAGGAAAGAAACAAATGATCCTATCCAGGTAGAAAACCACATATATATGGCTCCACATCCTCTTGTTGTAACCGTAAGTACATTTCAAGTTTTTCCATGGTGAGACCTCTCTAGGTGTTACAGTCGGCAGAGAGTTGACCGTAGGCTGTAATAGGATTCTGGCCTTCACTGTGAGAACAAAACCACTGAAGGATTTACGTAAGAGAGTATGCTCCAGTTTGGGTTCTAACATGACTTCGGCTACTGATTGAAGAATAGATTTGGGAAAGTGTGGATGTATGAAGACCGTTCAGTGTGGATGTAGGGAAACCAGGAAGGAGGGAAATATAGAGATAGAGATAGAGATAGAGAGATTTATAGATATAAATATTAATATAAATATAGATACAGTGGTCTGGGTAAGAAATTGTACTTGACCTAGGGTTGTATTATAAGAGATAAGTGGATAACGTTGGAAACTAGGAAGAGAGAAAATTCACAGTCTTTGGTAACTCCATATAATACATATATTGACTATAATATTTACCTTATTATTCAGTATGGAGTTAAGTGTATAATTTTTAAATATTTGCCTTTTTTATAATTGTCTTATAAATTAGTTTATATAATGTTAACCCATCTAACTGCTAAATTTGGGAAGAATGGCTTTTGATTTTGTTAAGAGCTCATAAGTTTACACTATAGTGGTTCTTATTGTTGCTTTTACTAGCATAGAAGGGCTACAAAATTGTTACTCGTTTTAATAAATGTACATTTTCTTTTTTAGGATGTTCGAAGTAGGTCCAAAGTTGTTGACCGTATTTATAGTCTCTACAAACTTACAGCTCGTAAACATAAAATGAATACTGAAAGAATACTTTATACCCAAAAGAAGAATTCTTCTATAAGTATTCCATTTATTCCAGAAACACCCATAAGAACCAGAATAGTTTCAAGGTAAGCAGTAAATGTACTCTATAGTTTTGTGCCACTATTCATTCATTCATTCATTCATTCATTCAGCAAACATTACTGAGTATGTACTATAAAGCAAGGTACTGTGCTGGACAGTGGAGAAACAACATATGAGTAAGAATAGAATCCTTGGTAACTCTAAAGTAGACCATCTCAGTAAATAATGAAGCAATACCACTGTGGCTTTGGGTATTTAATAGTCATTCAATAAATTCATTGTATTAAATAGTTAAGTGCTAAGTCTGAAAATTAGCTTTTTATAAGCTTTGGCGTATAAACTTTTTTTTCCTGCATGTAGGACAAACTATACTGCTTGGAAGCTGCCAAAAATCCCTCGTGGCCAAAATATCAACTTCCAACTCCTCCCATAATCCTCCTGGTACTTGAAATTTCTCCTTCTAGAGAAGTTCTTTATGAGACCTTGCATGAGTTTCCTAGAACTGCTGTAAAAAATAACCACAGACTCATTTATTCTCTGAACATTCTTGAAACCAGAAGTTCAAAACCAGGGTGTCAGTAAGGCCTCATTCTCTCTGAGGGTTCTGTGGCAGACTCTGCCTTTGACTTGCAGTTTCTGTGACTCTAGGTGTTTTTTTGCTTATTGCTGTATAACTCCATTCTCTGCCTCTGTCTTCACATGGGCCTCTCCTCCTTCTCCCTCCTCTGTGTCGCTTAAAAGGACATATGTTGGATTTAGGGCCAGTTCCAATAACACAGGATGATCTTATTGTAAGATCCTTTAGTTATGTTTATCTGTGGAGACCCCCTTTCAGAATAAGGTAAAATTAACAGATGCTAAAGATTTGGGTGTGGATGTATCGTTTTGGTGTGGGGGCCACCATTCAGCCAACAGCCAACCTATAGAGATAATAGTAGCTTAACTAGTTTAAGACATGTAACTTTAGAAGTTTAAAAAAAAAAAAAGGTGTTAGCTTACCTGGTTAACCAAGTAGATACCTCCATCAGTGTCAGAGAGTAAGAATGGTATAGAGCTGAACCCTGTGCTTTAAGGTGCTGGACTTGTGATTATTGTACAGCATGGAATTACATAGTTCAGGAGAATGACCATAAATAAGCAAATAAAGTAACAAAGATTGTGGTTGCTATTAGGATAGAGTATCACTCAGAGGGCCTGCTAAAATTGCTGTGACTAGGAAATTGTCTCTGGGATATAATTACAAGAAGTAAAAGTAAGGAAGGAAAAGATAGAGTGGGAAGGGACGTTGAAGCGTGGGTTTTGTTTTGGGTAAGTCTGAGGTGCCTATGAGAAATTAGGGGAAAAGACAAACAAGCCATTAGAAAATCAGGGCTGTGGTTCCGGCCAGAAGAATCAGTCTAGAGGTTTAAATTAGGTAATCATTAGATTCAGGAATCATTAGGTAGCATTCAAGACCATCGCAATGAACGTGATCACCTCAGGGGAAGAGAATACCTACAAAGAAAGCCCCAAACGGAACCTCAGAGTAACCCCAATTTCTCCAGAATTGAGACGAGAGAAAGAACCAGCCAACAGCTCTGGACAGGAATTGCTGACTGGATAGACGCTGTTCCAGACTGGCGGCACATCAGCCCTTCAGCTTGCTGCTAAGAGGCTGTTAGATGAGGTGTGAAACTTGCCCCTTGGACTCAACAAGATGGAAGCCAGTGGTGAGGCAGTGACACAGAGGCATGAGGACTGCAAACAAGTGCAACACATCAGATGAAAAATTGATGAGTCTATAATGATACTAAAGAAAAAACTCATTGCTTACCCTTGAAGGATGCTAGAGAAACCACTCATGATACTTACTACGGGTAAAAGGAAGGAGTCAAGTCTTTCCCATTTTTTTTAATACATACTATATCTTAGGTAACCAAATGGTTGTTGTAGAAAAGTTTTCTATACAAAAATCTGTTTAATAAATGCAGAAGGTATATGAAACTATTATTATTTTGTAGCCCCTCATGAAATAATAGGTGTGCTCTGGGCCATGAACATGCATGTTTGATAAAAGCTTTAGATGAATTAAATCGATGTTTGTGGCAGTAGTCAAATCCATTGATGAATCTCAACATCACAAAAAGATAAGACCACCCAATATTGTGTCTCCTGGTACACAAGACCATCCAAATATGATTCTTGTCACTAAAGCAAACCTGAATCACCTCACACCTTTTTGTGCTACTCTAATAAGTGTGACCCCCAGACCAGTGCCAGGCTGCAAAGTCTGTTACTGCTCTGTGTTGCTAAAAGTTCAGGAGCATAGAATCAGCATTTAGAAACTTAGGTAGTAATTTAACCATGCTACTACATAGTTTGTAAAGTCAGGTTTATTGGGATATAGTTTACATACAGTAAAATTCATCCTTTTTAAGTGTAATATTTGTTGAGTTTTTTATGACAAAATTCGGTCTTCTGTTATGGAGAACTGTAGGAACATTCTTCTGTTAGAAGGTCTAAATTGGAATTATAATACTGATTTAAGGGACAAGTTTGTTATTATTTATGAATTTATTTATGACCCAGTATTTATAACATTAGAACTTCAGCTATGACTTTTACATTTTATTGAAGCAACATTAAAATTTTATTTTAAAATAATCAAGTTAGCATTTTCTGAGTTTACCTTATTAATAAAAGATTTAATTGGTTTTGATGAACTAAATTAACTCATGATGTTTTATTTCCTTCCTTCCTTCCTTCCTTCCTTCCTTCCTTCCTTCCTTCCTTCCTTCCTTCCTTCCCTCCTTCCTTCCTTTTCTGCCTGTCTCCATTTCTGTGACTCAGCACTTCTCTGCCAGGCATAAATCCTACAGTGTTGACAATGCACTATTTTTTGACCTGGGTTAACATTAGCAGTTTGCTTTATAATTACTCATTATAACAAACTGTGTAATAGTTGCAAATTGGAATTTTGATTGCATATTTCACAATATAACATAAAAATAGTACTTGCTTGAAACTTATTAATGAGGACCATTTCTATATACGATTTCTACTTAAGGAATTGGTAAATTTTAATACTAATTATGTTTTTAAAACTATAATTAACATGAATGAATAACTAGCTTCCCCTTTTTTTCAATATAGTCACTTTTTTTAGGTAGAATTTACCAGCAGTGTATACATGCACCCTTTATATATGTATGCAATTCAGTGACTTTTGACAAACGTGTACAGTTGTGAAACCACTACCAACTGAGATAAAATATTTCCATCACACCAAAGTTACCTTTTGCCTCTTTGTAATCAGTTGTCTCCTTTTAGCCCCTAGATTCAGGCGGCAACTAATCTTATTTGAGTACTTTTAGTTTTGCCTTTTTTCTATGGTTACACAGATGGAATCATACAGTATATAGCTTTTTGTGACTGGATTCTTTTTTTAGCTTACTGTTTTTGAGGTTTACTTATGTTGATGCATAAATTAAAATTTCATTTCCTTTTATCACAGAGTACTATTCCATTGTATGGCTATACCACACTTTGACCACTTAACAATTGATAGATATTTGGATTTTTAACAGGAAAGAATAAGAAGATGGAAATGCATATCATAGTAGGGATTTATGTGAGAAAGATGTATGAGCTCCCCTCTGATGAATGCTATTTTCTTAATGAAGTATGAGATTATAAACATTAGCTCAAAAGCGGACCAGGGAGGGTATGTATGGAAGGGACATTTGAAAAGAAGAAAGGAATAAAATGGTTATCTTGGAGAAAGAGGAAGCATACTCAGCAATTTCAAGCACCCATTTAACTTTGTAATTATTGACATAAAATCAGTCAGCCTGCAATTTTTCTTTTCTTCTTATTCAGCTGTACAGGAATGGAGAAGGCAGATATTTGAAATCAATTTGGAATCCAAATAGAACCTTCCATTTGAATTTAATAGAGAACAATAGCGTTAATGAAATTTGCTAAGGGGATTATATTGATGGCCCTAAGCTAGACAAGGAGGGAAGTGAGATCAGCATTCGGATGGATGGATGGATGGATGGATGGATGGATGGATGGATGGATGATGGGTACATGTTGAGGTCAGTGAATCAGAGAGCTTAGGGTGGAAGAATATGTGCAGTGAACGTATTAAATCAAAAGACATGGATAGATCAGAAGTGGTGGGAGAATGGCAGCCTCAAATTGAGATGTCAGTGGTGGGGTACTTTCTGGGGATGACAAAGGCTCTTATGTGATCTCGTGGAAAAGGGTTGGTTAATGTAGAACAGAAGGAAAGGGGGCAAAAACTGACAGAAGAGGTTGTTGGCTTTTGGGCTGCATGAATGTTGAAGTTACTAAGAATGGTGGCAAAAGTTGAGAGAAGATCAAGAACCAGGTTTACAAAGAACAAAACACCAGAGGTTGACAGATGACCCAGAGGCAGTGGTGAGCTAAACGGCATAAACTTCAAAGGAAGAAGGATGACAAGAAATGCCTGAAAATAATATGAAGCCCTCTCACCTGTTAAAAGGGAAGCAATGTGCTCAGGAGTAGCCACGTTTTAGTTCAGACAAAACAGTGAAGGTAACCCCTTGAAGAGAAGAACTTTGTTAATTAATGCAAGATTTCTATTCTTTTCAGACTTAAACCAGATTGGGTTTTGAGAAGAGATAACATGGAAGAAATCACAAATCCCCTACAAGCTATTCAAATGGTGATGGACACGCTTGGCATTCCTTACTAGTAACTGTAAACATTTTCAGTATGTACAGTAAAAAGAACTATTAAAGCTAATCATGCATGTGTAGAGTGTTTTTGGCTTTCTTTTGTACAACTTCTAAAATCCAATTTTGTATTAAAATTAAACTGTTGTTTCTTTTGTTATTTTATGGCTTTCTGATTGTGAGAAACCACTATCTCATGAAATGATTATGACACTTATTTGTGTCTGTTACCTTAAAATATTATATTAGTCTGAATATAATCATATTCCAGAAGGGAAAAGAATAGCTTTATTACTCTCATTTTATAGATTAATTGAAGCATTTTTCTAAAACAAGTTTTGAAAATACGAGATTCTGCCAACACACTTAGAAGTGACAAGGGGATAAAATAATCTCACAAATGCCCCCAGACAACATCTCCATTTGTTTCCTTGACTGACTGGACCATCCAGACAGGCAGGGGAGCTCCTCTAGGGAAATTAAACTCCACCTGCCCTTGTATATACTAAAAACCCTTACCTTTGAACTGATTGGAGTTCTAATTTGACCTGGAAAGAGTATGATGTTGCTTACAAGAGAAACTTGTCACCTAGTCATATACATAGACCTGATAATGATTAGGTGTTAAAACCTAATTTGGCATTTTCAACAGTTTTGGGTCACTATTACCAATACTAACCCAGTGTGGTTTCAGGGCCACCAAAGCCTAATTCCAGTGGCTGTTTGAAATCTGATAGTGTCCCAAAATGTGTCCATATATGGAAGCCATAAAAGTTTTTAACTTTAAAATGAATCAGTAGTAGCTAAAAATGCAGAGACCACTTAACTACTTAGTTTTCTAATTTGTTAGAATAAGGATTACACCTAATTAATCTGAAATTGGCTGAGATTTGGTTAGGATAGCTCTGAAGACCGTTGTGGTATATCAAAGAATATGTTGAAGTTAACTCTAGAATTTGTGATATTTCTTTGCTATTTTTTTTCTCCCAATAAAGTGTTCTAGGAATTCTTAGTACTCAGTGTTTTTCAAACATGATTTTTGTTGACTCTCCCAAATGCTCTGGGTTTTTTTCTTTCATTTAAAGGGATTGTAGTATAAGAAATCTATTTTTTTTTTTAATGTTTTTACTTATTTTTGAGACAGAGAGAGACAGAGCATGAGCAGGAGAGGGGCAGAGAGAGAGAGGGAGACACAGAATCTGCATCAGGCTCCAGGCTCTGAGCTGTCAGCACAAAGTCCAATGCGGGGCTCAATTCACAGACTGAGATCATGACCCCAGCTGAAGTCAGACGCTCAACAAACTGAGCCACCCAGGCACCCCAGAAATCTATTTACCTTAGTAAATTAGGCTAGGATACAATGTTTATTGGTATTAATTTCCTTTAAGATGGTTTTAACCAAAAAGTATTTGCACCAGAAATATTTCTATGAAGTTAATACATGTAAGATGACTTCCACGTGTTAAAAATTTTTCCGTTGTTGAAATTCAAACTAATCTTTTAAAATTTTATGTAATATCCTATATTTATATTAAGAGCATTTCTCCCAAATTTATGTGATAAATCCATATCATGATTCTAAGACCTAAAAGCTAAAAGGCTTGCATGTCTGTGTTGTATGTCATTGTATACTGGTTGGGAGGACTGGTTGAGAAGAAATGAAGCCTATTACTTCAGAAGTAGCTCTTTTCTACAGAGCTAGTACATTATATTAAAGAAGGAAAATAAATGTATTCACTGCAATCTAATTTTAGTTCACATGAGTTTATTATTAATGGTGAAGTTAGGTGAATTTCAAATTAACCTTCCTGTTAACCGTGATTAACCCAAATGTCCAGTAGATGTCATTATAACCATACTCTGTCATTTTTTAAATTTAGTTTTAAATGATAGATAAATATATTGTTACATAGCTATGATTTTTACAAATAAAATCCATGATTTAGATCCTTGGAAATTTTATCTACATATTCCTAGCACAGCTTGTTATTCCTATTATACTTCGGCTTCATGCTTAAGAGGAAGAAATTCACAGTATGCATTCTGTATTCAGAATTGTTGAATTTTTCTCAATAGGTGACTTTTTTCCACATTTATTATCTTTAGAGCTTCTAATTTTTGCTTATAGCAATGAAAGCCTAGTACGTTTAAAAATCTTTACTGATTAAGAAAATACTATCTTTTGGATTGCTTGTTGCTAGTAGCTACATTTTGCTAATAGTCTTGCTTGCTTATTTATTAAAAAAAATTTTTTTAATGTTTATTTACCGTTGAGAAAGAGAGAGAGAGAGCACCTGGGAGGGGCAGAGAGAGAGAGGGAGACACAGAATCTGAAACAGGCTCCAAACTCTGAGATGTCAGCACAGAGCCCGATGAGGGGCTGGAACTAACTAACTGTGAGATCATGACCGGTGCCGAAGTTGGACGCTTAACCAATTGAGCTATTCAGGCATCCCCTATTTATTTTTTTAAGTAAACTCTACCCTCAACATGGGTAGAGGGGCCTAAACTCACGACTCCAAGATCAAGAGTGGTATGCTCTACCAACTGAGTCAGCCAAGTGCCCATCTAATAGGCTTGGTTTTTAATTTGTGTATTGTTCAAATAGCCATCGATTCTTGGTGTAAAGAAAGAGTGATAATCTGTTTTTCTGTTTTCAATAAAGAGGGAGAATTCCAATGAAAAAACTTTGCTTATAACTTACCAGAATTAAAAATAGTGGAGAGAAATATTTATTTCCAACTAATATTTGAGAGCATGTTTGTTTTTGAGTGTGTGTACAAACTTCCAACCCATGTAAAGGAAGAAGGAAATATTCTAAAAACTTGCTTATTTTACGAAATGTTTATGGAGGATCACTTAAAGTAGCTTCTGAAGCTTATATAAATTAAGGACTTTTTTACCTAAAAAAATTATAGATGCCTATTTCAGAAACAGGTTTTAGGCCATAGTTTTAGTCTATGAATAATATTCTATTATTACTGCAGATAACTTGTTTGTTTGTGAAAGTGGTATTTTTTTTTAATTATGATCTAAATGAGTACAAAATGAAATTTGATCTAAACTTTGCCCTTGCTTTGCCACAGCATCATTGTTTCATACCTGCTGAACATTTTTTGAATATTTAGAATAAATTCTTCTTGCTGTCAATCTTCGCAATTGATCTTTATCAAGGTGCATTAAAAGAGTAATCCAATAACATATTTACTTCCACGGTGTTACTGACGAATTGTTCACAGTGCTGTTCAGTGTCTTCCTTCTATTGGTACCTTCTCTTCGAGGCTATCTAAATTCCAGGGATGCCTGGTGGTTCATTCTGTTAAGTGTCCAACTCTTGATTTTGGCTCAGGTCATGATCTCACAGTTCATGAGTTCAAGTCCCACGTGGCTCTGTGCTAACAGAACAGAGCCTGCTTGGGATTCTCTCTCTTTGCCTTTCTCTGCTCCGCCTTTGCTTGTTATCTCTCTCTTTCTCTCAAAAATAAACATTTAAAAATAAATAAATTCCATTGCCATTTTCATAAAAGGACTTTTCATTACATTTGTGTTCACATTTGCTCTAAGATAAGTGCTGAGTTAATGGTAAGTTGTAGCAATCTGCTCCCCATCGTACCCAGGCAGCTTTCTCAGGGAAAACTCATCTTGATTCATAGTCTCACTATGAACACGCAGATGTTTGCTCTTTAACAACTTCCAGATTGTGCAAGTTGGGGATACTCTTAACTTCAGGTTACCTGAAAACCAATCAAGGAAATTTGACCACAAATGGTGAGCCAAAAGGTGGCTCCAGACAGATACTGGTATTCAAATCACTGAGAGTATTGCATCGCATCGCTAGTTTACCCAAGTGGAGACTGGGCAGACTCCTAAATCAGTTTGAGTCCAGTTTTTCCTCTCTGGGAAAAGAGTCAAGTGTATTCTAGCCTTAGCCATTAGCACTGGAGCTGAGAGAGACAGCTAAGAGTATTATTTTCAGGTCAAACCCTCTATTTGCCGTATCTCCTGTTTCTTTTATTGCAGACTGTTTAACCCATTCCTTCCTCCCCTGGCTCAGCTTTATTAATTACTCCTAAAGCAAACAGTAACATCAGTCTTACCATGGCCTACCCTTTGCCCCATTCCCAGGGATGTGTGTTAGATTTGACAAAGAATTATAGGACTGTCCTTGCTGCTTAGTAATGGGACTGCATATACCCCTCATTTGGCCACATAAAGCTGTGATGGCGCTGACATTCCCTTAGGAGCAAGTACTGTCAAAATTAATGGTATGAATGTTGTGTCTCGTGCACTGATGTTGTGCTGTATTGGTACACAGCAGTACAGGGCAGTCTTGAGGCAACTGGGTCAGTCAAGATAGAAGAAAATTTTGTGAGGAGCAAAAAACAAAAAGTGGTGTAACTCCATCCATTACTTTTCGTTCTCATTTTCACCTCCTGGTCATAGAGGCCTTTCCAGTAGAGTCTTCTCTTTGCTCTTTATATCATATTGAATGTGTGAACAAGTTCACTTAGTTGACTTAGCCAGCCTTTCAAATCTTTTCCCTTCCTGGTTTATTTGTCCATTATAAGTTTCAATGAGACCCCTGCTCTAAGAGTGTGAATCAATACGGTGTGTCTACCCAATATGTTTCTTTGCATATTTATACGTTGGTAACATCCTCAAGAATGCTTGTTATGGTCAAACATAATCTTAAAATTTCTGTATAGATGAGTAGTGTTATATCATTGTGTTTACATTTCTCTAATACTAATGATGTTAAACATCTTTTCAAGTGTTCTTTTCCCATCCATATGTCTGATGACAAGGCTGTTCAAGTCTTTGTCAATTTTTAAAAACTGGGTTGTTTTCTTAGTAAGTTTTGAGAATTCTTTAAATATTCTGGATAGTAGTCCTTTATCAGATAAGTGACTTGCAAATATTTTCTCCTTGTCTGTTACTTGTCTTTTCATTCTCATAACCGTGCCTTTTGAAAAGCAGAACTTCTTATTTGATGAAACCTAACTTACCAATTTTTTTCTTTCATTCATTATACTCACGGTATTGCATCTAAAAACTCATTACTCAACCCAAGGTTACAAAGATTTTCTATTATGCTTCTCTTCTAGAACTTGTGTCATTTTAGTTTGTTGTATATTTTTTGAGCCATTTCAAATTAATTTGTATATGTTACAAAGTATGGATCAAAGCTTATTTTTTTGCATATGGACAACCAGTTGTTCCAGGCTGACTTCTAGAAAAGACTATGCTTTCTCCACGGAATTGCTTTTGCACATTTGTCAAAAATCAGTTGACCATATAAGTATTGGTCTCTTTCTGAAATCTCTTGTTTTCCACCAGTCTGTTAAATTTTTATGCCAGTATCATGCTGTGTTGATTACTGTAGCTTTATAATAAAGCTTGAAATCAAGCAGTGTAAGTCCTCCAACTTTGTTCTTTTTCAAAGTTGATTTCACTATTCTAGGTTCTTCCCATCTTCATATGAAATTTAGATCATTTATTAATTCATCTCTTCTGTTTACTTGGAATTTCATTTGGTCTTCATTTTCTAATTCTCAAAGTATATGCTAAGTCGTTTTGAAATCCTTTTTTTTCTAATAGGTAGGCATTGCTATAGATTTACCTCTAAGTATTGCTTTAGCTGCATCCCACAAGTTTTGATATATTTTCATTTTCATTTAGTTCAAAATGCTTTCTCTTTTGATCTCTTGTTTGACCCATGGATTATTTACATGTGTGTTTAGACAGCAAATTCTTGCAGATTTTCTAGATGTCATTGTAACTTAATCCAACTCTAGTATTTTTTATGATTTGGCTTCCATTAGGTTGATTGAGACTTGTTTTATGGCCCAGAATATGGTCTGTTTCACAAATATTTCATGTTCACGTGAATAAATGTCCTGCTATCATGTAGAGTGTGCTACAAATATCAGGTAAGTCAAATTAGGTGATAGCGTTGTTCAAGGATTTTGTATACTTACTGTTTTTCTGTCTACTTGTGTCAGTTATTGCGAGTTGGCTATTAAAACCTTGGACTTTAAATGTGGATTTTTCTATTTCCCCTTGAACCAAAAACCAAAACTGATTAAATTACATGTATTTTCAAGCTCTTTATTAATTGAGGAGATCTTTAGGATTATGTTGTCTTGATAAATTGATCACTATAATTGTAGAATGAACTTCTTTATTCTCAGTAATATTCTTTGTTCTAAAATCCATTTTATTTGACTTAATACAGCAATTCCTGTTCTCTTTCTCTCTCTCTCTTTTACATGTTACAAATATTTAATTATGGTAAAATACACATAAAATTTACCATTTTAACCATTTTAACCATTTTAAATTTATTGGCATTAATTATTTTTACATTGTTCCATACTCCAGTTCTCTTTTGATCGTTGTTAACATGTGTATCGATTTCATAATTCTGTAACAATTCACACAAACTTGTTGAATTAAAACAACAACAATGTATTCTTTCACAGTTTGGGAGACCATTGATTTGAAACCAAGGTGTTGGCAAGACTGTGCTCTCTCTTGAGGGTTCTGGGAGAAAATCTGTTCCTTGCTTCTTCCACTTTCTGTTGGCCCCAGATATTCCTTGGCTTCTGACCCCATCACTGTAATCTCTGCCTTTGTGGTTACATGGCCTTCTCTTCTCTGTGATTTCCCTCTACCTCACTCTTATAAGGACACTTGTCCTTGGATTTAGGGCCTCTGTGATGATCCAGAATGATCTCAAGACTTCAATTTAATTACATCTGCAGAGACCCTTTTTGGAAAAAAAGACTCCAGAGATTAAAATATAGACACATCTTTTCCGGGCCACCATAAACCCTCTACATTTGGTATATCTATCCATATTTTACTCTTTAACCTATTTGTATATTTGTGTAGGATGGGTTTCTTGTTGAGTTCATATAGTTGGGTCATTGTATTTTAACCTAATCTGCCAATCTCTACCTTTTACTTGAGATGTTTAGACTTTTTACAGTTAATGTGATTATCGATATGGCTGAGTTTAAATCTATCCTCTTCCTGTTTATTCATCCTATCTGCTTTCCCCACTAAAACCTTTTTTCTTATTTTCTGACCTGTTTTGGATTAAATACTTGCTTTTTTGTTTTTTATGTTTTGTTTTGTTTTTTATGATTCCAACTTATCTACCTTGTTGGCTATTACTTATAACTCTTTGTTATGTTACTTTCAGGTTTCTAGTAAATATCTTTAACATCACAGTCCATTTGTAAGTGGTATTATAACACTTCACATATAGTATAAAGAAAGATCTTCTAATATATTATATTTCTGCCTTCCCAACCTTTGTGCTATTGTCAATATTTTACTCTTAGCATGTTATAAACCCATAATAAAGTATAATTTTCATCACTTTTGCTTTAAACCATCATATATCTCTTAAAAGATTTAGGTAATCTAAAAATCTTTAAAGTTACTCACATAGGTGCTATTTTGAAGTGCTCTTCAGTCTTTATGTAGACTGAATACCACATTTCCATCTGGTATCATTTTATTTAATCTGAAGGAATTCCTTTAATATGGTTCATAGTACAGGTCTGTTAGTGAAAATTTCAGCTAATATATATATATCTGAAAAAGTATTTTTGGCTCTCATTTTTAAAAAGTATTTTACTACGTATAGAGTTCTAGGATGCAGGGTTTCTTTCTTCTAATTTTTGTATAACTTTAAAAATGTTGCTTCCATTGTTTTCTGGCTTGCAATGTTCCTGACAAAAAGTCTGCTCTCTTCTTGTTTTTGTTCCTCTGGGGTGTTTTTTCTTTTCTGAGCGCTTTAAAATTTTTCTATCACTAGGTTTAAGCAATTTCATTATATTGTGCCTTACTGTGATTTTATTTATGTTTATTGTTCTTAGTGTTTGACTATCTTTGATCTATGATCTTATAGTTTCCACCAAATTTGGAAGATGTTCAGCTATTATTACTTCAAATAGTGTTTTCTTTCCTCCCCATCCTCTCCTTTGGGGACATTGTGAATTTTACCTATTTTGCATGCTGGATAATTCTGTACTCCTATAAATACTTTTGAGCTTGTTCTGGAATTCAGTTACTTTACTTGAAAACTGATCCTTTCTGGTCTTGCTATAAGCTTTGTTAGACAGGAACAGTTTTTCTCTACTACTGAGGTAAAAACCCGAGAACACTATGAATGCCATGTAAATCATGAAGTGTTCCACTCTGACTCATGAGAGCAGGAATTATCCCCAACCCCCAAGTGGATTCCAGGAATTCCTCCCTTTAATCTTCTCAGGTGGTACCTTCCTTGGCCTCTCATGTTTTTCTCTCAGATGTTCTAGTCAGTACTCAGCTAAAAACCTAAAGTGGACCCTCTGCAGATCTCTGTCTATGCAGCTCTCTTCTCTCCTGTACTTTGCACTCTGACCCCCTACCTGCTTCGGTTTCATAACTCACAATTCCATCTCCTCACCTTGGGAAGACCACCATACTCTACAGTGTGGCAAGAAACTCTCAGGCTGTGGGGTGTTTTTTGGGTTCATCTCATTGCCTAATCTCTAATGTCTTAAAAACTATCGTTTCTTAAATTTTATCTTCTTTTTTTTTTAAGTTGTTTCAGGTGGAGGGTGTATCCAGTTCCTGTTGCTCCATCGTGGCCATAAGCCGAAATCTGACCAACCAATTTTTGTTCCTTCCTTTTTACTTCCTTGTCTTTATTTATGACAATCATGTGTAACTTTTTGTGATTACTTTACCCCTTTAATTTATTAGTTGCACATTTTTAAAACATCATTCTTTGGGGCGCCTGGGTGGCTCAGTCAGTTGAGTGTCCGACTTCAGCTCAGGTCGTGATCTCACAGTTTGTGGGTTCGAGCCCCGCATTGGGATCTGTGCTGACAGCTCAGAGCCTGGAGCCTGCTTCGGATTCTGTGTCTCCCTCTTTCTCTGTTCCTCCCCCACTCCTGCTCTGTCTCTCAAAATAAACAAAAACATTTAAAAAATTTATTTTTAACCATTATTCTTTAACCTAGAATTTAAAAAAAAATTGTTTAATGTTTATTTATTTTTGAGAGAGAAAGAGAGAGAGAGAGAGATAGCTCAAGTTGGGGAGGGGCAGAAAGAGAGGGAGACACAGAATCCAAAACAGGCTTCTGGTGTCAAGTTGTCAGCACAGAGGCCAACACCGGGCTTGAACTCCTGAACTGCCAGATCATGACCTGAGCCGAAGTTGGACACTTAGCCGACTGAGCCATCCAGGCACCCCCAACCTTGAAATTTTAATCCTGAACCTTGACTAATGATAATTAAGTAGGCATATTACTTCTGCAACTTTCTTGAAAGTCCTAAAAACATACAACACGCCTGGAGTTCATTTCTTCACTCCTGGCTTTGCATTATGGATGCCATGCATTTGAATTCATGTTTCATTTTCCTTTAGTCTACAGCACTCCGTTTAGCAGTTCTTTGGTAGAGTTCTACTGCTGACTTACTCTTTACGTTTTAATTTACTTCAATACTTCTTTTATTTTTAAAAATATTTTTAGTAGTTAGAGCATTCTAGGTTGGCAGTTATTTTCTTTTCTTTTTCTTTTTAATGTTTATTTATTTTTTGAGAGGGAGAGAGAGTGTGAGTGGGGGAGGGGCAGAGAGAAGAGAGGGAGACACAGAATCCGAAGCAGGCTTCAGGCTCTGAGCTGTCAGCACAGAGCCCGATGCGGGGCTCGAACCCACAAGCCATGAGACCATGACCTGAGCCGAAGTCAGACGCTTTGACTGAGCCACCCAGCCGCCCCAGTTATTTTCCTTTATGGCAGTTATTTTCATTTAACGTATTAAAGATTGTTATTCTGCTTTCTCCTTGTTTTTTCATTTCAACAGTCCTATTATTGCTTGTTTGGAAGTAACGTGGTTTTTTTTTGTTTTTTTTTCTTTTAATGAAATTTTCCCCTTTCCTTTAATTTCCATCAGTTTTATGCTGAAACTCCAATTAGAAGTATGATAGACTTTTTGATGATGTCAATATGCTCCTACTACTCCTAGTAGCACACAACAAAACTGGCCTGGGCATGTGCTGTTTTGGTCATGATCTTGAAGTTGAATCAGGAAGACACCAGCACAATGCTGAGGTCAGGACCATACCACATTTATGGTCATTGCTGTCAGCAGTAAATACTCCATAACCTGTCCCTTGACATTATGAAGTTAGAAACAAGAGTTTCTGATTCTTCTGCAGCAGTTTAGTAAAGCTTGTGCTTCCAGGATTGTTCAAACCAGGCAAAATGGCAGAATCAACATAAATGTGGCTTCTGCTTTATGATATTCACTGTTCACATCTATTTTTTTCTGAGCATGTATCTACTGGGTAAAATCTAGGTCGGCACAAGAGCCATAGTGTCCTAAAGTTTTGGAAGTGTACTTTGGCATGCATTAAACAAACTTTACAGGAGATACAAACAAGAGAAGTGAGCCAAACTTTTCATTGTTTATCCCTAAAGTGCCAACTTTGAAAAAATGTTGAGTGGAAATGATATTTTGTCAAGCAAGTATATAGCCCATAGAATATACTCAGTTATATAATTAAAAAGGAACTGTTGTTATATTCAAAACCTATAGGAAGTAGACTTTAGATTTTTATTATTGACAGATAAGGTTTAGAGATAAGGAAGAAAGAAGGAAAAAGAATTAGAATGACATATTTATAATTTCATCTTTTATTATCTTTTGACATTTCCACTAAAGGCATTATTACCCTTTTTTCTCCCCCAGAATTGGGATATACTTATTGGACTGTATTTATGAAATTTGACTTAGGATTTTGTTTTTTTCTTTTTAATTTTTTTTAATGTTTATTTTTGAGAAAGAGAGAGACAGAGTGTGAGGGACAGGGAGAGAGGGAGACAGAGAATCCAAAGCAAGCTCCAGGCTCGAAGCTGTCAGCCCAGAGCCTGACGTGGGTTCGAATCCACAAACCTTGAGATCATGACCTGAGCCAAAGTTGGTCGCTTAACTGACTGAGCCACCCAGGCATCCCAAGATTTTGTTTCTAAGACAATGTTTAATGCAACTTTTTTAGGATCAGCAAACTGTGGAGTACTAAATTATTCTCAGCAGAATTTCCACAACATGCTTGGGATAGCTATTATTTTTACCACTATTTTAGAAATGTAGAAATGTAGGGGTGAATGAGTTCTCATTTTCCAAAGCCACAATCTGGATATTGAAATTATAAATCAGAGCTGAGTGACTGCAAAGTCTTCACTCCAAACCTGTAGTACATCAACAGTAGATAAGCAAGCAAAACTAGACAGGAAATTTCTGAAAAGGGAAACTTCAGTGTGAGGCCTACATTAATTATTAAACGTTCACATATATTTTATAGCTAGGGTAGTTAATGGAATAGGACTAAAAAACGTGGCTAGTTTAAATGCCGAAACATGTAAGATTATTTAGCATATGAGAAAGGTGGAAATGCAGATCGGAGGCAAAATACATGAATTATTTGATAAATAATTGGATAGCATGGCAACTATCTGGGAAAAAATAAGGTTGACATATTCATGAAGATTTATTTTATATTCATTGATTAAAAATTAAACAAGGGAGGGCACCTGGGTGGCTGAGTAGGTTAAGCTTCTGATTCTTGATTTTGGCTCAGGTCATGTTCTCACAGTTCATGAGATCAAGCCTCGCACCAGGCTCTGCTCTGAAAGCACAGAGCCTGCTTGGGATTCTCTCTCTCCCTCTCTCTCTCTCTCTCTACCCCTCCCCCATTCTCTCTCTCTCACTCTCAAAATGAATACATAAACATTAAAAAGAAGTTAGCCAAAGGAGTATTGTAAGATACTATAGCAATAATAAAAAAAAAGTTGTAGTAATTCTAACAATAACACAAATCCTGTAATCTTCAAGGAAAAGATTTGCAAAATCCACTGTAACAATTTAAAAGATAAATAGCACATCAAAGAGAAAAATGTATAACTCAAAATCACAGACTAAATCCGTTTTTTCAAATATATAAAAAGTGCATACAAGTCCACAGCAAAAAGACCAACACTTCAATAGAAAAATGAGCCAAGCTGGGGACATGTGACACGTGTAGTACTAAACATTGCAGAAACTCTAGCAATGATGAAACATGGTGGACAACTTCATTATCCAATAATAATTTGATTTATACATCCATATACTAGAAAACTGATCTAAAAACAAATAAGGAAGTCACTTGGGCATTGCTATGGAGTGATCTCCAATATATACTAAATGAAAAAGTAATGAGCTAGAAGGTATATATTTGCTTGTTTACACTGAAGATAACTCCAGAAAAATGCAAAAGGTATTGAGGGCATTATTTACCTTCTACAGAGGAGAAGTGGGTGACTGAGGAACACGTGTTGGATGGAGAGTTTTCACTTTGTACCCTTTGAAGTTAGCACCATGTAAATATATTATTTCAGAACATAAGACCTTTAAAATTATGTTGTTTAGCTTTGTTCTTCCTTGGGATGAAAGAGATTCTTCCAGACTTTTAATTTTTGAAACACTAAATATACTCCCTCATTTAGTTTAATTTTTAGATGTAATACACTTACTACATTTACTGAAATTAGTAGATGCTGGCAACTTTTAATTGATTAGAAATTTAGATACTTAATTTCGATAACATATATTTTACTTTTTTAAAAAGAACTTCGAAGCCTGGAATTATCACTAGCTTTGTGGTCTTTGACAAACCAACTTCAATACTTTCTATGAAAGTATTCTTTTATGAAATTGAGCCATAAAAAAGGATGAAATGCTGGTACCCACAACCACATGGATAAATGCCAAACATTATGCTGAATGAAAGAAGCCTTACAGAAAAAGAGTCCTTGTGTTTTCCATGGATATGAGGTTCTAGAACAGACAAGTAATACGATTGGTGGAAAGATCAGAACAGTGGTTACCTATAACAGGAGTGGAGGTGAGGACTACCTGGAAAGGAGTCTGAGGGAATTTTCTGGGTGATGGTGATTGACAGTGGTCTGAGGTATACAGGTGAATGCAATGTTCAAGACCCACAGGGGTTACTTTTAACAGTTGCAGATTTCTTTATAAATTTCATATGAAAAGAATAATCTGTAAAAAATACTGAGCTTGAGTTAATATATTTGCTTAAGTAGAGGGGCATGCACAGACATCTGCAATTTGCTTTGAAATGAATTAAAAAATGGATGAATAGGTGAATAAATATGTGATTTTGGAAGTGTAATATAATGTTAATGGTAGATCCAGGTGAGAATGTTTGAAAATTTTCAAATTAAAAAAAAAGAAAAAACTTTGAAAATAAGCAGAGGTATATCCCTAAACTAAAAGTCACTCAAAATGCCCATGAACAGTAGAATGGATAGATAATTTGTGGCAAATTAACAGAATGGAATACTATACAGAGAAGGAACTATCTACAGCACAAGATGAATCTCATAAGCAAAATATTAAACAAAAGAAGCTAGACATTAAAAAAAAAAACACTCCATGATTCCATTTATGTAGTGTAAAACCAGGCAAAACTGATCTACACTGGTAAAAGTCAAAATAGTGTTTCAAATAGTTACAAAAAGAGAGGGAGGGAGGCAAACCATAAGAGACTGTTAAGTACAGAGAACAATCTGAGGGTTGATAGGGGGGTGGCGGAGAAGGGAAAATGGGTGATGGGCATTGAGGAGGGCACTTGTTGGGAGCACTGGGTGTTGTATATAAGCGAAGAACCACGGGTATCTACCCCCAAAACCAAGAGCACGCTTTACGCACTGTATGTTAGCCAATTTGACAATAAATTATATTAAATAAATAAACAATGTGATTTCTTAAAAAAAAAAGTAGTGTTTCACATCGGGGTGGGCATATTTAGTGACTTCTGAGGTGCTGGTATATTCTATTTCTTATTTTGAAATGGGTTCAGTTGGTGAGAATTCATGTTCTGTGCTCTGATGATTTGTGTGCCTTTTCCCTTAATATATTTTAATAAAAAGTTACATAAATTGGGGCGCCTGGGTGGCGCAGTCGGTTAAGCGTCCGACTTCAGCCAGGTCACGATCTCGCGGTCCGTGAGTTCGAGCCCCGCGTCGGGCTCTGGGCTGATGGCTCAGAGCCTGGAGCCTGTTTCCGATTCTGTGTCTCCCTCTCTCTCTGCCCCTCCCCCGTTCATGCTCTGTCTCTCTCTGTCCCAAAAATAAATAAACGTTGAAAAAAAAAAAGTTACATAAATTAAAATAATAACAGCTCTTATCTCCCCATCTTACTTTCTTATTTAGATTAAAACCCATTAAAATGTAAACTCCATGAAGACTATAATTTTAATCTTTTTTTTTTCACTGCTGTATACCCAAGATTAGAACATGACCTGCACATAGTGGTCACACCAAACATTTTTCATCAACGAATGATAATATCGCACAGTGCTTATTCCATCACCTGCCACAGAATACAAACACTGTAAACATTAGATCTTACTATAATATTATGATATCATTGCTTGACACAGTTAAGGTCACTTTTCTCTTCCAGCAGTGCAACCTAGACAGCACTGTATTTTTACATCAGGTATCCATTATCTCATGTTTCTAAGTTCATCTCTCCTTTTGATCAATGGTGGTGGAGAAATCAATGGCCACAGGTGAACTTTAGTCCATGGACTTACAATAGGGAATTGAAGTTGAAAATTTACCCTGTTTTTTTATGCAGTCTGAGTTAATTATTTATGCTGCCGCTCTTGTTGCCCTTATAGGTGATCATGCCCTTATTGGACTCTGGCACCCAAAATTCTGTCAATTAACATAGTTGTGTTATTTTAACATTATTCCAAAAATGGTTTAAATGAAAGATATGTCTTGTCACAAAGATACTTAGACAGATGTTGTAAATAATTAACTTTTTCTTCAGGCAAAGTATTGTGTACTTAATGAGGAGTCCCTAGTGCTTTATAATTGTTACAATCTTTCTGGGGCACACCACTGAAGATGAGGTCGAAAGACTTGGCTTTTATCATCGTATTAATCATCTCAGGAGAACTCTATGCAGAAGGTAAATTGAATTTTTAATACTCTTTATTCCCTAAAAACCATAAAGGGAAATTCTAACATCCATTTAACTTGAACTTTTAATAAAGTCTTTCATTTTTGTGTATCAACTTTATAAAAGCACAGTTCTTATAAATAGAATTTGTTATAGTTAGGCAGATTTATTTTTCCTTTGGGCATAACTAGTAAGTATTTTTGTAGTATTTAGTATTTTGTAGTATTTAGAAAAACAAAACAAGACAAAACAAAATCCTGCTTTGTACCTCTAGGTTTTAGGGCATAGGAGATTAGGATCTAAATACCTCAAAGGGTTTTCAGGCTAACAGTACCACCATTTAGAAGTCGTATGTGAATCTTAATTCTAACTTCATAATGGAATTGATTCATAACACTGCAAAGCTTGTACAAATTTAATTCTCTGTTCATAAAGTGAGATGTTAGTGTGGGAAATTTGAAAAGAAAAAATAGCCAAAAATCATCAAAATTTTTGACTCTTCACCCTTTGATTTTTACCCTAATTTACTTATTGGCTTCAATCTTTAGGTTGTGATCAGGAGGACCATGTAATTGATTACACAGACAAGGATACTTTTGAGAGTGAGAGGGAACTCTATTAATAATTATGTAGGACAACCGTTGCAAATCAAGAGTGTCCAGACAAGCCAATATCTGTTGACTCCCTGACTCAGAAATCTTCATCGCCGGACTTCCCAGTGTGTGAACTAGCGAATGTGAGGCAGGCAGTGTACAAGTGTGGATTATTTAGAAATAATTAAGCTGTAAGGATAAGAAACCAGACAGGTCATTAGATGTCAGCAGAGTGAATATACAAAATGGGAAACCACAGCAATAAGGCTTTTCTAAAATTCCTTAGGGAATTTGTTGAAATAAAATATCTTACAGATTATAATTGCCTTTTAGGTGAAGAGTTTACTACAAATTGTGTACCCCAAAAAAGTCTGCTATTAAAACAGTAAAAGTGAAATAAATAGAATTCATCTTATTCGATACATTTAATTCTACAATAAAATTATTTTTTAGGAATAGTTTCCTTTGGTTTTATTTTTCTGTCTAAATAGAGAAAAATCAGCTGATACAGTTCTCTATTATCTCTATCATGAAGACATTGCATTTTCTAGATAATTTCCTAATTTTTACATGGTCATAACCTTCTTTCTCCCAAGCAAACAGAAAAATAACCTGCCTGAAGACAGGGACCACAGTCTCATGGTCACCCCCCCTGGAAACCTAACAGGCAATAACTGATTTCATAGCATGCAATCATCATTGGCCTATGAAAGGTGCCACTTTTGCTCTATTTATACATTTCTTCCCTTTATCCCTGATCCCAAACTCCATTTCCCCTAGCATCAAACTGAGAGCCACTATAATGTGTTTGATATATTCTTAAATATGTAACCATCTTTCTGAACTATGTCTGCTTTTGTGTATGTGCTTGACATTCACATAAAAGCTTGCCATAGATTTTCTCTCCTTACTGGTTTGTTTTACTTGCTATCATTTAAACATATTTCCATGTTGCTCAATCTATTTTGTTGCTACTGCTACATAGTGTTTCATAAATTTTACTTATCCATCTCCCTGGTGATGGACACATAGTTACCTCTAATTTGCTTCTAACCACAAATAACTCTGAAATGAATGCTGTCCATATAATCACCCTATTTCTTTGTTATAATTTCTCTGGCATATATATATTCACATGTGTGTTAATAATATTATATTGTATATTTTAAAGTTGCTAAGAGAGTAGATCTTAAAAGTGCTCATCACAAGGAAAAGAATTTGTACCTGTGTTGTGATGGATGTTAACTATATTTATTGTGAGATCATTTTGCAATATATACAAATATATATGTGTAATCATTATACTGTATGCCAAAAACTAATATATTGTATATCAATTATACCTCAATAAAAATATTATGTAAGTACATATAATATTTACTTATGTGTGACAGGCATCTGTCACTCAATAATATGTTTGTGAGAGTCACCATTCAGAATTCACCACTTGTATTGCTATATACCATTTCATTGAATGCATAGTCTAAAATACATTTAACTTTTCCACCATGAATGGGCATTTGGATTGTTTCCAGTTTGGGACTACACCAATAATGCTGCTACGAACATTCTCTAAAATTGTCTTTGGGTGCACAGATAAATACTTTTTTTCTTTCTTCTTTCATGTTGTTGATGTGGTGTATTACATTGATGGATTTTTGTATGTTGAACGATCCTTGCATTCCAGGAATAAAGCCCACATGCTCATTGGTCCTTTTAATACGCTGCTGAATTCTCTTTGCTGCTATTTTGTTGAGAATGTTTGCATCAATGTTCATAAGGGATGAATGCTTTTTAAATATGGTATGTGCATATTTTGCTTTAATATCGCCAAAGATAGTTGAGTACTTTTTACTAGGTCTGTGACCATTTACACATCCTGTTTTGTAAATCTCTTGCTCAAGTCTTTTATTTATTTTTAATGGGTTGTCTTTTTCTTTCTAAACAAAAAAAAAAAAAGCCATTCATTTAAAAATTCTGTACGTTTGCAAATCCTAAGCAGAACTTCACCTATTCTAGAACTCTGCTGTCCAGTATAGTGACTACTAGCCACATACAGCTATTGAAATGTGGTGAGTCCACACTGGGATGTGCTGTAAGTGTAAATATGCACTAGAGTTCAGACTTAGTAAGAAAAAAATAATGAAAAATAATTTTAATATTTGAAGGGGTCAAATAATACCTATTAAAATTAACTTCAATTGTTCCATTTATTAACGTGACTACTAGAGATTTTGAAATTACATATGTGGCTTGCTTTATATTTCTGTTAGTGAGTGTTCTTTTACAAAGTTAGGGAAAGCTTCCCTGAGGAAGTGGCCTGACCAATTTTCTTCTTACTGTTGGGTATTGGGATTACAAGCAGATTAATTCTGATTGAAAAAATTGTCATAGAAGTGCCTTAAAATTTTAGTTAATAAAAAGAAGTACTAGTTAAAGTGGCTGCAAACATTTCGAATTTAGAAATGTTGGGGTGCCTGGGTGGCTCCGTCAGTCAAGCGTCTGATGCTTGATTTCGGCTCAGGTCATGATCTCATGGTTGTGGGATGGAGCCCCACACCTGAACGTGGAGCCTGCCTAGGATTCTCTCCCTCTGTCCCTCCCCTCCTCCTCCTCCTCCTCAAAAAAAAAAAAAAAAAAAAAAAAAAAAGTATTGCCATTTGGTCACACATTTCATGGTTTTAGGTATGTTTTTCAGTTTTCATCTTGATATTTACTCATTTCAGAGAAACCCTGTGGCTTTCCTAGTGTGGAAAATGGAAGGATTGCCCAATATTACTATCCTTTTAAAAGCTATTACTTTCCAATGAGAATAAATGAAAAATTGTCATTTTCCTGCTTGGCTGGTTATTCAACGGCAACTGGAAAACAAGAGGAGCGAATCACATGTACCCAAGAGGGCTGGTCTCCAGAACCACGATGCTTCAGTGAGTTGGTGGCCTGTGTCCACAAAATATGTATAATATGGGAAGAGAGTAGTCTGTAAGCGTCCAATAAAACCTGGCTGGTGGTGAAAAGTTTTGGTAGATTAAGAACAAAATTACTGGTCCAGGGTCTCTGTTACAAAATGAAGGCATATTCTGAAATTCTATAAATAATGTTTCTTATTAAAATGCTACTGTCTTTATTTTCAGTAACACCCTGTGAAGAGAATAAAAACATTTATTTTATTTTTTTTTAAATTTTTTTTTTCAACGTTTATTCATTTTTGGGACAGAGAGAGACAGAGCATGAACGGGGGAGGGGCAGAGAGAGAGGGAGACACAGAATCGGAAACAGGCTCCAGGCTCTGAGCCAACAGCCCAGAGCCTGATGCGGGGCTCGAACTCACGGGACGCGGGGCTCGAACTCACGGACCGCGAGATCGTGACCTGGCTGAAGTCGGACGCCTAACCGACTGCGCCACCCAGGCGCCCCTAAAAACATTTATTGAAATTGGTGTTATCATACCGCCAGAAACAGAGATACAAATAAGTTACTTTAAGGAGTGAGGAACTTATACAGATAATGTGCATAGGAAGCCAGAAAAAAATGCTTGTCACTGGCCATAGGAAGAAGAGTAAGATTGTTACTGTAGTGTTTTATCCTTTGAAAGACTCATCTCTCCTTTGTGCACCAACTTCTTCTCCCATAATATCCATTAAAAAATGTGTTTTCTGAATTTTGAGTTCAAATTTAGGAAAAATAAATCTGATGGATCTGTCTCATTATTTAATGCCAGGCTACCCTATAGTCAAACTATTAATTAGCTTCCATCAGAACAGGTGACCTCTCTCAAACAAAGAATTCTCTAAGCTCTGTTTTGCAGAATAGAGGTTTTAGATGAATCTCTTTTATTTAGAAAGTCGGTATGCGCTTTTGTTACACAGTGTTAAAAATTGTCAAACACAGTGGACTTAAAAATATTAGGAAGTAAATTCAAATGAAATTGCTTCTACTTGCCATTAATGACAATTAGTGGAAGAGCGCTGTTAAATTTTCTAAAAGTAGATGAGATAGGTGTAGGTGTCACTATAAAAACTGAAGTTAATAAATGCAAAGAATGTCAGTATGAAGTTGAATCGATTTTTGAAGTTTGTTACAGAACATGGAGGCTATTTCCAAAATTAAGGAATTTGGGAGTGAAATTTGTTCTTCATTCTTTAAATTCCAAGAATAATAGGGGCACCTGAGGGGCAACCGAGTGGCTCAGTTGGTTAAGCATCTGACTTCAGCTGAGGTCATGATCTCACTCTTCGTGAGTTTGAGCCTTGTGTCAGGCTCTGTGCTGACAGCTCAGAGCCTGGAGCCTGCTTTGGATTCTGTGTCTCCCTCTCTCTCTGCCCCTCCCCTGCTCACACTCTTTCTGTCTGTCTCCCTCTAAAAAAATACATAAACATTAAAATAATAATAATAAATAAATAAATTCCAAGAATAATATTAAACTTTTGCCTTATTTTTACAACTAAGTAAAAGACAAACTTAAGTTCACCAAGTTAAACAAAGAATTTTCTTTCCCATAGAAAAATGCACTAAACCCGAGCTGACAAATGGTTACATCTCTGATGTAAAATTATGGTACAAAATCCAAGAGAACATGCGTTATAGTTGTAATTCAGGATATAAAACTACTGGAGGGAAGGATGAAGAAGTGGTTCAATGTCTTGCTGATGGATGGTCTTCTCAACCTGCCTGCAGGAAGGAACATGGTATGTGTTTAAGAACCATTTCCTAAAACCGAAGAAAAGGGACAGTGAGGCTAGTACTTTCTTATATTGATAGGCATTTTTATTTAATAGAATTTATTTTTCATCATGTCTGCAAATGCAAGAAGTTGGTATTATATTGTTTTTCTTAAGTGCTAGCTGTTTCCCTAACCCAGGGGTTCTCAACTCCTAAAACACACCTACTCCAGTAGCTCCTACTTATTTGTTTTGATATTAATAGACTTTTATTTTTAGAGCAGTTTTAGATTTGCAGAAATATTGATCAGCTAGTACAGAGAGTTCCCATGTACCCCTTCCTGCCCTTGGCCACATACAGTTTCCCCTCTTATTAACATCTTGCATTGAGTGAGGCATATCTGTTGCAATCGATGAGCCAATGTATAACCAAATTCATACTTTACATTAGGGTTCATTCTTCGTGTTACACATGCTATGGGTTTTGTCCAGTGTCTAAGGATACGTATCCACCAGTAAGGTGTCATGCAGAATAGTTTCAGTGCCTAAGAGCCCCCTGTTTTCCACCTATTCATCCATTTTTTCTTCCCTCAAACCGTTGGCAGCCCTCATCTTGTTTTTTAGTTGTGGCAAAATACGCATCACATGAACTCTACAATTTCAACTGTTTTGAAGTGTACAATTCAGTAGCATTACGTACATTCACAATGTTGTCATCACCATCACCGCTGTTTCCAAAACTTTTTCATCAAACCGAAGAGAAACTCTCTACCTTTAATAATCCCCTACATCCCCCACCATACCCCAGTACCTGGTAACTTCTATTTTCTGTCTCTATCTATTTCCTTATTTTAGAAACTTTGTATAAGAGGAGCCATGCAATACTGTTCTTTTGTGTCTGGCTTATTTCACTTAGCACAATGTATTCAAGGTTCATTTATGTTTTAGCATGTATCAGAGTTAATTTCTTTTTATGATGGAATAATATTCTGTTATATATATATGTATATATGTATATATAAAACATTCTAATAATATATATATATATATATATATATATATATATATAGCATTTTGTTTGTCCATTTATCCACTGATGGACACGTGGATTGGTGACAATTCCTCTAAAAGTTAAACATAGAATTATCATACGATCCAGTAATTCCACTTCTAGGTATATACCCAAAGGAATTGAAAGCAGGAACTCAGTCTACACCAATGTTCGTTCCCAGCAGCGGTTTTTCACAACAGCCAAAAGGTGGAAGCAGTTCCTACTTTATACTAATAAAGAAAAGAATGAAATGGAATAAAATAAAAAAACCTTAAACCTGTTCCTTGCAACATATGTAAATTACTATTTCCTTTATTAAAGAAGAATTCAAGATAATGCCCATGATTTTTATTGGCAGACCCATATCGGATACACTTAAAATAATCCAGTAACTTGAATAGTCATACTTTGCTAACGTGTTGTTAGTTGCTTAAACTGTACAAATCCTCAGATGGCACATAATCAAAAAATTGTTACTGAACAAGCCTTTAGTTGAATTGTGGCCTTTTTTCAACTACACTAGAGTAGAATTTTAAGAATAGAGTGGGTGCCTGGGTGGCTCAGTTGGTTAAGCAACCAGCTCTTGCTTTTGGCTCAGGTCATGATCTCATGGTTGGTGAGATTGAACCCCGCATCAGGCTCTGTGCTGATGGCACAGAATGTGCTTAGGATTCTCTCTGTGTCTCTCTCTCTGTCTCTGTCTCTCTGCCCCTCCTGTGCTTGTGCAGATCTGTCTCTCTCTCTCAAAATATTTTTTTTTTTTTTTTTTAGAAAAAAGAGTATAAGACTGGTGCATTAACACACAAGGTGTATTTAAAAAAAAAAAAGGGAATAGAGAGACAAAGGCAAACTGGCTGTTTTTCAATTTTGCCAAAGATGATTCCACCAAATATGCTCCAGATTTTGTGAAAATACATTTTGAGATTTGTTTTTAATATTATTGTTCTAATGATAAAATTCATAAAATAAATAACGTTGATTTTTTTTTTTTTTTAGAAACATGTTCGGTCCCTGAATTACATCATGGAAATTATTCCACAACGCAGAAAACATTCCAGGTGAAGGACAGAGTACAATACGAATGCACTGCGGGCTACTATACAGCTGGAGGAAGGAAGGCAGAGGAGGTAGAATGTCGCACATATGGATGGTCTCTCACACCAAGATGTACCAGTACGTTCTCATTTTATTTTTTTTTTAATTTTTTTTTAATGTTTATTTATTTTTGGGACAGAGAGAGACAGAGCATGAACGGGGGGGAGGGGCAGAGAGAGAGGGAGACACAGAATCGGAAACAGGCTCCAGGCTCTGAGCCATCAGCCCAGAGCCCGACGCGGGTCTCGAACTCACGGACCGCAGATCGTGACCTGGCTGAAGTCGGACGCTTAACCGACTGCGCCACCCAGGCGCCCCAATACGTTCTCATTTTAAAGATGATCTGGTCTCATTTAAAAACTTTCTCTTATATGGAAATGTATATAAATTGTCACCCTAATTATGTTTCATTTTTCATACTTGTTTTTGCTTATGGTTTTAATTATGTCGATCATAGGCTTTGATCAGTTAAAGCTCTCAGGGGTTTCATACGTAGCTCCCTCGCTGAGGTCTGTTGGAAGTCAAGCCTCCACACAGGAAAAAAAAATAATTAAAAAAAAAATTAAAAAATAAATATAAAGCTCTCAAATAGCAGAATTTCTTTTAGCTCAGATAATTAAATTAACATAAGCCTAATGATATTTCATAAATATAGGAATTGACAAGCTTTTATATGTATTACAAAATATGGCAAATTTACCAATTTCTATTCCAGATATGATATATAAATAGATGAATTTTGTTCAACAGAAAAAATGACACTTTCTTTTGTATTTTATGTCGTTCTTTCATTTTTAGAATTAAAGTGCTCTTCTTTAAGATTAATAGAAAATGGTTATTTTCATCCTATAAAGCAAACTTATGAAGAAGGAGATGTAGTTCAGTTTTTCTGTCATGAAAATTATTATCTAAGTGGATCTGATTTAATTCAGTGCTATAACTTTGGTTGGTATCCAGAATCTCCTGTATGTGAAGGTAATTTTAAAAATTTCACACTCATACAAATAAAATATCATGTCTTAATCAGCTTTAATTTTTATGAAAAAAAATTTATCTGATGATATCTAATCCTTGTCCTGAGTGCTATCTTTTAAGATAAATATGGTCTTTTAAATCAGTGCTATTTTCACCAATATTTAATACATTTAAATTTGAAGAAATCTTAAATTTTGCATTAGTTTGTAGAGTGGTTATAACTTTTAAACTCTCTTATTATAAATTTAAATCTCTTATAACAATGAATAAATTTTCTTTTTGAGAATTACTAGATTCAATTATTCCAAGCTGGCAGCTTTGTGAGGGTTTCTTTCTTATCTGGCTACATATTTCGTGATATGAAAATACAGTCTTCAGAATACTGGGGGTAAAGAATAGAAAAATCAACAGAATATTAACCAGAGTAAAAATGAAAAATATGATCCTCTAGTAAGAGCTATTGTAAAATGTAATCCATGGGGTAAATTTCTATCACTGGACATGTCCAAGAAGATAGTATGATCACCTGTTGGAAGGCAACAATTCAACAGTCATTTAAATGTACCTACAATGAGATATGAAAGAGATCCTAGCCTAGCAGAGGGAACAGATTTGAAAATTGTTCATTTGAAAATGAACACATTGATGCAATGTGACAAATATAATAAAGTCAGGTATAAAGTATTTGAACAAACATTGAAGATTTTGAGGTATGGGGTGCGATAGCATTTTTGGAGGTGTTGGATAGTATTGGAACTGAAAGGTAAGTAGGAGTTTCAGGATTGGGAGAGATGGGGAGAAGTAAAGGTCTTGATAGCCTCTATTTTCTCTGTAATATAGAAAATAATGCCATTATTGACAGGCAGGAGGAAGACAGGAAAGTGGAACTTGGAAGAGGGGGTGAAGCTAGAAAGAGTGAAAGGGGAAGATGACCAGAGGTATGAGATGGGACTGCCCAGAAGGATCCTAATTCTTTAAATGCACCAAATGATAACTTCAATGTTTTTGTTTTTACTTTTCCAGTCCTGCTCAAGAGCCTTGGTCTAACAGTAGAGAGGAAGATTGTTAGCAAATTACCTGCCGCATGTTATTTGAGAAATAAATGGCAAACCTACATTATGCGTACCCCCCTCCCCCCATCCAAATTAGTCAGCATGCCAGCATGCCATGTTATTTTCTCTAGTAAATAGTCATTAGATGTAAGGTAGGCAGTGCAGTTGGCTGAATAATAATAAATTATATCCTAATCTCTGGGGCCAGTGAATGTTACCTCATTTATAAAAAGGGACTTTGCACATGTGATAAAATTAAGGATCTTGAGGTAGGAATAATTTCTGGGATTATCCATGTGGGCCCTAAATGTAATCCCAAGAGGGAGGCAGAGGGAAATTTGACTACAGAAGAGGAATACAGATGTGACAGTGGAAGCAAGAAGTTGGAGTAATAGGAGGAAAGGTCGTGTGCCTAGAAATGCGTTCAGCCTACAGAAGTTTAAAAAGGCAAAGAAGCTGATTCTCTCCTAAAGTTTCTAGAAGGAATGAAGCTTTCCTGATGTTTTGATTTTAGACCAGTGAAACTGGTTCTGGGCTTTGCCTTCCAAAACTGTAAAGAATAAACTTGTGCTATTTTAAGCCACTTAAGTGTGATAATTTGTCCCAACAGCAATAGGAAATTAATACAGTCTGCATTTTAGAATAGTTAAGAAGATTTTATTTAATTTATATAACATGGTACAAGAACAGATCCACCAGTTAATAGTTAATATACTTACTTCAGAAGCTTTAGTTTATCTATATGAGAGAAATAATTGTCCCTGCTTAATAAAGTTACTTTAGGAATAAAGGAGATAATGAATGCTGTTTTAATTTACTTGCTTTTATAGTTTTCTATTGGTGTATAACACCACTATTACAAATTTAGCAGCTTAAAACAACACATTTGTATTATTTCATAATTTCTGTAGGTCGGGAGTCTGGGAATAGCTTATCTGGATCCTCTGCATCTTTGTCTAACAAAACTGCTATTAAAGTGTCAGCTGGGGCTTTGGTCTCATCTGAGGCTTGACTGGGGAAGAATCTGCTTTCAAACTCATTGTGGTTGTTGACAGCATTGAGTGCTTTGCATATTGCTGAGCTGGGAGCCTCAATTTCTTCCCAGCTGCCTGCTGGAGTCAGCCTTCTGCTCCTGGCCTTGTTGTCTCCCCATTTGGAAGCTCACAATGTGGGACTGTGCTTTTTATCAAAATCAGCAGGGAGAGAGTCTCTCGACAAGAATGGCCTTACAGTATTATGTTGCATATTATACATACATAATCACATACATCCCCTCGTCTTTGCCACGTTCTATTGGTCAGAAGGAAGTCACAGTTCCTGCTCAGTGGGGAGGGGTATCACACAAGGAAATGAACAACAAACACATCAAAAGTGGAGATCAAGGGGGTGACCTAGGGTCTGTCTTCAATACTTCCTCTGGTACTTGGCTCAATGAATGTGTTTATTAAATCTACCTATTATTTTTGTAACTATATGACTAAATATGGTGATTTTTTTTTTATAAGGAAGAAGAAACCGATGTCCTCCACCACCTCTGCCACTAAACTCCAAAATCCAAACACATTCGACAACTTATCGTCACGGAGAAGTAGTCCATGTAGAATGTGAAATTAATTTTGAGATACAGGGATCAGAAGAAATACGTTGTGAAAATGGAAAATGGACAGAACCTCCAAAATGCATTGGTTAGCAACACCTTGAATAAGCTTTCCCTAAAATGAGGTTTGCATGTGTAGCTAAATGGTCTCTTTCCTCTCATTTGTTTCTTTGCAGAACAAAAGGAGAAGATAGCCTGTGAGGACCCACCTTTCATTGAGAATGGCATGGCAAACCCACACTCTACGATTTACTACAATGGGGATACAGTGGCGTATGAATGTAAAAGCGGGTATCATCTCCGGGGATCAAAAGAAATAACTTGTAAACGTGGAAACTGGACACGTCCTCCTGAGTGTGTTGGTATGTATGCTATATTTACCATCAACAGCTAAGCCAATTCCGTACAATTTTTCACTCTCCTTACTTAATCCACTCACTTATAGCAAGACACTACTGCCTACTACTGCACCTACTCTACTACCGTTTTCGTGTGTGTGCAGCCATCCATAGAATTTGACCCAGTATAAAGAATTGGGAAACTAAAAAAGATTTTTGAATGTCCATTAGTGCTAAGCACTGTTATCTGACCTATTTTATACCATGATTTCTGAGCTTTATATGAAATTACATAAGTAACAGTGTGCTTCATTAGAGAAGTAAATAAGGGCATGTTGGATTGGGTGACTGGCCATGATCATGATCTACTTCCTCTCCCTTTATGTCCTGCAAAGTTATATTAGAGCACTCTGTTACTGACTTTGAGTCAGTCCTTCTGATATTACTTATGCATCTGGCCAGTCTGAGCCCTACATCCTTCTGAGACATGTCTCTGGTCTTTTGCTGATACGCACAAGCAAGCTATACTGTCACTCCTAGGTGCTATCCTTCCTGTCATCCTTCTCATTTCTCGAGCTCTCCTAGAAAGATCTCCACAAACATGTTTATTTAAGATATTTATTGCATAAGAGAAAAGCTATGAAGGATGCTAAAGAAATCAGCAGATAAGAAAAAAACTAAAGGGAGAGAAAAAGTAGAAAATCTCATCCACAGATTGACTGAGATCTGAGATGAAGGGAATGAGAATAAAAAAAATAAACGATAAAAAAAAACTGACGGTAATATTTGGGTTATTGTTTACCTTTCCATACATTTTAAGAATATCTCTATTATGATTCATTCATAAGCAAAAAAAGTGACAAATATGCATATGTGTTCTTAGGTGAAACATTTGCTGTTTATTCTTACATAGTAAATTTTTAAAATATTTGAGTTGAATAGCATTTTTCTCATTTCTGGAGAATTTAGAAATCAATGGTCCTGAATCAATTGTCCTAAATATTGAAGAACTAGAGTATGGGTAACTTTATGATATCATTATGTTGTTATAAGTTCATATTAATTCTAAAATAACCACTTTCCTTAGAAAATAATGAGAATTGTAAGCCTCCACCTGCTGTAATAAATGGGGCTGTTGTTGATGGATTACTGGCAAGCTACACAACAGGATCCTCTGTGGAATATAGATGCAATGAATACTACTTATTGAGTGGGGCAAAAATATCTCGTTGTGAACAAGGAAGATGGTCACCCCCACCTGTTTGCTTAGGTAAGATAGAGAACACATTGTGTTTTTTTTTAAATAAAGAGATGCAATTGACACATAACATTGTGTAAATTTAAGGTGTACAATAAGGTGAGTTGATACACATATGTATTTTGAAATGTTTACCACAATAAGGTTAGTTAACATTTCCTTCACCTCACATAATCACCATTTTTTGTCATTCTTGTCATTATGAAGATCTACTCTCCTGGCAACATTCCAGTATCAAAACAATACTATTGACTATAGTCACCATTATGTACATTAGATCCCTGGAACTTACTCCGTTTATAACAGAACACGTTGAATTTCTTTTATGATTATGTGTCTATTTTTATGTGATTTTGACACGTTTTATGGCATGGAAAAGATGAATTTTGTATAAACTTTTCCCCAAATGTTTTCTTTCTCTTCTCTCTCTCTTTTTTTAGGAGGTTTTTATTTTATTTTTTTAAATATGACTTATTGTCAAACTGGCTTCCATACAACACCCAGTGCTGATCCCAATATCCCTTCGCTTTTCTGTAAGCAGAAAATCTAATATCACAGGGTCTAAAACTCCACTAGTTCTCACCTATTACTTTTTAAAAATTGTGGTAAAATATGAACAATAAAACTTTACCATCTTAGGCATTTGTAAATGTGCATTTCAGTGGCATTAAATATATTCACATTTTTGTGACTGGTTACATTTCGTGTCATCTTTCTCTGAACTGAAATTAAGGATCATCAGCATCTCTCCTATATTGTCCCCAGAATGTCATTTGGAGAGGATAATCAATCCAGTTCCTTCCTTGCTAGAGCATATTGTTAATAGCTTTCTTGGCTATCAATTCCTCACTTGAATGATCACCTTTCTTTTATTTTGCTGAGCAAATAAAGACATGCTTGTAATTACTTTAAATATATTTTGCATTAAGATATGGTATATACAATGTGTTAACAATGTGTCAAATGGAGAATTAAGGCAGCTATCTAAATAATTATCTAAATTGAGATAACTTTCAGAAAATAATATTCACCTTTCATTTCAAGCCTATATATTTGCCTCATTTTTGACATTGCTAGTCAAAATTATATTTAAAGGAGTATAATTGGTCACTACAGTTGCAATGAACTTCTTACATTGTGACTTCTACAAATAGGTAATGGTATCATAAACTTTCTATAAGTTAAAATAAAATAGTAATTTAATTAAAAATGTTAGCCTTTCAAACTATAAATGTAAATCATTGTTATTTACTAAAAAAATAAGTATATAGAAGCAACTAGAAGAAAACAGAAAATATCAGTAACTTAGGAGGAAACAAAAGCTGTTAATTACTTAGATAATGGTTTTCTAAACCTTTTCATACACATACACACACACACACACACACACACACACACACACACACACGCAACGCATATTTATAAAAAATATATGCTATCATGAGAGGCTATGTAACTTGTTTTTTCCCCACAAACTATATTATGAATGTGGTTTGATATATTTGTACAATATACATTTTAATTGATGCATAGTATTCTATAATGCAGATATGCCATAATTAAATTAATCACTTTTAATGGAAGTTTAGTGTGGTTTCAACATTTTTATATTCCAAACAGTACATTTTTTTGTACTAAATGTTTGCATGCTTAAAAAACACTTTAGTTTTTGATTTTTAGAATTAAGTATGTTTCTTTCACATGTCTTATTTTGTTTTAGCTTTTTTTTTTTTCAGATTTTCTGAAGGAGAACTTTGGATGAAAGAAATTTGGAATTTTAATTATTTTTCTGTAAATTGTCAAATTGTCCTTGAGAAAGTTAATCTGATTTATGACCCTACCATCAGTGAATCAAAGTAGCACTTTTCTTACACTTTAATCTTCACAAATTGTTAATCCAACAATTAAAATTATTTTAATTTGGTTTATTTAAGTACTAATAAATTGAGTTTATTTATTTGATTCGGTTATTTAAGTATTACTCAATTGAGCATTTGTCAATTTTCTAGTGGCTGGCCACAGGTTTTTTTTTTTTTTTTTCCAATGACCTTGATTTTTTTATACTTGTAATAAAAGTTTTATTAGTATAAATTATATTATTCACTTGACAATGATGCAAGATATAACAATGTATATTGCAACCATTTTTATTTTCCTTTTCTTTATACTGTTTTCATATAAGTTTAAATTTTAAATCGCAAGCTCTTTCCACATCCCCTTTGTGGTTTCTCTATTCCAAATCATTCTTAAGCTACTGTTCTCGTGCAAATTCAGATATGTCTACCTATGGCTTTTCTTTTTTATAGTTTTTTAAATGTTTTAAATGTTTTTTATTTATTTTTGAGAGAGAGAAAGACAGAGCATGAGTGGGGTGGTGGGGAGGGGGAGACACAGAATCCAAAGCAGGCTCCAGGCTCCGAGCTGTCAGCACAGAGCCTGATGCGGGGCTTGAACCCATGAACCACGAGATCATGACCTGAGCCGAAGCTGTACACTTAACCGACTGAGCCACCCAGGCACCCCTACCTGTAGCTTTCCTATTGCTTTCCTATTTTTATAAAAGTTTTTGATATTAAGGCTTTGATGATGTGATTGATAATGCATTGAATGGAATTACAGTCATCTCTGAGGATGGAGACTAAATGGAAATAGCAATGGAAAAGCTAGTAATGAAACAACCTCATAAGGAATAACAAGGTTTAAGGAAATCTGTCATTCTGTCTGGAACAATCGTCTCGAGACACATAGACTTGGTGCTCATAAGTCAAAGCAGATACCGAATGAAGACCATTTACTGTCATCAGGGCAAGAGGGCAGAGTTCTGTACATCTTATTTGTCCACAGAAACTGCAAGTATTCTCACTACAAATGGGGAAAATGGTGTTAGGAGCAGAATCTTCCATCTGTGAATTATTGTTCCAGTCATTATGAACCTCTTCAACCTCCCACCGATCTTCCCTGTCTCCTACTCCAGCCACTCTGGTTTCCTTGCTCTTCCTCACACAAGACAAGTATGCTCTTACCTCAGGGCTGTTTCCTCTTCCTGGAACGCCCTTCCCTCAGAAAAAGCCATGGTTCACTCCTTGACCTTCTGTCTGTGTCGATACTACTTCTTAGGCTTATCACAACCATTTGACTTAAAAATTACTTACTTCCCTTACCCCATCCCTCTGATAGCCCCTCCTCTCCCTCCACTACTTATTCCCCATCTAATTTATTATATGTGGTTTTAAGATGGCCACAAATTATAAAACCCATGTATTTATTTTAATTACTGCTAGTTCATTTGTGTTTCTCCCATTTAGAAGGTAAGGTCCATGAGGGTGGAGATCTTTGTTTTGTTCTTTGATATATCTCAAGCGGTAGGTGTCCCACAAATATTATACAGTAAATATGTTTGCTATGTCATGATTTTTATTTTAGAGGGAGGAAATCATGCTTAACCTAAGTGATTATATATATATATATATATATATATGTTTTTTCTTTTTACTGAAGTACAGTTGGCACAAAATTTTACATTATTTGAGGGATACAACATGGTGATTCCACAAGTCTATAAGTTATGTTACACTCACCACCAATGTAGCCAATATCAGTCACCTTACAACACTATTACAATACCATTGACTACATTCCCTCTGCTGTACTTTTTATCTTCATGATTTATTAATTCCATAACGGAAGACTGTATCTCCCACAATGTGTGAAGGGTCACACATTTTGCCAGTCCCCATATCCCACTCCTTTCTGGCAGCCATCAATTTGTTTTCTGTATATATGGCTCTGTTGCTGCTTTTTGTTTGTTTATGCATTTGCTTTACGTTTTAGATTCCATATATAAGTAAATCATATGGTATTTGTCTTTCTCTGACTTATTTCACTTAGCTTAATACCCTGTAGGTCCATCCATATTGTTGCAAATGGCATGATTTCATCCTTTTATTTTTTAAAAAAAATTTTAAACATTTATTTATTTTTGAGAGACACAGAGCATGAGCATGGGAGGGGCAGAGAGAGGGGAAGACACAGAATCTGAAGCAGGCTCCAGGCTCTGAGCTTTTAGCACAGAGCCTGACATGGGGCCCAAGAGACCATGACCTGAGCTGAAGTTGGACACTCAACCGACTGAGCCACTCAGGTGCCCCATGATTTCATCCTTTTCATGGCTGAGTAATATTCCATTATATGGACACTTGTGTTGCTTCCATATCTTATCTATTGTCTATAATGCAGCAATAAACATAGGGGTACATATATCTTTTTGGGTTTGTGTTTTCATTTTCTTTGGGTAAATATGCAGAAGTGGAATTATGGGATCATATAGTATTTTTATTTTTAATTTTTTGAGGAACCTCCACAATGTACACCACAGTGGCTATACAAATGTACATTCGATCAAGAGGGCACAAGGTGATTTTTTTTTCCCCTTCTACATCCTCACCAACATTTGTTACCTCTCTTTTTGATTCTAGCCATTCTGACAAGTGTGAGGTGATATCTCATTGTGCGTTTTTTTATTTAAAAAAATATTTTTTAACATTTATTTATTTTTGATAGAGAGAGACAGAGCACAAGTGGGGGAGGGGCAGAGAGAGAGGGAGACACAGAATCCAAAGCAGGCTCCAGGTTCTGAGCTGTCAGCACAGAGCCCCATTTGGGGCTCAAACTCACAAACCATGAGATTGTGACCTGAGCCGAAGTCAGATGCTTAACTGACTGAGCCACCCAGGGTCCCCTATCTCATTGTGGTTTTGATTTGCATTTCCCTGATGATGAGTGATGTTGAGCATCTTTTTATGTGTCTGTTGACAATTTATATGTCTTCTTTGGAAAAATATCTATTCAAGTTCTCTACCCATTTTTTAATTGGATTATTTGTTTTGTGTGTGTGTGTGTGTGTCTGTGTCTGTGTGTGTGTTGAGTTGTATAACTTATTCATACATTTTGGATATTAACCCATTATCATATATATCCTTTGCAAATATCTTCCCCAATTCAGTGAGTTGCCTTTTTGTGTTGTTTATGGTTTCCGTTGCTGCACAAAAGCTTTTTATTTTGATGTAATCCCCATAGTTTATTTTCACTTTTGTATCTCTTGCCTCAGGAGACATATTTAGAAAAATGTTACTAAGGCCAGAGTCAAGAAGATTACTGCCTATGTTTTCTTCTAGGAGCTTTAAGGTTTCAGGTCTCACATTTAGATCTTTCATCCATTTTGAGTTAATTTTTGTATGTGGTATAAGAAAGCAGTCCGGTTTCATTCTTTTGCATGTAGCTGTCCAGTTTTCCCAGCACCACTTATTGAAAAGACTTTTTCCCATTGTAATATTCTTGCCTCCTTTGCCATAGATTAATTGACCATATGAGCATTTCTGCACTCTCTATTCTGTTCCACAGACCTATGTGTCTATTTTTGTCCCATGCCATGCTGTTTTGATTACTTCAGCTTTGTAGTATATCTTGAAATCTGGGATTGTGATCCCACCAATTTGGTTCTTCTTTCTCAAGATTGCTTTTGCTTTTGTGGTTCCATACAAATTTAAGGATTATTTGTTCTGGTTCTCTGGAAAGTGCTATTGGTATTTTGATAGTAATTGCATTGAATCTATAAATTGCTTTGGTTGGTATGGACATTTTAGCAATATTAATTCTTCCAGCCCATGAGCATGGAATGTCTTTCCATTTCTTTGTGTAATCTTCAATTTCTTTGATTAGAGTTTTATAGTTTTCAGAGTAAAGGTTTAATCTCCTTGGTTAAGTATATTCCTAGGTATTTTGTTCTTTTGGACATATTTATAAATAAAATTAAAATTATTTTCTTAGTTTCTCTTTTTGCTGCTTTGTTATTAGTGTGTACAAATGCGTTTGAATTCTGCGTATTAATTTTGTATTCTACAATTTTACTGAATTCATTTTTTTATTTTAAATAGTTTTTTGGTGGGGTCTTTAGGGTTTTTTTGTGTATAGTATTATGTCATCTGCAAATAGTTACAGTTTAACTTTTTCCTTGTCCATTTGGATGACTTTTATTTCCTTTTTTTATCCAATTGCTGTGGCCAGAGTGTTCAAGTGGTATGTTGAATAAAAGTGGCAAGAGTGGGCATCGTTGTCTTCTTGTTCTTGGTCTGAGAGGAAAAACTCTGTTTTTCACCACTGAGTATGATGTTAACTGTGGGTTGACATTTTTCATATGCTTTTTCTTCATCTATTGAGATGATGATATGGTTTTTATTCTTTGTTTTCTTGATGTGGTGGATCATATTGATTGATTTATGAATATTGAACCATCCTTGCATCTCCAGAATAAATTCCGCTTGATCATGGTGAATGATTCTTTTAATGTATTGTTGAATGCAGTTTGTTAATAATTTGTTGAGGATTTTTTCATCCATGTTCATCAGGGATATTAGCCTGTAGTTCTCTTTTTTTGTAGCGTCTGTCTGGTTCAGGTATCATGGTGATGCTTGCCTAATTGAATGTATTTGGAAGCTTTCCTTCTTCTCTTACGTTTTGGAATAGTTGAGGAAAATAAGTTTTAACTCTTCTTTAAATGTTTGATAGAATTCACCTGTGAAGCCATCTGGTCCTGGACTTTTGTTTTTTGGGGATTTTTAAAATTACCAATTCAATTTTGTTACTATTAATTGGTCTGCTCAGATTTTCTATTTCTTCCAGAATCGGTTTTTGATTATGTTTCTAGAAATTTATATGTTTCTTCTAGATTGTCCAATTTTCTGGCATATAATTTTTTGTAGTATTCTTTTATAGTCATTTGCATTTCTGTGGTGTAAGTTTTTACTTCTCTTTTGTTTCTACTTTTATTTACTTTGTTGTCTCTTTTTTTCTTGAGAGTCTGGCTAAAGACTAATCAATTTGGTTTATCTTTTCAAAGAAACAGCCCCTAGTTTCACTGATCTTTTCTATTTTTTTTTTTTTAGTCTCTATATTATTTATTTTTGCTGTCTTTATTATTTCCTTCTTTCTACTAACATTGGGCTCTTTTTGGTTCCTTTGGATGTAAGGTTATACTGTTTATTCGATTTTTTTGTTTCTTGAGGTAAACCTCTATTGCTATAAATTTCCCTCTTCGAACTGCTTTGCTGCATCCCAAATATTTTGGATCACTGTGTTTTTGTTTTCATTTATATCCATGTTTAAAAAAATTTTCTTCTTTAATTTCTTCATTGATCCATTGGATGTGTAGTAGCATGTTGTTTAGCCTCCACCTGTTTGTGGGTTTTTTTCCCTATTTTTTTCTTTGTTATTGACATCTAGTTTCTTACTGTTGTTGTAAGAAAAGATGTGTGATATAATTTTAATGTTTTTTAATGTATTGATACTGTTTTGTGGCTTAACATGTGATCTATCCTGGGAACGTTCCATGTGCACTTGAAAAGAATGTGTATTGTGTTGTTTCTGGATGAAATGTGTTAGGGATATGTGTTATGACCCTCTGGTCTAAAAGTTCATTCAAAGACACTGTTTTCTTATTGATATTATACCTGGTTGATCTATCCATTAGTGTAATGGGATGTTAATGTCCCCTACTACTAATGTATTATTGTCAATTTTTTCCTTTATGTCTGTTAATATTTGCTCTATGCATTTAGGAACCCCAATTTTGGGGTGCATAGATATTTATGTGTTATATGTTCTCATTGGAATAATTTCCTTATCATTATGTAATGCTTCTTGGTCCCTTGTTATAGTCTGTTTTAAAGTCTCTTTTGTCTGGGGCGCCTGGGTGGCTCAGTTGGTTGAGCGTCCAACTTCGGCTGAGGTCATAATCTCACAGTTCGTGGGTTCGAGCCCAGCATCAGGCTCTGTGCTGACAGCTCAGAGCCTGGAGCCTGCTTCAGATTCTGTGTCTCCCTCTCTCTCTGCCCCTCCCCCACTCATGCTCTGTCTCCCTCTGTCTCAAAAATAAATAAACATTAAAAAAATTAAAAAAAAAAAAGTCTCTTTTGTCCAATGTAAGTATTGCTACCCTGGCTTTTTTTTTTTTTTTTTACTTCTATTTGCATCGTATTTCTTTTTGTATCATTTCACTATTAGTCTCTATGTACCTTTAAGTCTTAAGTGCATCTTTTGTAGCTTAAACAATATTTTTAACGTTCAAATTAAGTGGTTTAAATTTATAATATAATGATAATAATAAGAAATGTATAAATTCATTTGATAGCAATATAATGTATATTTTATTATGTATATGTTTGAAGGGTTTTAATAATGTAAATGTTAGATATAAAACATTGCTTCTGATACCTATCAAGATTTTTATTTTAAAAATATATTAAGCTTCATACTTGTCAAATGAGTAAATAATTGAAAAGAACATTTTTTCTTACAGAGCCATGTACTATTAATGTGGATTACATGAAAAGAAATAACATAGAGATGAAGTGGAAGTATGAAGGAAAGGTCTTACATGGAGATTTAATAGATTTTGTATGTAAACAAGGATATGACTTATCTCCATCAACCCCATTGTCTGAATTATCTGTACAGTGCAATAGAGGAGAAGTGAGATATCCTTTATGTATTATAAAAGGTAAAACAATAGTGTTTTCTGACAATTTCTCAGGTGATTAATATCACTACTTGGGTTCAAAGTATAAGAAAGACCCTACACAACTCACTATCATCATCTTCTAATGTACAACATTGGTAATGATCTGACTAATTTCCAGTAAGCACACATACTTAAAAAAGATGACTATGCTGACATCTTTTAATTCCAATAAGTCAATTTTATAAAGGGAGAAATTAATAGGTCTTATAAATATCCCCAGACTGTCAGGGGACTGATCACCCTAATGTGAGCAATCAACAACTCTGGAAAACATTGCCCTTCTTGGGGTTTGCTGGGTTTGTATTGTCTCAGAAAAGATCTTGATACAGACTGGGAGATTCTTTGTGCTCCTTGGACATGGAACTATTACTTTTAATAAGAAAAAAAAATGTAAGAAGATACATACAGAAAGCCTGGCTTCAATGGGGTTTCATACATTTTCACTTTTGGCTACATAAAAAGGGAAAAATAAAATCATGATTGTTAATTCTTTGCCAGTTTTAAATGTGTATTTCAATTTTATAATAAGATTCTAATTCTTGCAATAATCAATTTTATGTTATTAAGTTATTACAGAAATGCTCTCAATATTTGAAATTTGACAGCTATTTTAAAAATTCTTTTACATGAAATGTGCCATTTTATTTCCATAGCAATTATTAAAGTATTGGATGCTTACTATGGAAATTCATTATATCCTTCTAAAATTATTTTTGCAGAATCTAAAGGAATGTGTGCATATCCTCCACTTATTAAAAATGGAGTCATGATTAGTTCAACATTAGGCATCTACGAAAATGGTTCTTCAGTAGAATACAGATGTTTTGATCACCATTTCCTTCAAGGGTCTAGGGAGTCCTATTGCTTAGATGGAGTGTGGACTACACCACCATCATGTTTAGGTATGTACTACTAAATATCCCACTATTTAATCAAATAAAAACCATATTTTTTACTTTCTATTCTCTTTTAGTTGATATAACACTATTATAATGCTTAATTTGCTATATTTGTGCTTCAGTGTACCTATTCAATCATTAGTTCCTCTTCTTTCCTTTAGATCATAAATAACTATTGTCCAGCTGGTTCTAACAAGTATTATTAAATACAAATATACACCAGATACTGGTGTTGTATGGGGCTATACAGTGACTAAGTCATAGTGGTGTGGGTAAACGTGTTAACAATTATCATTCAGTGTGATTGGTACTATAATAGGAAACATGAGTGCAATGGGGAAACAAAGATAGAAAGTTGAAGCAAGTTAATGCCTTATTAGTGAAGTATCTGAGTAGAAGTAACAATATCTACCAAGGTTCTCAGAAGTCAAAAAAAAAAGCATATCTTTAAATAAAAAGAAAATTTTTTTGTGTCCGTATTTGACTCATTTGCTATTTTATTTCACCAGCTTGAACTTGAGTACAATGCTGAGTAGAAGAAGTAGTGGATATCTTGTTTCCCAAACTTATAAGCAAAACTTTCAATAATTCATCTTTATTTACAGTGTTATAAAGTCTTTAAAAATCGAATTAAAAATATAGAAAGCTCTAATTTCTATTTTTCTAATTTTTTTTAATCTTCAGGGAGTGTTTAACAATACCTATTGAAATGACTATATGAGTACTTTTCCCCCCTAGAATTATAATTGCTTCTTTTTGATTGTTAAAAGCAGGATTATATTCCTCTAATAAATCACACTTGGTTGTGATGAATCATGATTTTTTACATGGTGTTGGGTTTTATTTGCTTATATTTTACTTAGAAGTTTTGCATCTATTTTCATGAGAGAGATCAGTCTGTTATTTTCCTTTTGGGTTTGGTATGAACTTTCTACTTATTTCATATGGTGAATTGGTATGTTCCTTCTTTTTGAATTCTCTGGAATTTGTGTAAGATTGGTACTATTTCTTCCTTAGTAATTGTAAGAATCCATCAAACATGCCATTTGGGCATCAAGTTTTCTTTGAGGACAGATAATGACAGCTGTCAGTTTTGGTAGGGTGGTTTCTAGGAATTTGTCTATCTAAATTGTCAAATTTGTTGACAATGTTCACAACATCTTTTTACATTCTTTTTAATGCCTTTAGTGGTGAGTCTTTTGCCTTTACTGCTATTAATATGTATCTCTTTCTTTGTTGGCATGTCTTACTAAGGGTCTACAACTTGTACTAGGCCTCTCAACTAATATTTGCATTTCATCAAATGTTGCCTATGATTTTATTAATTTATATTCTTATCCTTATTTCCTCTCTTCTAATTTCTTGAGTCTATTTTATAGATCTTATTTTTATTTTTTATTTTTTTATTGTGTTAACATTTATTTATTTTTTAGAGACAGAGAGAGACAGAATGTAAGCAGGGGAGGGGCAGAGAAAGGGAGACAGAATCCAAAGAATCAGCACAGAGCCCGACGCATGGCTCGAACCCTCGAACGGTTAGATCATGGCCTGAGCCTAAGTCAGAGGCTTAACCGACTAAACTACCCAGGTGCCCCTATAGATCTTCTTTTAGCTTTTTAGATAGATACTTAAATTGCTGATTTCCAGCCTTTGTTTTCTTTCTAATATATGAATTTAAGGATATAAATTTCCTACTGAGCACAACTTTAACTTTATCCCACACATTTTTACATTTTGGAATTTTATTATCATTCAGTCATTCAGTTTAAAAATATATGATATCATGGGGTTCCTGGATGGCTCAGGTCATGATCTTGTGGTCATGACCTCACTGTCATGAGATTGAGCCCTGCTCAAGATCTGCGCTGACCGTAAAGAACCTACTTGGGATTCTCTCTCTCCCTCTCTATCTCTCTGCCCCTCCCCAGCTAGCGCTCTCCGTCTCCCTCTCTCTCTCTCAAAAAAGAAAAAAAAAAATATTTTATTTTGATTCATTTTGATCCATATCCATTTTGATATCTTGTACGCACTCTGAGGTTTTTAGGTTTTGAACATTGGAGGATTTTCTTTTGTTACTGATTTCTAATATAAATCCCTTGAGACATTTTTTTTTATAAGACTTGTGGGTTTGTTTTTTTTTTTAGTTTTTAAAGGTTTTTTTGTTGTTTTTTTTTTATATTTCAGGTATTTATTTAAATTTTAGTTAGTTAACACATAGTGTAATATTAGTTTCAGGAGTACAATTTAGTCATGCGTCACTTACATAGAACACCAGTGAGATGTACTTTGAATTATATCAATCCTTTGAGTTTCATTTGATACTTACTTTATTACTGTATTTGTGGTAGGTACATGTTCTTTTGAAATAAATGAATAAATAATCGTCAGTGTTGGATTCACTGTTGCTGCACATGTCAGTTGAATTTTGTTTTCCATGTTAAGTTCATTCATATCTGTGCTGATTTGTGTTTATTTGTTTTTCTATCAGTTGTCAAAGGAAGTATGTTGAAGTCTCTCCCGCTGTGCATTTAAAAACATTTCTTATTTTAGTTCTGTCAATTTTTGCTTTTGTGTTTTCACGCTGTTCTTCTAGGTACACACAAATTGAAGCATATTAAATCTTGGTGTATTGGCCCCGCCAAACTTTAAGAGAGTCTTCCTTTGTCTATGCCATGCTTTGTTTTTTCTTGTTTTGCCTGAAGTCTACTTAAGCTGTCCTAGCGCACTTTTGACAAGCATTTACAAGGCATACATTTTTATCATCCTTCAACTTTCAATTTTTTGGTTTCTTACTTTCAATATGTATGTCTTATAAGCAATATATAGTTAATTTTAAAAGCATACTTTTTCAGTCTGACAATCTTTCTCTTTATAGTATTTAGTCTATTTATATATTAATATAAGTACTGATATATTGGGGTTTATAGCTACCATCTTACTGTACTAGATATATATCCTATGTTCTGTATTCTTTACTCTCTCTTTTTTTTTTTTCTTTTTTTTTTTCTTTCTTTTGGGTAAATCAATTCTTTTCATATCATTTTACTCTCTACTAGCTTGTTGGTTATAATTTCCTCTTGGCTTCCTTTAAGTATTATCATAGATATTACATAATTCAACCTGGACTTATTACAATTGCATACAAATTAGTACTTTTACCACTTCTCCAGGACCCAGAACACCTTGACTTGATTTACCCTTCCCACTTTTTGTACTACCGTCACCCATGTCATTCTCCTTACAGTTTAAGTCTCAATGATACTGTGAATATTATGTTGTTCAAAAATACTCTTTAAAATTTGTTTATGTTTTTTCAGTGATTTGTTTCTCATCTTCTCCTGCTTCTCTCTGTTTCTGATTGGGATCATTTTCCATACACCTGAAAAATATTATTATTTTTTTTTTTAATTTTTTTTTTCAACGTTTATTTATTTTTGGGACAGAGAGAGACAGAGCATGAACAGGGGAGAGGCAGAGAGAGAGAGACACAGAATCGGAAACAGGCTCCAGGCTCCGAGCCATCAGCCCAGAGCCTGACGCGGGGCTCGAACTCACAGACCGCAAGATCGTGACCTGGCTGAAGTCGGACGCTTAACCGACTGCGCCACCCAGGCGCCCCAGAAATATTATTTTTTTAATTATTTTCTCAGTTTTTGTTTGTCTGCAAATTTCTTTATTTTCCTTCACTTTTGAAGAGTTATTTTTGCCAAAGATAGAAGTCTAGTTTGGTCCTCATTTTTCTTTTAATGCTTTAAAAGATGTCTTTTTATCCTTTTTTGCCTTTTGTAGTTTTTGTTTGTTAATGTTGTTCATAATTGTACTTCTTTGAAACTAAGTTTCTTTTTGTCCTCTGCTGGTCCTGAGATTCTTTTCCCCTTTATCTTCAGTGGGTTATTTATGCTGGGCCTGATGTGGGTTTCTTTGAGCATTTCATTCTTCATGTTGGTAGTACTTCTTGAATCTGTGGCTTGATATTTTTCATAGGTTTTGGAGGTATCTTTTATCTTTTTTTTGTTTCCATTTGGCTATTTTCTACTGATATATCTTCCAATTCATTAACCCTTTCTTTAGATGTGTCCAGTGTGCTTTAAATTCATCTACTAAGCTCTCAACATCTTTGCATTTCTAAAATGTCCACTTTATGCTTTTGTGTGCGGGTAGATTTGAGTTCTCTGATGAAAGTCTTTACCGTAACTTCCATTTCTTCACCATGTTAATCCCACTTATTTCAAGTTCTTGTCTGAAAATTCCATTATCTGGATCATCTGTAGGCCTATTTCTATTTCTAGCCTAATTTCTTGCTATTTTTATTAACAGTTGATTGAATATCAAATATTATTCATGGAAGTTTCTAGAAGCTTGAAGCAACAGTGCCATCTTGTTCCAGAGAATACTCATCTCATCTTCTGGATAATAGTGTAGGGGAAATTGGTCTCAATCTAATTAGAAGTGAAGTTTTTTCCAGGCTTATTTTCAATCCTTTGTTTGCCTCTACTCATAGAATGTAACCCTGCAAGGTTCTTCGCTAAGAATTTTGGTGTTCATACTAAGGTTCCTCCTTCTTGACTGGCTATCATATTACTGGAAGACTACCAACAGTTTAATATAGCTTTCCATACACTTTCTGCTTGGCCCTTTATGCTCTCACTTCACACAAGTCAAGAATAGGCAAATGCTTCAAGGGAAAAACCCATGCCAAGTATCACGTTCATTCTCTGCACCTCCCATTACTCTGGGTCTTGACCCTTTAAGTCCTGGCTGTCATAGCTGACCTAAACTTCCATTTTTTCTATCCTCAACAACACTAGATTCCCAAAAGATCTGCTAGCTGTATGTTTGTTGTTGATCATTCTCGACACAGTCTCTCAGCTCATGCTGAGAATCACTAAATCTCCAAGAGGAAAATGCCCCTAGAATGTTGGATTCTTCTGAATGAGCTTTTACCAGAATCTTAGCACCATGAGTACTGACTGGCTTGGGAATTCTCTAATTCCTTGAAATTCTTGCTTTATGTCTGTTTTCAGATTTTCCATGTTTTAGTATAAGTGCTGGTCTGATATAGGCTATTCTGTCATAGCTGAGAACAGAAGGTCCATGAATTAATTTTTAACTTGTTTTAATTAAAATTTCATATTTTGTATAACAACATTTTAAATTATAGTGCCATTTGACCTCATTTTCAAAGCTATTTTTCAGTGACTACAAAGACTCTCTTAGAGTCTTTCTGATTATATTTATTCATTTTTATTCTGTCTATAGAACTTCTAGCATAACAGCAGATACATAGGGATTCAACAAATATTGAAATCTTGAATAAAGAAGTTTGTTAATGTATTATATGATCCATGTGCTCTATTAACAATTCTGGACCTTTAACCTATCTCAGAATGTACTGTTTAGTGCTAGGTCATTCAAGAGGCAAATAAGGACACAAATAACTTCATTTTCTAAAATAACTTGACATTTTTAAAATATCAATATTTTTATTAAGGAAAAAAATCAAAGAAATTTATCAGGTCTCCTAATAAGTTTTTTAAGTTTTTGTTTTGTTTTGTTTTAATGCATTAGTGGAAGGACACAATAATATTTTCAATGCTTAGAATTTAAAGCACCTTAATCCAATATCGATATTCCTTAATAACTGGAAATTTAAAAGAGAGAAAACTGTCAACCACTCTGGATGCCATCAGGTGATAGAGTTTGAGTCATTGTTGAGAATCCAGCTTCTTTCTACATTTCAATAATATCTTATCTATCCAACAATCAAACAAATACTTTGTCTCGTGGGGATTTTATTTGAGCTTTCTGAGGAAAAAAAAATAAGAAAAGGAAGCTTACTTGAATAATTGTTAGTAACTCTCAATGCTCTTTATTAAAAAACACCTTTATTTATTTGCTATCTTTGAAAATCTTAATGACATAAAGCTAAGTGACTGGCAGGATATACACTTTTTTCTTTGCCAAATCCAGGACCACAGATAAATGGCAGACTGTTTTCTGTGAGCTTTGAACATATTTTCCAACTCAAATATTAATTCTAACTAACTTAGTTGCCACTCAAATGCCTGGGAATTTTAAGGTCATCATGAGTAGGAAGCCACAATGCTTCCTGTTAGTGCCAGGATGTGTCAAGATTATTTTCTTCTTTTTATTTTTCAGAGCCTTGTACGTTATCTTTTGTTGAAATGGAAAATAATAATTTACTCCTGAAATGGAGTTTTGACAACAGACCATATATTTTCCATGGCGAGTATATTGAATTTCTTTGTAGGAGAGATACATATATAGATGAGTCCTCTATTATAGGATCTGAACTCAGAGTGCAATGTGACAGAGGGCAGTTAAAATATCCAACATGTGTTCCAAAAGAAAGGTAAGAAGAAACTTGTGCCTACAATTAATTATTTTCTTCATGTTGTTATCCAAAAGATTTTTTTTTGTTATAAATTTCAGAAATATTAGGTTCTATGACACTCCTACTTTATGGTCATTATAAAGGAAAAAAATAATTTTATTTTTTTAAGCCAGGCAAACTCCTAGAAATATTAATTAATTCAACAAACTTTCTGAGTTGTCTGAAGTCAAAGTGTTGTTTGTATTTCATATTGGTGACACTTGGCAACTTGGCAAATCAATTTATATGGGCAATATTTAAATGTGGAAAAATTAACTTATATGTTGAGATGGAAAATCACATTTTCTCCCACCTCTCAGTATAGATCCAAGTATGAATAATAAAGATGGGGGAAATAAGGGGCGCCTGGGTGATTCAGTTGGTTAAGCATCCAGTTCTTGATTTCTGCACTGACAGTATGAAGCCTGCTTGGGATTCTCTCTCTCTCTCTCTCTCTCTCTCTCTCTCTCTCTCTCTCTTTCTCTGCCCTTCCCCATTCACATGCCCACTCTCTCTCTCTCAAAATAAATAAACTTAAAAAAATATGAGAAACAAAACTGTACAAATCTTTCTACTGATAGAAGAGCATATTAATAACAATGATTAAAATTATGTTATTTTCAGGAACACATTTCTGTGTAAGAGCTTGGAAACACTAAAGTGTTTCCTCATAGGACAACTTAAAAATATATATTTTATACCTTTTTGTTTGTTTTTTTCCTCATTCTTTTCTGGTTTTTATTTGAGTATAGTTGAAACACAGATAGTTGTAAAATTCTGTGTTTCGGGGATACAACATAATGATTCAGCAACTCTATTGTTATGCTATGCTCACCACAAGTATAGCTACAATCTGTTACCATGAAATGCTATTATAATACCATTGACTATATAACCTATGCTGTACCTTTTATTACCATAACTTACTTAAACTGGAAGTCTGTATCTCTCGCTCACTCCCCTTCTCCCATTTTGTCCATCCCTCCATCCCCTTCCTCTCTAGTGACCGTTTGTTCTCTGTATTTATAGACCTGTTTCTGCTTTTTGTTTGTTTTTTTGCTTTTTAGATTCCACATATAAGTGAAATTATAAGGTATTTGTCTTTCTCTGTCTGACTTATTTAAAGACCCTGAATAGCCAAAGCAATCTTGATAAAGAAGAACAAAAATAGAGGTATCGCAATTCTAGATTTCAAAATAAACTACAAAGCTATAGTAATCAAAATAGTATTGTACTGGCACAAAAATAGACATACATAAATGGAACAAGATAGAGAGCCATACTTACATTGTCAATTAATCTGTGACAACGAGGGGCGCCTGGGTGGCGCAGTTGTTAAGCGTCCGACTTCAGCCAGGTCACGATCTCGCGGTCCGGGAGTTCGAGCCCCACATCAGGCTCTGGGCTGATGGCTCAGAGCCTGGAGCCTGTTTCTGATTCTGTGTCTCCCTCTCTCTCTGCCCCTCCCCCGTTCATGGTCTGTCTCTCTCTGTCCCAAAAATAAATAAACGTTGAAAAAAAAAAATTAAAAAAAAAAATCTGTGACAACGGGGGCAAGGATATACAGTGGGGAAAAGAAGTCTTTCAATAAATGGTGCTAGGAAAACTGGACAGCTACCTGCAAAATAATGAAACGAAGCCACTTTCTTACATGATACACACACACACACATACACAACTCAAAATGAGTGAAAGACCTACATGTGAGACCTGAAACCACAAAGCTCCTAAAAGAAAGAATAGGTAGTAATCTTGTCTTTGGCCTTAACAACATTTTTCTAGGTATGTTTCCTGAGGCAAGAAAAATAAAAGCAAAAATAAACTATCGGGACTACATCAAAATGAAAACCTTCTGTATAGCAAAGGAAACCATCAACAAAACAAAAAGGCAACCCACTGAAAGGGAGAAAATATTCGCAAATGATATATCAGACAATGGGTTAATATCCAAAATATATGAAGAATTTATACAACTCAACACACACACACACAAAATCCCCCAAATATTCCAATTAAAAAATGGACAGAGGACATTTTTCCAAAGAAGACATACGGATGGCCAACAGACATATGAAAAGACAAAAGACACTCAACATCACTCATCATCAGGGAAAATGCAAACCAAAACTATGAGATATCACCTTCCACTTGTCAGAGTGACTAAAAACAAAAAAGACAAGAAATAACAAGTGTTGCCAAGGATGTGGAGAAAAAGGAACCCTAGGGCCCTGTTGGTGGAAACGTAAATTGATGCAGCAACTATTGAAAACAATGTGGAGGTTCCTGAAAAAATTTAAAAATCAAAATACAATATGATCCAATAATTCCACTTCTGGGTATTTACCCAAAGAAAACAAAAGAAAACAAAAACACTAATTCAAAAAGATATAGGCAACCCTTTGTTTATTGAACCATTATTTACAATAGTCAATATAGGAAAGCAGTCCAAATGTCCACTGATAAATGAATGGATAAAGAAGATGTGGAATATTATATATATAATAGAGTATTACTCAGCCAGAAAAAAGGATGAGATCTTGCCATTTGTGACAACATAAGTAGACCTAGAGAGTATTATGCTAAATGAAATAAGTCAGACAGAGAAAAACAGTAACCATATTTTATACTTCTTGATGAATGAAAAATAATTCTGCTTTTAGAAAAATATGTTACAATAATACAATGAAATGATGTAAATGCAAACAATTTTATAGGATCAGGATTTTGACCTTTTAGATGATGCAGTATAAAATGGAAATTATACTTTATGTTCAATTAAGAATATTATAAAAATAACTTATGGCAAAGTGTATGTGTTACTGTCCTAGTCATTGTAACCAATGAACTATATGAACAACATTAGGACAACTTTTTAGATACTTTGAACACTCTATTAAAAAAACATTCATAAGACACACATGGGTGGAAAACTTTAAAAATAATTTTTAACTATGGTAAAATCAGCAGAGGAAAATTTTATATGTATTTAAATGTTTTGGATTTCTCATTTCCAAGAGAAAAAGAGGTAAATAACTTAGAAAAAATGTTCAAAATATGGTATTATTGTATCAAATGACATTGAGTTTTTAAAAAGGAATTAATAGCTGGTATGATTTACCAAGTTGGGCAACTTGCTTTCAACAATAGTGAGTTAAAACAGTGACTAATTATATGAAATGTTGAAGGGCTAAGAATGTAATAAATACTTGACCAGAAATGGTGCTTATTTCAAAAATCTCTCTCCTTTTCTGTCTTTCTCATCAAGGATGCTGTCTTATCAAGAACGCTTAAGGACATAAAAATGCACGGCAGAGAGAAGAATAGTATATCAACACATCATAAAATCTTTTGTAAAACATGATTTTTAGAAGAAAATACAAATCTCTAAGTTTTTACTTGCTTGAGGATTTGAATCTAAATTGTCTATGTTGAACATTTTTTTATTTATAAATAAGCCAGAACATGTTGTTTCCTTTCTAGTTTGAATGATTTGACATGTAACTTAAACTTTATTGAATATTTTCCATCTATTAAAAAGATTGATCTACATGCAAAAATGTTTTTGATACCTAATATCCATTCATTGTGCTATAGTGTTGCCTTCAATATATGTGAAAAAATTCACATTTGTCTTTATCATATTCATTAATATTAGGGTTTTCTGTTACTTTTAATTCAATCTTTATGTCAATATTAAGGAACCAAACACACTAGAGATAAGAAACTATACATCACATTAGAGGATTTACTTTCTTAAATACAGAAGAGACTACCCTTCAGATTTCCTAAATGTAAAGAATTTTAACAATTAACTATAATATTAGCTACAAGATTAATAATCAAATTGTGAGGTGGTGAACTATCCACATCTTAAAATGTTGCCCAAGGAACATGGCTTAAAAAAGAATAACCCTCTCCATTTTTTTAATATGATTTATTGTCAAGTTGGCAAACATATAGTGTATATGGTGTGCTCTTGGTTTTGGGGGTAGATTCCCGTGATTCATCACTTACATATAATATCCAGTGCTCATCCCAACAAGAACCTTTCCATTTTTGTATTTTACACTTTCAATTAATATTTTTAGGTTACGTAATTGTTGGAAGCATGCAGATTATGAAATCACAAATCAGTCCTGCAAGCAACAAAGTCTGATAGTGTAGTATTACCAACATCTTTTGAAGTGTTCAAATAGCCACATTGTCACCTTTCTGTTTGAAGGACAGTTATACTTCCAATGGTTATTACAGTTCATTCATAAGCACATGTAATCACACTACCCCTGTCAGGACTCGTTGTTACGAGAACAGCACATTTTCTTATCTAGAAGATATTCGGTTCATCGAACTCAAGACCTTCTCAATATGATGACATTCTTTAAACCCTCAAGTTACAATTTTCTACTGGTGTGCTAAGGGATACCTTCTTGTAGTGAAGCCACAATGGACCCAACTCTGGATTAAATAAGACTTTGTTCAGTGTTGAACATGTATATTTCAGAACTGTCCTTGAGTCCATAATCATGATTTTAATATTCTGTAGTTGTTTTCCACAGTGGATCCCATAAAATTGAAATCTGATTGAAATTAAATATCAACAGCAAAGTGTTAATCATTTCAATTAATGCATCAATCAATCCACTAATCAACAATATTGAGCACCTGTTATATCCTAGAAAATAGAAGATTTGCTCAAGGCGGGTAACTCTCTTGGGAATATGTATTCAGTATTGCCATATCTTCTGATTTTTTAATGGTGAGATCTCCTCTGATTTTGATATGTGGAGGGGGATCTAAAAATATTTTGTGAGCAATGTGGCTCATAAGCTGCCAATTTGTCAACTCCAAATGCTAAATAAATGAGCATGTGAAAAGTACAACACTGGAAGCATGTATAAAATAAAGTGGTGGCATGGAGGAGGTGGTAATTAACTTTTTGATGGGTGTATAAAGCTTCCTGGGAAAAGCCCAAGGTCTGCAAGGCTAGAGAAGACATCCCAAGTAGAGGAAATGGCACACACAAAGTCAAATATCAAGCACATACCATATGCTAGGTATCATGCTGAGCCCTGGAGATAAAACAGTGAATATGATACGTTGTTTCTACTGATATGGAGCATTGTGCTTTGATGGGAAAGGAAGGTATTAATGAAATCCTTACATGATGACATGTGCCAAGAAAGACATGCCCATGAACACAAGGAGATGCAGCTTAGTCCCAGATGCTCAAGAAAGGCTTCTTTGAGGAAGTGATACATCAGCTGAGACTTGAAGGGAGAAAAGAAATATTTTGGGTAAGGGATGATCATGCAGAAAACATGTGCAGAGAATACGATGTTTCCAAGAAGATAGTAAATATCCAGTATGGATTGAGTGGAAGGAGTGAAGGAGAGAGGGGAACAAGGTAAACCTGGAGAAACTGGAGTCCCATGATGAAGGCCTTTATAGGCCAAATCAAAGATTTTGGAAGTCACTGATTGAAATGAGATGTTTCTAGTAATTGCTAAAAAGACACCACTGACTGCCATAAGGAGAGAATGGTCTGAAGGAGGAAAAATGTAGGCATAAGGACAGCCACTTTTAGGGAAAGAATGCCATCATCCATGCAAATTATGATAGTAATTTACTGGAGGTTGTTGGGGAAGGTCATCAAAAAGACGAGGCAACCAGTTGACCTGTGAGCTGTGCCCCAGCTCCTAATCCCTTCCCCTGTCCTTGGAATATGGGTTCCATTTGCCTTTCCTGCTCCCAGAGGCTACTCCAACGGCATAGACTTGAGAGAGTCTTGTGGTATTAAGAACACCTGCATGGCACACATGACTGAACCTAGTTAAGGCCTCTATATAAACTTTAAGATCTGATGAGCAGGTGCAGAGATCTAGCCCTCTTCCTGCTGCCCAAGGCAAACATCATATGTAAGTTCACTTTGCTTACTAAAACTGCCACCTACCAACCTGGAGCGGGCTGCCTCTTTTTTCAAACTCTGCCCACCCTCTGAGTACGGGGGCCAATTTCAGATTATATGTGGGAGGCACCCAGGAGGGTTGCAAATCAACAGAGGCAGCAGCATGGATGGTACAAGCTAGACTGGAGCAAGAGATGCTTACGATGTGAAGTCACTAGGATGGTGACTGATTAGATGCGGGTGGGGGGTGAAGCAGAGAAAAGGTTCAGGAGGACACCTTGGTTTCTGGCTTAAATGGATGCTAGCCTTCTAAGTGTGATCAGAGGAATCAGAGCAAAAAGCAGTGCAAGGGAGTGGGGATTAGCATGAAAAGTTTAGTGTCAAAAATGTAATTTTTGAGGTATTTGTTGGGTAGCCAAGAAGAAATATGAAGGAAACAGTTGATTCTTACAGTCAATGCTGTAGTGAATGACCCAGATTCAGAAACAAAAGACTTATTCTCTCAGCTGCTGGAAGTTCTCAATTACCAGCTTCCTAAGTCAGTTGCTTCAGCTGAAGAAAATCCTTCCTCCCAAGGTCATAACTCCTTCCAAGGGTGACCTGCCATTCACCAATGACTGGTCAACAGGCATTCTTAAGAAAAGACCCTTCATTCCAACTCAGGACACTTTGAAAGGGACATTCCAGCTTCAGATCTACCCCTAGAGTTGGCAGATATCACTGCTTCCTTCCTTTCCCTTCCATGGGTATGGATCCTAAGAGTATTCCCTAAAAATGCTCTTGGCTGTTAATTTCCATCTCCTAGCCTGGGAACCCAATCTGTGAGAATTATATAAGCCTGATTATCAGAACAGAGCTCTGGGCATAATTTCCAGTTGTCAGTTAGCAGATGTCTGTTAAAACTAAGTTAATAGATGAGTTTTTCAGGGTTAGGTTAGAAGTCGGCCTAGTTTAAGGCTTTGAGGATACCTAAAGCTTAGTGACTTCCTGTAGGAAAAGGTATAATGAAGGAAACTGAAAAGGAATGGCTGGACTGTTCCAATGGAAACCAGAAGAGTTGAGGACCGAAAATAGTGTTCGGATATTATTGGTTACCTTGAAGGAAACAGTACCATTAAGTGTGAAATGGAGATAGGAGCAGGCTGAGGGATAAATCTAAGGTACAAAAAACAGAGATGTGACTGTAGTGAGCTGGGCAGTAAGGACGACAGTGAAGGGGAGAGAGGTAGGTTGGCCTGGAGGGGGAGGGAGGGATAAAGAAGGGTTTGTTTTTTTAATGGAATGGAAGAAACCAGAGCATGTTTTCATTAAATGGGAATGGGTCAGTAAAGAAGGACGGGTTGGAAAATACTGAGAAAATATTGCATAACAAATTGCACAGGATTCTTGCAAAAGTGAGAAGAGATGGGACCCAAGACACAAGTGGAGGGTGGCTCTTGGCTGGGAGGTGATTCATGTCACATAATTTCTGTCTCCTCTGTGAAGGGAGGGAAGTCACTGCTGGGCATGTGGAAGGGATATGTGGGCAGAGAAGTTGAAGGATGGAGGAGACCAGAGAAACTCGGAACAAGTCAGAGGGTGAGGGGATAAGCAAGCACAATCCAACAAGGTGATCTGGCAAGCTGTAACCGTTTCAATGAATGATCGCTTCAATGCGATGTGATGTGTGATGTGCTGAGAATAATGTTACCATAATGACCAGTTTGCTTTTTAGAGAGCTTCATGTTGCAAGATTATCTTTAGCATAATGAATATGAAAGCAAACAGTGTTTACATGATTTGCCACCCCTGCAATATAGGACAGATGAGTCAACGATCAAAGAGTCCCTGACAAGGTGATTGCCCTAGGGTAGCCCACAGTTTAAAAGGGCACTGCCTGGTTGTGCAGAGAGAAACTGATTTTTCAAAGGGAGAAGTTCATAGATATCTCTGTTTCTTCATAATGAGAGATCGAAACCCTAGAGAACATCACACAGTAAAACTGAATTCAGGGAGGGGCTCCTGGGCGGCTCAGTTGGTGAAGCGTCTAACTCTTGATTTTGGCTCAGGTCGTGAACTCACGGTTTGTGAGCCCACATCAGGCTCTGCACGGACAGTGTGGAACCTCTTTGGGATTCTCTCTCTCTCCCTCTCTCTCTGCCCCTCTCATGCTCTCTCCTTCTCTCTCTCTCTCTCTCTCAAAATAAATAAACTTAAATAAATGAATTCAGGGAAACTCAGCATGATTCCTTTGGAGGAAAAATGGAGAGCATGAGAAATGTAAAAAGGCTAACCGAAACTGAAAAATGGTTTGCCTAATATACTTCTCAAACGTAAACTGATGACTAATCATTAGACAATAGGCAAGGTTTCAACCAACAAGAATTTTAATTTGTTTTTATATACTTGATTTTTATTTTCTCATGAACTGTTTTACTCTTTAGATGCACACCACGTTGTGTTTTATATACTTTAGTCTTTAAATGCACCTTATAAGGCCCGCAGAAGGGAACCCATGGTAGGTCAGTAGCACAGTGGGAGACCTCCCGTCATGGTTTGGTCCTCGTTCCTGTTACTCCCGGAGGCCAGGAGCCCCGCAAGCATTGAGAACCAGGCACCCCACAGACCCCCCTGTGCTATGCCACAGCTGTGACAGCCTATTCAGAACTTACCCATCTCAGGTTCCTTAGTGCAGGAGCGCACCCGTGTTTGGTGATATGGGTGCACATTGGAGGACCCAGTAGCACTCCCCAGAGGCCCAACACTGATGTGACCAGTCTCCTGTCTTTTTCCCTTCCACCTCCAACACGAAGCATTCAAAAAAAAAAAAAAAAAAAAGGAAAAAGGAGAAAATAAAGACTTGTTTTTTCTATATGCCATTTATTGTAAGAAAACTTCAAATCATTTCTTAAAGAGTTTATTTATTTATTTTGAGAGAGAGAGAGAGAGAGAGCGAGAATCCCAAGCAGACCCTACACTGTCAGCACAGAGTCAGACGCCGGGGCTCAAACTCACAAACCGTGAGATCGTGACCTGAGCCAAAGTCAAGAGTCCGGTGCTCAACCAGCTGAGCCACCCATGCGGCCCCTAAGACTTTCATTTTTGCTTGGTATATGATAGACCTATCCCCATATCAACACACATGGATTGATCTCATTTGTTATAAGATCTAAATAGTATTTCAAGAGCTGGAGGTAACATAATTTATTTAATTAATCTCTGATTAACGGACTTTTCAATTGTTTTTATCTTCCTCACTTCCTTTCTACCTTCCTTCTGTTTTTTTCTTCCTTAATTCCTTCCTTCATAGGTTACAGGTGGAAATCAAATAATATAATTTAAAGCAGAAGTGAAATAGAATTCTAAATATATTTAAAAGAACAAATATAAATGCCAAGGAAGATCTTAACATGAAATAAAATCAGGTGATAGAGGAGAAGGAGGGAAGAAGCGGAAAGGAAAAGGTTGTAAGCTAATTTTATTGTTTCTCACGATAGAGACCAATAGACATTGTCTGAAGCTTGTAGGAGTAACTAGAAGCAGGAAGTATGTCAGACAGGTAGTAAGAAGGCAAGGAAGTAAATTTTTTAGCTTAAAATACTTCAAGTGAACAAAATATAAGTAACGAATATAGAACACTCTAACAAGCGGTCAATAAGGTATATCTTATAAATTTATGTTAATTTTGTACCTAAATAACAGTGAATATGAAGCAGTCATGAATACTGGTCATATACATTAGTCCATAAAAAATTCTAATTAAATTCCAAATAGACTAATATAAGCAAAATTCTCTGGTTATATGCAATACATTTACAATTTAAGCAAAATAAAAGGGGCCGTTCTCCTAGGGATGTACAAACTTTCTATTCGACAAGTTGGGTTTAAATGGGAATATGAACTAAAACTGCCGAATTTCTAGAAAACATGAAAACATTACCTATCAGACTTTATGGGCTATAGATAAAACAGTGCTCAGAGAAAATATCAGCTTAAATATATATATCAATTAATGTTTTTAAAAATGGTCTAAACAACCAAATCTAAAAGCTGGAGGAAGAACAATAAATAAAATTTAAAAAAGAAGAAATTAACACAAGTAAATACAAACCTTAATAAAATAGGAAACATACAGACACTAAGTAAATAAAAATTGACCTTTTAAAAAAAAGTAGCCAAAGAGAAAAATGAATAGAGATATAATAAAGCACAAATATAAATAACAAGATATGACATGGAGTAAATAATGCCTCAACTCACTGCAAATCAACTTCTTACCCCATTATTCAGTTTATTCTAATCTGGAAAATTCAGGGAACACATGTACATCTCAGCCTTAATTTTTTTTTAATTGACTCATAGCAGACATACAATGTTACATTAGTTTCAGGTATACAACATAGTGATTGGAAAATTCTATACATTATGCTATGCCCACCACAAATATAGCTCCCATCTGTCACCATAACAATGCTATTACAATACCATTGACTATATTACCTATGCTATACCTTTTATCCCCATAATCTATTCATTCCATGACTGGAAGTCTATACCTCCCACTCCCCTCCACCTGTTTTGCCCATCTCCCCGCCATCCTCCCCTCTGGCAACTGTTTGTTCTCTGTATTTGAAGGTCTGTTTCTGCCTTTTGTTTCTTTGTGTTTTAGATTCCACATGTAAATGAAATCATATGGTGTTTGCCTTTCTCTGTCTGACTTATTTCACTTAACATAATACCATCTAGGCCCTAGAACTATATAAGACACATATACATATACCACATCTTGTTTATCCATTGATCAATCAATGGACGCTTGGGTTCCTTCCATATTCCTTATCTTGGGTATTGAAAATGATACTGCAATAAACATAAGGATGTAAATATCTTTTCAAATTAGGTTTCCTGTTTGGGCAAATATCCAGAATTGGAACTACTGGATCATATGGTATTCCTATTTTTAATTTTTTGGGTAAACTGCATATTGTTTTCTACAGTGGCACCATTAAGTATGATGTTAGCTATGGGTTTTTCATATATAGTCCTTATTATTTTGAGATAGATTCCACTAAGTCCACTTTGTTGAGAGTTTTTATCATAAACAGATGTAGAATTGTATCAAATGCTTAGTCTTTACCTATTGAGATAAACATGATTTTTATCCTTTGTGTTGTTGATATGGTATATCAGGTTGATTTGCCAATATTTAACCATCCTTACATCCCCAGAATAAATCCCACCTGATTGTGCTGAATGATTTGTTGATGTATTGTTCAACGTGATTTACTAATATTTTGGCGAGGATTTTGCATCTATGTTTATCAGGGATATTGACCTGTACTTTTCTCCTTTTTTAGTGTCCTTGACTTTGGTATCAGGGTAATGCTGGCCTCATAAAATGTAGTTGGAAGCTTTTTTCCTCTTCTGTTTTGGAATACTCTGAGGAGAATAGGTATTAACTCTTTTGTAGAATTCGAGTATGAATCTATCTGGTCCTGGGTTTTTGTTTGTTGGGAGCTTTTTGATTACTGTTTCAATTGCATTACTAATAATTGATTTTTTGTTTCTTCTGAATCACTTTGGAAGATTGTATGTTTCTGGGAATTTATCCATTTCCTTGAGGTTGTACAATGTGCTGGCATATAATTCCCCATAATAGTCTCTTAAAATCTTTGTGGTGTCAGTTGTTACTTTTCTTCTTTTGTTTCTGATTTTATTTATTTTTTTCCTGTTTTTTTTTTTTTTTTCTTGATGTGTATGGCTAAGGCTTATCAATTTTGTTTATCTTTTCAGAGAACTGGCTCCCTGGTTTCATTGATCTTATCTCTTCTTTCTTTCTTTCTTTCTTTCTTTCTTTCTTTCTTCCTTCCTTCCTTCCTTGTTCTCTTTCTTTCTTCCTCTTTCTTTCTTTCTTTCTTTCTTTCTTTCTTTCTTTCTTCCTCTTTCTTTCTTTCTTTCTTTCTTCCTTTCTTATTCTTTCTTTCTTCCTGTTTCTTTCTTTTTTCCTTTCTTTCTTCCTCTTCTTTCTTTCTTTCTTTCTTTCTTTCTTTCTTTCTTTCTTTCCTATTTCATTTGTTTCTACTTTTATCTTTATTATTTCCTTCCTTCTGCTAACCTTGGGCTTTGTTTATTGTTCTTTTTCTAGTTCCTTTAGGTGTAAGTTTAAATTGTTTATTAGATTTTTCTTGTTTCTTGAGGTAAGTCTATATCGCTAAAGATTTCCCTTTCAGAACTGCTTTTGTTGCATCCCAAAGATTTTAAACTGTTGTGTGTTCATTTTCATTGGTCTCTGTGTATTTTTTTTATTTCCTCTTTGATTTCTTCATTGACTTATTAGCTGTTTAGTAGCATGGTGTTTAGCTTCCACGTGTTTGTATTTTTTTTCCAGCTTTTTCCTTGTGATTCATTTCTAGTTCTACACCATTGTGGTGAGAAAAGATGCATGATATGATTTTCAACCTCTTAAGTTTATTGAGACTTGTTTTGTGGCTTAACATCTGATCTGTCTTTGAGATGGCTCCATGTGCACTTGAAAAGACTGTATATTGTGTTGTTTTTAGATGGATGTTCTGTATATGTGTTAAGTCCCTCTGGCCTAATGTGCTGTTCAAAAACAGTTTCCTGATTGATTTTCTGCCTGGATTATCTATCCATTGATGTAGTGGGGTGTTGAAGTCCCAGACTACAGCCATATTGTCAATTTCCCTTTATTTCTGTTAATATTTGCCTTATGTATTTAGATGCTGCAATGTTGGATGTATAGATATTTATAATTGTTATATCCTTTTGTGGATTGACCCCTTTATCATTATGCTTTTCTTTGTCTCTTATTATAACCTTTGTTTTAAAGTCTCTTGTCTAATATAAGTATTGCTACCATGGCTTTTTTTCCTTCTATTTGCCTAGTGTATCTTTTTCTATCCTTTCACTTTTACTCTGTGTGTTTTTAGGTCCGAAGTGAGTCTCTCACAGCAGCACAGAGATGGCTCTTGTTTACCTGTTCCATCACCCTATGTCTTTGATTGGAATATTCAGAGCATTTACATTTAAAGTAATTCTTGATAGGTATTGGAGCACCTGGGTGGCTCAGTTGGTTGACTGTCTGACTTCAGCTCAAGTCATGACCTCACAGCTCTTGAGTTCAAGCCCCGCATCCAGCTCTGTGCTGACAACTCAGAGCTTAGAGCCTGCTTCAGATTCTGTGTCTCCCTCTCTCTGCCCCTCTACTGGTCATGCTCTGTCTCTCTCAAAAATAAATAAACATCAATAAAGTAAATATTGATAGGTATGTACTTATTTTCATTTTCTTAACTATTTTCTGGTTGCCTTTGTAGTTCTCTGTTCTTTTCTTCTTTTCCTTCCACTTCCCCTTGCCCCTTCTACTCCTCCTCCTCCTCCTACTCCTACTCCTTCTCCTCCTCTTCTTCCTCTTCCTCCCCCTCTTCCTCACCCCTTCTCTTTCTTTCTTTCTTTCTTTCTTTCTTTCTCTCTTTCTTTTTTCTCTTTTTTCTCATGAGTGATGACTTTCTGTGTTGTTATCCTTGACTTTATTTCTCTTTATATTTTGTGTATCTATTATAGGTTTGGGGTTTGTGTTGGCCATGAGGGTCAAATATATGATCCTAGGTATGTAACAGTCTGTTACATACTTACATACTGTTAAGTTGATAGTTTAGTTTGAACTCATTCTAAAAGAACTTCTTTTTTACTCTCTCCTCCATGGTTTATATAAGTGTAGTTATATTTTATATAATTTTAAAGTAATTTTCTTACCTCTGATTATGGCCTTTACGTTTGCACTTAAGGAAGTCCTTTTAACATTTCTGGTAGAAAAAGTTTAGTGGCGATTAAATCCTTTCACTTTGCTTTCTCTGGGAAGCTCTGTTTCTCCTTCAATTCTGAGTGATAGCCTTGGTGGGTAGCATATTCTTGGTTGTAATTTTTTCCCTTTCACCTCTTTGACTATATCATGCCTCTCCTTTCTGACCTACAAAGGTTTTCTGCTAAAAAATCGGCTTATATCTTATGGGGCTTCTCTTGTATGTGATTTTTTGCTTCTATTTCGCTGTTTTCAAAATTCTCTTTATATTGTTAACCTGTGACATTTTAATTATTATGTGTTGTGGTGTGGACCTCCTTGGGTTCATCTTGTTTTGAATTCCCTATGCCCCCTAAACCTGGATGTCTGTTTCCTTCCCCAGGTTAGGAAAGTTTTCAGCTAGTATTTCTTCAAATGAATTTTCTGCCTCCTTTACTCTCCCTCTTCTCTTTCTGGGACTCCTGCAACACAAATGTTTGTTCACTTGATGTTGTCCAAGAGATCCTTTAACATAACCCCATTTTCTGAAATTCTTTTCTTTTTGTTATTCAGATTGAGTGCTTTCTATTACCCTGTCTTCTAGATTGTTGATACGTTCTTCTGCATTTGCTCCTCTACTATTGATTCTCTCCAGTGTGTTTTTCAATTGTTGCATTTTTCAACTCTGATTAATTCTTTTTTATCTCTCTGCTGAAGGCCTCACTAAGATCTTGCAGTCTTTTCTCCAGGCTGGTGAGCATCTTTACAATCATTACTTTAAAATCCTTGTCAGGCATACTGCTTATCTCTGTTTTGCTTAGTTCTTTTTCCAGGTTTTTGTCTTGTTCTTTTGTTGGGAGCATGTTCCTCTATCTCCCCATTTTACCTGACTTTCTGTTTTTGAATCTATGAATTAGATGGAATAGCTACTTCTCCTAAACTTGAAGGAATGGTCTTGTGTATGGTACTCCCCCATGCAGACTGTGTGTTTGGTGACTTTGCTGGTTGGTTGGAGCTGTGTCTGGTGTGGCTGGGGATTCTGGAGCACTCTATGCTGAGACTTCCTTGGTGTGATGGCCTGAGCTGAAGTGTATGTGGGCCTGGGTGGTCCTGGGGCTCTTTGAGCACAGGGAACCCTGGTAGGACATAAAGCTGAAGTGGGCATGGGCCAGGGTGGTCCTTGGATTCTCAGCACAGAGGGTACCCTTGCAGGATAGCTGAAGCTGAACTGGGTACAAACTGGGGTATTCTGGGGCTCGCCATGCAGAGGGCACCCTGGCAAAGTTGCTAGAGCCAAGGCAGGGCATGGGCCAGGGAATCTGGGGCAATCCACATGAAAGGCATCCAATGAGACACCTGGAGTTAAGCTGGGTCATGGGATAGGCAATACTGAGGTGCCCCATGCAGGGGGCATACTGGCTATAGCTAAAATGGGCATGGGCTGAGGTATTCCTGGGGCTTTCTACTCAGAGGGCACATGCAGAGGACAGCTGAAACTGAAGTGCATGCAAGCTGGGGTGACAAGGGTACTCAGTACAGGGATCATCCTGGCAGGGCAGTTGAAGCCAAAGCAGGGTACAGGTTGGGGTTCCAAGGTGCTCCAAACAGGATGCAACCAAGGCAAGCACAGGCTGGGGTGTTCCTGGGTGCTCTGTGCAAGGAGTACCTTGGCAGGGTGGCTAGAGCCAAAGAGGGCATGAGCCGGGAGGTACAGCAGTGCTCTGCACTGAGGGGTGCCTTTGCAAGCCATCTGGACCCAAAGTGATGTGGGCCTGGAGTGTTCTTGGATGCTTTGTATCTGTGTCATCTTGGTGTGATGGCTAGAGCTGTAGTGAGCTCTGACCGGGGGTGTCCCGATGCGTGCCTTGTGGGGCTGCTTTGATAGGATGGCTAGGGCCAGTGTGGGCTAAGAGCCAGGGGCTCACTGAGGCAGTAGGTTTGCTGTGGTGCTTGGATCTTACCTCAACCATGATGGCAAGATGGAACACAGACTGTGGCACTGGGCAGCTCCTCCTGTACGGAGAGAGTTCCAGTAGCTCCCCTGCCATTTGGTGGATTTCTAGGGCTAGTTCCCTTACGTTCTACTTGCTCTTTGAAACAAGGATTTTTTTCCTATGTACCAGAGTGTCTGGGCCTGGGGTGCATCAGGGACTGCAGCTCACTGAGGTGGCAGGCCAGTTATGGCACCCAGAACCCTTCACCCATCTGCACTATCAACGTGAAAGAGGAACAGAAACCATGGCACGTCCAGCCTCTCCAACCCAGGGAGCGTGCTGGCAGCTGTCTCACCACTTGACAAGGGTCAGGCCTAGTTCCTTTAGATACTAGTTTCTCTTTAAACTTAGGCTTTTTCTCTGTGTCCCAGGGCTGGCAAATCTGATCTCTCATAGTGTCCGTCCCCACTGCAGTTTGTAGGGCTGGGGGGGGGCGGGGGTAGTTCCCTTTGTTACTGATCTCTTTCTCTCTTGCCATTCTGTGTGGTCTCTCTGTCTTTGGTTGTGCAGAAGCTGTGCCGTCAACCCCCAGTTCTTCAGGAGGAATTGCTCTCTCAGTAGGTAGCGATTTCGTGTGGAGAAGATGCGTTCAGGCTCTTCCAACATCAGATCAGACCAGAACTCCAAACTTTGTTTTATTAACATAATTTTACCGTTATTATGAGTAGTACCTTTTCTTTTCACACATTCAGAGCTCTATCCTAGTCAAAGAATGTAATAAGTTTCTAATCACTATTTAAACCATTCAACTACATACATCTTTAAGTGTACTTGTTTATGTTGCCAGCGACATTATTTTAGTTCAAAATTGTGGAAGTCCCTACTCTATCATATTCTTAGTTTTCAATGTACACAAACACACAAAAAGAAAGCAAAGAGGCTGGAGTGTTAAGACCTGGTAATGAGACAGTCATGTGACATGTCCGGTAATTTTGTCAAGGGTGCAAAGCCTTAATCCAAACGAGAGTGGAGGGTATTAGTCAGACAAAAATAAAATAGAATGGGATTATTTAGCAGTGGTAAAACATAATGATCATGAATTTTGAGAGATACCCATCTGCCTATTTAGTTTTCTCCACAACGCTTGGCTGCTTAAGTACTGGGATAGAGAAGACTGATGGATAAGTTTCTTCATTATGGAAATTTGTTAGACTAGACCTTCAAAAGAAGAGAGAGGCAAGAGATTTGAGGTTGGTTGTGAAAGAGTTTGGGCATAATAAGGCTTTTAAGGGGAGGTATGAAGAAAGGAAGTAAATACTGGAGGGCATTTTAAGATAGGGGGAAAATGGGGCAGCTGAGTGGCTCAGTCAGGTAAGTGTTCGACTTCGGCTCAGGTCATAATCTCATGGTTCATGAGTTTGAGCCCTGCTTCAGGCTCTGTGCTGACAGCTCAGAGCCTGGAGCCTGCTTTGGATTCTGTGTCTCCCCCTCTCTTTGTCCCTGCCTCCCACTCGCACTTGGTCTGTCTCTCTCTCTCTCACTCACTCAAAAATAAACATTAAAAAATATTGTTTATAATAAAAATTTTTTTTAAAGATGGGGGAAAGTATTAGTTCATTAAGTTTAGAAATGTCAAGAAGGCTTTTCAGGTTAGAAGAGTTTTGCTCACTCCCAGAGGGAAGTCTGGTTAAGAAAACCACTTAGACTTAATTTAGTTGTATAGCACTTCTTTGTTCTTTGACATTATTTTTCAAGTAGAATGCACTTCAAGTGAAAAAAACCTACAGTTAGTAATAGAGTAGAGGGGTTTGGAGACACCTGAGAGGAGTTTCTGGTTTGCAAGAGTAGCTTATGTTTTCTTTCTCAAACCAGGTGACTGAAGGTTGGTTATGAGGGAAAAACCCAGAGAAGGAAGAGAATATAGCTGAGAATTCATGTCAGATGCACACCTATTTCCTTTTCTTTTTTTAAGTTTATTTTTGAAGGAGAGAGAGAGAGTGCGTGTGAGCAGGGGAAGGGCAGAGAGAAAGGGAGACACAGAATCCAAAGCAGGCTCCAGGCTCTGAGCTGTCAACACAGAGCCCGACATGGGGCTCGAACCCACAACAGTGAGATCATGACCTGAGCTGATATCAGGTGCCCAGCTGACTGAGCCACCCAGGCTCCCAGATACACACCTATTTCTTTTTTTTTTTTTTTTTTTAATTTTTTTTTTCAACGTTTATTTATTTTTGGGACAGAGAGAGACAGAGCATGAACGGGGGAGGGGCAGAGAGAGAGGGAGACACAGAATCGGAAACAGGCTCCAGGCTCTGAGCCATCAGCCCAGAGCCTGACGCGGGGCTCGAACTCACGGACCGCGAGATCGTGACCTGGCTGAAGTCGGACGCTTAACCGACTGCGCCACCCAGGCGCCCCCACACCTATTTCTGATAGTGTAGGTCTCCTGGCCATGACTTTTCCTAGTTAATTATTTTCATTTTTTTTTCTAAAAATGTGCCAATTTTGCTTTTCTTCTTGAAGGAATTTTTCACTAGACATAATATTTTGAGTTCAGAATGTTTGATTTTAGTACTGAAAAACTGTTTTCCATTATCTTCCAGCCTCTATATCTGCCAATAAGAAACCAGCCTTCATTGAAATTATTTTTCCCCTGTATGTAATGCATCATTAGTTAATGGTTGTTTTCAAGAGTCTCTCATTATCGTTAGTTTTTGGTAGTTTGTATATAATATATTTTCTTTTTATTTTTCTTGCACTGACTTTATTAATTTTTTAGATCCCATATAGTTATGCCAGTCATCTAATTTGAGGAACTGATGATCTGGCTTCTTCAAATATTTCTTCTTACATATTCCTTCTTTCTCCATTCCTTATTAGCCTCCATTTACACATTTCGTTTTTCTATTGTCCAACCAACCGTTCCCACACTCAATTTATAATTATTTTTCTTTTTTCTTTAGATTGGATTATTTCCATTGTTTATTTCCATTATGTCCATCTATTTTTATGCTATCTTTTGTCAATTCCATCTATTTTAAGTCTCCCCCATGAAGTTTTTCTTCAGATGTTGAATTATAAGTTCTAGAATTTCTTTCTCTTTTATAGTTTCTATTTTTCCACTAATGTCTTATGTTTTTACTCATCGAGAGCATATCTTTTTATTTCCTTTAGAATAGCTATAATTCTTGTTTAAAATACTTCTCTATTCCAATATCTGGATCATCTTATAGTCAATATCAGTTACCTGTCTTTTCCCTTGAGAATGGGTTTAGCTCACATTCTTCTAGTTATTTGTATATCATATAATTTACTCATCTGACAACTGTCTATAAAGGAATGCTTTCTGGAATTGCCAGTCTTATACTCCTTTTGTATTTTTTTTTAATTTCTTCACATCTTGGAGGAGAGTAGTAAGCTAAGAATAGCACATCTTATCAAGTACTATATTGCCACTCAAGCAACTTCCTTAGAATTATGTGCCACAAAATAGTTTGAGAAAGAAATTCTCAGAAACGGAGAAAGAATATCTAAGTTTAAAATACTGCTATGTATTGTGCTCTAAATAAAATATTTTCATAAAGATTTTTATTTTTATTCTTGCGAGAGACAGCGCAAGCAGGGAAGAGGCCAAGAGAGAGGGCGGGGTGGGGGGACAGAAGATCCAAAGCGGGTTCTTCACTAACAGCAGCAAGCCCAATGCAGGGCTCAAACCCATGGATCAATCACAAGATCATGACCAGAGCCAAAGTTGGAAACTCAACCGACTGAGCCACCCAGGTGCCCCTAAGTAAAATATTGCGTATGTATTATATCATTCTAAACATTTTAAGTTAGCAGTTTCCTTTTAAGATTTCCTCCTCAAACTGGAAGAGGAAAAATAAAACTTCTGCCTGCCTTTCTCCTATCCAAGAGGTCAGCTGTTTTAATAGATAACCACTGTGGGTTACAAGTTTTTACTTTTTTATTCAACCCCATCAATCTTTGAGTTAGTATAAATTCACTATAGGGGTGCCTGGTTGACTTAGTTGGTTGGGCGTCTGACTTTGGCTCCGGTCATGATCTTGAGGTTGGTAAGTTCGAGCCCCAGGTTGGTTTCTGTGCTGACAGCTCAGAACCTGGAGCCTGCTTCCAGTTCTGTGTCTCCCTCTTTCTCTGCCCCTTTACTACTTGCACTCTGTTTTTCTCTCTCTCAAAAATAAATAAACATTAAAAAACTTAAAAATAAATAAATGAATAAATTCATTATAAATTCCGATATGGTCTTAATTTTTTATTTTATTTTTTAATTACCAGTGTTTGTCCTGATTTTGAAATGTTGGCCACAGTTTTTAGAACACTTTATTGAGATATAATTCACCCATCATACAATTCGCCCATTTAAAATGTATATTCAATGTTTTGTTGTATAATCACAGAGCTGTACACTCATCACCACAATCAATTTTAGAACATTGTCACTGTTAACTATCAGCCCCTGCCTCCCTACTCCAGCCCTAAGCAACCATCGATCTACCTTCTATCCCCTCTACACCTGTCTATTCTGGACATACCCTACAAATGGAATCACATAATACGTCGTCTTTGTGACTGGCTTTTCTCACTTAACATAAAGATTCTGAGGTTCATCCATGCTGTGGCATTTGATAGCATTTTATTCCTTTGTTATAACCAAATAATAGTATGTAAGATGCATGTTTTGTGTATATTGACAAGCATCTGGGTTGTTTCTATTTTGGGGCTATTATGAATAATACTGCTAAGACATTCATGTTACAGTGCTTGTGTGATATATGTTTGTCTTTCTTTTGGGATATATCTAGGAGTAGACTACTGAGTCTATGATAACTCTATTTCAACCTTTCAAAGAACCTCCAAATTATTTTCCAAATTGGGCGTATCACTTTACATTCCCATCAGTAGTGTATATGTGTTCTAATTTGTCCACATTCTTAACAATAGTTGTTACCACCTGACTGATTATAGCCATCCTAGTGGGTGGGAAGTACTATCTCATAGAGATTTTGATTTAGTTACTTAATGATTGATGGTGTTAGGTATCTTTTCATGTGTTTTTTGGCCATTCGTACATCTTTTTTGGAGAAATGCCTGTTTAGATCTTTTGCTCATTTTAAAATCAGGTTGTCTTTCTATTTTCACTCGTAAGAGTTCTTTAATTCTGGATACGAGTCCCTTATCAGATATATAATTTGCAGCTATTTTTTGTGATTATATCTGCATGCTTTCATTTTCTTATTAGCATTGTTTATAGAATGAGGGTTTTTAGTCTTGATAAAGTCCAATTTCTCTATTTCTTAATTGTTTGTTTTGATGTCTTATCTAAAAATCTATTGCTGTATCTCTAGTCATGAAGATTTTAAGAAATTGTCACCATTTTCATAGATACTTAAAAAAAACTTGCTGGCCAAAAAAAATGTTTTAACTATACTATGCTACCTAAAATATAGGAACATGCAAAGGACATTTCTAAAAGTTCCTGTTTAGTATTTCCCCAAACTATGGTACATCAAAAAATAATGGAGCTTTGGTATGAAGTCAGCCTCCTGGCCCACAGCACAGAGTCGTTATACTCTCAATCTTCTACTTTCTTGGTCTCTAATCACAGTTCTTGATAACTCTCATCTAAGTGTAAAAGTAATATAATTCAAAATGAAAAATTATAAAATGTAGGAATATAAAAATTTACAAGTATTCTAATTTCTGAAACCACAGACCACATAGAATTATTACAGCCAAACTTTGTGTTTACTCTCAATCTTTTTTAAGTATGTATGCATATCTAGATAATCCTATAGATGCACTATTGTAACCTAATAATTTTCACTTATAGTTACCTTTTTGTATGCATGTATCACATATTGACTATAATAGAAGTTCTGCACTAGGATTTGTAAAAATTTTAGTCTTCCACCCATTTGTGGAAGATGGTGTATTTAGTATTTGATGAGTAATCAGCCTCCCATTAGAGGACTTTTTAATATTTACTAATGCTTGCTACAAGCATAAAAGGTGACAGTTTTTGTATTTAGGAAACTTTTTTTAATGTTTATTTATTTTTTAGAAGGAGGGAGACAGAGAGTGAGCAGGGGAGGGGCAGAGAGAGGGGGAGACACAGAATCCAAAGCAGGCTCCAGGCTCTGAGCTGTCAGCACAGAGCTCGACGCAGGGCTCGAACTTAATGAAATGTGAGATCATGACCTGAGCCAATGTCGGATGTTTAACGGACTGAGCCTCCCAGGCACCCTACAGTTTTTATATTTTATGATGTGATAGAAAGATAGAAAGCCTTGAAGTTATCTTACACATTTTAGACAATTAGAGGAGGTTAGATGGGACAAAGTACTGAATTGAGGCACATGCTCACTTTATGTGGGTAATATATGAACAGGAGACCCAGCACTATGATTTGACCCAGGTATAATATGGTCCACCTAATAAGTGAAGCGTTGCTCTTGGTTTATAAATTTGTGAATCTCTGAAAATTCAGAGTTCAAAATAAAACTGAGATAAGCAACACTCGAAAGAATAAATACATTAATTATAGAATTGCCTATATAATGCATACTTACAACATATATATATTACTTTAAAATTTATATTCAGGGAAATTAATGCTTGTTTCATTCACATCTGGGATATTCAACTTCCCCTTCCTGACAGATTGCCCGAAATGACTGTATTGATGTGTTTGCTTTATGTGGCCATTTACATTCAAATTCAACAAAATCCCCTGTTTTTACATAAAGTTTTTTGGTGTCTTTTCCTCTTAACTGTACGTTATATTTGTTCATGTTATCTTCAGATATTATACATGCATCTGAAAGAATTAAAAAAATACATCATTAATAATATACCTTTCCCTTTCCAAGAGTAGTGACATTTCTTTTAAGAATATTTTGGAAATAAATAAAATTTATGAAAGGATATTAAAAGCTAATATTTATTGAGTTCTGCCCAGTACTGTTCTTAGTACTTTGCCTTATCTCTAAACACTGTGCATCATTTCCCTGAGCTACATAACAGGAGATGGGGGCTCAGAAAGACTGAGTAATTTCTCCAAGGTCACATAACTTAATGAGTATTTTGACCCAGAATATGGACCCTGGCAGTTTGACTTCAGAGCCTGTGCTCTCAATTACCACATGCCATATAGGATTAAATTAAAATGTTCTGTTAGGGTCAGTGTTATTCACCCTCCTTTCCCAACTCAGGATTCTCTTTTACATTGTTTCCAAAATGTGCATAGTGTGAACATACGGATGTATTAACATCTTACTAAATATTACAGTAAAAATAAGTTTACTTCTGTCTATCAGATATATGGTGCAGAAAGTGGGCTGAAGAAGGGACAATATATATAAAAGCCAACCATCTCTTAAAATATTCACTTAGCATATTCTTGAAGGTAATTATTTATCAATAAGACCAAAAATTCTACTAGCTATTATATTAGCTATTATATTTCTTATTTAGAGCTCCTTTTCCACAAAGTAATTATCAGTGGGTTGTCACTTTTATGCAACATTGATTTCTGTAGGAAAGCAGTATTATCTTCCCCCCATGATCAAGTCCCCTCATTCATTTTTAAATTTAGCATTTTGAGAGGTAACATTCCTCTGAGTAAATAGCACACCCAGCAGTACTAAGTAGCATGTTCTCTATAGCCCATCATCTCTGATATAGGAATTGTTCTGAGTTTTAAAAATAAGCACATGGTTAAATTTGAGGAGCCATCCTAGGCAGTGGTGACCATAAGGAACTTCTTTTCGTACCTAGATTTGTCCATGCCCAGGATTCTAAGGTACATTAGCAAGTATTTTCCTGATGACATACGATAGACCAGTCCTTTTACTGTTAGAGTGAGGTTGATCTTTTTTCTCCCTGACTTTTTTTGTAGACAGGAGAGGCCACCATAGCCTCAGGCTTAAATACGTGAAATTTGGAACCAGGTTGCTGTGCCTGATTCCTAGCTCCACCAAATACCCGCTAAGTGGCTTGAATCCATGTCAGATAGGTTTTCAGCTGAACTGAAGTAAAAATCATCCTATGAAATTAGTCCATGAAAGCTTTACTATGAATATCAAATCTCAGACTCTAGGAGAATATGACAAACTCACCTATGCATTTTGGTGGTTCTGACCACTGTCCATTTCTGCACGTTACATCTATGGAGCCCCGAAGTTCATAGAAAGACTGGCAATGGTACTGGACTTTTGATCCTGGAGGATATACTGTTAATGGGAATGAGGTGATATCTCCATTGCTAATAGGTGGAGGGGAACCACAATATTGTGTAGAATCTGGAAAATAACATTTATGTGTTGAGAGAAAACCGATATGTAGTTTAAGTAAATTAGTATAAATAAATTTCTTTATATTATATGTTCGATGTTTAATATGATGTCTGCGAGCTCAAATAACTCATTATATAATTTCTACAATATAACCTGATAACCAAAAATTATAGTGCTTCCCTTCACCCATAAGTCAAATACACTTAAGTATTGAGTACATATATCTTATAAGAGCACGTATTATAAGGGCACCCATAAGTCAAATAAACTTAGGTATTGAGTACATATGTATTATAAGGGCATGCAACTAGGAATAGTTTTTATTTAACGTGTGATGAACAGATAAGTAAATCTTATCTGGTCTACTGTCCACCTCCTTCATAAATTTTTTTTATTTAAAGAGGAAAGGTAAAAATAAATAACTCCCTTCCCATTTCTATTCTCTGGGACAACTGTTACTTTCTGCAAGTAGCATGTACCTGTGAAATGAATTATTGACCTACTGCCTTCCATTTATTTTCCACTTCCAAATAATAGCGTAGGCATCTTTCTCTGTCAATAAAAATTTCAACTTCATGTTAAGAATGGCTAGGATACATTCCATTGTACTGATTTATCTTCCTACATATCACCAAGGATATAGATACGAAATGGCCAAATAAATAATCTTATCCTGAATAACTTCTTCTATTTCTTGTTTCATTGAGTGACTCTTCCTGTATTTTTCTCAGACGAACTCTTTCACGTGGGCACTAGATTCTTTCTCCATTAAACTCAGCAAAGACCATGAATCATCCCTTTTGGCTGTATTAACAATTTGTCCTTCTCTACCAAATCATTCCTCGACATACAAACGTGTTGAAAATGTCACAATGTAAGGTAAAATTTCCCTTTATCCACACCCTATATCCAGCTACTGCCTCATTTCTCTTGTCCCTTTAGAGCAAACCTACTTGTTTCCTATCATCCCTGATCTTACTTTATCAGCCCACATTCTCTCTAGAACACACTGCAATTAGGTATTTCCCAGTGCTGAAATACCTCTAAGCAGAGCTACCAATAACTTTAGGTACCTAAATCCATTGTTCAATTATCAGTCATCTCGTCCAGTTCTAAGTAGTCTTTGACATGCTTGCCCACGTTTTGAATGACATTGTGTAACATGTCCTTCGGAAGTATGTCCTTGATATTGCTTCTGGGACACCAGCTCTGATAATGTGATTTATGATAAATAGTTGGTATTATTCCCCATTCCTGGCACAGAGATCCTAAAACTCTTGGAATTTCACAAATGATGAGAGAAGTAAATGTATCTTCTGTTATGTTCGTGAGATGACTTTTGTAAGACCCATAGGTAACCAGAGGATAACCTGGTTGCCAGGAGGGCTAACCATGTGATGAGGGGGTTGGAACTTTCATTCCCATCCTGACCTACGGGGGAAGAGATAAGGGCTGGAGGTTGAATCAATCACCAATGGCTAATGGCTTAATCAATCATGCCTATGTGATGAAGCCTCCATAAAACCCCAAAAGGACGAGGTTCTGAGAGTTTCTGGGTTGGTAAATACATGGAGATGTGGGAAAAGTGGTGGCTGGAAAGGGCATGGAAGTTTTGTGCCCTTTCCCCATACCCTGTCCTATACATCTCTTCCGTCTGGCTGTTCCTGAGTTATATAGTTTTATAATAAACCCATAATCTAGTAAGTAAAATGTTACTCTGAGTTCTGCAAACTGCTCTAGCAAATTAATCAAACACAAGGAGGGGGGTTGTGGGAACCTCCAAGCTATAGCCAGTCAGTCAGAAACACACAGATGGCAACCTAGATGTGCGACTGGCATCTGAAGTGGATACAAGAAGCAGTCTTCTAAGACTGAGTTCTTACCCTGTAGAAATCTGATGCTATCCCTGTACAGTGTGAGAATTGAGTTGAATTGTAGGACACCTAGCAGGTGTCTAAGAGTTGCTTGTTGGATGTGGGGGAACCCCGCCTCCCCCAACACACACAATGTAATTGTGTCCTAGAATCATTTTATCAGCCTCCCCTAGTTTTTCTGGGTACTATCTGGCTACTCCTCATTTCCCAGATCTCTAATAATGGAGAGTCTCCAAGGCTGTCCCTTCGACCCCCTCTCTTTGTTAGCCATTTGAACTCTCCATGTGATCCCATCCAGTCCTGTAGCTTTAGATATCATCTATATACTAGCAGTTACCAAGTTTACATCCTAGCCCTGACCACTCCCAATTGCCCATTCTATATCCAGTAAAGACCTCAAGCTTCTTTCTTATATGGTCACTGTTGTAAATACCTCATAAAGAAACAGTTTTTAAAAGTGACAGAATTGAGTAACTAGATGACAATTTAATGCTTCAAAATATGGAGCAATACATAAATCATAAATTCTTTTTCCCTTTCTTTAGATAAAAAAAGAAGATTAGTAAATACTTTTTAAATAACATTATTTAGAAATAAACTACTAACCAATACACTGTGGTAATGACTGCCATTTTCCTCTTTTACACACAATTTCTCTTGCTCCGTGAAGTAGATAATTTTCTTTGCAAAGAACAGCTACTTTTTCTCCATCCTGATAATTCACTGTGGTTAGCATATCCTGAGCATTAGGTATCTGAGGTGGAGGTGGACAGAGTTCTGTCTCTTTTCCTAAAAAATATTGGAATTAACTTATTTGATTAATAAAATCTAAAGAAAACAGCTCAACAAGATAATATTTCAGTATATTTCAGTATAACGATTGTGTGTGTATGTATATTTTTATGTATATACAGGATGCTATAGTCACAAATGTACTTTATGTTAACATAGTTTAAGGTTTAACAAGCACTTTTGGGGTACAACCATCAGACTAAAATTTCTCTGGTGTTCCTTCTATTTCCTATTCATTATTCTGTCTCTTGTACAAATTAACCCTTTTAGTTTTTTCTGGCTAATTTATATGATTCAAATAAGTTATGCACATGTTACTCAAACAAGTGAACACAAAAAAATTAAATTGGTAATAGTAATGAGAGAACCAATTAAGACTTCCCCTAATAACCTAACCCTTGATCTCAATAAAAGCTTTCGTGATTTGCCTTTTGTTCTAAACATGACAATGACTGGTGATCAATGTAATTAGAATGCTTCTGTTTGAGTAGAAATTAACTTACTTTTGGTTGCTTGGTTTGTTCTAAGGGATAAATTTTAAATGGCCAATTTGGATGTCAAAACATCATTAACTGAGCCACAGTCCCCCCTCCTGACCTGGAGTCATACAGTGTTCTCCTTCAGTTCATTCCCCACCCCCCACCCCAGGACAGAAGCTGCTAAAGTGGTACTTCCCTTCAAAATTATTACAAAGAAATTAATACATATTTTTTATCTCCTACTATACTACTTTCTTTTAAAACCAATATAGAAGTGGGGCGCCTGGGTGGCGCAGTCGGTTAAGTGTCCGACTTTAGCCAGGTCACGATCTCTAGGTCCGTGAGTTCGAGCCCCGCGTCAGGCTCTGGGCTGATGGCTCAGAGCCTGGAGCCTGTTTCTGATTCTGTGTCTCCCTCTCTCTCTGCCCCTCCCCCGTTCATGCTCTGTCTCTCTCTGTCCCAAAAATAAATAAACGTTGGAAAAAAAAATTTTTTTTAAACCAATATAGAAGAGTGAGCTTATCTCTCCTGGTTTCACTACATTTAAAAATATACTAATAATTTATAGTAAACATTTCCAAAATTATGTGAATAGAACCTAAGATCAGTATAATTTCAGTGAAAACACACATGCTACCTGGAACCTGAATTTTACATTGGGTTTATTTTTTCAAGAAAGGAAGGCACATTAGAATTCTATACTTCAAATCCTGTAAACAAAAGCTATTTCTGTGAAAACCCAGAGGGTTCTCTGAGAGGTGGGACCACTCATGCATATTTCTATGCTCTATAGGACTTGCCCTATTTGTTTATTGGTTGAAGAAATATATGGCATAAAAGAATTTCATTCCAGTGTCATCATTATTCTAGTCAACCTTTAACAGGGTCAGTCTTTAATTATCTGTTTTGGCTCAACTAACTCTGCAAAAGAAGATAAAGAATAGCCTGATATTACTGTTATTGCACATTTTCTGTTGGTGAAGTCTGGCTCATAGGCCAGAGGACAAGCTGTGAAAAGAACATGAAAAGAAGATAAGACACATTCAATAGATAGATGGGGCAGTTTGCTCTTTTTTTTTTTTTAATTTTTTTTCAACGTTTATTTATTTTTGGGACAGAGAGACAGAGCATGAACGGGGGAGGGGCAGAGAGAGAGGGAGACACAGAATCAGAAATAGGCTCCAGGCTCTGAGCCATCAGCCCAGAGCCCGACGCGGGGCTCGAACTCACGGACCGCGAGATCGTGACCTGGCTGAAGTCGGACGCTTAACCGACTCCGCCACCCAGGCGCCCCCAGTTTGCTCTTTACATAGACATTTTCCTACTTTGGGTGTCCCATTTCCCCTTTGTTGAAGAATTTTGTAGTGTCATTTATTCATTTCTGTTTAGGTGTGCAAATATTTTTATTTAAATACAAAGTCACAAGGATGAATACTTGTTGAATTTCATCAAGACTCTTGACTGAGCATCAAGGTGTGTGATGCCAATCTTGGGAATCAGCAACCATGTGCTGTTTACCTCCTAGAAGTCCCAATATAGGGAAATAGGAAGGTTGACATTGTCTGTAATCTCAAACATATAAATAATAATTTAAAAAATGTAAACCAAGTCCCAACTAACCAAGTTAAATATTCAAATATCATTGCTATTATATTTTAGGTAAAAATATTATGCATGATTATGTCAGTTGTCCAACTTACTTTCCTTACAGAAGTATGGACATTGTCTTTAGAAATTTCAACCTAGTATAGATATAGTGTAGTTGAAATAGCACTAATATAAGAACCAACAAACGAGTTCCAGTCTTGATTTTCGCTAAGTGACTTCTTGGGGTCTTGTATTCCTGGTCTGTAAAATGAAGGACTTTGTTGTGTTTCTTAAGAGTAAGTCTGGCAGGCGCCTGGGTGGCTCAGTCAGTTGAGCGTCCAACTCTTGATTTCGATTTAGGTCGTGATCGCAGGGTCGTGGGATTGAGCCCCACATTGGGCTCTGCACTGAGTGTGGAGCCTCCTTAAAATTCTCTTTCTCTCTCTCTCTCCCCTTCTGTCCCTCTCCCCCACTCACGCTTGCTCTCATTCTCTCTCTGTAAAATAAAAAAAAGAAAAAAGAAGTCTGGCAATTTGAGTGACAAATATTTGCCACTTGATAATATCCTCACCTAATCTCCACCTGCCACCTACCACCATTTCTCGAAATTATTAAACTCTTCTTTCAGCTTTCAGTAAAGCTTCCTCCTCAGGTTTCTACCTCATTCTGGAAATATAATTTTATTATCTATAAGTACAACCTTTAAGAAAATCAAGTTGATGCAATAAATCAAATGTTTATGATTTTTATCTAGCTCATATCGAATATTTGGGGATTTTAAATACCATTGTTAATGTGTTCTGTATATTTTATAGAATCTTTAGTATTAAAACTATCAGTAATCTGACAACCAGCAATGGAGGAATGGTACATTATATACCGCCTTATCTAATACACAAACATATTAGGTTCTGATATGAAATCAACAATACAGAATAGATATTAATGTGTATGATATGATAATAGGATTAATAATGAAGTACCATTAAGGTGTAATATTTTTAATGCTGCTGCTTCTCCATATAGGCAGATATGTTTTATTCCAGAGTCACTTGAGTGGCTCTCTCAGACAAACATAAAGCATCATGGGGAATGAGAGCGGCAGGATGTCTTGTTTTTGTCATTTGGCCCAAACTACATTTTTTCCCCAAATGGAGTTAAGGGTATGAGTAGACTGGAAAGGAGAAGGGGGGTTGTCAGGAAGGGAAAAAATTTACACAAAAAAACTTCTGGGATTTAAGCAGCAATAAAGCAATAATCCCATTTTCTTTTCCCCAAGATTTTTTGTGTCGATCTTGCTAAGATGAAGAACTGACCAGGAAATATAATACGGAAATGGAACTCAGGACTCCAAAGGAAACTCCAGGAAAAGAGAGGTGAGCATTCTGAAGTCATCTCAACATTGAGGATCAGAGGGAGACAGATTTCCCAGATGCTTTCTTTCTATTTTCTAACCCTAACATCAGACTTTAGCAGGGCACTTGGAAAAGGTTGACAGATGTTTTGGTTGTTTGTTTCAGGACTCTGGAAATTTTAACAGTTGTGCTAGCCTTCATACCACTTGTAAATTTTCTTTTAAAACTCTGCTATTTTGTGGCGCCTGGGTCGCTCAGTTGGTCAAGTGTCCAGTTTCGGCTCAGGTCATGATCTTACAGTTCGTGGGTTTGAGCCCTGCAACGGGCTCTGTGCTGACAGCTCAGAGCCTGGAGCCTGCTTCAGATTCTGTCTCCCTCTCTCTCTCTCTGCCCCTCTCCCACTAGTGCTCTCTCTCTCTCTCTCTCTCAAAAGTAAATAAGTGTTAAAAAAAAAACACAAAAAACCTCTGCTATTTTATTTATGTTTATGTTTCTAGTGGCTTTCTCGTCCTTTCACTGTTCCAGGAAGGATAAAAGCAGCAGTGTGACTTGCTTTTTTCCTTGGAGAGGCATATTATATTCTGGAATTTCATTCGTTGGTTTCTTAGCTCTCTGATAAGACTGTTTAAAAGAAAAAAAAACTATAATTTTAGAGGTGCTTAGGTGGCTCAGTCACTCTTGATTTGGGTTCAGGTCATGATCCCAGGGTCATAGGATCAAGCCCTGCATTGGGCTCTGCGCTGAGCATCCAGCCTGATTAAGATTCTCTCTCTCTCTTCTCTCTCTCTCTCTCTCTTCCTGTCTTTCTCTCTTTCTCTCTCTCTCTGCCCCCTCCCCCGGCCCCTCTGCCCACTCACACATGCTTTCTTTCTCTCTCTCTCAAATGAAAAAAAACTATAATTTCATAGTTTATCTTGATTTTTCTTGTTTTACGGGTATAAGTAACATTGTCTTCTTCCTTTTCTTAATAAAAGAAACTAGATTCTGCAGCTATAGTAAAGTTCCTCTTGTGGATATTAAATATGGATTCACATGTATGTGTTTAGAGAAAATAAAAACTAGAAATTACACATATGTGATTAAGTAGAAGGAAAAATGAGGAAACCAGTGAGGCCACAAGAGGAACTTTACTACAGCTGCAGAATCTAGTTTCTTTTATTAAGGAAAGGAAGAAGACAATGTTACTGATATCTGGAAAACAAGAAAAATTCATGTCTGTGAATTCATTTATTTTTTAGCATTTATAAGGGCTATACTATAGCATATCGAAAGGCAACTTGCTTTTTTCATGAACTATGATGTTTTGAGACCCATACATGTGTGTATATGCAACACAAAGCATTAAAATAAGAATATTCTTCTTTCCTTTGCCTAGTCTTCCAAACTCAATTATACCAAGATTTAAAATGAGATGATAAAAAACTTTTTTTTTTTTTTTTTTTTTTTTAGAAACAGAGAGAGCATGCAAGCAGGGGAGGGGCAGAGAGAGAGAATCCTAAGCAGGTTCCATGCTTTCAGCACAGGGCCTGACGTGGGGCTCAGTCTCACAAGCCATGAGATCATGACCTGAGATGAAATCATGAGTGGGATGCTCAATTGACTGAGTCACCCAAACACCCCAATAAAAAACTTTTTAAAGACATGGAAAGAGATTATAAATTATGCTCTGCCCCCATTAAACTGGTATTGCATGCACGAGAGGCTAAAAGAATGAGTTTTAAAGAGCCAGTAGTAAAGGTTTCCTTAAAGGGTGCTGTCTGCATGTTATATCATGGGAGAGAGAAGGCTAAAATCACATTCCGCTTAGGCCAAGTGAAAGTAGGAAGCTTCTATACAACTGCTTTTCCCAGGGAATTAATGGTACAAAGAACAGTTTCTGACTCACACTTGAAATTTAAGAATAACTGAAGTAGTCTGTCTGGTAACACCTAAAGGCATGCCTGCACTGGTGATATTCTCCATTTCCAAATCTCAGTGGCTAGGATGGAAACCACGGGTAAAGGCTAGCTGTGGGTTGTCTTAAAAGGGCTTTCCCTGAAAAGTCAACTGTGGGGAGTGAAATAACTCCAATGGAAAAATGGACTTGAAACCCAGGATTGGTAAAACTTTGTCAAGACAACTACCCTAGGTTAAGGGAAATCTCCAGAAACAGCATTCTCCTAAGATCTGTAAATGCCCTTTTCATGGTATTTTCCTTTTCAATTAATGTTTTTAACTCCTTTATTTTCAAAACTGTATTCTTATATTATTTTTCCTATATTTGTATATTCATCTAATTTTGGCTTATAGAAATGTTTATTTGGACCTACCCACCATTCTTCTTGACTAGAGTAGAATTGATTAGCTAGGTCTGCTCATTAACCTTTATAAAATTAATGTTATTTCCCAGATCAGCTGTAAGTAAAATATTCTATTTCATTCATATCTGCTTTTACATTTATTATTTTGCCTCCTAATATCTGGAGTTTACTTTTCCTAGCCTAGGGGAGATAGATAATAGATGAAAGATAGATAGATAGATACATAGATAGATACATGAGAGATAGATAGATACTAGATCCAAACTTATTATTTTAAGGCTATACATTTCACTCTAAATTTTGGTTAGGTTGCCTCTAAGGGGTTTTACTATATGTTCTGAGAATTATAGTTCTTAGTAGTGTAAACACCATGTTATTAGGTTATTTGGAAGTGAGTTATTTCACAAAATGAAGGGTAAGGAAGTAGATAGATATTATTATTACTTTTAAATATTATTTCTTTGTGGTTATAAAAAGTAATCTAGGGGCGCCTGGGTGGCGCAATCGGTTAAGCGTCCGACTTCAGCCAGGTCACGATCTCGCGGTCCGTGAGTTCGAGCCCCGCGTCAGGCTCTGGGCTGATGGCTCAGAGCTTGGAGCCTGTTTCCAATTCTGTGTCTCCCTCTCTCTCTGCCCCTCCCCCGTTCATGCTCTGTCTCTCTCTGTCCCAAAAATAAATAAACGTTGAAAAAAAAAAAAGTAATCTATAGGGTATTCATATTTGAAACTTAGGAGAATTTTTTAATGCACAATAACAGATTAATTTAAACATTACATGGGCACAGAAAAGGCTTTAAAATGCTTGAAACTCTCAGAGCAATACTTCACTTCCTTACATAAAAATAAAAATATATTGAATAAAGAAATTTAACAAAAATAAAAACATTTTAGTTGTTTTAAACAACTAAAGCTTCTTGAAATTATTACTTCTTTAAATTTAATATATTTTACTTTTTACCCTCACAATTTCTGGTAACATCACATTCTTTTGTTAAGAATTAATATTTCATCTTGCCGATATATATTTTATATGATTTATTTCAAAGGATGATTTTGAGTGGTAAATTCCCTTCATCTTTCCTGTGTTTAAAAATGTATTTATTTTGTAATCATCAATAAATACTTTGGGTATGGAAAACACTGGTTGCCAATTACTTTTCTAAGTACTTTGAAGATATTGCTCCATTTTATCCTGGCTTCTTATATTATTGCTGGTGAGAAGTCTGAAGTCTACTCTGTTTTCTCTATCTTGTTATTTCTCTGTAAGCATTATATCTTTTCTATGCCTGGTTTATTTTAATTTAATGTGGTGCCCACTTTATAATTGTTTGTAATTTATAATCCTGTTGCTCACATTAAATAATTTGAAAACAAGCCTTTGAGGAATGTGAGATTTAATATTAGGAAAATAATTCCTTGATCATTTTTCTTCCCAGACTAATTTTCTACTTTTGGTCCAGACTTTGTCATGTCTGTTAGTTTAACCTTCACAGTGTGTCATTTGGGTTTTAGTTGTTTCCCAACATCATTGAATATTGAGTTTTTGTTCTATTTTTACCGTTCTTTTTTTTTTCTTTTATCATTCAAGAGATTGTAATAGAGTTAAAATGGGTTTACTTCATCACCTTTACCAGAAGGCAAGGGCTCTTAAGTGACAGTATTTGAAAATAGTGTTGTGAGTAGTTTCTATCTTCACCATCAACTTAAAAAATTATGTGATGCAACAAACAATTTAATTTAAAAACATGCTAATTACAAGAGAAATTTTCTGATAAAGATGAAATAAGTCCTACAAAATCTGTTTTTTTTTTTTCTCTTACAAAAATATCTCTAAAACAAATCTTACCTCTGCAGTTTGGTTCAGGATACCAGTTTCCATTTATGCAGGATATTTGCATCTGTGCACTCTTCCCCAAACATCTGTAATTTATTCTGGCATTATGATTATATTCAGGCATCCAAGGACTTATCAGTTTTCTTCGATAAAAATTTGGTATTTTGCAACTCTTAAGTTGGTCGGTTGCTATTCAAAAGGAAAATATGGATACATGAGCAGAATATTGAACAGAAACTAGCAATTATTTCAGTAAAATATCTGAAATATTAGTGGTATGATGAAATCATGTATGATGCCTTTAGGCCATATCACATAAAACTACTCTTAATTTCATTGCGTAGGCTACACTGGCTGTTGAAAAAATGAGAAAGAAAATGCAAAGCTGTGTTCCATTTTGAATGACAGAAAAATATCTCAAAGTCGCTTAGGAAATGGGAATGCAAGATGGATTAGTCTGGTCCAGGGTTTTGACTGGAGAACAGTCCTTATGAAACTTCATTCAGCCTAGTTTTTAAAGGCCATGAAAAGATATGTGTATCTGATTGTTTCCCACTAAATAACCACATATCTGTGGGAAGTACAGTACTAGGAGAGATAAGTCTGGATTTCCCTTGAGGTTCAATTACTCCCACATTTCAGAAGCTCAGTAAAGACCCTGACCCAAGAACTCAGAGTATGCTCACAGGAAGAACCCCCTGATAACAACACTATTGAGCCTTAGAACATGCATTCACAATGGGCCACATGCTTGTCTACATAGTTTTTATTGTTACGATTCTTCCCTTTTGTCCATAAATATGTAGCTCATCACGGAATCTTTCCTTAGGGTGTCCAAGGATGGCATAATGAGACATGAATTGCTCTGCTACTGCTTTTCTTCCAAGTGTTTTTTAATCCATGTTCTAAATCTCCCCTATGTGATGCTAGTGATTGGGTATCTGTATTTCCCTCATATAATAATTGTTGACCATGAGCACATACAATTTACACCTTTTTATAACAGAGTCCAGTCTCTCGGGGCTGGAAAACATTCCCTCCCTGTAGGTCATCATGAATTGCCAGTGGCCAAGGTGTCTGCCAGGCTTAAAGAAGCACAAGAGCGACAGTTTTCATCACCAGAAGTGGGTAGGTCAGTTGATAATCCAAAAGTCTAGGAAATGAGGGAAGAGAGTGGGTCTGGGTTTTCCACTTTAGAATCTTGAAGAACAGCAACAGAGAGTGCCAGTTGTTAAAGCTCAGAATTAAAGGCTTTCATATTTTGAGATTGCTGGAGATAGGACGAAGGAGAACAGTATCTGACGGCATCAGGACAAAACTTGCACATACTTATACATTACGGCTGAGAGCCTAAGACTGCTTGAACGCAGTTGAGAGAGCACAGCCCACAGCCTGATGGATTGATAGAAAAACCTGAAATAGATTTCACTACTTCTGCGGAAGAAAATGGACAAGCTGATCAGAAAATCTGGAATAGAGTTAAAAGATTTAGAGGCATAGGAAGAGTAAGAATCAGGTCTAGTTCCTAGGTCCTGCCTTCAACTCTTTCTCTAAGAGGAGAATCCAAATATCCCAGACATAAATAGAACTCAGGCTACATGGTTGTTATTTTGGTGGTTGTTTCTGGACCATGTAGAGATAGTTTCATGAACTAAAGAAATAAAATAAAAGAGATTAAGTTGTGGTTATTTATAAAAATAAAATATCCAAATTCATTATTAGAACTAATATGGGAATTTAGCAAGATTGCTGGAAACAAAACCAATATACAAAATAAAATATAATCCTGTATATAGAAAGTATAACTCTTCAAATATATAAATTAATAAAAGATCTCATTTATTTTGTCAATAGAATCCCAAAGAACTTAGGGAAAAAGCTTATTTAGAAATAATTTTAATGAGAAATGTATATTATTATATATAAATTTTAATATAAGACCTGACTAAATAGATTGATGCATTATATTCATGGGAGGAAGAATCAATAATAAATAAAATTGCAATTCTGGCCAAGTTTATAAATTTCATGTAATCCCAAACAAAATTGAACCAGAATTATCAAAGAATTTAGTTTTAAAATACAGATAGAGGGGCGCCTGGGTGGCTCAGTCAGTTGAGCGTCTGACTTTAGCTCAGGTCATGATCTTATGGTTTGTGAGTTCGAGCCCCGCATCAGACTCTGTGCTGACAGCCTGGAGCCTGCTTCGGATTCTATGTCTCCCCCTCTCTCTGCCCCTCCCCTGCTCATACTCTCTCTCTCTCTCTCTTTCTCTCTCTCTCAAAAATAAACATTAAAAAAATTAAAAATAAAATAAAACAGAAAAATTCGGGCATTTTAAAGAATAGTTGCGATGATTATAATAAGTAAAAAAGATTGCTGTAATAATAATGATTTTTTCCATATTACTATAAAAATAGACAAACAGGTTAAGGGAACAGAATAGATAATCTAGAAATAGATATAAATAGGGTACTAGTAAATGGCATGGGGGAAATAAATATTAGTAGAAAATAGAACAGACAATTCACTTAGTATTGACATAGTTTTCCACATCGACACAAACAAAAGTACTCTAATACAACATAAATATAACAAATAAATTAAAAAAATAAATCTTAGTAATGAGATTTTAATCCTTAGAATAAAAGGGAATATATTTATGCACCTAAAAAATGAGGGATTCCTAAACAAGATACACACAAACATGCAAACAATCGAAAAGAGAAAGATTGACAATTGAGTTTAAGCAAAACCCTCCAATGAAAAAGGCATCATAGAGAAAATAAAGCAAAAAAAACTTTAAAACTTTAAAACGTTTGCAATATAATTATGAGAATATTTAATGCAGAACTCAAATCTTAAAAGGAGAAAGAAAACACAAAGTTAAAGAAAAATGTTCATTGCACGTAAGAGAAAATCTAGCTACCGACAAATACTTGAATTTATACTCAATATTACTATCAGTCAGACAGATGAAATTAAATGCGAGAAATGATTTTGACCCACCGTCTTGGTGCCAGTTCAAAAATATTAAAATACCAAGTGAGGGCAAGAGGAGTAAGGTCTCCGTATACATCTAGCAGTACCTTGTAAAATCAAAAGTATCTACAATCCAATACCAACAATTCCACTTGCAGAAGCATGTCTTTTATACCAGGACAAAAAAAAAAAACAACAACAATTTCCATTTCCAATAGGGTAATGAAGTGATAAAGCAAGGTACGTTCTCAAGGTAGATTACAACACAGTAAAATTACAATGTTGAAGAAAAAAGCACTTTGCAGGTAGACAATAATTTTGCATAAGCTTAGGGGAAAAAACACAAAAATTTCCTCCAACATATATATATATATATATATATATCAAAAAGTAGATATATATATATATATCAAAAAGTAGAATGGAAAGTACAAATTCTACTTTCTGCTTGATTGAATTTCCCTTGGGAGGATGATAGGGTAATGGATACTCGCGTTTTTCTTTCATGTTTTCATTTCAATGATTTATTCTATTACAAAATATTTAAAGCAAATAATGTCAAAAATATCAATTGTGACTAGTGTAACACAGATGTTTTACAGCATTCTTTTTTTCCCCATTTTTTTCAACTTTAACCAAACATTGAATCAAAGTACCTTGGCTATGCCTTCTCATCTAGAACCCCTCTGGGACTACAACACGTTTAGGCTGAGGAGGAGAGATGAGGACAAGTTTTGAGACATTAATTCAATTAAAATGTCAAGCAGCGTCTATATAGACTTCCTATGTGTATGACAAAGTCTAGACCAACAGAAGGTAGAGTGCGGGTATGTGAGACAAAAAAGAGAGCTGATAGCAAGTGCACCGTGCCCCAGAGGAGGAGCTTGTGGGATAACAACCAAAAATAATTATGAAATGAGTTACTGACAAGGAATCTTAACACTTTATGCAAATAAAGTAATAAAGTATTGCATAAAATACTTTATGCAAACCTAAGCGAATGATTACTCAGGCAGTGAATTAGAGATTGGGTCCATACAGATGAGCCCTGATATTCTGGCACTTTATAATCTAAACGGAAGACAAGTATCTATTAGGTACATGACAATGATAAATGTATAGACAACACAGTGGAGAGGCTATATCATTCTACTAGAATTTTGACATGAGCATATGGGTACTGGAAAATAAACCAGGAGAGGTTACAGAGGTGAGTGAATTTTGAGTTGACTCTTAAAGGTGAATAGTTTTGCATATGATTACAGAGGAGAAAGACATTTCAGGAAGAGAGCAAAGGCACGAATGAGGAAAGGCACAGAGATTTAAAAGAACATGGCTTATCCAGAAGCTAAGGAAAATCCATTTTGCAAAGCTCCATCACATGGTGAAGATAGGATCCAGCAGTAGATACCTAGGAAAAGCAATCTGATGCTACTCCGAAGCAGAAGTCCCAAACTCTCCTGGTTCACAGAGCTCTTAGCATCTCAGTAATTTTTCACAGTGTTCATAGGTCAAAGACAATCTTTCCAAATTCACTTTCTTAAGTAATTAGGAGCAAACAACTTAGTAAGTATCTTATATCCTGTTTAATACCTGATGGGCACCAGCATGTGCTGGTGTGACTGTATTTATTGACTTAAAAAATTATAAACAAATACAAACTTAAGAAATGTATTCTCACCAACACACTTGGGAAGTTCAGTCCACGTTCCATCAATACAAGTAATTACATTATTTCCAACCATTGTATATGCATTTCTGCAGTGCAGTTCCACAGAAACACCAGGTCGATAGGGAGGGACTGAGGGCTGGGCATAGCCATTCTTGAGGTGAGGTACATATCCACATGTTTTCACGTGTTCTAAGAAAATGTAATAAAAGATCTGCTTACTTTTAAAATATTTCAAATATATACATGTAAATATATATATATATATGAAAAGTGCAAAGTTTAAACTGTTGTGTTTACATCTATTTACCAAAACAAGTAGGCAGATTTGTCCATTCTCCATCGATGCACTGTACGTTCTTAGGCCCCATCATTAGAAAAGCGGGATCGCAATCATACTCCACCATTTCACCGTGTTCATACTCTTCTTTCCTTATCTGTTTTGTTTTACCATTGGGGAGTTGAGGGGGTTGACCACATGACTGTACTTGCGCTATCATAAAGAAATTGTTTCAATAATGCTTAAATAGTCTTATAAATCTGGCAAAACGTGGAGTTACTATTTTGGTTGACCTAGAACTAAATTACATTTATGCTACATTCCTATTTTCTTCAGGTTTGCTTTTTATAGTGCACATAGTGTATTGTGTAAAGTCTATTCTTTTTCTCAAATATTGATGCCTTTTTTATAAATAATTCTGAACAAAGAAAGATGCACAATGAACACATATACCGACCACCTAGATATATATGAATGTTACATTTTGCCCAATTAATTTTTTTTGAAGTAATTTAAAGTAAATGACAGACATAGTAAGATTTGACTTCTAAATTCTTCAGAATACCTAAGAAATAAGAACACTGATCAGCACATACAAAACATCTTACTGCATTTCTTTAAGTTAACAATTTTTAGGGCAATCTTATCTTCTTTCTATATGCAAATATCCTGATTGCGCCTACCCCCCATATTGTGCAGGTTATTATAACCAAGATATTAATTGTACCCTTGAAGATTTTAAAGTAGTTCAATGATCTGGATATCATATAAAAGTAAGTAGTTGTCAAATATGTGATATGATATACATATGCAATTATAGTTTTTATTAATTAATATCTTTAAATATATAAAATAACTATCAAAATTTTTGAAAAAGTAATGTCATCTGAAGCAAGTAAAAAATCATAATTCTTTTATATTGAATAATCCATATGTTTATTTGATGACTTCTTAATTACTTAATAAAATATAACAAGGCCCACACAATATTTTTTAAAGTATTCTTTTTTTAAATTGAGTTTGGGGAAAAATCCCTAACATTTCTCAGTCCCAGTGACTATATTTTGATCTATAAAACTCCATTACATATTTCAAAGCACAGAGGTAGCATTACCCCTTGATAAAGGAAACATAACTAATCTATGACCCAGCATCCCTCCTTCTTCTCAATTAAAATACTACTTTTGCCATTTTTTTGCAGTTTGTCAGATTATAGATATAAGATCTGATAAAATACATAGACATTAATATAAAATTTTATAAGTTGTTTCATCAGCTCTAAAATAAATATTGACCTTTACATGTTGGAAAATTAGGTGACCATCCAAAATGATAGCATTGAACTGAATCTGGTCCAATTCTTACAAGTCCTTGTCTGCAGGAAAATTGCAACACATCTCCAGGTGTGTATTTTTCTTGTTTTGGATAAACATGTATGTTAGCTTCTAAAAATGGAACAAGACATTCTATATCTAAAAAAAAATAAAAGTAAATAAATATGTGTGAAATAATCATTGTGAAATTAAATTTAATATGTGCAATACAAAAATAAGATTAGGGGGACTTCATACGCAGAGATGCTTATATTCTTACCTTCAAAAAATAAGCTAATTATTTACACCCAATAAATATGTGTAAGCCCCTTTTAAGAAATTAACATTTTGAACAGCAGAGTAAAATTTTGCATGACAATCTCCTCAGGACCATAATAAATACGGTTTGAGCAGTTACTTATAAATTATTTCACTTATTGAATTAAAGATAATTTTAATAACTTTTATTATTTGTCTATAAAATAGCATATGAATAGTTTTCACACTCAGATCACATGAAAATCATTCTTTCAAGTAATAAAAATTAAAATGCAGCATATTTAATTAAATGATACATATGTTTAAAAAGTTAATAACTGGAATGGCCCAAAGAAGACACATCTAGTACATTTTAAGTAGGAGGGAACATTAAAAAACAAAAACATTCCTGATTTTATGAATGGGGAGCTGTATGTAGTATATGGACTTTTTGAAAAAAATGGCTAAGCAACATGGCTAAGTTGCTTCTAGGTGTTCTGAATCTTTCCATTATACCCAACCACATCTCTAATATCTTTCTAAACCACATCTATAATAACTTTCTAAATACCAATGCATTATGAATGCCTTCTGGTTCAGGTAAAAATGGATATATATATGAATATGTATGCGTATTTTTCTCTTCTAATCTGCATTCGTGGTTCATTTATAAAATTAGATATTGAAATTCACATGTAAAAATACAAATGACATTCAAGACAAATACTCTCAAATCAAGCACAAAAATATGATGAAATATTTTCTAATTAAATCTCAGAAATACTATTTAAACTAGCCAGTTTTATACATTGTTATCGGCAATTTAATAGTTTAATAACAGTTTGTACAAACCCCCTGGAATGTGACTCACTCAGCTTTAGTAAAATTTGTACCCATGCATCTCTGTGTTTTATTCCAATAATTTTGCATGACAGTTCTTTACTTACTGATTGTTTACATTCCCTTTCTTATCCAATTGCAAAAAAAAAAAAAAAAAAAAAGCTATTGAAAATAATTTATCTTGGCTGATGTAGGATTTTCTAGCTGCTTTATTTAAGTGTAATTATCACACAGTGTTGTAGACAGAATAATGGCCTCCCCAAAATGTCCACGTCCTAATCCCTGAAACCTGCAAATATGTTACCTTTCCTTGGAAAAACAGACTTTACAGAAATGATTAAATTAAAGGACTTGAGATGGAGAGCTTATTTTGAATTATCTGTGTGGTAGTGGACCCAATGTAATCACAAGGATCCTTACAAAAGGGAGCAGAGGTGTCAGAATCAAAGTAGGCAATATGACAACAGAAGCAGAGGTTGAAGTGATATGACGAAGGGCCATGAGCCGAGAAACGCAAAGGGCTTCTAGAAGCTGTAAAAGGCAAAGAGATCGATCCTTTCCTAGGACTTTCGGAAGGAAACATGATTCAGTATCTTGATTTCAGGACTTTTCACCTCCAGAAATGTAAGATAATAAGTCTGTATTGTTTTAAGTAATTAGGTTTATGGTAATTTGTTACAGCAGCAGTAGAAAACTAATACATATGGGAAAAAATGTACAACCATATTTAAAAGGCGCATGATTTGGCATGACCTGAGGCATTCTGGGCTGCATTTGAATCAAAGACTTTGTGCAACACCAAGAATGAACTATAATGTAAGCTATGGATTTTGGGTAATTGTGATGTGTCAATTGTCAATAGCACCCTGGCCTGTCAAGTTGAAAATGGGACAGATTATCTTGCATGTGTGGCACAAGTAGTATAGAGAAATCTCTATACCTCCCCCTCAATTTTGTCATGAAACCCAAAACTGCTCTAAAATAAACAAAAACACCAAGTCTCTGGCTATAAACTATGAGTTAATAATCCAATGACACGGAAGAGGATGAAAGTCAAGGAATAAAGTATCTAAAGTGGCTGCAGCATGTATAACCAACTATAAATTTGGTAATGTTTGCTTAGTTTTGAATTATGAGGCAGTTTTAATTCAAGGTACCTTGAAAATAGCTTTAATTTTGGTCATAAATATTATAATGTACATGGCATATAAACAATCTTATTTTGGATGGGCTAAGTGCTTTTCAAAGATCTGTTATTATATCAACATTTAATGTTGGTCTTTTAAAGCTATATGGAGACACCTTAAATTTAGATTATTGTCCATTAGGAAATATCTTTCAAAAGAGTCTAGTGAAAAGAAATATATTCAGAATTGCTTCTATTTCCTGGATAAAAAAGTACTTACGATAGCATGTGGGCAAATGACACCAGACATATTCACTACATACCATGAAATCTATGGTGCTTCCAATCTGTTTTTATTTTCTAAGTTTATTTATTTATTTTAAGAGCGAGAGAGAGAAAGAGAGCAAAAGAGAGAGCATGAGTCGGGGAGGGGCAGAGGGAGAGGGAGAGAGAGAATCCCAAACAAGCACTCCACCATTAGCACAGAACCCAATGTGGGGCTCAAACTCCAGAACCATGAGATCATGACCTGACCCAAGAACAAAAGTCAGATGCGTAGCCAACTGAGTCACCCAGGGACCATGAAGAAATTTTTAATATATATTTTTTTCTCTAAGCAAAAAAATAAATAAATTTTTATAAAAATGGATAAGCATATTCTGATTCAGACAAAAACCACTGTCAACTACAATATCTGATTTTAAATATTTTTATGAAAAAAACCACACTGAAAATATCAGTGTTTGTTTAGTAAATATTGTCATGATAAGTTAATAAATATGGCCATTAGGAGAAAAAAAATAAGGGTTATGCCAGGGAAACTACAACCTAGAATTATTCTTTCAGTCCACACTTTTAGTTTATTAAAAATAACTGTGGGCACCTAGGTGACTCAGTTGGTTGAGCACCGAACTGTTGATTTCTCAGGTCATGATCCCAGGGCTGTGGGATCGAGACCCACATAGGGCTCCACACTGAACATGGAGTCTGCTTAAGATTTTCTGTCTTTCTCCCTCTGTCTCTCTCCCCCATTCATGCTCTCTCTCCCTCTAAAATAAAAAATAAAATAAAATAAAAATAAATTAGCCATAAATCCTCAAATAAAACATTCTAGGAAACAATGTAAAGTATATTAAGTTTTATATACAATAAGGTAAATTATAAATAGATGTATTGTTTTTAAAAAAAAAAAACGAGAGCAAAGAATTCTTGTCAGTAGAGTTTTGGCATGCCCAAGAGAAATCCAATTCAGTAATCTAATAATTTCCTATAAAGTGTTATGGGTGATTTGCAATAAATCAGACCCCTGCATTAGGTTTCACACTGGTTTGGGGTTACTAGTAGGCAGAATTCATTTAACTTGGGAGTATCAGACCAGGTCTTGCATCAGACCAAAAATGGCACTGAATTCGTAACTGGAAAACCAAATAGTAAATAATAAATAGTAAAACAATTGGCTCTAGAGGATTGGGATATGGAAACAGTGCAATGAGAATACAAAAAGGAGTCCATGTATAACTCATGTGAGGTCAGAGGTTTTTAGGCAGACTGTTTATTCCTTTAGTTGTTCAGTAGTAGTGTTCCATGAATCGATATGCTCCTTGTTTTTACTGTAAATGACTGTGGTGGGCTAAATAATACCCCCTCAAAGATGTCCACGTTCTAATCCGCAGAACCTGTGAATGTTACCTCACATGGCAAAAGGATTTTTGCCAATGTGGTCAAGTTAAGGATCTGGAGATGGGGAGATTATCCTGGATTATCCAGGTGTGCCTGATTTGATCAGAGTGATCCTTATAAAAGGCATGCAAGAAAAGTCGAAGTCAGGCAGAAAATTATGTGACCACAAAAGGAGAGGAACAGGGAGAAAACTATTTAAAGGAGCCAAACTGCTGGCTTTGATGGGGGAGGAAGGGGCCCCAAACCAAGGGGCCTCTGGCAGCTGGAAAAAGTATGTAAACAGTTTCCTTGCTAGAGCACCGGAAGGAATCAGCCCGGCCTACACTTTGGATTTAACCTAGAGAAACTGATTTTGGATGTCTTGGCCTCCAGAACTGAAAGGAAACAGACCTGTGTTGTTTAAGCCATCATGTTTGTGCCAGTTTGTTACAGCAGCCACAGGAACCTTATAGCATGACACACTGAAGCACCAATTTCTGGCAGTTCTGTTAAATAAATTGGCTTTAAAGTTTGCCTTTACTCTATCAGCTGAACTGTAGCCTATAAGTGTATTATCACATATGTGCACAAATGACCTCTGACCTAGAGTGTGGTAGCCATGCTAAAAATCATTTTGATCCCTGAAGCCTATAGGACTTTCACTAGAATAGCAGGAACTTCAGAATTTTAGACCTTATTCATTTTTGAAAGGTTTTTCCCAAATACATTTTTTAATTAAATATAGTCGTGTATCAAAAAATAAAAAAGAAGTATATGAGTGGCTGGTAGAGCAGATACAGTGCTGTCTCCATCTTTAATAACTGAGAATCAAAGCATAATGTTTAAAGCTTATAGCATACTTCTGAGCCATTTATGTACAGTTAAAATTCAAAAAACGGCCAAAACTGTTCAAACATAGTATTGGGATCTGATGATAAAAACAAGCATCAACAATTTGTTTTATCAAGTAATATAATAAATTATAGTCAAAAGAGGATGCAACAAAGTATAGAAAATCTTAAATGTAATCCTGTTAATGTGAATTTACTACTTGGTAACATTGATATGTATATTAGAAACAATTCATAAAATAATTTTTGTTTGCCTGAACCTATAAAAGTCACTGTAAGAGAGAAATCAATGTCTCTCTATATATTATATATATATGTATGTATATGGTAACATATGTAAATAGGCAGATAGATAATAGAGGTAGATAGATGATGATGATGGATGATAGGTAGATAGATAGATATAAATAAATAGATGGTTTATTGTATCAGGACTGCAATAAGGTTTTGTACATATTTTGATCTATACAACTTTAGGGGATATCATTTATGCAACTTAAGGAACTGTATGCAGACACCTATATTGGAACACAGGCTAATATTGTTTTGTATTGACTACCTGTCCTGGTGGAGACCTTGCTATGCTAGGAAAATAAAATCACAGTTTGCTCCTGTAAGAAAATCATGGTGGTACTTGAAAGGAGTTTGATATAAGACAGACTTCCCTGAAAATTTACTTGCTATATTTAAGAAAATATTAGTGAGGGCGCCTGGGTGGCACAGTTAGTTAAGCAACCGACTCTTGATTTCAGCCCAGGTTATGATCTCTCAGTTGTGAGATTAAGCCCCTCATCTGGCTCTGTGCTGGGCATGGTGCCTGCTTAAGATTCTGTCTCCCTCTGCCCCTACCCCTTTCGCATGTGCGTGCACGCTCCCTCTCTTTCTTTCATTCTCTCTCTCTCTCAAAAAAAAAACAAAAAACAAAAACAAACAAAAAAACAAAAACAAAAACAAAACCTTTTAAGACTGTAGCATTAAGAGTAAAGGCCATAGGGGCGCCTGGGTGGCGCAGTCGGTTGGGCGTCCGACTTCAGCCAGGTCACGATCTCGCGGTCCGTGAGTTCGAGCCCCGCATCAGGCTCTGGGCTGATGGCTCAGGGCCTGGAGCCTGTTTCCGATTCTGTCTCCCTCTCTCTGCCCCTCCCCCGTTCATGCTCTGTCTCTCTCTGTCCCAAAAATGAATAAACGTTGAAAAAAAAAATTAAAAAAAAAAAAAAAAAAGAGTAAAGGCCATATATCTTTAAAGCATATGATTTACAATGTTAGTAACATTGGATACGAAATGTAAATGCACATGCATATCATGATTGATTTACGAAATGATTAATGATTTTATCAGCATTTCCACAGCTTCTTTGGGGAAACAAAAAGTGTGCATGCTCCAGAGAAAGTTTAGAACTCTTGTTCTAGATATTTATTTTTCTCTATTCTTTTCCTGCATTCCTCTTATCTATTTTTTCATCTTTTTGTATTTCTTTCCACCATTTCATTATCCATTCTTTATTTCTCCCCTTGCTACTCTAATTCTTTTTAAAAGCCATTCCTCACTAAATATTTGTCAACAAATTAACATAGTTGGTAGAAAATAAGAGCTTCCACCACGGTGGAAATAATTTAGGGATTTAAAGAAAAATCATTAATCATTGTTACCTGGATAGTTCAGCATACTCACTTTGTAGATCAGTAATCTTAGCTCAAATAGGTAATCATTTACTCATGGACCCAGAGGTAATTTTTCTCAGAACCCATGCTGGAGTCCAGTTGTTCTGAAACATTGTTGACTCTCCACGGTGTTCTCTCTCTTTTTTTTTTTCATGTTTATTTATTTTTTGAGGGAGACGGAGAGGGGAGCAGAGGATCCGAAGCAGGCTCTGTGCTGACAGCACAAATGGTGGTATCGTGACCTGAGCCAAAGTCAGTTGCTTAACCAACTGAGCCACCCAGCTGCCCCTGACTTTCTCCACGGTGTTCTTGATCCAACACCCTACCTTGGATACACAGAATTTTTCAAAGGCCAACGGAGTCTCACAAAATGTACACAGCAACCAGCTTGAGTGGGTTACTACTGAGTTGAGTTGTCAAATTGAGTTGTCAGGCTTCTAAAATACAATTGCTGGGCTGATGATTGCCATCATCTCACAAAAAGGAAGAGAGCTGGTGCTCGAGATGAGATGACAATGAAGTATTTATACCATAACTGAAGCCTTCTAAGTTATGAGCCCTGTTCAACCACTGGACACTTCAGGTAGGAAGTCAATAAATGTGTTCTTTTGTTATTTTTTTGCAAATATTAGTCATGTGCAAGCCCCTCATAATTGAAAGAGGTCGTGGCCTAACTTACAATACGTAACCGAGTGAGTATTGTAATTCAAGCCGCTTTAAAAAGACTCTATTTTCTAGAAGAATTTAAATATTGAAGTTGCAGAATCACATTAAAAAAAAAAAAAAAGCCAATCAGAAAACTTCATTTCCTGGGGCGCCTGGGTGGCGCAGTCGGTTAAGCGTCCGACTTCAGCCAGGTCACGATTTCGCGGTCCGTGAGTTCGAGCCCCGCATCGGGCTCTGGGCTGATGGCTCAGAGCCTGGAGCCTGTTTCCGATTCTGTGTCTCCCTCTCTCTCTGCCCCTCCCCCGTTCATGCTCTGTCTCTCTCTGTCCCAAAAATAAAATAAACGTTGAAAAAAAAAATTAAAAAAAAAAAAAAAAAAAGACTTCATTTCCTGATAAGATGGAGTAGCTGGTGTCAGCATAGCCTCCAACTGGGAAAACATTAGAAAACTGTATAAAACCTCTCTCTAAAAAACTGGAAACTGGATGGTGCAAGTCCGTGATAATCAAGAAAAGGGGGACAAAAAACCACCCAAACCCCAAAGTTTGATCTGTGGTTGTTTCACCTTTCTGGTAGCACTTTCCAGACTGTGTTGCAGGGAAGGAGAAGCTATACAGATTCCAGCGGGAAGAGCAAGATCACAGTTTTGGAGACCATGGTGGCTAGAATTTACAGGGCAGAGGAAGAGAGAGAGCGTATTATGATGAGAAAGAGCCAGAGACGTTTTCTTAAGAGTGTTCTTGAGTCTTTGGTTGTGTACTAAGCTGTGCAAACAGGATAGAATTCCATGAGCTGGCTTAAGAGTGATTGCCAGGAACTCTTAAAGATGAAGAATTACAAGCGTTCACCCAAATCTGGGAGATCCCATCATATTATAGTTTCCAAAGGAATTGTTTCCCAAATTCCAAGCCACTCGTAAATAAGCCTAACGCTTACAGGTGCAAAATATTTTAAACATGAAAATTGACAGTTTATTGAATTCAGCATAGGAGTTTAGTATACACACAGAAAATAACTATAAAAATCTATCTTAGTCATAGGACATTTTTAACTAGTATTGGACATATTTTCACTTAAATACTCTCTTTTCAGCTGAATACTCGAGTTTTAAATTAAGTTCATTTTCAACTAATGTGATAATTTTCATGGAAACAATAAAAGGGTGTTACTTTAACCTAAAGGTACAGACTTCAAAGTGTTTGTGTTGTCTAATAATTTTACTTATTGCATACATTAGATTTGTGTAGGCAGGCAAACTTTGCTATCTGTACATCTATCAGACACAGTTGGAACTGAAAAACAAATGCATAATGATAAAAGCAAAAGGTGAAATCTACATTTAGCTTCTGACAGTAGGTATATTTATTTTATTTGTTTATTATTTATTCTTTGGATATATTTCTTTTAAAAAATCGCATCACATGTCAGGATGTGAAACGACAGTATTTTACTTACTGGTGGAACTGCATTTGGGGGGAGAAGACCATCCATCTTCCAAACATGTAATGATGTCAGTATTACCAGGAAGGCTGTAGCCGATGTCACAGACAATTTGTACAGTGTCCCCTTCCAAATGTGTTTGTCCTGAAGATGCAGAATGACCATTTTCCACAAAAGGAAAGAAACACAGTCCTAAGGACCAAAAATTGTTTAATGTACAAGGTGGAAGTGTTAAAAAAAAAAAAAAAGAGCAAACTAAATTTGTGTTTCGCAATGTTTTAGAAAGAATGTCAAACTCTCAAAACTGAAATCACATATAAAAACAAAATTTCAAAAGAATTTAGATCATACTACTATATATATGATGTTTACTATATGAAATATAGTCATATATTCCATATTTGGAAGTAAATTAACATTTCATTTTGTTCTGTGGTTTTTATTTAAAAATATTTTATTTTTATACACTTTTCCAGGTACAAAACAAGATTTTAATATACCCATTTCTCTCTCAATTTTCCTAAATGTTTCTTATAGAAGGAGAAAGACCATTACTGTCTCCTTTGTTGGTTCATATGTTCTGCCTCCCATTGTTCTTTGCTTAATATATCTATTCTCTCCAGAGTCTGCTCTTCACGTTCATTGAAAGATATCATTGTAAGAACAAAAGAAGGGATTTATGGAAAATATAAAAGTGAAAATATTTACACTTACGCAATCTTTGCATTGCAGGAATAGTAAGTTTCAAATTGTTGCAAATAGTAAGTTTCAAAACAGAATGAGTATGTAGAAAGACTTGTTTTAAAACTTTTTTTAACGTTTATTCATTTTTTTGATAGAGAGAGACAGAATGTGAGTGGGGGAGGGGCAGAGAGAGAGGGAGACACAGAATCCGAAGCAGGCTCCAGGCTCTGAGCTGTCAGCACAGAGCTCGATGCAGGGCTCGAACCCATGAACCGTGGGATCATGACCTAAGCTGAAGTCGGACACTTAAACAACTAAGCCACCCAGGCGCCCCTAGAAAGACTTGTTTTAAAGGAAAAGTATGACCAGGCTGATACCAAATATTAGGAACTGCATATTAGTAGTTAAACATATAAATCATCAGTTTTTAAAATTAAAATGTGTAAAGCACTTCTAGGTAATATAAGGAAGTTCACACATTTATTCTTCATTTGGTTTTCATAAAAGGCTTTTCAAGAAAGGGCTACATTTCTTATCTTCGCTGGCTTCTCTAGTCCTGATCCCCGTGATTGTCTGCCAAGAGCCCCAGGAGCCCGACATCCCTTCCGGAATATCTTCTCTATTGACTGAATGACACATTCACATCTACTGATCAGGGCATTTACTCACTGAGGCACCTGGGTGTTGGCGACCATCCTTCCTCCCTGCATGTTATGCGATTCCAAAAGGATTTTGAAGGAGACGCAAAACTATATTCACAAGAATAATAAAAAGTTTTCCCAACAGGAACTGAGGAAAAGGGCGTATCTTTCTTGTCATCATAAAGAATTCCATGGTTGATTCTTGGAAAATCACAATGTCCCACTGGGAAAAATAAAACAAAACTGAAGAATTAACCTACATCAGTGAATCATTAAGTCATATTTTAATCATCTCATTGATTTTTTTTCTTTCTTCTAGCTCAAATTCCTTTACCTTATGTGCCTTCCAGTGTACTAATTAGTTGAGAACAAAAAATGATCCCTAATTAAGAGTACAAGAGTATTTGAAAAGGCCATTGTCAATGCAGTTTATGTTTTGGAGTCAGGGGGAATAAAATCTCTTTTGCAGTAACTTCTAGAAGCAAATCCCCCACGGTTTAGGAACACGGCAGGGGGGGTGGTCAACAGCAGTTGTGACCTGTCCCCACAAGGTGCTAGTGGTCTGGGGGCTCATCCGTCCATTCCTTTCTCTACGCTGATGATACCCGGGGGAATCTCTGCCTGAAGTCTCTGTGTCTTCTGGTTTTCCCTGGTGCTTGAGGATGAAGCAGTTTTGTTTTCCCCTTATGCAAAAAAAGGAAACAACTTCCAGAAATTCTGCTCCCAAACCAGTTAATTGGGAAATTCCCTTTTGGCATTTATCTAGGGGTGACTTTCCCTGTCACACGATATTTCACACAGGGGATGCCTGTGGCCTTTAGCCTGCAAAACCTGGAGTTTCTTATCTGACGGTTTACAATTTGACATTTGTCATTCTCTGGTAGTTTGGGAAAAGATATGGAGGAAGAGACACCCCGACCCTGCCCCATAACACTGACATCCGTACCTTCCAGAATTCTTTTTCAGATCTGCTTTGCCCTCCCCTCAAATTACAGCATTTGATTTCCATGCATTTCTACCTACATATACTTTGCCATCCAGAGTGACTTCACTTTCATCTTTCAATTGTCCCTATTCTACCTACCCTTCAACGCTCATTCTACATTAAGAAAATACTCTTTGTGCACACAGCGATGTGCTAGCTCTGAAAGTTAACTTCTTCTGGCAGGCCTCCCTCATCCAGTCACCAAAAGTAGGAAATAATATCTCTTGTCTAAGCTTTCGGATAAAAGCTTATGATGTTTCCTATGAAATACACTCCCTTATATATATACATACATATATCACATATATATATATATTGCATATATATATATACACACACACACACACACATACACACACATAGTTTTGCTCTCTGTTTACTTATTTGTGTGTTTTGCTTTCCTCTGAGCACACTGGAAGGTGTAGACAGGCATGGAGCGTTCATTTTCTTTGGAGCTTTACCGCAGCCTGCAGCATAATATATTGCTCGGTAAATATTTCACTATTGAAAGCATGCAGAGTTTTTATAAAAGTGTTACCTTGATATGGTGCCTTTGCTTTGGGGCCAGTTTCTCAACAGGCACCTAAACGTAAATGCAATACAAACTGACAGGTCATTTAACATCTACACAGCTTTGGGATAGAGCTTCCCTGAAGGTTCTCTGGAAGACTAGACTGAAGATGAAGATCTTTTTCTGGGTTAGGGGTTGTAAAAATTCTACATATTAGTCTCACATTTTATACTTATTTTCCTCTGCTTTTTCCCCATTTAGAAATCCCCTCTTAATGTCATATCTAACAGGTGTTTAAAACAATATGTACCAGACACACAGTTTTATATATATATAAACTGTATATATATATATATATATATATATATATACACTCATGTACATATATGTACATATACATGTATACACATATACATATATATGTACAAGTGTATATATATATATATATATATATATATATGCAGAGGCTGCTGCATAGTCTAAACAGAGAATTTGTATTTTTAAAATTTTTTGTTATTATTTGTAATGTTTATTTTTGAGAGAGCATAAGCAGGAGAGGGGGGAGAGAAAAGGGGGACAGAGGATCCCAAGTGGACTCCATGCTGACAGCAGAAAGCCCGATGTTGGCCTAGAACCCATGAACCAGGAGATCATGACCTAAGCCTAAGTCAGACAACTGAGCCACCCAGGTGCACAGGGAATTTGGTATTTTTAGTTGAGACTAAGCAACTAAGACTGCTATTGGAGAAAAAGTACTTTTACCCCCATCAGCTAACTGTTCTCCTGTGAGTACATCTCAATGCTAAATGTAGTAACAAATTAAAGTTTCAAATCCATAGAAATAGGGTTTTATAACTTTTATGAAGGTGGATCTCTTTTTTTATGTTTATTTATTTTTGAAAGAGAGAGCGTGCACATGGGGGAAGAGCAGAGAGGGAGACAGGACCTAGAGAATCCCAAGTAGACGCCATGCTGTCAGGGCAGAGCTGGACTCAGGGCTTGATCCCATGAACTGTGAGATCATGACCTGAGCCAAGATCAACGATGGACGCTTACCCAACTGAGTCACCCAGGCACCCCATGAAGGTGCATCTTCAAAGTAAAGCATTTTTACTGTTCCTATTTTTCTCTTATGTGAGGACTAAAGAGAAACTTCCCCAAAGAACTTCCATTGTATGCAAAATTTAGCAAGCAACAAAATAGCAAAAGAAAGCCCTGCTGGAAATCAAACAAGACACAGGATTGAAACTCCACTTCCACACATGGTCTAATCAGCTGTCCTGGGCATTGTTAGAGGTTTTGTTTGCAGTTATTCGGATATGATGGTTTTTATTTCAGCGTGAAATAAGATGAGACAGCTTTCAACATATTTTAAGATGTGGCTTATAGTTTTAATAAAAAACGATGCACAATTTCCTTTCACTTTCAAATTTGCTAAAGAGCTCAGAAAAAGCAAAGAACTCATGGACATTTCACCAGTTTATTACACACAAAAATTAGGATATACTGTACTGTTTTACTAAAAAAGATTTTTCTTTATTGATGATAATTAGATTGAAAAAGGAAGTTCCTGATTTAATGATATTTAAATCTTAAATTAACAAATCTGTGAAAATGCAAACATTTTGAAGGTGTCCAATTTTTCTGGGGATGCTTTCTCTAGTCAGTGGCATTGCAGAGTTTATGGAGAATTACACTGAAACGTGACCTTTTCAACTTCATTACATGCAGCTTTTTCATCATATAATTCTTCCCCAAATGTTGTATTTGGTAGCTATTCACACTTTGGAGCTTCGAGAACAGAGAAGATTCATTTCATTTGATTTTTTTTCTTAATTTCATATTAGAAAATATTGATGAAATAGATTCAAATATGATCCTTTATTCAAAATGTTCTTACATAATTATTCATTTTAAAACATACACACACACACACACACACACATGCATGCACACACACACACAACACACACATTTGAGACAAGAACAAAATATTTAGATCTGTTTTCATGTTTTCAACTTACCTTGCCCCTCAACAGTAGAAATCCATAAGATTAGAATGGCATTAATTAAAAGCAGCATGCTAGGTTAGCCCAATCACATATATTTAGAAATGGTCCTGCAATGGTGGTATACCTCCAAATCCCGCTTTCATTTGTGGTTATAGGCAAACTTCGAATTTCAGTGCACTGCCGGGAAGCCAGTGCAGTGAAATACTTTCAGTAAATATCAAAGTTCGCAGAGGGTGGTGTGAGATAACTAATGTTTTCACATTAATACTTTAAAGTCAACACTAGATATTTATCTGAGCAAAATAATAGCTGTGCAACTTCCTTCTTGCGGTTCCTAATTTTCTAAGTTTGAAGCATTCAGACATGGACCACTGAGGAGGAAAAGTAAAGCCCTTTCTTATCTTCTTTCTGGCCAGGAGGTCAGCTGTTTCAGAAAGCTAGGTCATCTGTGTAGGTCATCTGTCCTCATTTTAATACCATGTCAATCTTCAGTTATTATGAATTCTTCTTCACACTGGCATTAAGAATTAGGTTCCCTCTTAGTATTTTTTCAGGGTAGTCAAGAATAATTCTGCCAAATAATGCTTCCTGAGATTTTTGGACAAAGTATATTTCAAACTCATTTAGGTGGGACTTCAAGAATGGCTATGACCCAAGTGTGGTAGACTCCGTCTCCAAAAGGCAGAAATAAAACTGGGCAAAATTATGTACAAAAAATAACCATGCACAGTTTCTGTAAATTGGCTAAAGAGCATATTGTTGAGAAATACTGATTAAAGAAAATCTCTGTAAATCTCACTAAAATAGAGTGGCTGCTCCCATCCTTCTCTGATTCCTGCCCAATTCTGTGGCTCAGAAGTATGACCTGGAATGGGCAAGGCAGGCATTGGGAACTGGCTGCTATGCTGCCCTGTTAGGGCAGAATGACTTTATGGCAGATCTTGGAAAAAAATCCACATGCGATGACACTGTTGAATACAATAGAGATTACAGTGGGAAACAATCTAGGAAGGCTGATATCTCCCCATGATACTGTTGTGTCTGTTACAACAGTAACAGATACTGTTGGGGCAAGAAACAAAATGGCAGGCCAGCCAGAAATTTAACAGAAATTTTGCTTTGGAAGCAAAAGACAGCCAAAAAGGGCTACACTAAGATGACACTTATTGCTGGTGGTCCAGAAATCACTGGACATATAACGACTGTGCCCAGTCAGACAAACCAGAGAGAGCCCTGCGAGCTACTAGTCACTGGTTAAATGTGGAGCCGACTTTTATACTCCCTGAACTTTGAAAACATTTCCCAAACCACACACAGTTTCAGAGACAAAAGGTAGGATGTTTAGTGGGCCAGTGTGTTTAAGCATAACTTCCGACCAATGATAGGTTGATTTAATTAAGTTATGCTGACTCAGAAATGACTCCTAGGAAGTCAGACTAAAAAATAAGAAGAAATAAAACCTGAGCAATGACATCAAAATCTGTACGCTGCAACGATCAAGCTCCACAGAATTAGTCTGGGCTACTTAACAAACAAGTTAGCAATAGCAACAGTCCTTGGTTGGAGAGGATTCAGAATTCTACAGTATGTTATCTAAAATATCCAGTTTTTAACAACAACAATATGAAGAGACATGGAAGGAGATCGGGAAGTGTATCCTGAACACAAGAGGGAAAAGGGCAATAGAAACTTTCTTTGAGTGGGTCTAGATTTTGGAATAAGCAGATGAAGATGTCAAACAGCCATTATCAATATGTTCAAAGACCTAAAGGAACCATGTCTAAGAAGTTAAACACAAGTATTATGACAATGACTTATTGAATGAAAAATATGCAGGCCTCTTAGGTCAAGGTAGCCAGGGACCTGGAAACATCAGGAGAGGTCAGGTCACGGAAACTCTTGGGGTTACAAGGCATTGCCCAATTCCATGCCTTAACCTACACAAATGTACTACATTTTCACTGAAGGCAGAGCTGGAGGAATCTGGACCGCCTTTCCAGGGATGGGTCTGGCGGGCTGGCTGGGTTATCTTCTAATAAGAGACATCTAGGAAGTGTGATAGCTGCTAAAGCCAGGGACAACAGCAGATAATAAATATACGTGGGGACTATCATCCATTTTAATGGACCCCTCAGGACAATTTTCAAGGGGTGCGGTTTCTCCACCCTTGAGGTTATGCAGGTGGTCAGGGATGGACCTTAGCCACACAGGCTTGGGGCTGGGGAGACCAAGGACAGCTGCCCAAGGGTGGGTTTTGAAGTACATACTGCCCATACTTAAGCCTTGCAGGGCAATGTAGCCAGGACCTGGAATAAGCCAAATATTGGGAGAGTCTGGGTCACAGAACAGCCTATGGGGGGAACCTCGCATCTGCATAATTCCAAAGCTTTAACCTATACAAATGCACATACTCCTCCAGAAGACAGAACTGGAAGAATCTGGACTGCCTTGCCAGGACAAGGCCTGGTGGGATGGCCGGGGTGTCCTCCAATAAGAGATAACTGAGAGCCTTGATTGCTGGAAAAGTCCAGAACCCCACTAGGCAACCAGTCCAAATGGGGATTGACAGTCGCCAGTTTAAAGCTGCTGCCTCAGAAGATAATCAGGAGGGACTGGGAGGGCTTGCCAGGGTCTCCACTAATAAGAGACATTAGGGAAACTTGGTTGCTGGAGAATCTCCTGGTGTCTCATCAGGCAGTAAGTCTGCGTGGGGACTGACTGTTGTCCATTTGTCGGTGTCTGCTTGAAGCAATTTTTCAAAGGTAGGTTTCTCCATGTCAAAGCCTAACCAGGTGGTTGGGGTGTAGCTGAAGCAACAGAAGCCTGGGACCCCTTAAGGCAGCCAGTCCTCATGGGGCCTGTCACCCATATCAGTGGCTGCCTCAGAGGGAATTTCACAGGGCTAGAAACCTCCTCTTTTGAGGTTGTTGGGGATAAACCCTAGCTCCACAGGCCTGGAGAGCCTCAGTCACCCAAGGGCAGAATACAGGGTATGTACTGCACATGTAGGAGCTATATAGTCCAGGGAAGCCAGGGACCTGGGACAGGCAGTGACGGCATAATCCGTCCATAGGTGAAGCTACTGGGGTTACGAAGCATCTGCCTAATTCCAAGGCTTAATCTACACAAATATGCATATTTCCATTAGGGGCAGAACCGGAGGAATCTGTGTTGCATTGGCAGAGCGGGGCTAGGAGTGCTGACCATGGTACCTCCAATAAGAGACACCTGGGGGCCCCCTGATTACCGATGAACATCAGGGCTCTGTCGGGCAGCCAGTCCAAATGAGGGCACTGTTGCCAGATTAAAGCTGTTGCCTCAGAAAGACTTTCTAGGAGTGGGCTCCTTCTACTCAGGGGACATTCAGGTAGCTGGGGTCACCCAGAGCTCCACAGCCTGGAGTGCCCCTGCAGCCCAAGGCCAGGTGACAGGATACAGAGAACACATGAGCAGGCATGGCAGTTCAGGCTAGCCAGAAACCTGAAAGAGGCCAATGTTGGGGGAGGCTCATCACAGGAGAGGGCTATTAGGTGTACAAGGTATCAGCCTAATGAGTAAAGCCTACCTGCACATTATGGAATATTCCTCCCCCTCCCCCGAAAAACAGAACTGGAGGTTTATTGACTGCCTTACTAGGAAGTGACCTGCCTGGCAGGACAGGGTATCTGCCATATGGAGGCACAGGGAGTCCTGATTCCTAGAGAAGCCCTGGAGCCCAGCAGGCGGCAAATCTACCTGGTAACTGACTGTCACCCTTTTGTACCTATTGGCTCAGAGCAATTTTCAAAAGGTGGGCTCCTTCCACACCAGAGGCTATGCTGATGGTTGAGGCCTGGTCTGAATTTCACAGGCCTGGAGAGCAGGGTCTGCCCAAAGCCAGACTTTGGGGTACATACTGCCCATATGCAGGTCTCCCAGGTAAGGGGTAGCCAGGGACCTAGAAAAGAGGTCAAGCATCCAGAGATATCAGGTCCCAGAAGCATGCTCTTGGGGTATAAGGAATCTGCCTAATTCTAAGCCTCCAACCTACATAAATGTAAATATTCTCTCGGAGGTCATAGCTAAAGTAATCTGGATTGCCTTGCCCTGAATGGATCATATAGATGCCATGCTTCCTCCAGTAACAGATTCATGGAATTCCTGATTGCTGGAGAAACCAATAACCCTATCAGGTACCAGTCCAAATGGGGAATGCCTCTAGTTTAAGCTGGAGCCTCAGAATGATTTTAGTGGGGGTGGGCTCTCTCCACCCTACAGGTCAGCAGGTATTTGGGGACCAGCTTGACCTTCACAGGCATAGAGGGTCCAACAGCCAGGAACCAGTTGACAGAGTATGGACAAGTCAAGCATAGGCCCTATTAGTCAAAGTAGCTACAGTAACCAGGGACCTGGAACTGGACAACGTTGGCTAAGGTTGGGTCACAAAAGGGGGCATTTGGGATACCTGCCATCTGCCTAATTCCAAGGCTTAGCATACAAAAAGACACACATTCCTGCCAAAGGCAGAGCTAGAAGAATCTGGACTGCCTTGCCTCAGTGAGGCAAAAAGAGATGGCTGAGAAACCCTGTAATAAGCAACACCTGGGATCCTTGATTGCTGGAGAAGCCTGAAATCCCATTGGGTAGCCACTCCAAATGGGGGCTGACAGTCAGTAGTTTAAGCTGAAGCCTCAGAAGGAGGCTTCAGGCTCTCTCCACCCTACAAGCTAGAAGGTGTTTGAGGACTGGCTTGAGCTCCACAGGCCTGGAGGGCCCCAAAAGCCAAGGGCCAGCTGACAAGGTATGGACCATACACGTACAGGCCATGCAGGCCAAGATGGTCAGAAGGAGGCTATTAGGGTACGTGGCACCTGCCTAATTCCAAGGCTTAACCTCCACAGATGCATATATTCCCCCTGAAGACAGAGCTGCAGAAGTAAAGTTGGGCTTGACCGGGCAGGGCTGGGCTAGATGGCTGGAGTTCCCTCCAGTAAGAGACACCTGAGAGTCCTGATGACTAGAGAAGCCTGATATCCCATCAAGAAGTCATGCAAATGGGGACAGATTGTCTTCGGTTTTAAGCTGCTGCCTCAGAAAGATTTTTCAGGGGGTGGAGCTTACTCCCCGCTGATGTCATTCAGGTGGTTGGGGTCAGGCTGGAGTTCCGCAAGCCTGGAGTGCCCCCTGCAGCCCAGGACCAGCTGGTCGTGTGCAGACAGCGCATGCGTGGGTCTCCCAGGTTAAATTGGCCTGGGATCTGGAATAGGGCGGACTTGGAGGTTTTTCAACTGCCTTGCTAGCCAAGGGTCAGGCTCACAGGAGAGGGTATCTGACATGTGGAGACACTGAGGGGTCCTGGTTCCTAAAGAAGCTCAAGACCCCATCAAGAAGCAAGTCCACATGGAGACCCTCCTAGTAGAAGCTGCCAAATAGGAGCAATTTTTATAAGGTGGGCCCCCTCTCGCTGGCAGCTACAAAGGTGGTTGGGGTCTAGTCAATGTTTCACAGGCTCTGAGGGCTCGGTCTGCCCAAGACTGGCTTACAGGGAATGTATGTACCTGCATGGGTGGTGTAGGTCTGGGGAGCCAGGGTATCTGGAAGAGGGCAAGCATATGGAGATGCAGGCTCTTGGAGTTACAAAGTATCTGCCTACTTCCACGCCCTAACCTACATAATTGTGCATATTCTCATTGAAGAAAGTCCTTGAGTAATCTGGAGTATCCCCCAATAACAGACACCTGGGAACTGTGATTGATCCAGAGGCCCAGACCTGAGGAGACAGTATGTCTTCATGGGGATTGATTGTTGCTCATTGCCGCAGTCAAACGGCAGTGATAGAGTACGTATTGTGCATGCACAGGTCAGGGTAGTCAGGGATCTGGAACAGTGCAAGTGCCCTGTGGGGCTGGGTCACAAGAGCAGGCTATTGGAAGTACCTGGCATCTGATTCTTCCCATACTTTAACCCACACAAATGTGCATACTCCCCCTGAAGGCAGAGCTGGAGAAATCTGGATGGCCTTGCCAGGGAGGGGCCAAGCAGGATGGCCAGGTACCCTCCAGTAAGAGACACCTGGCTGGGAACAATCGTGGGTGAAGCCTGGGACCACCTCCGGCAGCAAGTCCACACGGGGACGTCTGTCAGCCTTTTGTAGCTATTAGCTCAGTGCAGTGTTTAAAAGCTGGGCTCCCTCCACACCAGAGGCTACAGAAATGGTTGGGGTCTGGCTGGATTTCACAGGCTTGGAGTATCAAGTGTGCCAGAGGCCAGCTTAAAGATTGTGTACTGAGCATGTATGAGCTGTGCACATCAAGGTAGCCAGAGACCTGAAACAGACCAAGTTTCATGAGAGGTAGAGTTCACAGGACAAGACTCTTGGGGCTAAAAATAATCTGGCTAAGTCCAAGCCCCAGCCTACATAATTGTGATTGATATACAAAGGTGCATATTCCCTGTGAAGGCAGACTTTAAGTGGTCCGGACTCCCCTTGCCAGGACTAGGTCAATGGGATGACAGCAGTATCCTGCAGTAAGAGACACCTGGGAACCTTGATTGACGCAGAAGCTCAGGACTTCGGCACACAGTAAGTCAACCTGTGAAATGACTGTTGCCCATTTCTACAGCTGTCTCAGGGCAATTTTCAGGAGGTGGGATTAGTCCCCCCCCCCTCCCCACTGTTGAGGCACCAAAGCAGGCTATTGGAAGTAGCTGGTGTGTTCCTGTTTCCAAGATTTTAACCTACACAAATGTGCACATTCCTCTGGAAGACAGAACTGGAGAAATCTGGTTGGCCTTGCCTGGACTGGGCCTGATGGCCAGTATACCCTCCAACAAGAGACATTTAAGAGCCTTGATTGTTGGAGAAGCCAGATACCCCATCAGGCAGCCAGTCCAAATGGGGGCCATGACCAATCTAAAAGCTGTTGCTTTAGACAGATTTTCAGGGGTATGCTCCTTTGTCCTGGAGGCTATGCAGATGGTTGGATACTGGTCCCAGCTTCAGAGGACCAGAGGGCGTGTGGTGCCCCCAAACTGAGTGCATACTGCACATGCTCAAGTCACACAAATCAGGGAAGCCAGGGACCTGCAACAGGGCAAGTGCTCAAGAGGCCTGGTTTCAAGAGTGAGCTCTTGGGTGTCCCTGTCACCTGCCTAATTCCAAGCCCTACCTTACACAAATGTGCATATTCCCCCTGAAGATAAATCTGAAGGATACTGCCCTCCTTTGTTAGGGCAGGCTGAGCAGACCAGCTTGGGTATCTATCCTCTAATAAGAGACACCTGGGAGTCCTGGTTGATGGCAAACCCTGGGATCCCTACAGGCAGCAAGTTTAAGTCAAGAGTGATAGTGGCCAATTTGCAGCTTCTGCCTCCATGTGATGTTGGGGCTGAGCCCTCTCCACCAGCCTGGAGCCCCCCCCCTCCCCCCCCCCCCACTGCCTCAGGCCAGCTGAAGGGACATAAACCACCCATGCATGGTCAAAGAGGTTCGAGGTAACCAGGAACTTGGAAGAGGGTATAGATCCAGGTAGACCATGTCAAGGGATAGGATGGTGTGGACAAAAGGCATCTGCCTCAGTTCAAACTGTAACCTATGCAAATACACATTTCCTTTGAAGGCAACTGGTCTGCCTTGACTGGGCAGGGCTAGGCTTTCTCACTGGGGTATTTAATAAAAGGCACCTGGGAATCCTGGTTGTGAAGAAGCCCACAACCCCTTCAGGCAAGATGTCTAAATGGAGACTAATAATGGCCAATATGCAGCTGCAGCCCTCGCACCTTCCCCCCGCCCCCCCACCAGTGATATGTGGTGGTGGACACCCCCCACATCCTAGCCTATGTAGGTACTGGTGTCTGACACCACGACCACTCCTTCGAGGTTCCCAGCTGTCTCAGGGGGATGAACTGCACAGGTGGCACAGCTTGGGGTAGCCAGGGACCTAGAACAGGGCACTAGTCTTGGGAAGCTGGAATAGAAGAGTGGTTCTTAGGGACAAGATGCATGAGTACTTGCAATACCTGTCTCACCCAAGGGGCAATATCCCCTCTGAATCGGAGCTCAAGGCCACTGGACTGCCATGGCAATACCAATCCATTATATTCCCCCTCAAGACAGAACTGGAAGTTTCTCAACTGCTTTGCCATGGAGGGGCAGGGTGTACAGGACAAGGTATCTTCCATTAGGAGACACCTGGGAGTCTTGATTCCTAAAGCAGACCTGGGCCCCATCAGGCAACAAGTCCACATGGGGACTGACTGGTGCCCATTTGCCAACTTCAGACCATTTTTCAAAAGGTGGGCTCTCTCCATGCCAGAGGCTATGCAGGTGGTTGTTGGCCTGGCTAGAGTTCCACAGGCTTGGAGGGCCAGGTCTTCCCAAGGCCAGCTTAAAGGTATGTTCTGTGCATGCGCAGTATGCACAGGCCAGGGTAGCCAAAGATCTGTTACAGAATCAGGCTCTTGGTGTTACAAGTCCTCTGCCTTATTTCAAGCCTTAACCTATAAAAATGCACTCATTTCCCCTGAAGGCAGATCAGGAGGAAGCTGGACTGCCTTGCCAGGGTGTTGCTGGGCAGGCTGGCAAGACTATCCTTTAATAAGAGAGATTTGGCAGTCTTAGTGGCTACAGAAGTCCAGGACCCACCAGGCAGGTGGTCAAATGGGTACCATTTCAAGTTTAAAGGTGACACCTAAAAAGATTTCAGGACTGGGCTCCATTTACCCTGGAGGCTCTGCCAGTAGATGTGTATCAGCCCAACTTCACATGCCTGAAGGTCCTTGGCTGCCAAAAATCAGATATTGGGGGTACATACTGTACATTTCTTGGCCATGTAGATTTGGAAAGCCAGAAACCTAGAATCTGCAATGTATGGAGAATCCAAGTCTCAAGAGCAGTCTCTTGGCCTTCCATGGCATCTTTTTTTATTCCAAGCCCTAACCAACCCAAATGCACATATGGGAGCCAAGGCATGCCACCCAAAATGGGCCACTTAGGCATATTAACAATTTTGAATTAAAGTTATATAAGCAACAGTACAAGGAAAGCACTTAGACTTCCCCCCTCCTTTGTCTCCTGAAGGCAGGGAAAATATCTCGTAAATAAAGAGGAGACATCTTGTACCAGGAGGTAAAGAGGCATCCGATCACCAGAGTTCAGGAACTCAGAGTCAAGAAGGCTGTATAAACAAGCATTTTACTTTTACCAATTTACTACCACTGCCCAAATTCTGTTTAAAATCCCTTACTAACTGAAGCTCTCAAACAAGTTTTCTTTGTCCTGTCAATTCCTCACAGATTTATCGCTTCTTTTTCTAAAAAATATAACAGCTGCCTGCCTTAGTCATTTGAGTCCCAATTTTAATATTGGGCCTCTGTGCACATGAAATTAAACTTTGCTTTTTCTCTCCTATTAATCTATCTCATGTCAGTTTAACTCTTAAGCCAACTAGAAGAATCTTGAAGAGTACAGGAATATTTTGCCTCCACAACACTTGGTGAAATCGGCAGGATAAACTTCCCTGGCTGAACACAACTGCAGCTGAGAGATCCTGAGACACCCAACAAACACTGGAAGTAGGTAGGAATTTTTGCCACATCGGCCCCTGGCTCTCTGCTCGTGGGGGGGGGGGGGGGGAGGGGGGCTAATGTATTTGAATCAAGTTAGAGGCCTTTTTCTCTCTCTTTCTACATTTAGATTAGCTCTAGAAAATATTTGTGGAACTGGTTGCTTGGACTTGGTAACTCTAGTAATTTTGATAGAATAGTCTTCTCCTCAGACTCATGTCTGTTTGGACAAACTTTGCTGTGGGTTTTCTTTGTAACAACCAGATGAAGTTTTGCCTTTCATTCTGTGCTATGTCCTAAGAACTCAGCTTCATGACCCACAAGAATATTCTCTTTGTCTCTACCATCCCGAGGGTGCATTTACTTGGATGTACCTTGGTGGTCAGTCTAAAGGACTGGGCTCTGAAACACAAGGTTATAAGCAGGACTCTCTGTCTTGGCAAAGCCAGCTTTCAGGGGAGTTTGTCATAGAATGTTACAGCCCATAAGGGACCTTCATCATCCTACCTTTTGTTGCTTCTTATCCCTGGAAAAGTTCCATTCCAGTAGTACCTGCCTGGTGACATAGATGAGGGGGTCTGAGACTGGAGACCTCTTACATTTTCGTGGGAGACCAGAGACACTGTCTTCACCACACCATCATTGCTATTATTGGACAAGGATCCATTATGCAATGCACAACAAGCCAAATACTGATGCTGATTTTGTGGTAGAGAAAAAGGGTTTCATTGCAGGATTCCAAGCAAGGAAATAGGGAAAAAAATCTCAAATATGCCTCCCTGAAGGGTTACAGTCGAATGTATTTAAGGATAAGGGGTCAGGATGTCACAGGGTTTGTAGGTTGAATGGAATATGCTGATTGGTTATAGGGGAAATGGGAGATGTCTTCCTTTCTGAGATGGGAATTCAGGAATCATGTCTTTTCATGGGACGTATGTTCCTTAAATGGCAGGATAAGCATGACAAGTGAGAGAGATCTCAGAGTGTGTCATCAAAGAGGTTACTTTCATTTACTCTTGGTCTCTTCTGTGTAACTGCAAGAATTCCTCCTGGTTTGCTCCAGTCTCAGCTAGTCTTTCTGGTGGTCAGTCAACTTCTGAAAAACAAGCTCATAAATCAATCAGGTTAACCAGTGTGTCCTTAGAGTGGAAGAGCCAAGAATTTTTTAACTCAGCATATTGGTTTTAGTCTTCTCTATCATTTGATCATTCCACAGTCTTGAGGGATGACAGGCATGATGATCACTCTGGCTACTTCCTGCTGATTTTAGAGGCACAGTTTGGGGTTTGAGGAATGAAATTCTTTTGTACCTAGTTGGAAGTATTTTCTTGTTTCCAGCTTTGTATGTACATTTTGCATGACCAGGATATGATTTCCTTCTTTGACCATCTTAAGAGTAATACTGTGCACACATTTTGTCATTCCAAATCTAGTAATTAGTATGATGAATATGGACATGTCCATTTTTATTAGTCCTTATACTATTAATCAATGCCTTGGAGGATCCATGAAAATAAACCTGAAAACCAGTCTGATCCCAGAATATCTTCTGAAATCTCTTGAAGCCAGGCAGCCTGTTGTCTAATTTTGTTTAGGTGAGCCTCTACTTTATAGGGAGTATTAGTATAGACACAGAGACATGTTTGCCACCATACAGATTCCCTCCTGCTCAGCCAAAATATAATCTAAAACTATTCTTTTGTCCAAGACTACTTCTGCTAAAGAGTCCAGATACTTCTGTTGAGCTGCTATAACTAAAGCAGTTTTATTGGCTAACATTTCCAAATTATAGATGGGTTTCTAGTCATATGTTCACGGGTTGCCACTTCTCCACGATAGTAAAGTTCTTCCAAAGAAATAGCCTGTTCCATCTTCCTGATACTCTGATAGGTAACCTTGCACTTTTCCGCAAATTGAGTGAGTCACTGTCTAATATGGACCTACCCTCTAGTTCTAGTTCTGGAAAATGTTTTTTAAAGAATTGTTACAATGCTGAGCATCACTGGAATCATGAAATTTATACTATATGCCTATAAAGGGGAAGGGATTCTGTTAAGGTATTCATTATTTTATAACTTTTAATTTGCACATAGGAGAAAAGAAGAATATAATTAGTACACCTCTGCTGAACTAAAGAGAGAGATACTGGGCCCGAAAAATGTAAATTTGTGTTAAATAGACCATTAGTTACCACCTGTCTGTTAGCAAATGTCTGGTTTTTATGACCATGGGTTCCAGTGCCCTTGCATGAGCTACTAAAGGTCATTATAGGAAGATCTCTAGGAGGAGTTAAAAAGAAACAGGGGACATATGACCCTCTGTTAACTATTCTGACCCAAAAGGTTAAGTCCATAGGGTTCTCTCCATAGAATGCCATGAAGTTAGGCACCTTTCAGAAATTGGTTATGAGCATAACTATGGGGTCAGTATGATCATTTATGGAGAAGGGCTTCAGGTGACATATCCAGCAATCAGACAAGTTACCAGGAGAAGCTTAAGTCCGTAAAATTCTAACCATGGAATCATCTTGCCAAGCAAGAGATGACAACTGCAGAGAAAAACCAACAATTGGCAGTAGTCATATTCCTCTGTTAGTCTGATTGTCTGCTGAATAACAACTTATAATCTGTCAAGGCTCCCAAGAATAGTTGGCAAATTCCCGTTCTGAAAGTGACTGAGTGAAGTCTGTGCTTGGGATGTGCCACCATCCAAGGTTAGGGCCATCCTGGCTTTTATGCTTTTGACTTGAAAAATTCCTGTCTCCAGTCTTGTTCTGATAAGTAACTCACAGTGATTGGATCGGCTGTTTTGGTACCAGCTTCACACAGGAATGATGAATCCATAGCTTGACACCTTTTAACTTGATAGAAGAGTGAGTAACCAATAAGACCTCATATGGTCCCACCCACCATGGCTTAAGCTATTCTTCAGGGTGTTTGTTTTTCTAGGATTTGAACAGCAACCAGTCACCGGGACTCAAATGGTACAATGGCACATCTGTAGGGTACATCCTTCCCTGGAAGCAAACATGAAATGGTGTGAAATTTGCACCGAGAGATTGCACATATTCTACAGTGTCAAGTTCTCTTACCCCAGTTCCCTCCAGATCTCCTAAATGATATTCAGAACAGAGGAAAGGTCTAGGTCTCCTATACATTATTCCATAAGGGCTCAATGGGAGCCTGCTTCTAGGAGCCACCCTTATCCTAAGCAGAGCCACCAATAAGGCTTTGTCCCAAGTCAGGTTAGTTTCCTGAGAGATTTTTGCTAATGTTTTTTTTTCTTCCAAAGGTATGGTTTATTGTTTTTAGTCTTTCAGTTGTGATCTCAAAGAAGCATGTGATCTCCAGTGAATACCTAGAGGCCCAGAGACTTCTTGAGTAACTTTGGCCACAAAGGCTCCTCTGTTATCAATCTGGAAGGAGAAAGGCAACTCAAACCTTAGAATAATGTCTTTTTATAAGGCTTTAACTACTTCTGAGACTTTTTTTGAATGGCAAGGAAAAGCTTTTACTCATCCAGTAAAAGTATCTATAAATAGGGGAGGGTGGTTGATGGGCATTGAGGAGGGCACCTGTTGGGATGAGCACTGGGTGTTGTATGGAAACCAATTTGACAGTAAATTTCATATATTAAAAAAAAAGTATCTATAAATACTAAGTATTTAAAGTTACTGGTAGTCTTTGGTTATCACCTTAAAGTCTATTTGCCAGTTTCTCCAGCCCTGTTCCCTTGAGTTTGAACTCCCTAAGTCCAGATGGGGGCTAGTCTTTGTTTTGTTTGTTTGTTTGTTTTGCATAAATCCTTTATTTTTGTATTACTTTCTGAATAATCCTTTGTATATTGCATCCTAGAGTGTACCTTTCTATCCAATGGAAGTTAGCATCGCTTCCATAATGGGTAGCCTAAAGAATGTGGCTAATAATGTCTTCAATAAAGGTTCACCTGGGTGGCTCAGTCGGTAAAGCATCTGACTTTGGCTCAGGTCATGATCTTGCGGTTCATGAGTTCGAGCCCTGCGTTGGGCTCTGTGCTGACAGCTCAGAGCCTGGAACCTGCTTCGGATTCTGTGTCTGCCTCTCTCTGTCCCTGACCAACTCACGCTCTTTTATACATAAATAAATGTTAAAAAAAAAATAAATTATTTATTCTATAAGGTGTTTGGGGCTCAGCACAATTCCTTGTCTGTTGTAAATCCAGCCTTCTTTGGTGTATTTGTAGTCAATACCCTGAAAAAAAAATGCAGATCCCCAATTAGATCCCTATTCATTAGCTCTGTCAAGAACTTCAGGGGGAATATTTGAGATAACTGTGTGTTGCATCCATGTCCAGAATGAAGGTTATTTGAGACATTGGAGTCTTAATTCTCACTGCTAAGTTGGCAGCCTGATCTGCCTGATTATTTCCTTGTGCAATCAAGCACTCTGATTTTTTGCACCTTGGACAAGGGACTATATAACTACTTCTTTGGGTTCATTACTGCCTCAAGTAAATCCAAAATTTCCTTAGGATGTCCCTGCCCCTCCCCAAGGTGAAAAGTCCCCTTTCCTTCCAAATATTCCCATGAGCATGTACTGTGGAAAAGGCATATTTAGAATCACTATGTACAATCAATCTGTTCTTTTTTCCTAGATATAAAGCTTGGATGAGGATATTAAATCCTTTTGCATGAAGGTACCTGGCAAAAAGGCTTTGGCTTCCAAGGTTTGTTGATGGGTTAGCCTTCTGCTTACTGTGGTCCATAAAGTTAATCCTGGAAATGATCAATGTTTCCAAGTTTGGATCCTTAAGAGGTATATCTGTCAAATCAGGGGGGCTAGAATAAACTTGCTCAATTACTTGAATACAGGTGTGTAGGTGTTCATCATTACTGGTTGGAAGTAACATGGCTGGATTTAAAGTTGAGACAGATTTTAGAATAACATTAGGATTGTCCAATAATATTGCTTGATATTTGCCCAATCTACCAGACATGAGCCAATATCCTTTTTGTTCCAGCAAAGGAAGAACACAGTGGGAAGTATGTACTGTGGTAGGTTGTCTCAGGGTAAATTTTTCTGCTTCCTGGAAAAGATCACAAGTTGCTGCCACAGCTCATACATATGCCAGCCCCACTGTCACTATATCCAATTTTTTTGAAAAATAGGCAACTGGTCTTCTCATGTTACCAAGAGTCTGTGTTAACACTCCAAGACTCACCCTCTATCTTTCATGAATGGACAAGTCTAAAGGCTTTCTTATGTCTGGAAGTCCCAGTGCTGGTGCCATGAACAACTTTTTTAATGACTTGGAATGGCTGGTGACATTGTCCTGTCCAATTATGGAGTTCATTGTCTCCTCAGTTGAGGGCTTCATTGAAAGGCTTAGCTCTGAATCCAAAGTTGGGAATCTAGATACGGCAGAATTCTGCCATACCTAAAAATTTTCACAGTTGCCTCCAGGTAGTCAGCATGGCAACCCTGATTAATGCCTCTTCCCTATCAGGGAGCAAACTTCTGTGCCCCTGAAGCCATTCAAGCAGAAAATACTTTACTTGTTGAGAAACTCGTCCTCTTTCTTGGACATCTTATCCTCAGTCAGCCAGAAAGTTCTGAGTCGAAATAGTCTTTAGTCTCTGGTCTTACCAGCTATCAATATGTCTTCCACATATTAAAGCAAGACACCCTCTGTGGGCTGAAGTTGTCACAGATATTTAGCTAGAACCTTACCAATAATGGTGGGGACCTTCTTAAATCCTTGGGGGAGTACCATCCAGGAACATTGCTCCTTAATCTTAGTGTCCAAACCTTCCCATTCAAAGACAAATAGATCTCGAGATTCTGGACTTAGAGGCACATAGAAAAACCCATCCTTGAGCATGGTGAACCAGTGAAAATCTTCAGACAAAGTGATAAGCAAGGTTTAAGGATTAGGTACCACCAAGTGGCTATATTCCATTATTTGTCTAGTTGCTCTGAGGTCTTGAACAAAGCGATATTCTTTTGTGCAGGCTTCTGAACCAGCAAGATTGGAGTGTTAGGAGGTGAGTGACAGGGCTGAATTAGTCTTATTCCAAAAGGCAATCACCAGAGGCTAAAAACCTTAGGGAACACTGTTTTAGGTTTGGAATCTTTGCCTTAGGGCAAAGCCTCACCTGGATAGGTGTTAAGATTTTTGCCCAGGGGCCTCTGGGTGGCTCAGTAGGTTAAGCACCCAACTTTGGCTCAGGTCATGATCTCACAGTTTGTGGGTTCGAGCCCCGCGTTGGGCTCTGTGCTGACAGCTTGGAGCCTGGAGTCTGCTTTGGATTCTGCGTCTTCCTCTCTCTCTGCCCCTCCCCTGCTCACACTCTGTCTCTCTCTCTCTCAAAAATAAATAAATGTAAAAAAAAAAAAAAAAAAAAGATTTTTGCCCATCCGGTCCTCCCATCTGCCCAAATGTTGGGGTTTACCTCTTGTAGAATGTCTTCTGACATATTCATAGGCTGTTACTCTCCTCATTGTAATATTGCCTGGAATTCGCAAGCTGCTCTGCTGGTACTTTAATATCTATTCACCCAGACAAAAAAGTGACTTGAGCATTGAGCTTATTCAGCAAGTCCCTTCTGAATAGTGGAGAGGGGCACTCAGGCACATACAAAAAACTATATTTCGAATAAGTTTTTCCAATCTGACAACCTAGGGGTTGAAAGAAGAGTCTTTACAAAGGCTCTTCTGATACTCCCATTACTTTCATAAAGCATAATTTTATTAAGTGAGTATTTAATACAGAATAGGTGGTGCCTGTGTTAATCATCCATTTTCTCACTTTCATTTGTGCCCAGGGATCCTTGTGAGAAAGGTTAATGGAGCCTGTGGATTGTATGTAATAGAGTGTGAGCTTTGTCACTCTTGATCAGTCTTAGTAAGCTGGGATATTTCAAGAGTAATGAGATCCCCCAGTAGCTTTATTTAATCTAGGGGCAATTCTTTTCCAATGGTTTTCTTGTTTACAATAGGCACACTTCCAAGGCTCTACTGTGAAGTGTCCTTTCTGATTCTGATTGTCAGGAATTCTTACCTTAGCTTCGTTACCTTTTCTTTGTCTATCCTGCGTGAGAGCAGTAGCAAGCAAGGTCACTTGTTCCATCTTGCACTGTTACTTTTTCTCCTGTTCTTGATCTTTGCTGTTAAAGACCATAAAGGCAATTTCAACCAATTGTGACATAGACATTTCTATGGCCCCTTCCAACCTCTTAGTTTCTTTTGAATACCTATGACACTGGCATATTCCCCCTATCATTTGCATCTCAGTTGGGGTCAGCAGCCAGCACCACCATGGTAACTGCAGCCCTTATGGGATTGGCTAGAGCCTCAGCATGAAGCTTATCAGCTTCTTTTAACATCATTCTCCACTCTTCTGGCATAAGGAGAATGATCAGTAAACTATGTACATTTGCACAGATGAGGTTATGGGTGGCAAAATTGGGAGAACAAGTTTTTCATTCTTTTTGGGTCATCTTTATGTGTTGGCATATTATTTTTCCAATTAAACAAGTTGAAATTAGAAAAAGGGAATGTGCCCAAATCATTTCACCAAGTTGGTCACCATTATTTATTTCCCCAGTGGACACTTGCCTTAAAGGGAATTGCCCTGACTAAATTTGAATGGTTCCCTGGCCAAGTTTTGCTCCCTGCCCTGCTGGGTATGAGAAGGAGAGACTATTCCTTTTTGTTCTGACTCCTCATGAGCCTGGGACCCTAAGAGCCCATGGCTCTGAGGCTTGTGTAGCTGGAGCCCCTGCTGCACCTCCATATGGAGGTGGAACTGGAGCCTTTGGTGAATTCAGCTGTATTAGTTGAGAGGTCATCCTCTTGATCATTAGACTCTGATAAAACAATGCCCTTTGGGGGTTGGTTGTACCATAATCTTGTATTTCTTCTGTACCAGCTTGTTCTCATACAACAGCATGAAAGATTGTACATACGGAATTTCATCCATCTCAGTTATCCTCTCTCTTACATAACGATTCTAACTGGAGTATAGTTTTATAATTCAAAAACCCATTTCCAGGCCACCTTTCTCCTGAGTCCAGGGAGCCTTGTGGCCAAGCAGTATTACAGAAAAATATCACCACCTTTTTCATGGGATAACTACAAGTTGCCCAGTTTCTAAAATATTTTTTTAATATTTATTTATGTTTGATACCGAGAGAGACACAGCACGAGTGGGGGAAGGGCAAAGAGAGAAGGAGACACAGAATCCTTAGCAGGCTCCAGGCCCTGAGCTGTCAGCACAGAGTCCAATGCAGGGCTCAAACCCACGAACTGTGGGATCATGACCTGAACCGTGGGATCATGACCTGATCACAACCTGAGCCAAAGTCGGATGCTTAATCGACTGAGCCGCCCAGGTGCCCCTGCCCAGTTTTTAAGTATGCATGCCAAAGGACTGCATGAAGGGATCAAATTACTATTACCCGTGCTTGGGTTTTAATTTACTTCCTTTATCCTAACCAAGATATTGCCCATACAATGATAGCAAAGCTAGATACGCATGATCAAGAATTCAAGAAACAAGGAAACGAGAACTTCTTTGGGTGGGATCCTTAACTCTTCCTTAGTGTCAGGATTTCCCCCAACCAAGGCTTCCTTTCAGAAGTCAAAGCTTCCTTGTGGAAGTCTATCAAGGCCCCTAAATAAGGATCAAGGAGAAGAGAGGAAAAACTTGTGCTGTCACACATAAAGTATTCAACAACAGACTTTTTCCAAATCAAGTCCTGTTTTTCCACCTCAAAAATGAAACTAAAGTGCTGAAGGCTGGCATCATCCCACTGTGGGGGAATCCCTAGATATCTAAGCAGCTACTAGGCCCCTTCAGAGAATCCCAGGCAAGCAAGAGGTGGCAAACCACAGGCAGGTGTCTGGAGAGGACTGAAAGTCCCTTCATGATCACCAATTTTGTTACCAGACAAGAACCCATTGCCCAGTGCTCAGCAGGTCAAACACTGTTGTTGGTTTTGTGGTAGAGAAAAAGGGTTTTATTGCAGGGCACCAAGCAAGGAGATGGGAGAAATTTTCTCGAATCTGCCTCCCCAAAGGATTGCAATTGGATGTATTTCAGGATAAGGGGTCAGGATATCACAAGGTATATTGTGTGGATGGAATGTGCTGATCAGATATAGGGAAAAAGGGAAGGGAGGTGTCCTCCTTTCTGAGTATGGAAATTCAGGAATTCTGTACTTTCATGGGACACGTGTTCATTAAATGGTGGGGTAAGGGTAATGATGGGGGAGATCTGAGGTTATTTTCACTCACTCTTGGTCCATTTTGTGCAACTGCAAGAATTCTTCCTGGTTTGCTCCAGTCTCAGCTAGTCTTGCTGGTGGTCAGTCAACTTCTGCAAAACAAGCTCATAAATCAATAAGGCTAACTAGAGTTTCCTTAGAGAATAACAGTCAAGCACTTGTTAATTCAATGTTTTGGTCTCACTGCCTGTGGAATGAAGATCTTTGCTTTCTTAGCCTATTTTTGGGAGTAAACTTTTGGATCATGGGTGCTATATTATCTGTGCCCTCTCTGGGGACGTTTCTTGTGTCCATGGTCTAAACCTGGAGAGTGGCCCCAGTCTTTTTTAATTAATTAGTTAAAATTTTAATTCCAGTGTAGGTATACAATGTTATATTAGTTTCAGGTGTATAATATAGTGATTTAACAATTCCATATATTACTCAGTGCCCATCAAGAGATGTGTGTACTCTTAACCTGCTTCACCTTTTTCGCCCATTTCACCCACCCACTTCCTTTCTGGTAACCATCAGTTCTCAATGGTTAAGAGTCTGTTTTTGGTTTCTCTCTCTCTCTTTGCTCATTTGTTTTGTTTCTTAAATTCCACATATGAGTGAAATCATATGATATTAGTCTTCCTCTGACTTATTTCGCATAGCATTTTACTACCTAGACCCATCCATGTTGCAAATAGCAAGATTTCATCATTTTTATGGCTGAATAATAATCCACTGTGCGTGTGTACCACAGCTTCTTTATCCATTCATCTATCGATGGATACTTGGGCTCCTTCCATATCTTGGCTACTGTAAAGAATGCTGCAGTAAAATAGGGATGCATATATCCCTTCAAATTAGTATTTTCATAATCTTTGGGTAAATACTCAGCAGTGAGATTACTGGATCTTAGGGCAGTTCTATTTTTAACTTTTCAAGGAACTTCCATACTCTTCCACAGCAGCTACACCAGTTTGCATTCCCACCAACAGTACACGAGGGTTTCTTTTTCTCTGCATCCTTGCCAACATTTGTTGTTTCTTGTGTCTGTAATTTTAGCCATTCTGACAGGTATGAGGTGATATCTCATTGTAGTTTGGATTTGCATTTCCCTGATGATGACTGATGTTGAGCATCTTCTCACATGTCTGTTGGCCATCTGGATATCTTCTTTGGAGATATATCTGTACATGTTTTCTGCCCATTATTAATTGGATTCTTATTTATTATTATTATTTTTTTGGTGTTGAGTTGTATTAGTTCTTTACATATTTTGGATACCCTTTATTAGATATGTCATTAGCAAGCATCTTGTTACATTCAGTATGTTGTCTTTTAGTTTTGTTGATTGTCTCCTTTATTGTCCAGAAGACTTTTTATTTTGATGTGCTCCCAGTAGTTTATTTTTCCTTTTATGCCCCTTGCCTCAAGGGACATATCTAGAAACCTGTTGCTATGACCAATGTCAGAGAAATCACTGCCTAGGATTTTTATCTAGAATTTTTATGGTTTCAGGTCTCACATTTAGGTCCTTACTCCATTTTGAGTTTGTGTGTAGTGTTAGTGGTCCAGTTTCATTCTTTCGCTTGTAGTTGCCCAGCTTTACTAACACCATTTTTAAAGAGAATTTTTCCTATTGCATATTTTTGCCTCTTTTGACAAAGATTACTTGACCATACAATTGTGAATTTATTTCAGGGCTTTCTCTTCTGTTCTATTGACCTACGTGTATTTTTGTGCCAATAGCGTACTGTTTTGACTACTACAATTTTACAATACAACTTGAAATCTGGATCAAGATTGCTTCAGCTATTTGAGTCTTTTGTGCTTCTATATCAATTTTAGAATTGTTTGCTCCTAACTCTGTGAAAAATGCTGTTGGTAGTTTGATAGGAATTACACTGAATGTGTATATTGCCTTAGGTAGTATAGACATTTTAACAATACTTGTCCTTCAAATCCATAAGCATGGAATATTGTTCCATTTCTTTGTGTCATCTTCAATTTCCTTCATCAGTGCTTTATAGTTTTGAGTATAGGTCTTTCACCTCCTTGGTTAAATTTATTCCTATGTATTTCATTATTTTTGGTGCAATTGTAAATGGGACTTTTTTCTTAATTTCTTTTTCTGCTGTTTTATTATTAATGTATAGACATGAATTTGCTTCAGTTTTTCCATAAAAAGGCTTTTTGGTTTGAGTCACTATTAAGATGATCCTAATCATCAGTGGCCAGATAATGAATCCTTTAAGTTGGTTATGATTGAAAGGAAACAAATTCTTTGTAGGGAGTTCTCAATTGTCTTATTTGTCTCAATTGTCTCAATTGTCTTAGTGTAACGGCTAGCTTTAGGAACACCCTTTGAGAAGATGAAAGAACAGAAAGTAGACTTAAGACAAAGGTTCATGGCCACATCCAGTTAATTCCCCTTATCAAAATCTGGCTGCATAGGCCTGTTTTAACTTTCCTTTCCCTACATGACTTACAGAAAGCACTCTGGCCTAGTCTCTTGGTTCAAAGTATACAGGTTACTCATGTAAATGCTGAAAGCTAGGAAATGAATTTAACACAAGCTCCCAAAGCTAGCAGTAAGCCTCACTTTACTCCTACTTTATAGGACTTTGTAATCGGGCCCTACCAGCTTCAGGCATTCTTACGCAATGTCCTTTGTAGATGTATCCTAGACCCTTCACCAAAAAGAAATTTATATCCTCTTATCAGAAACATATGTTTTTTCAGCTATAAAGTCCTTTTATCTCCACTTTCAGAACATCAGACCAAATTCAGAAAGGAATTAGAAAGATGAGTGGCCATTCACAAAACGCCCTTCACAGAGAAAACAGCTGAACAGATCTCTATGTTCATCTATATGTATGTGTATTATGTATATTACAGATAAGGTTTTTTTGACCTTCAGATGGTATTGCCAAAATTAATTTGAAAAGAGCTCTATTTAATTGGCTAAACAGAATTAAGCATTTATGTAAATTTGCTTTCTAAAATTCTCAAAAATAACATAAACACTAATCCAAATGAATTTCAGGCTCATGTGATCTGGGAAAATATTCAATAATGGTAACTTTAAAAACAAGTTTTCACTCTTATGTGGATCCTGAGAAACTTAACAGAAGACCATGGGGGAGGGGAAGGAAAAAAAAAAAAAAAAGCTCGAGAGGGAGGGAGCCAAACCATAAGAGACTCTCAAAAACTGAGAAAAATCTGAGGGTTGATGGGGGATGGGAGGGAGAGGACGGTGGGTGATGAGTATTGAGCAGGGCACCCGTTGGGATGAGCACTGGGTGTTGTATGGAAACCAATTTGACAATAAATTTCGTATTAAAAAATAAATACATAAAAATAAAAATAATGCCTTAAAAAATAAAAATAAAAAAATAAAAACAAAACTAACAGTTATTTTACCAGCAAAAGATGGGTTTATTTGGGAATAGCAGAGAATTGCAATCCAGGACAAGCAAGCTACTGCAAAACCATAGATAAGTCTGGTGAACAAGGGAGAAGTGTACCCTTTATAGAAGAAAGGAAAAGCTGAGAAGGCTGTTAGAAGCAAAATTCCATTACAGTAAACTGGAAGTTTGAAGCCTAGTGGCTTCTCATTGGCTGAATTATGACTAACTCTTATCAGCTGGGCTGTCGCCAGAGGAGGAGGAAATTCTTTCTTCCTCTTCCCAGGGTAGTAAAATATATCTATGTGCAAGGTCCATCTCTTCTCATTGGATTTGCAATTGACAAGGAGCGATAGGCATGAGAGCTCCTCCTAGCTCCATTTTAGTAAGGCTTCCCTTTACTAATTTTTACATTTCCCCCTTCTAACCAAGATCTTTCTTCCAAAGTCTCACTGATGAAGAGTCAGGTTCTTCATAGATAGTGGTTTTGTCCTTCAGTGTCAGGAAGGACCTTTCCTGGTTGTCATGACATTGGAGAAGAAGGGCATAGCCATTGGAAACCACTGAAGGCCACATCTGAGTAACAAGGAGGGTTAGGGGAATCTCTCAGGCACTTCCCATCTGAAGTCTATATCTTCTCAAGGTTGTAAGCTTTGGAGATCATATTTTTTTATTTTTCTTTTTTTTTTAATTTAGATTCAAATACACTTAGATGTATGGTGTAGTATTGATTTCAGGAGTAGAATTTAGTGATTCAGGAAACAGATGTTGGCAAGGATGTGGAGAAAGGGGAACCCTTTTGTACTGTTGGAGGAAATGCAGACTGGTGCAGCCACTTTGGAAAACAGTATGGAGGTTCCTCAAAAAGTTAAAAATGGAACTACCCTGTGACCCAGCAATTGAATTGGAGATCATCTTGAAGCACTAAGCCAGCATCACCTTAGTGGACACATCTTAAAAATTGATAAACAACAAGGACAGAATCAAAAGTATCAGGACAATTCCAAACTGTATGTTGGTTCTAAACCAAGACCATAGGTCTAATAGTAACCAACTAAAAATATTTATTGGCACTTATTCCAACTTAGGAAAGAAAAATTCTTCCCACAGACACAAACCTAGAGTCATATATGTCTCCTAGAAGTCCCTTTTAAAAGTGGCTATGAAGCAAAAGAGTGAAAGAAATAACCAGGTACATTTGGGAAGATGCATTGCAGGTATAAACAAAGCAACAGTTAATTAACTTTTTGCAAGAACAGTCAGCAAAGCTTCAGACATATTAAAAATATTGTCCTCTCCAAGAGCTGTGGGTTTTTTTAACTTTATTTTTGATGATGAGAGAGAGATAGTGTGATCTTCATTTTTTTTTTTTTCAACGTTTATTTATTTTTGGGACAGAGAGAGACAGAGCATGAACGGGGGAGGGACAGAGAGAGAGGGAGACACAGAATCGGAAACAGGCTCCAGGCTCTGAGCCATCAGCCCAGAGCCTGACGCGGGGCTCAAACTCACGGACCGCGAGATCGTGACCTGGCTGAAGTCGGACGCTTAACCGACTGCGCCACCCAGGCGCCCCTGATCTTCATTTTTGAGAGAGGGAGAGAGACTGAGACCCCGACCCCGACCCTGTGTGAGCAGGGAAAGAACAGAGAGGGAGACACAGAATTTGAAGCAGGCTCCAGGCTCTGAGCTGTCAGCACAGACCCTGATGCAGGGCTCAAACTCACAAACCTTGAGATCATGACCTGAGCTGAAGTCAGACACTTAACCAACTGAGCCACCCAGGAGCCCCTCAAAAGAGCCGTTGTGAAAACAAATATTATCCAGTAATACAGTCTGTAAAGTTATAAATTTGGAAACCATGAATTTGGATTAGAATACAACATAATAGTTTACATGAAAGAAAGACTTTTAGGAATTCTGAACCTTCTAACCCTTCAGAAAAGTTCATAATGAGATGATAATGAGGCTGTTCTCAAAAAGACCATAATCAAAAGAGATTTTCCCCCTTTTATAAAAGATTGGTAAATGCAGATAAGGGCATTTTCTTTCCACAAAGGGATGGAAGAAGCAACAGCAGGAAAAGGAAAAAAATGTATACAGACCTGGTCCAGGCATCTCGAGAAAGCTGTCTCATCAAATGTCATCTGCTTCAATTCCAGGAAATCTTAGTCACCAGATGGTTTTGCAGGTCCAGCCAGGGTTTGGTGCTTTCTTTAGATGAGTCACATGAATAAACGAGTATATTCCCTGGACTTTGGCAATATAAAGGTTGTTTAGTAGTACCTGATAAGGGCCCTTCCAATGAGGCTGAAGAGAGTTTTTCTAGAAGTGTCTTTTCCAATAGACAAAATCTCCAGGTTGCAAGGTATGATGCTTAAGATCTTCATCTTCCTGGAGTGCATGGTGAAAAGATTGTCCTACCAAAGCATAATTGTTTTTAATAGAAGCAACTAGGCCTTTACAATATTGAAGTATGTTTCCTTTTATCAGCTGTGAGTCAAAGGTGGCAGAGGCCAAGTGCATTGGATGCCCTGTGATTATCTCAAAGGATAAAAGTCAAAGGGAGTAGATTTGAGTTAGAAAAACCAACATCAGTGCTTTTAGCCAAAAGATTTGGAGGGTCTCTACAAATTTTGTCAATTTAGTCTTTTTTCTTCGGAGTTAATTTTGTTTTTTTTTTTTCATTTTAATTCCAATACAGTTAACATACAGTACTATATTAGTTTCAGGTGTATAATATAATGATTCAAAAATTCCATACATCAGTCTGTGCTCATCATGATAAGTATATTCTTTGTTTTGTTTCTTACATTCCACAAATGAGTGAAATCATATGGTATTTGTCTTTCTCTGACTGATGTATTTCACCTAATATTATAATCTCTAGATCCATCCGTGTTATTGCAAATGGCAAACGTTCATCCTTTTTTATGGCTGAATAATATTCCTGTGTGTGTGTGTGTGTGTGTGTGTGTGTGTGTGTGTGTGTGTACGTACACCTTTTCTTTATCCATGTATCTATTGTTGGACACTTGGGCTGCTTCCAGAATTGGGCTAGTGGTGTAAATAATGCTGCAAGAAGATAGGGGTGCATGTATCTTTTTAAATTGGTGTTTTGTATTATTTGGGTAAATACCCAGAAGTGCGATTACTGGATCATATGATAGTTCTATTTTTAACTTTTTGAGGAAACTAAACACTGTTTTCCTCAGTGACTGTACCAGTTTGCATTCCCACCAACAGGGCACAAGTGTTCTTTCTTCTCCACATCCTTGCCAACACTTGTTGTTCCCTGTGTTTTTTATCATAGCCATTCTGGCGGGTGTGAAGTGATATCTCATTGTAGTTTTGATCAGCATTTGCCTGATGATGAGTGATGTTGAGCATCTTTGCATGTGTCTGTGGGCCATCTGGATGTCTTCTTTGGAGAAATGTCCATTCATGTCTTCTGTCCATGTCCATGACTTCCTTATATATTTGGAATATTAACCCTTTATAGATATGTCATTTGTAAATATCTTGTCCCATTTGATAAGTTATCTTTTAGTTTTGTTGATTGTTTCCTTTGCTCTCTAGAAGCTTTTTTATTTTGATGTAGTGCCAGTGGTTTATTTTTGCTTTTGTTTCCTTTGCCTCCGGGGACATATCTAGAAATATGTCGTTTTGACCAGTGTCAGAGAAATTACTGCCTGTGCTTTCTTCTAGGATTTTTATGGTTTCAGGTCTCACATTTAGGTCCTTAAGCCATTTTAAGATTATCTTTGTGTATGGTGTAAGAAAGTGGTTCAGTTTCATTCTTCTGCTTGTAGATGTCCAGTTTTTCCAACACCATTTGTTGAAGAGACTTTTTCCTATTGCATATTCTTGCCTCCTTTGTCAAAGATTAATATATATTTGTATATTTATTTATGGATTTTCTATCCTGTTCCATTGATCTGTGTTTCTATTTTTATGCCAGTACCATACTGGTTGATTACTATAGCTTTGTAATATAACATGAAGTCTGGAATTATGGTATCTCCAGCTTTGCTTTTCTTTTTCAAAATTACTTTGGCTATGCAGGGTCTTTTTTTGGTTCCATACAAATTTTAGGATTGTTTACTCTGGTTCTGTGAAAAATGCTGTTGGTATTTTGATAAGGATTGTATTGAATGTGTAGATTGCTTTGGGTAGTATAGACATTTTAACAATATTTATTCTTCCAATCCATGAAAATGGAATATTTTCACATGTCTTTGTGTCATCTTAATTTCATCACTGTTTTATAGTTAGGAGCACAGGTCTTTTTATTTTTGGTTAGGTTTATTCCTAGGTGCCAGATTATTTTTGGTACAATTGTAAATGAGATTTTTTTTTCTTAATTTCTCCTTATGCTGCTTCATTAGTAGTGTATAGAAACACAACAGATTTCTGCACATTGATTTTTGTATTCTACAACTTTATGGGATTCATTTATTCTAGTCGTTTTTTGATAAAATCTTTTGGCTTTTCTATATATAGTATCTTGTCATCTGCAAATAGTGAAAGTTTTACTTCTTCCTTACCAATTTAGATGACTTTTATTTCTTGTTTAATTGCTGTAACTAGGATTTCCAGTAGTATGTTGAATAAAAATGGTGAGACCATCCTTGTCTTGTTCCTGACCTTCAGAGGAAAGCTCTCAATTTTTCCCCATTAAGTATGTTCACTGTGGGTTTTTCATAGATGACCGTTATTATGTTGAGGTATGTTCCCTCTAAACCCACTTTGTCAAGGGCTTTTATAATGAATGGATGGTGTACTTTGTCGAGTGATTTTTCTGCATATTGAGATGACCATATGGGTTTTTATTCTTTCTCTTATTGATGTGATGTATCATGTTGATTTGCAAATATTTTTTTCAATTTTTTAGGTTTGTTTGTTTATTTTGAGAGAGAAAGAGCAGGGGAGGGCAGAGAGAGAGAGAGGGTCCCAAGCAGGCTCTGAGTTGTCAGTGTGGAGCCTGATGCAGGGTTCCAAATCATAAACTGTGAGATCATAAACTGAGCTAAAACCAAGAGTCAGATGCTCAACTGACTGAGCCAACCAGGCACCCCTACTGTCTTGCAAATATTAAACCATCCCTGCGTCCGGAAATAAATCCCACTTTACCGTTGTGAATGATTTTTTAAATGTATTGTTGGATTCTGTTTGCTAGTATTATTTTAATGTTTATTTATGAGAGAGAGAAAGAGAAAAGAGAGAGAGAGAATGAGAATATGTGCAGGGGGGAGGCAGAGAGAGAGAGAGAGAGAGAGAGAGAATCCAAAGCAGGCTCTGAACTATCAGTGCAGAGCCTGATGCGGAGCTTGAACACAAGAACCATGAGATCATGATCGGAGCTAGTCAGACACTTAACCAACTGAGCCACCCAGGTGCCCCTGTTTGCTAGTATTTTGTTAGGATTTTTGCATCTAAGTTCATCAGAGATCTTGGCCTATAGTTTTCCTTTTTTGTGGTGTCTTGATCTGGTTTTGGTATCAGGGTAATGCTGACCTCAGAATGAATTTTGAAGTTTCCTTCTGTTTTGAGGAATAGTTTGAGTAGAACAGGTATTAAGTCTTCCTTATATGTTTTGTAGGATTCACCTGTGAAACCATCTGGTCCTGGACTTTTGTTTGTTGGAAGTTTTTTGATTACTGATTCAATCTCCTTGCTGATAATCAGTCTATCCAAATGTTTTATATTTTCCTACTTCAATTTTTGTAATTCATGTTTCTAGGAATTTATCCATTTCTTCTAGGATGTCTAATTTGTTGGCATATAGTTTTTCATAATATTTTTTGACAATTGTATTTCTGTGATGTTGGTTGTTATTTCTCCTCTTTCATTGGTGATTTTGTTTATTCAAGTCCTTTTTTCTTCTTTTGAGTCTTGGCTATAGATTTATCCATTTTGTTGGTGTTTTCAACAAAATTTGAGTTTGAAACCAACTCCTAGTTTCATTAATCTTTTCTGGTTTATTTTGTTTATTTCTGCTCTGATCTTTATTATTTCCTTTCTCCTGCTGATTTTAGGATTCTTTTTGTTGTTGTTGTTCTTTTTCTAGCTCCTTTAGGTATAAAGTTTGGTTTTTTATTTGAGATTTTTCTTGATTTGATGTAGGCCTCTTATTGCTATAAACTTCCCTCTTAGAACTGCTTTTGCTGCATCCCCAAATTTTGGACCACTGTGTTTTAATTTTCATTTGTATCCATGTATTTTTTGATCTCCACTTTGATTTCTTGGTTGACCCATTCATTGTTTAGTAGCATGTTATTTAATCTCCAGGTATTTTCATTCTTTCCAGATTTTTTCTTGTGGTTGATTTCTTTTTGTTTTTTCTAATGTTTGTTTATTTTTGAGAAAGAGAGGTGGGGGCAGGAGCAGAGACAGAGTGAGACACAGAATCCAAATCAGTCTCCAGGTTCTGAGGTATTGGCACAGAGCTTGAACTCATGAACCTCAAGATCTGAGCTGAAGTCTGATGCTTAACTGACTGAGCCACCCAGGCATCCCACTTGTGATTGATTTCTAATTTCATAGTGTTGTGGTCAGAAAAGATGCATGGTATGACTTCTATATTTTTGAATTTGTTGAGAATTGTTTTGTGCCCTATTATGTGATCTGTTCTAGAGAATGTTCCATGTACACTTGAAAAGAATGTGTATGCTGCTATTCTAGTATTAGATATTCTGAATATATGTTAGATCTATCTTGTCTAATATGTCACTCAAAGCCACTATTTCCTTGTTGATTTTCAGTCTAGATGATGTGTCCATTGATATAAGTGAGGCGTTAAAATCCCCTACTATTGTTGTATTTACTATCAATTAATTCCTTTGTTGGTAGCTAGTTTATGTATTTGGGTGCTCCCATGTTGGCTGCATAAATATTTGCAATTGTTGTATTTTCTTGTTGGATTGTTCCTTTTATGATTATATAGTGTCATTCTTTGTTTCTTGTTACATTCTTTGTTTTAAAGTCTTTTTATTTTTATTTTTTTGGTCCAATTCAGTCTTAATAAATAGTGTTGCCAGTGCATTCAACTAACCCTGAGGATTGAGGATGCTGGTTGCAATGAAAGTGTTGTAAAACCAGCCAAATAGCATAGATGTGTCAAAACATCTGACCAATAAAATGAGTTCCTCAATCACTATGAGGTTTAAAAGGGGTATCCCAAGTAGGGATAATCTTTTCTAACACAATTTTAGCCACAGAAGAGGCATTGGCCTATCTGCAGTGGAAAGCTGCAGTCCAGTAAGAAAACATACAAACCATGACTAAAACATATTTTATCCATGATATGGAGGGAGCTGTATGAAACTCATTTGCCAAGACTTAAATTGTTCATTTGGCAATTTAACATGCCCAAGGCTGGTATGGACAGGTTTCTCAATATTGTAATTTGGACAAGAGGGACAACCAAGGTAGGCACTTTTTGTGGTCTTGTTGATATTTTCCCACCAATATTGGTTCATGAACACTACCATTTTATCAATAGAACAGTGGTTTGATGCATATACATTTGTAAGTAGTGGGAATTTTAGAATTTCTGGTAGAGCTAGATAGGTATTTGGTCCAAACCAGAGTTCTTTTTATCAAACCAACAATTATTAGATTTCTAATAGTGTTTCTTCTCTTCTGGAGCCAATTTTTGGGCATTGCTAATCACTTTTTCTCAGTTGTCATTTGGGAGAATATCCCTTGAAACATGACAGAGGTCTAACTATTGGTCTCCATGAGAACTGCATATTTGGTGGAAATATCAGCAAGGTAGTTTCCTTTGGAAACCTAGAAGTGGAGTCTGAAATGTCTAAGAATCTTAATAGCTAGAGCTACTTGCAAAAAGTATGGTATCTAATAAATTTTGGACATAGGAGCTATTTTTTAATAACTATTTATTAATTTACATCCAAGTTAGCATACAGTGCAACAATGATTTCAGGAATAGATTCCTTAATGCCCCTTACCCATTTAGCCCATCCCTCCTCCCACAACCCCTCCAGCAGCCCTCTGTTTGTTCTCTATATTTAGTAGTCTCTTATGTTTTGTCCCCCTCCCTGTTTTTATATATTTTTTTGCTTCCTTTCCATTATGTTCATCTGTTTTGTATCTTAAAGTCCTCATATGAGTAAAGTCATATGATATTTGTCTTTCTCTGACTAATTTTGCTTAGCATAATACCCTCTAGTTCCATCTGCATAGTTGCAAGTGGCAAGATTTCATTCTTTTTGATTGCTGAGTAATACTCCATTGTATATATATACCACATCTTCTTTATCCATTCATCCGTCAATGGACATTTGGGTGATAGGAGCTATTTTTAAATGTCTTCCCATTGGAGATAAGGAGACATCATTGTTTCCATACCATTCCAAAATTATGAGCTACCCCAAAGTCATCAGTATAAATGTTTGTAGTTTTATCCTTAGCTAAAATACACACTTAAGTAAGGGCATATAACAGCCTGTTGAGTAAAGGTAAAGGTAAAGGTGCTGCCTCAATGACTTCAAAAGGAGTTCCAACAGAATTCCTGGCATGATATTTACCATTTTTACCCTTTAATTAGTAACCATCAGTAAACTATGAAAAATCTGCATTGGTTAGAAGGGTTTCCTATAAATTGTCACAGGAAGTCAGAAGGTGATCTGTCAATGTTAAACAGTTGCGAGAGGTTTTGTCTGCAAAGGAGGGGAGAAGGATAATAGGGTTGGGATTATTGCAATGAGAAAAAGCTACTGGAGGAGCAGTTAATGGGAAGATTTCATAGGTGAGGTGACCTGCGCAAAGGTGTTGAAGGTGATGAAAATTCAGCAGGGCATTTACTGCATGAGGCTTAAGGATGGTTAAAAGGGACCCTATGACTATTTCTTCAGTGGCCTTAACTTAAAAAGGCAGTGGAGGGAATGGCTCTGAGGCAAGGGGGATATCCCTGTGCCACAGGGTCTAGTTGTTGGCTGTAATACCCTATGGTATTACATTACATGGTAATGGTCTCCTTGATTGGGGTGAGCACTCCAAGGGCATTCCCATTCTTCTCACATACAAAAAGGGAAAAGGAAAATTTGTAATTAGGGTGTCCAAGGGCAGAGGGCTTTATTATGCTTTTCAACGTTTATTTATTTTTGGGACAAAGAGAGACAGAGCATGAACGGGGGAGGGGCAGAGAGAGAGGGAGACACAGAATCGGAAACAGGCTCCAGGCTCTGAGCCATCAGCCCAGAGCCCGACGTGGGGCTCGAACTCACGGACTGCGAGATCGTGACCTGGCTGAAGTCGGACGCTTAACCGACTGCGCCACCCAGGCGCCCCTATCATGCTTTTCTTTAGACTCTCAAATGCTGTTTCACCATGTTGCCAAATAATAAGACTAGGTTTGTCTTTTCTTAGTAAGGCATATAGAGGTTAAGCCTTAAGAGAGAGGTTTGGAATCCAATTTCAACAGTAGCCAGCCAATCCAAGAAAGTCTTATAATTGGAGTTTAAAGTTTTGGGAAATTCAGGATGCCTTGAAGTCTACCTAGATACAAATGTAGTCCTTGTTTTGAGACCAAGTTCCCTAAATATTGAAACTGAGGTTTAGCAAACTTTTCTTTTGAGACTTTATGTCCCTTTGAAGCCAGAAGTTTTAACATGTGCATGCTGTCTTCCTGTGAAGACGTTTGAGAATGGAAGCAGAAAAGCAAATCATCTGTGTGTTGTAAAAGTATAGGGCCTACAGAAAACTTTATATCATCCATATAAGCTTTTAAGGTTTGTGAAAAATAAGGACTCTATAACCCTGGGGCATTGCTGTCCAGGTGGCTTTCCATTCTTCCCAAGTGAAAGCAAGAAGATATAGACTTCTTTTTCAAATGGAGTAATTAAAAATGCACTGCATATGTCAATCACAGTGAACAAATTGCTTTCAGTGGCAATAGATGTCAGTAGCATATGAGAGTTGGAAACATGAGAGTACAGAGGGATAACAATGTTAGTTGTTGCACAGAGGTCCTGAACAAAATCTCCATCTTTGGCCACCAGGTTTTTTCACAGGTAAAATTGGAATATTACAGGGACTATTGTAGCAGATAATGAGACCCTGAACCTTGGAATCTCCTGTAATGGGCTTGATGCCTTGAAGGGCTTCTTTATTTATAGGGTATTAGTTCTAGGGAGAGGTTTTGAGTGATCTTTTTGAATCTTGATGGGAGGTACACTATGGATTCTGCACATATCAGTTGAATATTTTGCCCATAAAGAGGACGGTAGATGATCTAATAGGAACAAATGATCAGTGTCCTCAGACTCAGCTATAGTACCATCAGAGACGGAGTATAGAAAAATGCCAAAGCATCACTTATTTTCCCTGGTTGGCTATTTTAGTTACTACTGTCAAATTCTAGAATTATTTTCCCCTTTCAGGAGACAGAAATTTTTGCATGATATTTTTCTAAGAAATCTTGAAATAAATAGGATGGGGGAACTAAAGAGAAAATAGTGTGTGTGTGTCTCAAAGAGGTTAGACAAAAGGGAATAGGTTCAGAGACAGGAATTTGTTGGGATTTATTAGAGACCCCCACTCTTTAAACTGTTTAGTACTCCAAGGCAGAGGCTGCTTTACAGCAATGGAGTTAAGCACCAAGAATGTAGCTCTGGTGTCAGTAGGACCAAAGATTCATTCCCAATCTGAAGAGTGGTTTCTCTGATATGATCAAGACAAATGATTGGGAAGAGCTTCTGTAGCTCCTTGGACCCCCATCACTGGAAATTAGGAAGACATTAGAATGGTCAGCCAGAGGGCTGAAGGCACTAAAGCACTTAAATTTCTAACAATCTCTTTTCCAATGTCCTAGCTCTTTGAAATAATAGCAAAAAATTAGGTTTCCTGTTTTGCTTAGAAGTCTTCACTCGCTACAGTTGAACATTGAAAAATTTAGTGCTCTTTCCTTTAAATAACTCATCAAGGCTGCAAGCGAGCTGCTTTGTCAAATTAAACCTGGAGTGGATATAATTTCCTATTCCATCATGGTCTTTGTAACTAAAAGGGAAAGATTTCAGATAAGCCCATTAATAAACATCGTGCTAAATGCTACCCAAGGGGATTCAACATCTAACAGAAGACCAGAATTTTTTTTTTTAAGACAGTTTGGAGTCAAGTGTAATAATCATGAACACATTCATCAGGCTTTTGTGTTTGAGCTTGATCTAGCATCTTGCCAAAAGTTAGGGGTCTCTTTCTCTAAATCCCTTTCAAGATGTTCTTATCAGACTAGTTTCATTCAACGTTTGGACTGGTCCTCAACAAGCATGTGGACTAATTAATATAAATTAATTGGCAAGAAATTGGGTTGGCAAGTTTTGAAAACCATGTTAAATCCTTCAGCAAACATATGAAGGTCTTCAGTCACTTTAGGAATCTCTTTATGGCTCACAATTCAACCTTAGCCCAAGAACATAAGATTTGTTTAGATCCTCAGAAGACTTAACTTTAAAGGGGCAGGTTTTAATAGGTTTAGGAGAGGAGAGGGTGGAGAAAGTTTTGAGGGCAGAAATTCAGCAAACATATTAGAATGAGGGATCAGGAGAAATAGAGGAAATGGGGAAGGTGCAGAGAGAATAGAAGATGATACCAGAAGTGGGGCCTGAGAGTAAGGCAGCTGTCACCTGTCTGTAGACAAAGATGGGGAAGGGAAAAAGAGACCTCAGAGCCTCTTTTCCTTTTTTTTAATTTTTTTTTTTTTTTTTTTGGTCTCAGTTAATAGACTTTGTTTTGCAGAGGCAATTTTATATTCCTGATGATGTTTGGAAGCTTCAAAATACCAATTAAAATAGGAAGCTCATTCAGTTTTGTCAATTTTAGATCATGGCTGTCCAATTCAGTTTTGAGAAAATTAAGTTTGAGGAGACTGGAAGTTCCCCATAATGGCTGATGAAGTCTAAATTACTTTTGGGTAAGTCAGTCCATTTAGTTATAAACGTGCATGCAGAGGAACGATTGATTGTAAACATAAAGCTGGCCAGAGTCCCAGAAGGTGGAGTGGGCACTTCAAAGCATTTTGATGACTGTGTTCCCGTTTCTTAGTTTTTATTTTTTTCTTTAGAGCAAAATTAAATTTCTACACAGCACTACTTTGACAGGAATAGCCTGGTTCCAGAAAGAGTCAGACCAAAGGCCAGCAGAGTTCCATCAGGAACAGTCCAATTCTGAAAAGAGTTGGACCACAGGCCAGAAGACTACTCAGAGATTTTTTTTTTTTTTAAGAAGAGTGGGCTTAAAACATATCCCAAATAAAGCCTGGAGAGATTGAACACACATCTGTCTACTCACTAGCCTTGGAGTTCCTGGGAGTCTTCTCTGGATCCCACTTCTAGTCACCAAATAATGTTAAACTTAAAAAGAAAACTGCTAGTCATTTTGCAAATAAAATATGGATTTATTTAGAAATAGCAAAGAATTGCAATCCAGGACAAGCAAGCCATGGCAAAACCATAGACAAGTGTGGAGAACAAAGGAGGGGTATAGTTTTTTTATAGAGGAAAGGGGAAATTGGGAAGGCCATTATAAACCAAAAGTCCATTGGTGCAAACTGGGAGTTTGGAGTATAGTGGCTTCTCATTGACTAAGTTGTGACTGTCTCTCATTGGCTGGGTTGTTGCTGGGGGAGGAGGAAAGGCTTTCTTCCTCCTCCTGGAGTAGTAAAATGGTATCCATGTGCGGGGCGCCTGGGTGGCTCAGTCGGTTAAGCGTCTGACTTCAGCTCAGGTCACGATCTCACAGTCCGTGAGTTCGAGCCCCGTGTTGGGCTCTGGGCTGATGGCTCAGAGCCTGGAGCCTGCTTCCGATTCTGTGTCTCCCTGTCTCTCTGCCCCTCCCCCGTTCCATGCTCTGTCTCTGTCTCAAAAATTAATAAACGTTAAAAAAAAAATGGTATCCATGTGCAAGGTCCATCTTGTCCTGTGGATTTGCAATTTATAAGAAGTGGAAGGGCATAAGAGCTTCCCCTGCTAAACCTCCCAATTCCATTTTAGTGAGATTTAATACATAGTATTAAAGCTAATTTAAGGTTGTTGGTTTAATTAAAATAGACACATCTTTAGAGTTATCAGCATTCAATATAATACTTTTATCCTACATGTGTTCACTAATCAAATAACTTCATGATGACCCTGTTACAAAATTCATCAACAAAAATAACTTAGAATGATAACTGACATTTGTCTAATGTCTCATGAAGTGTTCATGGGTAATCTGAACGCAACTGTTGGGAGCAAATGATTTACTTATATGTAAATTGAGTAAGTTTATACATAAATAAACTTTTTAGCAACAATTAAATTTTATGCATGCATACTTAAGAATAACTTCCAAAAAAATGTTTTTGGTAACCTGAAACTCTAAAGTTTTCTTAAGTGATAAATTAAGTTAAATTCATTGAATATCTAGATCATTTCCAAATAGGATAAAATAGTGAAACATTAATAGCTGGACATAGGTTTATTCACTTTGGGCTTCCCTATTACAAAGGTCTGTAATGCTGGTCTGTTAATAAACATGTTTTGTGCTTTATTGAAAGATGGCACTATGAAGAAGCATGTTTATAGAAATTATAAAAAGTGTTCATAAATCTGCCAGTATAAACAAAAATGCTAGTGTAACAGTTCACAATTGCTTACTAGATTTCACTAGAAATTTAAATTTCTATGGGTTAATAATTCTAATATATGTGGTTAAAGCTACTAGAAATAAGAACGTAAACATCTTCATATGCAAGCAAAGTAGAATGTATGCCTTCAATAAAAGAGGGTATGAGGAACAGAAATGCATTTTTGTGTGTGTGGGAAAAGAAAGTAATTTTGTCCTAAAGAAGGATTGGAAAAAAGGAAACACATCGGACAAAATCTGAATGTAAAAAAAAAAAAAATTTAAAGGTTTATGGAAAAGCAATCTTTTAAAAGGAATTGTATGGGAGTCAGGACTGGCTAAGATTCAAATAAATTAAGTAAATAAATTACATAAATGAGCTTTATCAATCACACTGGTACAAAATTAAAATTACGTGTGTACTTTAGTAAACAAAGTTTTCTTAAACTATTGTTTTCTTTTTGATAAGATATTATAAAAGATCTTTTAGCTTTTAAAGTTACCTGCTTAGAAAAGAGAATTATTTTATGTTTTATCAAAAGAATCTGTTTTATATCTTCATCATTAGATCTTTGATTACTTAAGAAAACAAACTTCTTAATATTAAGTTTTGCTCACAACTATGTGACCTTCACTTGCCTTTGAAATCTTTTATTGTCATTTTGTTTAAAAAGATAAGTATTGTTTCATAATGATTTGTGATCTTATTTAACCAAATGTTCAATCCTTTTTATATTCTTTGACAAACTTCCCAATATAAAATTCTAAAATGGAAGTCTTTTGACCACAAACGAAGTTTGAAGTATTCCAGAGGGTTCCTGGAACATTTGAAAGGGTTTGTTCTTCTACTATAAGAGAGAAATTAATTAGGCATTTTTGGTATGATAGATAGCATGAGAAGCATTGTCAAATAAGTGATAATAACCTTTTTTTGATTATATTTGTGTAGATCTGTTGCTAAAATAAGTGTTTGAGAAACTGTATGAAATGTCTAAAAATCTGATATGTCCTTGGCAATGAGAAAGAATGAAATATGGCCCTTTGTAGCAACGTGGATGGAACTGGAGAATGTGATGCTAAGTGAAATAAGCCATACAGAGAAAGACAGATACCATATGTTTTCACTCTTATGTGGATCCTGAGAAACTTAACAGAAACCCATGGAGGAGGGGAAGAAAAAAAAAAAAAGAGGTTAGAGTGGGAGAGAGCCCAAGCATAAGAGACTCTTAAAAACTGAGAACAAACTGAGGGTTGATGGGGGGTGGGAGGGAGGGGAGGGTGGGTGATGGGTATTGAGGAGGGCACCTTTTGGGATGAGCACTGGGTGTTGTATGGAAACCAATTTGACAATAAATTTCATATATTGAAAAAAAAATCTGATATGTCCTGTCATCAGTTGCAATTCTAGTTGTTATCTTGAAATGTGTGTCACAGTAATAACCAAATATCCTTCTTGACTGCATTGTAATCAACCCTAATCAGATCTTTAACCACTGATAGTGTTAAGTCTTTTATCATTTACAATTTTACTTTCCCTCAAATGCTTTTATAAAAGTGTTCCTGTAAAAATTCTTCTTCAATAAGATTCATAAAAATGACTCCAGAATACAGGTTTCTTATAACTTTAAGACCAAAAGTTAAACTGGGTAAGCAATTTCCAGGACTAATGGAAAAACTAGTAGATTTAAGCAAACCAAGAATTAATTACATGGTACTGAATACTGAGGAAGATGATTATTATTTTATGACTTTTTATTAGAAATACTGCTGATTTTTTAAATATTTCTTTCCAGATTTAAGGAAACCTTTTTCTTTGAAGGTAACTAATTTACAGCAATTGTGAAATTACACCTTTATAAGCAGAATTGCAATATTTATCTTTTTCTCTCTACCTGATCCCACCGGAATTGAGAAACACTCAGTGAGCATTCTTGTATTTTCTTGGCAATGTATTTATTTGCATTAAGTTCACTAAGAATCTGTTCTCTTTATAACAGGACACAATTGGAAATATTGGTAATATTACCAAGACTTTGACTGGAATGTCATATTTGAGAGAAAAATGAATAGATTGAGATAAAACCAAATACCTTTAAGGAACTAAGATTGATTTTATAGAGCCAATTAAGCCTCTTGGAAAATCAGCCTGATATCTTACTTACAGGGTTACCAAAAGCCTTATCAGGTAAGTAAAGAAGGTCACTTTCTGGCAGGTGAAAGAATCTCAGGATATTTTGAGGACCCTAAGAAGAGAGAAAGTAACCCAATCTACAGGTATTAGAGGCAAAGTCTGATGGCAAGTATTTGGCTTGGCTTTTTAGGCTTAAAAATGTGTTAAAAATTCAATCTAGGGGTTCCCTATAAAAAGTTCCAGCAAAGCAGATTTTTAAAAGCCTATATGATTAATCACTATTCTTGCTACATTTATGTCAATAATCAAGCCAAGTTTTATTAAAACTAAACTTATTTTACAAACAAATTAGTCCTAACTTGGCTAACTTTGAAAATGAGGGTAACTTCAGAGAAAAAAAATGGTTTCAGTAACACACCTGTATGGATATCATATTCTACTTCTGCTCACTGTTGTAGAGATTTTGTTTTCTACCTACAAAGTAGACTAACTCCTGAATTCTTCTACTTCCCTCCAAAGTCTGGCTACAAATCTCCAAAATTACATGTCCAATTTTCTCCATCTATCTGACTTGGAATCACTGAGAACTAAAATGCCCTTTTTCCTGAAACCTACAAACTAAATATGACTAATTTGATGTAAGCTTCAGAGAAATCATTATAATAGCTCATATATAGACACTCTTCATACCTGTTTCTCTATGGGCCACTCAAAAAGATCCCTAGAGACAGCTACAAACCAGGAAAATCAGTCTGATTGCCACTGCCTGCTCCCACTCTTTGAAGATGCTTTGAGGCTAACATTCATGCAGGTGGTTGTGCACAGACTTGAGTTCTACAGTCCTGGAGGGCTCCAGCTCTCCAAGACTGGAAAATGAGGTGTATACTGCACATGCATGGGCCATACAGGTCAGGCTAGGCAGAGACCTGGAACAGGGCAAATGTCAGAAGAAGCTGAGTCATGGGAACAGGGTCTTGAAGGTCCATGGTCTAATTAATTCCTACCTACACAATGTGTACATTCTCCAGAGAAATTTATCCATGTGCAACAGGTGGTATTCACTATTACGCAAATGCCTTTTGGTTCAGTGAGTAGATAATCAAGCGCTACACAATTATCCAATGAATTAAGCGATCATTGTTGGGCTAGTATTATTTAGATTGTGGATCTGGCTAGTTCTTGTAACATTAGGGAGAGATTTTTCATCATGTGTTGGTTTTTTTTTCAATATATGAAATTTATTGTCAAATTGGTTTCTATACAACACCCAGTGCTCATCCCAAAAGGTGCCCTCAATACTCATCACCCACCCTCCCCTCCCTCCTACCCCCCATCAACCCTCAGTTCTCGGTTTTTAAGAGTCTCTTATGTTTTGGCTCTCTCCCACTCTAACCTCTTTTTTTTTTTTCCTGCCCCTCCCCCATGGGTTTCTGTTAAGTTTCTCAGGATCCACATAAGAGTGCAAACATATGCTATCTGTATTTCTCTGTATGACTTATTTCACTTAGCCTAACACTCTCCAGTTCCATCCACGTTGCTACAAAGGGCCATATTTCATTCTTTCTCATTGCCACGTAGTACTCCATTGTGTATATAAACCACAATTTCTTTATCCATTCATCAGTTGATGGACATTCAGGCTCTTTCCATAATTTGGCTATTGTTGAGAGTGCTGCTATAAACATTGGGGTACAAGTGCCCCTATGCATCAGTACTCCTGTATCCCTTGGGTAAATTCCTAGCAGTCATAGGGTAGGTCTATTTTTAATTTTTTGAGGAACCTCCACACTGTTTTCCAGAGTGGCTGCACCAGTTTGCATTCCCACCAACAGTGCAAGAGGGTTCCCATTTCTCCACATCCTCTCCAGCATCTATAGACTCCTGATTTGTTCATTTTGGCCACTCTGGCGTGAGGTGATAGCTGAGTGTGGTTTTGATTTGTATTTCCCTGATGAGGAGCGACGTTGAGCATCTTTTCATGTGCCTGTTGGCCATCCGGATGTCTTCTTTAGAGAAGTGTCTATTCATGTTTTCTGCCCATTTCTTCACTGGGTTATTTGTTTTTCGGGTGTGGAGTTTGGTGAGCTCTTTATAGATTTTGGATACTAGCCCTTTGTCCGATATGTCATTTGCAAATATCTTTTCCCATTCCATTGGTTGCCTTTTAGTTTTGTTGGTTGTTTCCTTTGCTGTGCAGAAGTTTTTATCTTCATAAGGTCCCCAGTAGTTCATTTTTTCTTTTAATTCCCTTGCCTCTGGGCATGTGTCAAGTAAGAGATTGCTACGGCTGAGGTCAGAGAGGTCCTTTCCTGCTCTCTTCTCTAGGGTTTTGATGGTTTCCTGTCTCACATTCAGGTCCTTTATCCATTTTGAGTTTATTTTTGTGAATGGTGTGAGAAAGTGGTCTAGTTTCAATCTTCTGCATGTTGCTGTCCAGTTCTTCCAGCACCATTTGTTAAAGAGACTGTCTTTTTTCCATTGGATGTTCTTTCCTGCTTTATCAAAGATTAGTTGGCCATACATTTGTGGGTCTAGTTCTGGGGTTTCTATTCTATTCCATTGGTCTATGTGTCTGTTTTTGTGCCAATACCATGCTGTCTTGATGATTACAGCTTTGTAGTGGAGGTTAAAGTCTGGGATTGTGATGCCTCCTGCTTTGGTCTTCTTCAAAATTACTTTGGCTATTCAGGGTCTTTTGTGGTTCCATATGAATTTTAGGATTGCTTGTTCTAGCTTCGAGAAGAATGCTGGTGCAATTTTGATTGGGATTGCATTGAATATGTAGATAGCTTTGGGTAGTATTGACATTTTGACAATATTTATTCTTCCAACCCATGAGCACGGAATGTTTTTCCATTTCTTTATATCTTCTTCAATTTCCTTCATAAGCTTTCTATAGTTTTCAGCATACAGATCTTTTACATCTTTGGTTAGATTTATCCCTAGGTATTTTATGGTTCTTGGTGCAATTGTGAATGGGATCAGTTTCTTTATTTGTCTTTCTGTTGCTTCATTATTAGTGTATAAGAATGCAACTGATTTCTGTACATTGATTTTGTATCCTGCAACTTTGCTAAATTCATGTATGAGTTCTAGCAGACTTTTGGTGGAGTCTATCGGATTATCCATGTATAATATCATGTCATCTGCAAAAAGTGAAAGCTTAACTTCATCTTTGCCAATTTTGATGACTTTGATTTCTTTTTGTTGTCTGATTGCCGATGCTAGAACTTCCAACACTATGTTAAACAACAGCGGTGAGAGTGGACATCCCTGTCGTGTTCCTGATCTCAGGGGGAAAGCTCTCAGTTTTTCCCCATTGAGGATGATGTTAGCTATGGGCTTTTCATAAATGGCTTTATGATCTTTAAGTATCCTCCTATCCCGACTTTCTCGAGGGTTTTTGTTAAGAAAGTTGCTGAATTTTGTCAAATGCCTTTTCTGCATCGATTGACAGGATCATATGGTTCTTATCTTTTCTTTTATTAATGTGATGTATCACGTTGATTGATTTGCGAATGTTGAACCAGCCCTGCATCCCAGGAGTGAATCCCACTTGATCATGGTGAATAATTCTTTTTATATGCTGTTGAATTCGATTTGCTGGTATCTTATTGAGAATTTTTGCATCCACATTCATCAGGGATATTGGCCTGTAGTTCTTTTTTTACTGTGTCTCTGTCTGGTTTAGCAATCAAAGTAATACTGGCTTCATAGAATGAGTCTGGAAGTTTTCCTTCCCTTTCTATTTTTTGGAATAGCTTGAGAAGGATAGGTATTATCTCTGCTTTAAACGTCTGGTAGAACTCCCCTGGGAAGCCATCTGGTCCTGGACTCTTATTTGTTGGGAGATTTTTGATAACTGATTCAATTTCTTCGCTGGTTATGGGTCTGTTCAAGCTTTCTATTTCTTCCTGATTGAGTTTTGGAAGAGTGTGGGTGTTTAGGAATTTGTCCATTTCTTCCAGGTTGTCCAGTTTGTTGGCATATAATTTTTCATAGTATTCCCTGATAATTGCTTGTATTTCTGAGGGATTGGTTGTAATAATTCCGTTTTCATTCATGATTTTCTCTATTTGGGTCATCTCCCTTTTCTTTTTGAGCAGCCTGGCTAGAGGTTTGTCAATTTTATTTTTTCAAAAAACCAACTCTTAGTTTCATTGATCTGCTCTACAGTTTTTTTAGATTCTATATTGTTTATTTCTGCTCTGATCTTTATTATTTCTCTTCTTCTGCTGGGTTTAGGCTGCCTTTGCTGTTCTGCTTCTATTTCCTTTAGGTGTGCTGTTAGATTTTGTATTTGGGATTTTTCTTGTTTCTGGAGATAGGCCTGGATTGCAATGTATTTTCCTCTCAGGACTGCCTTTGCTGCATCCCAAAGCATTTGGATTGTTGTATTTTCATTTTCGTTTGTTTCCACATATTGTTAAATTTCTTCTCTAATTGCCTGGTTGACCCACTCATTCTTTAGTAGGGTGTTCTTTAACCTCCATGCTTTTGGAGGTTTTCCAGACGTTTTCCTGTGGTTGCTTTCAAGCTTCATAGCATTGTGGTCTGAAAGTGTGCATGGTATGATTTCAATTCTTGTATACTTATGAAGGGCTGTTTTGTGACCCAGTATGTGATCTATCTTGGAGAATGTTCCATGTGCACTCGAGAAGAAAGTATATTCTGTTGCTTTGGGATGCAGAGTTCTAAATATATCTGTCAAGTCCATCTGTTCCAATGTATCATTCAGGGCCCTTGTTTCTTTATTGACCGTGTGTCTAGATGATCTATCCATTTCTGTAAGTGGAGAGTTAAAGTCCCCTGCAATTACCACATTCTTATCAATAAGGTTGCTTATGTTTGTGAGTAATTGTTTTATATATTTGGGGGTTCCTGTATTTGGCGCATAGACATTTATAATTGTTAGCTCTTCCTGATGGATAGACCCTGTGATTATTATATAATGCCCTTTTTCATCTGTTACAGCCTTTAATTTAAAGTCTAGTTTGTCTGATATAAGAATGGCTACTCCAGCTTACTTTGTCTTCCAGTGGCATGATAAATAGTTCTCCATCCCCTCACTCTCAATCTGAAGGTGTCCTCAGGTCTAAAATGAGTCTCTTGTAGACAGCAAATAGACGGGTCTTGTTTTTTTATCCATTCTGATACCCTATGTCTTTTGGTTGGCGCATTTAGTCCATTTACATTCAGTGTTATTATAGAAAGATATGGGTTTAGAGTCATTATGATGTGCGTAGGTTTCATTCTTGTAGCAATGTCTCTGGTACTTTGTCTCACAGGATCCCCCTTAGGATCTCTTGTAGGGCTGGTTTAGTGGTGACAAATTCCTTCAGTTGTTGTTTGGGAAGATCTTTATCTCTCATATTCTAAATGACAGACTTGCTGGATAAAGGATTCTCGGCTGCATATTTTTTTTCTGTTCATCACATTGAAGATTTCCTGCCAGTCCTTTCTGGCCTGCCAAATTTCAGTAGAGAGATTGGTCACGAGTCTTATAGGTCTCCCTTTTTATGTTAGAGCATGTTTATCCCTAGGTGCTTTCAGAATTTTCTCTTTATCCTTGTATTTGCCAGTTTCACTATGATATGTCGTGCAGAAGATCGATTCAAGTTACGTCTGAAGGGAGTTCTCTGTGCCTCTTGGATTTCAATGCCTTTTTCCTTCCCCAGATCAGGGAAGTTCTCAGCTATTATTTCTTCAAGTACACCTTCAGCACCTTTCCCTCTCTCTTCCTCCTCTGGAATACCAATTATGTGTAGATTATTTCTCTTTAGTGCATCACTTGGTTCTCTAATTTTCCCCTCATACTCCTGGATTTTTTTATCTCTTTTTCTCAGCTTCTTCTTTTTCCATAATTTTATCTTCTAGTTCACCTATTCTCTCCTCTGCCTCTTCAGTCCGAGCCGTGGTAGTCTCCATTTTATTTTGCAGCTCATTAATGTCATTTTTTAGCTCCTCCTGGCTGTTCCTTAGTCCCTTGATCTCTGTAGCAATAGATTCTCTGCTGTCCTTTATACTGTTTTCAAGCCCAGCAATTAATTTTATGACTATTATTCTAAATGCACTTTCTGTTATATTGTTTAAATTATTTTGGATCAGTTTGTTAGCTGTTATTTCCTGGACGTTTTTCTGAGGGGAATTCTTCCATTTGGTCATTTTGGATAGTCCCTGGAGTGGTGCGGGACTGCGGGGCACTTCCCCTGTGCTGTCTTCAATAACTTGCGTTGGTGGGCGGGGCCGCAGTCAGACCAGATGTCTGCCCCCAGCCCACCGCTGGGGCCACAGTCAGACTGGTGTGTGCCTTCTCTTCCCCTCTCCTAGGGGTGGGATTCACTGTGGGGTGGCCTGGCATGTCTGGGCTACTTGCACACTGCCAGGCTTGTGGTGCTGGGGATCTGGCGTATTAGCTGGGGTGGATCAGCAAGGTGCACGGGGGCGGGAGCGGCAGGCTCAGCTCGCTTTTCCTTCCGAGGTCTGCTTCAGGAGGGGCCCTTCAGCACCGGGAGGGAGTCAGACCTGCCAGAGGGATGGATCCGCAGAAGCACAGTGTTGGGTGTTTGCGTGGTGCAAGCAAGTTCCCTGGTAGGAACTGGTTCCCTTTGGGATTTTGGTTGGGGGATGGGTGAGGGAGATGCCACTGGCCAGCGCCTTTGTTCCCCGCCAAGCTGTGCTCTGTCCTCCGGGGCTCAGCAACTCTCCCTCCCGTTGTCCTCCAGCCTTCCCGCTCTCTGAGCAGAGCTGTTAACTTATAACCTTCCAGATGTCAAGTCCCACTTGCTGTCCGAGCACACTCCCTCCGGCCCCTCCGCTTTTGCCAGCCAGACTCGGGGGCTCTGCCTGGCCGGCGGGCCGCCCCTCCGCCCCAGCTCCCTCCCGCCAGTCCGTGGAACGTGCACCGCCTCTCCACCCTTCCTACCCTCTTCCGTGGGCCTCTCATCTCCGCTTGGCTCCAGAGACTCATTCTGCTAGTCGTCTGGTGGTTTTCTGGGTTATTTAGACAGGTGTAGGTGGAATCTAAGTGATCAGCAGGACACAGTGAGCCCAGCATCCTCCTACGCCACCATCTTCCTAATCTCTTTCATCGTGTGTTTATTGGCATTTATTTCAATCCATAGGAGAAAGTCTCTCCTTATGGGGACAAATTCAGAATCATGTATGCCTCCTGGGAATTTCCATTTATGGCAGCAATGGAGGCCCAATGGAATATACCAGTGGGAGGCTTATGATTTTTTATGGATTTTTAACAGGAATAGTTAAATGTCCCAAATAAGCACTGACTTCTGATTCACAAGCTTCTAAACATTTATTTGCCCATGGGAAATGCTGTCCATCTTAAAGAAAAATGAAACTAGGTAGAGTGTAGAGGACTCCAGCTAAAGTATGGTTATCGATAGATTTGCTAGCTGATATTTTCATTGACCCTTTCAAGCCAGGAGTCAGAGGAGTTTGAGTGACATTATATGAGACCCTATCCCTTCTTAAAGGAGTCTTTTCTAAAATCGTCACAAACAGGTATAAACTCTTTTGGGTGCAGAGAAACAGGTGGTATTCAGGTAAGGAAAAGAACACGTAGGAGCCAGCGTTGTATAATTGACAAAGGTGGAGATGTTCAGTTGAATAATATGGTTATTACTGGGGAAAGGTTGAAGTAAGGTATAAGAACACCTGGCCATAACAACTTAGCTCAAAAGGTAATATCCACAGGCTGGCAGGTATAAGTGACAGCAGAATTGGGGACCAAAGAGAAGTTAGGTCCCGGTAAGGCCAAAGAGTTTCCGATATTGAGAACAGATCAGAGTTTCTGGTGTCATATCCAACACAGAGAGGTTCCCCCTTTTGCAATAGGCTGAAGAATGCAAATAAGAGTATTGTTTCTCTAACTGAAAGAGGAAGAGAAGTAAACAAGGTAAGAGGCAGCAGTGAGAAAAGTGTATTCAGGCCTAGTCTGGTCGTCTTGGCAAAGCAGTCTCCTTCCACTGTTGCCTGCTTCCATTCTTGGATATCTTTAAGGTCACCAGTTGAGGTGCAGATCCAGTCAAGGTTTGATGCTTTCTTTAGCTGTGACAAGTGAATCTAAAAGTCTATGCCTCGGAGTTGGCAGCACAAGGGTTGATTAACAGTACTTGGTTTGGGTCTTTCTACTGGGGTTGAAGAGAGTCCTTCCAGAGATGCCTTTTTTCAATAGATGAATTCGCCAGATTGTGAGGTGTGATGTTTAAGGTCTTCATCTCCTGGGAGTGTATTGTGAAAAGATTGCTATGCAAAGCATGCTTATTTTTAATAGAGGCAATTAGTCCTTTACAATATTAAAGTATATCTCCTTTTATAAGCTATGAGTCAAAGAAGCAGGGGTTAAGTATATGCAGTGTCCTGATACAAAAAGAACAGATTTTTAGTGAACTTATGTAAACACATAGATTGTCATGAAAACTAAGAACATTTCATAAGAGTTTCATAATTCTGGAGGGATCAGATAGAAAAGGATAAATGCTTTAACCTTTGTTGTAAAGATATACTATACCAAATTGCCGTAAGTAATAGCTTAGAGAAAAAGGAGTTGATTAAATCTGGAAAACAAAATGTTAACACAATCAGTTTTCTATTAGAGTTTTAGAAATTCTACCAAGTTCAGTGTTAGGATCTTATATTTATCAAAACCTGTGTTCTAAAGTATTTGTCAAATCTTTTATGAATCTCTTTGAAGATGAAATACTTAAATAATAACTGTCCATAAATGACAAAGACATAAAAATAGAAATGATTAGAGATCTTATGAGAATTCACTGTGATGTAACTGATAAGGAATTGGGTCATTTTGTAACATTCAAGATAATAACATACCAGGACAAATCATGTTTCTAAGATTTCTAAGATTTCATACAATTTTTAGAACGCTCATTTTAACAACATGTATTTACACAAATCAAAGAAAGCTTAGCATCACTTATTTGACAATGCTTCCTATATAATTTAACATACCAAATAGTGTAATTCTCCCTTTTTACAAGGAGAGGAAACAAACCTGAGAAGTTCCAGAGACCATCTGGAAATTCTCTGTTACTTTTAGGTAACTTCAGCTTTATGCGAAAAAGGATCTAGCTTCCTTGGGGTTTTGTTTGGGGGTTTTTGTTGTTGTTTCTGTTTTTGTTTTGCTTTCTTGGATACAAAAAGGAGCAAAATTTTTAAATTAAATTTTATTTTTAATTTTAATTTTTTAACCTTTTAAAATTTCTTTATTTACTTATGTGTTTATTTTAATAATTTATTGTCAAGTTAACTAACATACAGTGTATACAGTGTAGTCTTGGCTTCGGGAGTAGATTCCCATGATTCATGACTTACATACCCAGTGCTCATCCCAACAAGTACCCTTCTCAATGCCTATCACCCATTTTCCCCAACCCACCTTCTCCATCAGCCCTCAGTTTGTCCTCTGTATTTAAGAGTCCTGACAGTTTGCCTCCCTCTGTTTCAAACTTATTTTTCCTTCTCTTCCCCTATGGTCTTCTGTCAAGTTTCTCAAATTCCACATATGAGTGAAATCACATGATCTCTCTCTTTCTCTAACTGACTTATTTCACTTAGCATAATACCCTCCAGTTCCTTCCATGTTGTTGCAAATGGCAAGATTTCATTCTTTTGTATTGTCTAGTAGTATTACATTGTGTGTGTGTGTGTATATATATATATATACACACAATATCTTTTTTAAATTTTTTAATGTTTATTTATATTTGAGAGAGAAAGAGACAGAGCACGAGTAGGGAAAGAGCAGAGAGACAGAGACAGAATCTGAAGCAGGCTCCAGGCTCTGAGCTGCAAGCTGTCAGCACAGAGTCTGACCCGGGGCTTGAACTCACAAGCAGTGAGATCATGACCAGAGCCAAAGTCAGATGCTTAACCAATTGAGCCACCAGGTGCCCCTATATACCATATCTTCTTTATCCATTAATAAGTTGATGGGCATTTGGGCTCTTTCCATACTTTGGCTATTGTTCATAGCACTGCTATAAACATTGGGGTTCGTGTGCCTCTATGAATAAGCACTCCTATATCCTTTGGATAAATACCTAGTAGTGCTATTCCTAGGTCATAGGGTAATTCTATTTTTAATTTTTAAGGAACCTCCACACTGTTTTCCAGAGTTGCTGCACCAGTTTGCATTCCCACCAACAATGCAAGAGGGTTCCCCTTTCTCCACATCCTTGACAACATCTGTTGTTGCCTGAGTTGTTAATTCTGCCATTCTGACAGGTATGAGGTGGTATCTCAATGTGATTTTGATTTGTATTTCCCTGATGATGAGTGATGTTAAGCATCTTTTCATGTGTCAGTTAGCCATCTGGATGTCTTCTGTGAAAAAGTGTGTCTATTCATTTCTTCTGCCTATTTCTTCACTGGTTTGTTTTTCAGATGTTGAGTTTGGTAAGTTCTTTATAGATTTTGGATACTAACCCTTCATCTGATATGTCATTTGCAAATATTTTCTCCCATTCCATTGGTTGCTTTCAGTTTTGCTGTTTCCTTCACCATGCAGAAGATTTTTATCTTGATGAGGTCCCAATAGCTTTTTTGCTTTGCTTTCCCTTGACTTCAGAGACATGTCGAGTAAGAAGTTGCTGCAGCTGAGGTCAAAGAGGTTGTTGCCTGCTTTCTCCTCTAGGGTTTTGATGATTTCCTGTCTCACATTTAGGTCTTTAATCCATTTTGAGTTTATTTTTGTGTATATTGTTAAGAAAGTGGTCCAGTTTAATCCCTCTTCAGGTTGCTGTCCAGTTTTCCCAGCACCATTTGCTGAAGAGACTGTCTTTTTTCCATTGGATACTTTTTTCTGCTTTGTAAATTAGTTGGCCATACATTTGTGGGTCCATTTCTGGATTCTCTATTCCATTTGTCTATGTGTCTGTTTTTGTGCCAGTATCATACTGTCTTGATGATTACACTTTGTAGTACAGGCTAAAGTCGAGGATTCTGATGCCCCCAGCTTTGGTTTTCTTTTTCAACATTACTTTGGCTATTTGGGGTCTTTTGTGGTTCATACAAATTTTAGGATGTGTTGTTCTAGCTCTGTGATGAATGCTGGTGTTATTTTGATTGGGATTGCATTGAATGTGTGGATTGCTTTGAGTAGCATTGACATTTTAACAATATTTGTTCTTCCAACTCATGAGCACGAACTGTTTTTCCATTTCTTTGTGTCTTCTTCAATTTCTTTCATAAGCTTTCTATAGTTTTCAGTGTATAGATTTTTCACCTCTTTGGTTAAGTTTATTCCTAGGTATTTTATGGTTCTTGGTGCAGTTGTAAATGGGATCAAGTCCTTGATTTCTCTTTCTGTTGCTTCATTATTGGTGTATAGAAATGCAACCGATTACTGTACATTCATTTTACATCCTACAACTTTGCTGAACTCATGTATGAGTTCTAGCAGTTTTTTGGTAGAGTCTTTCGGCTTTTCCATGTAGTGCATCACGTCATCAGCAAAAAGTGAAACTTCGACTTCTTCTTTGATGATTTGGATGATTTTTATTTCATTTTGTTGTCTGATGACTGAGGCTAGGACTTCCAACACTATGTTAAACAATCGTGGTGAGAGTGGGCATCCCTGTTCACTAGTCTAATTTTATCTTAACTACATAAAATTTATTTCTTAATATTCCTCTTCCATAAGCCTTCTACAACTTTCAAGATCCATTTAGGCTTTGTCATTTTTAAAAAATTCAGGAACAATATGGGGCACCTGGTTGGCTCAGTCAGTTGAGCATCTGACTCTTGATTTCAGCTCAGGGTTCATGATATGGAGCCCCACACTGGGCTCCATGCTGGGTGTGGAGCCTGCTTAAGATTCTCTCTCTCCCTGTCTCTCTGCCTTTCCCCCACTCATTCTCTTCTTCACTCTAAAATTTAAAAAAATACAGGAAAAATAATTTTGCTTTAGAACAAAATCCTTTTTCTTACAAAAAAGTTCATCATACCTTTCCCCATCAAAAAAAGTTTTTTAACCTATTATTCATATATAGTCATTTTCTTTCACCCTGTTTCTAGTAGTTGTGTAAAAAAAATGCCAACAATTTCAACTTTATCAGTTCAATGTCATTTTTTTCAATTTCAAAAACATATAAAGCTTTTCTAGAAAAGAAATGATACAGGACTGTTACAGAATAATTGCATATTTACTCTTAGAAAATAGCATAATTGCTTATGCATTACATTAAAAGAATGTAAAAGAATATATATATGTTTTATATAATTATAATAAACTGAATCCTTTTGGAAATTACAATGTGATATTCACTCATGTTTTTAGGCTTATATTGACATTACTTTGTTAGACTAAGAAAGATAGAACAGGCAGGGGCAATGAGAGCCCAAAATTATTGTTGAAGACGGTTGAGATAAGTTGAGTAGGCAGAATATTTTTTAAAATGGGAAAATGATGGCAGGGCTATAAATATCTGAAAGCCACCAGAATTCCCAGCTTTCCAAATTGTTATAAGAAATGGGGAAAGTTCTTTTAAATAAAGATTGTTTCATTGAGTTAAGCACAGAACTATTCTATATGTTTCTACACTTACATTTGAAAGAAGATTGATGACAGAATGATTAGATACAGTGTATTTGCAATGAGTTAAGCACAGGGCTTTTCTCTTACGCTTCTACACATAAGTTTACATCTTAATAAATAAAAGATGTGGGGCGCCTGGGTGGCGCAGTCGGTTAAGCGTCCGACTTCAGCCAGGTCACGATCTCGCGGTCCGTGAGTTCGAGCCCCGCGTCAGGCTCTGGGCTGATGGCTCAGAGCCTGGAGCCTGTTTCCGATTCTGTGTCTCCCTCTCTCTCTGCCCCTCCCCCGTTCATGCTCTGTCTCTCTCTGTCCCAAAAATAAAATAAACGTTGGGAAAAAAAATTTAATAAATAAAAGATGTTACTTAAAAGATGGCATATACTGTATAATCATCTTTCAAGTATCAATTTCTTTCATTAAGATAGAAGTGTTTGTAAACTTATATGTAGAAGCATATGGGAAGAGCCCTATGCTTAACACATTGACACTAAATTATGTATAAACTGTCGTTCAAGTAACATCATTTTTCATTAAAATATAAGTGTTTATTAAATAGGTGATGGGAATTAAGGTGTGCACTTGTGATGAGCACCAGGTATTGTATGAAAATGTTCAATCACTACATTGCACATCTGAAACTAATAGTACACTGTATGTTAACTAACTGAAATTTGAATAAAACATAAAAATCAGTAAAAATAAACAAATAAATAAACATTATATTTATGTATTGTTGCCTGACTGCAATTCTAAAAAGACAGGGCAACAAAGCATGAGCCTGTCAAAGAACAAGTGAAGTTTGGCCTTGAGGAGTTATTATTGTGTATGTACAGGACAGAAAGGGTGGTCATTCTTGTACTGGTCTTTTCAGCTGGCTGCACAGCCCCTTTTGCTCAATTGACTGTGGTATAAGAGCAATGACTTTCAAACATATGGGTCATTCCACAGCAAGAAATATGTGCATGACATGGCCAAGCATATACCTATGTATATAAAACCACACAAGTAGCTGAAATAAAAGTTTAATAAATTAACATGTATTTCCTATTTTGCATTTTATGGAATTATTCTGTTTTATTTATCTATAGACAATAAACGAATCGATATAATAGCCATTTATTATAGATAAAATTGAAGATATATATTATTCATTTATCTGTATAGATAGCCATAGATAATGTATTTTCTACTTAAACAAATGTTAACAATAATTCATCAATGGTCACTGACCATAGTTTGAAAAATAAGAGGGTACAGTAAATCCTTCTATAGTAGGAGAAAGCTCTCATGAGAGTTTGACTATTTCTCCTTTTACAAAAATATCACTGCTGTTTTGCCTGTATTCTTTCAGCATTAAAGCACACAGTTTGTGCAGAGTTAATTTATGCTTATTACTCTTAAGTGTTCTGATGATTTTTTTGGTTTTGTATTCTCAGATCTTCCAATTTCTAAAACTATTTGTAATCTTTGTTTTCCAGTGAAAACTATAAAGCAGACAATTATAAACTTTCCAACATTTACTAGTATACTACAGCAAACTTATAAACACATCTCAAATTTTTAGAAATATATTCTCTCACAGTAAATTTTTCTCAATGTAGCATAAATCATGTTTATTAATAGATTCAAATGTTTTTTATCTCTCTGTAAAAGTTAAAAAGCCAAAAGTAGATTAACTTATGTTTGGCATTTAATGTTTATCTTTGGAAATAATTAACATATTCATGAATATGCATTACTCAGTTTAATTTATTACAAAATTTGATCCTGTTTACATCTATTTAAATTATTTGCTCTTAACAAATATACTTGGACTGGATATTAAGCAGCTAACCATCATCTTATTTCTTTTGTTGACAAATATTATAAAGTTGGCATGAGCTTATTTGATTAATTAAACCAGGTAGAACATACTGGGACACAAATCAGCCATCAGCAAGTACAAAAAGACTGAGATCATACGGTGCATGTTTTCAGACCACAATGCTACGAAACTCAAAATCAACCACAAGAAAAAATTTGGAAAGGTGACAAATACTTGGAGACTGAAGAACATCCTACCACAGAATGAATGGACTAACCAAGAAGTTAAAGAGGAAATTAAAAAGTATATGGAAGCCAATGAAAATGATAACACCAAACCCAAAACCTCTGGGACACAGCAAAGGTGGTCATAGAGGAAAGTATACAGGATACACAACCTAACCTTATGCCTTAAAGAGCTGGGAAAAGAACAGCAAATAAAACCCAAAACAAGCAGAAGACTGGAAATAATAAAGATTAGAGCAGCAATTAATGCTATCGAAACACCCCCCCCCCAAAAAAAAAACCCAGAACAGATCAATGAAACCAGAAGCTGGTTCTTTGAAAGAATTAACAAAATTGATAAACTACTAGCCAGTTTGATCAAAAAGAAAAAGGAAAGGACCCAAATAAATAAAATCAAGAATGAAAGAGGAGAGATCACAACCAACACAGCAGAAATAAAAACAATAATGAGAATATTATGAGCAATTATATGCCAATAAAATGGGCAATCTGGAAGAAATGGACAAATTCCTAGAAACATATACTACCAAAACTGAAAAAGGAAGAAATAGAAAATTTGAACAGAGCCATAACTAGTAAGGAAATCGAATTAGTAATCAAAATCTCCAAAAAAAACAAGAGTCCAGGGCCAGATGGCTTTCCAGGGGAATTCTACCAAACATTTAAGGAAGAGTTAACACCTATTCTTTTGAAGCTTTTCCAAAAAATAGAAACGGAAGGAAAACTTCCAAACTGTTTCTTTTTTTTTTTTTTTTTTTTTTAATGTTTATTTATTTTTGAGACAGGGAGAGACAGCATGAACGGGGGAGGGTCAGAGAGAGAGGGAGACACAGAATCTGAAACAGGCTCCAGGCTGAGCTGTCAGCACAAAGCCTGACGTGGGGCTCAAACTCACGGACCATGAGATCATGACCTGAGCCGAAGTCGGACGCTTAACCGACTGAGCCACCCAGGCGCCCCACTTCCAAACTGTTTCTATGAAGCCAGCATTACCTTGATTCCAAAACCAGACAGAGACCCCACTAAAAAGGAGAACTATAGACCAATTTCCCTGATGAACATGGACGCAAAAATCCTCAACAAGATATTACCCAACTGGATCCAACAATACATTAAAAAAATTATTCACCACGACCAAATAGGATTTATACCTGGGATGCAGGGCTGGTTCAATATCTGCAAAACAATTAATGTGATTCATCACATCAATAAAAGAGGACAAGAACCATATGATCCTCTCAATAGATGCAGAGAAAGCATCTGACAAAATACAGCATCCTTTCTTGATAAAAACCCTCAGGAAAGTAGGGATAGAAGGAGAATACCTCAAGATCATAAAAGCCATATATGAACAACCCAACGCTAATATCATCCCCAATGAGGAAAGACTGAAGGCTTTCCCCCTATGGTCAGGAACAAGACAGGGATGTCCCCTCTCACCACTGTTATTCAACATAGTATTGGAAGTCAGCCTCTGCAATCAGACAACACAAAGAAATAAAAGGCATCCAAATTGGCCAGGAGGAGGTCAAACTTTCAGTCTTCACACATGACCTGATACACTATATGGAAAACCCTAAAGATCCCACCAAAAAACTGCTAGAACTGATTCATGAATTCAGCAAAGTTGCAGGATATAAAATCAATGCACAGAAATTAGTTGCATTCCTATACACCAACAATGAAGTGACAGAGAAATCAAGGAATCGATCCTGTTTACAGTTGCACCAAAAACCATAAAATACCTAGGAATAAATCTAACCAAAGAGGTGAAAAATCTATACACTGAAAACTATAGAAAGCTTATGAAAGAAATTGAAGACACAAAAAAAAAAAAAAAATGGAAAAAGATTCCATGCTCCTGGATAGGAAGAACAAATATTGTTAAAATGTCAATACTACCCAAAACAATCTACATATTCAATGCAATCCCTATCAAAATAACACCAGCATTCTTCACAGAGCTAGAACAAACAATCCTAAAATTTGTATGGAATCAGAAAAGACCCCAAATAGCCAAAGCAATCTTGAAAAAGAAAACCAAAGCAGGAGGCATCACAATCCCGGACTTCAAGCTATACTACAAAGCTGTAATCATGAAGACAGTATGGTACTGGCACAATAACTGACACTCAGATCAATGGAACAGAATAGAGAGCCCAGAAATGGACCCGCAAACGTATGGCAAACTAATCTTTGACAAAGCAGGAAAGGATATTCAATGGAATAAAGACAGTCTCTTCAGCAAGTGGTGCTGGGAAAACTGGATGGCAACATGCAGAAGAATGAACCTGGACCACTTTATCACACCATACACAAAAATAAACTCAAAATGGATGAAAGACCTAAATGTAAGACAGGAAGCCATCAAAATCCTCGAGGAGAAAGCAGGCAAAAACCTCTTTGATGTTGGCCACAGCCACTTCTTACTGTACACATCTCTGGAGGCAAGGGAAACAAAAGTAAAAATGAACTACTGGAACCTCATCAAAATAAAAAGCTTCTGCACAGCAAAGGAAACAATCAACAAAACTAAAAGGCAACCGACAGAATAGGAGAAGATATTTGCAAATGACATATCAGATAAAGGGTTGGTATCCAAAATCTATAAAGAACTTATAAACTCAACACCCAAAAAATAATCCAGGAAGAAATGGGCAAAAGACATGAATAGACACTTCTCCAAAGACATCCAGATGGCCAATCCACACATGAAGAAATGCTCAACATCACTCATCATCAGGGAAATACAAATCAAAACTACAATGAAATTCCACCTTACACCTTTCAGAATGACTAACATTAACAACTCAGGCAAAAACAGATGTTGGTGAGGATGAGGAGAAAGGGGAACCCTTTTGTACTGTTGGTGGCAATGCAAGCTGGTGCAGCCACTGCGGAAAACAGTATGGAGGTTCCTCAAAAAATTAAAAATAAAACTACCCTATGACCCAGCAATTGCACTACTAGGTATTTATCCAAGGGATACAGGTGTGCTGTTTCGAAGGGACACATGCACCCCCATGTTTATAGCAGCATTATCAACAATAGCCAAAGTATGGAAAGAGCCCAAATGTCCATCAATGGATGAATGGATAAAGAAAATGTGGTGTATATATACATACAATGGAGTATTTGTTGGCAATCAAAAAGAATGAAATCTTTCCATTTGCAACTACATGGATGGAACTGGAGGGTATTATGCTAAGTGAAATTAGTCAGAGAAAGACAAATATCATATGACTTCACTCATATGAGGACTTTAAGAAACAAAACAAATGAACATAAGGGAAGGGAAGCAAAAATAATATAAAAACAGGGAGGGGGACAAAGCATAAGAGACTCATAAATATGGAGAACAAACAGAGGGTTACTGGAGGGGGTGTGGGAGGGGGGATGGGCTAAATGGGTAAGGGGAATTAAGGAATCTACTCCTGAATACATTGTTGCACTATATGCTAATTTGGGTGGAAATTTAAAAATATATATAATTAAGTATTATGTTGAAAAATAAATAAATAATAAATAAAACCAGGCAGAATAAATTGTTAATCTGCATTATATTTAATTCAGATACACCGAAGACATACCTGTTCTTATTAAACCAACAAACTTACATGTGTTTATTTATCAAAGATTATCTCAGATCCTGTGAACCTGAAAAACATTTCCATTGGTTTCTATATTTCTATAATATATATTTATATAAATTTATATATTTATATATAAATTATATTTATATAAAGTATATTTATATAAATGCTTAATTTTCTCTAGGATAATCAAAGAAATTTACAAATGAATTTTGGCCATACCATCCAGAGGTAAAAAAAAAAATTACATATCTATAACATATATAACATAGACCTACAGAGCACATAAATATTACAGCTTTTGTTCAGAAATGTTATCCATATCTCAGGTTTAAAAGAAAATAAATAGTGGGATCCAAATTATGTTTCTGGTAGATAGACTAAGTTAAGATTATGACTTCAGATGGCCAATATCTTTTCCTAATGTGTGTGTGTTTTAATGTTCTAATGATTTTTTAGAACTATTTTTCAAGTCGTTTTGTCTTTTAGAAGATTCTACATATCAAACCAAAGAACGCATTCCACGGTCTCCAAGAGTTTCAGAATTTTCTCTTACAACCATACCCCTTAAGGTAGACTTATCTAACATAAGTGTCACTCAGAATGGCCATTACAATTTCTAAGTGTCCAAAAGTTCACCCCTTTTTCTAGAAAGGAACAAAATCCTGGCCCAAGGACCTTGTGGAACCTATCTGCTTTTGGATTCCCTAAAATGTCTTAATTATGAAGGGCTCACTTTTCTGACAGCTGTGCTAAAACACTGGGAATTATGTTATTCCCTGTTTTGAACAGGATGGGTGACTTACCAGGGAACTTTGACAACAAGTTCCTCCTCTCAGGAGGAAAGGAGATGCATTCATGAAAAACCCTGAATAAAGCCTGAGCGCTCAAAACATAGAGAGGAGCTCAAAGTCCACAAGAGACTTACCCTCAAACTCCAGAGTCACCAAGAAAGCCATGAGCTGAATACACTGTGAGTACTGGCCATGTTTGCTCAACAACCTTGGAATTGTTGGGGGTCTTCTCTGGATTCCATTTCTCTGATACCATGTAATGTCAACCTTAAAATAGCCAGTTACTTTGCTAGCAAAATAAGTTTATTTGTAAATAGCAGAGGAATTGCTATTTGGGACAAGCAAACTACAACAAGCCATAGGCAAATATGAAGAGACAAAGGGATGGTCAGTTTTTATTCAGTTTTTGGAGGAAATTGAGAAGGTTTTTATTTTTTAAAGTTCTCTGGAAAAGGACAAGTGTTCCAGGTTACAGAAGTTTCTCCTTGGCTGCAGGTGGTGGTTGGTGCATTGTTGTTGGGGCAGGCATGGATCTTTGTTCTTTTTCTTAAAAGTAGGAGAAGAAAATCCTATGTGAAAAGTTATCCTTTTCATAATCCTATGTGATGGTTATCCTGGCTGCAATGGTTATCCTGGCTGCAATGAGTAATATGAGCATTAGGAGTTCCCCTCCAGGGCTTCTGACTCCATTTTCGGTGAGGGAGGTTTCCTTTACTCATTTTTGCTGGAGTATCTAGCGTCTGCCATATTCAAGCCCTCACCTATACTAATGCATGTATCCACAGTGAAGACAGAGCTGGAGTCATCTGGACTGCCTTGCTAGGACTGGACCGGGCAGGCTGGCCAGGGTATCCTCCAATAAAAGATACTTGGAAGCCTCAATTACAGCAGAAACTGAGAACCCCGGCTGACAGCAAGTTCCCATGGGCACAGACTATTGCCCATACAACTGACGTCTCTGCTCTTGAGGCAACGCAGGTTGTTGTGGATGGCCCAAGCTTCCAAAGGCCTGGAGGGACCCAGCTGCCTAAAAGCAACTGAAAGAGTATATACAGCATATGCATGGGCTGCCCAAGTCAGGGTAGTGAGGGACCTACAGCAGGTCAATGTCCAGTGAGGCTGGCTCACATGGGGAGGGGCACTGTGTATCTGGCACCTGACTAATTTGAAACGCTAACCTACGCATAATCCAAATTCCCCTTGAAGGCAGAGCTGGCAGATCTCCACTGCCTTTCCATGACTGGATCAAGCAGGGTGGCCAAGGTGTCTGCCGACAAAAGACAGCTGGGAGCCTTGATTGCTGCAGAAGCCTGGAACCCCAGCAAACAGTAAGTACACATGGGGACTGAATGTCACCTATTTCGATGGCTGCCTCACAGTGATTTTTGGCGGAAGGGGTCCCTACACCTATGAGGTAATGTAGGTTATTGGGGACGAGAACTAGGTCCACAGGCCCAGAGAGCTCAGACTAGCCAAAGATGACTGACAGGGTGCAGGAGGCACAGATCAGGCAATGTCAGGCAAGTCCAGGTCAGGCTGTTGGGGGTGCCCGGCCTCTGCCTAATTCTGAGCCTTACCCTACACAATTGTGCATAATCCCTCTGAAAGCTGTGTTGTTTGGAAGGCAAATAATACTCAAAGGCTGACTTTGTCTTTGCCAACAATTCACTGTGCAAATTTCACAAGCCAATAGAATACAAGAGAATGTCTTTTCATTAGCCACTATGGAAATAACATACTCCAAACCAAGGTTAGATTAGTCATACTATTGTTCTAGGCAAGGGGAGATGAAATGTATAAAGTTCAAGTTTAGTTGAGGCGTAATTTTATAGGAGGTGGTACCCAGAAGACAGGTTAGCCAACTTGGAGCTGAAGTCCAGATGCCAGTGCTAAAGTCTCGTGGAGCTAGAACATGTTGCTAGAGCAAGAGCGCTGGTGTTGATGGGCAAGATCCCTTCTTTGAAGGGATACCACATGCCTTTCACCACTGTCAGTAGAAGAGCCGTCTTAACCATGGCAGGAGCTATTTGCCCCTAGGTCTTCAAGAGTCATATTAGATCAGCAAAGTGTAGCCTTGCCCAGACCAAACACTCTACGATAGTTCTCACAAATTCTCAGTATAGTCTAATGTTCCTTTGCCATAGTTGCTTTGCTTCTTCATATATTTTTATTGATAAACCTGTGACCAGGGCCCCCAGCAGCTGAGCTACTAAGTTATGAGTGAGAACAGATGAGATGACGACATCCTGACACAACTCCATTGTTGCATCAAAACAACTTCACTTCTAAGAACAACTTTTTTTGTCTTTGTCATAAATAAGTGGATTTAAAATCACGTCAAACCAATACACAACAGTCGATCCTGTGATTTCAAATCACTCTAAAGCTAATTAATACAAATGTCATGTACAAACCTAAATTCACAAAGATATCAATCCACCCTGTGATTCTACAACACTTACAATATTCATCACAGGTACTAAGTCATATTTGTACAATATTTCTCCTTTGGCAAACATTCTCTTATATTATAGTTTAATGACCAGTTTAAGCAACCATATTCCTAATGTTATCAATATAAATATAACAAAGCTCTTTAGCATGGTACCATGTTTAATTATAAAGCAACCAAAAGTTAAGCTTCTTAAATGACACAGTTAAATTTCCATACAATTACGTTTCTAAGTAAAGATCATTTTTATAAAGTTCCAGGGGATGCACGCTTGCACAGCACTATCAAACGTGTTCAACTGCCATAACACTAGAACTCAAAACTGCCATTATTTTTATAAAGGCGCATTTTTGTTCTTTTAAATTCCTGCAAAGGTAGTTTGATTTTATTAATCTCACCTTCCAAATATACCTTCACTTTTCTTAAGTTTTCTGATGTGAGATTTACATTATTAATTTTGGAGGCTTGATGTGAAACATTTCTCTGGTTATTTTAAGGGTTCCTTTATCTTCTGCTGAACTTAATTAACATCTTTTTCCTTGTATTGTCATATTCTTTACCTGTTGTAGTTTTACACAGGTAATGTTCTGTTCCTTGTTTTTTCCTTGACTCCAATAGATAAGAGTGAGGTTTGGCTTAGAGCATATTAGCTCTATGTTATATATAACTGGTTGGGGAGGCATCAAAGCCATAGTCATAAGTACTTATACTATAGATAGTATAGTATAGATAGTATAAGATCTAGCAATAATAAAGGTACTTTGGATTCATTCCAACAATGTATCCTTAGGAACATGTTTTCCTTTTATCATAAGGGGTCTTTCCATAGCCAGTGGGCTCCACTCTCTCTTTTGATACTGGGAAACTGCAAAGTGTGGTAACCTGAGATCATGTTTCCTTACTTAAGTGCCAATATTCTAATTTCGTAGTTGTCCAAGGAATAGCAGTCATTAGAATGTATTATATCTACTTCTGGTTGGGCTGTTATCTCAGACAATCAGTATTGACCCAAGATTATAGCTGTCCTAAGAGTACTCCACATATCAGCCATCCCTAACTGTACATTGACAGTGTACGTAGAACATATTTGGGGTTTTTTTTTAGTGTTGCTATTTTTTAGCATTTTCTCCGGCTGCTTTGCTTTTTACTGCCATGTGAAATTTATGTTTTGTAACATAAGGCTAATTGTATCCATCTGTATACCCAATGATGACAAAACTGCCACCGCATGTGTGTCAAATTGAGAGCAAAGTTTAAGAATTTAATGTGATTTGATTTGGAATTGAGAAAAAGTGGCTGCCATTGTTCCTCCACTTAAGCCTCCTACCAGTCCAACAAGGAACCATAAGGCTTTCCTTCCTTTGAGCTATCTGTTTTTGGCATATGTTGTAAGTTGGATATAAAGGAGCTGGATAAACCCAAGCACAACTTGGGGATTTGTATTTTCCTAGAAAGTCCTACATGTTAAATTTTAATGTATAGACTATGATTATAAATTGCAATATGACTGGTATGGATTTATTAACAATGATTTCTACACCCTTGGGGTAGAGATCTGTGATAGGAGATAGTAGCTTGATTATATTACAGTGTGTTATGTGCTAAGTTTCCTGGGTGTTCTCTATATACCACATAATGTCCCTGGTTCTTTTAAAGTCTGGGCATAATGTCCATAGAGCCATTATTCACTTTCTAGTAGGTGAATATGGGTTAAACAGTATAAATCAGGAGTGTAGTAGATGATCAGTTTTTGGCCTATTTATATTTAAAGATATAATTCCTATTCTGTGTATTCACCAGCTGCTCTTTTACACTAAAATGCTCACACACAAATCAGGAACTAAATCCAGGTTATTTTCAGAGTCTCTGTGATGTGTCCAATGCTGCCTCAATTTAGTAGGATAAAACTACAGAGATGCCCGGGTGGCTCAGTCAGTTGAGCATGTGACTCTTAATTTTGGCTGAGGTCATGTCAGGGTTCATGGGATCGAGCCCCTCATGGGACTCTGCACTGCCAGTGCAGAGCTTCCTTGGGATTCTCTGTGTCCCTTCTCTCTGCCCCTTCCTCTCTCCCTCTCTTTCAGAAATAGATATTTTTTTAACAAAAGTAAAAAATTCAGAACCTGGTTGACGAAATATATGTGCTGGGTTATGATACCAAAAGCCAGTTAGTAGTTCAGGCCAATCTTCATCCTCCAAGTCAATGTCTAATAGAGTTGTTGCTCAGAATCCTTGATGATTCTCGTGGAGATTAAAATGGAGGTCGCCACTGCTTCATCAGCTTCCCTAACTATTTGGTGTCTCTACTGATTGAAGCTTTCCCAGTGAGTAGATAGTGCTGACAGCGAAGGATGGGGTGCAGAGGCTGGGTTGGTTGATGCCGGTGATGTTGATGAGTTCTCCGTTGCAATAAGGTGACTAGACTAGTGACCTCTGGAGAATGCGGAGGATGTCACAGACAGTGGAGTTGTGCCGGACCAGAAAGTGGCATTCCAGTTCAGAACACTGGCACAGCTCCTACTGCTGGAGCCATCAGAGGAGTATCCATAGCTGTAATGACTATGGTATCCAACAGGGAGAGATAGGCAACAGAGTATGGGCAGCAGGCAGCATGCTGCACTGACACGTTAGTAATCTTGGTAGGGTTCAAGATGCATCGTGGATTCATGCGTGCAAAATAAAGATAGTTTCCTTGGCATTTTTTTTTTCTTTTTCTTCTTAATTTTTTTTTTTTAACGTTTATTTATTTTTGGGACAGAGACAGAGCATGAACGGGGGAGGGGCAGAGAGAGGGAGACACAGAATCGGAAACAGGCTCCAGGCTCTGAGCCATCAGCCCAGAGCCCGACGCGGGGCTTGAACTCACGGACCGCGAGATCGTGACCTGGCTGAAGTCGGACGCTTAACCGACTGCGCCACCCAGGCGCCCCCTTGGCATTTTTAATTCCTTCTCGTTGTTCTTGCCACCCAAGGATATCTACCATTATGACGTCCGTTATTGCCTATATTCCCTCTAGCATAGTCGCCCTCCATCTTGCGAGGCTAAATATCAGGCATCTGGTGTCAATACAATAAAGATGGTGTTCTAATGCCTGCCATTTTCAGAGTCATCATATTATTTTCTTTAATGTGATGTAATGTAGTTTTTTCTTCAGTCATCCAGTAGGTTGTATTGATGGCAGGTACCATAATTTCCCTAGTACTATATATATACCATTATGTTTTTTTTTTTTTTAATGTTTTCCTTCTAGTTTAGATTCTGGAGTTTATTAGTGGTCTCATCTGTAGAGGTGCTTGCAATATTAATGCGATAGGAGTTTTTCCATTCTTTCCATATTTATGGTTTAGAGATCTTGCCACCTCCCAGACTGGTTTCGTCCAAGCTTTTATATCAGGCTTATTAGTCAGCTTCTGCTTGAGTAAGCCATTGTGCCTTTCATTTGACCCAGACATGGTTGGGCTTGTAGGTGTAAGTCCTTTGTATCTTACTATGCTTTGTTCTTAGCCCATTCTTGTACTTGCTTTCCTTTGCAGTGGGGCCCCTGATTTAATTGGGATACCATAGCAAGCAATCCCGATTTCTAATGCTCTGATGGTAGATTTCTGATCATTTTTCCTGCAAGGATAGAGTAATCCTATTCCTGACCATGTGTCTACAAAGTGCATGCATAATTTGTTCTCTGGTACAGATAAGGATCCTATACAATCATTTGTGTAATCTGGAAGGGTCTGCTGCTTCTTTGACCTTACAGAGTATTCATTAGTGACCTTCACACTTTAAACTTTCAGCAATTCCCACATTTCTTAATTTGAAAGTGGAGGTATTTGGTAGGTATATACATATTTATTTTCCTAATCATGTCCTAGTGCTTTGTGTCCCAGCATGATTTGTTTGGTGATATGTGCCCATGCAATGACCCAATCAATTGGTATATTTGTGTGCTCAGGTTTTATGTTCCATTGTTCTGCTTGTTTATATATGGTTGTGTTTTGAATTGGTTTCTTCCTTAGTTGTGAATCATTGTGTTTTTGTCAAATTTTGGGAATTTGGGCCTCTTAGTTTTCCTAGTGAGTTTGTCTATCTGGTCATTAAGTTTTGGTACTTGAGCCTTGTCTTTCTGATATGCCGAGACATGTGTGATGAACATGAAGACGTCAGCCAGTGCTATTTTCTGCCATATCCTTACTCCATATGTTCATATTTCCTATTTTCCAGTCATTTCCCCACCATGTTCCTGACCAAAGAGCTATTCCAACAGCTATTTCCCATGGGTCTGAGAAAGATATAGGTTATTCTGATTTTCTTTAACAGATTGTTCATCAGTTAGTTTTATGGCCATTAATTCAGCATATTGTGCTGATTTTCTCAAGCCTGAATCTGTCAGGGTTAGACCATCATTAGTCCTCAAGGCCACTGGCTGCCAGCATTCTCCTGATGGTGTCATGGAGGCTGATCCGTGTATAAACCAGGCATTACTGGGTGCCAGGGACCAGGGCAGTCCCCATTGCCCAACTGCTGGAGCTTGGATAGGCTTGCCCTCAGGAATTCTGGCAAGTCCACTATTGGCATAGTGGAGATTTTCTCAGTTCACACAAAGCTGACCCTCAACCTGTTTGTCCTGCTTGGAAATATACCATTTCCATGTTAGGACTTTATGGTCAGGGGTCTGCTTTACCCATTCCAGAATAGGCTGTTGTAGCTTAGGTGTAATTAGTTTACTTTCTGTCAGTGGTTCTGAATTTTGTAGGGCTCATAGAGTACCTGGGTGAGCCCTTAATTGGTTGGTGCCTGTTGTTGGACCACAGGAACTTCTCAGTCCAAAATACAGTTGGGTAATATTTGGGGGTCCTGTGGTGTTTTAGTCCATAGTGGTGTTTTAGTCCAAACCCTTGTGAGTATAGGCACTCTGGTTTATATCCAGAGCCCTCATGAGATGGTATTATAAGTTTTGACAGCATTTTTGAAATAAAGACTGCCTCATGGGTCTCCATCTAAATTCCCTACTCTTCCTATTTATTTCAAAAATGTGTTTTAATATCTTCAGATGTGGTATGTGCTATTTCCAATATCCAAAAAGTCCTATCAGTTTCTGAGCTGCTGGTTTTGTGGTACAAATGAAGTGCGATCTAGCTTGTCTGTGACTGGGTCTCATATATTCTGCCTTCAGAAGACCTAGAAATTTTAGTGTAGTGTCCCTGTATGTTACTTTGGTCAGTTGTCCATCCTGTGAGTGTAAAGATTTCAATTAATTCTATAGTGACTCTAGTCTGTTCTTCCAAGTTATCACCACAAGTAAATGTGTCATCAATATAGGAAATGCTGGTTTGTGTGTGTTGTTTTCCTGAAAAACCTGGATGTTTTGTGTTAGAAAGTTGTGGGTTATTACTGGTCTCTTGTGTTAATCTTGTGGTAACCTAGTAAACTGATATTGTCTGCCTTCCCAATGAATGCAGTCATGGATTGGCTCTCCTCATCAATTAGAATAGCAAAGAACATGTCAGATAAGTCTATCACCATGTAATAAGTTCCCAATCCAGTGATGATACTGATTAGGATAATGCCTAAATCTAGGAGTACTTCCTCAATTTTGAGAGAGTATTTAACTTCTTCTAACCTACTGTAAGTCTATATGATCCATCTGGCTTTTTAACAGGCCAGATTGGATTGTTAATCACAAAATATAGGGATGATAATTTGTTCCTTTAGGGGTTCCTGAATGTTTCTCTTAATTTTTATATGTCTTATTACATCTAGTCCAAGAATGTTTTCTAAATCGGGACCAATAAGGCATTTATCCATAATGAGTGATCTATCACATTGTTAGGAATCTATGTACCATTGTCCCTGGGGTTAATTTTCACCTTAATCTTTCAACTAATTCCTTTTTATTGTTAAAGTTTTCTAAATTAGTAGGATAGCCTAGTATAATGGTACTTAGAGCCCTGTATCTAACAACATAGTGATATATGTAGCATTTTTACTTATGAAGTGGTTTCTGTTGAAATGGCCAGTATAACTTGAGTGACTGTCACCAGCTTGGGCCAAGAGACAGAGACTGCCCAGACTCTAGGGGGTTTGCTCTCCTCTGGCTACCAATGGCTTGTCTATTAATAGAATTAAGTTTTTTAAATGGGGTAACTATTCACAATAAATGGGTCAGTGGGTCTATATGTAGGTTTATTTTTCTTAGGTCTATTTACTCTAAAAGGTGGTTGTTTCCATTTCTCTGACACTGCACATGCATATTTTCTGGGGTTTCTCTTTGGGTTTCTATCTTCATAATTTGTTATAAATAGTGGTAGTCTAAATGGCTTAGGTGGCCAAATGGGTCTTGCATATTTAGTTCTAAATGACCTATTTTGATTGCATCTATGTACATTAGGTGTAGGCCTGTTTTGTTGATAAACATGAGTGTTAAAGCCTTTATTTTGACTTAGTTCCTCAGCTGTTCTTGTCAAATCAATCAGTTATCCTTTGTTTCTGGAACCTGCAAATACTATAAGGCTTTTCTGTCCTATGGGGGCTCCGCTTTTAAACTGATCTTTTCAATTTTTTCTGTTGCTTCCACATATATTGGTGAGAGTGTCCCCTATCATGAATCACAGTTAATAATCCTAATTTTATTATTTTATTAGGTTCTTCTGCTGTTCTCAATGAATATGCTTTTAGGGATAAATATATTAGGTAGAGGCCATCTGAATCTCCAGGTTGCTGCTAATCACAGATCTTCGTAAATCAGTATTTTTTCTCGAAATATTCAAAGGTGTCAAGTGGTAATAGGTCCAAGTTGCATAATATCTGCTCCTGTGAGAATAAAGTTTTGTCTTCTTTTGGGCCATGAATCTAATATTCACTGGGTTTCTGTGTCCAAATCAGTTTGTTGGAACTCCATTCCAATTTTTGTCATTTTTTTTTTTTTTTTTTTTTTTTTTTTTGTCTAGTAAAGCTCTCTTCAGTGACTCTGATTCATCCCATATTATCATTTGTTTTAGTTTTGTGTATTTTCATGGGCCTAGCTTCTAGTAGGTTAAGTCACCAGGGTCAAATGGGTTAAAATCATCATCACTCCTGGGTATGAATTGTTGCCCTTAGGAGCAAAGGGGTCTGGGTTTCTTCCTACCCTGGATATTACTTTTCGTGCCAGTACTTTTCCTTTCTGCCTATTGCCATCTATTTACTTAATGCTTCTAAGAACACTGGAATGTTTTCCTTAGTTGCTGTTTCTTTCTTTCTTTTTTTCTTATTCTTTTTTTTTTTTTTTTTGGTGTTTCTTGTGCCTTATTTTAGAAATCCTTCCCTACCTTGAAATAAGATAGTTTTTTTATATTAAATTTAATAATGAAAATAAACTTCCGTGCAACAGTGAACACTATAATAAAATATAAACTGTCAGATACAGGCTTTGTAAAAACCTTTTTCAAAAGATCAAAAAGATCAGAGTCCAAATCTTTTTACATGTCAGTTACACTCATTATCAGAGAATCTATGCTTTTTCCCTTGTGTGGAATACAACCTTCATATTTCCAGGTTCTATGTTTGTGTGGATCTATGACTGGGTCTCTGTGTTGCTGCATAACACTGCTTATTGTGATTCTTCTTCAAAGTTAATTCTAGTAAGACAGTTTACCATTGACCGAGGTATGTACAAAGTGAGGAGATGTTCCCTAGCATGTATTATAAAGCTATATAATGGTTTTGGCTATTCTTGGCTCTCTACTCTTCCATGTGAATTTTATTTTTTTTATTTTAATTCCAGTATAGTTAATATATGGTGTTATATTAGTTTCGGGTGTACAATATAGTCAGTCAACCAAATCCATAAATCACCAATGCTCATCATGACAAGTTCACTCCTTAATCCCCATCACTTATTTCACCCATCCCCCACACCAACCTCTGTTCTCAAGAGTTAAGAGTATGTTTCTTGGCTTGCCTCTTTTTCACCCCTTTGTTTTGTTTCTTAAATTCCACATATGAGTGAAATCATATGGTATTTGTCTTTCTCTGACTTATTTCGTTTAGCATTACACTGTCTAGCTCCACCCATGTCATTGCAAATGGCAAAAATTTCATTCTTTTTTATGACTAAATAATATCCCACTGTACACACACACACACACACACACACACACACACACACACACACACCACATTGTCTTTATCAATTCATCAGTCAATAGATACTTGGGCTGCTTCCACAGTTTGGCTATTGTAAATAATGCTGCTATAAACATATGTCTCTGAATTAGTGTTTTCATATTCTTTAGGTACTCAGTAGTGTGATTACTGGATCATAGGATAGTTCTATTTTTGACGAAAATCCATACAGTTTTCCACATTGGCTAGACCAGTTTGCATTACCATCAACAGTGCAAGAGTGTTTCTTTTTTTCCACATCTTTGCCAACACTTGCTGTGTGTTTTATTTTAGCCATTCTGACAGGTGTGAGGTGACATCTCAATGTAGTTTTGATTTTGCATTTTCCTGATGAGTGATGTTGAGCATCTTTTCATGTGTCTGTTGGCCTTCTGCATGTCTTCTTTGGAGAAATGCCTGTTCATTCCTTCTGCCCAGTTTTATTGGATTGTTTTTTTGGGTATTGTTATATAAATTCTTTATATATTTTGGATACTAACCCTTTATTAGATGTGTCATTTGCAAATATATTCTCCTTTTCAGTAGGTTGCCCTTTAATTTTATTGTTTCCTGTACTGTGTAGAAGCTTATTTTGATGTAGTGAATAGTTTATTTTTGCTTTTATGTCTCTTGCCTCAAGAGACATAGCTAGAAAAATGTTGCCATGGCCAGTATCAAAGACATTGTCGCCTGTGCTCTCTCCTAGTATTTTTATGGTTTCAGGTCTCACATTTAGGTCTTTAATCCATTTTGAGTTTGTTTTTGTGGTATGGTATAAGAAAATGGTCCAGTTTCCCTAACATCATTTGCTAAGGAGACTGTCTTATTACCATTCCATATTCTTTCCTGCATTTTTGGAGACCAACTGATCATACAATTGTGGGTTTATTTCTGGGTTTTCTTTCTTGTTCTATTGATCTATGGATCTATTTTTGTGCCAGTATCATACAGGTTTGATCACTATGGCTTTGCAATATAACTTGAAGTATGAAATTGTGATACTTCCAGCTTTCTTTTTCAAAATTGCTTTGGCTATTTGGGGTCTCTGTGGTTCCATGTAAATTTTAGGATCATTTGTTCTAGTTCTGTGAACAATGCTTTTAGTATTTTGATAGAGATTGCATTAAATCTGTAGATTGCTTTGGATAGTATAGACATTTCAACAGTATTTGTTCTTCTAATCCATGAACATGGAATGGTTTTCCATTTCTTTGTGTCTTCTTCAATTTCTTTCATCAATGTTTTATATTTTTCAGAGTACAGGTCTTTTACCTCTTTGGTTAGATTTATTCCTATTTTATTATTTTTGGTGCAATTGTAAATGCAATTTTTTTCTTAATTTCTATTCTTCATTATTGCATAGTAATGCAACAGATTTCTGCACTTTGATTTTGTATCCTGCAACTTTACAAAATTCATTTATCAGTTATAGTAGTTCTTTTGTGAAGTCTTTTGGACTTTCTATATCTAGTATTAGGTTATTTGCAAATAGTGAAGTTTGAATTCTTCCTTGCATCCGCCTTTTATTTCTTTTAATTTTATTACTGTGGCTAGGACGCCCAGTACTATGTTGAATAAAAGTGATGAAAGTAGACATCCTTGTCTTTTTCCTGACCTTAGGGGGCAAGTTTTCCATTTTTCCCTCATTGAGTATGATGTTCACTGTGTGTTTTTTATATATGCTTAGCATGGAGCCTGCTTAAGATCTTCTCTCTTTTTCTGCCCCTCTCCCCCATTCATGCTCTCTCTTTAAACAAAAAAAAAAAAATAAAAATAAAATTTTAAAAAAGCATATAAAATCTACTTATCTAAGTATTACTACTTCAGCTCTCTTTTGACACCATTTGCATGATAAATGTCTCTCCATCCCCTCACTTTCAGTATGCAGGTGTCTTAAGGTCTAAAATGAGTTTTCTATAGGCAGCATATAGTTGGGTCTCTTTCTTTTTTTTATCCACCTGTCACCCTGTCTTTTGGAGTGTTTAGTCCATTTACATTGAAAGTAATGATTGATAGAGTGCACCGTGTCTAAGGGCTTGTGAGTGTTGCATTGACTAGTAGCTCCACCACAGTGGACCTGCCCTCTGCTCTCACCAGCTGAGCCATGGTCAGGCCCAGGCAGCTCTGCAAGGTGGTAGCCAGTGGAAGTCATAGGGACAATACACGCCTGGAGTTGGGAGCCTCTTCCAGCTAATGGGCCAGATTTGGAGAAGTAGGAGATAAGCTGAACTTGTTGAAGCTGAACCTGAAGCTAAACAGGAAATCCTTGAAAACAAAGATGTGGTTGTTCAACACCTTCATTTTGATGGACTTGGAAGAACTCAGGATGATGTCATAATATGTGAAATTGGAGGCCTTTTTAAGGTAAAAACCTTATTGAGGTGATGTGGAAATCTCGCAAAGCCTGTGAAAAATTGCTTCACCTAGGAATATTAGGCAAGTGAATGTTTTGATTAATATATGACAAAGTGATGATGCACTTCCAAATGCCCTAGACATTACCTTTGAAATAAGCCAGATTAAGGAGATTAATGGAAGATTAATGGAAGACCAGTCACACCATCAAGTGGGAGGGCATGTGGTGAGAGCTGGGCTGCTTCAGGAGGATGGCACCCTTTACTGTCAGGAAGGAAAGTGGACACTCACTGAAGTCATGAAGCAATGGTCATCAACTGTTGGAACTCCTCCATCTTGCCAAGAGGAGGTACTTTGCTGAAAGTTCACCAGGAACTGGCAGGCTACACCACAGAAGACATAAGCTTCATAAAAGAAGATTTCAAGCTTCAGTTGAATAAACAACTCATATTCGATTCAGTTTTTTCAGAATCTCTTTGGGGTGGGATGTTGGTGCCCATTGGCAATAAACCACCAAGTATTGCTGACACGTTTTACCTTGGAGGACCGACAAGTGTATGTAGGCTCAGCATGCACAGCACTGGGTCAGAGGGAAGGAGAATACGGAGTGGAGAAGCATACTAGGCCAGCAACCTACACCTGTATACCCCATTATTTTTCCAGCCAGGCCAGCATGGTTTCAGAGACCTACAGACTACACTTCTTTCTCGATGTGGGAACCTCTGCCACCTCAACTAGAGGGAGAGTCCCAAGACTCATATTCATAAGCTGGCTGAGTGCATTTGCTAGTGTCATGGCGCCAGGATTGTCCCCAGGCTTGGTAACAACTTGGCTGGCACTTAATTACTGTGTCCCCATGGGTATGCAGAAGGGTGACAGGATATGTGATGGCATCTAATTAGAAGCCGGGATAAGGTTCCTGTAGCTGACACGTGTCCTTTACACCCTACAGGAAGAGCTCTGGAACTTGGGCAGCAGTGAGTCACTCAGTGCCACACCCTTTCTAAGTAAACACATCTGAGTCATTCTTTGCAGTCCTTATGGTAAACCATGTCAATAAATGTTAAAGACAAAACAAAAAATAACTATTGATAGATATGTATTTATTGCCATTTTATCCCTTGTTTTGTGATTGTTTCTGAAGTTTTTCTTTCATCCTTTCTTTCTCTCTTTCACAGTTTGCTTGTTCAGTGATATATTTGGATTTCTTTCTATTTATTCTTTGCATATCTATTAGAGGTTATTTGTGGCTGCCATTAGGTTTGTATATAACATCTTATGCATATAGCAGTCTATAATTTGATGGTCACATAAGTTTGAAACCATTCTTTACTCCTCTCCTCCCCAAATATTATGTCTATGATGCCATGATTTACATCTTTTTGTGAGTTCCTTAGCTGATTTTTTACAGAAATATTCATTTTTCTACTTTTGTGTTTCCTACTTTAACATTGTCACTTTGAAGAAAACACCAAAACAGTCCTCTTTAATATCTCTTGCAGGACTGGTTTAGTGGTCATGAACTCCTTTGGGTTTTGTTTTTCTGAGAAATTCTTTATCTCCCCTATTCCAAATGATAGCCTTGCTGGATAGAGTTTTCTTGGCTGCAGGTTTTTCCTATTTGGCATGTTGAATATATCATGCCACTCCCTTCTAGCTTGCAAAGTTTCTGCTGAAAAATTCACTGATAGCCTTATGGAGTTTCCCTTGTATGCAACGGTCTTCCTTAGTCTTGCTGCTTTTATTTTTTTTATCACTATATTTTGCCACTATAATTACAATATGTCTTGGTGCGGATCTGCTTTTGATTTTGTTGGGGGTTCTCTGTGCCTCCTGGATCTGGATATCTCTTTCCTTCCCCAGATGAAGGAAGTTTTCAGCTATTACTTCTTTAAATATATTTTCTTCCCCCTTTTCTCTTGCTGCTTCTTCTGAGATCCCTATAATACAAATGTTATTATATTTGATGGAGTCACTGAATTCCCTATGTCTGTTCTTGTTTTGCGTAGTTCTTTTTTTCCTCTTTTGTTCAGCTTGATTACTTTCCAACACTCTGTATTTTAGGTCATTAATTTGTTCCTCTGCTTCTTCTAGGCTGTTGTTCATTCCATTGAGCATGTTTCTCATTTTTATTGAAACTTTATCTCTATTTTTTTTTTAATTTAAATCCAAGTTAGTTAACATACAGTGCAATAATTTCAGGAACAGAATTTAGTGATTCATCACTACCTATAAAACCCAGTGCTGATCCCAACAAGTGTCCTCCTTATTGCCCCTCATCCCTTTAGCCCTTCCCTCCACCCAATACCCCAACAGCAATCCTCCCTCTGTTTTTATATTATTTTTGCTTCCCTTCCCTTATGTTCATCTGTTTTGTATTTTAAATTCCACATATGAATGAAATAATATGATATTTGTCTTTCTCTGGCTTATTTTGCTTAGCATAATACACTCTAGTTCCATCCGCGTAGTTGCCAATGGCAAGATTTCATTCTGTTTGATCACTGAGTAATATTGCATTCTGTATATACATCTTATGCATATATCTTTATCCGTTCATCAGTGGACATTTGGGTTTTTTCCATACTTTGGCTGTTGTTGATAGCACTGCTATAAACATTGGGGTATATATGCCCCTTCAAATCCGCACTCTGTATCCTTTGGATAATTACCTAGTAGTGCAATTGCTGGGTCATAGGATAGTTCTATTTTCAATTTTTTGAGGAACCTCCATACTGTTTTCCAGAGTGGCTGCACCAGCTTGAATTCCCACCAGCAGTGCAAAAGGGTTCCTCTTTCTCCGCATTCCTGCAAATATCTGTTATTGCCTGAGTTGTTAATTTTAGCCATTCTGACATGTGTGAGATGGTATCTCAGTGTGGCTTTAATTTGCATTTCCCTGATGGTGAATGATGTTGAGCATTTTTTCATGTGTCTGTTAGCCATCTGGATGTCTTCTTTGGAAAAGTGTGTCTATTCATGTCTTCTGCCTATTTCTTCACTGGATTGTTTGCATTTTAGGTGTTGAGTTTGATAAGTTCTTTATAGATTTTGGATACTAAACCTTTATCTGATATGTCATTTACAAATATCTTTTCCCATTCTGTCAGTTGCCTTTTAGTTTTGCTGATTGTTTCCTTTGCCATGCAGAAGTTTATCTTGATGAGGTCCCAATAGTTCATTTTTGCTTTTGTTTCTCTTATCTCGGGAGACATGTCAAGTAAGAAGTTGCTGCAGCTAAGGTCAAAGAGATTGTTGCCAGTTTTCTCCTCTGGGATTTTGGCTTCCTCTCTTATGTTTAGGTCTTTCATCCATTTTGAGTTTGTGTGTCATGTAAGAAAGTGATTCAGGTTCATTCTTCTGTATGTTGTTGTCCAGTTTTCCCAGCACCATTCGCTATAGAGACTATCTTTTCTCCATTGGATATTCTTTCCTGCTTTGTCAAAGATTAGTTGGCCATATGTTTGTGGGTCCATTTCTGGGTTCTCTATTCTAGAAGTTCCATTGATCTGAGTGTCTGTTCTTGTGCCAGTACCATACTGTCTTGATGATTACAGCTTTGTAAGATAGCTTGGAGTCTGGAATTGTGATGCCTCCAGTTTTGGCTTTCTTTTTTAAGATTGATTTGGCCATTCAGGGTCTTTTGTGGTTACATACAAATTTTAGGATTGTTTGTTCTAGCTCTGAAGAATGCTGGTATTATTTTGATAGGGATTGCATTGAATATGTAGAATGTTTTGGGTAGTATTGACATTTTAACAATATTTATTCTTCCAATCCATGAGCATAGAATGTTTTTCCATTTTTTCAGTTTTTCAGTTTCTTTCATAAGCTTTCTATAGTTTGCAGTGTATAGATTTTTTACCTGTTAGGCTTATTCATAGGTATTTTATGGGTTTTGGTGTAATTGTAAATGGGACCGATTCCTGGATTTCTCTTTTTGCTGCTTCATTATTGGTGTACAGAAATGCAGTTGATTTCTGTACATTGATTTTTATATCCTGAGACATTGCTGAATTCATGTATTAGTTCTAACAGGTTTTTAGTGGAGTCTTTTGGATTTTCCACATAGAGTATCATGTCATCTGTGAAGAGTGAAAATTTGTCTTCCTCCTTGCCAATCTGGATGCCTTTTGTTTTTCCTTATCTCTGTTTTAAGGGTCTCACTGATGTCTTCCATTCTTTTCTCAAGTCCAATGAGTATCTTTATGATCATTTTTTTTATGTTGATTTATTTTTGAGACAGAGTGTGTGTAACCAGGAGGGCAAAGAGAGAGGGAGAGAGAGAATCCTAAGCAGGCTCCACACTGTCAGCTCAGAGCTGAACACAGGGATTGACCCTAACCATGAGATCATGACCTGAGCCAAAACCAAGAGTTGGACTCTTAAACAACTGAGCCACCCAGGCACCCCAATGATAATTACTTTAAATTCTCCATCAGACATGTCACTTATATCTGTTTCACTTAGATCTCTAGCCATGGCCTTGTTCTGTTTCATTTAGGGCAAATTCCTCTGTCTTATTTTGTCTAAGTTTCTGTGCCTATTTCTGTGTTAGGAAAGTCAGCTACATGTCCTGTTCTTAAATGTAATGGTCTTATGAAGAAGAGGTTGTTTAGTGCCCTACAGGATTGTGTCCCTTGGTTCCTAGGGACTGGCACTTCAGAGAGTGTCTTGAATGTATTCTGCATGCTGCTGTTGTGTCCTGGCCACTTTATCCTTCAGGCCAGTCATCTGCAAAGGCTGTCTTCTCCTGTTGTGGGCCATGTTTGGCCCCTGGCCTGAATGTGGCAAATTTTAACTAGGTGTGCTCTAGTCTGCTTGTGAATTGAGACCTGTCTCTAGGTCTCCACCAGAATGGAGACCCTGCAAAACTCTCAGATTGGGAGATGTGGTGTTGGCAGGAGTTTATGCCAGTCTACTGAGGGAGGAGGCCCACAGCACTGGGACTGAAACAAGCATGACTAGGAGCATGGGGGTTGGGGCTTGGTGTAAGTTAGTAGCAGGTGTTGGTGGTGTGCTGGTGAGTGCACCTAGCCCCATGCTTATGCTGAGGGAGAGGGGATGGAAATGGCACTGACAGTTCCTTTGTTCCTGGAGGCATCTCTCTGTTGCCAAATACTGTCTTTGAGTTTTTGTCTTCCCCCACTAAAATAATTCAGTAGTCTACAATCTAAACCAAAATAATAATAATGTTGGTCAGTGCTCTGGGATATATATCATACTACATGTCAAATTTGAAATACAGGTTGATACATTATACTAAATTTATAACTGACCAAAATCTGGTTAAGCCTGTTTTCAGATTGACAAATTTTAAACTTAATATACTATTTACATCTATAGCATCCTACTGAAATTATAAACAGCCTTTGAATGGACAAAAATTGACAGCTGTTATAATTTGGTGCTACACTGGCTACAATAATTATCTTAATACTGCTTTACCATATTATACAGCCATTTGGAATTCTGTATTAAGTGTCTCTCTGATAAAATGTATTTTGAACACAATTATGAAAGACAGGAGGACAATAGCAAATATGACTCACTAACCCTACCAAAAATACTCAAGAGGTGGTTTAGGGGTAAAAATAGATTATATATTAACTTCTGAGGATCTCTGGAGACCTATTGAAGACTTAGTCTGGATAAAAGTTAAAACTAAGAAAATTCCAGATGTCCTGATTATCCAACTCAGTTTGTTTTGCAAGTTGCAAAATAAAATACATGTATTTAGTTGGGGTCTTAGGGATTGCAGTCTGAGAGACACAGATTCAACCAAAATCAAAAGTGTACTCTGGGAGAGAAATAATGGATGTTAGAGTTTTTAAAGAAGGAATTTACTTAAGTTATTTTGGATGAGATGTGATTGGTGCTGGTATAGCTACCATAAGACTAATCTATATGTGATCAATTGCTAGAAAGTGTTAGATGGAAAGTCCATTTATGCCCATTTTAATATGCAGATGTTTTGACTTTTAGTGGAGTTCATCAAGAATTCTCAGGGTTTGAGACGAGATGTGCCTAAGCCCCACTTCCTCAGTGTCCTCCAATATCCATTTTAAATAACCCTCTCTCTTAGCAGTGCTTTATTTTCTCCATTATCATTTCCCCCTTTTGACTGAGGTATTTCTATATAGTAAGCATCAATGATAAACCTTTGGTTTTGTAGTCCCATTGTGATGCTGGAGTGGCCAACAACCTGCTCCAGGTCTATCGACTCTCCAGGAGGGGAGAGTCTCATGGTTGGTCAATATTCATCATGTTTAATAAGCTTGCTGTGCAAGAGTTTTAAGGGTACATCTGAGAAACAAGGAGGTTCAAGGAAGTGGACCTTAGGCTATGTCAGTTCAAGTTTCACTTGTTGATTGTCAGTGGGTAAGTTTGATGAATCTTTTTAAGACTTTAAGCAACCATTATTTTGAGCAAAACAATGAATAATATACAGAATAAAACAGCAATTGATAATACAATTTGTAGACTTGAACACCAGAGTCCCAAATCCCAAGAGAAGCCAGTTAAAAATATGAGGGAATTTAGCTTGAATGTCCCTTTAAGAATTTAGCTAATTTGAATAATACAGCATGAGGTTTTAGCTATTGCACAAACCCCTACTTTGTAATCTAATGCTATTCTATTATCAAGAACCACTCGGGCTAGGGAATCTAAAGATTTTTCTTCAGAACTAATAGCTCAGGCCATTGAGCTAGTAATTCTATTAATTGTTCTGGTTAAATTTTGTAACATGATGTTATGTTAGAAGGTACCAACCCCCAGCCGGGAATATAAACCTCAAAAGAGATAATTATGGATATCACCAGAAAAGCCTGAAGATCACATCCCTGGGCATTTCCACAGCTATTCACAAACAGAAGGATTTTCATCAGGATAATTATTATGAACAAGACCCTTATCTTCATGTGATGGGAGATTAATTGGGATCTAAGAATGGTCAGAGGGAAATAAGGTGGTCCAAAAGGCATTGCCCAGTGTGGTAATATCTAAACAACCAAATGCCTAAGGTGTGGTAATATGTGTGCAAAGATATTCAGGGGTGCCCAGAATTCCAGATAGTGTTTGATTGTTTAAGCTTTCATTTTAGAAACCAGCCCAGGATTAGACAGCCTTGGGATTCCAATGGTTTGGTTAAACATATTATTCATAAAAGGGTAATACTAAGTTATCAAAGGTATCAGAAGACTTGGTGCATAATGGGTTAATGTCTCAAATGGAGACATCCAAAGGGCTTGGCCTAATGGAGATGGATAGTTGAAAAAAAATTGTATTGGACAGGTAGAAGATATATAATTTGTATAGAGGTAATTCTAGGAAAAGAGTGGAGTAGGTTTCCATCTTTTGCTAATGAAAGTTCTATTAATGCAGGAGGTGGACTTTAAGTTTTTAATTCCTGTTAACATACAGTGTTACAATAGTTTCAGGTGTACAGTTTAGTGATTCAACAATTCTATACATTACTCGGTGTTCATCAAGTGTCCTCTTTAATCCTCATCACCTATTTCACCCATTCCCCCAACCACCTCCCCTCTGGTAACCATCAGTGTTCTTTATAGATAAATCTGTTTCTTGGTTTATCTTTTTATTTTCCCCCTTTTTTTCTTAAATTCCATATATGAGTGAAACCATATGGTGTTTGTCTTTCTCTGACTTATTTCACTTAGGATTATACTCTCTAGCTACATCCATGTCATTGCAAATGACAAGATTTCATTCTTTTTTATGGCTGAGTAATATTCCATTGTGTATATATACCATATTTTCTTTACCCATTCATCAATCCATGGACACAGGCTGCCTCCATAGTTTGGCTATTGTAAATAATGCTGCAATAAACAGAGGGGTGCATATATCCCTTTGAATTAATGTTTTTGTAGTCTTTGGGTAAATACCCAGTAGTGCAATTATGGGATCATAGGTAGTTCTATTTTTAACTTTTTAAGGAACCTCCATACTGTTTTCCACATTGGCTGTACCAAGTTTACATTCAAGGTTGTCTCTAATTTGGGAGAATAAGCATGAAACATGGAGGCTTTCCTTGAGGCAAGAATATCCTGACAAAATAAGTGTTAGAGATGGCGTTTTGTAGTAACTAATGGAAATATTTGGGACCATGGAGAAACTGTATATAGGTAACATTACGAGATCATCATTATCAGTAAAGGACCCTGTAGGTAAAGGTTTCAGAAGTAGCAAGGGATTGAGACACATGAATTATAGCATTGTTCTTCCAATTGAAAATGGTGATGAGAAGGAAGAGAAATATTAATAAACTCATAAGCCTCATGAGAATTGGTGTGATGGACCTTGTTAACATAATAGTGGCCTGGTCCTTAGTCTTCGGAGAGCAGTCTACACAGACATCATCTTCTTTTTCCAAGAAAGGGTTAGTTTAAGGTCTCTGGTTGGTAGCCCAGTTAGATGTTGAAGACTTTTTAAAATAGGAAACATATATCCATGAGTCTATGTCTTCTAATTTAGCAGCACAAGGATTAGTCAATAATAGCTGGTATGATCCTCCACATCTTGCTGGAGGGAATCTTTATGGAGGTGTCTTTTCCAATAAACCATGTCTCTGGGTTGAAGGCCATGATGTTTGAGGTCTTCATCTCCTGGAGCATGCTGCAGAAAGACTGTTCTACTAATTTTTCATTTCCTTATAGTGTCTGAATTAATCCCTTAAAGTAAGTCATCATCTCACCTTTAGGTGAGATCTGGGTTAAGGTAATCTGGGTTCACATACACCTTGATCTATTCTCATTGCTCTTCCAAATATTATTTCAAAGGGAGAGAGTTATGTCACCCATAGGGAATGGATCTAAGAGTCAATAGTCCCAAGGGAAGAGCTCTTGGCCATGGCAGGTGGAAAGATTCCATAAGTTTTGCCAACTGAATTTTTATAATGCCCTTGGTACATTCTACAAGGCCGGATGATTGAGGATGATGGGCACACTCAAAATGTTGCATAAGTGGCCAAATGTGGCAAATGACCTATAAGATCTGTCCAGTGAAATGGATTCCTCAGTCACTATGAAGTTCTGGGGGCATTTCCCAATTTGGAATAATCTTTTCTAATGACAGTTTTCCTACTGCTAAGGCTATAGCTCTGTGGCAAGGAGAGGCTTCTACCCAGTGAGAAAATATACAAACCATTACGAAAACATATTTGTATTGCTGAGATGGTGGCAGCTAGATAAGATCCAATTGCCATATCTCAAAGAGACCAGGAGGGAAAATGTCCTTTTGAACTATGAAGATGTTTTCCAGGGGTATGTTTAGGGCAAATCTGACATTTTTCATACATTTGAGAGGTTACTTTTGAAAATGGTTTCCAAAAGTATTGCTTTCCCCAAAGACCATCTTGTCAGTATTCCAATGAGTTAAATTCATAAATATAATTAAAAATTTGTTTCTGGACATAATCAGAGAGGACTGGTCTATCATTCGACCCATGCCAAATATTTCATTGAGAGTCAGATTGGCAGCCTTGATCAGACCAAGTTTTTTTGATCCCTTCCTGAGGCAAATTCTTGGGTGTTATAAGTATTTAAGATTTTTTGTTAAAGTCAGTAGCAAGTGGGAATTCAAAAAATGGCTTAAATTTTTTAAAGGCAGCCTGTTTGGCAGCTGCACCAGCCAAATGATTCCTTTTTGTTTCCTTGGTGTTTGCCATTGAATAGCCAGGATTTTCATAATAGCCAAAGATGTAGGTCCTTGAAATAGCAATATAACAGTTCTAAGACATAAGAACTATTTTTTTTTTTAATTTTTCTTTTCAACGTTTATTTATTTTTTGGGACAGAGAGAGACAGAGCATGAACGGGGGAGGGGCAGAGAGAGAGGGAGACACAGAATCCGAAACAGGCTCCAGGCTCTGAGCCATTAGCCCAGAGCCCGACGCGGGGCTCGAACTCACGGACCGCGAGATCGTGACCTGGCTGAAGTCGGACGCTTAACCGACTGCGCCACCCAGGCGCCCCCATAAGAACTATTTTTAATCTGTTGCCCAATAGAAGTTAAAACCCTCTTTGTTCCCAGAACATACCAAAACATGTGCTATACCAACAGCACAGCAACGACTGGTGTAAATGTTAATGGTCTGTCCTTCTGCCAAAAGGCAGGCTTGGATTAAGGCAAATGATTCAGCTTGTTGAGCTGAGATGACTTAGCTGATGAGCTAAGCAGACTGTGATAGGTCTGCTTCAGTGTTTTCAGTTAAGGAGACAACCTCAAAGCCAGCTTGATAGTTTTTTAAGAGCCATCAGTAAACTAGACTGTCTGCATTTTCAAGTGGCATTTCCTGTAAATCTGATTGTGGTATGAGAAGTCTGTTAGATCCAGTCCTAGGAGTTTCAGCAGAGGGTAAAGGCAGCCGGGTAGCAGGATTTAAGGAATTATAGCATGTGACAGTAACATTTGGGGGTGATAGAGAACTTTATAAGAGTTTAATCTGCTAGAAGATAAATGTTGAGTATGATAAGAATTGAGAAAGGGGGAACATAATGGGGAACCCTTGGTGACGTCTTCTCCAAGTAATTCACACCTACAGCTTTGGCTTTCATGCAGGGTGGCAGTCCATTGGCTACAGGATCCAACTGTTGGCTATAATAGCCAACAGGCCTGTGTTTGTCCCCATGTCACTGGGTTAGAATGGCAAGGGCATTCCAAAACTGGTGGATTCGAGGGGCTTTTAGTTTCACGAGGACTTCTTGACTTTCTTTGTTCCACGTAAGGGCATCAGGTTGGTTGGAGTTGAGGGAGTAAAGTGGTTAAGCCAAGGCTGAAAAGTTGGGTTCCCAGTTTCTACAGTATCCAGCTAAGCCCCCAAAACCCTGTAGCTGGTATTTGGTTTTTGAGGGGGGGAAGAACAATATTCCCTGGACTCCAGCTGGATCAAGGAGCAACACTTGATTTGAAATAAGGTGTCCCAAGTATTTAACCCAGGGCAAAACAAAATTGTAATTATTCTTTAGACACCTTATGTCCCTTTTTAGCCAGTGATGAAGGTTGTATTTAGTATAGGCCTCTTGGGAAGGAGAACATAAGAGGACATATTGTAACAGGGGAGAGCCTTCAGAGATTTCTATGAAATGTCTACTTTTAGCATTTGAGAAAAATAAGCAGGGCTTTCAGTTTATCCCTGTGGGATGACAGTCCATGCATATTGTTGTCCTTCCCAGGTGAAGATAAACAAGAATTGACTTTCAGGATCAACAGGTATGCTAAAGAAGGCACTGCAAATGTCCGTAATGGTAAAGGTATTGCTATTAAAGGAGTGGCTATGAGCAAGTTGTGAGGGCTCAGTACTACAGGGTGCCAAGGGATAATAATATTGATTTCTCTGAGGACCCGTACAAACGTCCATCGTCTCCCGTGTGGTCTATAGACAGGGAGGATAGGGGTGTTACAGCAACCAGTACAGGGGACAAATTAAGCCTTTTCGTAAGTAATCCTTAATGATAGGCTTAATTGATTGGTGCCGGTATAACTACAATTCCAGTAATCTATAGGTGATGGGTTGCTAGAGCTAGTATTAAGTAGGAAGTCCATTTAAACATGCAACAAATTTTGACTTTTAGCTGAGAATTTGAGACCAAAGACACATAGTCTTAATTCCTCGATGTCCCCCTGGCTCTATTTTTTTTTTAATTTTTTTTTTAACGTTTATTTATTTTTGAGACAGAGCATGAATGGGGGAGGGTCAGAACGAGGGAGACACAGAATCTGAAACAGGCTCCAGGCTCTGAGCTGTCAGCACAGAGCCCGACGCGGGGCTCGAACTCACGGACCGCGAGATCATGACCTGAGCTGAAGTCGGACACTTAACCGACTGAGCCACCCAGGCGCCCCCTGGCTCTATTTTTAACAACCCTTTCAGTGATGCTTATTCCATCTTCTCTTAATCATACTATTCTTCCAGGCAAGGGGAGGTGAAAGGATAAAGTCCAGATTTAGTTAAGGTAAACATTTTGTTAAAAAAAAAAAAAAAAAAAAAACTTGAGTGAGTAAATGTGAAGATCTATTTGGCTTATTAAGTGATTAATGAATCTGGCAACATCCCATCAAGCAAGTAGAGAGATGCCCTGAGAAGTTATACAAAAGGGAAAGTTTTTATAGAAAGGAGCATGGGGCAATGAAGCTGTTAGCAGAAATAAGAATTGTTTCAGGCCAGGACATCCTTTTTTTTTTTTTTTTAGGTGTGAAGGGATGAGCAGGGTTGTTTTTAATCATGAAGATCACCTCACTACTGCTGATCGGTAGTTTGAGATTGATTTTTAAAAGGTCACATCCATGGAGTAGGTTGAAACTGTAAGTCTTGTTTTGTCCATGTGAGGAGCAAAGGACTCCGTTTGGGACTTGTTTCTCTGACACTTTACAGGAATTGGTACTGAGGAGAGACAGTTTAACCAACCTGGAGCTGAAGTCCAGCTGCCAGCACAAAAGTCCTGTGTCGTTGCCTGAAGCATGTTGCTAGGGAACGAGGGCACTGGTGTCGAGGGACAAAGATGATCTTTGCAGAGATGCTGCAGGGCTTTTGCCACTGCCGGTGAAAGAGTGGTCTTTACCAGGGCAGGAGCTAAGTGCCCAAGTTCTTCAAGAACTATTTTAGATGAGCAAATGTTGCCTTGCCCAGACCAAACACTCTCAGTTCTTGCAAACTCTTAGTATTTATGGTCAGATTTCCCCTTGCCTTAGTTGCTTCTCTATAGGTCTTTAATGATAAGCCCCCAGCAGGGCCTTCAGCAGCTGAGCGACTGACTTCTTATGGGCAAGAACAAATAGAAGAATGAAGGATGTCATCATCTTATCAAAACAACCCCTGAAAACATTTTTTTTTTTTTTTGTCTTTGTCACAAGTGGCTTTGAAATCACATCAAACTAATACACAACTGTAAAGCTGAAGGAATCTGGACTGCCTTGCCAGGAAGGGACAGGCTCGCTGGCCAGGGTAGCCTGGAGTCTTGGTAAACCCAGGACGCCAACAGGCAACCAGCCTAAAATGGGGACTGTTGCCAGTTTAAAAACTATTGCCACCTCAGAAAGATTTACAGGGAGTGGGCTTTCTTCATTCTGGAGGCCGCGCACATGGCTAGGAACCAGTCCCAGCACCACAGGCTTGGAGGGCCTCAGCTTCCCGAGGCCAGAGTTTGTTTGTTTGTTTTGTTTTGTTTTCTCTATTAATCTGTTCAATGCTAATTTAATTCTCAGGCCAGCTAGAAGAACCTTGAAGGATAAATTGAAATTTCTCCTACCCAACAGATACAAGGTGTTTACTGAGCATGAATGAGAGGCTCCGTTCAGGGTACACAGGTAACTAGAACAGGGCAAGTTCTTGAGAGGCTAGGTCGCTGGGAAGGCCTGTTGGGGGTACAAAGTATCTGCCTAATTCCAAGGTCTAACCTACATAAATGTGCACATTTTCCCTGAAGGCAGAGCTGCAGGAAACTGGATGGCCTTGTCAAGGTGAGGCCTGGCCAAAAAGAAACAACCGGGAGCCTTAAATACTGGTTCCTGTTGGGGCAAGACAGTCTAGTTTCCTCCAGTGATGACTTCAGGCGAAATATGTACTTTTGTTTACACTGGGGCTTGGAATGAGGCAGATGCCATGGACCCCCCAAGAGCCCGCTCTTGAGACCTGGATTGTCTCAACATAGTCCAGATCATTTGCTTCTCTGACCTGTATGGTGGGAGCATGTGCAGTAGGCACCCCATTAGCCAGGTGTGGGTGACTAATACAGCCTCTAGGATGAAGGAATCCCACTGAAAATCTTTCTGGGGCAGCTGCTTTTAAAATGGTGACAATACCCATTTGGCCTGGCTTGCCTAATGGGGTCCTGGGTTTATCAGTGTGGGGTGGACCAGGGCCACCCAAAATGTTCCATAATAGCATATTAAGTAACTTTAATTCAAAATAATTAAGAAAGGTCCAGTGCAGGAAGGACATACTGACCCTCCTTCGTCTCCAGAAAATAGTAAATAAATCTTCCATATGAAAGATACCCTTCTTGTACCAAGAGGTAGAGAGACATCCTTGTGGTCAGAGACGAGGAATTCCAACCTGAAGAAACCTATAGTAACAAAACCTTGTTATTTTTACTAATCTACTCCAGCCCAAGTTCTTTGTATAAAAGCTGCATGTATTGGTGGGGGGGACCTCTATTTTAATATTGGGTTTTTGTGCATACAAAATTAAACTTCTTCCATTTAATTCTCAGGCCAGCTAGAAGGACCTTTGAAGGATAAATTAAAATTTTTGCTGCCCAAGCATAGTCCGGGGCAAATGGTAACTAGCTGGACACTGCTACAGCTGAGAAATCCTGAGACATCTGACAAATAGCTGTCAGAAGGTAAGAATCTTAACCACATCAACCCCCAGTCTCTGCCTACATGGTCTAATGTATGTGACAATGGTGAGAGGCCTTTTTCCGTCCCTTTTCAATTTGATCAGCAGGAGAAAATATTTGTGGAACTAGTCTCGTGAGCTTAGTGACTCTGGAAAACTTGGCAGAGCACTCTTGGTTTGACAGATTCATTTCCTCCCAGAGACGGTCACTGTTTACCTTCATCTCCTCTTTTTTTTTGGTCATTTGTCTTAAAAAGGAATTACGTAGGACATAATGCGAACATAAACTCTTCTAAGCCTGCTGTCCAAGCCAGCCTCGCAGACTGGTGAGTTCCCAGTTTTCCTCACACTGACATCTGTTCGGACAAACTTTGCTGTAGATCCCCTACATAAAATCCAAATAAGGTTTTTTTCTTTTTGTTTCGTTCTATGTTCTTTTGATTTTATGACCAGTGAGAATCTTCTCTCATCTCTGCCATCTAGAAGGTGTACTCACCTGAGTGCACCCTGGTGGCCAAACAGACTGGGGTTCCATGATCCACAGGTATGGGAAGCACTCCTTGTCCAGCTATGGCAGCTGTCATGGGAGGCTGTCATAACAAAAACCCTTTATGGGCTTTTTCTTAACCTTCTTGCTTGTTAACACTGGAAAAATCCCATTCCAGTAGCACCTGCCTGGTGATACAGATCAGTGGTGCAGACCGGAGGCATGTTTTCATGGGAGACCAGAGATTTGTTTTCACTACACCATTCTTACCACCTGTAGAACAAAGGCTTTTGCCTTCTTAGACTATTTTTGGGAGTAAACGTTTGGATCATGGGGGCTGCATCATCTATGCCCTCTCCAGGGACACTTGTATCCATGGTCTAAACCTGGAAAGTTGTCCCCAGTCTTTCCATAAAAAGGCTTATTGTTTTGAGTCACTATTAAGATTAAGAAGATCCTAATCATCAGAGGCCAGATAACGGATCCTTTATATTGGCTATGTTTGAAAGAAAAGAATTCCTTGTATGGAGTTCCCAGTTGTCTTATTAGTGTAACGGCTAGCCTTGGGCACTCTCTTTAGAAGATGAAAGAACAAACATTAGATTTAAGGCAAAAATTAATGTCCACCTCCAAGCTAAATTCCCCTTATCAAAATCTGGCCCCATCTGCCTGTTTTAACTTTCCTGTCCTTACATGATTTACAGAAAGCACTCTGGCCTAATTTCTTGGTTCAAAGTGTCAGGTCACTAACATAAATGTTAAAAGCTAGAAAAGAATTTAATGCAAGTTCCCAAAACTAGCATTAAGGCTCACTTTCCTCCTACTTTATGCGGCTTTGTAATCAGGCTCTGCCAGTTTCACGCATTCTTACACAACATCCTTTGCAGATGTATCCTAGACCCTGCCTCCACCAAGAAAAAAAAAAAAGGGGGGGGGGGTTTGTGTTTGTTTCCTGAACAACATACCTTTTAAATTATAATGCCCTTTTATCTCCTCTTTCAGAAGATTCTACCAAATTTAGAGAGGAATTAGAAAGATTAGTAGCCATGTACAACACCCCTCTCACAGAGAAAACAATGACCAAAATTTCTTCTAGGCCCTCCTACAAATGATTAGCAGAAGGCTAATGTTCAGGGACTAACAGAAGCCAGCACTGAATCGTGTACTCAGAAAGAAGGCCTTTGTTAAAATGCTTAATAAAGGCTTTGAGAAAGTCCCTGATAAAACTTTAACTTAAAAAGCAGGTCAGTCCCTTAATATTCAGACTGTAATTTGGTTTCTTCTGGAGAATGAAAACAATGGTCTCTGTCTTAAAATCTCTACAAAACCAGAAATGCAACTCTACAAACAAATCAAAGCCCATCTATCTTTACCAATCCCCAAACCTCACTTTTTCCCCTCAAAATGCTTATAGATAGTATAAAAGATCAGAATATTTGCCTTTTTAAAGTACGGGACAAAATTGTCCCAATAACAATTACCCCAAAACTCTTAGAAATAAAAACTTGTAGTCTTTCTCAGTCCCTTAAAATTATATAGCATATGGTGTCTTTGAAATGTAAACACAGCCCACAATCACCTAAGACTAAAGGGAAAAAAGAAAAAAGAGGGAAGAGGCCTTTTTAAAACACTAAAAGAGCTCTTGTGCCCAAACTCTACTTCCAAGGACAAATACAAAGCCTTCTCTAAAAACAGTAAAAGATTTTAGCTATGTAAGCAAGTAAACTTAATTTATTCCAACTATTTTGTATGAACCAATGAGTTTTGTATTGTTTTAATATAGAAGCTGTAAGATCTCTGTGTTTGTCTATACGTATGTGAATGTATGTACATTATATAGAAAAAGACAAATACTATATCTTATCTTTATATAGTATTTTCTATTTTTCTATATGTACATGAATGTATGTACATTATAGATATAGTATTTTCTATGTTTCTTTAACAGTATTTTCTATTGTCAAAATTAATTTATAAAAGAGCTCTATTTCATTGGGCTCAAAGAAAATTAAGAGCTTATAAAAATTAAGCGTTCATAAAATTCTCAAAAAGAAACTGAATATCAGGTTCATGTGATTTGGGAAAATAACAATTGGTTTAATAAAATACACATGCTTTATAGTTATCAGCAATAAAAACTGCCTTGCTTTTCTAAAAGTCAAATAAATTCATGTTATCTATATTTCAAAATTTTTCAAGAAACAACAACAACAACAAAATAGCTTGGGAGAATGACTGGGTTTGTCTGATATATTTAGATTACCCACAAAAACTTCATGACATAATTGTTAAGAAGAAGTAAATTAAATAGATGTAAGCAAGATAAGGGCATTTTAGGGAAACTTTTTGAAGTTTCTCCAAACTGTTTTTTTTTTTAATTTTTTTTTTCAAAGTTTATTTATTTTTGGGACAGAGAGAGACAGAGCATGAACAGAGGAGGGGCAGAGAGAGAGGGAGACACAGAATCGGAAACAGGCTCCAGGCTCTGAGCCATCAGCCCAGAGCCTGACGCGGGGCTCGAACTCACGGACCGCGAGATCGTGACCTGGCTGAAGTCGGACGCTTAACCGACTGCGCCACCCAGGCGCCCCTCCAAACTGTTTTTTGATAATCTAAAACTTTAAAGTCTTGCTAGGTTAAGTGGTGAGTTGTTAAATACATTGAGTATCTAGATTGTTTCCAAATAAGATAAACCTATGTCTAGAAATTAACATTTTGTTATTTGATCTACTTTTTGCTTACTTATTACAGAGAAACTAAAGATAAAACTTGGGTCTTGTAAGTAAACTTTTGTGCTTTTTGAAAGATTGCACTGTAAAAAAACACATGTCTAGAAATTGGCAAATTTATGAATACATTTTATAATGTAAAGAATGCTAGTACAACAGTTCACGATTGCTTACTACTTGTTTTTATATCTTTAGCCACACATATTAAAACTTTTAACCCTCAAGAACTTTAAGATCCAGTGAAAACTAAGAAAGAAAACGTCTCCATATGCAAGAAAAATAAGATGTATGCTTTCAGTAAAAGAAGAAATGAGGAAAAAAAAGTAACTTTGTCCTACAGTGAGCCTGGTTATTTATATAGGAAAAACTTAGGACAAAATCTGAATTTTAAAAAAAGTTACAAAAGTTTTGTGAAAAAGGAATTTTTAAAAGGAATGTGAATATGTGGTCAAGATAAAAATAAATTTATTTAAAAATGAGTTTTAATCCTGAAACCCACAGATAACACAATGACTCTAAACTCATATCTTTCAATAATAACACTGAATGTAAATGGACTAAATGCTCCAACCAAAAGACATAGGGTATCAGAATGGATAAAAAAAAAAAAAAACAAGACCCATCTATTTGCTGTCTACAGGAGACCCATTTTAGACCTGAGGACACCTTCAGATTGAAAGTGAGGGGATGGAGAACTATCTATCATGCTACTGGAAGTCAAAAGAAAGCTGAAGTAGCCATATTTATATCAGACAAACTAGACTTTAAAGGTTGTAACAAGAGATAATATAATAAAAGAGATTATATAATAGTTACAGGGTATATCCATCAGAAAGGGCTTTTATAAAGCTCAACTGTAAATGTCTATGCACCAAATTTGAAAGCACCCAAATATATAAAACAATCACAAACATAAGCAATCTTACTGGTAAGAATGTGGTAATTTCAGGGGACTTTAATACTGCACTTACAACAATGGACAGATCATCTAGATAGAAAATCAGTAAAGAAATAATTGCCCTGAATGATACACTGGACCAGATGGCCTTGACAAATATATTTAGAACTCTACATCCTAAAGCAGCAGAATATACTTTCTTCTCGAGTGCACATGGAACATTCTCCAAGATAGATCACATACTGGGTAACAAAACAGCTCTCAATAAATATGAAAGAATTGAGATCACACCATGCACACTTTCAGACCACAATGCTATGAAACTTGAAATCAACCACAGGAAAACGTCTGGAAAACCTCCAAAAGCATGGAGGTTAAAGAATGAACGGGTCAACCAGACAATTAGAGAAGAAATTTAAAAATATATGGAAACAAATGAAAATTAAAATGCAACAATCCAAACCCTTTGGGATGCAGCAAAGGCAGTCCTAAGTGGAAAATACATTGCAATCCAGGCCTATCTCCAGAAATGAGAAAAATCCCAAATACAAAATCTAACAGCACACCTAAAGGAACTAGAAGCAGAACAGCAGACACCCCAAACCAGCAGCAGAAGAGAAATAATAAAGATCAGATCAGAAATAAACAATATAGAATCCAAAAAACAACAACAACGAAAAACAGTAGAACAGATCAATGAAACTAAAAGTTGTTTTTTTCAAAAAATAAACAAAATTGATAAACCTCTAGTCAGGCTTCTCGAAAAGAGAGAGGACCCAAATAGACAAAATCACGAATGAAAATGGATTTATTACAACCGATCCCTCAGAAATACAAGCAATTATCAGGGAATACTATGAAAAATTATATGCCAACAAACTGGACAACCTGGGAGAAATGGACAAATTCCTAAATCCCACATACTACTAAAACTGAAACAGGAAGAAATAGAAAATTTGAACAAACCCATAACTAGTGAAGAAATTGAATCAGTTACCAAAAATCTCCCAACAAATAAGAGTCCTGGACCAGATGGCTTCCCTGGGGCACTCTACCAGATATTTAAAGCAAAGTTAATACCCATCCTTCTCAAGCTGTTCCAAAAAATAGAAATGTAAGGAAAACTTCTAGACTCATTCTATGAAGCCAGCATTAACCTTGATTCCCAAACCAGACAGAGACTCAACAAAAAAGGGAACTACAGGCCAATATCCTGGTGAACATGCAAAAATTCTCAACAAAATACTAGCAAATCTAATTCAATAATATATAAAAGGGATTAGTCACCATGATCAAGTGGGATTCATTCCTGGGCTGCAGGGCTGGTTCAATATTCACAAATCAATCAATGTGATACATCACATTAATAAAAGAAAGGATAAGAACCATATGATCCTATCAATCGATGCAGAAAAAGCATTTGACAAAATAAAACATCCTTTAATAAAAACCCTCAAGAACGTCAGGATAGAAGGAACATACCTAAACATCATAAAAGCCATAATGAAAAGCCCACAGCTAATATCATCCTCGACAGAGATGTCCACTCTCATGACTGTTGTTTAACATAGTGTTAGAAGTCCTAGCATCAGCCATCAGACAACAAAATGAAATAAAAGATTTAAAACTGGCAAAGAAGTCAAACTTTCACTTTTCCCAGACGACATGATACACGACATGGAAAACCTGACAGACTCCAAAAGTCTGCTAGAACTGATACATGAATTCAGCGAAGTCACAGGGTACAAAATCAATGTACAGAAAGCGATTGCATTTTTATACACCAATAATGAAGCAACAGAAAGGGAAATAAAGAAACTGATCCCATTTACAATTGCACCAAGAACCATAAAATACCTAGGAATAAACCTAACCAAAGATGTAAAAGATCTGTATGCTGAAAACTATAGAAAGCTTATGAAGGAAATTGAAGAAGATATAAAGAAATGGAAAAACATTCCATGCTCATGGATTGAAAGAATAAATATTGTTAAAATGTTGATACTACCCAAAGCAATCTACACATTTAATGCAATCCCAATCAAAATTGCACTAGCATTCTTCTCAAAACTAGAACAAATAATCCTAAAATTTGTATGGAACCACAAAAGACCCTGAAACCAAAGTAATATTGAAGAAGAAAACCAAAGCAGGAGGCATCACAATCCCAGACTTTAGCCTCTACTACAAAGCTGTAATCATCAAGAGAGTATGGGTATTGACACAAAAACAGACACACAGACCAATGGAACAGAGAACCCAGAAATGGACCCACAAATATATGGCCAACTAATCTTTGACAAAGCAGGAAAGAGTATCCAATGGAAAAAATGACAACCTCTTTAACAAATTGTGATGAGAGAACTGGACAGAAACCTGCAGAAAAATAAAACTAGACCACTTTATTACACCATACACAAAAATAAACTCAAAATGGATGAAAGACCTGAATGTGAGACAGGAAATCATCAAAACCCTAGAGGAGAAAGCAGGCAACAACCTCTTTGACCTCAGCTGCAGCAATTTCTTACTCGACACATCTCCAAAGGAAAGGGAATTAAAAGGAAAAATGAACTATTGGGACCTCATCAAGTTAAAAAGCTTCTGCACTGCAAAGGACGCAATCAACAAAACTAAAAGACAACCAATGGAATGGGAAAAGATATTTGCAAATGACATATCGGACAAAGGGCTAATATCCAAAATCTATAAAGAACTCGCCAAACTCCACATCTGGAAAACAAATAATCCAGTGAAGAAATGGGCAGAAGACATGAATAGACACTCTTCCAAAGAAGACATCCAGATGGCCAACAGACACATGAAATGATGCTTAATGTCACTCATTATCAGGGAAATACAAATCAAAGCCACATTGAGATACTACCTCACACTGTCAGAGTGGCTAAAACGAACAAATCAGGAGACTATAGATGCTGGTGAGGATGTGGGGAAAGGGGAACCCTCTTGCACTGTTGGTGGGAACACAAACTGGTGCAGCCACCCTGGAAAACAGTGTGGAGCTTCCTCAAAAAATTGAAAATAGAACTACCCTATGACCCAGCAATAGCACTGCTAGGAATTTACCCAAGGGATACAGGAGTGCTGATGCATAGGGGCACTTGTACCCCAATGTTTATAGCAGCACTTTCAACAATAGCCAAATTATGGAAAAAGACTAAATGTCCATCAACTGATGAATGGATAAAGAAGATGCGGTCTATATACAATGGAATATTTCTTGGCAATGAGAAAGAATGAAATCTTGCCATTTGCAGCAACATGGATAGAACTGGAGGGTATTATGTTAAGTGAAATAAATCAGTCAGGGAAAGACAGATACCATATGTTTTCACTCATATGTGGATCTTGAGAAACTTAACGGAAGACCAGGGGGGAGGGTGGGGGGAAGTTACACAGAGGGAGAGAGGCAAACCATAAGAGACTCTTAAATGCAGAGAACAAGCTGAGGGTTAATGGTTAATGGGGTTAATGGGGGGAGAGGGAAAAGTGGGTGATGGGCATTGAGGAGGGCACTTATTGGGATGAGCACTGAGTGTTGTGTGAAAGCCAATTTGACAATAAATTATATTTTAAAAATGAGTTTTAATGTCAAAAGTAAGGTGATGTAAAATTAAATTTTTGTTTCTCTCTGTTAAAACAGTTTTCTTGCATTACTGGTCTGGTTTTAACAAGAAATTATAAACAAAAGTTTTTCTTTACCTTTAGTCTACCTAGAAAAACAAAGATTCTATGTTCTGCCGTTATCAAATCTTTGATTACTTATAAAAAAAAAAAAAACAAAACTAATAGACCACCTAGATAATGGCAAGAGAAACAGAAACATGGTCATGAGGGGAATGTCCCCTCCCCGTGCTGCAAGCTACAGTGGGGAAGGATAGCACTGATGGACTGTGAGTAGATTTGTCTATCTGGGGACACAGAAAAAAAAAAAAGCAGTTGTTTAAAAGAACAAGTGAAAGAACAACTAGTTTATAAAAGAGCCAGTCCTAGAACCCCACCAAATGGTGAGGGGGGTAGTGAACACTGATTACACTCCCCCTCCACTGTGACAGTGCAGATGAGAACAGAATTCCAGGCACCATAGCTCAATGATACCAAGCCTCTAGCCCATACCAGCTCCAGACACCTTGGGGCACAGAATAAAATCCACAGGTTAAAACAGGAATTAGAGCATAAAGGAACTAGCCCTAGAACCTTTCCAAGTGGTGGGAGACTTGCTGGAACTCTCTCCAGGTCAAAGGAGTTGGTGAGCCCAATTTATGTTCCCTCTCCACCTTGATAGCAGAGACAAGACCAAGTTCCAGGTGCTCTTGCCAGAGTACCTTGAGCTTCAGTGAGCCTCAGCCTGTAGCCCACACTAGCCCCAGAACAGTGCATACCAGGACCTGGGGCAGTGCTCACTACAGCTCCAGCTATCACACTAAGTTGACACAGGCACAAAGCACTCCAAAACACTCCAGGCCCACAAAACTTAGGCTCCAGGTGGCCCCTAGAGCACCATTAGTGCACAGTTCCCTGGGACCTCCTGGATCATGCCTGCTTCAGCTTTAGCCACCCAACTGGGGTGTCCCTATGGAGAGTGCCCTGGGATGTGCTGGCCCATGTTGGCTTTGGCTCCAGTCACCCTGCCAAAGTGCCCAGTGGCACCTCAGAGAAGTGAGAACCCAGTAGTACCTCAGCCCATTCCTACTTCATACAGCTATCCTTCCAGGGCACCCACTGTGTGAAGTAACCCAGAATCCCCCAGCCCATACCCACTTCAGCTCTCTTACCAGGGAGCCCTTTGCAGGGAGAGCACAAGGACCACACTGGCCTCCACCCACTTTAGTTCAGTTGTTCTGCCAGGGTACCCTTCACACACAAAGCCTTTGAACCACCCTAGACTACAGTTCCTTCAGCTCCAGCCATCCTACCAGGGCAGCCCCAGCATGGAGTGCCCTGAACTGCAGCTCATGTCAACCACAGCCCTAGCCAGCCAGTCACCATGCACACAAAGTCTACACAGGAGACAACCATACACAACACTATTCCTTCAAGTTTAGGAGAAGTAGTTGTTCCATGTAATTCACAGAAAAAAAAAGTCAAACAAAATGGGGCGATACAGGAACATGCTTCCAACAAAATAACAAGAAAAAAACTCAGAAACAAGAACTAAATAAAAAAGAGAAACTATAAAAAATAACCAATAAGACATAAAGAATACAATAACTGAGGCTCACCTGGGTGTCTCGGTTGAGTATCCAACTCTTTTTTTTAAATTTTTTTTTTTTCAACGTTTATTTATTTTTGGGACAGAGAGAGACAGAGCATGAATGGGGGAGGGGCAGAGAGAGAGGGAGACACAGAATCGGAAACAGGCTCCAGGCTCTGAGCCATCAGCCCAGAGCCCGACGCGGGGCTCGAACTCACGGACCGCGAGATCGTGACCTGGCTGAAGTCGGATGCTTAACCGACTGCGCCACCCAGGCGCCCCAAGTATCCAACTCTTAATTTCAGCCCGTGACATGATCCCCCAGGTTGTGGGATTGAGTCCCGTTTCAGGCCCCACACTGAGCATAAAGCCTGCTTGGGATTCTCTCTCCCTCTGCCCCTCTCACCTGCCCATTTTCTCAGAAAGAAAAGAAAAGAAAAGAAAAGAAAAGAAAAGAAAAGAAAAGAAAAGAAAAGAAAAGAAAAGAAAGAGAAAGAAAGAAAGAAAGAAAGAAAGAAAGAAAGAAAGAAAGAAAGAAAGAAAGAAAGAAAAAGATGAGGTGCCTGGGTGGCTCAGTCAGTTGAGCGTCTGACTTCAGCTTGGGTCATGGTCTCACAGTTTGTGGATTTGAGCCCCATGTCGGGCTCACTGCTGTCAGCATGGAGCCCACTTTGGATCTTGTGTCCCCCTCTCCTTCTGCCCCTCCCCCTGCTCATGCTTTATCTCAAAAATAAACATCAAATTTTTTTCAAAAAATAATACAATACTTGAAATGAAAAGTGCAATAGAGGGAATCAAAAGTACATTAATAGATGCAGAAGAACAGATCAAATCTGGAAGACAAGGTAATGGAAAGCATCCAAGCTGAATAGTGAAACAAAAAATTAATGAGGATAGATTAAGGGATATCTTGGACAACATCAAGTGGAAAATATTTGTATTATAGGGGTTCCAGAGGAGAAGAGAAAGAGGAAGAAAAGGTATTAGAAGAAATAACAGCTGAAAACTTTCTTAACCTGGGAAAGGAAACATACATCAAGGTCAGGAAGCACAGAGTTCCTAAAAGACGAACTCAAAGAAGTCCAACCCATGACATATAATAATTAAATATAAAGAGACCATTTAAAAAGCAGCAAGACAGAAGCAAAAAGTTACATACAAGGGAAACCCCATAAGGGTATCAGCTGATTTTACAGCAGAAACTTAACAGACCAGATGGAAATAGCAGGAAATATTCAAGGAGCTGAAAGGAAAAAAAAAAAAAAAAAAGCCAATAACCAAGAACACTCTAAATGGAAAGGTTATAATTCACAATGAAATGTGAGATAGTTTCCCAAATGATAGTTAAAGGAATTCATCACCACAAAACTGGCCTTACAATAAATGTTAAATGTACTTCTTTAGGTGGAAAATAAAAGGCCATAATTAGAAGAAAATTATGAATAAAAAATGTAAAATATGATAACAGATACATAAAATGTGGAGAGGGAAAGTAAAAAATTCTTTTAGAATGTATTCAAACTTAAGTGACCATCAACTTAATATAGATTGCTATATACTTAGGAAGTTATGTATGAACCTCATGGTAACCACAAATATAAAACCTTTAATAGATACACACACAAAGAAATAAAGCCAACAACAACACTACAGAAAGTCATCAATCATAAGAAAGAAGGGAACAGAGAAGAACTACAAAAATAACCAGAAAACAATGAACAAAATGGAAATAAGTACATATGTATTGATAATTGTGTTAAACATAAGTTATTTTAATGCTTCTATCAAAAAACATAGCTTAGCAGAATGTATAAGAAAATAAAACCTATTGACCTATCTATATGCTTCCTAGAAGAGATTCATTTCAGACCTAAAGACACATACAGACTGAAAGTGAAAGAATGGAAAAAGACATTCCATGCAAATAGAAGCAGAGGGGGAAAAAAAAACATGGTAGGAATACTTATGTTAGACAAAATAGACTTTAAAACAAAGCTTAAAAAAAAAAAAGACAAAGAAGTACATTACATAATGATGAAAGAGTCCATCCAACAAGATATAACAATTGTAATTATCTATGAACTCAACATTGGAGCATCTAAATACATAAAGCGAATATTAACAGGGAGGAGGAGTTAAGATGGCAGAGGAGTAGGGAGAGCCTAGGCTTGCCTCATCCCTTGAACACAGCTAGATAAATAACAAATCATTCTTAACACTCAAGATATCGATCTGAGGACTAAGAGCAAAAATGCACTAGAGGTGAAAAAACAAAACAAAACACCATATTGTGGAAAGCAGGAGGTGCAGAGTTGATTTGGGGAAGAGAAGAACTCTGTGTGCTGTGATAGAGGAGGAGCCCTGATCACAGACAGGAGTAAGAGAGAAACAGTGAAAGCACATGCATGGAATTGCATGAGAAAAACTCTTCCTTGGAACCATTGACTGGGAAAGGGAGGGAGGCTAAATACTATAAGATTTTATAAACAGCCAAGTGCAGACTTTGAAGTTTCAGAGGTCTGTGCCACTCACCAGGGTTGTATCTGGTGGGCTTAGCTATGCTGCTGTGGGGAAGGAGAGCAGACACCCAGGAGCAGGCAGTCTGAGGATCCCCTAGGTCACATGAGAAGCAGTTCCCCTGCTTAGAGTGCATTTGGGAGAGGTGGCATGGCCTCTTTAGGGCCAAAAGAACTGGTGGGTGCCATCTGCTGTGCTTTACCATAAACTCTGAACCACTGAATGGTCATGTTACAGATTTCTGGGACAAGCTGGCATTGGCCACAGTGAGCAAGACCCTCCCCCAGAGGATCGGCATGGTCCATACCACATGAATCTCTAAAATTTGGAGTTCTGAAACCCTGCCTTGCACCAGAGATAAAACACAGGAGTGCCCTCCCATGCTGCCTGAGAGGCAGACAGCTCAGACGCAGGCAGGGTGAAGGTGGGGATCTGGTAGAAGCTGGGGACACAAAAGAGTTGATTGGTTGCTCTTTTGTGAGGGCTTTCTGAAGAGCAGTGGGTGAGATCTCCCCGCTCTAGGCACAAGAGAGCAGGGTGACATAATTTTCACCCCACCCATCAGCACCAACCAACATCAGTGAGCAAAACAGTGCCACCAAGTGGAGGCTGGAGCTGTCACACCAAGCCTTGCTCCCCATGCCCTAAAGGTGCATCTCCACTAGGGCAAGTCCACCTGAGAATCAACGCAGCATGCCCCACCACCAGAAGACCAGCATAAACGCCCCACACACACCAAATCTACTGATCATAGAGTGATACAAAGCTCAGCTCTAGGGGAAATAGAATCCAGCTTCCTTTGTTGCTGTTGTCTTTTACCCCACCCCCCTTGGGATACAGAAAACATTTTTTTTTATTTTTTAAATTTTTTCATATATATGTATGTATGTATGTATATATATATATATACATATATATATATATATATATATATATATATATATATAGTTTCTTTTAACAAGCAAAACAAGACACACCTAAGATCTAGCTTCCTTTTTTCTTTTTTTTACCTTGACAATATGAAAAGGTGGAGGAATTCACTCAAAAAGAAAGAACAGGAAGCAGTAATGGCCAGGGAATTAATCAATACAGATAAAAGTAAGATGTATGAACTAGAATGGAAAACAGTTATAAGGCTGCCAGCTGGGCTAAGCATAAAAGAAACTAGGGAATCCCTTACTGCAAGATAAAAGAACTAAAACCTAGTTAGGCCAAAATTAAAAATACCATAACTGAGATGCAAACTCAACTGGATTCCATGACAACAGGATGGATGAAGTAGAGGAATTAAATAGTGATATAGAAGATAAAATTGTGGGAAATAATGAAACTGAAAAGAAGAAGGAAACAAAAGTATTAGATCATGAATGTAGACTTAGGGAACTCAGCAACTCCTTAAAGCATAACAACATTCATATCATAGGAGTCCCAGAAAAGAAAGAGAGATAAAAACAGGAAGATTTACTTGAGGAAATTATAGCTGAAAACTTCTCTAATCTGGGAGAGGACACAGAAATCAAAATCCAAGAGACACAGAGAACTCCCATTAAATTCAACAAAATCATGGTAAATTCACAAAATACACAGACAAGGAAATAATCCTAGAAGTCCTTCACCTACAAGTAAAGACAGATCAGGTTTGCAGATTTGTCCACAGAAACTTGGCAGGCCAGAAGGGAATGAATGGCAGGATATATTCAACATGCTGAATGGGAAAAATGTACAGCCAAGAATACTTTATTCAGCAAGACTGTTGTTCAGAACAGAAGGAGAGATAAAGAGTTTCCCAGACAAACAAAAACTAAAGGAGTTCATGACCACTAAACCAGCCCTGCAAGAAATTTTAAAGGAGACTCTCTGGGTGAAAAAAAAAAAAATCAAAAGCAACAAAGACTGGAAAAGAAGAGAGAACACCAAGAGAAACACCAACTTAACAGGTAACACAATGGCACTAAACTATATCTTTCTATAAACACCTTGAATGTAAATGGACTCAGTGATCCACTCAAAAGACATCAGGTATCAGAATGGATAAAAACAAGACCAGTCTATACACTGCCTAAAGAGATTCATTTTAGACCTAAAGACATTAGCAGATTGAAAATGAGGGGATGGAGAACCACCTATCGTGCTAACGGACACTAAAAGAAAGCCAGAGTAGCCATACATATGTTAGAAAAACTAGATTTTAAACCCAGGACTGTAATAGATGAAGAATGGATTACATCATAATTAAGGGGTCCATCCCTCAAGAAAAATCTAACAATTGTAAATATTTATGCCCCCAACTTGAAAGAAAACAAATATATAAATCAATTAATAACAAACATAAAGAAACTCATTGACAATAATACAATAATAGTAGTGGACTTTAACACCCCACTTACAGCCATGGACAGATCATCTAAGGAGAAAATCAACAAGGAAACAATGACTTTGAATGACACACTGGACTAGAGGGACTTAACAGATATATTCAGAACATTCCATCCTAAAACAGCAAAATACACTTTTTTCAGTGCACACAGAACATTCTCCAGAACAGATAACACTGCATCACAAATCAGCCTTCAACAAGTACAGAAAGATTGAGATCATGCCATGCATATTTTCAGACCACAACGCTATGATACTTGAAGTCAACCACAAGTAAAAAGATGGAAAGACCACAAACACTTGGAGGTTAAAGAACATTCTACTAAAGAATGAATGGGTTAACCAGGAAATTAAAGAGTAAATTAAAAAGTACATGGAATCAAAGAAAAATTAAAACATGACAGACCAAAACCTTTGGGGTGTAGCAGAGGCAGTCCAAAGAGGCAAGTATATTGCAATTTGTGCCTATCTCAAGAAGCAAGAAAGGTCTCAAATACACAACCTAACCTTACACCTAAAGGAGCTAGAAAAGTAACAGCAAATAAAGTCTAAAGCCAGCAGAAGAAGGGAAATAATGAAGAGGAGAGCAGAAATAAATGATATAGAAACAAAGAAACAAACAAAAACCCAATAGAACAGATAATGAAACTAAAGGCTGCTTCTTTGAAAGAAGCAATAAAACTGATAAACCCCTAGCCAGACTTACCAAAAAGAAAAGAGAAAGTATCCAAATAAATAAAATTATGAAAGAGGAGAGATCACAACCAACACCACAGAAATACAAGCAGTTATAAGAGAATATTATGAAAAATTACATATCAACAACCTGGGAAATCTGGAAAAAATGGATAAATTCCTAGAAACATACAAACTACCAAAACTGGAATAAGAAGAAATACACATTTTGAACAGACCCATAACCAGCAAAGGAGAATTATAGGCCAATGTCCCTGATGAACATGGATGCAACAATTCTCAATAAGATACTACCAAATTGAATTCAACAGTACATTAAAAGAATTATTCACCATGATCAAGTGGTATTTATTCCTGGCTGCTACAGGACTGGCTCAATATGTGCAAATCAATCAACATGATACACTATATTAATAAGAGAAAGAAACATATCCTCTCAATAGATGCAGAAAAGGTATTTGACAAAATACAGCATCCATTTTTTTAAATATTTATTTATTTATTTTTGAGAGAGAGAGGAAGACAAAGCATAAGCAGGGGAAGGGAAGAGAGAGAGGGAGACACAGAATCTGAAGCAGGCTCCAGGCTCTGAGCTGTCAGCACAGAGTCCAACGCAGGGCTCAAACTCACAGACCATGAGATCATGACTTGAGCCAAAATCAGAAGCTTAACCAACTGAGCCACCAACGTTCCCCAATACAGCATCCATTCTTGATAAAAAACCTCAAGAAAGTAGGGATAGATGGAATGTACCTCAACATCATAAAGGCCGTATATGAAAGACCCACCACTAGTGTCATCCTTGATGGGGAAAAACTGAGGGCTTTCCCTCTACGGTCAGCAACAAGACAGTGATGTCCACTCTCACCATTACTATTTAACATAATACTGGAAGTCTTAGCCTCAGCAATCAGACAATGAAAAGAAATAAAAGGCATCTAAGTTGGCAAGGAAGAAGTCAACTTTCACTATTTGCAGATGCTATGATACTCTGTGTAGAAAACCCAAAAGACTCCAACAAAAAATTGTTAGGATACGTGAATTCAGCAAAGTCGCAGGATATAAAATCAATGTGCAGAAATCTGTTGCATTTCTATACACCAATAATGAATCAGCAACAAAATTAATCAAGGAATTGATCCAATTTGCAATTTCCCCCAAAACAATTATATACCTAGGAATAAATCTAACCAAAGAGGTAAAAGATCTGTACTCTGACAACTATACAAAACTTTTGAAAGAAATGGAAGAGGACACAAAGAAACAGAAAAGCATTCCATGCTTATGGGTTAGAAAAACAAACATTATGAAAATACCTATACTACTCAAAGCAATCTACACATTTAATGCAATCCCTATCAAAATAGCACCAGCATTTTTGGCAGAGCTAGAAAAAACAATCCTAAAATTTGTACAGAACCATAAAAGACCCTGAATAGCTAAAGCAATCCTGAAAAACAAAACTGGATGCATCATGATTCTGGATTTCAAGCTGCATTACAAAGCTGTAGTCATCAAGATAGTATGGTACTGGCACAAGAACAGACACACAAATCAATGGAACAGAATAGAAAACCCATAACTATACCCACAACTATATGGTCAACTAATCTTTGACAAAGCAGGAAAGAATATCCAATTAAAAAAAGACCATCTCTTCAGCAAATGGGGTCAGGAAAACAGGACAGCACCATGCAGAAGAATGAAACTGTACCATTTTCTTACACCATACACAAAAATAAATTCAAATGGATGAAAGACCTAAATGTTAGACATGAAACCATCAAAATCCTGGAGAACACAGGTAGCAACCTCTCCCGCCTCTGATGTAGCAACATCTTACTAGACATGTTCCAGGGGAAAGGAAAACAAAAGCAAAAATGAACTATTGGAATTTCATCAAGATAAAAACCTCTGCACAGTGAAGGAAGCAATCAACAAAATTAGGAGGAAGTCTATGGAATAGATGAAGATATTTACAAATGACATAGCTGATAAAGGTTAGTATACAAAATCTATAAAGAACTTATCAAACTCAACACCCAAAACCAAATAATCCAGTGAAGAAAGGGAAGAAGACATGAAGAGACACTTTTCTTAATGCATCCAGATGGCTGATACATGAAAAGATGCTCAACATCACTCATCATCAGAGAAATACAAATCAAAACCACAATGAGATACCACCTCACACCTGTCGTGATGGTTAAAATTAACACAGAAAACAACAGATGTTGAAGAAGATGCAGAGAAAGGGGAATCTTTGTGTACTGTTGGTGGTAATGTAACTGTTGCAACCACTCTTGAGAATGGTACGGAGATTCCTCAAAAAGTTAAAAATGGAAATACTCTATTTTTAGAGTATTGACTCAGCAATTGCACTACTAGGTATTTACCCAAAGGATACAAATATACAGATTCAAAGAGGTAAATGCATATCAATGTTTATTGCAGCATTATCAACAACAGCCAAACTATGGAGAGAGCCAGAATTTTCTGGCTGATGATTCATCTGGCTGATGAACAGATAAAGAAGTGGTGTGTGTGTGTGTGTGTGTGTGTGTGTGTGTGTGTGTAATGGAGTATTACTCAGCCATCGAAAGGAATGAAATCTTGCCATTTGGAAGGACATGGATGGGATGGGGCTGGAATGTATTATGCTAAGGGAAATAAGTCACGCAGAGAAAGACAAATATCATATGATTTCACTCATATATAGAATTTAAAACAAACAGATGAACATATGGAAAGGTGGAAAAGAGAGAGGGAAACAAACTATAAGGGACTATTATGGAGAAAAAACAGAGGGTTGATGGAGGGAGGTGAGTGGGGGATGGGCTAAATGGATAAAGGGTCTTAGGGAGGGCACTTGTGTTGAACACTGGGTATTATACATAAGTGAAAAATCACTAAATTCTACTACTAAAAATAATGTTACACTAGCTGTTAACTAGAATTTAAATAAAAATTTGAAAAAATATATATTAATATTAATAGATATAAAGGGAGAAATTGACAGTAATAGTAGAAAAATAGGGGATTTTAACATCCCACTTACACCAATGGACAGATCATCCAGGCAGAAAATCAATAAAGAAATGGTGTCTTTTAAGGATACATTAGACCAGATGAACTTAACAGATATATACAAAACACTCCATCCAAAAACAACAGAATACACATGCTTTTCAAGTGCACATGGACATTCTCCAGGATAGACCACATGTTAAACAACAAGTCTCAATAATTTTTAAAAGGCGGAAAGCATATCATGCATCTTTTCCAACTACAACAATATGAAACTACAAATCAATAACAAAAAAAAATTGGAAAAAAAACCACACAAACACCTGTAGGCTAAACAACATGCTACTAAAGAGCCAATAGGTCAATGAGGAAATCCAAGAAGAAACCAAAAAATACATGGAGACAAATGAAAATGAAAATGGGACACAGAAAACCCAGTCTAAGAAAGAAATGTATAGCAATATAGGCCTCCCTCAAGAAACAAGAAAAGTTTCAAATAAACAATTGAACATTATACATAGGAACTAGAAAAAGAACAACAAACAAAGCCCAAGTTAGTAGGAGGGAAATAATATCAGTACAAATTAAATAGAGAATCACACACACACACACACACACACACACACACACACAAAGATCAATGAAATCAAGAGCTTGTTCTTTGACTCATTACAAAATAGAGAACACAAAATCTGAAACAAAAGAATGAATACCACAGAAATACAAAGGATTATAAAAGAATACTGTGAAAAATTATATGCCAGCAAATTTGACAAACTAGAATAGAGAATAGGCAAATTCACAAAAACATCTAATCTTCTAAAACTGAATCAAGACAAAATAGAAAATCTGAACAGACTAATTACTAGTAACAAAACTGAATTCATAATCAAAAACTCTCAACACACAGAAGTCCAGGACCATATGGATTCACAGATGAAATCTATTAAACATTTAAAGAAGAGTTAATACCTATTCTCCTCAACCTATTTCATATTTTTTTAAATTTTTTTTTCAACGTTTATTTATTTTTGGGACAGAGAGAGACAGAGCATGAACGGGGGAGGGGCAGAGAGAGAGGGAGACACAGAATCGGAAACAGGCTCCAGGCTCTGAGCCATCAGCCCAGAGCCCGACGCGGGGCTCAAACTCATGGACCGCGAGATCGTGACCTGGCTGAAGTCGGACGCTTAACCGACTGCGCCACCCAAGCGCCCCATCTCCTCAACCTATTTCAAAAAATAGAAGAGGAAGAAAAGCTTCCAAATACATTCTACAAGGTCAGCATTATCCTGATACCAAAACTAGACAAAAACACCACAAAAAAAGAAACCACAAGCCAATATCCCTGATGAACAAAGATGCAAAAAACCCTCAACAAATTATTAGCAATGTACGTTCAAGAATCCATTAAAAGGATCATTCACCACAAGCAAGTAGGGTTTCTTTCAGGGATGGTTCAATATTCATAAATGCAATTGATGTGATACACCACTTGACAAAAAAAAAGAATAAAACACATAGGATCATATCAACAGATGCAGAAAAATCATTTGACAAAATTCAACATCATTTCATGATAAAAAACTGTTAAAGTGGGTTTAAAGGGAATATACCTGAATATGAATAAAGGCCATATATGAGAACACCACAGCCAATATCATGCTCAATGGTGATAAACAAATTGTCATCTAAGATCAGGAACAAGATAAGGATGCCAAGTTCACCAATTTTATTAAACACAGTACTAGATGTCTGAGCCACAGTAATCCGAAAAGAAATAAAAAGCATCCAAATTGGGAAGAAAGATGTTATATGGTCACTACCTGCAGATGATATATATTACACATAAAAAACCCTAAAGACTCCATCAAAACCTATTAAAAGTAATAAATTCAATAAAGGTGAAAGATACAAAATTATACACAGAAATTAGTTGTTTCTATACACTTAGAAAGAAGTAGAAGGAGAAATTAAGAAAATAATTCCATGTACAAATGCACCAAAAAGAAAATACCTAGGAATAAACATAACAAAGATGGTGAAGGAACTGTATTTTGAAAACTGTAAAACAATGGTGAGAGAAATTGAAGATGAGACAAATGGAAAGATATTCTATACTCATGGACTAGAGGAAATAATATGGTCAAAATGTCCATATCACCCAAAGAAATCTACAGATTCAATGTAATCTCTATCAAAATATCAATAACAGTTTTCACAGGACTAGAGCAAATAATGCTAAATTGTGTATGAAACCACAAAGACCCAAAATAGCCAAAGCAATCTTGAGAAAGAACTAAGCAGGAGGTATCAAAATCCCATATTTTAAGATATACTACAAAGCTGTAGTAATCAAAACAGTATAGTACTGAAACAAATATAGACACAGATGACAGAGAGCCCAGAAATAAACCCACATTTATATGGTCAATTAATCTATGACAAAAGAGGCAAGAATATACAATAGAGAAAAGACAGTGTCTTTAATATATGGCGCTGGGAAAACTGGACAGCTACATGCAAAAGAATGAAACTGAACTGCTTTCTTACACCATGCACAATAATGTAAATGGATTAAAGACCTAAATGTGAGACCTGAAACCATAAAACTCCTAGAAGAAAACTTAAGAATTAATCCCCTTGACTTGGGTCTTAGCAACATTTTTTTTTAGATAAGTCTTCTAAAGCAAGGGCAAAAAAAGGAAAAATAAACCCTTGGGACTACACCAAAATAAAAGGCTTTGTGCACAGCAAAAGAAACCATCAACAAAATGAAGAAGCAACCTACTGAATGGGAGATGTTTGCAAATGATATATCTGATAAGGGTTACCATCTAAAGTATATAAAGAACTTACATCATGCCAATGAAGAGAAAAAATCTGATTTTAAAATGGGCAGCAGACCCAAATAGATGTTTTTCCAAAGACCCAAAGATCACAAACAGGTACATGCAAAGACGTTCATCATCTCTAATCATCAGGGAAATGCAAATCAAAGCCACAATGAGCTCTCACCTTCCACCTGTCAAAATAGCTAGAATCAAAAGCACAAGAAGCAAGTGGTGTTGAGGATGTGGAGAAAAAGTGCACTGTTGATGGGAATGCAAATTGGTGCAGCCAATATGATAAACAGTATGCAGTTTCCTCAAAAAATTAAAAATCATGATCTAGTAATTCCTGGGTATTTACCCAAGGAATACAAAAATACTAATTCAAAAAATATATATATATGCACCCCTATGTTTACTGCAGCATTATTTGCAATAGCCAAAGATTGGAAGCAGCTCCACTATCTATGGATAGATGAATGGATAAAGGAATGGCATATATACATACCATGGAACATTACTCAGCCATAAGAAACAATGAGATCTTGCCATTGTAGAACCATGGATGAACCTAGAGAAAATTATGCTAAGTGATATAAATCAAAGAAAGACAAAAGCCATATGATTTCACTTATCTGTGAAATCTAAAAAAACAAAGGAACAAACAAAAGCAGAAACAGACCCATAAATACAAAGAACAAACTGATGGTTGCCAGAGGAGCCCTAGGATGGGCAGCATGAGTGAAGCAGAGTGGGTTGTACAGGTTTCCAGTATTGAAATAAATAAGTCATGGGGATAAAATTGCATAACATAGAGAAGATGAAACAAATGTGGAAGATATGGTAATAGTGTTGTACAGTGACAGATGGCAGCTACACTTGTGAGCTAGGGAGGGGCAGAGAGAGGGAGACACAGAATCTGAAACGGACTCCAGGCTCTGAGCTGTCAGCGGGCTGGAACTCACAACCGTGAGATCATGAACTGAGCCAAAGTCGGTAGCGTAACCAACTGAGCCACCCAAGCACCCCGCCTGTAAAGTCTTTAATTGCCACTTTGGTTAAATGGATAACTAAATATTGATTTCTAATGACTGCAAAGCTAGTTAATCAAATGTCCAAACACTTGTTTTTTTATGAACTTCCCCAAAACAGAATTTAAAGTGAAATCTTTTGACCCCAAACTAAATTTTGAAATGTCTGGAAGGTCCCTGGAAAATCTCAAAGACTTTCTTCTGATAAAAGAGGGATGTTAAATATGTCAGACATATTTGTTATGTTAAATTACATGAGGAAGATTGTCAAACAAATATCGCTATACCTTCTTAGATAATATTTGTGTAAATATACATTAAGGCAAGTGTTCTAGAAATTATACAAAACTCCTAGAAATCTGTTATGTCCGGGTATGTTATCAGTTATAATTTCAGTTGTTATCTTGAAGTGTAGTAGGTCACAGAAATAATCAAATTTCCTTGTCAACTTCATGGTAATAAACTAATTAGATCTTTAGCCACTGCCATTTTTATTTCTGTCATTGACAGACAGTTATTGTTTTACTCTGATGCTTTTGCAACAGTGTTTCATCTTCAAGGAGATTCAGGGAAAAGGCTCTGACAAGTACTCTAGAATACAGTTCTCTATTACCTTTAACATCATACTACTGAACTAGGTAAGAATTTACAGATCTCTAAAGGAGAAACTGATATCTTCTTAAAGCAGCTTTATGAGGCTAAAATCAATCAATATTAATTACGTGGGGCTGAACAAACTAATGAAGATGATTATAATTATCATGACTTTTTGTTTGAAACATTGCTGGTTCCTTAAATTTTATTTTCCAAATATTAGAAGACCTTTCCTCCTAAGCTAACTATGACTTATAGCAATTTGGTAAGTAATACCTATATAAACAGAATTGAAATGTTTATCTTTTTCTCCCTACCTGACCCCTCCAGAATTAAGAAACTCTCAGTGAGTATTCGTATGTTTTCATGGCAATATATTTACTTGCATAAGTTCATAAGAATCTGTTCTTGTAACAGGACACCACTGCAAACATTGGTTATATTCCCAAGGCTTTGACTAGAATGTCATATTTGAAAGAAAAATGCATAGACTCAGAAACGACCAGACACCTTTCAGGAACTAAAACTGACCCTATTGAGCCAATAGAAAGCCTCTTGGAAGCCCAGGGTCCATAAGCTCACTTGAGCCATAGATGTACTGGGACACTGAAAAGAGAACTATGGTTTAAAAGGGCTAAGGAGACAGAACTTTGGAAGATGGTGGCATCCAAGATGGAGGCTCACCGCGTCCTGCTGATCACTTAGATTCCACCCACACCTGCCTAATAACCCAGAAAACCACCAGAAGACTAGCAGAACGGACACTCTGGAGCCAAGCATAGACAAGAGGCCCACAGAAGAGGGTAGGAAGGTCGGAGAGGTTGTGCGTGCTACATGGACTGGCGGGAGGGAGCCGGGGCAGTGGAGGGGCTGCCCGCCCCACAAGGCAGAGCCCCTGAGTCTGACTTGCAAAAGCGGAGGGGCCAGACGGAGTGAGTTCTGACAGCCAGCGGGACTTAACATGTGGAATGTTATAAGTTGACAGCTCTGCTTGGAGAGCGGGAGGACGAGAGGACATCGGGAGGAAGAGGTATCGAGCCCCAGAAGACAGGGCTCAGCTCAGCAGGGAACAAAGGCGCGCGCCAGCATCTCCCTCTCCCATCCCCCAGCCAAAACCCCAAAGGGAACCAGTTCACCTAACTTGCTGCACCGCGCAAACACCCAACGCTGTGCTTCTGTGGATCCATCTCTCCAATGGGTCAGCCTCCCTCCCGGTGCTGCAGGGCCCCTCCCGCAGGGGACCACCTAAGGCAAAGTGAACTGAGCCTGCCCCTCCCGCCCCTGTGCACCTTGCAGATCCACCCTGGCTAATATGCCAGATCTCATCAAAGCAGCACCACAAGCCTGGCAGTGTGCAAGTAGCCCAAACAGGGGCCACACCACTCCACAGTGAGTCCTGCCCCTGGGAGAGGGGAAGGTAAGGTACGCACCAGTCTGACTGTGGCCCCAGCGGTGGGCTGGGGGGGGCAGACATCAGGTCTAACTGTGGCCCCACCCACCAACACAAGTTACTCCGGACAGCACAGGGGAAGTGCCCTGCAGTTTGGAGCCACCCCAGGCACTACCCAAATTGACGAAATGAAAGAATTCTCTTCAAAAGAAACTCCAGGAAGTAGAGACAGCTAACGAATTGATCAAAACTGATTTAAGCAATATAACAGAACAAGAATTTAGAATAATAGCCCTAAAATTAATCGCTGGGCTTGAAAAACGAATAGAGGACAGCAGAGAATCTATTGCTACAGAGATCAAGGGACTAAGAAATAGTCATGAGGAGGTAAAAAATGCTATAAATGAGGTGCACAATAAAATGGAGGTGACCACAGCTCAGATTGAAGAGGCAGAGTAGAGAATAGGTGAAATAGAAGATAAAATTATGGAAAAAGAGGAAGCTAAGAAAAAGAGAGATAAAAAAAATCCAGGAGTATGAGGGGAGAATTAAAGAACTAAGTGATGCAATCAAATGCAACAATATCCATATAATAGGAATTCCAGAATAGGAAGAGAGAGAGAAAGGGGCTGAAGGTGTCCTTGAACAAATCATAGCTGAGAACTTCCCTGATCTGGGGAAGGAAAAAGGCACTGAAATCCAAGAGGCACAGAGAACTCCCTTCAGACATAACTTGAATCAATCTTCTGCATGACATATCATAGTGAAACTGGCAAAATACAAGGATAAAGAGAAAATTCTGAAAGCACCTAGGGATAAACATGCTCTAACATATAAAGGGAGACCGATAAGACTAGGGACAGACCTATCTACTGAAACTTGGCAGGCCAGAAAGGAATGGCAGGAAATCTTCAATGTGATGAACAGAAAAAATATGCAGCCGAGAATCCTTTATCCAGCAAGTCTGTCATTCAGAATAGAAGGAGAGATAAAGGTCTTCCCAAACAAACAAAAACTGAAGGAATTCATCACCACTAAACCAGCCCTACAAGAGATCCTAAGGGGGATTCTGTGAGTGAAATGTTGCAGGGACCACAAAGTACCAGAGACATCACTACAAGCATGAAACCTACAGACATCACAATCACTCTAAACCCATATCTTTCAATAATAACACTGAATGTATATGGACTAAATGCTCCAACCAAAGACATAGGGTATCAGAGTGGATAGAAAACAAGACCCATCTATTTGCTGTCTACAAGAGACTCATTTTAGACCTGAGGACACCTTCAGATTGAAAGTGAGGGGATGGAGAACTATCTATCATGCTACTGGAACTCAAAAGAAATCTGGAGTAGCCATTCTTTTTTTTTTTAAGTTTTTTTTTAAGTTTTTTTTTTTAACGTCTACTTATTTTTGAGACAGAGAGAGACAGAGCATGAACGGGGGAGGATCAGAGAGAGGGAGACACAGAATCTGAAACAGGCTCCAGGCTCTGAGCTGTCAGCACGGAGCTTGACGCGGGGCTTGAACTCACGGACCGCGAGTTCATGACCTGAGCCGAAGTTGGCCGCTTAACCAACTAAGCCACCCAGGCGCCCCTGGAGTAGCCATTCTTAGATCAGACAAACTAGACTTTAACTTAAAGGCTGCAACAAGAGATGAAGAAGGGCATTATATAATAATTACAGGGTCTATCCATCAGGAAGAGCTAACAATTATAAATATCTATGCGCCGAATACGGAAGCCCCCAAATATATAAAACACTTCATCACAAACATAAGCAACCTTATTGATAAGAATGTGGTAATTGCAGGGGACTTTAATACTCCACTTACAACCATGGATAGATCATCTAGACACAGGATCAATAAAGAAACAAGGGCCCTGAGTGATACATTGGAACAGATGGACTTGACAGATATATTTACAACTCTGCATCCCAAAGCAACAGAATATACTTTCTTCTTGAGTGTACATGGAACATTCTCTAAGATACATCACATACTGGGTCACAAAACAGCCCTTCATAAGTATAAAAGAATTGAGATCATACCATGCACACTTTCAGACCACAATGCTATGAAGCTTGAAAGCAACCACAGGAAAACATCTGGAAAACCTTCAAAAGCATGGAGGTTAAAAAAAACCCTACTAAAGAATGAATGGGTCAACCAGGCAATTAGAGAAGAAATTTAACAATATGTGGAAACAAACGAAAATGAAAATACAACAATCCAAATGCTTTGGGATGCAGCAAAGGCAGTCCTGAGAGGAAAATACATTGCAATCCAGGCCTATCTCCAAAAACAAGAAAGATCCCAAATACAAAATCTAACATCACACCTAAAAAATAGAAGCATAACAGCAAAGACACCCCAAACCCAGCCAAAGAAGGGAAATAATAAAGATCAGAGCAGAAATAAACAATATAGAATCTAAAAAAACTGTAGAGCAGATCAATGAAACCAAGAGTTGGTTTTTTGAAAAAATAAACAAAATTGATAAACCTCTAGCCAGGCCTCTCAAAAAGAAAACGGAGATGACCCTAATAGGTAAAATCATGAATGAAAATGGAATTATTACAACCAATCCCTCAAAATATAAGCAATTATCAGGGAATACTATGAAAAAGTATATGGCAACAAACTGGACAACCTGGAAGAAATGGACAAATTCCTAAACACCCACACACTTCCAAAACTCAATCAGGAAGAAATAGAAAGCTTGAACAGATCCATAACCAGCAAAGAAATTGAATCAGTTATCAAAAATCTCCCAACAAATAAGTCAGGACCAGATGGCTTCCCAGGGGAATTCTACCAGACATTTAAAGCAGAGATAACACCTATCCTTCTCAAACTGTTCCAAAAAATAGAAATGTAAGGAAAACTTCCAGGCTCATTCTATGAAGCCAGCATTACTTTGATTGCTAAACCAGACAGAGACCCAGTAAAAAAAGAGAACTACAGGCCAATATCCCTGATGAATATGGATGCAAAAATTCTCAGTAAGATACTAGCAACACGAATTCAACAGCATATAAAAAGAATTATTCACCATGATCAAGTGGGATTTAAGAAAAGATAAGAACCATAAGATCCTGTCAATCGATGCAGAAAAAGCATTTGATAAAATTCAGCATCCTTTCTTAATAAAAACCCTCGAGAAAGTCGGGATAGAAGGAACATACTTAAAGATCATAAAAGCCATTTATGAAAAGCCCACAGCTGATATCAACCTCAATGGGGAAAAACTGAGAGCTTTTTCCCTGAGATCAGGAACACGACAGGGATGTCCACTCTCACCGCTGTTGTTTAACATAGTGTTGGAAGTGCTAGCATCAGCAATCAGACACCAAAAAGAAATCAAAGGCATCAAAATTGGCAAAAATGAAGTCAAGCTTTCACTTTTTGCAGATGACATGATATTATACATGGAAAACCCGATAGACTCCACCAAAAGTCTACTAGAACTGATACATGAATTCAGCAAAGTCACAGGATACAAAATCAATGTGCAGAAATCAGTCGCATTCTTATACACTAATAATGAAGCAACAGAAAGACAAATGAAGAAACTGATCCCATTCACAATTGCACCAAGAACCATAAAATACCTAGGGATAAACCTAACCAAAGATGTAAAAGATTTGTATGCTGAAAACAATAGAAAGCTTATGAAGGAAATTGAAGAAGATATAAAGAAATGGAAAAACATTCCATGCTCATGGATTGGAAGAATAAATATTGTTAAAATGTCAATACTACCCAAAGCAATCCACACATTCAATGCAATCCCAATCAAAATTGCACCAGCATTCTTCTCGAAGCTAGAACAAACAATCCTAAAATTTGTATGGAACCACAAAAGACCCCAAATAGCCAAAGTAATTTTGAAGAAGAAGACGAAAGCAGGAGGCATCACAATCCCAGACTTTAGCCTCTACTACAAAGCTGTAATCATCAAGACAGCATGGTATTGCCACAAAAACAGACACATAGACCAATGGAATAGAATAGAAACCCCAGTACTAGACCCACAAACGTATGGCCAACTAATCTTTGACAAAGCAGGGAAGAATATCCAATGGAAAAAAGACAATCTCCTTAATAAATGATGCTGGGAGAACTGGACAGCAACATGCGGAAGGATGAAACTAGACCACTTTATTACACCATTCACAAAAATAAACTCAAAATGGATAAAGGACCCGAATTGAGACAGGAAACCACCAAAACCCTAGAGAAGAAAGCAGGAAAAAATCTCTCTGACCTCAGCTGCAGCAATTTTACTTGACACATGCCCAAAGGCAAGGGAATTAAAAGCAAACGTGAACTATTGGGACCTCATGAAGATAAAAAGCTTCTGCACAGCAAAGGAAACAATCAACAAAACTAAAAGGCAACCAATGGAATGGGAAAAGATATTTGCAGATGACATATTGGACAAAGGGCTAATATCCAAAATCTATAAAGAGCTCACCAAACTCCACACCTGAAAAACAAATAACCCAGTGAAGAAATGGGCAGAAAACATGAATAGACACTTCTCTAAAGAAGACATCCAGATGGCCAACAGGCACATGAAAAGATGCTCAACGTCGCTCCTCATCAGGGAAATACACATCAAAACCACACTCAGATACCACCTCATGCCAGTCAGAGTGGCTAAAATGAACAAATCAGGAGACTATAGATGCCAGCAAGATTGTGGAGAAACGGGAACCCCCTTGCACTTTTGGTGGGAATGCAAACTGGTGCAGCTGCTCTGGAAAACAGTGTGGAGGTTCCTCAAAAAATTAAAAATAGACCTACCCTATGACCCAGCAATAGCACTGCTAGGAATTTACCAAAGGGATACAGGAGTGCTGATGCATAGGGGCACGTGTACCCCAATGTCTGTAGCAGCACTCTCAACAATAGCGAAATTATGGAAAGAGCCTAAATGTCTATCAACAGATGAATGGATAAAAAAAATTGTGGTTTATATATACAATGGAGTAGTACGTGGCAATGAGAAAGAATGAAATCTGGCCTTTTGTAGCAACATGGATGGAACTGGAGAGTGTTATGCTAAGTGAAATAAGTCATACAGAGAAAGACAGATACCATATCTTTTCACTCTTATGTGGATCCTGAGAAACTTAACAGAAGACCATGGGGGAGGGGAAGGGAAAAAAAAAGTTTTTTTTTCAAAACATAAGAGACTCTTAAAAACTGAGAACAAACTGAGGGTTGATGGGGGGTGAGAGGGAGGGAAGGGTGGGTGATGGGTATTGAGGAGGGCACCTGTTGGGATGAGCACTGGGTGTTGTATAGAAACCAATTTGAACAATAAATTTCATATTAAAAAAAAAAAAAAGCCATACCTGAACAAGGTCCAGCTCACAGTGAGGCAAAAAAAAAAAAAAAAAAAAAAAAATAAGCTGTGGTTTTGGGTTTAATTTTTACTATTTTATTTTTTTACTCTTTAAAATTTGTCTTTTTCTGTATTTTTTTTCTTTTTTGTTCTTTCTTTTCTTCCTCTTTTTCTTCTCTATTTTTCACTTTTTTTTATGTAATTATTTTTTCCTCTTTATTACCTCTGTAAAAAGCCATGGTTTAAAAGAGTAACTAGCACTACAGACACGGCTCCAGCCAGCCAGCAAAAGTCACCAAGCACACACAATCTGCACAGGGGTCACCATACACAAGACCACTCCATCAACTTTAGGAGTTGTTGTTTTGTCTAATACACAGGAAAAAAAAAAAAAAAAACACATAAAGTCAAGCAAAATAGGGAGACAGAAGAATATGCTCCAAAAGGAAAAAAAAAAAACTCAGAAAAATAAGTAAAACAGAGATAAGCAATATGGCTGATAAAGACTTTAAAGTAATGATTATAAAGATATGCACTTTGCAAGAAAAAAGAATGGAAGTACTCAATGAGACCTTCAGTAAAGAGTTAGAAAATATTTAAAAGAACCAATCAGAGCTAAATAATGGAATAACTGAAATCAAAAACACACTTCAGGGAACTGACAGTAGATTGGAGGATTTAAAAGAATGTATCAGTGATCTGAAAGACAGCAACAAAGAGGGAAAAGAATTTTAAACAATAAGGATAGATTAAGAGATCTCTTGGACAATATCAAGTGAACAAACATTCACATTATAGGGGTCCTAGAAGAAGAAGAGAGAGAAAGGTGCAGAAAATTTGAAGAGGGGTGCCTGGGAAGCTCAGTAGGCTAAACATCTGACTCTTGATTTCAGCCCAGGTCATGATCTCATGGTTCATTAATTTGAGCCCCACTTTGCGCTCTGCACTGACAGTGCAGAGCCCACTTGGGATTCTCTCTCTCTTGCTCTCTCTTGCTCTCACTCTCACTCTCTTCCTCTCTCTTTGCCCCTTCCCTGCTTGTGCATGTGCTCCCTCTCTCTCAATATAAACTTTAAAAAATGTTTTTGAAGAATAACTGAAATCTTGACATCCAATTTCAAGAATCACAGAGTCTCAAACAAGATGAACCAAAGGATGTCCACACCACACACAGCACGTAATTAAAATGTCAAAGTTAAAGATAAAGAGAGAAACTTAAATACAGCAAGAGAGAGAAAAAAGAAGTTACCTACAGGGTAAAATCTCTAAGACTATCAGCTGATTTTTTAGCACAAACATGGCAAGCCAGAAGGAAATGGCATAATATATTCAAAGTGCTGTAAGGAAAAAAAAAAAAAACCTACAACCAAGAATACTCTACCCAGTGAGGTTATCCTCAAGATTTAAAGAGAATAGATGAAGAGTTTCCCAAAGAAAAGATAAAGGAGCTCATCATCACTAAACCAGCCTTATAAGAAATATTAAAGGGACTTAAAGAGACTTCATTAAGTGGAAAAGAAATGGTCATACAGACATTAGAAAAATATGTATAAAAATATGACAACATAAACATAAAACATGGAGAAGGGAATAAAAAGAGAAGGGCAAAAGAGGAAAAAAAGATTTTTTTCTGTTTTATTTTTTTCAGAACATGTTTGAACTTAAATGACCATCAAATTAATATGGAGAGCTATTTACTTAGGATGTTATATATGAACCTCATGGTAAGCACAACCCAGAACCTATGACAGATATATGAAAAATAAAGTGAAAGAATGCCAAACAAAACATTACAGATACTCATGGATCACAAAGAGAACAAGAGAAGAAGAAACAAAGAGGTGCAAAAACAACCAGAAAACAAAATTTTTATATGGTAATAAGTACATATCTACAATATTTACCTTAAATATAAATGGCCTAAATGCCCCAATTAAAAGACACAAGATAATGGAATGGATTAAAAAAAAAAACAAAAAACAAAAAAGCAACCCACTATATGCTTCCTAAAAGATATTCACCTCAGACATAAGGACACATACAGATGGAAAATGAAGAGATGGAAAAACATTCGCCATGCAAATGGAAGAGAAAAAAAAAAAAAAACCCAGGTGGCAATACTTACATCAGAAAAATAGTCTTTAAAACAAAGACTGTAATGACAGATATAAAAGAGTACTCCATAATGATAAAAGGATAAACCAAACAAGAGGATGTAAAAATTGTAAATATCCATGCACACAACACTAACGCACCTAAATACATAAAGCAAATGTTAATGGATATAAAGAGAGAAAATGATGTTAATACAATAATAGTAGGGGACCTTAACACCCCTACTTAGATTAATGGATAGATCATCCAGATAATCAATGAGGAAACAAGGTCTTTGAATGACACATTAGACCAGATGGACATAACAGATATATACACAACAGAATACACATTCTTTTGGAGTGCATGAAAATCATTCTCCAGAATAGATCACATATTAGCCCATAAAACAAGCCTCAAAAAATTGAATAAGATTGGAATCATACATATCATGCACTTTTTACAACCACAACAGCATGAAAATAGAAATAAATCACAAGAAAAAAACGTGGAAAAACACAAACATGTGAACAACATGATACTAAACAACCAATGGGTCAATGAAACAATCAAAGAAGAAATTTAAAAATACATGGAGAAAAATAAAAATGGAAACACAATGGTCCAACATCTCTGGGACACAGCAAAAGCAGTTCTTAGAGGAAGCATATAGCAATACGGGTCTACCTCAAGAAACAAGGAAAACCTCAAACAATCTAACCTTACACCTAAAGGAAATAAAACAAGAACAATGAAGCCCAAGGTGAGTAGAAGAAAGGAAATAATAAGTATCAGAGAAGAAATAAATGACATAGAGACTAAAAAGAGAGAGAGAGAGAGAGAGAGAGAAATCAATGAAACCAAGAGCTGGTTCTTGAAAAGATAAACACAATTGACAAACCCTTAGCCAGACTCAACAAGGAAAAAAGAGAAAGGACAAACTTAAATAGAATCAGAAATGAGAGAGGAGATGTAACAACTGACAGCACAGAAATACAAAAGGATTATTAGGGAATACTACAAAAATATATATATATATGTCAACAAACTAGACAAGCTAGAATAAATAAATTCCTAGAAACACAGTCTTCCAAAACTGAACCAAGGAGAAACAGAAAATCTGAACAGACCAATTACAAGTAATGAAATTCAACTGATAATCAAAAAAACTACTCAAAAAGTCCAGGACCAGATAGATTCACAGGGGAGTTCCACCAGACATTTAAAGAACAGTTAATACCTATTCTCAAACTACTGCAAAAAATAGAAAAGGAAGGAAAGTTTCCTAATACATGCTATCAGGCCAGCATTACCCTGATACCAAAACCAGACAAAGACACCACCAAAAGAGAGAATTACAGGCCAGTATCCCTCATAAACACAGATGCAAAAATCCTTAACAAAATATTAACAGACTGCATACAACAACACACTGTAAAGATCATTCACCATGATCAAGTGGAATTTATTCTGGAGATGCAGTTCCTATTAGAATACCAACATCATTTTTCACAAAATAGAACAAATAATCCTAAAATATGTAGGGAACCACAGAAGACCCCGAATAGCCAAAGCGATCCTGAGAAAGAAGAACAAAGCTGGAGATGTCACAATTTCAAGACATACTACAAAGCTGTAGTAATCAAAATGTTATGGTGCTGGCACTAAAATAGAACACAGATCCATAGTACATATAAACCCACATTTACATGGTCAATTAATCTACAACAAGGGAGGCAAGAATATACAAAGGGGAAAAGACCGTCTCTTCAATAAATGGTGCTGGGAAAATGGGACAGCTTCATGCAGAAGAATGAACTGGACCACTCTCCTACACCATACGCCAAAATACACTCAAAATTGATTAAACACCTAAACATAAAAACTGAAACCATAAAAATCCTAGAAAAGAACACGGGCAGTGATTTTTCTGACATTAGTCATAGCAACATGGTTCTAGACGTGTCTCTTGAGGCAAGGGACACAAAAGTAAAAATAAACTATTGGGACTACATCAAAACAAAAAGGTTTTGCACAGCCAAGAAACCATCAAGAAAACAGAAAGACAACCTACTGAATGGGAGAAGACATTTGCAAACAATATATTTGATAAGGGATTTATATCCAAAAATATAAAGAATTTATACAACTCAACACCAAAGGTCAAATAATCCAGTTAAAAATGGGCAGAAGATATGAATAGCTATTTATCCAAAGAAGACATATAGGTGTTCAGCAGACACTAAAAATGCTCAACACCACTCACCATCAGGGAAATACAAATGAACCACAATATCACTTTTTACCTGTTAGAATGGCTAAAATCAAAAAGAAACAAAAACTGTTTAAGAGGATATGGAGAAAAAGGAACACTTGTGCACTGTTGGTGGGAATATAAATTGGTTCAACCACTGGAGAAAACAGTATAGAGGTTCCTTGAATATTAAAAATAGAAACACCATATGATCCAATAGTTCTGCTATTGGGTATTTACCAAAAAAACAAAAACAAAAACACTAATTTGGCTTCCTTTTGGCCATCTTCCAGTAATTTGCCAAAATGACCAACACAAAAGGAAAAAGGAGAGGCACCCGCTGTATGTTCTTTAGGCCTTTTAGAAAACATAGAGTTGTGCCTTTGGCCACATACATGCAAATCTATAAGAAATGTGATATTGTAGATATAAAGGGAATGGGCACTATTCAAAACGAATGCCCCACAAATGTGACTGTGGCAAAACTGGAAGAGTCTACAATGTTACCCAGCATGCTGCTGGCATTGTTGTAAACAAGGTAAGGGCAAGATTCTTGCCAGGAGAATAAATGTAGGTATTGAGCATATTAAGCAAAGGTATATATAGATATAGATAGGTAGATAGATATATCATAGATAGCTAATGAATATACTTAGCCACAAAAAAGAGTATGATCTTAACCATTTTTGATAACATGAATGGACCTAGAGAATATTATACTAAGTGAAAGAAGTCAGATAGAAAAATACTGTATGATTTCACTGATATGTCCACTCTAAAAAACAAACAAAAGCAGAAATAGACTCATAAATACAGAGAACAAACTGATGGTTCCAGAGGGGAGGAGGTGGAGGGATGCACAAAACGGATGAAGGGAAGTAGGAGGTACAGGCTACTAGTTATGAAATGAATCAGTCATGAGGATAAAAGGGGATAAAGGGTACAGCATAGAGAATATAGTCAGTGGTATGGTGACAGATGGTAGCTACAGTTGTGGTGAGCAGGACATGACACATAGAGTTGTCAAATCATTGTATTGTACACCTGAAACTAATGTAGTGTTTCAACTATAGTTCAATTAAAAAATAAAATAAAAACAGGGGTGCCTGAGTGGCTCAGTCAGTTAAGCAACCAACTCTTGATTTTGGCTCAGATCATGATCTCACAGTTGTGAGATTGAGCCCTGGAAAATACCAGAACCAGTCACAGACAAGCTAGATTGCATTCCATTCTTACCACAAAAGCAGCAACTCAGAAACTGATAATGACTGTTTGGATATTGGAAACAGCACATATCACATATGAGAATATTAAAACACATTTATGAAATAAATAGGAATAGTAAGGAATTTAGATGGAGACCCATGAGGCAGTCTTTATTTCAAAAATGCTGTCAGAACTTATAATACCATCTCATGAGGGCTCTGGATATAAGCCAGAGTGCCTATACTCACAAGGGTTTACAACACGATCTCTGTGGACTAAAACACCACAGGACCCCCAAATATTACCCAACTGTATTTTGAACTAAGAAGTTCCTGTGGTCCAACAACAGACACCAACCAATTAAGGGCTCACCCAGGTACTCTATGAGCCCTACAAAATTCAGAACCACTGACAGAAAGTAAACTAATTACACCTAAGCTACAACAGCCTATTCTGGAATGGGTAAAGCAGACCCCTGACAAACAGAGAGAAGCTACTCCTGACCATAAAGTCCTAACATGGAAATGGTATATTTCCAAGTGGGACAAACAGATTGAGGGTCAGCTTTGTGTGAACTGAGAAAATCTCCACTATGCCAATAGTGGACTTGCCAGAATTCCTGAGGGCAAGCCTATCCAAGCTCCAGCAGTTGGGCAATGGGGACTGCCCTGGTCCCTGGCACCCAGTAATGCCTGGTTTATACACGGATCAGCCTCCATGACACCATCAGGACAATGCTGGCAGCCAGTGGCCTTGAGGACTAATGATGGTCTAACCCTGACAGATTCAGGCTTGAGAAAATCAGCACAATATGCTGAATTAATGGCCATAAAACTAACTGATGAACAATCTGTTAAAGAAAATCAGAATGACCTATATCTTTCTCAGACCCATGGGAAATAGCTGTTGGAATAGCTCTTTGGTCGGGAACGTGGTGGGGAAATGACTGGAAAATAGGAAATATGAACATATGGAGTAAGGATATGGCAGAAAATAGCACTGGCTGACGTCTTCATGTTCATCACACATGTCTCGGCATATCAGAAAGACAAGGCTCAAGTACCAAAACTTAATGACCAGATAGACAAACTCACTAGGAAAACTAAGAGGCCCAAATTCCCAAAATTTAACAAAAACACAATGATTCACGACTAAGGAGGAAACCAATTCAAAACACAACCATATATAAACAAGCAGAACAATGGAACATAAAACCTGAGCACACAAATATGCCAATTGATTGGGTCATTGCATGGGCACATATCACCAAACAAATCATGCTGGGACACAAAGCACTAGGACATGATTAGGAAAATAAATATGTATATACCTACCAAATACCTCCACTTTCAAATTAAGAAATGTGGGAATTGCTGAAAGTTTAAAGTGTGAAGGTCACTAATGAATACTCTGTAAGGTCAAAGAAGCAGCAGACCCTTCCAGATTACACAAATGATTGTATAGGATCCTTATCTGTACCAGAGAACAAATTATGCATGCACTTTGTAGACACATGGTCAGGAATAGGATTACTCTATCCTTGCAGGAAAAATGATCAGAAATCTACCAACAGAGCATTAGAAATCGGGATTGCTTGCTATGGTATCCCAATTAAATCAGGGGCCCCACTGCAAAGGAAAGCAAGTACAAGAATGGGCTAAGAACAAAGCATAGTAAGATACAAAGGACTTACACCTACAAGCCCAACCATGTCTGGGTCAAATGAAAGGCACAATGGCTTACTCAAGCAGAAGCTGACTAATAAGCCTGATATAAAAGCTTGGACGAAACCAGTCTGGGAGGTGGTAAGATCTCTAAACCATAAATATGGAAAGAATGGAAAAACTCCTATCGCATTAATATTGCAAGCACCTCTACAGATGAGACCACTAACAAACTCCAGAATCTAAACTAGAAGGAAATCATTAAAAAAAAAAACATAATGGTATATATATAGTACTAGGGAAATTATGGTACCTGCCATCAATACAACCTACTGGATGACTGAAGAAAAAACTACATTACATCACATTAAAGAAAATAATATGATGACTCTGAAAATGGCAGGCATAAGAACACCATCTTTATTGTATTGACACCAGATGCCTGATATTTAGCCTCGCAAGATGGAGGGCGACTATGCTAGAGGGAATATAGGCAATAACGGACGTCATAATGGTAGATATCCTTGGGTGGCAAGAACAACGAGAAGGAATTAAAAATGCCAAGGAGGGGCGCCTGGGTGGCGCAGTCGGTTAAGCGTCCGACTTCAGCCAGGTCACGATCTCGCAGTCCGTGGGTTCGAGCCCCACGTCGGGCTCTGGGCTAATGGCTCAGAGCCTGGAGCCTGTTTCCGATTCTGTGTCTCCCTCTCTCTGCCCCTCCCCCGTTCATGCTCTGTCTCTCTCTGTCCCAAAAATAAATAAACGTTGAAAAAAAAAAATGCCAAGGAAACTATCTTTATTTTGCACGCATGAATCCACGATGCATCTTGAACCCTACCAAGATTACTAACGTGTCAGTGCAGCATGCTGCCTGCTGCCCATACTCCGTTGCCTATCTCTCCCTGTTGGATACCATAGTCATTACAGCTATGGATACTCCTCTGATGGCTCCAGCAATAGGAGCTGTGCCAGTGTTCTGAACTGGAATGCCACTTTCTGGTCCGGCACAACTCCACTGTCTGTGACATCCTCCGCATTCCCCAGAGATCACTAGTCTAGTCACCTTATTGCAACGGAGGACTCATCAACATCACCGGCATCAACCAACCCAGCCTCTGCACCCCATCCTTCTCTGTCAGCACTATCTACTCACCGGGAAAGCTTCAATCAGTAGAGACACCAAATACTTAGGGAAGCTGATGAAGCAGTGGCGACCTCCATTTTAATCTCCACAAGAACCATCAAGGATTCTGAACAACAACTCTATTAGACATTGACTTGGAGGATGAAGACTGGCCTGAACTACTAACTGGCTTTTGGTATTATAACCCAGCATACATACTAAGGCAACCAGGTACTGAATTTTTTACTTTTATCTTATTGAATTGAGGCAGCATTGGACACATCACAGAGACTCTGAAAACAACCTGGATTTAGTTCCTGATTTGTGTGCTAGCACTTTATTGTAGAAGAGCAGCTACTGAATACACAGAATGGGTAATTATATCCTTAAGTATAAATAGGCCAAAAATTAATCATTACACTCACAATTTATACTTTTTAACCCATATTCACCTGTTAGAAAACAATAGATATGAACAATGTGAACAATAGATCTGCGGATATTATGTCCAGACTTTAAAAGAGGGGCACCTGGGTGGCTCAGTCAGTCAAGCATCCGACTTGGGCTCTGGTTACTATCTCACAGTTCACGGGTTTGAGCCCCGCGTCTGGCTCTGTGCTGACAGCTCGGAGCCTGGAGTCTGCTTCAGAGTCTGTCTCTTTCTCTCTGCCCCTCCCCCACTCGCGCTCTCTTTCTCTCTCTCTCAAAAATAAACATTAAAAAAAAAAAAAGCAGGGACATATAAGAAACAGAAAACTTAGCATGTAACATATATCATCACACTATGGATTTCTTTCTCACTCTATGGATTTCTACTCCAAGAACAAAGGAATCTATGTTAATAAAACCTCTCCCAGTCGCACCCTACAATAATAGCCTATACCTTGAAATTTAACACGTAGGGGTTTCTAGCCAGGTACAGATACCCTAATTGTGTTCAATTTTATTCATCGTCATTTATGCTCAATGTGCAATGGATGCCAACAACAGATTCACTAAAAGGAAGGAAACCCATTTAGTTCCTTGTTGGACTGGCAGGTTTAACTGAAGCAACAGTGGCAGTCACTTTTTCTCAATTCCAAATCCATCAAACCACATTAAATTTTCAATTTTTGAAATCAATCTCAAGTTACACACATGCAATGGCACCTTTGTCGTTATTGGGTACGTAGATGGAAACATTTGCAACGTACGACAAATAAATTTCACACAAAATAAAGCAATGGAAATTTGACATAAAGCAGCTGGAGAAAACACTAGCCATAACACTAAAAAACAACATAAAACATGTTTCTCTAAGTGTTAATTGTCAATGTTATAGTTAGGAATGGTTGATATATGTAGTCGTCTTCGGACAGTTATAATCTCAAGACAGTACTGGCTGCCTGAGATAACAGCCCAACCAGAAGGAAAGTAGATATCACACATCCTAATGGCTCTAATTCCTTGGGCAGCTGTCAAATTAGAATATTGGCATTTAAAGAAGGAAACATGACATTGGGTTCCCTACATTTGCTGTTTCTCAATATCAAAAGGGAGAGTGAAGGCCACAGGAGGACCCCTTATAATAGAAGAAAAATGTGTTCCTAAGGATACATTATTGGAATAGAACCAAAATACCTTTATTATTGCTGGACTTCTGGATATACCTATGGCATAGGTACCATACAGGTACCTATGACTATGGCTTTGATGCCTCCCTCACCACTTATATTTAACATGGGAAATTGGACCAGGATAGCGTGCTCTAAGCCAAAGCTCACCCGAACCTAATGGGGTCAAGGGGAAACTACAACGTGACGTGATATGTAAACATACAACAGGTAATGAATGTGTCAAGAAAACAAAAAAAAAATTCGTGGTCAATAAAAGATAAAGAGCTATGAAAGTAATCAGAAAAACGTTTCATGTCGAATTTCCTCAAATTAATCTAATAAATGTAAATCATACATGAGAAAACCTAAGTAAAACCAACACATACACTCCCTAAAATAATGACAGCTGGGGTTAAAATAAAATTATTATTTAGGGTTAAAAATTTAAAAACTGCTAGGGTTATGGCAGTGGAACACGTGCTTGATAGTCCTGTGCAAGCCTGTACCCCTGCAGCGTTATAAAGATGATCTTCACTTGGAAACACATTTGTCAAGGACAATAAACTGAGTGGTTCAAGAAGCTTACCTTTTAGTTGTTGGAGATTAAATATGGTAACACGTTAAAGAGTGCTTTGTTATCCTTATATTAAAAATATTAGGAATACAGTTGTTTAAACTGCTCATGAAACTATGGTGTCAAAGAATAATACTCTCCACTTGTGACTGTGATTAATATTGTAAGTCATGTAGAATCACGGGATGGATTGATACTTTTGTTCATTTAGATTTGTACAGGACATTAGACACTTAGTATTAGTGTGTGAGTGATTTGAGTCACGGGGTAGACTGTTGTGTATTGGTTTGGAAGGATTTCAAATCCACTGGTTTACAACAATGACAAAAATAAGGTTGTGCTTAGAAGTGAAGTTGCTTTGATAGAACAATGAAGTTGTACTCATGAGAACTTAGTTAGCTCAGCCACTGAGGGGCCCCCAGGGGCCTTACCATGGAAAAGATATGAAGAAGCAACGATGACAAGGGGACATTAAACTATATTTGCTGAGGGATCGTGAGGACTATCTGAGAGGGTTTGGTTTGGGCAAGGCAATAATACTTCACTGATCTAAAAGGACTCTCGAGGGGTGCCTGGGTGGCCCAGTCGGTTAAACGTCCAACTCTTGATTTCAGCTCAGGTCATAATGTCATGGTTGTGAGATCGAGCCCCATGTCTGGCTCTGCTCTGCGCTGGGCTGGGCTGGACTGGGCTTAGAGCCTGCTTGAGATTCTCTTAGACATTCTCTCTCTCTCTCTCTCTCTTTCCCTCTCCGCCCCTCTCCCACATGTGCACGCTCTCTCTCATGCTCTCTAAATAACTAACTAAATGGACTCTTGGAGACCTTGGGGCACTTAGCTCCTGCCTGCATAGCTCCTGCCTCCATAAACATGACTCTTTTACAGGCAGTGGTAAAAGCCATATAGTGTCCCTACAAAAATCATATTGCCCACCAACACCTAGTCCTCATTCCCTGGCAAGGTACCCTAGCAACATGGAACTTTTACTTTAGCACTGGCAGCTGGACGTCAGCTACAGTTCGCTAAGCTGTCTCTCCTGGGTACCAATTCCTGTAAAGATACACCTGAGCCATATTTGGATTTTACTCCTTTCATCTCTCCTTACCTGGAACAATAGTGTGATTAATCTAACACTGGTTTGGAGTATGTTATTTCTGTATTATCTAATGAAAAGACGTTCTCTTGTATGCTATTGGCTTGTGAAATTCGCAGAGTGAACCATTGTTAAATACATTGTTGGCAAAGACCAAATCAGTTTCTGAGTGTTATTTGCCTCCCCAAAACAGCCTTCATGGGGAATATGTGCATTTGTGTAGATTCAAGATGGGAATTAGACGCTAGGCGCCCCCAATTGCTGTTCCTATTACCCAGCCTTGCTGACACTTCCCTGTTCTAGGTCCCTGGCTACTCTGACCTGGGCTTCCAAGCATCAACAGTCTGTCCCCTGTCAGCCACCCTTGGCTACTCAGGTCCCCCCAGGCCCGTGGAGCTAGGGCTCACACCCAACTTCCTGCATTGCCTCAAGGGTGGAAGGAAAACACCCCCCAAAATTGTTCTGAGGCAGCCATAGGAATAGGTGACAGTCTTCATATGTACTTACTATTTGCTGGGGTCCTAGATTTCTGCAGCAATCAAGGATCCCAGGGATCTCTTATCGGAAGCTACCTCAGCCGGTCTGCCCCATCCAACCCTGATCAGGCATTCCAGATTCCTCCAGCTCTGCCTTCAGGGGGAATATGGATTATGTGTAGGTTAGGGCTTGGAATTAGGAATATGCCAGTTATACCCAAAAGCCTCCTCCTGTGACCCAGACTTACCCAACTTTGTCCATGTCTACCCGGGCCTGCACAGCTCACACACGTATAGTAGTACCCACCCTGTCAGCTTTAAACCGGTAAAAGACTGTCCCTGTTTGGACTGGTTGCCTAATGGAGTCTCTAGCAATCACGGCTTTGAGCTGTCACTTACTGGAGAGTACCTTAGCTATTTCGCCTGCTCTGCCCTGGCAGGGCAGTCCAGATTTTTCCAGCTCTACTTTCACGGGGAATATGTACATTTGCATAGCCTAAGGTTTGGAATCAGGCAAACACCAGGTGCCTTCAATAGCCTCCACGTATGAGCCAGCCTCACAGGTCACCTGTCCTGTTCCAGGTTCCCAGCTGCCCTGAACCGTGAAGCCTGCGCATGCGCAGTTCACACCCTTAAGCCAGTCCACCAAGCTTGTGAAATTTTGGCCGGACGCCAATCACCGGCACAGCCGCCAGCGTGAAGGGAACCCACCTTCTGAAAACTGCTCTGAGCTGAAAGCTGCAAATGGGCCATAACTAGTCACCACGTGAACTGAACCAGGACCCCCCATGTATCTAACGGAGGATATCCTGACTCCTGCCGGCCCAGCCCCTCCTGGCAAAGCAGCTGGAAAACCTCCAGCTCTGCGTTTGGAGAGAAAACTGTCAGTGCAGAGCCTGATGTGGGGCTCCAACTCACGAACCGGGAGATCGTGACCTGAGCCGAAACCAAGAGTCGGACACTTAACCCACTGCCATCACTTTTTAACATTAATAGCTCCCTCCTGAGGCTCAGCCTTGCCTGACGTCGCTTAACAGGTCCCCGGACACACTGAGCTGCAGACACTGCGCATGCGCAGACTGCACCTGTCAGCCCGTCCTGGGCTGCAGGGGGGCACTCAGGCCTGCGGAACGCCAACCTGAACCCAACCACCTGAATGGCCTCAGTGTGGAGGGGGCCCACCCTCCTCACCTCAAAAATCTTTGAGGCAGCAGCTTTAAACTGGCAGTAGTCAGTTCCCATGTATGCTACCCTTTTGGACTTTAGCAGTAATCAAGCCTCCCAAATGTCTCTTGCCGGAGGGTACCCCACTCAAGCCCTTCCATCTTGCTCCAACTTTGCCTTCTGTGTGAATATACTCATTTGTATAAATTAGAGCTTGGAACAAGGTAGATACCTTGTAACCCCAAGAGCCTGCTCCAGTGACCCAGCTTCTCCAGATGCTTGCTCAGTTCTGGGTCTTGGCTACCCTGGTCTGGGAGTCCCACACATGTGTAATACACACCCTATAAGCCAACCCTAGGCAGACCCCACCTACAAGCCCTTGGAACTCAAACCAGGCCTGAACTATGGCTAGCTTCCAATGTGGAGAGAGCCCACCCCCTGAAAATCTTTCTGAGGTTTCTGCCTAACCTGGTAACTGCCAGTCCCCATTTAGACTGGCTTACTAATGAAGTCCTGGTCTTCTCCAGGAATCAAAGCCCCCCCCCCCCCAGGTGTCTCTTATCTGAGGGTAGTCTGGCCATCCCACCTGGCCCCATGCTGGCAGGGCAGTCCAGATTTTTCCAAACGGCCTCAGCAGGAACATACATCTTTGTATAGGTTGAGCCTGGGAATTAGGCAGATGCTAGATACCCTTAATAGCCCCAACCTGTGATGTGGAGTCTCCACACACTCGCTCTGTCTTTCCAAGTACAAACTCTTGGCTACCCTGACCTGCACGGCCCACATATGCACAGTGCACACCCCGAAAGCCACCTGTGGGTGAACAGGGCCATCCGTCCCTCTAGAGCTAGGGCCCATTCCCAATCACCTGCATAGCTTCAAGTATAGGAGTCCATTCCCCCAAAATTGATCGGAGGCAGCTGCTAAAACAGGCAACAGTCTGCCCCTGCAGACTGACTGCTGGCATTTCAGGCTTTAGTGCTCCCAGGTGTCTCTTATTGGAGGATACCCCCGCTAGCCAGCCCCTTGCGTCTTACCCCAACATTGCTTTCAGCAGAAATATGCACATTTGTGTGGGTTAAGCCTTGAAATTAGGCAGATGCCACATATCCCCAACAGCCTGCTGTTTGACTCAGACTCTCCGGAAGCTTGCCCTTATTCAGATCCCTGGCTATGTTGACCCGCATGGCCCTCGCACGGGCAGTCCAAGCACCCTTCAGCTGACCCTCGGCAGATAGTGCCCTCCAGGCCTGTGGAGCCCGGGCTGTTCCCCACCCACCTGCTAGACTGCAGGGTGGAGAGAGCCCACCCCCAGATAATCAACCTGAGGCAGCAGCTATAACCTGACCACAGACCATTTGGACTGGCTGCCTGGTGGGGTCCCAGGCTTCTCCAGCAAGCAGGGCCTCCAGGTGTCTCTAACAGGAAGGTACTCCAGCATTGAGCCTGCCTCACTCTGGCAAGGCAGTCTGGATTCCTCCAGCTCTGCCTTCAGCATGAATTGACACCTTTGTGCAGGCTAAGGCTTGGAATTTGGCAGACTCCAGGTACTTCCAAAAACTGCTCTGGTGACCCAGCCTCTCCAGACGCTTGCCCTGTTTCAGGTCCTTGGCAACCCTGCCATGGGCATCCCATGGGCATGCGCAATTCGAACCCCATCAGTCACACCTGGGCAGTGGGTCCCTGAGCCCTACAAAGCTAGCGCCCATCTTGAACTACCTGCATAGCCTCAAAATGGAGGGTGCCCACCCTCCGGACATGGGTCCGAGGGGGATGCCGAATGGGTGACAGCCAGTGCCCACATGCACTTACTGTTTGCTGGGGTCCAAGGCTTCAGCAACAAACTCCCAGGTGTTTCTTATTGCAGGATACTCTGACCAGCTTGCACAATCCAACCCTGAATCAGTCCAGATTCTTCCAGCTCTGCCTTCAGGGGAGCGTGCACACTTGTGTAGGTTAAGGCTTGAAATTAGGCAAACACCAGATACTCCCAACAGCCCTCTCCAGTCATCAGGCCTCTCCTGATACTGTCCTGCTCCAGGTGCCTGGCTCTCCTGACCTGCGCCGTTCGCACATGCGCAGCCTGCCTTGTATCAGCTGGCCTTGGCCTGCAGGGGGCACTCTAGGCCTGTAGAGCCCCTCCGGTGAAAATCTTTCCTTTTTTTTTTTTTTTTTTTTTTAATGTTTATTGAGAGTGAGCATGGGGGTAGGGAGGAAGAAGGGCAGAGAGAGGGAGACAGAGTCTGAAGCAGGCTCTGTGCTGTCAGCGCAGAAGGGGCTCCAACTCACGAACCATGAGATCATGACCTGAGGCAAAGTAGGACCCTTAACCAACTGAACCACCCAGGCACCTCCCCCATGAAAATCTTTCTAAGGTGGCAGCTTTTAACTGGCCACAGCCAGTTCCCCTAGGTACTCACCCATTCTTGGGATTCCAGGCTTCTGCAGCCATCAAAGCTCATATCGGAGGCTACCCTAGCCAGCCCACACAATCCAGCCCCAGCAAGGCAGCCCAGATGACTCCAGTTAGGCCTTCTATAGGAATATGTGCATTTGTGTGGGCTAGGTCTTGGAATTCTGCAAACGTCCTGTAACCCCCAGAGCCCTCTCCCAACACTTGCCCTGATCAGATCGTTGGTTCTTCTGTCGTGCCCTGCCTTTGTGTGCACAGTTCGTATCTGAAAACCCAGCAGGCCCTCCAAGCCCACGGAACTCTGGCCAGGCCCAGAGTTTAAGGCTTGAAATTAAGCAGATGCTGGGTACACCCAATGGTTCCAGGTCCCAGGCCACCCTGAGCTGTGCAGCCCACACATGAGCAGTACTCATCCCAAATGTCGACCTTGGGCAGACCTAGCCTTCCAGTCTGGTGAAACTCCAGTCAGGCACTTGCATAGCCAACATTGTGGAGGGAGCCCACCTTCTGAAAAATCACCCTGAGCTGAGCTGAAAGCCACAAGTGGGCAAAGGCTAGTCCCCCTATGAACTTACTGCCTTCTCCAGAAACCAGGACCCCCACGTGTCTCCGAATGGGGGAAAGCCTGTACTGCTGGCCCCATCTGCCAAGGCAGTTGAAAAGCCTCTAGCTCTGCTTTTGGGGGAAATGTTCACAATGGGGAAAATAAAGCCTTGGTACTTTAGGCTGACACCTTATACCCCCAAAGCCTCCTCCCTGTGACCCAGCATCCCCCAACATTGCCCTGGTGCAGGTATCTAGCTATCTTGACCTGTGCCAAGCCACACACACTCGGGTCTTCGCCCAGCTTCCCCAGGGGCTGCAGGGGGCACTCCCGGCCTCCCGAACTCCAGCATGAACCCAACAAGCTGAATGGCCTCGGGGTAATGGGACCCCACACCTCGAAAATCCTTCTGAGGTGGCAGCTTTGATACTGGTGACAGTCTGCCACTTTTGGACTGGCTGCCTGACCGGGTCAGGATTTCCCAGTAATTAAGGCTCACAGGTGTCTCTTATTGGAGGGTACCCCAGCCAGCCAGCCTGCCCCATCCATCTACCCCAACTCTGCCTGCAGTGGGAATATGAACATTTGCATAGGTCAAGGCTTAGAATTAGGCGGAGGCGAGGCACCCCCGTGTCGCCGCCTCCTGTGACCCGCCTCACCCCGTGTTGCCCTGCTCCAGATGTCTGACTACTCTGACCATTGCTGCTGGTGCATGCCTAGCCCTTGCCCTAGCAACAGTCCTTTGGCTACCAGGGCCCTCCAGGCCTCTGGAAACTGGGGGGAGGGGGGGGCGTGGAGCCAACCACGGTAAT